>NC_138086.1:60300257-61643591 GCF_964212035.1 Myotis nattereri | reverse complement strand
ATGCTGAGTGTCCCATCGTCTAGTCGGCCGTTCAACCATTCAAAGCGTAATATGCTCATGATATGCTAAGACTGCTCAACTGCTTGCTATGATGTGCACTGAGCACTGGGGGGCAGGCAGCTGACCAGTCAACCAGTTGCTATGACATGCACTGACCACCAGGGGGCAGATGCTCAACACAGAAGCTGCCCCCTGGTGGTCATTGTGCTCCCACAGGGAGAGCGCCGCTTAGCCAGAAGCCAGACTCATGGCTGGCGAGCGCAGCAGTGGTCACAGGAGCCTCTCCCACCTCTGCAGCAGCACTAAGGATGTCCAACTGCCGGTCACGGGGAGCGGGCCTAAGCTGGCAGTTGGACATCCCCCGAGGGCTCCCGGACTGCGAGAGGGCACAGGCCGGCTGAGGGATCACCCCCCTCCCCCCCTGCTAAGCGCACGAATTTCATCCACCGGGCCTCTAGTTTATAAATAAAAATAAGTAAAACTCTTTACTGTAATTCCACATAGAAGACTTTTGCCAATTTTTTATGAATTCATGTATCCATTCTCAGTTTGCAAGTGATGAATGAATGTAGTTCCAACATGAATAGTGGTTGATATTTTCATTTACATTAATGAGTAGGACAAAAGTGAAAAACGAAGACATGTGTCAGAACTATATTCGTTCGTCAATGACATGAGTGACTTCTTTGCCGAATCAGATAATGGTTTTCGAATACTGGAAAAATATTTCCTCAGATGTTTGTGTAGTCGCAATGTAGCAGCCATAGACGTGACACACTTTTATGTTTAATCTGCATTATTAACATTTTCTCCATCACTTTCTTAAGTCTAGATAATCAACAAAACAATAAATCAAGTGCTGGTTTGCAGCATTTGCTGGTTGCTGTGGTGTAAATATGCCTATCGTGGTCAATTTCAAGCTACCGAGATGATGTCACTGAATACGGAATTGGGATAAGACGCAGAATAGCCCACCATTGTCTAGTATGTCAACCACACAGAGACTATGGAAATAACCTCAAGAGCATAGATAATAATAAAATACAGTAAAAGAAGGAGGAATTGGTGACTTTAAGTAATTATCTTTGTTTTGCATAAAATGTATTTAATTGTACCTGTTCCATGAGTTTTCTTCCCAAGTTCCAGAAGGTTCTTGAAGATCTACCCCATCCTTTTCAGGGGCCACTTTCCAGCATGTGTTACCTGAAAGCAAAAACAGGCTTGGCGTGCTGCATTCCAGAGGAAGCTCCTCCCACACCAGCATCTTCTCTCATCTGACCTCCCTGGACACCTCAGTGACCCAACCTAGGAAGTGGGTCTATTAATTCCCCGAAGGCAGCATTCTCCTTGGGCCTCTGGAGGGCTTTGTTACTGAGTGGTAGTTTGCTTATATTTTTATTCTAGAATATTTTTCTTCTTTCTCTCCTCTCCTTCCTGTCTCTTCACCTCACAATTCTATTATGTGTCTAATTCTTTTGGGAAGGAAAGAGCAGCGTTACTATCGTTGCCGACTTGGGCCTTTCTCCTAAGCGAGTAGGTTCCCTGTTACACGGGAGAGCAGAGCTGAAAGAGGTAGAGCCTGGAGGAAGCCTGGAGGGAGGGAGGGATGGGGCGAGTCAGCTGCATCACAGCAGATGCCTGGGCCCGAGCCGCACACCATCGCCCCCCACCTACCTCACCCCACCCCACCCCACCCAAGCCTGAGCCATGATTTAAAATGCATATTCCTAAGCCCCACCCCAAACCTGCATTTCTGGGGTTGGAGCTCAGGAGTTTGCTCCTCAACAAATTGCTTCTCAATTCCCACTCATGCTCAACACGAAACCACTGACTTGGACCCTCTGCATGGAGACCACCTGACTTCGGGTACTTTGTTCTAGTAATTCGGGAGTTTTCACATGGCAGGCGAAGATGGCTTTGATTGGTTCTCAAAGAATCAGGCACCTTCGAGAGTAATGAGAAATGAACAGTATGGAATGATGGAGTAATTCTCTTCATAGGGCAGAATAGCAGAGAAAAGTAAGAGAAGCCAGCCTCAATGACGGGAGAAGGCAGTAATTAACACCCAACATAAAACGATAATGCAGCTGGCACCATATAATGCAATCCCACCGGGAACTGCAGATTGCATCCTAGCATCCCGCTGTCACAAAGCCCACAGGATGCAGCCCACACTGGCCAGGACAGAGCCTCTACAACGCTGAATATTCTGCCATGTAGCAGGCACATTTATTTTATTCAAAAGAAGAATGGTCCTGTTGCAAAGCCATCTGATGGTAAAAGGAGATATATTTGACGGATCATAAAAACTGCTCTGCCACAGCCTTCTTCTACCACGTTTCTAATGTAAATGCATCTGGTACGTGCAGCCCGTACCTCCGATGTGTAGATACCTGCAGAGAAAGGCAAGCAGGGACTAGAAGAGCGGTGTGGGGAGAGGCAGGAGTCTGGCCGGAGAGAGGGAGACGATTATTTTTAACAATAACAAACAACAACAAAAAACCCACTTGGCAAACATCACTCACTTTTCCCAACCTGTTCTTGTGATACAGATTGACAGCCCTTTTAATATGAAATAAATCAGGCAGGAGAAGGAGTGTCTGGAAGAACAGACAGATTGAGGGCTGAGTGACGGGACGCCTCCAGAACGCGCTCTGTTTGCATTTGCCTCGTAGTTGCTCACTTGAAAGGGTGTCAGGCGCTTTGAAGGCTGCGGGGATGTGTTTTGAACCTGGAGGACGAGCGTGCTGGAGCTCCTTGTGCCAGTGGAGCCCTCCTGTTGGCATGAGTGCAGGGCATGCAGACCCTGCAGATACAAGAGGCCCTTTCCATCTCCCTCCCCCACCTTGGGGTAAAAAGGCATTTTGTCTAATATCTGGTCTCATATTTAGCCAGGCCCAGCCAGTTATCTCAAGCCAGTGTGCTCACACTGACGCATTAGGGCCTGGTCACTTCTCACCAAAAAAAAACTGGCTGGTAATGAGCCGTGTCACCTTTTGAGGTGCGTGGTCAGTGGACATCCCTGTCAAGTGCACCCCTGCCTTGGTCCAGCCTTCCAGATGCTGAAGTTCCTTTGGTTAGCTGTCTCCTTGGATGTCCTGGACGGTCCAGTGCTCATGTGTATCCTGCAAAGCAAATACCAGTACCCATTAGTCATGAGACAACCAAAGTCGGTTTCGACATCTCCCATGGCACAGGAGGAAGTATTTCTGCTCTAAGGCAGGAAAATGCTTGAAAGGTATGGGGTGAGCCAGGAGGAAGCCCGGAGGGAAACAGGAGAACAAGGCAGCGGGCAAGCACAGGAAAAGTACCCAGTACATGAATCGTGTCTCCATTCCAAAGCGCCACACCTGCCTCTCTTCTGCCAGGGGACCCTGCCCAGCCCTCACATTACCAGGCACAGGTATTTAATCCGAAGATTTGAAGTCTGGCTCCTGCTAGCATGGCTCTTTGATCAATTAACGGATATTGGCTGAGCCTCAGTGACGTGGTGGTCCCCTGGATGCTGGACTAGGGTGATAAATGATTCAGACAAAGCTGCTCTCCTCATGGAATTTGCATTGCAGTGGGAGACAATAAAGAAACGCAATGCTATCCCAACAAGGTAAGTATAGATTGTGACAAATGCTGTAAAAGAAAGAGAGTTGATATGGTAACTGACGCTTACCCAGTCAGTCAGAGGCCTGCTTTACATGGAGTGATCAGGGGTGACCTACCCAAGGAGGTGACATGTGAGCTGATACCTAAAATGTGAAAAGAACCCAGCCACATGATGAGCAGGAGGAGCAGGCCAGGTGGAAGGAACATAGTGTGCAAAGGCGCGGAGCCAGGAATGGTCTCAGTGCGATGGTCTCCAATGGGCTGCAACGCCTCCTGGCAGCACCTACCTCATGGGGCTGTTGTGTAGATCACAGGAGATGAAGCAATGTCTGCAGAATGTGCCTGGCACCGAGTCAGCACTCAAGAAATGTGGACTGCTACGATGATTTTCAAAGACTTGGGCTCATTTTGGGGAGTATTGGGTGGGATGGGGGTATTAAGTCACCATCTTAGAGACATTCTGGGCCAGCTTTCCTGAGTCCCCATGATATCAGGTCACCAAAAGCATATGAGAGCGATTATAAAGAAATTACTTTCCCAGCAATTAATCATCAGTATAAGACTGCCAATACACATCATTGCCGCATTATGACACATTGCATCCCATGATGAGAATATAGAGTAGAAAAGGGGCCATCTGGAGCTGACCTTATTTAAGTCAAATCAATTGAAAGTCAGTAGGAGTTTTGCCTGAGTAAGGGTCAAGACCAATTATCGAAAGGCATAAGAGAACACGGGGATGCTTTTGAGGGTATTAGATCTTATAGTAATTTTTCACAGTTCAGGGATACATTGAGGTAGCACCTCTATAATACAGGAAATACGCTGTTCATAAAGTCCCTTATTTCAATAGAGTCTATATGCATCTTTTAAATTTTCTTGGACAGATGCAAGAATACAGTAAAAATTACAAAATGGTTAAGATATGTATCTAGCCCTGGACAGATTGCTCAGTTGGTTTGAATGTCATCCTGTGCACCAAAGGGTTTCAGGTTCAATTTCCAGTCAGGGCACATACGTAGGTTTCAGGTTTGATCCCCAGTTGGAGCATATGTGGGAGGCAACCGATTGATATCTCTCTCTCTCTCTCTCTCTCTCTCTCTCTTTCTCTCCCTCTCTCTCTCTCTAAAAATAAAAACATATCCTCGGGTGAGGATTAAAAAATATACATGTAACTAAAATTGAAATGGGATAATATGAAGACAAAAACTTCTCATCAACTATCAGTTATGCTATTAACTTGGATTATCTGTTCCTCTACAGTAGATATAGCCGGTGGATATTGGAATGTCCATAGCTTAGTTTTAGCCATCAGATTTCTCCTCCATCTTGCAGGTCTATCTGCTTTAGAGAATTAATTGTATCATAATATTGGCTTAAGTTTTAATTCAGATTATAAATCTAAAAAGAGAGCTATTTGGTACTTTATTTCAGAGCCAGCATTAGCTACAGATCGTTTTTTCTGTGGGTCTGCTCCATTCAAGTCCTCTCAAAATGTCAATAAGCAACTAGAGCAAAAGGCCCTAGGTCCACTGGTGGTCTTTCACTGGCACGAGCTACTGAATCTTCTCCTCAGGAATCTCCATGCCTGCTCTGCACCTGATGGCTCACCGTCACTGAGATTCTCAATGGCCCCAACAGAACCATTTGAATTTTGAAACGTCTTGGTCAAAAGACTTCAATGTCATAAATATTTCACATGTCTAATTTGATAACAATATTCCCAATTTGATGAGAGGACAAAAAGCAAAAAATGCTCAGCAGACTGTAAATAATTTGGAAGCAGAAATCATATCTTTTATTCTCCATGCCCTTCATGTCCTGCACTTATGAAGTCTCCAATGAATAAGAGCCCTGTAATTGGTAAATTACCAAGGAGTTGAATTGCTTTGTCTAGACAGACAGGATTGATTTGGGCTATAAGCTGACAACGTTACACTTCAGATTATATACACAAGTGGTAATAATATTTCCTGCCTTTGAATCTTGGTACATAATCTACCATCGGTCTTAAACTGGTCAAAGGGAATCAGCAGAAACTTTGCAGTAAGAGATTCTTGAAATGTGAACAAATACAAAGTTGAGAGGGAGGCATGTTTTGCGCAATGAGCTCCTGGTTTTAATCAGGTTAGCGAAGGGGTTTGCTGGCTCAGTGGTGCAGATGGTCTTCAGGGAGGCCATGTGAAATACTGCCTTCCAGGCAACCTGTTGGAGGGTGTGGGGGCAGGGCAGGGCAGGAAGAATAATTCATCCACTGACTCCCATACTTCAATGGCCTAAGTTTTGTTTTATGTCCACTTGGAGGATGTCCTTGGATGACATTAACGTTGAAATTAGTGACAGCCTGCTGGCTTTCACACTAGAACTGCACCATCAGCTCTCCTGGGTCTTGAGCCATCTAGGGTTGGCCCACACTGCAGATTTTGGACTCATCCAACCTCCACAATCAGGTGGGTCAATTCATTACACACACTAACTACTAAATCCCTATATTTCCAAGCTGCTTGTGCAGTGGTGGAGATTGGGGTTCTGAGTAGTCTCATGTATCAGTGCCCAGGGGTGGCTCATGGACAGGCATGAGTTATGCTGGATTATGCCCATAAAAGACAGTCACCGTGGCAACCTGGGGCAAATCAAGTGACCAAGGGCCCCGGGGTAGTTTAGGCAAAAGGATGTGAAGTGATGCCTAAGGAGCAAATGAATGAGGGATGGGAAATGCAAGAGCAGGTTCTGATTCTAAAAGGGTGTGTTTACAAAGCCACCCCCAGTGACCTATGAACACAGTGAGGAAATGTGTGTTTACATTACAGTGAGGTAAATTTTCAAATAACAAGGCAACATATACTCAGAGAGTATCTATGTTTTAATGTCATTAGATGAATGATTTTTGTGACAGTTATTTAGCTTCTTAATTCTTGATTCACTGATTTTTAAAATGAGAGCATTGGGTTGATGATGTCTAAGCTTTCTCTCAGCTCTAAAATTCTGATCTTTTCTATAATGTGGACAAAGAATAGAAATTTAAAGATTACACAGTTCTCTTACATTAAATGTCAGAATCAGAATTTTCAAATATTTCATTAACAGAAAATAATGCACCAAAATCAGTATGATGACATTGAACATAACTAAATGTCAAGTCTGAGATTTGGGTCCAAATAATCAAGTCTATAAACACAGATGAGGGGAGATTTGACTTGAGAGTCATTTGTATTAAACAACAACAGCAGTGTAGAGATTGCAGGGGGGTGGGGGGAGGGTTGAAGGTGGAAGAGGGTATGGGGAGATAAATGGTGATAAGAAAAAAATTAAATTAAATTTTAAAAATAAATAAATAAATAAAACAGCAGCCAACCCTGGGATTTCTGTTGACCCCAAAATCTAATGAATCAACTGCTGGATAAGCATGTTCTTACTGGAGTTCCTTCACTCAGTGAGAGGTTGGCTAAGATGGGCTGGATGGACTCTGAGGGTCCTTCTGAAGATTCCAAGCTTCATTCATACCTATCTCTTTCCTTTACCCTTTGCCTCAGTGCAATGAGATTGTGGCCCAGGGCACAATCGCCTCAAGGTCAAGTGCTCCCGTAGGATTTTAATGGGATTGCTGAGTGGCACAAGGTCACTCAGAGAGCCTCTCAGCTTTTCCTTCTCCTCACCCTCCCGGGGCAATTGTTCTGGATTGTGGCTCCCCTGCCTCATGTACAAAGTCACCTAAACACAAAGCTCACAGCCAGCCAGCAGTTTGGGGAATCCTCCCTCAGCAATTCAAGAGTTCGAGGCATTAAAGGTGGCCCCCTGGAGTGCTCCGCCACTCTGCTGACTGGAACCAAATCTATCTGAGACTTGGAAATATGATCCAGGTGGGGACGGGCTATGATTTAATGTCATCCAAGTACAACAGGCCACACTTCTTAAAGAAACCGCTATAAATTATTTGTGCCTAATTCTGCCAGTGGATGGAGGACATGGTATAGTTTCAAGTACAAGAGCCCAGCTTGTATCTAATAATTGTTATATCTTCTCTGAAACTGACTGCCGATGTCTCAATTTTAACAATTTAAATAACAAGCCTAACCAAGTGGAACGAGGCTCAGGCAGGCTGGCACTCTTGATGAAAGCAGGACAACTCTCATGTCTGAGCGCATTTTCACTTTGACATGAGCGGTGACACGCAGAGATGAAATCTGGTTAAAGCGGCAGCCTTCTCAACCCCGTGACAGCTTCTTAGGCTCAGCAAAACAATTTCCAGCAACTGCACACACACTTGTTAACTTTACTCCAGAAGACTGATTAGAAACAACGCTTATGAATATGATAATAAGAAGTGAACGCTGGAAAGGTAAGCCCGTGGAGCCGGGCAATTGGCATGTTGTTTTCTTGATTTTTAATGGGCCGCTCTATAATAGCCTTAATTCTGGGGTGCATCTAGTTTGCTTAGAAACTAGACGGATCTCTTCCGTGCCCCAGGTATTAATGATGACAGCACATTTTTATTTTACCTGCTCTTGAATTGCTGTTGATACTGTGAGTGGTCAGATATGATTTCCTGTAGATTGCTCTCATTATCCTTTTGATGCTCTTCATTTCACGTCCTGAAAATTTTTCCCATTTCAAAAGCTGTTCCATGCTCAAAGTCAGGGGTCCTCAAACTTTTTAAACAGGGGGCCAGTTCACTGTCCCTCAGACCGTTGGAGGGCCGGATTATAGTTTAAAAAAAACTATGAACAAATTCCTATGCACACTGCACATATCTTATTTTGAAGTAAAAAAATAAAACAGGAACAAATACAATATTTGTATTTGCATGTGGCCCGCGGGCTGTAGTTTGAGGACCCCTGCTCAAAGTTATGTAACACATGCAAAGCGAGGCCAGTTTTGAAAGATGTTTGTGTCCTTGGGGGGCCATGACACAAGGTCGTGCTGGGAAGTCACAACATGACTTGTAGAATTTCTCCCAAATTGCAAGGTCTTGTAGAAGAGTGAGGAGACTAGCCTGTGAGATAAAAGATTTTGGAAAAGCCACTTAATCTTTCTGGATCCCGGTTTCTTTAGTAAAGCAAAGAACTGGGTTATGATATCAAGTTCCTTCTAGCTCCAATGTCCTATAATCTTATGCTCCTAGTCTAAGGGCAATTAAAACGAACTCAAATTCACTTGCATTATTTTAAGCTAATATCAAAAGTCTTAATAGCCACTTTGTCAAATAGTTTGCCAGTCTCTTAAAAAGTTAAGCATACACCTACCTACCTTATGATCTGGCCAATACACTTCTAGCTATCAGCGCAAGATAAATGAAACCTGAAATCTATATAAAATCTTGGACACAAATGTTCTCAGTATCTTTATTTGTAATACCCCCAAACTAAAACAACCCTAATATCCATCAGCAGGTAAATGGATAAATTGTACTCTACTCACACGATAGAATATTACTCAGCAATAAAAAGAAATGGGCTCTGTTTTTACCTCTCCTTTGCTGAAGAAGAGAGACGTGAACTGAGTTTTCTAGAATAGCCTCCAGTTAGTGTCCCTGACACCGACCCACCCCAACAGTGCCCCTCACTGAGATGACTGACACCTGTCACTTAGGAAGCAGGGGCTTGGGGACATGGCAGGCTAGAAGGCCGGCTCTGGGCTGTAATGGGAAGACTGGTGAGTGAGCCATGGCATCACAGAGCAGCAGGGGAGCCGTGTTCTTGGCCAAGCGCAAGGGCACTGTTGGGGTCCAGCCCCAGCAGGTCCAGGGGTTCCCAAAGGTGTGGACGGAGTCGGCGAAGAAGTAATGACACGGAGACACCAGCGTTCAGTTGATTGGCATAGCCAGGTTCTCTAGCCAGGTTCTCCAGCCAGGTTCTCTCTTTATTCTCCTGTTACATCTGTATTTATACCAGTTGATTTTAATCCTATCCATTCTATTCCAAAGGTTTAGGGTGTTTGTTATCTCCATTCCAAGGTCACTACTCTACTGTTCTGTTAAGCTACAAGGAAGTAACTGAAGGAGATTATCCTAAGTAAAGATTATGTAATTTAAACATGATTGTTCATAGTTAAGGTGATTAACTACCCTCCTGGTACTTAGTTAAGGGGTTTTACTGATTTATTTTCTTCCTTAGTCCTGTTAATCCCTAACTCCAGGGAAAAATCCCCACCTGGGGAAACAACCTTTCTCAGGGAGGTGGTTCTGGTTATAACACATAGCGCTAAAAAATGGGGGAGTAAACATATTAAGAACAGTATGCCTTATACGCCAGGTACCTTGAAACATATGCTGTGCAGATGTTTCTTCCCTGCAGCGACTGTGTCAAGCAACAAGGATGGACCAACCTCCAGCAACTCCCCCATTCTTATTTTTTAATGGGGCTGGACCCCAACAGGGCACTGCTCTCCAGGTGCAGACCTATGCCCTGTCTCCATGTTCCAGTCCACACACTGTCCCCCTGTCCCCTCATTGGAAACCATTCCTCAAGCCCTGGAAGATTTTGCAAGTGGAGTCAGAAGTCAGACAGGCGATTGCTTCGCTTGCGTATCATTCGAAGGATTGAGAATGGGAGAGGGGGCGTTGTGTAAGCTGCTCTGAAAATCATGGGGTAACTTAGCAAATGAGAAATCCACTCAGACCCACAAGGAGCACAAAAATGAGGAATTAAACTTTATAAATAAAGGATCATGACTCTTGATGCACTAACACACACTTTAGACCAGGGGTCCTCAAATTCTGGCCCGCGGGCCACATGCAGCCCGCCAAAAACATTTATCCGCCCCGCCAGATGTTTTTGCCGCCGCTGTGTGCATAGGAATTTGTTCATAGTTTTTTTTTAAGCTATAGTCCAGCCCTGCAATGGTCTGAGGGACAGTGCACTGGCCCCCTGTTTAAAAAGTTTGAGGACCCCTGCTTTAGACCTACTGATAACCTCCCATTTTAAGATAAATGAAGAGCATTTCCTGAGCTGGACAGGCTGTTCTCACAGCCGCACGCTGGGGGTCTGAGCTCTGGGTCAGCCAGGGACCCAGGAGGGGACGGTCCCTGCACTTCTATGAAGAAGGTTGTACCCGGAGCCCCGTTTTTCACTAATGGGATGTGCTCGGTTTGTACCTGATGAAGTCGGGAAGAAAGTTCTACGCCAGTGCGTTTGCCTCCTCCAAGTTTCATCATCACTCACCAAATAAGCATAATTGCTGCGCGTTTAAGAGGTGCCGGGAACAGAGGCGCTGCCGGTAATTGCCTAATGGGCAGGCGAAATGAGGTGTGAGGCACATCGGTGTGAAGAAAGCCATCGCCACAAGTTTATTAACATTGAAAATTAAAGGAAGCCCAGCCCCAGCCAGGCAGCCCTCGCTGAAATGAATCCCATTATCCCTCTGATAACGGCATGGGGCTCAATTGGATGCCACCCAGGGGGCAGAGAGGCCTGAATGCAGGTCACCCTCTGCTGGCTTGGGAGCTGAAGTTCCTCTGGTTCACAGATGCTGATTGCAGAGAAAACGCAAACACCCTGCCTGCCTGCAGCTCCTCCAGCTCCACTGAACTCCACGGCCTTTGTGAAGCAGTGACAAGGGGGAGGCCGAGACAACTGTATACCTTTTGACCTGGTGCCACTTTTACCATTGCTGGATGGAGTTTGCCAAGGTGTGTTATAGGTGCTGGAACTAAGTACTACCGGGTCCATCGGAAGGAAGCGGGGGTCCAGCCACCTCTGCCTCGGCCCCCTGCCCACGGTGGCTTTGTCCGGAAGAAAGGACATCCGATCTAATTAGCATATTATGCTTTTACTATTATAGATTTCTAGATGTCCAGGGCTAGAAAGAGAGCTTTTCTTAACCTCAAGCACATCCCATCTATGCAGGAAACAAGGCTGTCCCGGGTAAAATAATCAGAAAACAACCAGTGTGTGCTGCAGCGGACAGCCTGAGGAAAATGCAGAGAAAGGAGAACTCCAGGAGGGCACGCTGCTTAGGTAAAGGAAAGGCAGAGGGAACCGCATGGACAAAAACTCACGGACAGGAGGCTCTTGGAGGGAGGAGACCCACTGGGCAGATGGCAGGCTTTGAGTTGGGGACTAGTACACAGCAAGCTTGGGTGGATAGAGAGAATGGCACAGGGTGGATGGAGTCTGGGCTTAATGTTGGATTGAAAGGGAATCCTTTTAGGTTTCAGAAAATTACAGGAATCATAGGATTAAAGCATTTAAATCATTCTACATTGAATTTGTTTCATGTTTAGAAAAAGTTTGAATTTTGTGTTTTCTTTCTGCCCTCCGTCTCTGCGAGTGGGCCTTCGTGCCCCGGAGGCCACCCTTCCACCTGCTCGCCTCTTCCAGGACACTCCTCACAGCTTCTTCCCTCCTGCTCCCACCAGCATGCAGGCCTGCAGCATTTCCATCACGGGAGGGAGGGAGGGAGGGAGGGAGGGAGGGAGGGAGGGAGGGAGGGAGGGAGGGAGGGAGGGAGGGAAAGGAGAGGAGAAGGAAAACAAATTCTTTTTTGACTTCACACTTCAGTTTCTGTCCCATTTCTCTGCTCTGCCTAGCAGGACAATCCCTCCAAAGAGCTGTCTACACTGGCACGCTGCACACCTCTCCTCCCATTCTCTCTTGAACCTGCTCCAATCAGGCTTGAGCTGCCGCATGTCAACGTCACCACTGACCTCTGTGCAATGGCCAATTCTCTATTCTCATCTTATTTGAACTCTCAACAGCTTTCCTCGATTGGCTCCCAAGACACAACTCCTTCTCCATCTCCAGCTAGTTTCTTCCCACCTCTAAAAATGATAGCACCCCGGGGCTCAGTCCTTGGACCTCTTCTCTCTCTAAATTACCCTGAGTTGATCTCATCTAGTTTCTTGGCTGAAAACACCATCTACATGCTAACAAGCCCCTAATTTACATCCCAGTCTGGACCACTTCAGACTCCAGAGAGATCTCTACTTGGACAAGCAACGACCATCTCAAATTTAATATTTCCAAAAATGAACTTCTGGCTCCTGCCCCACCTCCCAAACCCACATGACACACACATGCATCAAAACCTCCTCCTCCAGCAGCCTCTCAGTGAAGGTCAACTCCCTCCTGTCCTTTGCCCAGGACCCAAACCTTAGTCATCCTTGACCCCTTGTGTATCCCATGTGCCAATCCATCAGCAAATCCAATTGGACTGTTTTCAAACTATATCTAGACTCTGACCATTTCTCACCACCTCCACTGCCTTCTTCCTGCTCCAAACCACCATCCCTTGCCAGGATAACTGCACAGCCTCCTCACGGCTCTCCCTGCCTCCATCGCCAGGACGGGCCATGCCCAACACAGCAGCCAGAGCGACCCTTTTAAAGTAAAACTCAAATCATGTCACTTCTCTGCTCACAACCTTCTAATGACCACCCACATCACTCAGAAAAATCTGACATTTTTTCAGTGGTCTAAAAGTCCTGTACTCTCTGGCTCCAACTACTTCCCTA
Organism: Myotis nattereri; assembly: GCF_964212035.1. NCBI lineage: Eukaryota > Metazoa > Chordata > Mammalia > Chiroptera > Vespertilionidae > Myotis > Myotis nattereri. Next base: position 61,630,540 of record NC_138086.1, on the reverse strand, counting down.
TCTGTCCTCCACTCCTCTCCCCTCACTCAACCACACTGGCCCCTTGCTATTTCTCAAACATACACGCACGCGTGCGCGCGTGCACGCACACATACACATACTCACACACACACACACACACACACACACTCCTGCCTCATGACCTTTGTATTACTGCTCCTCTGGCTGAAATGGATTTCTCCCAGATAGTCACATGGCTCCCTCCTTCAGTTCCAGCGCATGTCACCTTGGGAGTGAAGCCTTCCCTGACCATCCTATCGAAAGCACAGTTACACGGGTCCCCCAGTTCTCTGCTTCTGCTCGGCTTCTCTCCATTCAGCTTATCGCCATCTGCTAAACCACATGTCACTTGCTATTTATTCATTGTATCTACATTAGAATATAAGCTCATTTGGGGCAAGGTCTATGTTGTGGTCATTCCTGCGTCGGCACCTATGGTGTATAGTAGGAGCCCAGAAGTACTTGAGGGAACAAGATTTATTCGAACCCATCTTTCAAGCACCTGCCTTTTACAAGAAAGACACAAAAACTGTCTCTGCTCCAGCCACCCCTTGCCAGGTGGCTCAACATTCAGGGCCTTGACAACTCCCATGGATGCCACAGAAAATATCTTGAACACATGGTGTCGCTGTCATCCCCTTTCCTCCATCCCCACACCCTTCAGGCTTCCCAAGATGAGTTTATTTCTCCCCTCTGTTCCCTTGCCTAGGAAATAAGTTTTCTGATGCCAGCTGCTGCCTGGTTGCTTCCCACCAAAACAGAAGTAATTGACTGTAGCCCACTGTTTCCTTCCATTAAGCTGAGGGAGCAGTGGCCGGGATATCAAGTTTCAGCTCCTTCACTTACTTACTCTGTGATTTCCACCAACTTTTTTAATGTCCTGAATCTCAGTTTTCTTAAAAATAGAATGGGAAAAATAAAGCTAACATCTAGAATTATCGACGGACCCTATGAAATAAAGAATGCATAATGGTTGGCATACAGTACTTGCTCACTGAATGTTGATTTCCTTTCTCATCACACCAGAAGGTGAGTTTAGAATTACTCCAAAATCACTATTTATAACCCAGTATTTGACCATGGCCTTCCAGAGATGCCTGGCCAGGGCTCAGCTGTGATGGAGACCATCATGGGCTGTATAAACTGTTCAGGCCATTCTCTCCCTTCTCCTTTTCCCCTCCCCTTCCTCCTTCAACAAGCCCACCGAGGGACAGGCAGTCCTTCCCTGTCCTGCAAGGGTGGTGAACTGAATTCTGAAAAATGACAAGTCATTACAAACATATTGCATGTTGTAAATGAAAGAATGTCCTTGTTGGAACGCCAAATGACTTACTTTGGGGGTAACTTTAAATGTTAAGGATAGGATATTGCAAATGCAGAGTGTAATATCCTATACCTGACACTTTGGTATAATACTTTAAATATGCATGTGGTGCTCTAATAGCGACCCACATGGGCATTGGCATGAGTTTTTTAACTGGAATTCTCTCTGACATTAACTCTCCATTACTAAGCTCTCTATTGATTTGGGTTCATCTCTAAAAGTTCAGACTTGGAGAATACTCAGGCCAGGTCTCCTCTGAGGAGGGTGGCATCAAGAGTTGGTAATTATCCAATGAATTCCGGTAATTATGCAATGAATTACAAATTGTCTATACCAGTGCTTCCTGGAATGTTTAATTCAGTATCATACCAATGAACTTTCTAGGACACCTTTGTTGGAGTAAGTTGGGAAGGGTGTTGCCCAGTGGGAGGGCCTTGTCCCAGTACCACTGCCCTTGTACTTGCTTATCTACATCTTCTCACCCCAATATGTTCTTAAAAACACATGTAATTTCCATGATGTTGGCTTCAGTATGCCACCATCCTCTTCTGCCTCTAAAGTTAAAACTCTAAAATAAATTTTGAAAATACTAAGGGATTGGGATAAGAGGTTCAATGCGGGGGGGCGGGGGGGGGGAAGAGGGACATCTGTAATACTTTCAATAATAAAGATAAATTTTTAAAAAATACAAAGCAAACCCTAACTGGCTGTGATACCTTGGGTAAGTCACAATCTACACTAATAGCTTAACTAAAGTTCTGTGATTCCTGCTCTGCAACCAAGACTGTAACACACAGGTCATGGATGTCTTCAAAAGTTAAATAAATAATAGGCTCTACGCTCCAAACTCAACATAGCTGATTCTCCCAAAGTATATTTGATTGTGGTTATTCCCAGGTTCCTGCAAACTTACTATATCTATGAGCGCACAATTTGGCAAAGTTGGTCCAGCATGAGTTACGTGCCTTTTGTTGGACAAATTGTTTTCCTGATGTTCATTTTCAACAACAGACTTTATCAAAGTGAATGAGTGCCAGAAGCTGTGTAGTTTTGATGATGAATGAGTCTGGAAATGAGGGCAGATACTTCTGAAGACATAGCATCTCTCCCACTTTCAATGGTCCTTCCCTTTGGACACTCCCATAACAAATATTGCAATTTCTTCCAAATCTGATGATGACAATACTAATTAAACTCCTGAGATTTCATTTTCCCTTCTGGGCCATGATTCATATATGGCCAGAAAAACATAGTGGGATGTATCTGTAGTTGTCTTCAGGGTAACTACAGGGCAAGAGAAAGCTTGTTAAAGCTCTTGTTCCTCCGTGAATTCAGGCTTTCTTCTGGGGGAAATTGGTAGGCCAATTTCTCTCCTCAACATGGCCACATACACACTTGCCACAAAAATAGGGGGCATGAAACCCATTGGGGTCGAAGTAGCAGGTGTGGCCATCACCTCTACTCAAGGGGTCTCCATCAGTCAGTCAGAAAACTAGCTGGTCTCCCTCAAAAATGTCATCATTGTCTTCAAGACCACTTCAGGTCTTCAACCAAGACCATGTAGCACTCATGCTGTTGGTATTGAGGCATACTGGGGCAGGGAGGGTGAGAGTACTTACTCAAGAAATGTTAATTCAACATCTTCTATGACCAGTCCTGTGCTAGAACATTGAATACAGCAGTTAAGGAGGTAGAGATTGCTGCTGTCCTCACACATATTGCTTTTTGATTTTTTTTTTTTTTTAAAAAAGCCCTAGGATTGTGGTTAGAAGGTCAGCATTTGACTCCAAGATCCTCCATTTACCTTTTTGAACCTCTGTTTACCTTAAACAGAATGAAGATGATAACCCTGTCTATCTTCTTACCTATCTACTCATAGCATTCAAAAAATATGTTGACATGCTTTGTAAAATATAGAGCACTATGAAAAGATCAGGTATGAATAATATAGAAATGTATGATGCTTTCTCTCATATTCGAAAGAATTAAAAGCAGGGATTGAATAGATATTTGTACATCTGTATTTATAGCTGCATTATTCACAAGTCAAAAGGTAGAAACAACCCAAATGTTCATTAGGAAATGAAAGGTTTAACAAAATGCGGTACATAGATGACTATTATTCAGCTTTAAAAGGAAGGCAATTCTCGGATGCTCACCTTCAGTTGTTTCCATGCTCGGATCTCTCAGAGGTGCGTCTGTGCTGAGCAGGGATTTCTTTGTTGAATTATAGATGGTAAACTTGTTGAAATGTCAAGGGGAAAGGAAAAGATTTGTCCTTACGCTGCCATTCCTCTGATGTCACTGTCAAGGAAATTCAAATACTAGCTACATCATGGATGAAACTTGAAGACATTATGCTACATGAAACACATAAAACACAAAAGGACAAATATTATGTGATTCCACTTACCCACAGTACCTAAAGCAGTCAAATTCACAGAGACAGAAAGTAGAACAGTGGTTACCAGAAGATGTAGGGGGGTGGAATGGGGTGTATTGTTTAATAGGTACCAAGTTTCAGGCTGGGATAATGAAAAAGTTTTGGAGATGGATAGTGATGATGTAAATGCACTTAAAAATAGTTAAAATGTTTTTTTTAATGCTTCCAGGTAAGTGCCAAGGTGAAGTGCAAGCAGCTTTTCCTGGAGGAGGCTTCTTAGCATGGCATCAGCTTAGTGGATTCCCACTGCCCCAGGTCTTAAGCTTGAAGGCTCAAGATCCTGCCTTTTCAGCACAGAGAGGAGTGGCCCAACTCTTTTTGGACACACACCAGGAATATAATATTCTATGTGTAAAATCAAAACACATCATTAGCAATTTTAGTGAGAAATCACTGTCAGGGATAATCTAAGTCAATGTCATCACTGTGTCTGCTTTCTGTTGGCAAATGTTCACAGGAAGCAACAATCTGAAGGCTATTTGATGAACGCTGAATCAAGACAAAAAAACTAAATGTGTACGTGGCACCATGATAGGATAGAATGTTCTTATCAAAGGACCCTGCATCCTTGAAGACTGTCACACACACCTAATGGCTATGGCTTCCATCACCGCATTAGAGACACCACTGCCAAAAGCTTCAGAAATTACGTGTCGATTGATTTCCACTCTATTTTTGTCCTGCTTCCATGGCTGAGCAGTCTTCCCCCTTTCTGATCAAATCGTTCTTTGTTTAGATTGTCTAATAAAATGTTCAAACTGGTGTATTTGAGTTGTGTAGGCTTGCGGGACTATTTCAGTTCCTTCAGATGACTTCTAGTACCTCCACTCTGATGTATTTGTGTTGAAGGTTTAAATCTCAGAGAAAAATGACAGCCCCTCCTATGGAGCTCTTAGGGACACCTACTGGAGCCCCCACGTACTTACAACAACCACTATTACCCATCTTTTCCAGTTATTGCAGCATATGGCTGACTAGGGAGAAGGTAAAAGATCTCTTTTGTGTACAGTTGAGCTGGGAACGCAAACGGTGACTGATGCAGAGATAATGATCTTGCTGGAGAGGCAGAGCCTCCCTCTCTCAGTTCTCCTTCAGCTCTGTGTGCCAGTAATTGCCTGATGTCCATGACAAATCACAGGTAAATCCCAGACTGAGCTCAAAATGGACTTTAACTATTTCTCTTCCTGACAGGCTCTGTGCAAAGAGGCAAAGGATTGCTGCCACTGAGGATATCTCCACTCGAATCTACCTGGTGGAGGCCAGGAACAAGGGTCCAGTGTGAATTTGACCTTAAGCAGACCAGATCTGCAAGTAAACAAAGGAACGGTGGTTTCAAACCTGGTCACTTTCTTAATCTTCTATAAGCACATACATTAATCACTGCAAATTCTTATCCCAAAGTGGAATTCTCCGGAAGAAATCAATTTATGGAGGCAGATGTTTCTTCTCTTGCATGTATTCTGTTAAGCAAAATAAATTGCACAACTAGCAAGATTGATAGTAATATTAAGTTCATAATGACCCAAATCAATTCTGAGTGCGAGACCTGGAAAGGTCAGTTGGGGACAAATTTACGGAAAAGGCATGGATGATGCTTGGGAGATGCAATACTATTCTGCTATGTGCTGCCTTTAACTAGAAAACACGGACTTGGGAGTTAGACCAACCTATGGTCAATTCCCAGCCCTTCTATCATGTCATTCTGGGTCATGGTTGGGCCATTCCCTAAGTCATAAATGGGGTAATGAGATTTGATGGGCCAACTTTGGGATGCCCCAGCCCCCTTCAGCCATCAGAGAATGAAGACTTTGGCGATATGGGAGGCACCCAAGCTCCAGCAGGGCAGGCTGCCCAAGCACTGACCAAAAGGAGGTGGGTGGGGAGATTAGAGCTCTACTTGCTCCTCTTGCCTTTCCCCGACATCCCCTATAAGATTATAGATCCCCCAAGACCAAATCACCTCCATTTTAAGCTGTCCTCACATCTGGAACTCCCATAAAGAGCAATCAAGTGAGAAGTGCCCTCAGATTCCCATTGCAGGTGTTCCACGATGCAGCGAGTCATGTGAATCTCCCCGTAACCCAGCGGATTCTCTCCATCTGTGCTGGCCATTCAATCGAGACTGGTATTTTCTGATGTGCAGCTTTCCTGAAGAAAAATCAGTGTTTCCATCCACAACCAAAAATAGCCTCTTTTCACCCCAATTCATATCATCGCCCCATTTACGAATACATTTTGTGCATCCACCTTCAAGGCTGTTGGGCTTTCATCGTGCTTTTCCCTTTCGTTTTACACAATTTCCAGTTATTCCCTATTTTGTTCTCTTCCGAACACTGCTTGTCACATGTTTTCACCAGAAACATTTATCACCAAGGTCAAAGGGTGAATATTGTGATCTATTATGCTTAGAGGAATCTAATGAAAAGCCACATAATTATCCAATTTAAAGAGGAGCATGTAAAAAAAAGGGGGGGGAGCACTTGCTATAATTTAAATTGTTTTGTTTCCCTGAAGCAAAATTCAGCACCTGATTGACAGGACCTAATGATCATTCTTATTGATATGGTGATGTTAATTGTGGAGAGATATTTAATAAGCCCCATATTCTGGAGGTAAATGCGTGCTCTTAACCTGCACCTGAACCTGATTTTTGATGCAGCGTGGGGATGAGGTACAGATACAGATAAGTGAGCACAAGTGGATTTTCAGTCTTGTGTGGCAGAATGGAAATTGGAATCTTCAGAGTCTATTAGGAGAACAATTCCACAGTTGCTCACACTTTTATAAATTATACTGTATATTACAGAAAGACACAAAGTCAGGAGAGGTTCAAGAGAGGATATTGTCGTGACTTTGCTGAGTAGTTTTTAGGGTGGTACTTGGCGGTGGCATTGTGTTCCTGCTTTTAACCAAAGACACACACTGAAGAATGGATTTGTTTTCATTTTCAAACAAAATGGACTAAAGAAATCCATTTCCACTGTCACCCCTCTCCACCCCCAGGTAAGGCTGACCTTTCAGAAAATGAGGCCAACTTTGAAACCTAGGTAGATTCTTGGAAGAAAATGAATTCTTACACCATGAACGAAACCTTTTGAGAGGCTCATGGGCCTAAATTCCAAATGGAACCAACTTGAGGAACAGCAAAATCTGTGCCATCCTGAGATCAGGGACATGGCTGTTGGGGCTGTGGGCCCAGCTGGGGTCAGCAATGTCTTCTTTTTTTTTTTTTTAATGTTTTGGGGAGACAAGACCATCATTTGGGAACTGATATTCATGTAGACATCTTTGGGCAAATAATAAAAAGTGAAAAAACTGAAGTTACTCTAACAACAAACAGACTTTAAAAAATAATCAGAGTGGCTTACATTGGAGGGAAGGCAAGTTGCAGACTTGAGTTTAAATTATTTTCCTTAAACTCCAACTTCACTTAGTTGTGTTTTTTTCTTAGGAAAAAAGAGTTTTAGATATGGTTAACCTTTTCATGTGATATCCTGATTGTTATAACTATTCTTGCCAAACTATATTTCACTTCAAAATAACCAAACCAAAGATTGTTACATGCAACCTGAATCACAAATGGGTCACTGTCACCAGAAACTAAGAGCTACCAGTCTACAAATAAGAACAGGAGAGCCAACATCTAATGATGAAAAGGGTGTCCCAGCCCTGGCTGGTGTGGCTCAGTTGATTGAGCCTTGTCCCATGCACCTGGGTGGTGGGCTCAATGCCCAGTCAGGGAGGAGGGTGCACAGAAGGCAGCTGATGGATGTTCCTCTCTCACATCAATGCATTCTCTCTCCCTCTCCATTACTCTTTCTCTAAAATCAATAAAAACATATATTTTTTAAAGTTCTTAAATAAAAAAGTGTGTCCCAGAAAACAAGAGTAATCTTTAATGAACAAAATATTTAAAATATTCCAAGCATTCCAAGATAAGATTCCTCTGAACATGGCGTCTGGACTCTGGTATACAGTAGATGATCAGTAAATGAGCAAAGACCAAAAAATTATTTCTTTTTGCTTCCTGAATTTGTGTCATTGTTTTTGCTTTTAATGCACACATCTTGGAATATTCCAGATGGAAGTTATATTGACATCAAACCACGTATTCACCATAATTGGAAGAAAAAAAAGTCAAGTTGATTGGAGATGACCAAATTGATGGCGGGTTATGAGAGCAATGGCAGTTCAAACGACTACTATGATTTTCAACTTCTTAGGCCAAAGCATTACATCATACACAGATTATAACTTCTCTGAACATTTCTGGTATCTCACTACCCGAAAGGCAATATGCTCGCAAATTGAAGAGTTCAGAGAAAAGCAATAAAAATAATTAAGGAGGCCCACAGATTGACTGATGGAAAGAGCCAAAAAAAAAAATTAAATGTGGGCTGTGTGGCCCTATGATGACACGGTGGTGCTAGGGATGAGATACAGGATCTGGAGGGAGAAGATTCCCGTCTGCAGCAGGCATTGGTCCACACAGACTCACAATGAAATAATAAACTAGAGCCTGGCGCTGACCCAGGTCCAAAGCCTGGGCTATGCCTGCATGGGCAGCTGCCAACACCCGCCCTTGCACTTCTGCGCCTCTTAGTGTAGGACTGGGGTAGGCCCAGACCTAAGAGAGGCTGGGGATGTTGCCAAGGTCCCCCTATTTCTACTCTGGTACTTACCTAACTACACTCATCCTATTCCTGGCTCCTTGAAATGGCCGGTACCTCAAAAGGCAGAAACTAAGGGCTGGTTAACATTATGCTTAGGAGTCTGGATTCAAATCCCAGCTCCCATGCCTTCACGCTGAGGGGCCTTGGGAAAGTTACTCAACCTCTCTGAGTGGCTTTTTCTTCACTTGGAAAATGGAAGTAGTGCCCTACTCCTAGGGCTGCTGAATGAAATTGTTCACATAAAGCGCTTCTCAGAGGGCCTGGCCTACAGGAAGCACTGAATGCACAGTAGCTATTATTCTTGATTATTATATTAGCGGCAAGATCAGGGAAAACCCTAACCCTCCTAAAAGGGGTTCCAGGCCCTAAAACATTCACCTGTGTTTGCCTGGCCTGAGGGACTAAACCAGAGTCTGAGCATATTTCACAAAACTTTTATTATTGCTCTCCTCTCTCCAACATGCCAGTTTCCTTTACGCCTATTATAGGTTTGGGGAATCAATGTCCCAGTTTGCCCAGGATAGTCTTGGCTTATGACTGTTGACTTGGAGTCATTATTTATAGCACTTCCTTTTGCTCATAAAAGTCAGCCTTATACTGATGAATGGCATGATCACCTCAGTTACAGGTCTCTTGACATCTTTTTCTCCAAACCTGTTCCATCCTGTACCACCTCTTATAATGAGTTTCATAAGTATATTGAAGTGACTATGAAAAAGCATTTTTCATCAGTCCTCACCTTACCTGGGCCAATGTTGAGGTTTTCCCTGTTTATTTCAGGACCTGTTGAATGGATCCATGTCCACCCTAGCCACATTTGTCCACATTTTAGTGTGCTCAGGCCAAAGGACACTATCCTGTACTGATAAGCTTCTCTATCCCTATTTTCATTTTATTTTCTCTGGAAAACTTCCAATGCCACTGAATCGTCTGTAAATTTTACTTTGGATATTTTTTAAGACAATGAAGTATTTCCTCTTCTTATTCCAGTGTTTGAAGTCAGAAGACCTAGCTTTCAGTGCCAGCTCCATCTTTACGACCTGCTAGAACTCACAGAGGTCACTTAATCTCCCTGAGTTTGTTTCCTCATCTCTATGGTGGCAATAAAGATAGTCATGTCATCTGCAAATAATGTTAGCTTTACTTCTTCTTTTCCCACCTTTTTTTTTTTTCTTGTCTTAGTACAATGGCTAAGACCTCCAGTACAATGTTGAATTGAAGTGGTGCATGGACATCTTACCCTTACTCCCGTTCTTATGGGAAATAGGCTTAATGTTTCTCCACTAAATATGCTGTTACCTATAGGTTTTTCATCAATGTCCTCTATCAAGTTGAAGAGGTCCCCTTCTAGTTCTGTTTGCTGAGAGTGTAGAATTTTCAAATGTGTTTTCTCTGTTCATTGACACCATCACACGATCTCCTTCCATATTCTATAATGTATCTAATTATAATGATTGATTTTTAAATGTTTAAAGAATCTTGCATTCTTGAAATAAATCCCACTCATGGCTAGACTCAATTTGCTAATATTTTGTTAATGACTTTTGTGGCTATGTTATTAGTGTAATGCCATAAGGAAAGTACTTTTACTCCCTTCCTATACTTGAGAATCAAATGAGATTGCTCATTTTAATCTGTCTCATAGACTGAAAAGTGCTGTCCACATACAGGCTCTAAAGCTACTGAACCTGCTAATGGTGCTGTCAACACATGGCACAAATGTGGCCCTTGCCAAACCATAGCCCATAGGCTGGTCAGGAACCAGCCTCAATGACTCAATTCCACTGTCTCAAAAACTCAGTCATAACCAATAACTCAACCCTCAGCCTATGAGTCTGGCAAAGATGCCTCCCAGATTTTCCAGGGAAGATCTAATTTTAAATATTTTCTCCTACTATCAAACCTCATCATGCCATATGTCCTGATTTTGAATTTAAGAAATAGTTTTCCCTGAATGCATTGACTTTTTCTGGCTTAGAAGAAAACTCATCTGCCACTCTCCTGGCTACTCAAGTAGATTCACAAGATTTCTCCGCCATGCACAAACTCAGGAAATGGCAGAGCTTATGCACAAAGTTTTAACATATCTATAAAGATTTCAGCCTCTACTTTGAAAGTTTATAGGCAGATAAAGTTCCTCAATTTTGACAAAGATTATTAAAAGTATCCTAATTTGTATATTCCATGCAAATTAGGAATCATGCATGTTCTCTCATTCAGTCACTCATTCAGCAAATATCTACTGAGATCTACTCTGTGCTAGGGCAGTGATGGCGAACCTATGGCACTCATTTTTTTGGTTGATTTTTCTTTTTTTTAAATATATTTAATTGATTTTTTAACAGAGAGGAAGGGAGAGGGATAGAGAGTTAGAAACATCAATGAAAGAGAGAAACCTTGATTAGCTGCCTCCTGCACACCCCCCACTGGGGATGTGCCCGCAACCAAGGTATATGCCCCTGATCGGAATCGAACCTGGGACCCTCGAGTCCGCAGGCCGACACTCTATCCACTGAGCCAAACCGGTTAGGGCGATTTTTCTTTGTTAAATGGAATTTAAATATATAAAATAAATATCAAAAATATAAGTCTTTGTTTTACTATGGTGGCAAATATCAAAAAAATTCTATACGTGACACAGCACCAGAGTTAAGTTAGGGTTTTTCAAAATGCTGACACGCCAAGCTCAAAAGGTTCGCCATCACTGTGCTAGGGGAACAAGGTGGGCGAGACAGTGCTGTCATGAGGCTACTGTTGCTCAGGTGCTAATTTGATGTTAAAGCTCTGGAGTGGGTGCTGGGCAATTCTGCGCAGACCTCCCTTCAAGACCACAACACTCACTCCCCTAGCTGCCAGGCATTTCAGCTACTGATAACTCACAACTGAGACCCTCCCGAGGCCTTGCCCTTGGCCAACACCAGAGGGCCATGCCCTTCGAGCCACATCTCATACTGATGGTTGGGGATGGGTACAAAAACCCACTCCCTTGCTTCAGTATAAGACCACTGTGAGGGACCGTCCTAGTTTTAGATCCTAGCTTCATTGCAACTCAACTCCTCCTTCTCCCCATTCTCCTTCCCCCATCCCTCCCAGGTATTTTTTCCAGCACATTCTCTAATCAACTTTCTGCACACAAATCCCTAAGCTCTGGAGCTTAAACCAGGCCTAAATCCTGATATCTTCTTAAATGCTACCTCGGGGAGAGGTAAGAGATTAACTGAATGACTATTAAATGCCTTTCTTCAAAAATAGTAGAGCTTAAAAACATACCAGGACTTAAGTAAGAAGTTTATTGAAGGGGGGAAGTCATTTTCCCCAAAATTAAAGCTATAATGGACAACTCCTTAGGGAAATCATTACTTCCAACTACCATACTTCCTAAAAGCTTAACAAACAAACAAAACCACCCACCATCATGAAACAAGAGTTCAGGAAAACTTTTCTAACATTCAAAGTTCAGGTGTGAAATGTCACAGACATCAACTGTGCAAGTCAGTATAGCACTCTTAAATGGGCAGAACTCTCAGCTATGATGTGGGTCACAGGCTGCCACAAGCTGTGAGATGGCATTTCTGTCTCACAAGAACTTTTATAACAGAGCCACCTAGAATCTTCACATGAAGAGTGTTACTTACATGCTGCGTGGTCTGTGACATTTTTTCCAAAAGTTTGGTTTCTCTTGGATGGCACATCAAAATCTGTCACTGGTGCAGCCAGACACTGCAAGCCACAAGGGAGCTTTCAGGTGGGAAAGGTTTGGATACCCACCAGCATAGGGCAGTTCCTGGTGTGTATTTTTCCAGAAATACCTTCTCTGGTTTTGTTTAGCTTAATATGAAAAACAATAAAGATTTATTTGTAGCAGAAATGGTAGGCAAATACAGGCAGTTGTTTGTCTACACCTTTTTAAAATGCAGTCTTGTATTTGCTAACTGCCTGCAGACATTAATAATACCTAAAAGTTGCATAATTTTCACTAATTTACAAAGTCTTTGTCTGCATTACCTTTTGCAGATACTTAGTCAAATTGATTTTTCTATAAATGACTCTTAATAAGTAAATGAGATCAATTGACTAAAAATTGAAATGCGTAATGGGCCTGCATTACCTATGCATGCATCATAAGCATTAAAGTCTTTAAAAATAGTTGGTAGGCCCTGATGATTCAAGAGGCCTGTATTTCTTGAGCCCTTGGTTTATAAACTGGTGACAATCTTGGATGAAATTCTGCACATTTGTAAGTACAATTCTGAAACTTTGGAGATAAAGGGTTATTTCAAATCTAATGAGAATACACATGCAAACTGTGTCTGTGTTAACTCAAATTCTAAATTAGTTGCAGTGTGAACTAATCATTTCAAGCACTAACGCTTGGCCTTGGGACGAAATTAAAAAAGAAACATTTAGGTGGAATCATTGGAGAATTATGCTCAAAGTAAGATTGCTAAATCCATAACTATTTTCCTAAGGGAAAAACTGAACGTATCATCAGTTTCTGAAGAGAAAAAAAATTTTAGCTTATGGACCATAGAAAACAACTTTGTGTCAGACACTGAATTATATTTTTTTCTATCTCTCATTTTCATTATAACTAATATTTCCTAATATGTTTAACAAAGAAATTTAAAATAGAAATCTGCATTAGAGGGCTCTAATTTTTCAACCATAAGAGCTCAAGTGACTGTTCTGGTATTGGGTTTTATCTGGGTATCCATGTCCCAAACACACAAGCCTAGCATGACAGGTATTTCCAGAGAACTAAGGATGCCCCAAAATAATGAGTTTGAGAGGAGCAGTGCAAGAGAGAAAGAATGAAAGAAAAACAGGAGACAAGTAAGTAGAGGGTACCACTTACCACTCATGACTTACCACTTTTCAGAAAACATTTGCCCATGTCTTTACCAGCGAGCACTCCTCCCTCCTTCTCAGGCATCCATTCACTCATTAACAAGCATTTACTGACCATCTACCATGAGCCCGGCCCTGAGCCAGACCCCGAGACTATAGAGATGAGTCACACATGGATAAAAACCACAGACTTAGCTAAGAAATGGGCACAGAAAGAAACAATCTAGAGAGGATACTGCCTAGTGCTAACAGCCTAGATTCACTCTGGCCTCCACTGTTGGGCTGGCTTTACAGATGGTGAGCTTTAGCCAGTCTCTGAATAGAAATATGCTTTCCCTGAGCAACCAGGACGTGAGAGCGTGGGGATGCCGGGGAGAGAAGCAGGAGATGAGACTACAGGGAAGGTGAGGAGCCCATTGAGAAGGACCTAGGCACCAGGCTGAGAATTTAGGCTGGATTCTGCAGAGGACCCATGGAAGCTTTTAAACCCAAGGAAGTGCATGATCAAGTCTGGGTTTAGGAAAGGCCAATGGCACAACATGAAGCATGTTGCCTCACATTTGACCTTGAGACATACCCTATGCAGAAGACGCTTCTCGGGGACAGGTCTCATCAATGTCAGCCCCCTGTGGTCTGGATCAGTGACCTGGGATCCTGGGATACAACAGATGCTGTGGGCAGGGAAGTGCACAGTGAGGACAGCTTGTCTCTGCCTCTCCATGAGGCCTAGGATCTCAGCCAGGAAGATGCGAAGCCTGGACTGACTTCACGACTGGACGTAGGACCCGTCTTTTGCCTACAGTGAAAACAATGGGTTGCTCAGTGTCTTCTATATCTCCAGTTTCCCCTCTCCAGAGGTATTTCATGAATATGCAAGAAAATACATACACAACGACTCCTTGCTGTTGACCTATTTTGACCTATTTCCCTTTTACTTCTCACTGCATCATATGGCTGTGACCCACCATAAAAAAAGACCTCCAAGATGTGTCTCTTTTCAGCCTCAACTTCCTCCCTAAGTCAGCGGCAGACAGGTGCTTGAAGTTGTCCAAAGACAATTTTTCTTACTCCTTCTTGCCTTTTCACACACTGCTTCCTCCACCTGGAATGTTCCCTGTGTACCTGGCAACCTCCTACTTACCCTTTCCAGATTCAACCCTAGTAGAGCTCTCTGAGACCTTCGCTGATGTCTCTAGTTTGAGTTAGTGCCGCCCTTCTCTCTGCCTCCTTACACTGTGTATTCTAGTCTGTTCAGCACATAAGAGAAGCTGAGCCAATGTGGGGTTTTTGTAGTAACTTTCAAGATAACCCTTCACGTTTTTATTGCCTCTTGTAGAGCTTACACTAGAAAAGCCCTCGTAATAACGTTCGTCTTCTACATGCAACAATCTTGCATCTACTAGCCCCAATTAGAAATGAGAAAACAGCGGTTCGGAGACTTGTGGTGATTTCTCCAAAGCCACATGGCAAAAAAACTGGCAGAGCTAAGTCTTGCTCCTGGATGGTCTGGTTTGCTCAGAGCTCTCTGGGCTGCACAATGGGGGAGCGGCACTGCGCTCCAAGTCTCAGGTTCAAAGATTTACTTTAAACACAGTCTCCACCCAATGCCCAGGGCCATACCTGCTCCTCTTCTCACCCAGTCCCATCAGTTTCAGTCTGAGCCTCACTCAGGGGGCTACCGTAATGGCAGGACTCCTGGGAGCCAGACCGAGGGGGTGCTGTGAGAGGTTACTAGGATGGCCTCTGGCAGGCTGGCTCAAGTTCAAGTTATGGTCAAGTCAGCAAGCTGTGGCTGCAGCCAGGACTGCAGTAGCAGGGAGAAGAATGAGAACTTAAATTATTTCTCTTGCAACCCCACCCCTCGCCTGGACTTACATAGAGAATCTTCCATTAGAGCCCATGTCCTATCAAAATGACCATAAAACCAGAAATATCAGAGCTCAAATTAGTGAGATCTTTAGGTGTTTATGAATTGCCTTAATTTTCATTTAAGTGATTGATTTCTTTACAGGAAATATATTTACAGGGTTTGAAATTCCAAAGGCACAAGAAGGTAGGCAGTAAAAATTGTCCTTCCCACCCTTGTCCATCCCCTCACCAATTTCCCCTCTCCAGAGGTATTTCATGAATATGCAAGAAAATACACACACACACACACATAGACATTCTTTCCTCCCACTTCTATATGACGGGCAGCCTATTTATACACTGTTCTACAACTTGATGTGTTTTACACTTGACAGTGTGTCTTGGAATTCCTTTACCTCAGCACACAAAGAGGTGGCCCCATCTTTTTCACAGCTGTGCAGTATCCCATTGTATGGCGGTGCCAAAATGTGTTTAGCCAGCCAGTGCCCGAGCAGGGGCATTTGTTTTGTCTCCCATCTGTTGCTATTATAAATAATGTGGCAGTGAATAACCTTATACATACACCATGTGGTTCACAGGGGAGAATATCCATAGCACAGATTCCTGGGCTTGGAACTGCTGGGTCAAAGGGTGCGTGCATTTGTCATTTCAATGAGGAATGTTGCCAAGTGGTCTTCCACAGAGTTTGGACTAATTTAAAATCTAACTGGAGGCATAGGGGCGGACCTCTTCCCCAATAGAAGCCTCTTTAACATATTAGCCAGCAGGGATGGTTGGGGTGTCAAAGAAGCCAGGAACACCGAACAACTCCTCTGCATTTAGAAAATAAAAATAGGGGAAATGCCGATCAAAACCACAGGGAGACACGCTTCGTGCCCACTAGGAGGACTAGAATAAAAAAATAAATTAAATAAAAAACCGGGAAATAAGTGTTGGCACGGCTGTGGAGAAATTGGAACTCCTGTGCATCACAGGTGGGAAGGTAAAATGTGCAGCCATGCCGAGACCGGTTTGGCTCAGTGGATAGAGCGTCGGCCTGCGGACTGAAGGGTCCCGGGTTCGATTCCGGTCAAGGGCATGTGGTTGGGTTGCAGGCACATCCCTGGTGGGACATGTGCAGGAGGCAGCTGATCGATGTTTCTCTCTCATCGATGTTTCTAGCTCTCTATCTCTCTCCCTTTCTCTCTGTAAAAAATCAATAAAATATATATTTTTTTAAAAAATGTGCAGCCACTTTGGAAAACAGTTTGGTGGTTTCTCAAAAAGTTAAGCATAAAATTATCAAATGACCCAGCAATTCCATGCGTACGTATATACCCAAAAGAATTCAGGTTCTCAAACAGAAACTTGCTCATGAATGTTCATAGCAGCATTATTCACAATAGCCAAAAGGTGGAAAACCCCAAATACCCATCCATGGGTGAATTAATCAACAAAATGTGATAGGAACAAACAAGGGAATGTTAGCCATAAAAAAGAATAAAATCCTGATGCATGCTACAACACGAATGAACCCCAAACGCAGTATGCGGAGTGAGAGAAGCCAGACACGACAGGTCACACATGTAGGATTACATTTACATGAAATATCCAGAATAGGTTCATCCACAGAGACAGATGAGAACTGATGGCTGCCAGGGGAGACACTGGGACCCTGACTTGGGATGTGCTGCCTCCTGACGGCTCCTGGCTCCTACGCTGGTGGGCAGCTCTGCCTCATTCTGCCCCAAGTTGGCCCTGAGGCCTCTTTTTCCATTGTCACCTCAGGTGAATCGCCTTTGCCTAGCCTAGCCTGAGGGGTCGCTGCTCTTTGCATCCACAGGATCCAAGCAGACAGTTACTCCCCTGGTCCCTGTTTCTTGCCCTTTGGCCCCTCCATCAGTGGACAGGGTTTACACATGCTCACTAGGAACCTCTGGGGGAGTGGGGGGCATGAGTGAACGAAATTTACACCCAAAGCAGTGGCTGAGAGCCTTTGGTGCTGGTTTTTCTCAGGCATGTCCATTTTCATGGGCACATTCTGCCCTGGATACAAAGCGGCATTTTCACAGGGTGGCCCCTGCAGTGAACCCAGAGCAGAAAGTCATGGGGTAAGAAGTGGCTTCAACAAACATCATTCAGCCCTGACTGATTTGGCTCAGTGGATAGAGCATCGGCCTGTGAACTGAAGGGTCCCAGGTTCGATTCCGGTCAAGGGCATATACCGTGATTGCGGGCACATCCCCAGTAGGGGGTGCACAGGAGGCAGCTGATAGATGTTTCTCTCTCATTGATGCTTCTGACTCTCTGTCCCTCTCCCTTCCTCTCTGTAAAAAAAAATCAATAAAAATATATTTAAAAAAACAAACAAACATCATTTAGCGCCTTGCAACATAGACAATTGATGCTCACCAAATATGAAGTCCCCGCCATTTCCCAGCCTCTTTTGCTGTTAGGAGGCTGTACAATCAGCTCGAGCCGAGGGACTCTGGGAAGGTCCTGTGGGTCATGTCTAGGCTGAGGCAGACCAAAGCCAGCCGGCAGCCTCCACCTCCTTCCCCGGCCAGTCTCACTGAACTTTTAGTACGTTAAGTCGCCGAGATTTAGGGGCCAATATGGTGCCACAGCTCAGTCCAGCCTACTCTGGGCCTCACCCTGCGAGATGCTGGGCCGGAAATACCAAAAGCTCAGAAACGGTCCTGACCTCAAGGAGCTTCTGGTCTGGGTTGGGAGAGAGCAGGCAGATACTCCCATGCCAAATGTTGACATTCGGACCACAAAGCTGGCAAGTGCAGATAGATGTTATTCAAACAGCTCCATAATTGAAAGGTGATCGTGACATAGAAGGTAAAACAGATCAGCTGACAGGCAAACAGTCACCGCCCTAAGAGAAAAAAGTGCACTGAATGGGAGGTGTCACTATGGCGACCCGTGCAGATATGTAAACATGCAATCCTGAGGCTGCAGGCTAGCTTCTTCCAACTTCGTAATACAGAGTATCTTAAAACATGCAGAAAAATAGAGTGCATGGTGTAATGAACCATTATTCTAAACAGCACCCAGCTTAACCAATTAGCATCATTTCCCAGTGTGGTTTTAGCTACCCTATTTGTTTCTTTGCTTGTTCTATTTTTTAAATGATCTGATAACCAGTTCACGGTCAAATGTTCCCAATTGTCTAACAAAAAACCAACACATCATTTTACAGTTAGTTTGTTCAAGTCAGGACCCAAACAAGTTCTAAACACTGAACCTCATCAGTAGATATTTAACATCTGATTTCAGTTCCGAGTTTACTCTCCCATACATTGTTCCGTGTCATTTATACACGCCGACTTCATAAGCATAAATAAGGCATTGCACAGGCCCTGCCTCCTCTGTTCTCACACAGGACAAAAGAAACCTCATAAACTCGCCTGGATTATCGACAGCCACCTAATCGTGTCGGGTTTGCAGAGGCCAGGCAGCAGCATGTGTGACCAGACTGCATACGCCAGGCACACATGACATGTGGCCCATGAGGGAAGTCAGACCTGAGACTCAGACAAGCCCTTTGGAAAGTGGCTACAGGAAGAAGAGAGGCCATAGAGTGTGTCCATCTCCTTAGCCACCGATACGCGCGGTCCCTTCCTGAGACTCGGGGACTGTGGGGAAGGTTTATTCTATCAGATAAGGTGGAAAGTGGCCCCTATCTTTGGCTTCTCATCAAGAATAAATAAGTGGCGTCTAGAGGCAGTGACCTGGAAAGGTATTCAGTCAGAGTTCTGGGAGGGAATGACTGACACTGGGGGGGGCGGGGCGGGGGGAGCTTAAACCTGTGCCTTTGGCCCAATGGCAACACTACCTACCAGCTGAGCAAGTGAGACTGGAAGGTCACGTGCCCAAATTCCAAACTCAGATATTACTGATATTGTGGAATCAGAGAGGATTTTAGAATCTGAGAGAGAGAGAAAGAGAGGGAAAGACCAAGGGTAAGGAACAGAGACTCAGAGAACAAGAGTGAGGAAGCATCCATCACCATCCATCCACCCAGTCCGCACAAAGGAGACACAAGGCAGCAGGATGAGCCAGAAAAGGGGACAGGCCCCGAGCAGGTGTGAGGCAGAGAGGAGAGCCGAGTGGAGGAGAATGCCATCTTCTCAAGTCTGACAGTTTTCTAAGAACTCCACCCCCAAACCTAGCCACTGCGGAAGAAACTAACAGGTCAGCTTCGGTTTCCTGCAAAGGACGCTGCCCGCGAGCTTCGGTGAATACCGGCAGCACTGCACTCGCCGCCGGCTGGATGGATGCAAATAGCTAGCCTTTGTTTGGTTTTCCCAACGATGATGCAAACGAAATCTAAACAGTCCACACAACAGCCTATCTGCTGTGGGTTACTTGTGTGGAAGAGGACCCAGATCCCAGATAACCGCCAAATATCACGAAAAGGTCTGAAGAGAACGCAGAAGGCTGCGGGCTGGGGTGATGTGCCAATTCAGAGGGCTTGTTTGGAACCACTTCGGGTGGCAATGCGAACAGCGCATGTAAATGATCAAAAGCAGTGGGGACCCTCTCCCATCAGTCACGAAAGATGCTTAAGGCCGGTGCCTTTGAATGCTGTTTTAGTTGTGGTCTCATACAATACATCTTAAGGAACATTTATACTGTGTTCACTGTGCATTCAACTGTGGCCACTTCAAAGGTTTAGCCAAGTATTTTATGGCCATGGTAAAGGGTTCTTATTGATTTAAATTACAAGCTTGGCTCCCGTCAGCTCCACTTGAGGGCAAAAATGCAATAAAATATCCCACAGCACAAGAGACAGACATATCGCATTGAAAATTTTAAGAGATCCCTTTCACTAGAATCACTCTGAATGATATTTATTGATATGGGCAAGGTGATCAGAGAGACTTGTCTACAATCTCTAGGCTTTGGGGTTTGTCTTGGTTTGGGTGTTTGCTTGTTTAAGAATCAAGTTGTGACCTGGGCCAGAGAAAGGTCAGAAGTGCATTTCAGGTCCCCTGGCTTCATCTCTCCCCGGCTCTGGACAGAACGGCTGTTCCCAAGAATAGTGACATTGACAGACTGGCCATCACAGCTGAGGGATGATGGTTTTCAGTCCTCCGATCATTTGCATATCCAGCAGGCCAAACTCAGATGAATGAGAGGTGTCAAGGCATGAATGACAAGCCCATCAAGACGATGGAAGGCTGTGCCCAGATTAACTGTCAGGGAGACAAACGCCGCTCCCGAGGCAGAGGCCTGGACGCGACGGGAAGACTCTACAACTGAGAGGGGTTCGGAGCTGTCGATATAAAACGCTGTTTGTGCTGCTCACTAAACCCTGTGGTAATCAGCCCAAAGGAAGTCCCCTTACGTTAAAAAAAAAAAAAAAATGGAGAGCGCCAAAGCAGCGTGCTCTGGTCGGCCTCATTCCTGGCTCCTTTATAATAATTTGCCTGAAACATACCCAAGACGGAGCTAACCCCTGGACATACACAGAAAATAGCAAATGACTATTATGTATCTGACATTTGAAGTAACATGTTTCTGGAGGATTGGCATTACAAGAGTCATTTCACTTCAAAATGTTATTCCTAATGTAATTTTTTAAAATTCATAAGAGGCACTTGCTAGAAATTCATCGTAGCGCTAAAGTCACTCGGAAGACAGAGGTCAAATTCATTTCATTTCTTTTATGTTTTCTTCTCTCTGCGAGATGAAATAAATGATTAAGCCTAGAACACTTGGCAGTTCAGCGAATGTGCTCCATGGCACCATTACAAGATCGATTTTCTCAATACAGGAGTCTTTCTGGGGTGCACATTGCTTAGCTGACATCTGTCGCCGTTGTCATGGCAGCGCTCTCTCCAGCATAGTGAGAGGTCAGGCCTGACAGGGAAGGCCTCGCCAGCTCTACCCCAGTCACTTCAAGGTTAACAGCCAATGGACCAAAGAAATAGGCAATTATAGTTCAGTCAATTCCGGTTAAGGAAATATCTGAGAAGTAAATACGTCTGATAAGTGAATGGAAATGAAACAGCCAATGCTATTGATGCAATCCCATAATATCAATATCATTTCGTGGTGCGGTTTGGTTGTTCCTTGTAAAATGTCCAATGCTCAAGGAAATCTAGCAAGAGAGAGAGAGTAAGCAAAACTTCATCCTGCTGCCCTTAGCCTCTGTGCGTGAAGAATAGAATTCCCACCAGTGGGGATGCATCACAGCAGAGCAGCAAAGCATGCTCCAGGGAAAAGTGCAAAGAAGATTCCCTGGGAGTCCATCCCCTGCCGGGTGAGTTCCGTGGGATTCTCGTATATGCCCCCAAAAGACTCAGCATCTTAAAGGAAATGGGCTGAAATAATCTTTCGCATGGCCACTTGTTATTTAGTAAATGTATTCCTTATTGGGATGCAAGTCCTTTCTATAGTTTCAACAACCCTGAAAAATATCAAGCTTTCCAAACTACTAACATGTTGGAATTAATATTTTCTAATGCTACACATTTCTGCTAAAGCATAACTTTTGATAGACAGGGAAAGGGATCATTGTAATAGACATTCTTTGAATAGAATTAGAAAAATGACAGGTGGAACTAAAATGTAAAGATTTTCAATTACAAGTTGCATAGCCCAGGAATTCAGCTACTGACAACCTCTGCAGATTCATTAAAGTACACACATTCATGTTACCCACTCCTGATTAAATCCTGCATTTAGTATGAAGAGATCTTTAGATTTCATCAGACACTTGAACAAATGGCAATGACTCTCCTTTGGCTGTGAGATTTTGTTGCTCACAAAGAACAATGGAAAATTCCAGGTTTAAAAAAAATCATATGTTGTCACTGTGGTGATGGGTCTCAGATTCCTGTCAGAATGTTCTTGGCTTTGGTCAGTGTAGACCGTAGGGACGGCTAAGGTCTTTGGTCCATCTGTGGCCACATCCAGAGGAGGAATCTCACCAAGCAGTGCTCACAGTTCACTTGCCAACTTGCTTCCCAGAGTTCTCACGAATAAACCGTGGAAGCTGGTTCAGCACCTAAGCTGGTGAGCTGACCTGGCTCCCTTCAGCCTGATGGTCTCTGGAGAACCTATGGCTTCCTTTGAGAAGGGTTATGTGTGGATGCAAGAAAGAGGAACCCACTCAAATTAGCTTACATGTCGAGAATTCTACTTAACATACAACAGGCAATGCTGAAAGGGGTTGGAAACATAGGAAAGAAATTGCATGCAAGCCAAACAGAAAGGAGGACTGGAACTGGGAAATAGAAACGAGGGTCATTCTCTCTTTGTGCATTTCATCTCTGCGACGCTTCCCTTCTTCTTTCTCTCTCTCTCTCAACAAGCTTCCTCTGCTTTCAACGTGCTTCACTTGGCACTTTTGGTCCTGGCATCATTCTCATCTTATTAACTCAGTTTCTCAATGTCCAAATTTCAAATCCCTAGACGACAGTCTGATTAGCTCAGCCCAGACCCTGAATTGGTTTGCCCACAGTCAGGCGCCCAGTTGGATTTAACCAACTAGGTGGAGGTAAGGTTGGGTAAGCTTATACAATTTAAACATGACTGCCCCTTGGGGGGAACACTCTGTAAAGTATATGATTGTCTAACCCAGCCGTGGGCAAACTACGGCCCGTGGGCTGGATCCGCCCGGTTTGAAATGAATAAAACTAAAAAAAAAAAAAAGACCATACCCTTTTATGTAATGATGTTTACTTTGAATTTATATTAGTTCACACAAACACTCCATCCATGCCTTTGTTCCGGCCCTCCGGTCCAGTTTAAGAACCCATTGTGGCCCTCGAGTCAAAAAGTTTGCCCACCCCTGGTATGCTGTATACCTTAAACCAGTGGTCGGCAAACTGTGGCTTGCGAGCCACATGAGGCTCTTTGGCCCCTTGAGTGTGGCTCTTTCTAAGCCTCAGGAGTACCCTAATTAAGTTAATAACAATGTACCTACCTATATAGTTTAAGTTTAAAAAATTTGGCTCTCAAAAGAAATTTCAATCGTTGTACTGTTGATATTTGGCTCTGTTGACTAATGAGTTTGCCGACCCCTGCCTTAAACCAATACAAATAATATTGAAAGTAAAGTGTAATTTAAAAATAAAAAATTAGCCCAGCCAGTGTTGCTCAGTGGTTGAGTGTCA
This sequence comes from Myotis nattereri, assembly GCF_964212035.1. NCBI lineage: Eukaryota > Metazoa > Chordata > Mammalia > Chiroptera > Vespertilionidae > Myotis > Myotis nattereri. The sequence continues at coordinate 61,607,269 of NC_138086.1, read as the reverse complement.
AACTGTGAACCAGGAGATCACGGTTCAATTCCTGGTCAGGGCATATGCCCAGGTTTCGAGCTTGATCCCCAGTGTGGGGTGTGCAGGAGGCAGCCGTTCAATGATTCTCACTCATCATTGATGTTTCTATCTCTCTCTCTCTCTCCTCGCTTCCTCTCTGAAATCAATAAAAAAAAAATATATTAAAAAAGTAAAAATTCAAAATAAACATGTCTGCCCAGGTCCACCCCTTAAGCAAGGCAAGGTACAACTCAAAACATATCCTCTGTGTCCTGTATAAGGTTCAAAAACGACACACGCTTTGAAACCCCTCCACGTGACCAAAACAGATCTAAAAACATGATGCCGAGATGGCTACTCAACAACATAACCGTGAATTTGTGTTCGCTATAGTATTATCGGAGTCCTCCCCATCTGTATAAAATGGCACCCCTGCAAAAATATTGCACAAACTCCTTCCTTGTCTAATTACAGAAAAAAATGCCCACTCTTCAGCCTTGACCTTCACCAAGGGCTTTTGCCAGCACTGCGCCCTCCGTCCCTCTGTAGCCTGCATTTGTCCTGCACTTCAGTTAACCTGAACTATGTCCTGTTTCCTGCCCAAGCCCACCCTTTCCATCTCACCTGTCTCCCTCCACACAGTGTTTCCATTCCATCTTCTCTCTGGGCCGCACTATAATTAAATATAACTAACACATAGGGGCTCTCAAAGAATAACAGGAAGTAATGAATGGCCCCTGGAAGTGGGCTATTTTCTCAAGCAGATAGTTTAAATGGAGGACACTTGGTGTCATTTGTTATGAGAGAGTATACAGGGCCTGCCCTTGAGGGCCAGCTCAGATGCCAGCTCCCTCATAAAATCTTCCCTTGACTATCCAGATAAAAAATCAATAATGTCTCCTTAGAGGAAGCATTTATCGTCTCTATCACTGTTTTCCAAGTGTAAGAACTGGTGGGTCCTTGAGTTACAAGCCCACAGACAGTTGAGAAACAGTGCATCAGAAGTTAGGCCCTGTCACTTGAGGAGCCATTTGAGCCATGTTCACTCATAAACTTGGGATTTGAAATTACATGGCAGCTCTACATTATCAGCTTGACCTCCAGATGATCTAGAGTACTCTTTTACTAACACGTATTTAGATGATCATTAAAATAAAGACACAGCCCTAGCCAGTTTGGCTCAGTGGATAGAGCTTCGTTCGGCCTGAGGACTGAAGGGTCCCAGGTTCAATTCTGGTCAAGGGCACATACCTTGGTTGTAGGCTCAATCCCTGGCCCTGGTCAGGGTGCTTGTGATAGGCAACTAATCCATGTGTTTTTCACATAGATGTTTCTCTCTTACTGTCTCTCCCCTTCCCTTCCACTCTCTCTAAAAATCAATGGAAAAATATCCTCAGGTGATTTTAAATCTCAATTTTAAATACCTAATTGTTCAGGGCCAATGTAGTCTGCATACCCAAAAGACTCTGATTTCGAATCACTGGGTCCACATGGAATTAACCAGAAACCACCTTAACCATTTTTTATTTGACTGTATAGCTCTGACATCTAAAAAAAATGACAACAAACAAACAAAAACAGCACCTGTACCGAGGTAAATGAAATACCTCCTATTTACTCTTGGTCAAAGCCATAATTCCAGGGCTTATTTTGAACAGTGATAGATTTCCAACTTGTTCACCTATAAACCTACTCAAAACACTGATCCTGGTCATTTACAGAACTTGTGATTCTAGACACATCACCTCAGCAGCAATGCCTATCATTTGCTAAGACAAGAACACAGAGAACTGCTTTATATGCTCATATGTTGTGAAAAAAATACAATATTGACTCTATTTGAGAGTTTTCTGTTTATTTATCTGGCCAAATCTGAGAACTGCTGTGGGAAAGATAGAAATTAAGTTTTTTACCCTTTGTCTTATTCTCCGATTGATTTTTTTTTTTTTCTTCAGATTGGGGCTGTAGCTATTTTTTAATTCCTTATCCAATATATACCCGGTAAAATGCTGGGAACTATGCCAGGCATCTAAGAATACAAATACCTTATCGCCTAATGCAGAAGACAGATATAAAAATAGATAATGTGATGAAATAAATTTTGCAAATGAGGTATATTCTAAAGGCTATGAGAAAAAAGAAAGTTGTTAACACTCAGGTATCTCAGGAGAGTGTCATAGAAAAGAATCTTTTAACTGGGGTATTGTATTAGCTATAGATTGCTGCATAACCAATTACCCCAAAACATAGCTGCTTAAAATAAATATTTTTTCTCTCCGAGTCAAGGATGTGAGAGCTAGCTTTAGGTTCATCCTGAGGTTACAATCAAGCTCACTCATGTGGCTGTTGGAAGGAGGCCTCACGCAGTTCACCGCAGTGGGCTTCTCCCTGGGGCTGTCGGAGTGTCCTCGTGAAATGTCAGCTGGCTTTCCCAACAATGACTAACCTGAGAAAGAGACAGAGTGGTCCTAGCTTGGACTACACACACCAGGAATCGAACCGTGACCTCCGAGTTCATAGGTTGATGCTCAACCACTGAGCCACACCGGCCAGGCGGACCCCATCCTTTAAAGAAAGAAGTATCAGAGAACTCAAGGACATATTTTGAAATCACCATGAAGAATGAATAAAAGCTTTCTACAGAGAAACAGAGAGAGAGGGAGCCGACTGCCCAGAGCAGTCTGGACAGAGGACCAGCATGTACAGGTGTGAAAAATCATGAGTTTCAAGGAAAGTGAGGAATTTACGGGAGGAGTTCAAACTTATTTTAGCCTTTTATTTAGAAAAAATCTTACAGAGAAGCCCAGTGTGCGAAACCAATAACATTTGTTCTACTACAGCTGAGACTAGGTGAAGGTGGGAGAGAGGGGGCTCCCACTCCAAAGCAGCCTTTACGAAAGGCTCTCGAACTTTACTTGTTGCTTGAAAGCCACTGCTATCCCCAGCAGCTATTGGGGCTCATCTACAGGTACAAGGCCTACTCTGTTAATGTTTGTCTTATCAGGTAACAAACTGTGTTCTTGTTCTATCACTTGGCTGTAACTAAATAAAAAGTAAACAAAATTCTCATTAAAAAGAGAATGATGATCTTGTTACAATATGGGGAAAATCCCAATTTACTAATGGGTTATATCCTAAGAGTTCACTTGTAAGAAGGCTCATTGGAACTCTGTGTATCAGTTAGCTATGCCACAAAGATGCTGTGTAACAAACTATCCCAAAACTCAGTGACTTTAAACAACGTTCATTTATTCTCATGGCTGCAGGTCAGCTGAGGGTCAGCTCATTTAAGCTGCTACTCAGTTCCATGGCTCTGCTTCAAGTTGCAGGTCAGCTAAAGGATTATAGCTGTCTGTGGGAAGTTCATCTCATAGAGAGGGGAGAAACACAAAAGGGCACAAGAGGCAAGCGGAAAGCAAAGCCTCTTAAGGCCTCGGGTCAGAATTGGCACACTTTTGCCCATAAGGCTGGCCAAAACAAGTTTCAAGGACCAGTCCAAAATCAAAGGGTAGGAAAATATAGTCTATCCACAGAGGCTAACGCAGGAGGGTGAAGAACTGAAGCCCATCATTCAATCCACTGCATTCTCAATGCATTTTTTTATAAAAACAAAATTCAAATTGTAGTTTATCAGATTAGCTCACCAAAACTGATTTAATGCTAAGAAGAGTAATACCAGTGGCCTAGCTTCAGGTAATCATAGCACGCAGGCACATTTTTCAAGGAAGCCAAATTTGTCTTCCCAGCTCGCTTTCTTCACCGCCTTCTCAACAATGTTCACGTCTCTCCCCATGTGCTCTCCATCTTCACGGCTGCCCTAAACCCCTCACCTCTGTGCCTCACTCATCCCTCAGCACCTCCCTCTTCCCAATTAGTTCAGCCCCCAAATTCAGAACTCTGAACACCTCAATATAGACCCTCCCAGCTGGCTGTCAAAAGGAAACACATCTGATTGATCCAATTTATACTCACATATGACTGGCCTATCGCTTCTCAACACTCCCCAAGATAGTTGCCTTTGGAAAGGGGTCTGTCCATAGCCCAGTGATCCTCTCACTGGTGAGATTAAAGACAGTAAACATATTGGTAAAAGTCAAAAAGTCTGGGTTATTTTCCAAAAAGGGGACCATGTCTTACATAGGCCTGCCAGTTACTCTTATTTTATGAAGGAATCGCCATTCACACATGTGGAGCCTGCTGGATTCACTTTATTACTCTCAGTTTCAATATTTTCTTTTATTCTCTATGCAGCTACAGGGACTGAACTCACTGAGGGAAGATAAATGTCGGTGGTATGATTTACATCTCATTACAGGACCAGTGTTGTTTCCCATTTTGAAATTTACTCCATGGGCCAAATCTTTAAAGACTCTCTTTTTTATTTTTCAACATTAAAATGACATATTTCACCATGATCTATGCCTACTTTGACTTAGGAAGAGCTTAATGATTTGGCCTTTGCATTGTGTTTTCATACGAACATCCCTATTTTGAACAAACAAAAAAAGAAATTACTATCTTGAGAACAATGCTATTAATCATCTTTGAAAATGTGTGTGCTTTTAAAGACACATCATAAAGAAAGATTCCAAGTATTAAATTGTAGTGACGCCACTTTCCTACCCTGTTCAAATGTCTGTGTACACACCAAGGGAAGTAGAAAGTTGAGGATTGAGGATACCATGTAAAAGACGAATCTGAATAATTTGGACCAAAAAATATAGCTTTATTGATCCTGAGGTATGAATTGATGTATGGTTCATCATTTCTGCTGATGTTTTCGTGACAAAAAATAGCAATGCCTGTATGCCTTATGACAGTATTATTATGTCATATTTTAGCCATTTTGAGCTGCTTTTGATATAGTCAATATCCTCCCCCGTCACTTTGCCATGCAAACTACGGTACCTACCATCAAGCTCCTGCGTATGGGCCAGTGGGAACAATTATTTCTCTTTTTGTCTAGTCAAGTGCCAATAACCATAGCACTGACTTCAGGGAGGCTACGTTAGGTTAGTATTGGGGGTGTGTTCATTAAAGGTCTCCTCATATCTTTTCTTACATTAGCCAAAGAGGGCATCCAAATTCCATGCTACCTAAGAGAGAATGCTTTTCTCTTCTTAACAATCAAATCCTGATGAAGTCTAAACACAGTTAAACCTCTCGGTGACGAGAACTGAGAAAAGATGTGTGCCATAAGGAGTATTGTTGGAAAGCTCTCCTCGAGCCCCCCACCCCCACCCCACCCCCCGCCAATGGCAGGGTAGTCAACCACTGGTCAATCACAAAGCTGCACTTATTTCTGACTCATTAAGAGAGAACTCATAGGTTAATGACTAAAATGAGGCATGGGGTTCAGAGCAATGGTTTGAATTCTAGATCCTACCTTTACCAGCCATAACTTGGGCAAGTTATTGAACCTCTCTCTGCCTCCGTTTCCTTACCTATCACTGAGGATAAGCGCTCATACATGTTCCTTGTAAAGATGGAATGAGCCCATATGTTTGACGTGTCCTGGTAACCACTCTATCAGGGTTTATTGGCCTCATCATATCCTCTACCACCATAACCATCATCTGTGGACTCCTAACCCTGCAGTCTCTTTCCTCTTAACTCAGATATTTGAGAGCTCATAAGTGATTCGAATTCTTGAGTTCCTTCTTAAACATTGCTGTTGGGAGTGTAGCTTGGACAACCACTACGATCTAATAAAGTCGAAATGCTGGTTCCCTATAAGGTAACAGTGCCACTCTCAGGCAAATGCAATGAAGAGCTTTAGACCCGTGCACAGAAAGACTAGATTAGATTAGAATTCATGGCAACGTGGTTTGTGATCGCAACAACAAAGACATGGAGACCTCCAGATGTCTCCATTTGGTCATCCACGAGAAAATGGATATATAAGTCTGAGTATTCATACACCAGAACAACAAACAGTGGCGAAATGAATCAAGTATGTGACACTATCAACTTGGAAAAATCCTATGTTGCAAAGAAGAAACGGAAGCACCAATCAACCGCAACCCCCTCCCCGACTGTGACAGCCACTCAGCTTCCTTCAGGCCACTTCCATTCTGTTTTACCCCCAAAGGCCCCTCGTGCCTCACTTGGGCCCCGGCCAACCATCCACACGCTCATTTGGAAGTTGGAGAGCTATAAATCGTAAAATTTTAAAAAAACGATAAGGAAATGGCACCTCTGGGATTAAAACCCAACTCTCCTGATTACAGGTCCCGTAACTGCACATCCTCTAAATGGGATTTAAATCCATACGTGCCGTTCATTATGCAACGACGCGCAAGATGAGAGCGGGGGAGGGAGGACGGAACCGCTGAAAGCTCGGGCCAGCACTCACCTGCGATGCCAGGAACTAGCTCCCGCCAAGGCCAGGCCACCAGCCGCCCTGCCTCCCCCCCCCCCCCCCACTTCCGCAGCGCCTACAGCTTCTCTTTGCATTATTGATTATTTCTAAGACTTGGGGGGGGCGGGGGGATGGAAAGGAAAGAGAGGAAGAAAAGGAAGTGATTTTTCTTAATAGGTCTGCTCTTCTAGCTCTGGGTAGAATCAATGCGGGTGGTTCGAGCACACTCCCTAATGCCCCTCCCCTCCAAACTGCTTCCTTCCATTGTCAATAATTCAGATAAAATAAGAGAATCCAATGCTGGTAATTACCACCGCCCCTCCCCCAGGCTGTCCTCCTGGAGGTGGCAGTGGGGTGCTCGGTAAAGGGCCCCTGGGTGGCAGGTTGAGGCTGGGTGTGTGGCATTGGGCAGGAGGGCAGCACAGTGAGGCCGCTGAGCTTGCGGGAGGGCTGGCTGCTGCTTGGGGGCCTGTGGGTGGCACAGATTTTAAAAGGCTGCTCTACACTTGTGGTTGATTTGTGCTTCTGTTTCTTCTATGCAACATAGGATCTTTCCAAGTTACATACTTTATTTCGAATTTTTTCATTCTAATTTCCATCTTCCTGCAGGAGAATCAAGTTTTTATGAGAGGCTCTAAGGCAGTGGTTCTGAACCTTGGCTGCACATTAGAATCACCTGGGAATCTTTTTAAAATCCTGATTTCTGGGCCTCATCCTCCGGAAATTCTGTTTCTTTGTTATGGGGTGGGGCCACAACATTAGTAACAAAGAAACAGAATTTCCGGAGGATGAGGCCCAGAAATCAGGATTTTAAAAAGATTCCCTGCTGTAACTGGTTTGGCTCAGTGGATAGAGCGTCGGCCTGTGGACTGAAGGGTCCCGGGTTCGATTCTGGTGGGGAGGCGGGGGGGAACATGGCCGTGCAGGAGGCAGCCGATCAATGATTCTCTCTCATCATTGATGTTTCTATATCTCTCCCTCTCTCTTCGTCTCTGAAATCAATAAAAATATATTTTTAAATATTACAAAATCCATTTTGTAGAATAAATTCCAAGACACCAGCATTTTATGAGAAGGTGAGATATGGTTATCATCCCACCATCTGTTGCACCTGAGAGAGAACCAGGTTGAGCCCTCAGGTGTCCTGTGCCCCCACTTCTGTCAGGGACCAGGCAGTGTAGCTGGCTCTGGGGTTTACAAATGACTGAGACAGAAGATGCCCACCTCACTGCCAACACAGGAGGTGGGAAGCAAAATAACAGGATGCCCTTGAAGGGCTTTCAGCAGGGGGCAGGCGAGCGCCTGATGGAATCGGAATGCAGGTGTAAACTCACAGGGTGTGCTTCAAGATATACAGGATTCCAACTTCATTGTTTTTTAAATGCCATCTTCTAGTATATATATAAAAGCCTAAGTGACCAGCCAACCAGCCAACCGGCCAACCAACTGGCCAGTAGCTATGACACACAATGACCACCAGCAGGCAGACACTCCAACTGGTAGCTATGACACAGACTGACCGCCAGACGGCAGACACTCAACGCAGGAGCTGCCGAGCTGCGGTGACTTGGCAATTGCGGTTCTCAGGTGACGCACCTGGAACCAGAGGAGGGAGCCCAATTCCGGGGTGCATCACCCGAGAACTGCCCTCTCGCAATCTGGGACCCCTCGGGGGATGTTGGAGAGCCAGTTTCGGCCCAATCCCTGCAGGCCAGGCCGAGGAACCCCACCAGTGCATGAATCCGTGCACCTGGCCTCTAGTATTTAAATAATACAAATGGTAGGAAACTGAAAAATAGTGGTAAGTTTTACTTTTAAAAAAATAGCACCGACTATGGAATACTGGTTTGCTGAACTTAGTGTTACCATCACCAGGGGGAAACAGCCATTCACATGTCTTATACTTTGAATGAGTAGAATTTCAAAAAATTTCTTCTGACATCCAGAATGTTACACATTCATTTCAAATGTTATTAATCCTTTTTAAGGAACTCTGATGTCTGATAAGACTTGTGTTCACCTCAATTTTCTCTTCAGTATTCCAGATACTTATTCAATCTTTTTTTTTTTTATTCATGCATTCTTTATGCCTTTGTTCATCCACACACATTTCATTTCATTTTTTTCCTTTCAACAAAGCCACACTGGGCACCTGCTACATGCAAGGCACTGACTGCAATTCTGTGGAGACTCAAAGATGCACCAAAATGCTCCCCAACCAGCAGGCTAGGTAAGACATTCATTCCTGTATTCATTCAGTCCTTTCTCCAACCAGCATTTACACTGAGGATTGCATGTGCCAGGCATTATGCTAGGGTCTGATAAACCTCCTTTTAAGGTTTTATGGGCACAAAGGAGAGAGAAACAAGCACAGTTACTATAAAAACATCTGCAGGAGACGTGCAGGGAGAGAAAGTAATTAGGGGTTTGGAAGCAGGGGAGCCACTTCCTGTGGGGAGAGCAGGGTGGCTTCCTGGAAGAGGTGGCATTTGAGCTGGATCTTAGAGTAGAAAGTCATGGAAGTATGCAAACACAGGGAGACAGAGAAAGGGCGGGGAAGGGAATTCCAACTTAGCTGGACGGCAAGTTAAGTAAAGAGAAGTAGGGGGAAAAGGGCTGGACAGGCAGGTCACGGGGCGACAGAGGACTTGAATGTCAACTGGGTGAGAAATTACCATCTGAAGGCCATCCCAGTTAACAGCGGGGTGCAGACTCCAGCACCTGCCCTTGTTGATGAAGGGCAGCCACTTGATTCGCACTTGTAACTACTTAAGAGCCTTGCCCATTACAGCCTCTCCGTGATTGGGGCTCCATGCTATGGGAAGTCATTGTCATCGGTTATAATGCCAGGCGCCAGCGACACCAGACTCACATTCCAACTTCGTTCCTCTCCTTTGAAATGTTTACCTTATAGTTTAACCCATCTGCAGCGTGATAGATCTTTTACAAAAGCGACACAATTACCCCAGGAAAGTGAAGAAAAGGATTCCTCCTCCAAGTGCAGAGACTGGTAGCCTGGGTGGCGGGAAGAACCCTGGACTGGAGACCAGAAGGCAATTCCAGCCTGGCGCTGCCAGTTAGCAGCAGGGGACATCGGGCACAGCCTACACATGCTCTGGCCTCCACTGCTTACCTGCCTATACAACGGACGGAGATAAATGGCGTCTGCCCTCACTCAGCTACAGAACACTGGGAACACAGAAGCTAATCCTACATCTAGATAAGAGTTTGGAAGAGTTTGAACTGGTTCGTCATCTGACACAAATAAATCCAAAATACAGTGGGGAAGGATGAAAAGAACACAGGAGAGAGCTCTGTGTGGGGTGGGGTCTGGCAGGGCAAGCCAGTCAGTGAAGAGGCCTGAGATCCAGATAGGAGAGGGGATCCTGGCTCACCAGTGGTGCCTGGCGCCTGGAGCCACGTGACCCAGCTACCCCAGTGGTGTCAACATACCTGTGTAGGAACTGGGGGGAGGGGGCTCCTCAATACATTTCTTAACACTCAGTGCTCAAGCAACGATGTTGTAGGACCCCACTCCCACTGTAACATAACGGAGGGAGCATTTTCACTCCCAGGAGACCACCCAGCAGTCACAGCACCATGAAAACCCATCATACCAATGGGAACAGGGCAATCTTTCGGTATCTGCACTTAAGCCAGGGAAGAGGGCTCTGCAGAGCAGGTCAGACGTAGCCCCGTGGTAGAGACAGCAAAGGCCAGAAGTAGTATGATTAAGAGCATGAAATTTATCTCCCAACCTCCACGGGAGGAGTAAACTTCCCCCACCCCTTGGCTTCGGTCATGGCCAAGTGAATTGCTTTGACCAACAGGATGTTAGATAGGACACAAGCTGCAGCTTAACATGTGCTTGTGTGGTGCGGCTTGAGAAGGTTATGTCCCAGTTGGCCTCTTGGTCCCAGGAAGAGCAGACCCAGACCTGCGGGATGAAGCAGAGGCAACCCCAGTGAGCCTGCACACCCATGAGAATTAAATGACGTAAAATCATTCACACACTGAAAATCCAAGTCACACAAATTGCAGAATCCAACATCCCACAAACAATGATGGTCCTTAGTGAACCCATCAACGTGCTTTCACAAAAGAAGCTGTGAAGAAGGGCCCCACACGAAGAGCGCTGTTTTGTTTTATTCCCATTGTAACCAATGGTTTACTCCAGCTTTGGCCTAAATAAAGCACAGCTGTGAACTAGAGCTAACACTAGCCCAGACCACAAGCTGGGTTCTGTAGCGGAAGCTTCTGGAGCTCACACTTTTTTCTTTTTCTTTCTGTGTCTCATTCCTTTTTGTTTGGTTTGGTTTTTTTTTACCTGTTTTTGTTTTGTTTTGCTAATCCTCACCTGAGGACATTTTTTTTTCCCATTGATTTTTATAGAGAGTGGAACGGAGGGAGGGAGGGAGGGGGAGAGAGAGAGAGAGAGAGAGAGAGAGAGAGAGAGAGAGAGAGAGAGAGAATGGATGTGAGAGAGACATCAATTGATTGCCTCCTGCACACACCCCAACCAGGGCCAGGAATCAAGCCTGCAACCAAGGTACATGCCCTTGACCAGAACTGAACCCAGGACCCTTCAGTCCACAGGCTGATGCTCTATCTACTGAGCCAAACCAGCTAGGGCTTATCTTTTATTTTGAAATAAGTTTATACTTACAGAAAAGTTGCAAAAAAATATTACAGATAGTTCCTGCGGTCCCTTTCTCCAGCTTCTCCTAATGCCAACATTTATTTGGGTCTCACCAGCTTTCCACTAATGTCCTTTTTCTGTTCTAGCATCCAATCCCGAATCCTACGAGGTATTGTCTCCTTAGCCTCTTCAAATCCATGACAATTACTTCGTCTTCCTTAACATTCACATTCTTAGCACTTTTGTAGATTACAGGTCAGTAATTTTCAGAATGGGTTTGTTTGATGTTTTTTCATAATTTGATCTTATGCAATTTGAGTAAGAATACCACAAAAATAGTGTGTCCTCGATGCTTGTGGGGTGGGGAGTGGAGGGGCTATCTTATTACTGGGATGTTAACCTTGATCACTTGGTTAAGGGGGTAGTTGGCCGGTTTCATCACCATACAGTTACTATTTTTCCTTTATAATTAATAAGTATATGGGGTGAGGCCCTAGCTGATTTGGCTCAGCGGATAGAGCATCAGCCTGAGGTCTGAAGGGTCCCAGGTTCGATTCCAATCAAGGGCACATGCCCAGGTTGCCAGCTCCATCCCCAGTGGGTGGCGTGAGGAGGCAGCTGATCAATGGTTCTCTCTCACTGATGTTTCTATCTCTCTCTCCCTCTCCCTTCCTCCCTGAAATCAATTTTATATATATATATATATATATATATATATATATATATATACATATATATATATATATACATACATAAAATTAATAAGTATATTGAGAAAGACACTTTGAGACTATACAAATATCCTGTTTCTCCTTAAAGCTTCACCCACTGAGTTTAGCATCCACTAGTGGACCATGCTGACTATGGCATTTGTGGATGGTAGCTCACACACCTGAGGCTAGGGACACAGCCAATGAACCGTCCCCCTCGCTTCCCCCCACCCCTCAACCTCACCAATAATGAGATCTGAACCAAGTGTGCAAAGGGGTAGGAAAGGCCCAGTTCCTGAAAGGAAGGAGTCTCAGCCACAATTTCAAGGCTGCTTTGCAGAGTCTACTGAACAGCAGTTGACAGACCTTGCTTAGAAGGCAAAGAGGAGAACAACCAGGGAGCACAACCGACTTCCATGCTAATCAGGGTGAATAAAGCCGTGACACAGAACAGAAAACCACAGGACTCTGTTTAACACGACCAGGAACTCACCTCAGCCAGCCAGCCGCCTCGTTTTCCATTTGTAATTAGACTCACAGAGAAAACAGCTTCCTGGTGCCCTACGCCACAAGCAGAGCCCCAGACAACATTCTCATTTCCAATAACTCTTCCCCTTTATCTCACTCTGCCTGATGCCTAATAAGCTGATTGCTATTTACTTTGGTTCAACAGCTAATCTGTTAATGATTGATTTTAAATTTTTAGTCATTTGTCTCTAGCAGGACCTGAGACTACAAAAGGCAGTCCTTTCCTACATGATGAATTGGCTGTTTCTTAAAAAAAAAAAAAAAAAAAAAATAAGAGGAAGGAAGGAAGAAAGAAAAAAAGGAAGGAAGGGAGGAAAAAAGGAAAGATTGAAGTCAAAGTCTTTATGGTGGCATTCTGCTGACAAACAGTTAACATTCAATGAGAAATTTCAATGCAATAAAAGAAATGGCAATTCTTCCTCTAAGATTCATCTGCCTTTGAAATTGTCAGCAAATAATAAAAGTAGACATTTTGCTAATGGTGACATGGGGTAAAGACCCTCTTCCATATGAAGCAAACTATAATTGTACTATAAGTTTTCAGAGCCTAACATTCTTAATTAACAGAATTGATACTCATGGCCCAACCAGAATAGGATCTCTAAACTAATGCCATCACTGTCCTTTCAAACAATCTAAATCACAAACCAATTATATGTATATTTTGGGAGGATATAGGCAGAAAAGTGAGTTTTGTCTTCCATTAATGAAAAGACTCTTGCCCTAGCCGGTTTGGCTCAGTGCATAGAGCATCGGCCTGTTGACCAAAGGGTCTCAGGTTCAATTCTGATTAAGAGCATGTACCTCGATAGCAGGCTCCTCCCCAGCCCGGGCCCTGGTCAGGGCACATGCAGGAGGCAACCAATCAATGTGATTCTCTCACATCGATGTTTCTCTCAGTCTTTCCCTCTCTCTTCCACTCTGTCTAAAGAGATCAATGGAAAAATATCATCAGGTGAGGATTAACAACAAAAAAAAGACTCCTGAATCGACAATGGTTATTTTAATTGGTATCACACAGAAGTGCTCTGCAATGTAATTACCGCTTCTAAAAATGGAACCAGCCATGGACAAGTACAGTGGGGCCTAACGAGTTTTCCAAGATACGAGCATCTCTCGGCCGATTTTTTGCTTTGAGTTGCGAGCTAAAATTCGGGTTACGAGCCAGCTTCAGGTACCCCACCACTAGTTGCGCAGCAAACGTCACAGTGAACGCCACAACATCAGCCCAGCATCACGTGTCTCACTCGTTCACAACTGATTTGACATACGAGTAATTTGAGTTATGAGCTCCGTCACGGAACGAATTAAACTCATAAGTCAAGGCCCCACTGAACTGTGTTTTGAAGAGTAGACAAACACCATGCGTGAGAGCACTGTGCACATTTATAAACATTGCTTCCTCCACAAAGTTAAGCTTGCCTCAGAGGAACCATCTCTAATTCTGTAAATAAGAATGACTCCCATGGCTAGCATTCCCATCAAATATTTATTAAAACACACCCCAAGACCTCCCATCTCAAAATGGAATTAGACTCATCCAAGTGTCTCCGGAAGATGAGAATGATTTAAAATGTGCACTACCGCCCTGACTGATTTGGCTCAGCGGATAGAGCATCAGCCTGCAGACTCAAGGGTCCCAGGTTCGATTCTGGTCAGGGGCATGTACCTTGGTTGCAGGCGCATCCCCAGTGGGGAGTGTGCAGGGGGCAGCTGATCGATGTTTCTAACTCTCTATCCCTCTCCCTGCCTCTCTGTGGAAAATTAATAAAATATATTTTTAAAAAAAATAAAAATAAAATGTGCACTACTAGCCCTAACCAGTTTGGCTCAGTGGATAGAGCATCGGCCTGTGGACTGAAGGGTCCCAGGTTCGATTCCAGTCAAGGGAATGTACCTTGGTTGCAGGCACATCCCCAGTAGGGGGTTTGCAGGAGGCAGCTGATCGATGTGTCTCTCTCATCGATGTTTCTAACTCTCTATCCCTCTCCCTTTCTCTCTGTAAAAAATCAATAAAATATATATATTTTAAAAATAAATAAATAAATAAAAATAAAATGTGCACTACTGGACTTATCAGGGGGACCACTTCAGAAGTTATATAAATGTCTAACCACTATGCTGTGCACCTGAAACTATGATATTGAATGTCAACTGTCACTGGAAAAAATGTACATTTAAATTAAAAAAACAAAACAAACAAGGACATCCAGAAGATGGCATTGGTGTAGGGAAACACCTGTACTCACCACCTCCCACAACCACATCAAAATTACAACTAAAATACAGAATCACCATCATCTAGATCCACTGGAAAACTGGCTGAATGGAAGTCCTACAACTAGAGAAATAAAGAATAAAGCACACTGAGATTCTTAGGGGGTGCAGAACGGGCTGATCCAGCACCCATGTGTGCTATTTTTTTAATCAGGAGGGAGATTGTCTCTGCGGAGGCCACCCAGAGGAGCAAGGGATCCCAGCCCCATACTAGCCCCTCAGCCCAGGATCCCAGAGTTGGGAAAAAAAGTCCCTACAGGCAGTAAGAACTATGGGCTACTAAAAAAACCAGTGCGGATTGGGGTTCCTTGACACAGAGGCTGCTGGAGACCCAGCTGCTCCTCTTAAAAGGCCAGCACCACTAACTGAACTTACAAGGTCCTCCTTCCGCTGAGCTCCAGCACCAAGGCGAGGCTTTAGGTAACACAGACACATACGAGGAGGAACTGGGTTGTATGGCATCGGGGCAAGAACTCGGGGTGGCTTTCTCCCAGATGGAGGTGCTCACAGGGATCATTGTTCCTAATGCTGGGACCTCCCCAGCTGCACAAATGACTGGCAGCCATTTCTGTTTGCTCCACCCTGGTGATTCCCTAAGACCCCACCTCATCCAGTTTATAACCCAACCCATGCTGTGTGCAGTGGCTTTTGCAAATGAATGGTCTGTCCTTGCTCAGGCTAAAATCTCTCAAACAAGCTACAGCTGGGTCAGGGAGCCACAAAGCTATCAGTAAAAGGCCCAAGACCCAGCACCAGCACCAACCTGCCTTGCTTCATAGCTGGGCCTCATCTGGGCACCTCCAAACCCAATACAAAGAGGAGGAATCTTCAGATCTCGCTGTAGTTCATGCTGGGTAGCCTTAGGCAGTGGCTGACTTTGCACCTCCCTGGAGACAAAGAGCCAGTGTATCCAGTGGTCAGTGTCAGACCATATCTGATTACAACTCTATACATACGTAAGTGACACACTCAAGGGGCAGACTCAGTGAGCATCAAAGCCCACTGAAGCAAATCCATAGGGGTGTCTCCTGCACAGCAGCTCTTCCATTGCAGACACAGCTGGTCCTCACAGCCAAATGGCCTGGAGGTCAATTCCTCCCAGTGACACCAACAGCAATCAAATCTCAATTACAACAAGACTGTGCTCACAGCCCACAAAGGGGGGCACCTAGACTCTCAACTCAGGCAACTGGGTAGGCTGAGCCACTGGGCGCTATAGAATACTTACTACACAAGGCCACTCTACCAACTCAAGGAGACATAGCAGCTTTACCCAATACATAGGAACAAACAGGGAAGCAGCCAAAATGTGGAGGCAAAGAAACATGTCATAAATGAAAGAAATGGAAGAAAGCAAACTACTGGATATAGAGTTCAAAACCACGGTTATAAGGTTACTCAAGAATCTTCTAGAAACCTCCAAAAAGAATGGGAAAGGACCAGTCAGAAATTAAGCATACACTGACTGAAATAAAGAATAACATACAGGGATTCAACAGTAGAGTAGAAGATTCTGAGAATCAAATCAACAATTTGAAATATGAGGAAGCAAAAACACCCAACCAGAAGAGCAAAAAGAAAAAAGAATCCAAAAAATATGAAGATAGTATAAGAAACCTCTGGGACAACTTCAAGTGTACCAATATTTGCCTTACGTGGGTGTCAGAAGAAGAGAGAGAGCAAGATATTGAAAACCTATTTGAAGAAATAATGCCAGAAAGCTTCCCCTACCTGGTAAAAGAAATAGATTTACAAGTCCAGGAAGCACAGAGAGTCTCAAACAAAAGGAACCCAAAGAGGACTACACCAAGACACATCATAATTTAAATGCCAAGGGCTAAAGCAAGAGAAAAGAAAGCAGTTACCTACAAAGGAATATCCATACGACTATTAGCTGATTTCTCAATAGAAATTATGCAGGCCAGAAGGGAGTGGCAAGAAATATTCAAAGTGATGAATAGCAAGGACCTACAAACAAGATTACTCTACTCAGCAAAGCTATCGTTTAGAATTGAAGGTCAGATAAAGAGCTTCACAGACAAGAAAAAGCAAAAGGAGTTCATCACCACCAAACCAGTATTATATGAAATGTTGAAGGATATTCTTTAAGAAGAGGAAGAAGAAAAAAAAAAAGATCAAAACTATGAACAACAAAATGGCAACAAATACATACCTATCAATAACTGGATCTAAAAATCAAAATAAACAAATAAGAAATCTAATGAACAGAATCAACTTGTGAATAAAATAGAATCAGAGGCATGGAAATGGGACAGACTGATGATTCTCAGAGAGAAGGGGGTGGGGACGCGGGAAGATATTAAACAAAGATCTTATATGCATATATGCATTACCTATGGGCACAGACAATAGGGTGGCGAAGGCCTGGGACAGGGCAGGAACCAGGTGGAGGGAACAATGGAGAGGGGAAAAGAGGGACATCTGTCATCATCTCAACAGTAAAGAATTAAAGGACAAAAAGCATGAACCAGCACTTCCAGAGTGAAAAGGAAGCACCCAGTCCAGAGTGGTGTTTCGGTGGCTGTGAGCAGAGGCAGGTCTTCCTGGAGGGCCAGTGGCATAAATTAACAGATTCGACATTTTGCAGAGCCTCTGAAAGGAAAGGCTAAACTGTTTGAAGGATAAAAGCCCTAATCTTATTAATATTTTAGATCCTGCAAGACATGGAGGCTCCATCTGCTGTCAGTAATGCCTGAGAAAGACTCGAGGCAGCGGGGGACAGAAACCACGGCCTCTCAAATGGTCTACTGACCTTCCTGAGAGGCAGGTATCATGTGACAACAATTGCCTATCTCAGCAGACCTGCTGGAAACGGGAGAAAGTGTTAAATATAACCAGGTAGACAGTGATGAATTGACATACTGAACAATCGAACGCTTCAGTAATCAGCCTAAGGATCTGATATCAACAACATTTTTCAGTTTTGTCCAAATTCATTGAAAGGTGTACTTTAGCAAGTTCACTTCTCATTGGCAAGACCTTTCATCTTTATGCTGCTTTTCTGATTGGATTCTGTGTCATCGTTGGTTTGGGTGGCTCTTGCATGGGAAGCAGACAGACTGTTCACTTGTGAGAAAGGAAGGGCCGGGATGAGCACAGATATAAATGGCTTTACTCCCACATTCATTTAAAAACTATTAAATATCTATCAAAATGGTTATTTAGAAAGAATTATGACAGCCATGGTATATGAAAATGCATCAGGTACTGTGTTCTAACAGCACAGTAAACCTGAAATGTTGAAATATTGCCCTCTATTTTGCAGTAGGAAACTTCTATAACTATAATTCTAATTATAGAACTCTAATTAATGTCTACGAGGCTTCAGATTACTTCATTAAATCTTTGGAATACTTCCATTATCCAAAGACAATCTCTATCCATTAGAATAAAGAAATCCTTTAAAATAATTTTTAAAAATGCTACTGATATGCTTTTCTTTTTATGAAATGCATAAGTCATACAATTCACTTTAAGGTCTCATTCATCTTTATAGAAGGATTCCAAAAATTCTTTAATTCAGAAATACTTTTTGTCCCTGCTACAGCTGGAACAGTCTGTCAACTAAGGCCTCTCCCTCTTTTGAATTTAAATAAAAACTGGCTCAGGTGTCTATCCCACATTTTGTGGGAACTCCAGTGTTCTCCTCTAGATCTGAGAATTTCTTAGATTATATATATATTTTTTTCATAGCGCTCTCTCTCTCTTTCTCTTCTCTTCTCTTTTCTCTCTTCTCTCTTCTCTCTTCTCTTTCCCTTTCTCTCTCTCTCTCTCTCTCTCTCTCTCTCTCTCTCTCTCTCTCTCTCTCTCTCTTTCTCTCCCCCCCCCCTTGGCTTCTTTGGGCTACATTCTTGATCTCACTGTCTCTTATCTCCCATAGCTGTCTCATGCCAACCTAGATTCTGAAGCTAAGTACTTTCTATTTGATTTAAAATGACTCAAAAACAAGTATTCATGTTGAGCAGACTCTGTTTCCTTAAAAGTCTCTTGTCAAGTCCATCTTGCTTCTCCCGTACGTCATGTCATCCCTCTCTTTCCTTCTCTCTCCTCTGCCCTCCCCATTCCCAGATTCTTTAAATGTCTTCCACAGAGCAATTTTCCGTCTCCTAGTCTAGCTTCAGACCGAGGGCCTTATCTTCACAGCCAAATGCTTCCATTACAGTGGTAGACAGTCTCCTCCCTGAAAGGAATTCCTGGGTAGCCCTTAAAATAACAGATTTTTCCTCCGGGCTGCTCATATATTACCAGAGAGTTCTGACCTTCCTGCAAACGTTCAGGAAAAGAAACACAAGGGACAACTCAGCTTGTGATAAGCACCCTAGGAAAACATGGAAGGTCTACAGCAGATAGGAATACAGACTCCGAATCTGGGGGAATGAGCTTGAGGGCAGGGTTTGAGGGGACCGTGCTTTCAAATTCACCCTGAAAATGGTCAAGTTAAGGGTTGAGTCCGAGAGAGCCATGTTGAGCTTTAAATACGCCTTCATCCCAACATCTTCAAAAGACTTTAAGACCCTAGCCTTTCCCAGGAAGTTCAGCGTGGGAGCATCATAAATGGTGCTGTGTGTGTGACTGGTTTCCTCTCACAGACTAACCGCACCCAAGTGAGACAATGCTCTGCTGCTTGGATGGGTAGAAAGAATTCCAGGAACTGACAAGAAGTCAATTGCTTTCCCTTCACTCCCAGCTTGAATGTAGGAGATAAGGAATCTCTCTAACACCCACCAGCCCCAGGCCGGTCAGAACTATATACACAATAACTAGCGTCTAACTCACATGCCCACGTTAGCGCAACAACCTTAGCAGAGTGTGGAAGTCCCAGATCCATGAACACAAATAGAAGATGACTCGATCCACTGGAAAATCCAGACACACCCTAACCCCTCGATTGGGATAATTCATGCAGAGGAGTTTAACCTTAAACATGCTTAAATGGGTTGCTCTTCAGTGAATTTTTTTTTCTAGCTCTCGTGGCAAAGTAATGAGGATTTCTAAACAGATAACACAAGTAAGCCAAGTAGGTTCAAGCTAAACAAGAATTTTCAACTTAGTTCACTGCTGGCAACGTATATGCCATCTCTGCTACGTTTAACTCAGTGGGAGGCCACAGTGAGAATATTTATCAGTAGGCAATGAAATAAAATCATCGCAAACTGCTTGAGAGGGATCAAGTAGTTAACTTTATTAAAACCCATTGCTCCCTGGCCAGGTGGCTCAGTTGGTTGGAGCATCATCCCATTCCCCAAGAGCTTTGGGGTTTGATTCTCAGTCAGGACACATACCTAGGTTGCAGGTTCCATCCCCAGTCAGGGCACCAGAGGCAATCAATTGATGTTTCTCGTATAATGTTTCTCTCTCCTTTCCACTCTCTCTAAAAAAATCATTGAAAACATATCCTTGGGTAAGGATTTTTTTTAAATCAATTGCAACCCCTAGAAGCATTATCCAGCTATAATATCTATCAGAGACATGCTGGATAAAATTTGCCCATGCATTAAGAAATTTGTAATTGGTCAAACATTCTCCTTTAAATCACAATATCTATAATTTGATATGTTCATATTGAGTTCATGTATTCAACATAAGAAAATAAATAGCAAACGTTTTTATAATAATTACTGTAAGGCAGGCACTATTATAAGAACTTTCTATATACTAACTCATGTATTCATCACAACACTAGAAGGTAGGTATTACTATAATTCTCATTTTACATCCGGGAAACGGAGACATAGAGAGAGAGAGTATAACTCACCAGAGGTCACACAGAGAACAAATAGCCGAACTGGGACTTGCACTTAGGAAGTCTGGCTGACCAGGCTGGCATGCTTGGCTTCTGTGTCCTACAGGACCTCCACTAGCCATCACCCTGCAGCTGACCCTCCGCAACTTCTCAGTAGGAGCACCGAAAACAAGAGCTGGCTTCCTGTGGTCTGATTACCACTAAGTACTTGAGATTTGAGGACACAAGAACACCTCACAAATCCAACCTAACTGCAGGGAGGGCAAGGGCTGAATTAAGGGAATTTGCATTACAAAGTACTTTAGAATGTACTGGTTTGGTTAAATCCAAATGCATAGAGTGCCTTCAACCACAAGCTATTAAGTGTGTCAAGTATATGTTCCAGGGGACTGCTTAAATAAACTATTACTACTTAATATGGCAGAATATTAAAAAATAATTTTTAACACATTCTTTATACTCCTACTTGGGCTATTCATTCCTTTGCAAATCATTTCTCCCTTGAAAATATGGGGAAATACTAGCCCGGCCAGGTGAAGGAGGGCATGCTTTGTATAAACAGCGGATGCATTGAGATGATATGCATAGTGATGGGTCTGCATCTCTAACTTAATCCATGAGACATGGCAACACTGCAAATGCATCTTATTCTACTTCATCTTGCATTTAAGCACCCTCTTTGACATAGCCAGTTGGCAATCCTAAATGTATTTATACTCGACTATTTGAATAGGCAGGTGGGTAGGATACATTCCTCCAACTCTCAAAATGCAATTCTCTCTTCACTTATTATCCCCAGCCCTAAATTCACATGTGACATAAACACTTACTTGTTCGTGCACTTGTTTAATTAATTTTTGTTTAATCATTCGTGTGTTTTTTTCTAAGACTCCAAAGAGTAAGTATATCCAACATAGTTGACTGCCCTCTGTTCTTCCTTTTTGGTAAAGGCGAGAATCTGTTCAGATAACTACCCTCCCACACATAACTTGGGATCCATCCTAACTGAGCCAAGCCAGTAATTGATTTGGGTGTGTGCAAGTGAGCAAACATCAGCTCAAGGGTTTCCAGAAAAGTCCACTGGAGGGTTTCTGGGTTTCTGTATAGAACGGTATACAAGGAAGAGAGAAGCTCTTTCCAATTCTGTTGGATGTTATTATGTTGAGATGTGATGTCTGGAACTGCAGCAGCCACTTAGGGCTATGAGACCAGCTAGCCTGAAAGTGACAGAGCAGAAGAATGAGAGCAGCCCATCAGAGCTGCATGGTGATGTTAGTATTATGGCCCCATTTTACAGATAAGGACACAGGGGCTCAGAGATCGTAAATGGCAGAGCCAGGATAAGATTCCGGTTCTTCAACACCAATTCTGACACTCTCCGCTCTCCGGATACATTGAGTCTGCAGGGTAGTGAGTGGGTCAACAGTAGCAGCAGAGCTAGGCCCACCGGATCCTGGCATGCCAGTATGTGGACACGTCATGGATACACGTCTCCCACCTCGTCTCACACCAACAAAGGGCCATTGTGAGCCCTGGGAGGACCGTAAACAGGACAGGGCAGTAAAATTCAGGACAATCCCAGCCAGATGGACATCTGGCCCCTGTGAGATAAACTCGGAGCCCTCGATGAGTTGGTGACACCGCAGGAAGGAGCGGAGATGGTTGCTCTGAAGGGTCTGTCATTTCCTGGCCCATCAGCCCTGAGCCAGGCTGCCCGGCAAGGGATGTGCCCCCACCCTCTCTAGGACATAAACAATAGCAGCTCCTGGGTCACAGATAAGTTGACAAAAATGGATGTTGGAAGGGAGGGGAGGAGAGCTGTGTGCTTTGCAATAATAGTGCATAAAGGAATCCTTCCAGAAACTTCTACTTGGGAGCCACTTAGTGACATAATGAAGGTGGTTTCCATTTATTGAGCATTTGGTACATGCCTAGGCAGTGTACTAAGTCCTTTCTCTGTAGGATCTTATTATGAAGCTGATTCTACTGGTATTCTTGTTTTTACAGGTAAGAAAACAAAAGCTCAGAGCATTTTAGTGATTCGCCAAAGGCCTCAGAACAAATAAGGGGCAGAACTGGGATTTGAGCCAAGTCTGGCTTTTAATTACTGTTCTATGCTCCCCTCTCTGAGGGTTTATGGAGCTTGAAGACCCTGGGTGCTTGCATCCTCCATTCTGATCGAGGACAGTGCTTTTCAGCCGATCCAGAGTGAAGGACTGGTTTGCTTGTTGTGTGTTTGGTCCAGCCTGCCATGGAGTGATAGAGTTCCAATCCACCTGCAGGGTCCCACCACACAGACTCATCACCCAACCCACTCAGTATCCTCTGAGACCATCATCTGACCACTTCTCAGAGGGGGCAGCAATGTCAAGTCACTGTGGAGGTCTGAGTTCTGAAGACTTCTCTCAGTTTCCACATGTGTCTCACTGTAGAGCCTCAGCAAACAGTTCGGACAGGCACCTGTCCACAGAGCACACTTCGCCCAGCACTGATCTAGGACACTCAACCTGCAGCCCCTGATCCCGAAAAGACAAGAGAGCATTTAACAATGGTGGGTATTTGTACTTACAGGTACACCTCAGAGAAGAAAAGCCCAACATTTAAAAATCCAAATGAAAAAGAAAAAGAAAAAAATGGAAGCAAAGACATTAATAAAAAGGTAGTTCATAGGCCTAAGAGCATCTTTTATATTATAAACCACTAAGATGCAATTATAGAATAGTAGAAGAACAGAAAAATAATTCTGGTAAAACCAGTCATTGGAATAGTGCACAGCCATTGGAGATAGACATGGTGGTAAATAGAAAACAAGACTGACATAAAATTATACAAATGGTCTGATCCCACTTCTTACACATCAAAAAGGACTTTATCAAGAAAGGACTTTATAACTACCTTGTCTTTACTCACAGTTTGGTAGATCATCTTACCTAGTGGCTAGCATTAACTTTTTTCTTAGCATATTAATTAACATCTCCTTAACTTATTTTAAGAAAGCTGCTATAGATTCATTCTCACTAAGTTGTAAATGACTGATAGCACCTAATATTTCCTAGGGAACATTTGCCCTTTAATGGAAGTCAGCGTTAGCTAAAAGGAATTAATTGTCAGATTTCAATAGAAATAATACTTTGAAATCAGGGAACAGATGGAGCTGACTGGAGTCCCCGATATTATGTGCCATGTGCTCACAAGCTTTGTCCAAGCCCTTCTCCTTCCAAATGAAAAAACAAGAGTCCTTCCCTCCACCAGCAAACCATGAGACCACAGATGGCTGCCTTGATTACCCACTGAGACAGAACCTATGTGAAGGCCTTTGAATTATGTAGGATTTAAAACTCACCTGCTTCTCAAAAGAATTTAAAAACACCGATGAAAATTTAAACAATTCAATTTTTTAAAAAGAGGATAAAAACAGTTTACAATACCCAAATAATAGCTATCAAGATACTACCATAGTGAGACAATGAATTTTATTTACATTTTCCTTCCAGGACACAGCATAACTTTTTACTCTACAAAAACTCGCTGACTGGCTGTATCTCCCAAACTCACTTCTCACATTAGGTGTTCAAAATGAGCAAATTTAATGAGAGTGCATCAAGGTTTAATTATTTCTTCCTAAGGAAATCAATACGTAAGTTATGAAAGATTTGGGAAATTCCAAAGCAACTGCATCTTCCGATAATCGTTTTATTTTTCCAATAAGCCATTTAATGAATCTCAGGCCTGAAGTACATTATGTGTGATCACTTTATAATTCAGTGAGAACTCATCCAACGCCCCTTCCCCTCACCTCACCATCAGATGACCCACACAGGTCGAATTCGGTGTCAGGCAAATGAAAAGTGTTATTTTATTATCCAAAGTAATTGTTCCAGTATTAAGAGACCATTATGCTGAATGGGTTATGTTGGTGATTATGCCATTAAGCATGTGGGGCTAACTATTGGTTTAGCTGAATGCCCGTGCTTGCAAAAGCGTTCCTTGAGCTTTCCTGTACGTGGCAAATCATTCTTAACTGGGCACTCCAAATGGTCCGTGTACCTCAGACACATTTTTCTAAGCCATTAACACCGGAAAGTCCCTCCCCCAATTCTCCAAGCGACCGTTCACGAACATGAATGTGAGAAGAGGGACCCAGGCCTCCCACTGGGATGTGGTGGGGGCTATACCTTTCAGCAATGATGGCTCAGAACTAGACACTCATCGGATGAGATCTCTATTCACATCAAATACACTACGATGGGAAGCGGGGCCAGAGAGAGAAGGCTATTAGAACAGTGCTCTATTAGAGCACTTTTAAAAAAAATCTTCCAAATACAAACACATTTTTGGAAGCCTCACGGAATCTCAACTTTGTAAAGAATTTTGAAATGAACTCCTTAGCCTGGCCCACAAAGCTGGGTATCTGAGGACTCCCTAAGTGCAAACCCCCACATTAGGGGATTTGAGTCACTGATCCTTGCAAAGCCCTGCCATGTTTTCTATTGTACAGATGGGAAAGAAGCTTGGAGAGAATCTGCCCTAAGCTTCATAGTAACCTGGAAGTTATAGCAAAGATCCGCTTGGGTTTGTCTTCAAAACACAAGCTTCTGTTGCATATTAACTCCCTAAAATACAGCAATCCACCTCCAAGCTTACATTCTACGCCAGAGGGTAGCTTATTTAAGCCCATACCTAAGAACCATTTGGTTAATCATAAAACCATCAAAACCCCCTAAAATACCAGAAACAAACTTTACAAGAAATGGGAAAAATCTATTTGTGACACACACGCGGAGGGACATTCAAACAAAGGCTGGAAACTTTGCGAAATTGTGTCTCATTCTCACACAAGATTTAGAATTGCAAAGAAGCCAATTTTTACACCACCCTCCCCCCCCCCAAAAAAAACAAACAAACACTAATCTATAAATTAAATGCAATTCTAACAAAATTCCCAATAAGATCTTCTTTGAAACTTTGAAAAATGATTCTAAAGTTCATCTGGAAAAATAAATATTCAAGAATAGCCAGGAAATTTCTAAAAACTAAACAATAATGAGATATTAAAATGTGTGGTCCTGGCACAGAAATGCAGAGTGCTCAAATGGTCGTGGTAGAAAGTATATGTGGACATTAGTACATTATAGAAATAGCATTTTATATCAGTGGGGAAAGATACATTATTAAAGAAATGATCTTGAAAAAACTAGCTAGTCATTTGGAAAGAATAAATAGAGCTGGATCCCAGCCTCATTCTTTATACTGAGTAAATTCCAGAGGGATCAACAATTTAAATATAAAAACTGGGACTATAAAAGTAACGGGGGGTGGGGAGTAGTGGGAAATAAAGATCTTTATTATCCAGGGAAAATGGCAGTCTTTCTTATCATGAGTCAAAGCCATAAATATAAAGGAGAAAACCTGATCAATTTTATCTTATTAAAAAATCTAAAACCCCAGTAATTTTTCAAAAGGCAAATGACAAATAGAAAAATATTTGCAAGTTATTATTTTTAAAGAGTTAACATTACTAATCTAAAAGGAGTGTATAAAATAGTTTCTTCTTTATAATCTCCAACACTGTTTGATTTTTTTTACAATGAGCAAATACCATTTTTTCTACTGAGAAAAATAATAAAGCTGTTTTTTATTTTTAAAAATTGGTATCTGTTTCACCAGGCCTATGTTTCTAGCCTATAACTTCCAATATTTCAAGGCATCAACCAATCACTTTAGACCACATTATTGCAACCCTAACCACAGGGGTTCTCAAAGTTGGATGAACTTAAGAATCACCAGAGGAGGTTTTATTGCTGATTTCAGGGTAAAGGAATTTGCCTTTAAAATTTAACAAGCATCTTGATGTGTCTCCCCTGCTAACCTCACTTTGAAAACTACTGTAGTAGCATATCCAATTACAGAACATTTTAACCTGCAAAAAAAGTGCACTGGGAGACTATCTCTGCATTTACCAGGAGATGCAGAAATACCCAGTGCTCCTTAAAGTAGCCACATTAACCACTGAAGAACTGCTTTCCCTGTATCATAGCTTTGGTGACCCCTTAAGATCTGATGTTAAAAGGTTGCTGCCAAATGAAACTTATTATCTAGGTTTTATCCTCAAGCCTTCTTACATTTTATGCCAGGGAAACAATTTTGGGTATGACACTGAACTCTCCGCAGCCTCTTGATGTGAAGTATGGGGGCTCTGTCTTCTGCAGTTAAATGCCTCTTACAGGGATTCAATCTGTGCAGTCTGGATTTCATTTACTGAAGATGCCACATATGTTTTCTAAGGTGAAAAAAAAGTTCTGATTCCCTATTGGAACTTTTCTGCTTCATCCTGACAATCTGAGTTTCTCATAAACTTGGAATGACCTCTGCAAATTTCCATGGGCTCTTCATTTCCTCAGCTTTCACCTGTGTTAGGAGTATTGAGTATTGAGACACTAGTACAGTTCACTAGGTATGTGTGACTTCTTCAAAGCCAATCTTGTTAGATTAAAAATTCAAAATTCAAGTTAATTGATGACATGTCTAGATTTAAATGTAGTCTACTTTGAGAGATCTTGCTGTAATTGGGGCTTTCAAAGGATGCGAAGACCTTAGAAATTGATCCATTTTTCTAATTGTGTTTTTTTTTTTCAACTTTTAGGACAAGTTCTTAGGTTCTACCACCTACATGTTTAGGCTTTCAGTCATTTCTCTTTTCATACATAGATATTCTGTACTAAATATTTTAAAATAATAATTGTTACCTTTTTATTATTTGTCTAACAATGGGACATTCCTTCTTCACTCGTTATTTGATCAATACCAATTGAGCACCTAGATATGGTCTAGTTACTTTGCTAGAGTATAAGAATTTTTGGACATTAATTCTAAGTGATATAATTTTATTCTTTCCTGAGCTTCCCCAAGAAGGAGGCAAACTTCACAGTCACAATATGGTTCCAGAACTATCAACTATGTAACTACTGTGAAGTCAGTCTCACTAATCTTGGTAAATGTCCATGAAAAAATTTTAGGATGATTTCTTACCAGTTAGGGACTAAGAACTGGCATTACTTTCATCTGTTGGTCATGGTCCCCAGATGAGTACGTTTGGGCCTCCCAGTCTTCACTGGTGTAGAAATACCTAAGCTTCCTGACACCCGATGATTGTAAGACATGCTCTGGCAATGGCTCTACCTCAGACCAGTTAAGGGACATACTCTTTCACAATGACCACTCTTCCCCAAAATTCTTTTTTTTAAAAAAACATATTTTTATTGATTTCAGAGAGGAAGGGAGAGGGAGAGAGAGAGAAAAACATCAATGATGAGAGAAAATCACCGATTGGCCCCCTCCCGCACGCCCCCCACCAGGGACCGAGACCACAACCCGGGCATGTGCCCCCGACTGGAACCTTCCCCAAAATTCTTTACTCTCCTCCTTGAATCTGGGAGTGGATCATTGATGAAAGACTGCTGTCTGAGCAAGGATTGCATATCTCCCAAATCCTAACAATGATTCTGGATTGCCACCTACCCACCCAACTAGTAAGAATTTTCACTCTTCATATTCTCAACAACCTTGTGTCGCCGTTTGATTTCTGAGAAAATTAGAAATTTATTCCCAGTGCCCAGGCCTTGCTCCATGTCAATGACAATTATCAAATTTGGTTCCATCAGGAGCTCCTCTTAGAGGTGGTTTCCATGGATTCCACATATGAGAAAATCTCACAGGAAGCTGTTTGGGAAATCCCCAGTATTGGCATGTGGGACAGATGGCCCGACTCTGTGAGGTGTCAGCAGAGCCTCTCAGACCTGCTTTCACTTGTAAAATGCAAGACTTCGAACAGCGACCAATACAGCTGGCAAGATGCCTTTCTTTAATAACCCAGTCATTTCACCAAACTCCCTGATCTTAGGCAAGTCACTGTCACAAAATGTGTTATTGTGACATGTGTTTGGCCCTACTTCGGGAAGGCTGCTTGTGTTTGTTTTATTTGCTTCTAGGTAGCCTCAAGTACAACTTGGAAAACCCTGGGCCTAAAAACTGGGGGAATTACGTCAAGTTCATCTGGAAGTCAGCACAGACTTAATCCGAGTTCCTCATTCTTTTGGGCCAGATAGGCTGGGTAATAATTCTCAAAGGGTATTGGTGTCAGCTTGGAGGGAGGTTTCCAATCAATAGGCCACAGGGTTCTCTGTCTCTCTAGACATTGCCTCAGTCAGAATGTTTCCCTCAGCCACGGAGGAGGACATGGATAGCATGCTTATCAAATCCAACAAAACTCATTCAGTGTATGAGTCCCAAGAAACACGACACTTGACATCCAACTCTGCAATATGCGTCAGTGAAACCATTTAAGCAGTGTCTGCAACTTTCAGTGAAGATAGGATTTAGCTACATATGAAGAGTAATTATCACAAGATTTATATTGTCTGCTGTTGTGTTTTCTTCTTCATTCTCATCTCTCTCTCTCCAAAAGTATATTCCGTTTTTAAAATGACAGTAAGTGTCCAGAGGAGGTAGGTCCAGCAAATTTTAACTGCCCTTTACTACCATCTTAAAGGAACACCCAAAATATCCCCAATGCTCCTTGGCACACAGAACAAAAGGTGAAGCTTTTACAGGCAAGTTCAAGTCCTGCAGCTCAAGGCCATAGAATTTTAGAGCTGACAAAAAAAAATATTAGAAATGAGCTGGCCTAAATAAACGTCCTATTTTACAAATGAGGCACTTTGCAGCTACAGGATTTCCATGGCTTCCAAATGCCCCACTACAAGTCAGATAGAGAGCCTGAATGAGGATTCCTTCCTTATACCTCACTTCCTTTATGCTCCAGGGCTCCTGACTCAAGGCCTCCTCATAAGCAGGTGGTGATCCCTTTCACACCAGCATTCCCACAAAGCTCTACCCCTTCGATTGTAGTTTCCTCTGTCTAGCAGTCCTTCCTTGCTGGTCTGGAAACCATTCCCTAGACATCTTCCAAGACCCAGCCCGAATATCAAACTTTGGGGAAATCATTACTCCATCACAGTTAGTTGCTCATTGTTCACTTTGCCGTACTATGTGAATTTTCAAACTGGTTCACAGCTCTCCATCTCTCCCACCTGCAGCTGCTGGGAGGAAGGATTAAATGTCAGAATCCCTGGCTTCAGATATAGCCAAGTATATGTTGGACAGTAAATGGCCAAATTTTAAGAAGCAAATAAACAACAGTAAAAAGAGAGAAGGAAGGAAGGAAGGAAGGAAGGAAAGGAAAGAAGGAAGGAAGGAAGGAAGGAAGGAAGGAAGGAAGGAAGGAAGGGAGGGAGGGAGGGAGGTGGGAGGGAGGGAGGGAAGGAGGGAGGGAGATCATTGGGCCAGACTCCATTCCATAATTATTGAAAGTCACAATGATAAAAAGACAAAGCTTTGGTTGTCAAGGAGCTTGGACAATCCAGTGGAGAAGTCATCTTTAACTTCCAACAAATATTTGTTGAGTGATGAATTAATGTGCTCTAATCCCAGTTCTATCATATTAAGAGGCTATTAGCAAAATTCAACCAGTCTCAGTGTGTGCAGCGGAGCAATCATCTATCAGGACTAATAGGACATCCTACTCTGTGGTCTGACTTCCACACTTCACTGCATTTTTCACAGCCCCAGTGCTGGGCTCTCACCATAAAGCTGAGCAGAGAACCTGGTGGGAAAATTCACTCACACACATGAGAAGTGTCCTCCATGCTAAAATGCTGTGCTGGCCAGAGTGGGAAAAGAATGTACTGTTAGTTGGAGTTTAAGGTTGCACAATCATTCTAGTTATCAACTTGGCAATATGTATCATTATTTCCAATGTGCATCCTTTGTCCCAACATTCCCATTGCTAAAAATTTATCCTATAAATATAGGGACTCAAATCTGCAAATCTAATAAGAATATTTGTTGCAGTGATGGTTGAAATGGCATAAATTTAAAAACTGTTACATCCATACTGTGGAATTCCATGCAATCATTACAAAGGATGCAACAGATCTAAATGTTATGAAAAGGAAAGATGTTCAATAAATCATTAACTCAAAATCCAAGGCATTGCCTAGCCAGTTTGGCTCAGTTGATAGAGCACTGACCCGTGGACTGGAGGGTCTTGGGTTCGATTCTGATCAGAGACACATACCTCAGTTGCAGGCTCGATCCCTGTGCAGGAAGCAACCCATCGATGTGTCTCTCTTACTTGGATGTTTCTCTCTCTCTCTTTCTCTCCCCCTCCACCCTCTCTAAAAATCAATGGGAAAAATATCCTTGGGTGAGGATTAACAAAACAAAACAAAACAAAAAAATCCAAGGCATTGAAGAGTGATGTTTGGTATTAACCATCTGTGTGAACAAAGAAGAGATACATATATTTGTATATGTATAAAAATTACTGAAAGGATATACAAAAATATTAACAGAGATTATAATAGTGGATGGCATAGGAAAAAAGAATGGATGGGAGAATTTTATTTTATTTTATGTATTATTTTTTTGTTAATCCTCACCCAAGGATATTTTTTCATTGATTTTTTTTTCTTTTACAGTGAGTGGAAAGTAGGGGGAAAGGCAGAGAGAGAGAAAAACATCACTGTGAAAGAGACACATGATTAGTTGCCTCCCACATGCGCCCCGACCAGACTGTGACTAAACTTGCAACCTAGGTACATGCCCTTGATGTGCCCTTGACCAGGAATTGAACCCAAGAGAGACCCTTCAATCCTCGGGCCAATGCTCTATCCACTGAGCCAAACCAGCCAGGACGAGAATTTTCTTTTTAATTTCATACACTTCTGCAGTGTTTAAATTACTTTTCCATTGAATAGATTACTTTTATGATTTCTAAACGTGTCTCCCATTTCCTTACCACCTTTTGTTGTTTCTATTTCAGTTTAGTCAGCTAGGTTTTCTCCGCACTGGGGTTATTATTCCGTATTAATGCTCTCTCAAACTCATACACGTCTTCTAAACTTACTCTGTCCAAACGACTTTTGACTTTAAAGATGACCTTCCCAAGGTCTTCAGCTGATCATTAACCCATGATCAGTACATGGACCCCACCCCCGCAATCCAGGTACTGGATTATAAAAAGTACATGTGGAGGAGGGGGGGGGGTGGGGGACGCTAATTCCATTGCATCGTTTAAAACCTCAGTGCACATTAGCAAGGCCACATCCTCATAGGCAGGAGGTCAAAGACCCATGCACTTTGCACCAGGAGTCACAATGGAGCTTAACTGGGGCAGTTCTGGGCCTGCCCTTAGGACCATGAGCATTCCAATCTCCAGGAAAGTGCACACGACGCCGCCATTCTCCCCGGATCATTGCCACGACAGACCCAAACAGCTCCAGTCTCTCGTGTCAATGTGTATTTAGGGAGTCTTTAGTGCACGGATCATTGGCGAGCTTCGCCATAAAAGCCCTGCAGGCGCAGCGGCCGTGTGTGGAGTCAGTGCACACCCGGGACTCCCCCGTGCCCGGATCGTTCGCAGCGCCGTGTGGATGCACACTGCGGAGCCCTCACCCCGCCGCCGCGCGTGCTGAGGGACGGTGTTCACCGCCATACTTACAATTGTTCCAGTGCGTGCTCCGTATTCACTCTTCTAAACGGCATGTCAGCAAGCTGAGTGTGCGACCAATAACTCCTAACGGTCACACGCGGACCGGACGGGTGGTCTGTGGGATTACGGCCCGACTGTGGCGGAGTGCGGGTCTTCCTTACAGTAAACAGAAGGAAAGGCCCCGCTAGTCCGTGCAACCTAAGCCGCTTCTACCGTGTCATGCAGGTTTTCAGTATCACCCCAATTCTTTCCTATTTATTTTCTGGGGTGTTGATGTTTAACATCCAAGAACCTTCCCTCTCTCCCTGCCCTGTTCCAAAGCACCCGCAGAGTAAGGCAAGAGGCTTAGAGAAAAGCTCCTGGCACCGTAAGCCTCTAGACCAGCACGATCCCAGAGAAATATCATGGGAGCCACATGTGCCCATTTAAATGTTCTTTGTAGCCACATTTTTTAAAGGTGAAAAGAATCATATTTAATAGATTTTTAATAACATATTTTATTTTCCCCAATATATCCAAAGTATTATCACTTCAATAGCCAATCAATACTTTTAAATAATCAATGAGACTGCTTCCAGTGGTTCTCAACCTGTGGGTCGTGACCCCTTTGGGGGTTGAATGACCCTTTCACAGGGGTTGCCTAAGACCATCGGAAAACACATATATAATTACATATTGTTTTTGTGATTAATCACTATGCTTTAATTATGTTCAATTTGTAACAATGAAATTGGGGGTCACCACAACATGAGGAACTGTATTAAAGGGTCGCGGCATGAGGAAGGTTGAGAACCACTGGTACACCCTTTCTTGCATATGGAGTCTTTGCAACACAGTCGGTCCTTTGCACTTACAGTCCATCTCAGTCGGTGTGGCCACATTTCAGGCGCCCAGCAGCCACATGCAGCCAGCGGCTGCCCAGCAGACAGCGCAGCCAGGGGCCCAGGAAAGTGAGTCCCTGTGGCTTCGAAGCTGGCTGTCCTCCATCACCTCCCGCTGGAAGCAGGCGTGTGTGCCGCTTTCCACCTCGTTCTCTGCCGGTGCTGAACTTGCCCCACGGCCTTCTCTTTGCCCTCCGAGTGGGTAGATGTGTTTTGGGGTTTGTTGTCAGAAAAGTGACCACAAATAGGCATCCAGAAAGGGGAGAAGACACATGTTAGGTCCAAGTGATGGCGGCTGCCTCAGGTCCCAGCGCTGGGAGATGGACGTGAAGGGGGGTGGGAGGTCTGAATGGGAAGTGCGAGGGGATGGCTTTGCCGCCTCTAACTCCCCCCAGACGTGCAGTCGGGGTGTGTGCGGTCACGGTCACGGGCAGTCAGCCTGGGGAGGGTCCCTGGGATCTGGGGCTGAGTCTTTCCCGTCGACACAACGCGGGAGGGGGTGCGGGAGGGGTGCGAGGGGAGGGAGGCAGACAAAGATGCGGGGAAGAAAGGGAAGAGAGCGACGGGGCCTTGCGGAGAGCGGGTGCGGGTGCGGGTGCAGGGCGAGGCGCCCGGGCAGACAAAGCGCCCTTGGCCGCCAGGAGGAAACGGGGCGCCACGCTTTTCTGGATTCGAGGGTGCGCGGTGGGGGTGGGGGGGCAGGGAGACGCGGGCCGGCGGCTCTATTGGAGCATCAGGCTCTGCCACACTCGGGGCGCCGCTGACAACTTCATTACCTCCTCGTATAAAAATGACTGCGGGCGAATGCAAATGGCTCGCCAGTCCCAGCCGCCAGCCTCTCTGGGCGCCACCGACACAATGAATCGCCTGGCCCGCGGCTCCCCCTCCCGCGCCCCTGCGCCCCTGGGACAGACCCCGCCGGCCCGCCCTGGCGCCGAGGGACCAAGTACACCCCGATTTGGAAAAAGAAATGCAGAGGAGAGGGGGTGAGAACTGCAGATCTCCTAAGTCTTAGTAACTAATAACTAAGATTTGCTCGTGACTATTAAGCCAATGCCCAGCCTCTTAACTGTCATCTAACGGATGTGAAAGCGCCAGGAAATGTGAGCACCTCACGGGGAGGATGCATCACCTTGAACCCTGATGGCAGATGTTGGGGCCCACTAGTCCCCGCCCACCACGCCCATGGTGGTCAATCTGAGTGAAAACATCATCCCTCGCGCCCCACTTCGCCTGCTGAGCAGAGGGAGAGGGTGTGCTGCGCCCTGCCCCCAGGCCTTCGGTCCGGCTGCCACCAGCAGAGCCCAAACCCCCGCCCCAGCGGAGCGGGCCATGCGGGAATGGAGGCCAGCCCTGTGCGGAAGGAGGGAAAAGCAGGCCTTACGGAGCCTCGCTCCTGCCTGTGGCGCAGAGAGGGGCAGGCGCACTCCCTGGCAAGAGGTCCCTCCTGCCCTGTGACAGCTCCCGTTGCGTGCCTCGAGGACAGAAGCTACGTCACTTTTATTAATAACAACAGTAGCAGCAGCAACAATAAGAACATCTACTGAGGGCGTATGCACAAAGCATTATGCCAACTGCTTTTCCTAGATTATTCCTGCCACCTCACCCTATTGCTCTCCTGGGGGTGCAGGTGTAGGGAAGCCTCGCAAGGGGCTCAGGGCAGCCCAGCTCGGCACGGGAGGAGCTGGCCTGCCTCCCTCCACAGCCTGTGCTCTCAACCACCCCGCATCTTGCGGCCTCACACCCTCTTCCTTCTCCCTCCCGCCCTTTGGCCCAAGGGTAAATCCTAGAGTCTAAATCTGTTTGATCAGCCCCTTCTTTTGTCCGGGGCTTGGTTCAAAAAGAGCATGTGACCAGTGCTGGCCAACACCAGGAAGGGGACATCTGCTGGGGGTTCTGGGAAGTGCTTCCTTGCTTTAAAAAAAAAAAAAAAAAAAAAAGGCCCAGAGAAGTATTCCCACTCCTGCTGGAAGGTGTGGCACTGTGTGGTCTGGCAGCGTTCACCACCTGGGCACCACGGAGGGGCCAGCCAGCAGGGCAACTACTTGAGCAGCTAGAGTTGCTCCCTCTGAATGAGGGAGCCGCGGTTCAGGCAAGCCTCCTCCTGGCCCATCTCCACCAGCAGGGAAGTCATTTCCCTCGTGTTTATTCAGGGTTATATTCACGGTGAATTCCAGAAATTGGGTCATAGCTCTCCCTGTTCTGTTTCCCTTTCTTCATCAGTAAGATGACTGGAGAGGGTCAGCTCCCGGGCACGTAAAATGGAACCTCACACTTCCGGCTTCTTTCTGGACACTCACCTCCAACCTCATTCAGTCTCAAGGCTCCAAGCAGCTTTTCCCCAACTCGCTTTGCCATGGAGACATCTCTTTGCCAACACAGGCAAGGCACCCCTTCCCTCCCAGAGCGTCAGACCCCCCACCTAACTGTCGTGCCGCCAACACCCAGGTGTCTGAGCTTGACCGCCTTCCCTATGTTATTTTCTGGTCTCCAAGTAGTCTCTATAGAGAACTTGCATCTGGTTTGAATGCTTTGGAAAACAATGGCTATTTAACCAGTCACTTTAAAACATACAATCCAAATTAGAATGGAAATTGGATTTTTATTGTGTCATTAAAATCGTGCACATTTTTCATTAAAATATGCAAAAATGTCTATAAAATGCATACTATATGCTTTAACAATTCATCCAGAATCAATAAGTGGTGACCTGCTCAAATATCTCTAGTGTTTCTCAGAAAGGGAGCCCAAACTGCTCAGCAAGGCATTCGGGACACTCCGAAATGGCCTAACCAGCTCCGGCCTCGCCTGTCTACCGTCGTACACGCCCAAAGCACACTGCTACATTTCAGACTCTCCGGAATGCCCTTGAACCCCATCTCCAACTGTTCAAACACCACTGATCCCTCCAGATGCAGGTTAAATACCACCTCTTCCAAGAAGCCTTCCCCATTCCTCACGTTTAGTAACATAAAACGTTGAGCTACCTAGAATTTGGTCTCGGTGATATTAAGTAATATTACACCCAGTATTCTTAGAATAGTGCACATGTCCAAATAGCAGAGGATTTAAATATTTTCGTGAAAACAAGTAAAAATGAGTGATAAATATCAGCAGAATGTATACACCTCACTCCCAATTTAAGGATGAGCTGTTCTGGTAGATGTGATCAAATAAAGCTGCTTACACCTCTTGTTTTTGTTAAGATAACTTCGATGTAAGTAATAGAAAATGTGTCTCTGCTTGCTTACTCAAGGAAAAGGTAGTACTGTATCTCATGAAGAAGTCTCAAGGTAGCAGGTGCTGAGGTGGCTTAATTAATGGCTCCATAATGTTTAATGTTGTCAAGAAACCAGGTTTTCCTCATCTTTCCATCCTCAGCTTGTCGACTTTGTCTTTAGTTGTCAAGGTCTCGAAATGGCTGCCATTGTTCCTGGCATCACTCAAACACATGGAAAGTCCAGCCAAAAACGTGGGACCGTTCTCACCTTAAATTTCTTCTTAAGAGTGGGGAAGTTATACCAAAAGACCCATTCAAAGATCTGTTCTCATATTTCATTGGCCAGAACTGGACCGCATGCCTATCTCTAAATTTTTACTGGCAAGGGAGATGAGATGATGATATTATTAAATCAGGACTTACCTTGAGTTATGGGGAGGGGAGATGGGATAGAACAGGCAATAGCAAAACAAAAGCTGAGTTTTAGCCAGCCTCCTGGTCATAGGTTTCTGCATACAAACCATCCCAAAAGTAATTAGATTAAAAAAATAATTTACTTTCCTCAAGACTCTGGACTTGAGGGGAAAAGGAGTGATTCCCAGGAAAGAAGGGAACTAATCTATCTCTCTGCAACATATGATGGTTTATCACTGGGAAGTCAAAATGCCACATTTACATTATTCTTGTATTGGTTCTTTCTACAAAATACATGTTTTTCAAAATTACATATATGACTTTATCCAATAGCAAATTGATTGTCTAAATTCAACTGGTAATTTTCTTACTGGATGGTAAAATGTTCGCTTTTTTTTTTTTTTTTTTCCTAAATAACTAGCCATAGAATGGGTTCCACCAAGGGGGTCTCCCTTAACAATATTAGTGCTTGACTGAATTCAGCCATTTTGGGCCTAAATTCTTTCATTTGTAGAAATCTGGGAATCAAGGTCAGGAGAATAGCAAATCATTCCTTTGATTTAGCAAATAATCTGATAACTGGATCATTCACCATCTGCATATTATCCTTTTTGAAAACCTGTAAGTCACAGAAGCTTTTGAGGATAAAATGATTAAATAACCATTCCCCTCTTTTAATCAAGGCAGGTAGCGACATTGCAACATACACTCTATGTTTTGTAATGTCACGTCCTTATCCTAAGGGGGACTTCTAGTTCTCTTTTAACTTTTATATATGTGAGGCGGAAAGTTCTTAAGTGGTGGCTCTAGTTAGATTCATATCATTTACTAACATGGATTTCCTTTTGTGATTATATCGTCTATCTTCTAATAAATGTATAACTGCCTCTGTAACTATCCTAGTCAGATGATGAATGTTCGTTTAATAATACTACCTCTCTCCCCACCTTTTTTCAAGAAGCTCGGGGACTTGGTTGCACAAAATCTGATGCATTTCAATACCATCTCTGCGAATCATAGACCATTAAAGCCAGAATTACAGAAACTGAGGCCCTTGAATTTAGAGAACTTTCTGGAAGTTTCCAAGCTAGTTAGTGGTTGTGTGGGATCTCATTATCTTGTTTTCTGGTTGATTGCCCTTCATGCCACACAATGCTATTAATGATTAACATTAAGGACAAAACTAAATCTAACCAGGTTATCAATCAGATTCCTTACTACGGAGTTGGTGGCACCCACTCAGCCAGGTCCCTGCAGAGGCAGGTTTCATACTGTATCCCCAGGGGCAGGGGGCGTGTCCTCTAAGCTCCAGCCCATCGTAACCAGAGATCGCACTAGCAGTACGGACCATCAAGCCCCACTCACAGGTATGTTCTCCTCAAATCCACTCCATGACATTTCCCAGCAGCCCGGGGTGCAGGAATGTGCTTGACAAAGAGCTTCTCTCCTGCCCTCCCACCCAGCTAGTGAAGAAAGGGAAAAGGGAAGAGTTCAGTGGATAACGCCTTGCTTGCCATCTTTTCACCACTGGTGAATTTGAAGCCAAATTTAAGATTAGGATCTGACAGTTTAATCATAAAAGTAGATTTTTCCTTTCTAAATTTTAGTTGAATCATCCCCATAAGTAATTGTTTAGGTTTAGAATGCCTGGGACTTGTATATTTTTTAATATGGAATTATTCCACTTGCAGCATTCACTCAAACCCACCACTCATTGTTCAAATCATACAGTTCTGTACAGGAGAAAGGAAAATGTGCTCCAATTCACTAATATGTTTAAACAATTAAAGCACAACGAAGAAAACGAAGCCTAATGTCCCCCTCTTCATCCTCCTCCTCTTCCTCTTCTTCTCTGACCAACAATCGCTGTAATCCACACTAATGAGGTAGACCGTGTTAAGAATTTTCTTCCCTTACCATTTCTCATTATTAATAAATTTTACACTGACAACTACAAAGTGAACATTTTGGATTTATGCACCTAACCTAATTACGTATGCCGCATGTACGCATTTCATTATTTACTTGACAGATTCATTCCTTGATATCATAAATAATTAAACAAGAATCAAATATTAACCATCAGATACATGTTAATTCTCAAATCTGTAGAAACAAACTATGTTTTTATCTTCAGTTCAATAAGCACTGATTAAAATTTCTTCATTAGGCAAATTTCCTAAGCAAAGTTCTTGATCTACTTTTCTTACTTTCACTGAAAATTAAAACCTGGAACAAACTGTTCCCAGATTACTGCATGGGGGAGGGGGTGGCGGGAGAGGGGATGAATATAACAAACATTCTTCCCAACAAACCATTGGCTTCGTAATCTTTCTCAAGCACTGCTGTATCTTATGTATGAAGCATTAATTTATGTGTTTGTTAGGAATTTTCAAATATGGTTTTGAGTATAAGCTAGGAGCCAGCACCATACTGGTTGTTAGTGGAGTATTACCAGAGCCTCCTGTCTCGTGGGATGATGGTTTCAACCAAACAATCATTTAATACCTTACAGAATCATTTCTAGGCATTCTGGATCATGCTAGAATTAAATTTACTGGGGCTGAAAATGTACCCTGGGGTCAATGTGTAGCTGCTCTTTTTTCTGCTTTAATGAGCTAGGCTTACATTTTTTTTTATTCATGTGTATCAACATCTTCATTGATCAAACTATTCCCACATTGTATCAAATTTGCTTTGGGAGCGCATACCATACAATTTCATCATTTAAAAAAATATTAAAGATTCATAGATAGCCACATTATTCATAATACAAGATTAATGCCAGGCTGACAGGTTTTTGTAAAGACCTGACTCTTTTTTTCTAAGTGCATATCCCGTATCTATGTGAGATGGACCTCTGATGTTGCATATTGATCACTCCCTTCTCTTCTCTTCTAATGCTAAAGAGAGAATATTATGGAATGATTGTCAGGGTTAGTGTGTCTCTGACCTACACATGTACTATTAATAATTTATGAGCTGACTGGAAATATAGCACCAGGAGACCAACCGAGGACCACTGTCGCTGCCGGGAATGACACAGCCTCAGGCTTGACAGCAGGTGCACCCAGACTTTGAGGTTCTGCCGTTAAAATCATCAAGGGACACACATACTCCAAGAGTCAGAGCCGACTGAGTGGAAGGAAGCCAGCCTCTCTGTGTCTTCAACTAGCCACATTTACCTTTTGTAAAAACATATATATATATATATATATATGGAGAGAGAGAGAGAGAGAGAGAGAGAGAGAGAGAGAACACAGAGAGGAAGGGAAAGGGAGAGAGAGAGAAACATCAATGATGAGAGAAAATCATTGATCGGCTGCCTCCTGCAACTCCCCACACTGGAGATGGAGCCCACAACCCAGGCATGTGCCCCGACCAGGAATTGAACCACGACCTCCTGGTTCATAGGTCAACACTCAACCACTGAGCCACGCCAGCTGGGCCATTTACCTCTTTTTATCCTAAACTTTCCGTGACATGAGATTTCCTTTTTAAATTATTTAATCACATTGTCAAGGGAACTCTTATTGTGTAGAAACATCAGAGAATCTAAATTCAAATAATATGGAGCAAACTGTCAGGTCTTTCTTCTTATTTCCCCCACTCTTTCACACCCAGAGGTTGTCTGATGTGTATCTTTCCAGAATGTTCTTTGCTAATACAAAGACAGAGGAGGTGGGGAGAGAGAGTTGCCTCTATCCTCAAAAACAGTTTAGCACTCTATCTACTGTGCTGCAAGTTGCTTTTTTCACTCAACAATATGTCAAAGACATTCCCCATATCAGCACATACATTTGTAGCTCACTTTTCAAAAACAATATAGTCATCCATTTCATAGAGCGGTACCATGGCTCATTTATCCATTCCATCATTAATAGATTGTTACAGCATGTCAGATTTTTCACAATTAAAAACAATGCCACACACACATTGGGCGTATATGCTGTGCACCTGCTCATCTATTTCACTAAGACAGACTTCACCAAGATAGTCCTAGAGGTAGAATTGCAAGGTCAGTAACTGATTTTTTAAATCTCCTTAATCCATTCATTAGGCAAGAATCGATAAATATTCCCATTAAGGATTTAAATAGTATAATATTTCATTAATAGATTTGCTCATAACATTTAAGTGCATTTTAAAAATATATTGTTAAAACCTGAATGTTATAGAGTAATCTAGGAAAAGATTATTTAAGTTTTACTTACATTCATTTCATGTGCGAGTAGCTTTACACAAAAGCAAACTGACGTCTAAGTTGCTTCTAATGGTTTACTCTATGTCATCAAGCCACACATCTGAATATATTATTTTTAACATCAATGTCCAAAGCAGCCAGTCTTCATTTTGACGATGCTACAAATAACCACCCCTTCAAAGTGTGTTTATAAAGATTGACAACTGTTAAACCGCTTCACCCTTTTCAAAATACATTTTTTTAAAAATTTACGTTTGAACACACTGCAGCCAGGAAATCTAATTAAAAACTGTGTGTGTTTATTTGAAACCATCGCAAGTAAGTACATTTGTAAAATGCTCTGTTTTTCAGCTGCATGACTGGGAGCCTTGAAGCCTAATGGTCAGCCGCTGCCTGTCAGCTCCTATCACGTGAACTGGGAGACGCTCTCCGAACACGCGCCTGGCCTCAGATGACAGGCACCTCCTATCCGCTAGGATTCATAAACACAGGAAGACTGATCATTTCGTGGAGAGATTCCTTGAGCAAGAAGATCACAGGAAACCTTGTTATGCCAAATGACTTACTCGTCAAAAGTAGGCAGGACATTGAAAACTGGAAACTAGTTAATGGTTTGTAACAAGTCAGAAATGAAGACGTTGGACCAAGAAAATGACATGAGGCAGCACTGGCTACAGGAGGAAACAGCGGCCTGTCAGAATCAGGCGAGGGCCTGGTGACAGGTAGACAATAAAATGGGATGACACCGGTGCCTCTCGATAGGGGGGGTTTCAACAGCTTTCTCCTTCTCTGGGGAGTTTCCCTGCGCTTCCTTCGCAGGAAACCCTCCCTCTGCAATTGGCAGCAGACCCTTTGGAGGTCTTATTAAAATTCTCCTTGTGTCATAAAGCGTGTTGTAGGACGCAGATGGTAGGACGCGGACAGTGACTCCTTCACTGTGTGAGGGGAAAGGGGGACAACAGGCAGGCCAGTGAGGCGGCTCCGGGACTGACATACCCAGGGACACTGCGCAGTGGGCGTCCTGAGGGAGGAAGCAGGTCAGAGGGGAAGGCAGGCCAGTCCCACCTACAGGCCTGCAGCGTGCGTCCAAACACAGCAATATGGCGCATAATGACTATTTCATATTCAGGTCGGCATCGGTTCTACCTGCAAGTGAACTTCCCACACTCGCTTGACCGTCCACAGTGTGCAGTCCAGCGGCTCCATGAGGATGACACTGTTTTCGTTTTTAAGAGAAATAGTCTGTCACTCACTCTCTGCCCCAACACTGCAGCCATAACGGTGCACCGCTGCCTACCTCATTCTGTGCTCCAAAGGCTAGGCCACGAAAGACTTGATAAACAGCCAAGACCCCAGCGACTGCCCACCGAGTTCCTTAATACCAGTAGTTTCAAAAAAACGAAGCCACTGGACCTAAAATAAGGCTATCACTGTTTTTACTTAACGCCGTTCTAATGTAAAGTTATTTCGCATTGTCTAT
Organism: Myotis nattereri; assembly: GCF_964212035.1. Classification (NCBI taxonomy): domain Eukaryota; kingdom Metazoa; phylum Chordata; class Mammalia; order Chiroptera; family Vespertilionidae; genus Myotis; species Myotis nattereri. The sequence goes on along the minus strand of NC_138086.1, from coordinate 61,565,240 downwards.
TTAAAGTGTTAGAATATCTCTAAATGAACTTCCAATAGAGTAATAGCTGTTAGAACGGTCTTCTAAACCATTTCTCTCTGTTTTGTTCTATTCCCAATGTATTTTAGGCGGCATGACAGAATAAACATTTCATAACCTTTTTTTTTTTCCTACTAATGTCATTGCAACCAGTGGGAGGTCTGTATTTTCCACGCTGCGCTCCCACATCAAGAATGATCTCTGATATAGATTAGCTGTCCCTTAGTGAGCGATGAAAGACAAAACCTTAGCCTCTTAAAGCCAGTCTCCTTTGACAGCATGCGCATATTTACATGAAATAAGAAGCAAATATTTGTTCTTTTCATACAAGCTGTCAACACAAACTCAGGTTGTTTAGAGACCTGTTCAGACAAACAGAATTGGCACTGGCTATGTGACAGATGATAAGAGATCAACAATAGGTAAAAATCAAAGATCATGTATAAGGAAGTAAAGAGCCCCCTCGGCGTGGCTCAGTTGGCGGAGCACTGTCCCATGAACCAAGAGGTCACAGATTTGATTCCCGGTTCTGGGTTTGACCCCTAGTAGGGGACATGCAGGAGGCAGCCAATCAATGTTTCTCTCTCATGGATATTTCACTCTTCCTCTCCCTTCCTCTCTCTCTCTAAAAAAAAAAGCAATCAATCAATAAAAACATATTTTTTTAATTTACTTTAAAAAAAGGAAGTAAATAGTAGACATGCATTCTGGGGACCCAAGGTGATTAGAATGTCATTGCTTACTCATTTGAGTGTTTGTTTAAGAAACCATGGGCTTCACTTTAGTTACTAGCTTACCAGAGTGTTAACTTTTGGTCCATGGCAGGGTAGGTAGAAGAAAATGTTTGTCACCCTAAAAAGTTTCCAGGTAAAGTTGATTTTCAGCTCTTTCCCTAATAGCTAACAGGGACATGTTCTGGAGTCAGGGAGGCTGCGCATGACTGATGTCACGGTCACCTAATCAGGGCCACTGAGCCACCCCCTCCCGTTGCCCAACAAAATGGCACTTCTGCTTGGGGAAGCTGGTGGCTCCTGAGTTTGCAGGAGCAGGGATGCTTCAGGGGCAGGTTCCCTTTCCTCCTGCCTCTAGGATTTGCATTCTCATGGCTTCCCCCGGGAACGCCTCAATCCTGGGGGCAAATTTCACCTGCCCTAGACCCACTCTGTTCGGAAGCACGACGAGGGAACTTGTCCCGCCTCCTGTGGACAGCGCCCCATCTGCTGAACACACGTTTTAATAAGTAAACTCTATTTCCAGGCAAATACCTATTGGTATTAACAAGAAAAGAGCATCTCCACACGATTCTCTGAAAAGAAATCCTGTCAGTGCCACTCATGCTACCTTCAAAGACAAGTCCCTGTAACTGCTTTCTCCTCTTCATTTCCTTGTGTGGATACAGCAACAAGATCACGAGAACCCATCCATTTTCCCCAGATACCTTCCAAAATGTGCGCGGGCTTTTCAGGCCGGGATCAGAAAATTTCATTATCTGCATCTGTATTAGTAATTCACTGCACAAAGAGAACAGGGGGCAGAGGAGGAGGGCAAGCACTGGAAGCAAACATCAGGCAGACAATTGTATATATGCAAATGCTTGCAAATTTCTGCCGGCTTCTCCCTATCTATAACCAAGCAACATGGAAGCCTATTCATCCCTCAGCTCCTTTGCTGCCAAAGATGGTTGTGGTTTTGAAGGAAAATATTCAGAAAATGTTGAACCTTCAGCCACTGAGACTAAATCTAACTCAAAACCTGCTACAAATGCATAAATATAAGCAGTGATTTTTCTAGGAAGACATGAGCGTTGCAACCTCCTGGCTACAGAGGGTGGAAAACAAGATGCCCTGGGACGGGGAGGGAGGGGGAGAGAAGGAGTGGGAGGGGGAAGGGAGAAGGGGGAGGTGGGGGAAGGGAATGGTTACAAGCAGCTCTGGAGCCCAATTGTCAGCGGCCTGAGATGTCACCTCTTGGTTTCAGGGTTGTGCCTTCACACAGACAGCCTGGGCAGGAAGGGGCATGGAAAACCGGAAACAGGCATGATGAAGAAAATACCCCAAATTCAAACTCATAAACACAGAGTGCTCACTGCCAAGTGCATATGCACAGAGTTTGAAAAGAGCAGCAAGAATCATCATGCATTCTGTTTTGTCTTGAAATCCATTTCTCCCAAATCATAATGCTTATGGAAATGTTCATGACTTCTTTATTCTTATATATTTACTCTCTAAATTTATTCTACTCCCTGCAAATCAGTAAGAATGGCAATAATTCGCCAATATCTATGCCTTTCTCATACAGTAATTCAGTTTATCCTCAAAAATAGGCTTTGAGGTAGAATCAGTATTACACCCATTTTACAGGTAAAGAAACCGAGGCTCAGATGTTCAAAGAGTTGCCCAAATTTACATCACGAATAAATGGCAGGACTGAAACTCAACCTCGCATAACTGACTGAGTTCCAGGCGCTATGACATCATGCTGCTGAACAACATCACCAAAGAGAACTCACGCCACATGCAATGTTCTTGACCATTTTTGACCTCTCAGCAACATGTGACCCTGCTGCCCACCGCTGCCTTCTGAATCCCTCTGCTGTCTTTGTCTTTATTCTTGGGGATTGCTCTTTATTGATTTGCCTTCTGCTTCTTAGACATTCTCGGTTTCCTCCAGGGTCTCCTCTTCTCTGGCCTTCTGTCCATCCTACTCTATCACTCATCAAGGCCATCAGTGAGCAATCTTGTCCACTTCTAGTCCTTCATTTACCCACTCAACGAATATCTTCTGAGCACCTTCCATGTACAGCCAGTAGCCCAGGCCCATTGTATTCCACGTGAAAAACAATGCTCTCCCTGCACAAGTGGAGCTTATATGGCGCAGAAGAGACAGATGAGAAAAACGGATAAGTAAAATATATGTGGTAAGTGCTATGGAGAATATAAAAGAGGGGTAGGGAGGGAGAGGGGAAGGGAGATGAGCGGAGATTGCAATTTTGAGTCAAGAAGGCCTCACTGGCATGACATTTGTGCAAAAATGACCACTGTCAATTTTCCTCTCAGAGGATTTCCAAATTTGTATCTTTGACTGCTCTCCTGATTCCAACCCCACATTGGCACCTCTAAGCATATCATCTCTTCCTGTATCTACACCCCAAAGTCATCACTGAGCTCATCCTCTCCTCCCCTTCCTCCTGCTCCTCTTCCTGTGCCCGGGTGGTCAGCATTGCCACCCCTTACATCACAAATGTGCATTCAGTCAATGAACACATCAGGAGCATCTTCTAACCAAAAGCACTGTTCTGGGAGCTTAAGAGAATACAGTGAGCTAAGAGACATTTTCTCCTTAAAAGCTGTGTCTAGGCCCTGTGTCTAGGGCATTGGTCGGCAAACTCATTAGTCAACAGAGCCAAATATCAACAGTACTTCTTCAAAACAGACTCGCCCAGGCCAAAAACCGACTTCTGCGCATGGGCCATGAAGTTTCAATCGCACTGTACGCCCGCCCGCACATGGTATGTTGTGAAAGAGCCGCACACTCAATGGGCCAAGAGCCGACGTTTGCTGACCACAGGTCTAGGGGGATTATTAAGGATTTAGAAACAGGCCTGTGTTCAATTCCAGCTCTTCCATTAATTAACAGTAGGCTCATCTATACAATGGGGGATACTGTCACCCACCTCCTATTAACATTGTAGGGGCTAAAGGCACAATACCAGTAAAGTGAGCCAGTGAGTGAATAAATGAATAAATAAATGGTGGGTTTACTGCAATGCTTGGCATGGAAGGTTCTAACAGACTTAAAGGAAGTCACCAAGGCCCACTCTCTTCTCTCTCATTCTCAGGCTCTGACTTGCTTCCTATCCCAGCCACCCTAGATATAAAGTTTCCTTTCTCAACAGCTGCACAAAAGTCATTGGTTCTAATGAAGTCATGTGCCCACTCCAAACCAAACACCTGGGCCAGGAAAATACCATTGCTCTGATTGGCTAGGTTTGGGTTATAGCCCCATCTGGGCTCATAGATTGAATCAGCTCCACAGAGAAGGAAGAGGGCTGGCCCCTGAGGAAAATCAAGTGATTTGCAGGAAGAGAATGGACCACGGGCAGATAAAGCAATGGATGTCCACTACCCTCAACCATGGCACCTAATTCATTGTCTTGTGTCACGGTTAGCTGTTTTCACGTGGACCTGCCCTCGGCTTGAGAACCCCTGAGATAAAGGACTCTATGTTTGTTATCACTGTACCTCCTGGAGAACCCAGGACAACCCTCTGAATTCAGCACATGCTCAGTAAATGTTTCTTCAAATAAATTCATTTGATAGACTAGTTTAAATGAGTTCTTCTTTTGCTCATTTTAAGTTCTGTGGTATTTTGTTCTCTTTTTGTTACATGAAAATACACAAAGTCTCGAACACACACCTTTTCACGCTTTAGAAGACAGAATCCAACAGCAGAAGCGATAAACTATCTCCACGATATTTGCATATATTGACTCTCCTCTGAAACCATCCTCTCAGCTAATTTTACACGGTGAGGAAAAGAGCACAATCCTATGTTGTCCTAAGCACTTCATTTTGCTGTTCTGTTTTTTTCAGCAGATGTTGCATTTGCTGAAAATTCAAGTGCATAAGCCTCACTGTAGCCTTTCACAGGTATCATTATGCAGTTGTCACCATTGGATTTCACCACAGTGTAGAAATGTCTTTAATCTTTCCCTGAATGATTCAATTTCCATTTCTATGGCTTTTCTCAAGGACCTCCACCCCCCTCAAATCCTATCAACTCAAATTCTCTCCTCCCTCCTCAACACACAGCCATCCAGCCCGAGACTTTGCCCAGCCTTGCTTGCAGCTAGACGTGGCCATGTGACTAAGTACCTCCCAAGTGATGTAGCGATGTGTGCAATTTCCAGATCATCTTCTTAAAGAGGTCTGAAATTTGACTTAAAATGAGGGCCTTAATGGGGGATAGAAATGATACACGTTTGACCTGATGAAGGTAACGTTAAGCTGAGTGATGGGCACATAGGGATGTACTATATTACACTATCCCTACATTTGTGTATGTTTGACATTTTCTATTGAAAAAGACATTAAATGGTGCTCACCCCAGTTGTGTTCCCTCCTTTCTTCTTACTGGCTGGAAACAGGAATGACGGGAGCCATCTGGAAAGTACCTTTTAAGGTTGGCAGAGCCACTCCACCAGCCTGGGTCCCTGAGTGACTTCCTGGAGCAGGGCTGGTCCGCCTGCCTTCGAGAGTTCCCGAAACAGAAGTTGATTTCTCACTCATTTGAAGCTGCCATTGCATTTTGGGGTCTCTGTTACAGATAGTGTTCTCCAGATAACTCCGGCTTCTTATTTACTTATAGTCTGTCATAAACGGTCTCCTTAATGCTAACAGACAGTATTATCTCGCCCACTTACACCACTCCTTTCTTCTTCTCAGTGCTGGTGTTGAACCAAGGCTACGCAAATAACTAGACTGCACTAAGACAACCTTACATGAACGTGCTCACAGTCAAAAGCCTCACAGAACGGTCCCTTTTGAGTTTGTTTAATATAGTGATGGGCAAACTTGATTCAGAAAAGAACCCTAAGAAAGTCTGGGGGGTTAAAATTAGGCTGTTTTGGTTTTTAGGAGACTTTAGTAAAGCTTTCAATTACTCTTTAATTACTTTTTAAAGTCAGACTGGGCTTCAGTTTTGTATGGGTTCTATGACATAGCAGCATTCATTTGGAGAAAATGTTAACCTGTTTACATAGTCAATTAATTCAACTTAATCACTCACCCTTTATTGAATGTCACTCTACTATATACACACTGCGCCTGGGCACAGGGTCTTATCAGAAACAAGTTGGCCAAAAGAAATTGCATCAAAATATGTCATTGAATGGTCTCTTGGATCAATGAGAAGAGTAACCTTGAGCAAAGATTTCTGACTGCCACGTAGACCTCATGAATGAACAGCTATCTTACCATTTCAAGGCCCAAGAGAAACGGGAAATGAGACACTGACACGACACTCCGGTTCATCCTCAGGACAACCCAAGTTCCCAAGTTCAAGGAATCATCCCTGACTGCCTACTACCATTCTCTAAGCTCTTCTGCTACTTTGCAGGTTGTGCCACAGGAAAGGGACTCTAAGAAGGGTCTGCAGGCCTTTTGTCTACCTTACGACAGTAATTCATCATTGACTCTCGAATGTGCTCTGTATTAAACTGTGGGATGGAGCTGGGTGGGGGGAGTCAGAGATGAAATGCAGCCTGACCCTCCAGGGGCGACTGCCTGCAGAGAGGGACAGACAGACGGTGACCAGCCAGGCAGGGGGATGAATGATACTAGAAGGCATGTGGGCACGTGGGTGCGTCCTGCTCTAGAAACGCGGGGGAGGGCACCTGACTTGTGGTGGGTGTGGGTGGAGTGGCATCCTTGATGTTTCTATCTCCCTCTCCCTTCCTCTCTGAAATCAATGAAAATATATTTAAAAAAAAAAAAAAAAGCTTTTTAAACATCCTTGCCAGTTTGGCTCAGTGAATAGAGCGCTGGCCCCTAGACTGAAGGATCCCGGGTTCTATTCTATTCTGATCAAGGGCAACCTCGGTGGCAGGCTCCATCCCAGGCCCAGTTGGAGGCGCATGGGGGAGGCCACCAATTGATGTGTCTCTCTTACACCGATGTTTCTCTCTCTGGCTCTCTCCCTCCCTTCCACTCTCTCTAAAACTCAATGGAAAAATATCCTTGGGTGAGGATTAACAACAACAAAAAAGGCATTGGGAAGGGGGGAGGAAAAGCAAAGGAAACACACTGTGATTTCATTCCCACCTCACCCCTGCCCTCAGGGTGCCAGTGAAGAAACAAACTCCAACAGGTGGAGTGGCACAGGCCAGGCCGCTCACCTTGTAAGCAGTGAAACAAGTTTAAACTTAGCACATCCGCCCTGCCTCTTACAGAACCTGCAGGGGCATCTCTGAAGGGGAGTCCTTCTCTCTGAGTGGTTTCCATACTTTCCTTGAACCCTGGCCTCAAGAAACCTGAGTGGCCCCTCATCATTCTGGGAAGGAATCCAAAGTCTTATAAATTCAAAAGATCACAGAATTTTAGATTCTCTTCTTCAGGTCAGTTTAAGAAAACTGCATACAGTATCCCCCACACACACACACTTAAGGATTCAGTCTAAGTGAAAGGTACTGAGAAGTCCTGCAGAAAATTCATGTTAAACTTCGTTTGGTTCTCAACCTGTGGGTCGCAAACAATGAAAATCCATCCTGCATATCAGATATTTACATTACGATTCATCACAGTAGCAAAACTACAGTTATGAAGTAGCAACGAAAATAATTTTATGGTTGGGGGTCACCACAACATGAGGAACTGTATTAAAGGGTGCGGCATTAGGAAGGTTGAGAACCACTGTACCCAATGCATCTGAAATGTTATTGACCGTGAAAGCCACTACATGGCCTCCTTTATATTAGTGATTTTTATTAACACCTTTAAAGACATTCTGCATTCAAGCTTCTTACTGTTCTGATGAGGAAGCTGCAGTCCAGGGAGGGTGGGACCCGCCTTTGGGCTTGTGCTGGGCCCAGAGCCAGAACCAATGCACCAGACTTCCTTCCAGTCAACACTCTCTCCAGGAAATCACGCTTCAATATGTCCATCCATAACTCTGATACATAAACAGTACACACAGCACGTGAGTTGATAACCTTGTAATTGTCAACTTAAAAATTACCCTTTTAAAAAATACAAAGAAATCCCTAGGTGAGAGCTGAGATCTTGTATACAAATTTGAAGTGTGTTTATATACACTATTAATCGCCCTTGTCATGGTTTACACTACTTATCCAAGCCTCGCTGATATCAACTGTTTATCTTCACAGCCCTCCTTCCCACTAAAATACTAACACTAATACCAACCACTAGCAGTCTTTTTGCTCTCCATGGGAAGGCTAACATTAATATACCAATGCAATTTCTAGTGTTTCTCTTCATGCATTCATTCCAATGGAACCCAAGCTGAAGAAATCACTCTTTAAAAAGATAATCACAAAACAAATCTTTGTCCCAAGTCCTTCATTGTTAGATCAAATCCCATTGTCACTAACTAAAACAATAAAATAAAATAAAAATTCTTTACTTTGGAATTTGATTGGAGTCACAACAAAAAAAGGGGGGAGCCGAAACCAGTTTGGCTCAGTGGAGAGAGCGTCGGCCTGCGGACTAAAGGGTCCCAGGTTCGATTCCGGTCGGGGGCATGTGCCTTGGTTGTGGGCATATCCCCAGTGGGAGATGTGCAGGAGGCAGCTGATCGATGTTTCTCTCTCATTGATGTTTCTGACTATCTCTCTCCCTTCCTCTCTGTAAAAAATCAATAAAATATATTTTAAAAAATTCTTAAAAAAAAGGGGGGGGGGAGGGGGGCATGGAAATTTCCAATCCTTCCCCCAGAGAGTTGGAAATCTTTTTTGTTTTTGCAAAGATTTGTGCTGGAACAATATTTGTTATATTAAAATTTAAGTTATGCTTGAATGGAAATTGTTTTGAGGGAATGTACAAAATGGAAAACATACCTCAAAAGTGGTCAGTCCCCAACTTTGAAGAGTACGTACGAGTAATAATGTATCAGGAAAGGTTAGTTGGGCTTTCTGACTAAAGAGTTAAATGTTCAGTCCTGTATCCTGCATTTGTTACCAAAGCTTCTTTATCAGCAGGAGGAGGCAAATGATACCCTGAAAGTGTTTTAAACGTGCAACTTTGCTTATCTGCCTGTATTAATGATCCCTGTGGCAGTTGTTATATTAACCTTATCACATGGCGCAGCAAGAGGGAGGACCTATTGTAAAAGGAAGAAAAAGAAAAAGCATTTCATTTCATCTTGGAACCTTTTTTTCAACCCAGCAATTTTCTGATTGCCAAGTGGGGGCAGTGCATGTTAGATTCTGCCTAGGTTTTCTTAAAATCTCAAAGAAGAAACTAGACGTTTCCCACTGGGCGATTCGCTGAACATCCAACACTGCAGAGAGGACACAGATTAGAGTACTGACGAAATGCTCATTATGGGAGCTCTGGAATTCGGGGTCCGACAGTAGGTTTCTGAGAAAGCCGGTTTCTCCTTCGCGGCTCTGAATCACTTGTTTGTGGCTGTGACATTACAAGAAATGCCGTTTGTCCCTCATAAGACTTTTATTTCCTCCTTCATACAATCTCTGTGTTCACAAAGAGGAAATTCAAAGGCTCCGTCTTTTCATCCCTTTTAACTTTGACAACAATACCAAACCTGACCCTGAGACCCTTACCTTCTCATCCTCTCAGGGTGCTGGAGAAAGCACCTAACTTTAGGACTAGAATTAATATTGTCATTCAACTGCAAATGCTTGAGCTCAATACACCTACCAGCAGAGTGAGCACAAGCCCCTTCCAATGTTTCAGGTAATATGCTTTTTCCGTTTTTTCTTCTTCTTCTTCTTCTTCTTTTTTTTTTTCATTATGCCTTTAATGCAGAGCAGGGCTGCTGATTACAAAGAGGCGGTCGGACTCCAGCAATAGGTCTTCCTCACTAACCCTCACTGTCATGGGCATTCCAGCTGCTACAAGAATAAGAGGCTCAATCCATATTTGCCAGCTCTAATATGAAATCTGTCAGAGCCCAAATTAATGAGTTCCAAATTCCTTACATCACGATAACAGGTTAAGACTGGTCAATTAATTACATAAATCCTTCCCGATTCATTGTGCGTTCCCAGCCCAGATTGTGTCTTACATACTCCCTGACACAAGGCCTTTTGGCTCCTGTTGTTCCATAGAAAGGCCCCATTTAAGCGGAGGCTGCCTGCCACGGCGAAATGTTAAATGTCACACGTTAAATTTGCACTTTTCTGTAATTGCTTTTGTTGAAAAAAAAATTTTTAAATTAAAGCACAGGGCTCCCAGTACACCACTCTGCAAAGGGCAGGAATTGTGCTGAGCGGATCCCAGCGCAGGCAAGTCCCCATCTTTTACCTCTAACAGTTTGCAGTCCCCTCTGCACCTGGCGCCTGATAAGCACCAGAACCCAGAACGTGCATGTTTGTGGAAATAAACCAAGTTTCCCTTCCCAGCAAATACAAATATATATATATATATATATATATATATATATATATATATATATATATATATAGTTCTTTTCTTTACAAAGGGATTAAAATGGGATTCTTTCCATAGCCAGCCTCCCTTACCAGTAAAGGCATTAGCTATATAAAGCACTGTTCTAATCACGTTTTCAGGAACATGGATTGCCCAGATGTATGCGTGTGTGTTATGCTCGCGCAGGCCTTTGCCTGCAAAGAGGAGGTTGCTGACAGCGGCGTTGCTCTCTGGGTTTGTAACTGGTGCCCACCTACAGAAGGAGAACAGTGGAGGGTTCAGATCTCAAAGGTCTGCAGTAATCACCCAGGCCAAACCTTTTCCTTTTTGAAACATCACAATGCGCTTGGAAACCACGGCTAGTGAGAGCTACGGGGTGCCCGTAACTATAGACTCCCAGGTTCCTAGCGCAACCTCTCCTCAGCTCAATACGCTGCCTGGCGCGTGGCCTTTCTGGGTGCTTAGGTGCTGTGTGGACGGGACCCGTGCCGCCTGTTTCCTTCATCTCACTGCGGGCTGGGGCTTCTGCGAACACACGAGCGCAAACTGAGATCTAAGGGGAGATCTTTCCGCTTGGGAGCCTGCACCACGCACCACGCACCACGCACCACGCAGACACTAGCAGGCCAAGGTCGGCTCCTTCTCCGCCAGCCGGCCCGGCAGCGCCCTCCTCTGTCCTTGCGCCGCCTTGCACCCTCTGCCACCGGTCGCGCGCTCCTGTTTTCCTGGGCATCCATTGCAATGGAACCCAAGCTGACACCCGGGTTTCCTGGGCTAGGGGGGCTGGTCTCTCCCCGGGAGGGAGCGGATTAAAGCGACTGGCAGGTCCGCCCTGCAGGTTTTAGGGTCCTGGGAAGACTACAGGAGAATCGGGTTAACTGATGGGTGTGGTGCGTGCGCATATAAAACAGTTGGGGCGCGTGGGTTTCGTCCAGCCCCGCCGCGACCCCGGGGCACTTGCGGGGGGGACCCTCCAGCCTCAGCCACACCCACACCTCTCGGGCCGGGTGGCGGGGCCGGGCCCGCAGCAGCGCCGCGCTGGCATCTGCGGAACAAAGACTCGGGCCGACCCCTCTCCCTCCCCCACCCCCCACCTCCCACCTCCGCTCCGGCGCCGCCGACCCGGACCGCGCCGTCCAGGAAGCCCATCCGGGCGGCGGGGTCCCGGCTCCTGCGCGCTCCCTCAGCCAGCCGGGCCCTGGGAGCCACGCTCCGGCGGCCCGAGGGCCATCGCGAGCACAGGCTGCCTCCCAGCCAACCCCGCCCCGCCAGGCCCCTCGGCACATTCTTTTCGTAATGACTGTGGCCGCAGCCAGCGTTGTCCTCTCACCGCCGGGAAGGGGACCTGGCGGGCCCACGTTGGGAGCAGGCGGGGCAGGCGAGAGGGCGCCGCAGGCTGCGCTGTAAATCGCTGCCTTTCTGCGGTTGTTGTTCCCACTCACCACCCGCCTCCCCCTCCACCCGGGTTTTTTTTTTCCCCCTTTTCTTTCTGCAGCGCAGTTGCTATGGGTTACCAGGGTGGTTGCCATGGGTTACCAGACCGAGGCCGCTGGCTCGCTACCTGCCACCCAGCCGCCGCCGGCGGAGCCGCCCGGGAGGGAGGCGGCGGGAGCGCGCGTGTGCGGGGCGCGGCGCGGGGCGTGTGCGCGAGCCGCGGGGGCCGCAGCCAACAGGCGGCCGCGGGCAGCGGCGGGAGCGCCTCCGCCAGTGGGGCGGGGGCAAAGCTATAAAGAAGCCCCGAGGTAAGAAACTAGCAAAAACACCATCACGCGTCACGCCCGCGCTGTGCCGCGAGCAGCAAAGACAAGCGAGCGGCGTGGCGTTTCGAGGCATCCACGCTTCTCGTCGGGGAGAAAGGGTATTTTCCTCTTTAGCATAAGTCATTCGCCTAGTGTCTTTAGAGCCAGCAGAAACTGTAGCTTAATTTTTTTTCTCTCTCTCTTTTCCTCTGTATCTTTTGGAAAGAAGTCTTTGGAATTTTGGAGAAAAAGAAAAGCGTCATTTAACGACCCTAGAGTTTTCGCAGCTGAAATAAATGAGTGGCCAATGCACTGTTCCTAACAAGGATCATTCTAGAAAGTTTCCAGCCAGACTGAAGGGCAATTGTGTCCGGCTTAAAGGGACAATGGTGACTCGTTTTGTGAGATGCATATGGCAAAGAATAGAGCCAAAATCCTTTGTAAATATTTCAAACGTTAAGGAAATTGTTGCTTATTTACATCCTTCTAAAATTTTTGGACTCCACTCTATTAAAATGTGTTCATTTCTTATGACCTTTATTTGCAAGGAAAATTGTATCTATGCTTTGAGTGTCAAATTGCAATAACGAATTTCAGAAAGCATTTTGTCATTGGAAATGTGTTTACATATAATAAAGTAACCAAACGTCTGTGTTCCAAACAAAAGCAGAAAACTGTATTGAGATTGTATTGAGATTGAGATTTTTAATGGATTACATCCATTAAAAAGATGCAGCATTGTATTCATAAGATACCAACTAAGTAATTTAAACATTGAGAGGAAAACTGTTTTGAAACAGAATAAGCTTTTGTTTCATTGTTTTTGTCTTCAGATTTTAGAGGCCTTTTGTGAAAGGCATTGTTCCTTTATAGCCGAAATACTGACCCCCTTGTTCATACCACAGTAGCTCAATAATGATGAATCCTTAAGGCGCCAAAAATTAAACATAAATTGAGTTCAAAACAACATTCAATTTACTGTTGGATATAATGGTAGTTTGTGGCTAGGCTAAATGAATTTGTTTAAATTCTTAATGGCCATAAAAGAGATTTTAAGGTTATTGCATATCACTTGTTTGCATTTAATTATTCAATAAAATGTGAACGAGGCTTGAAAAGCTCCTGCATGATATTTAATATCATAAGGGACGTTACTACTTAAACATCTCTGTTTTTCCTCAGTAATTTTTAAAACTTGAAATTTGAACTGGAATTTAAATCACTTTCTTCCAAGTGAGACTTTAAAAGAAGCCGTAAGTAACAGGTGTTGGCTTTCACTGTGGACCCCTTTGGGTTCTGTATAAAAGCGGTTCCCGAGCAAAACACATAAACCGACTTTATAGGTGAACAGTTTACACTTTCAGAATGAGCCAGGGAAATACAGTTTTAATGTATATAAATCAGAAACCACCCAGGATTAGAATATTTTAAATTTAAGTTACATTAAAAATAGTTTTAAATGAACATCTATTCTATTCAGTTTAGTTACTTAAGTCATCATTTTCTTTTCCTAAATAAAGCTTTATAAGAACATGCCAGATGAAAATAAGAGACTCGAACAAAGCCAGAAAGCAAGCCAGTGGGAGCTGAAGTTCATCTAAATATTTCAGCTGCTGAGTATCAGCGTGAATGGTCCTTAGATATCAAAACAACCAAACCAAAGCTCAAGTGTGTACAACCAGAGTGAATATTAAAGCAAATTTTACCCGACTTCTTCATTAAAAATGTACCGATCATTCAGAAACACACTGAATTTAGGTCTAAGTCAGAAGAGATACATTCTCGTAAGAAACAAGTGATCCAACACACTAAAGTTGATGTTTTTTTTCATGTTTATTGTGAAAACGGTGATCTTGTGAAGTCTGCAGTATCAGGCATTACTTAATATCCATTTTGATGGCTGTTTACATCATCTAAAAATAATATGACAACTGGTAGCATATATACATCCTTTTCAAAACTGCTGAAAAACAGAAATAATGTGATTCAAATACATGTCGCCGAGGAGCTGGGATCCGCTCTTAAATGATAGGATGGTAAACTTTACGTGTTGGCCAGATAAAAAGAAATTGCTAAGCCTCTTTTTTTCTGTATTAAGATAATGAGTCCTAGGTGATAAAGTAATAAGACCCAATACATTAAATCAGAATATTTACATAAGTTCAATAATGTTTTAGACCAAACAAAAATGAAAAAGGAGAAAGTATGGAATCATTCTTATTCTAAATTTAATTTTTTTTCTATTGCTTCTTAGTTACAAGCATTTCAAAGACTTTTTAATAATACAGTAACTTTTAAACTCCTAGTGGAGATGAGGTGAGGTAACATTTAATTAAAGCAACAAGTTACCCCAGGTATGTGAAAATACCTTGCTGTTAGTTTCAGGGATATTTTGTACCATTCGACAGGGAAGAAGCTTGGGTAATTGTCTCAAGAAAGTGCTGTCTCATCTGAAAGTTGAAGTTCAATGTAGTTTAAGACATTTTCTCTTTGGGCCATTTAAAAAAAAAAAAGATTGTATTAAATTATTTTAAGTTACACCAATCCTCTGGAAGCTACCTAAAATGAAAAGGCTTTTTTAAAAAATGAATAATTAATTTTTATATCCTTTTCTAAATTATGGGAATACTTACTGATAACACTAAATTTACTTTTATAAGAGCCTACTTCTAACTTAAAGATCAGTAACAAGTCACCACCACTGACAAAGTTATCTACGGATAGGAAACTGCACATTTAGTCAGAAAATAAATCATTAACCTGTAATTCCAATTACACAAAGATAATGAAAACAAATGATTTGTCTCCAGAAACCATGTGTTAAAGCTGATTTTTGGACAATGAGACTGTATTTCTTAATCTACATATTGCAAGTCTAAGCAAAGACACTGGCACGGTTTCTGTTTTGTCTGGGATGTAAACATTATTTTAGCATGTCTCTGTTCCCAAGATACTTTTCCCACTTAAGTGTGAAACAGAATACTGGCAAGGTTAAACTCTCTTCAAAGAGTCCAAATACCCAAAAGCAAAGTGTCTTCCCGGTGCGGGGGCGGTACCCACAAAATATCAGCCCCATGTCTGAGCGAGGCCGTCTGGTCTAGGTTGTCAGTCTTCAGAGTGGTTAAGCTCATACATGCTGTGTTTACGCGAACACTGCCCCCGTTGATTCAAAAAGGAATCCCCTGTCTGGATTTCAAATGCTCACTATTTACCTATATTTTCAAATTCAGTAAAAGCAACCAGGTTGTTGTTTTTTGAAACACATACACCATGTCATTTGGGAGCAGGATCTTGTTTTACCAATAATGTTGGCCTGTAGAGGAGAGAGTTGCAATCACAGGCCTTTAGCTTTTTACGGAAGCTTAGCCAAAATAAGACAACATGAAAACAGCGTGAGTAAACAACCCAACGTCTTGAAGAATTTAAGTGCCTACTATCATGACAGTGAGCTTTAGGTAAAAATAGATCATGAGCGGGCTTTCTCCTCTATGACTGGACATAATTTGCTGTTCCTAAGATGGTCATGTTAGAATTCTTTTTCAGGATTCCTGCAGAGCCGTGCTCATTTTACACCCATGTGAACTGCTGTCATCACGACTGTGGCCAAACCCGGAGGATGAACTGGAAAAGAAGAGAGGGGGGAAATAATAAAAAGAGGAAATTGGTTTTCACAACACACTCAAAGCCTGAGTAACAGAGGAGAACTTTAATTATCTCCAGTCACAAAGAGAGACAGGAAATTTGGACTTTTAATTAGCCATTTGGAGTGCAGTTGGATATTTTTTTAGCTAGATAATTTAAACGCGAATAATTCAAGTCTGACTAAATGAAAGTCACATAATCAGAATGCAGATAATTGAATTCCTACTGCATTCATTAATTCAGTGTGGAGGTGTGTGTGAAGACTACTATGATGAGCTGTCACAACTCAATAAAATCTCAGTCAATTAATTTTTTCATTATCTTAGGATTACATCAACAAAAAGGGGAAGTGTGTGTAGAGATCCCTACACATGCGTGTGTGTGCTACGTGTTCTATAAATACGTACGTGTTACGTGGAAATGCAAGGAAATACCTTTCTGAACCATAATCTACATTGTTTTCTTGTTCTCCGGCTTCATCTTCTTCAGGGAAGCGTCTGTTCATCAAGGCGAACTTGTGAATGGCTTCCTCTACCGAGTACTTAGTCTGCCCAGAAACGCACGCCTCGATGTCTTCTGCGTTCAGATGGCTTTGCAAGAAGAGGTGCAGGCTGCTGTCTGAAAGCAGGAGCGCGTTGTGTAGGACCCTGTGTAAGAGAAAACAGGAGAGAGCGTCAGTGAACGGGGATGAACACCTATAGGGCAGGAGAGAGAGAAACATCCAAAATGAGCCACCGAAGTCATCTCTCGACGGTGGCAAACTTTGCATCCATGATGCTCTCTGCCTGTTAAAAGGGATGGAAGCATATGTTAACTTCTATTCAATTATTTGGAAATTTAGGTGAGTAAAAACATGAAGCTGATGGTTAAGAACATCTGTTAAAAGAATAACTTCAAGGACATTTCTTCCATGTAACCATCTGTTACGGCCATGTGGATTAATTACGGAAATATTTTGCTTATGGAGTCATAGAAATGTATTCCACTTGAAAAAAAAATTTTACTGCCAACCAGCATGTCCATTCTGTGATCTTTATGGGCTAGGCTGTCCGGACACATCAAAACTTTCAACTACTATTAAAAGTTCTATTAAAAAGTCATCTCTTTGTTGGAAAAACTTCACAGCTTTGCTTCTGTACAAGTTTACAAGGGCTCAGTTGAGAGCTGGCTTTTTTTGAATACCTAAAACTAACCAGAAATTTCTCCAAAATCTTCAGTGGAACAAAGAGAGTACAGATTTCAACTAGTCCCTCAGGACGGCAGGGAGGAGCAAAAACCAGCCTGTAGCCGAATCTACACATGCTCAGGTTCACATTATCAGTGAACGTGTTTTCTCTGCCGAAGGACACCCTCACATTTAAATAAAAACTGCTTTTAACTTTTTAGCCAAGACTTTTATGTATGATAATTTCGTCTCTGTTCATAGTTCAATAACGATATAATGATGGGATGCTAACACCAGTTGTAGGAGGCGAAACTAAAATACGAAACCCTAAGTATAATTTTGCCCAACATGGGATTTGTCATGCATGCATTTTTTAACAAGTTACTAGAAAAAGTACATCTCTCTTGGTCATTCACATTTGAACATTAGAACATTAGAATATTTCCTTTCCTTCAAAATGAAACAGAATCCTTTTTTCAAGAAGGCAAACGTCTAGAAAGGCGCAGTAGCCACGCCACAAGGTGGCCATCCCCTAGCCCATTGATGGCGAACCTGTGACACGCGTGTCAGAGGTGACACGCGAACTCATTCTTTTGGTTGATTTTTCTTTGTTAAATGGCATTTAAATATATAAAATAAATATCAAAAATATAAGTCTTTGTTTTACTATGGTTGCAAATATCAAAAAATTTCTCTATGTGACACGGCACCAGAGTTTTAGGGCTTTTCAAAATGCTGACACGCTGAGCCCAAAAGGTTCACCATCACTGCCCTAGGCTTACAATTGTAGTTTTAAAAAATACTCTTTACTGACGGACAGGAAGAAAACGTAAAACCGCTGCGATTTTTTAAAAGGCAAAAAATCTCAGGCCACGCAGCTCACACAGCTCACACTTCCTCTCCCTCCACATCACATGATGAAGATTCATTTACCAAGTACACGCAGAAACGTGGCAAACTCCTCTTACTATTCTTGGAGATTTTCCACATTTACAACGTTTGCCGCTCTTGCTTTAAATACTTCAGTTCCAGAGGAGGTGTCTGTGGCCGGGACCCACTCACAGGAACTTGAATTCACTGGGACGTTTGAACGGAGTGTTTCCTGCCAGCCGTGGTGCAAGTAACTGGTTCATAGGATTATACTTACTGCTTTGTTTCTGGTGGAAATGTGTTTTATTTTCTTTATAAAATAATAGGTAATCTTTAAAATTGATTTTAGATGGTTCAAGGCATTACACCGCAAAAGTAATGAGCACTAATGCCAATGATATTGGACACAAATTCATTTTAGCTTTATTTCACGTCTAAAGCAATTCTACTGAGCCTTGAACTGCTCAGGCACGGTTATTAACTTGCTGGTAACCTAACACATGGGAACAGCAAACCAGAGTGATCAGAGCCCAGGTTCGTCGGGACCTCAAGGCTACTGTCTTTTTCCCTGAGCTATAATTCAATTTCCAATTTTACTGTACATTAGACTCATTATTTCTCAGTGTTTTCTGCTGAATACTGCCATCTGGAGGACACGCCGCTGAACAGCGAGAGGGAGCCGGGCACACCCAGCTCTCAATTCTGAAATGAGAGAAACGTGTGGCTGGGGAGGGAACCCCAACATCGGTACATCCGCTACGCACTCTGGGTTTTTAATTCCCTTGGCCTGGCTGGCTACATGTATGCCACTGTGCTCCACGGGTATGAGTTTTAAACATGCAAAAAGAATTTTTAATATATTTATGATTTTTATCT
The DNA here is from genome assembly GCF_964212035.1 of Myotis nattereri. Taxonomy (NCBI): domain Eukaryota; kingdom Metazoa; phylum Chordata; class Mammalia; order Chiroptera; family Vespertilionidae; genus Myotis; species Myotis nattereri. Next base: position 61,546,803 of record NC_138086.1, on the reverse strand, counting down.
TTAGTCAGATATTTCCTTCCAAAATTAAAAATACCGTTGAGAGCATCCCCCCCCCCCCCCGGTTCGGTGAGCATGACTAGTTCATTTAACATTACATCTGGCTTAATACATATCAGCGAGCGTTGTGACTGCCATCGCCACAATATTAAATCCTATTTTTACCTTAGTCATATTTGCGCCGCATTTTCCACAAACAAATCAAATCGCAGTAAATCAACTTCAAACTTAATACAAAGAGTCCTTTGTAAAACAGTCAATAAAATGTCATCGTTATAAGCCTCCAGAAAAATAAGCGTATACAATGTTCAAGCCTTTACAAAAGGGACAAAAAACGGCCTCTCGAATGTTACAGGAATTTGTGAAAAGCTATTTACCACACGAGTCAAAAGTTATCCCTTTCCCCATAAGAACGTTAAACCACACAAAGCAAAACCCGTTTTTCCCTTGAATTGGATGCAGTCGAAAAATCTGGTTTTCCTCGACGTGATTTTATTAGGTGTATTATGTATTGGTTCAGTTGAGAACAATATGTAGCTATGCAAAACACTGTGCCCACCTAAGGGCGCCCTGGCTCTGCTGTGCCCAGCACAATGGCACACCTGCACACTTGTATCGCCCCTGGGAGGTCAGCAGTTTGATGTAGGGGAAAAATTTTAATTCAGCCTGTTTACCTCTTACCATGAGAAAACATAAAGCCCAAGCCCACAAATCTTCATGGAAGGCATTCATGAACTGTGCTGTGGTGCCCTCTATTGAACACAATGACATAAAAACTGTGTGTGTGTGTGTGTGTGTGTGTGTGTGTGTGTGTGTGTGTAACTAACAGTGTCTCCATGGTATCCTTTGGTCAAAAACTGTAATATTCCTTTAATTTTAAAGAAATACAAAACTGTAATACAAAAGCCTACATTGTAAGGTCCGTGTAGTTAGATTAACGGGATGGATTCAGTCAAGGAGGGCTGCTCCCATTGTGACATTCAAACGTAAAAGCTAGTCGGAGTGCCATTTTCACAGGTGGAGTCTTACCAACAGAATTTATAATTTTAGTCTATTTTTGCCATAACTATTTGTAGAAATGACTGACAATTTATAAATATCCGGGGTGGGGGGAGGAGTCCAAAAGGGAGATTATAGCAAAGATTGAGGAAAAATAAATATATTTAAATATATTTGAAAAATCTCACAATCATACTGACCAAATATAGCATTTAAGAGTTCTACTAACTGTAATATAGTGCCTTGTCTATAAAATTGAGACAAGGAAATTATATGATTGTCATTACTGAGATAAAAACATGAAAGCTATACATATAGCAAGTATTCAAAAAATGGTATAAATTATTTTTTTGGCACCCAGTGAGAGAAACAACTTTCTAATTCCTCCATGAAGATTGACCTGGATACGTAGTTTGCTATTAAATATGTATTGCTTCTCCAATGACCTTAAGTGGAAAAAGCTGTCATATTACATACACACACATGCCCAAAGACAGTTGGGTTTCGAAGGGTTTGAACATATTAAGTGCCCTTGGCTCATAACTTCCAAACGTACATAAAAACCGGATTTGTAAAATGCATGCTGAGGTCTACCACACAAGCAGACTTCCTATTTAATGCGTGACGTCTTCCTTCCCGATGCCTAAAGTAAAGTGTTCTACAAACAAACGGGGTGCAGGCCATCTAGGGGGCCGTGAATAATGGGTCTCAGGCTGGGGACAGGGCGCAGTGCCAAGGGGCCAACTGGTATGTCACATCCAGTTTCCCAAAGCGGCTTGAGCTGAGGGACACCAGGGGCGCCAAAGACACGGAAGGTTGTCACCTACACAAACCAGGCAAACAACGGGAGAGAATCTGAGGAACACAGAAAGGTGTGTGTGTGGGGGGGGGGGGGGGGGGGGACCTTTAGGTCAGGCCTGAAGCCACCATGTGGTATTAGACTCCTTGCTTTCTTCAGGTCCAAGCCACACAGAAGCACCATCAGCTGGGAGACTATGGAGCAAATGACATCGCAAGAGAACTTGGTGCCGGTTCTATGATCCGACTTCCGGCTGATAATCCAACTGTAATGAATCCAGCCACCCCCCGATACACACTTAATGCTGACCCACTCAACTGGGAGCTTCAGAAGGACCAGGATTTGTGTTCATTTCGTGTGGCCGGGTAACCCCAGGACCCAGCCTGGCCCAAAGGAGTCACTTAAACAGATTTTCCTTTGATGTGTCATTGAATGACACAACTGCTAGTGGGGTCAACAATGCATGGGTAACACCACAGCCCCCTTACAGCAAGCCAAGGCTCAAAGGAATGAAGTGACTTTTCCCTGGTCATCCAGCCAGAAAACAACCAGGAGCCAGGACTCGAGGGAGGCCTGGAGCCCAGCTCATCCAGCTCCTGATCCAAGACACTCTGCACTATGAAGTCCGCACCAAACTCAGTCAACAAGCCCGGCCGGCCAGCATGGCCCACTGGTTGAGCGTCAACCTATGAACCAGGCTCCCGGTCAGGGCACATGCCCAGGTTGTGGGCTCGATCCCCAGTGTGGGAGTGTGCAGGAGGCAGCTGATCAATGATTCTCTCTCCTTATTGATGTTTCTATCTCTCTCTCTCTCTCTCTCTCCCTACCCCTCTGAAATCAATAAAAATATATTCTTAAAAAAAAGAAAAAAATTCAGTCAATAAGCAACCAAACGACACAGTTCACAAAAATAACCCAGGGCAAGCCTCATCCCACTGCAGCCGAAAGACGCTCACTTGTGTCACGGATTTGGTAAAATCAACTGAGAAAGAACGGGTCATGTTCAAAACAATGAAGTGATTCCCAGTCAGAGATGCATGCCCTGCGATCAACCAGCAACATAAATACGAGACACATGCTGTCCGCTGACCTCACAAAAGGAGTCCCCAATACAGAAGACAAGCAGCTCCCCGGTGCAGGCTGCCCAGGCCTCACGGGCAATGGCCCGTCTGCAGCTTCCCCCAGCAGCATCGAGTGGCAGGCCACTCGGCCACCTTGGGCTGCAGGGGCCACAGCTTAAGGGAGAGGCCATCAGCCACCTGGGTCTCAGACAGACAGCAATTAAAATCGGAGCTGTCCCCCAAGGGAAGGGGCAGAAGAACTGGACCAGGTCTTTGTTCTCTCAAGCCTGCGATGCCCAAAAGAATCTCACTGTAATGTTTTCCCAGGTCCCGGCTCAGTACTAGGTCTTCTGACCTCATGTCATTTTTATTCTTCTAGCTTCTTTTTCTTTTCCGGCTCCCCCTCAATTTATTTTTATTTTTATTGATTTCAGAGAGGAAGTGAGAGGGGGAGAGAGAGAGAAACATCAATGATGAGAGAGAATCATTGATTGGCTGCCTCCTGCATGCCCCACACTGGGGATCAAGTCCGCAACCCAGACATATGCCCTGACCAGGGAATCAAACCTTGACCTCCTAATTCATAGGTCAACACTCAACCACTGGGCCACACCGGCCAGGCCCCTCCCCCTAGTTTATAATCTTGGGTGTTTCTTTATGTCTCCATGACCCCTTCAAAGGAAAGGCACTCTATCAACCTAATAGAAATAAGTATTAATATTCATGGGCATACTTAACACCCAAACCGGTTACGAGTGAGCCACATGGAGAGAAGGCAGTAAGTAGATGATCTCAGGCTAGCTCTAAGGTGCCATGCAGTGAACTCAAAAGGGGATTACTTCAGATCCTGAAGCGAATAGAAAATGAGAGTCCAGGTGACTGGGCTCTGCCCCCCAACCAGTAGTCATGTGGCTCAGCCTATTTTCTTATCTATAAAGTAAGAAGTTAGAAAAATCAGCTCAAAGCTATTTCATTTCTTAGTGCATCAAACAAATAATGGCCAATACTCAGATACCACATATCATATGCCAGACTGCTGTGAGCGCTTTACATTCGTTAATTCATTTAATCCTCTCAACAATCTTAAAAAGCAGGTGCTCTTAGGGGCTCCATTTTACAGACGGGAAAACGCAGGCAGGGAGGAGGTAAGACTGGCCCAAGCTCCCAGCTAATAAGGGATGGAGCCAGGACTTGAACCCAGGCAGGCTGGCCTCAGAGTCTGTGTGCAAACCAATGTGCTGTCCCATGGGATGGGAATTCCAGTGTTGCGGGGGGCAGAGAATTATAGTAGTGTGAATTTAAGTTGCCTTCACTACAGTACCTCCCATCACCACGTAATCCGGAGTCAGTAGACCACTAAGACTATCTAACACCCCCTTATATATAGTCCCTTCAAAGAGTGGAGTGAAACTAGAGGAGCCCAGAGGGTATTAGCAGCCCACCGGAAAGCGGGTCTTTGTCCATCAATCCTAACTGTTGTAAATAAAGACAGTTTTTAATAAGTGCCCTTTGTAATAAGGCACATCTGTTTCCTGGAAAATTTTACTTTTGTCAGCTACACTCCCAAGTACTTTGGCTCTGCTTTACAGCTTAAGGGGCCATGTATTTATCATCAGACTCAATTACTAGTTCATTGTTTTCTTTCTAGATTTGGTCCCTAATGTGCACCATCAGCTGTGAGCCACAAGGTGGCGCGCTAATACAGGAAATGAACGACTGAGGTTGGCTCTGGAGCAGATGAGGAGGATTCCAGAGACAGGACTGTGCTCCCTCCCTGGTCACAGGACACCCAGCTCTTGCAAAGCGCTTCTCTGCACACTTACTTTCTGAGGAAATCTTCCAGACCCTGACGCCGCTGGTCCACATGCTGGCGATTGTTCATGTTGAAAAACAGGTTTTTAGACGGAAGCTCTGGCAGTTGTCTAATGAGAAAGAAGCAAAAATTTTATCATCATCAGATCGAGGTGGCTTAGTTACAGAAATCCCTCAGTGAAAGCAAATTACGCATAATAACCATCACACAGTGACTGTATATTATGTATGTATTATATAATAAGGATAAGAGAATATTAACTTAAAGAAAACCCCATTTTTAAACATTGTTGAGGCCTTTCATGGTCAATACCCATGAAAGCTGGTGGAATTCAAATGATAAATTTTAAATTCAGATGCTGTAGCCACAAAACTAACTAAAACTATAATTACAATCAAGAATGCCTGTAAAATCCTTCATAATTTATATCTCACGCATATCCAAGTTCTAAATATTGAATATAATAATTAAGTCTCCTCGATATACCCTTTAAGTCACTTACACTAGCAATGCATTACTCTGGAGTCTCTGCCTCAGCCACACAAATTCTCTGTATCTCCTTCGTACACAGGACGTCTTCATTGTAAAACACATGCTATTGGTCTGTTCAGAGAAAAGAAACATATAAGCCTTACTTGAGGGGAAAAAAATGCTTTTTTTTACATCTATGACTCACTATATGCCTCCAAATTTATTTAAATAGGATTTTTAGCCCTGGCCGGTTTGGCTCAGTGGAAAGAGCGTCGGCCTGTGGACTGAAGGGTCCCAGGTTCAATTCCGGCCAAGCGCACATACCTGGGTTGCAGGCTCGGTCCCCAATGGGGGGTGTGCGGGAGGCAGCCAATCAATGATTCTCTCTCATCATGTTTCTATCTCTCTCTCTCCCTCTCCCTTCCTCTCTGAAATCAATAAAGATATATTAAAAAGAATAAATAAATAAATAAATAATAAACTAATCCGACTGGCCAGGCGTTTTAAAAATAAATAGGATTTTTAAACCCAAAACTACATGTGCATTTAAACCAGATTCAAATCTTCTACATCACCCATCAATATGGCAGCCCTGAAGACAGCTGGGCTGACATAAATGTTGTCTGGGGCGAGCCATTCACTCCCTGAGTCCTGAAGTAGCCTCCTGCCCACCTATCTGCACTGCTTTCAACAAAGAATCATAAAAACCGAATCCTGAAGCATAAATGACCAGTAAGAACTGAGGGTCATCCACTGCTTTTTAACACCTGCATCTGTCCGAGCAGCTGGAGAAGCCCTTGGGGACCGGAGACACCTTTTCCTGGTCCCCGACGTGACATCACAGAAGCTGTCATGACCGTGACAGGCCTGCACTATGGATCACACAGATCACCAGGAATCCCGAAATCACTTCTACTTTTTTCAAATATGTTTTTATTGATTTCAGAGAGAGGACGGGAGAGGAAGAGAGAGAGAAACATCAATGATGAGAGAGAATCATTAATCGGCTGCCTCCTGCATGCCCCCTAGTGGGGATGGAGCCCGCAACCAGGGTATGTGACCTGGCCGTAATCAAACCAGCGACCTTCTGGTCCATGGGACATTTGCTCAACCACTGAGCCACACTGGCCAGGGCCTAAAATCACTTTTAAACAAGAGAAGAGCATTTCCCTTCTCTGGCAGGTGGGAGGGAACCTAGTCTCAGTTGGAAAGGGGTGTGAGGCCCAGGGACAAGCATCCTCATGGGTGACCCAAATTCCAGTCCTGGCTCTGCTAGAGGGCAAATCACTTCCACTCCAGCTCCCTGAATAACACAGGGGTGGGCCAGTGCATGCCTACTTCCCAGGGGGGCTGTGAGGATGGGTAACACGCACTTGGCAAATGTCATCCATTAACACTGGTGTTTGTTACAAGACGCTGGTTTCTTTCCAGCTACCCTAAGGCAGACGCAGAAAAAGCCACCTCCAGAGTCCCCGTCCTCAGCAAAATGGCAACACTTCTCCTTTGGGTAACAAGAGACTGGCAAATGTTTGTCTACTGATTTTGTCAGAAGGCCTCTATTCTCTATATTTATTTCAAATTTCTATTTCAAAATCTTTACGTTACCAAATGAGAGATGTTTTGCCTCCAAGATTTATATTATTTCAAAAAGTACTTTTGCATCATTTTAAAAACACCCAGCAGTTGTTTACTTTGGGAAATGTGATTCTGTGCATTCCTTCTTTTCTTATCTTTTTTTTTTTTTTGCATTCCTTCTTAAACTGCCCCCAGGAGGTATCTGAGAACATCTGGGAATTCCTCAAAAAACCTTGGCTGAGGAGAGGTTACATTAAGAGACCTGCCCCCAAAAGAAAGACTGGTCTAAATCCCTTCATCTTTGACAACAGGGCAGCCAAACGTGCTGGAGTCTGTGGCCCAAGAACACTCCATGTGTGGGTTTCAAAGCAGACCAGGGCCTCACGCCGATGTGATCCCCGGGGAGTAAGAAAGCGGGCGCTTACAGCAGAATGAGCCCTAACGGGCCTGAGCAGAGGTCCTCCCCAGAGAGAGCTAGCCACTGTGGACAGAGCGGCTCCGTCCACACTGGTCAGTTCCAGCTCCCTTACTTGTCTCTGCTCAGATTCATTGTAGATGCCAGCAACTGAGATCCAGCAGGTGCCGACACCAGACAAAGGTCTGTCTGCCTCGAAGTCCTTCGTTTGCAGAACAAGTTCAGGAGAATGTATACCATAGACTACCCACCTCTATAGTTCACATGTTTAAAATGCTAAGTAAAAAAAATAAACGAACAAACAAAATGCCAAGTAAGTGCTAAGATTTCAGAGTCACCTGATATAATTTCCCTTAAGATTGACTTAAATGAACTCAACGGTGGCTTCTCTACCTGCAAAGCTCTGTGGTACACCATCGAGGACTCTCCAGTCCCCCATCGACTCTGAACTGTACAACGGAATCAGACGACACTGAGATCGCTAGTTTAACAAGTTCCTCTAGACTGATTTGCTTGTGTCTGCTATCTAATAAGCCAAGACTTCTTCATTGTCCATTTATTCGCATTTCAGAGAAACACCAGAACACCACCCAATATCTGTGGCACCCACCATTTCTGGCTTGGAGTGGACATTTCTGAATTCACATCATTAACTCCCTGAGGAGAAGCAAATTTCACACCTACCATGAAGTATGTGACAAGGACCCATAAATGTTTTAGAGGAAGCTAAAAGGCAACTAAAGGATTTAATTCCATTTTCTTTTCTTTTTTATTAAGGGAGAGGGAGAGAAACACCAATGTGAGAGTGGAACACCAATCGGCTGCCTCCTGCACACATCCCCGCCAGGGATGAAGCCCGCACCCCGGGCATGTGCCCTGACCGGAACCGAATTGGCAACATTTTGGTTCACAGGATAACACCCAACCAACTGAGCCACACACCTGCCAGGGCACGAATTTCATTTCATTTTCAGAGGCTTAATCGTAATTTCCCACACAGAATTTACATCTGGTGTGACTTTATGAGCAAAACCAAGACAATATCAAAATGCAAAGTATAACCTGGCAATGGCCTTCAACACAATCACCAAAAAAAGCAGCCTGGCCCTGGCTGGTTTTTCTCCGTGGTTAGAGCATCGGCCTGTGAGCCAAAGGGTGGCAGGTTTGATTCCTGGTCAAGGGCATGTACCTAGGTTGCAGGGGCAGGTTTCCCAGCCCTGGTAAGGACGTGTGCAGGAGGCAACCAATCAATGTGTCTCTCTCATGTCGATGTTTCTCTTTCTCCCTCTCTCTCCCCTCCTCCCTCTCTTCCATTCTCTCTGGAAATCAATGGGGAAAAATATCCTTGGATGAGGATTAAAAAGAAATAAAATAAAATAAGAGTGTTTACTTTGTTTTTCTAAGTTGGAAAAACTTGGAAAGAAGGAAGGTGTGTGGCCAGTGACTGCATGTCCAATACAGCATACCAACTCAGTTACCTGCAATGGGAAGACTGAAGGTGGCTAAAGGTTACTTCGCTTGTGCTATGTCCTCACAGATACACCTGGGCCTGCTGCTATGCCCCCGAGAAAAGCCCCGATGAAATCAGGTGGGGAAAGTGACTAATTCATGATCAGGACCATAAAACTCTAACATGTGGGCCACGTCTGGCCGGCCACTGATCTTCACACAGTGTCACTGGAACACAGCTGCACTCATTCATTCATGCCTTGTTTGAGGCGGCTTCCCTCCAAGAGCAGCATTGAGGAGTGTCAGGGAGACAGCGGAGCCCACGGAGCTGAACATATGTACTGCCTGCCCTTCACAGGGAACGTTTGCTGACCCCGCTCAAGAGGACCCCAGAAGGCCACACGCCCAGGACATTGCTCAAGAGACTATGACAGAGCATTATTTCCAAATGAAGAACATCACTGCTAGTTACTGTGCCGATTACTCGGAATCTAGGCTAAGGCAAAATAATTGCACATACCCAGTTCCGACGTTCTTACTCTACATACGAATCACTGCACATCTCCTCTCCGGAGAACCCTACATCCTCTCAAAACGGATTTATCGAGCGATATACTTATTACCTGGAAATATGCTATCACCGATCATAAATACCATTAATGAGGCATAAATAGTCTTTAACTGTGAATTTTAGAAATATTCACATCTTCATGAAGTATTAATATTAACAAAGGCATAATAAGGAATTCAAATAAGAAATATCTCAACTTTAGGAACCATCTTATTGCTTCCTTGAAGGTACAAGCATTAGCTGTGATCATTAAAATTCAGTTCTTTGAATTCAGAAAGCTTTACAAATGTCCACTGTAAGTATGTCGAAGTATCCCATCAAACGTATGCGACTGACAATGACTACTGACTGCATACTCACATGAATACAGATTTCATAGTCGATGTAGGAATGCCAGAAGTCCTCCTTCTGAATCCGAGGATCCCGCACCCAGACACTCACGAACTCCTGTAAGGGCGTCATAAACAAACGAGTTTCAGGGCTGCAAGGAGGACTGGGGAGGGAGGAGAGGAGTGACTGTATGAGGACAAAGCGGAAATGAGCTCTGACCAACGTGGTTATGACCCTCTAAAAAACAAGAAGTTAATGAATCGGGCACCACAGAAACTCCAAAAAAAGAACTATTTTGCCATAAAACGTACTTTTTTAAATAATGCAATACCAAGCTGGCTGCGCTGCTGCAGAGTCTCAAAGATTATGTGAAGACAGTTAAGAAAATATACCTTAAAACAGATTCTTGATTTTTAATCACGCAAAACAGGTTCACGTTTTTCTCCAGTTTCTTGCTTTCTTCATCTCTCACAATTAAAAGTCTAGGCCCTGCCTGACCTGTCACTTCCCAGAACACAGATCAGAAAGAGCAGCAAAGGTCATGTGAAAAGCAAGTGGTGAGAGTTGACCATGAGTTTGTGTACACACCCCAGCTTCATGAGGATAAACTTCATTTAAAAATTTGATAATGTTGCCCGGCCGGTGTGGCTCAGTAGTTGAGCATCGACCTATGAATCAGATCACAGTTCCATTCCCGGTCAGGGCACCTGCCTGGGTTGTGGGCTCAATCCCAGTGTGGGGCATGCAAGAGGCAGCCAATCAATGTTTCTCTCTCATCATTGATGTTTCTATCTCTCTCTTCCTCTCCCTTCCTCTCTGAAATAAGTAAAAATATATTTTAAAAATAGATAATGTAAAACAAAAATGTATTATGTTTGGCATGATACATTTTAAAGTATAATTTATTCACTTGGTGATTATAAATTTGTTCATGGAATTTAATTTTCAATATTTTAACTTTTGGGCTAGAAAAGGGGAGCTCCAAGGCTGAAACTTATGCCATTTCTTAGTGCTTTGCTTCGGCACGTCTGAGAGGCAGGCAGAAGCCAAGCGGTAAACACACCAGAGCAGAAGCAGAAGAAAGACTGTGGGGTTTTCTGGACAGAGCACCTCCATCCTATTGTGCAAATACTAAAGTGAGAATTTCCACACAGAGGATTCTAGAAAGAAGAAACAGTCCACGTTCCCTGAAAATAACCTTCGCCACCTATCGAGCTTCACCTTCTGAGACAACGCGCCCTCTGTTCCTGCACTTGAGACCTCTGCCCGCCCGTGTCCTCAGTAGATAAGGACTCTGAGTTATGTTCCAAAAGGTCTTATTTTAACATGTTTTCGTGTGTTTTTAGTGTCATTCAGAAGACAGGCAATAAAAACAAGGACACAAGATAGTGATGCTCTAAGTGTGTTGGCTATTATTTCTCAAAAGCACTTTCTAAACTGTTAGGGGCCCTACAGAAACAATTGTTAAAGCAAATTGTTAAAGCAATCGCCCCTGCTCCATAGAGTGTGAATGGGTCAAGACAGAGGGCCTCCTGCCCAGAGATGGGAACTGAAACAAAACCCAGGAAGCTGGCCTCCGCCTGTCCACATTTCACGTGTGAGTGAGTGAGTGTGTGTGTGTGTGTGTGTGTGTGTGTGTGTGTGTGAGAGAGAGAGAGAGAGAGAGAGAGAGAGAGAGAGAGAGAGAGAGAGAAGACTGACTCATTTTCCTGGAGTACTTTTCACACATCCACAGTCTTAGAGGAATGAATCAATCATCAGTAAACCGATGCACACAAGGACAAACAGGCTAGGAAAAGAAGACCAGAGCATTTATCCCTCCAAACACCCCACACACTCAGGGCTACTTTCTGACGTTCATGGGCCCTTCTCCAAAAAAATATATTGAAAATCAGACTTTATGACTTCACTGGCATAAAGATGAATATATTACTATTATATATGAAAATCTTTTCTTTGACCTAAAAGTTCATTTTATTTTACTGATTAAAAAAAAAAATTTTTAAAACAGCCCTGCCAGCATGACTCAGTGGTTGAGCTTCAATCTAGGAACCAGGAGATCACGGTTCGATTCCCAGTCAGGATGCCCAGGTTGCGGGCTCAATCCCCAGTGTGGGGCATGCAGGAGGCAGCCGATCAATGATTCTCTCTCATCACTGATGTTTCTCTCTTTTTCCCTCTCCCTTCTTCTCTGAAGTTAATAAAATGTGTATTTTTAAGTGATAAAAAAATAAAGTTAAGCCATTTCCATGGGCTCCGAAAAGCACTGTGGGCCCAGGGCACTGTGCCTGATGGAGAGGTGGGCAGAGCCTGCCCTCTGAGCAAGGCAGAAGGCTGCCCACGGCTGGCAAGGTGATGACACCCCTTTGAACCAGGGGATCCTAGTCATCCGGTCACATGTGAGCCACACTCCCTCTTAGGGTGCCGGCAGCTGTTTTTCCGCTGGAGAGGCAGGAGTCCTTAAATAGACCCAAAGGGAAATTAAATCTTTCCAACAGCTCGATGTTCCACGTTAACAGGAGCCGTGCGCCTGCCGCTGAGTCAGTGGCCATTACGCAGACCAAACAAAAACTAGGAAAACACACTTGTCAATTGGCTACAAATTTGTGATTCTTTTTTTAAATGTTTCTGAACTTAAGCTTGTAAAATCCACAGCATCTCATACCTCTGACCACTCAGCATACTAGTGGGTGACGAAGGATGACTAAGCGTTCTGGAAAAAATCAGGGCTTACTGTCCCTATTGGTTTGCTACTTCCAGTCGTTGACATATAAGCATTGAGTAACATGTCCCCCATCATGGGGAGAGCCCTGAAATGATGGTCGCAAGACTAGGGGGAAATTCTGTCACCCACTTCCTAAATTATGAACGTATTCACCGAGCCTCTGTTTCCACATCTGGAAAAGGGGAATAATGGCTGTCCATCCTACCTCAGCTGTCTACGAGGAGAATCAAATTATAAAATACTGGTGAAAACACGGGGAAATTTTTCATTAAGTGCTGCATGAATAGAAAGCAGTAGTATACTTTTCTACGTAAAGTATTATTACATAGAGAGGGAAACATCTGTACATAGAGTCAACAATAAAAAAAAAAGAAAAAGAAGAAAGGGAAATGCTTACAAACCCAAAGCACCGAGGTCTTCATACAAACATTGGCAATAAGAAAAGGTTAACCAAATGTGTATGTGTTTGTTTTTTTTAAGTAAAAATGATTAAGAACCCAACAGCAAACGCTCTAACACTGTAATTTTTCAGCAAAATGCGGAGTGACCTAAAAATTCCCTAGTACGTACTGGGGGCAAGGCCTTCCTTACTTGTAAAAGGGATGGGCAGCACAGATTTGTAAAGGATCTCCCCGCTGCCTCTCAGTGGGTTGGGATTCTCAGACTCTGCCATGATGGCTACTCATTAAGTCTAATCTTTAATCTTTTGGGAGAAGGGTGCATTGAAGGCATACTTCAAAACCATGCTGGGGGGGAATGAATTCTAAAAACACCCCGATGCATTTAAATGCACACTCAAATTTAACGATGGTGCTAAGACTCCAACCATCTTTTCAATCCTGAAAAGCTTTAAGTTGGTTAGAGAGCTAGATATCACTCTTCTTCTGTGGATGGCGAACTTTCTTCCTCCCTGTCCTCTTAAACGCTGCTGTGGCCCCCAGAGCCGTCCAGGCTGCTCCTCTCACACCCTGTTGCAATTCCAGGGTGACCTCAACCAAACACGGGTTCAAGCCCCAGCATGAGCTGATGATTCTACCTCCATCCCAGGCCAGGCCTCTCTCCATGCATCCAGCCTCCCGCCTACATGGCTCTGCTTCGAAGTCCCACCCTTCCCACATCACCCTGTTCCCCGTCTCATCCCCAGCGACCCCAGCCAAAAACCCAGTTACCCCAGACTTCTCTCTTTAAATCACCGCCCCAGTCCACACTGACCAAGGCCTCCACGCCCACCTCCTTTGATCCCACACCCTACTCCCTTCTGCTACTACTTCGGGTCGAGTGCCGCTTGCCCAGCATGACTGCAAGGGCTGCTAATTGATCTCTGGGCCGGAATCCAACTCACTCCCCACACAAGGCGAGAATGGCTCCTCGGCACACGTCCGATGATGTCATCTTCCTGCTGAACATCCTTCAAAACCAGCCCGATAACCTTCGAGATCAAGTTCCAACTCCTTGGCTAGCACCGTAGAGCCTTTCATGATCTTCATCTGCTGATCTCCAAGGCGAGGCTTAGGTACCCATCCCCAACACGCCACTGAACACCTGCATGGCTTTGGGCAAGCTGTTCTTTCCGCCTGGACGGCTGTCCCCACCCCACTTCCTGCTTTTTCTTCTTCGTTATCTTCTTCTTTTTATTTTCCAATTCATTGTTCAAAGTGCAACTCAGTCTCTGCAAATCCTCCGGTTCATCCACTCCATCCTCCCTGAACCCCCGCCCCCACCACCACCACCACCGCCCTGCCTCTGGGCAGACCTCGAGCCCCGTCCCACTCACCACAGTAATTACCCGGAGGCCTCCTCCATCAGATGCTAGGCTTCCTTAGGGTAGCTTAGGCTGTCTTGTAGGACTTGAATGCCTGGCATATCCAAATGATTCTATTAATATCACTTAATGAATAAATAAATGCCTGCAGCAATGAATGAATGAATTGCCTGCAGGAGAAAAAAAATGAGCTCAAACTTTGAAATAAAAACCTCAGCCACTTGGGCTCCTGGAGGTCATGAATAGTGATAAGTTACTGAGCAGCTGGTCTAAAGTTTATCTTAATTGAACAAACCCCTTCCCGTAAGGGTGTGCCAATTAACAGCAGGCGCTGCAGGAGCAATGTTTAAGATCTATGCGAACTAACTGCTTCCCGGCGCCCTGAAGAACTCCAGAAGCACCTATTTACATAGAAATAATTGAAAATCATTCTGATAGCTCCAATAACTTGGGTCCCCGAAGGCTGGTACCAGACAACAATTTGTTTGCTTCGTTGGAGTTAAAATACGGACTGAGAAGTAATAAAAAGTACACTTATTTTAAAATATTCTATCGTTGGAGGAGCCGCCCCTCCCCCACCCTGCAATTAGAAGGAATTAGTGAAGTTCCTCCGTGCTTCCAGCTACGCCCAGCACACCCAGGAAGCCAAGGTTCACCTATAATCTCTTAATTAGACGCATCCCTCACGGCGCTGCCCACCATCCTTCACAGGGATGTTGACAGCCTGTCAGCCACAGAGGACAGCTCTGCGCTCCATACCTCGAATCTTATGGATTTCCTATGAAAATTGCTTCGGCGGCAGCAGTTATTCAATTTAATAACCTTATTAAACACTTTAATGACTTTTTGGGCCTAATGACGATATCTAGTATGAAGGAAGAAGCCAGGCAGAGAATTAAAAATTTAAACTAACTGATCCCTACTGTTCTCCATGGGAAAACAGGAAATACCAGACTCCTTGAAAATCTAATCCCTATGTTCTCTTTTAATAATCACTCTTTGATTTTAATATCCTCTCTCTCCGCCCCCACCCCCAGTTCGACCTTTGTTCCTTCATCCACCTAACTTGTCTTTTTTTTCCTTAGCTCTGATACTGAGATGAAATTAACAATAAAAATAGCTGTATTGTACAAGGCACTGACAGGTGCCAGGCACTGTGATAACTGTTTTACACGTGTTTTGCTTTCATCTTTACAACGATCCTAAAAAGTCAGTAATATTAGCATCCCATTTTACAGATAAGAAAAACAAGGCTTCTAACACTTAAGCAACTGGCCCCAAGTCAAATGGCCAATAGGCTAAGCTAGGTTTCAAATTCAGGTTCACCTTGCTCCAAAGCCCAGCCTCACAAACATTCTTTCTATCCAGTGGCTCTTTTAGCAACAATAAGTCCAAGTCACTTCAAATGTCACTGTAATTGCATTATTTTGGAGGGGAAAACATTATCTTCTTAGCTATTGGCTAAAACAGGGGTCCTCAAACTTTTTAAACAGGGGGCCAGTTCACTGTCCCTCAGACCGTTGGAGGGCCGGACTATAGTTTAAAAAAAAAAACTATGAACAAATTCCTGTGCACACTGCACATATCTTATTTTGAAGTAAAAAAACAAAATGGGGCCGAAACCGGTTTGGCTCAGTGGATAGACCGTCGGCCTGCGGACTGGGGGGTCCTAGGTTCGATTCCGGTCAAGGGCATGTGCTTGGGTTGCGGGCATATCCCCGGTGGGGGATGTGCAGGAGGCAGCTGATCGATGTTTCTCTCTCATCGATGTTTCTAACTCTCTATCTCTCTCCCTTCCTCTCTGTAAAAAATCAATAAAATATATTTAAAAAAAAAAAAAAAACCAAAATGGGAACAAATACAATATTTGTATTTGCATGTGGCCCGCGGGCCATAGTTTGAGGACCCCTGGGCTAAAACATCGGTTGAAACCACCTGCTCTTCTGAAACTCATTGTATTTCATTTTTGTATTTCTAGCACTAAGTACAGTGTTAACACATAGTTAGTGCTCATGAAATGTTTGAGAATTAGATTACAAAAGAGATTCCAAAACGAAGAATGTACAGGTTCTTCTGTGCTGAAAATTATAAGATGCTATTGAAAGAAATCAAAGAAGCATATATTTCTTTGTTTACATCTATGTAAGTGTCATGCCTCTACTGTGTTCATGTATTAAAAGACTCAACATGATAGACAAATTCTCCCCAAACCCATCTAGAGCTTTAATGCAAGTTCTGTAAAAAGCTCAGTAAGATTTTTTTTTGAAGGCATAGATTGTAAAATTTACATGGAAAGTAAAAGCAATTCTGAAAAAGAATAAAGTGGGAAGAATCCCTGTTGCTGAGACCTATACAAATATACCCAACTGATTTCTGCCAAAGGTGTGAAAATAATTCAATGGAGGAGGGATAGTCTGTCAACAAGTAGTTCTAGAACAACTGGACATCCACAGACCAAAAGCGGAACCTCAACCTACTCCCGGCAAGCACCTTTCACAAAAATTCATGCAAAATGAATCACAGAGTTAAATGTAAACATAATATTTAATTTTTAAAAATTTCTTAAAATTGATTTTTAGAGAGAGGGTAAGGGAAGAGAGAAAAACATCCATGTGAAAGTGAAACATCGATTGACTGCCTCCCCCACAGCCCCCACAGGGGATCCAGCCTGCAACCTGGGCATGTGCCCCAACTGGAACCGGCAACCCTTGGGTACACAGGATGATGCCCAAGCAACTGAGCCACACCAGCCAGGGCAAAACCATAAAACTTTTAGAAAGAAATATAAGAGAAAAATCTTTGGGATCAGGACTAGATGAAGAGGACTTAGGCTTGAAACCACAAGGTCAACCCATATAAGAAAAAGGTGATAAGTTGGATCTCACCAAAACCAACACCTTTGCTCTGCGAAAGACCCCATGAGGAAGCTGAAGACACATTACACAGACTGGAGGAAGTTATTTGCAAATCACACATCCCTCAAAGGACTTGTATCTAGACTATGTAAAGAACGCACAAAACGCCCTAACTGGTTTGGCTCAGCAGATAGAGCGTCGGCCTGCAGACTGAAGGGTCCCAGGTTCAATTCCAGTCAAGGGCATGTACCTGGGTTGCGGGCACATCCCCAGTAGGGGGCGTGCAGGGGGCAGCTGAATCGATGTTTCTCTCTCATCGATGTTTCTAGCTCTGTATCCCTCTCCCTTCCTCTCTGTAAAAAATCAATAAAATATATTAACAAAAAAAAAGAACGCACAAAACATTTTTGAAAAGCAAAGAAATCAATTAGAAACTAGGCAAAACACATGAAGAAACATTTCACCAAGGAGGACAGACAGACGGCAAACAAGCACATGAAAAGATGTTCAGCATCACTAGCCATCAGGGAAATGCAAATCAACGTCACAGTGGTCCATCACTATACAGTTTGTAGTGGTATTATCACTACTGTTTATTTTAGCACTCGAGGCCCGGTGCACAAAAATTCGTGCACTTGGGGAGGGGGGCGTCTCTCGGCCCAGCTTGCGCCCTCTCACACTCTGGGAGCCTCAGGGAATGTCCTACTGATGGCTCAGGCCTGCTCTGGGCTAAGCCGCAGTCTGGCCTCCCTCTGCAGGAGGTGACCAGGTGATCAGGGAAAGGCGCTGCACCCATCACCCTGCCGCTGCTGCCACTGCCGGCCTCCCTCTGTGGGAGATGACCGGGAACAGAGCTGGCTGGCAAGGCCCCGCCCCACCCTCCCACATCGCCCCTCCTCTGCAGCCGCTGGTTGCTGCTGCCTCCCATCCCACCCCCCCATCGCTGTCTCCTCCCTCTGCCTGCTGGCACGTGCCTTGGTTGGCCTGGTGCCACCTGCTCACCAGCCCTGTTCCCCACCGACTGGTCATTCTGCCGTTTGATCAATTTGCATATTATGCTTTTATTATATTGGATTTTGATAGTTGTATCATTTAAAATTTCTACTGTAGTCTAGCTTAAATCTTTATAGTACATAACTATGCTAACTGTAAAAACATTTACTCAGATTACCAAAAACATGAGACAAAAGCTAACAAAGCAAAGTTTCTAGGTGTTAGTGAGCATTCATTTTTCATAGCCTCGGTGAGAATTCTCTATCACAAAAATAAAAGCTTGTTTCAATTTGTGCTCACTTTCTCAGGACATTTTTTTTCCTATTCCAATTTAAACTGAAGAGTCATTCCTTCATTCATCCATTCACACAATTGAAACATAATGAATACCAACTCTGTGCCACACAGCTGATGCTTACAGAATCTAATCAATATCTTATTCACCAGAATTCTATTCAGAACTTCCACACAACAATCTCAAAACTAAAATTTAGTGCCCCGGCCGGTGTGGCTCAGTTGGTTGGGCATCATCCCATGCACTGAAAGGTTGCCAGTTTGTTTCCTGGCCAGGGCTCGTGCCCAAGTTTCAGGATTGAGCCCCTCAATGGGGCATGCAGGAGGCAGCCAATAAATGTTTTGCTCTCACATCCATGTTTCTTTCTCTTTCTCTCTCTCTCTCTCTCTCTCTCTCTCTCTCTCTCTCTCTCTCTTTCTCTCTCTCTCTCTCAAATAAAGAAATAAGTAAATAATATATTACAAGTAATTATTGAAAAGAAAAACAAAGATGAATATTTAGCCATTTAACATACTACATTCTTTACAAATAGCAGGCTTGAAAGACAGAAGGACTGTATCAAGTAACCTTCCTTTATTTCCTAATAATCCTTCTGACACCCTAAAACATATGCTGCCAGGGGTGTTACTTGCCACTTTACAGCTTGGAGTGTGTTTAGTACCACAGCCTTGCAGGTTTGAATGATGATTTTTAGAAAGCTCTTACTACTTCGGGATAAACTGTGGATAAGGTTCAGCTAGACCTGCCTTTTACAGAACTTAGAATAGTTCATGATATTGCAAGTTTCTTTACACAAGTCATGTCCAAAATTAAGGAACTGCCTTTCTGTCCAAAATTAAGGAATTACATTAGGAGAAGTGCAACGGAAACAGTCATCTTTCGCAGGTTGAAGTAAGTGCCAACCTATGTTCAACTGCACCACGAGGACCCAATCGATGGCAAAATCCTGAGTATGGAAACCGCCACAGGACAAAAGATGCGGCTCCTTTAACAAAGAAATTGCAAAAGGGGGGAAAGGCAGAATAATCTACTTCAAGCAGTATATTAACCAAATACGGTGTGGTCCTAATTTGGGTTCTGATTAGAACAAGCAAATACATTTTTTCCAACATAATCAGGAAAACTTGAACACTGCATAGTTGATGGCATGAAGGAACTAATGTTAATTATTTAAGGTGCGATAATGTAGTCTGTTTGTAAGAAGGGTCCATTGTTGACATGTGTACTGAAATATTTACAGATGAAATTCCAGAATGTCTAGACTTTGTTTCAAAATAATTCACTGTGTGGTGGCAGGAGGAAATGGGTGGGGGTGGGAGGTAGCTTGGTCATGAATTAATAATGTATTAATTATTGAAACCTTAGGTACATAAGGGTTCATTATGTTTTTCTCTCTGCTTTGTGTATGTTTAAAATTTTATAATGAAAAGTTAAAATCAGGGGGGAAAAAAGAAAGGAGGAAGGAGAAATGGAGAAAAGGAAGGAGGGAGGGTGGAAAAGAGGGAAGGAAGGAGGAAGGGAGGAATAGAGGGAGGGAGGGAGGGGGGCCCAGCAGACTGCTTTAGAAGAAGGAACAGAAGTGGTACTCGAAAGTGAAAGTAAGTCATAAACATGGATCTGAAAATGTTAACCATTCATATAACATGTACTGACACATTCACATAATGATATCCTAATACTTATTGACCTTTAAAAATAACATTTTTTCATTAAATAAATAAAACATGTATGTGGTTAAAGATATATTTGTATTCATATATAACATTTCAAATACAGATGAGTAAACCATGAAAATGAAGTCCTGCCCTACCCGTTTTGGCTCAGTGGATAGAGCGTCGCCTCCAGACTGAAGGGTCCCGGGTTCGATTCCTGTCAAGGGCACATGCCCAGGTTGTGGGCTCGATCCCCAGTAGGGGACATGCAGGAGGCAGCCAATCAATGATTCTTATCACTGATGTTTCTATCTCTGTCTCCCTCTCCCTTCTTCTCTAAAATCAATAAAAATATATTTTTTTAAAAAAAGAAAGAAAAGAAAATGAAGTCCTCCTTCATTGATCAACTGGGCCCTCAGTTTCTTATGTACATACTTAGGATTTTTATACATTTTTATATTATATATATATATAACTGGCATATATGTATATGTAAAATGTTTAACACAAATGGAATATGCTATAAATACTGTTTTGTACCTTGCTTTAGTCACTGCACAACCTTCTACAATTCTTTATATTTGATCATATATAATAAAATGTTGTTTTAAACAGTTTGCTTCAGAACTGTTTTAGACGCACAGAAAAATTGTGACGATAGTAGAGAATTCCCACATACCCCACTTTCAGTTTCCCCTGTTATTATATCACATCTGATAGGCAGGGAGGGAGAACAACAAATTTCGTTTCAGGGAGTGGGAGAGTGTTTTGTCTTGTCTTGTCACTTCCCTTCAAAGTCCCCGGCATCACAGGACACCAGGTGGAAGCCTGCTTATGGGATATTCTTTAATGATATTCATTGGTTGTAGCTCAGTCATTTTCTAATCAGTTTCCCGATATCAAAACCACGCTTTCCTCGCGCAGGTCTCAAATGTTACCATCACTCAGCAGAATGTACCGGGAAGAGGTGCATGTCAAGCCTGGAGCCAGCACACCCAACACAGAAGCACGTCCCTCCCACCTGTCCCCGCAGAGCCTGTCTCCTCCCTCAGGCAGGGTCCTCAGGTGCCTGGAACTCTCCGGCCACCAGGGTCTGCTCCACTCCGGCATCTGCTGCCACAGAGCTGGCGGACTTATTGCCACGAAGGTGTCAGTAACTGATAACTGCCATTGTGTTCAGTATGAAGTATATATAGACCCTTTGGAGAAGAAAAAAACAAACCCTTTCCTAACGGTATAAATCTCTAGAGTCTAGAGGTAGACTTCAGCAATCATGATCCAGGAGAGCAGAGGAGATCCACACACAAGGAGCAGCACACACCCTTCCCGTCGCCTCACTGCGGTAGAACTGTCTTTTAAACATAAGATATTTTTAAATGTTTTTACTGATTTCTTTTTCTAATACACATTTTTATTGATTTCAGAGAGGAAGGGAGATGGAGAGAGAGATAGAAACATCAATGATAAGAGAGAATCATTGATGGGCTACCTCCTGCACGCCCCCTACTGGGGATCGAGCCCACAACCCAGGCACGTGCCCTGACCGGGAATCGAACCCTGACCTCCTGGTCCAAAGGTTGACGCTCAACCGCTGAGCCAGGCGGGCTGGGCAAGAATTCTGTCATTGCGAAATAAATAAAGCATGTAGGCGGTTAAAGATATTTTTATAAGATTTTTTTTTATTGTCCGTCTCCTTTACAGCAAGTGAGCCCTGGGCAGAGGAACGAATGCCCTGCCTTGGAGGGGCCAGCACGTCAGACTCGATGACACAGACTGTGCACCAGGAGGGAGCTGCCCATGCACCCCTCGCAGGAGGGAGCTGCACCCCTCACAGAGCGTGCGCGCCACGTGCTGGAGGCTCGGGTCTCAGTGACGCAGGAAAACCAAACGCTCCCTCTGGACACCAGACTATACAAGGAACAAGAATGCCGGACTCCACGAAAGACGCTGTCTGGGACGTGTTCCCTGTCACAGCCACCTGCCTTTTCATTAGGATTCTGGGTTCTGTCTCATTAAACAGAAGGGTTGATTCAGTTGGGTCCACCTAATTATTCTTATTAAAATATGTAACCATAATATTTTAATTGTAAATTAAAGCTGCATGCATGAACGAATCTGAATTCATTTTCATTTCACAATGGCCCAATGCCAAGGCCATTTTTATGGGGAAGATCCATCAGCTTGGATACTGCTCTCCTGGGAATTCAAACCCATGTGCACACGGAACGCGTTTAACTACCAAGGGAGACTCGTACTCCCTGCTCCCCCTCTCTAGATTTATTACCGTAATAAAGCTATTTTATCATGAGAGACTGCATTTGGTTTCCCGCCCACCCCCAATCTTTACAAAAAAAATTACCAAACTTCTAGGCTGGCATTACCGGTTAGGTAGAAGAACGGTGTCACTCGGGCTGTTGGAATCTTGAACGAGGATGGTACAAAGCTCTCAATTCACATGCCAACCTCATGATTAATTAGTACAGTCTGCTGTGGGCGCCGTGAGCTCACACACACACTGCCCCTTGGTCGAGATTCAAGAACAATCAGTGGTATTGCATTCAGCCCTTCCATATGCAGTTAGGTGGGACCTGAATTATTTTCCGCTCAACAACCAACCCGCCACAAGGATATGCAAAGGCTCAGCCAAAACCTCCCCCACTTCTAACTGGTAAGGAGGACAGGGAGCTGCTGGGGTAGGCGGGGAGATAAAAATACCTTTATAATTGAGGCTTTCGGAACGCCTCTTCTTGACTTCTAAGCTTAGTCAGACAACCTGGTGTGCAGTCTGGGGGAAAGATTGTTCCAGGGGGTGGGGAAACATCTGTGAGAGCCCAGGGCCCAGAGTGCAGAGCAGGCAACACCCAACAAGCTCCGAACTAAGGAGTGGGAAGTGCAAAGGGGGTGGGGGGAGGGGCAGAAGATGAGCCTGGAGAAGGAAGCAGGGTCAGATCATAAAAGGCCTTAGCAACCTCATTTAGGAGTTTTGACTTTGCTCTAAGAGTGAAGCATTAGAAGCCAGATCATTCTGGCCACATGTAAAATCCATTTTCTATGGATTGATAAGTGATGAACGTATATTACAGAACATCCAGAACCTAGCCTTGTGGGGTTATTTCTTAGTGAGGGACTTAAGTAAATTTCTAAGTATTATACCTCTTTCTCCCTACAGTATATTTTCTTATTTTAAAATATGTTTTTATTGATTTCAGAGAGGAAGGGAGAGGGACAGAGACAGAAACAACAATGATGAGAAAGAATCATCGGTTGGTTGGCTCCTGCACAGCCCCTTCTGGGGACTGAGCCTGCAGCCCAGGCATATGCTCTGATCAGGAATCGAACTGTGACTTCATGGTTCATAAGTAGAGGCACTAACTCTGAGCCACACCGGCCAGTCTACAGTACTTTTTTCCTTTTCAGCTGAGGGACTCTCCAGTTTAAAATTCCTTAATGCTATAATATTACTAGTGGCCCGGTGAACGGATTCATGCATATTGAAAGGAAATTAATTAGAAGAAATATTTTAATATCGCTATTTGCCCTTTCTTTATAATAGAAGTGTCAGAGATGAAAGAAAATTAGTAAAATGCATATGAAAATAATATATAAATTGATTAATAAACAATAACATAATATAACAATAAAGACATGATATAAAAACAACAAAAACATGATATAAAAACAACATTGATAAAAAAACACAATGACTAATAAATTGATTAAACTTATTATAATATCTCCCTGTATACCACATTAAGAATAATCACTTTCAGAGTGCTTGACTAATTTCCCTTGTGATGAAGTATTCACGACTTTCTTTAACATCACATGCTCTTCAAACTCGAGAAAAAGCAACATATAACTGACCGTGTCTGAAAACAGGTTCAGGTAGGAATATTCCTACTTTGTCTAGATTGGCACCAGCAAGAGCTTTATATGAATCTCACATGCGCGAGTCAACGTTTATTTTTAAATTGCCAGTGTGTGTCATATGTACCAGCTGGTCGGATGGTTGGATGGACGGTCAGTCACTTAGCCTTTTATATATATAGACTACATAGTTATTTATAATAAAGGACGTTTATAAGGTCAATAAAATGCTTTATGTAATTGGTTAAAATTTGTGTCTCATTTCTATTCATTGAACCGAGTTCATAATAAAAATCAAGTGTTAAAACCAACACACACGCCCAGAGGTCAGCGGTTCAATTCTAGGTCAGGACACATTCCCAGGTGGCAGGCTCCTCCCTGCCAGTAGGGGTGTGTGCAAGAGGCAGCTGATCAATGTTTCTCTCTCTTTCTCTCTCTTTCGCTCTCTCCCCCCTCCCTCTTCCTTCCTCTCTTGCTAAAATTCAATAAAAACATATTTTAAAAATAATAATTACATATGCCTTTGGAATAGTGCTAGAGAAGGCCACGACCCTGCTCCCTTGGCACAGCCTGCCCAGTGGTCAGGCCAGGTGGAGAGTGAGGAAACACTGACCCGAAGGGAGGTCTGGCCTCTGCCCTCGGCTCCTGGGTGGTGCCCTCTAGGCCCCTGCAATGTCCTGCCTGAAAGGAGTGTTCTGGCCTTTGGTCACTGGACACCCTGAAGGTGCTTAGGTTATGACCCCTAAAGGAACTGGAGACTAAAGGTGTGAACTTGACCCCCGGAAGAGAGGAGACTAAAGGTCAACTACACAGTAAACACTGAGCCCAATAAAAGCTCTGGACACCAAGGCTGGGTGAGCTCCCTGGTGCACACTGTCACACTCAGACGCCAGGAAGGTGGCTCCATCCGAGAGGACAGCAGGAGCTCCACATCTGGACCCCTCCCCGCCTTTGCCCTACGTGTCTCTTCCTCGGACGGTTCCATTGGTATCCGTTCCCTGTAAAACACCGTAACTGTGGGGGTAATCGCTCTCAGCGGGTTCCGTGAGTTCTTCCTGTGAATTATCTAATCTGAGGGTGTCTGGGGAACCCTGGACCTTACAACTGGTGTCAGAGGTGAGGGCAGTTGTGTGGGGCCTTGCAGACTGGCCAACTGCACAGAGAAGGTATTTCCTGACCCAGCAGCTCGGCCCAGTATTGTGTAGAGAGGGACAGGGAAAGTATACCTGGCCTGGTAAGTTGGGGGCCTGACAGGAAAGGGACACAGGTGCCTTCTGCTAAAAGCATCTATACCCTGATCCAAGTGGTGGTTACACAGGTGTAAACACAAGAAAAACTCCACTGAGCTGTACACATAAGATCAGGGCATTTTATGCATTTTATGCATTTTATGCATTTTACTGGGCATGTGTTAGACCCAATTTTAAAAAGTTAAAAAACAAACAGACATCGCCTTTGAAAATGGGGGAGCCCAGCCTGGAATTAAAGGGTGAAGTGGGCTGGACTATTGAGGAGAACCTGAACCCAAGGGAAGGGCTGATGTGAGATCTAGCAAAGAAGTTTGTGGATGGATTCCCTGAAGTGGATTGTTTGGTGCTTTAAATTTGGACAAGGGGAACTAAGGGCCATGTGGTTGTGTGACTGTGTGTGACTGTGCCTGGAGGGTGGGGGGAGGTCTGTGTGCGTGTGTGTGACTGTGGGGGGGGGGGGTGTCTGCATGCATGTGTGTGACTGGGTCTGTGTGCATGTGTGTCTGTGTGGGTGTTTGTATGCGTGTGTGTGACTGTGTGCGCCCATGTGTGTGCTTGTGTGTTGGTGTGGGTGTGTGTCTGTGTGCGGCTTTTCAGTTTCATTAGGCTCACCTAGTGATGTGTGTGGTACACAGGAGGCAAAGTAGGACAAACAGGTACGTCTGAGGGACGGCCACTCAGCAAACGGCTGGTGTGGCGGTGGTCCTACCCTCCTCCTAGTTGAACGGGGGCTCAGGAAGCTGGGACTGGAGGCCTGAGAGGCCAGGCTGGTTTCGGGAAGGGACAGCCTTCCCTGCTTAGGTGGCACCAAGCCAAGAGTTCCGAGAGGCGGCAAGCAGGGCAAAACTGAAAGTAATGGCAGACAGTCGCCCTGGGCTGTTACCAGAGGTGGGGGAATTCGGGGATGAGGCAACAGAGGAGAAAACCGAGAGAGCAGGCTGGGGGAGCGGTTCCAGCAAAGGTGGAGGCAGAGTCTGGAGAATTCTGAGTCATGGAAAAGATACTTAAACAAGAGTTTGGGGAGGTGGAGTGCAAGAAACCACTCAGTCCCTGGAACCAAAGAATGAGGGTCGGGGAGGCACCACTGCTGGCAGGGGCAGGGGTCGTGCTCAATCCTTAGCCCTCCCCTAGCAAGCCCGGCAGGATCTTGACCTTGACTCTCCACCCCAGCGCTATGGTGAGAGGTGAAGAACCACCCCGCAGCGACACAACACGCACGGATTATTTACTTTCGGATTTGTGGTGACATACCTCTTTCTGTTCTTCTGGAAGCATCTTCAGCATAACAGGATGGATCTGAAAAACAAGATGCCAGCACTCGGTGACGTGGAACCTGGAGCAGAGAGGCCCCTCAGAGCCGCCACCCAAATCCCCCCAGAGCCTGCCCAGCGCAGTCTCTGGAAAGGACACCTCTGCCGCTCTCCCCCCTCTCCTCCCGCCCCCCGCCCGTCTGCTGCTGACCAGGACCTCAGTCCACACTGGGGATGGGGAGTTTGGGACATGGCAAGTCCAAGGCAGCTGGATGATGACAGGCCCTCAAAGTGGACGGTCAGGCAGAGCCAGGCTGGAGTTGTGGCCTTGGTACTTAGAGGAGGCTGGAGACATGGGGTACAGAGGGGCCCTGAGAAGGCTGGAGACGTAGGGTGTGGAGGGACCCTAAGGGACAAGGGGAAGCTGATTGGCAGTGAGATGGAGAGACGGGAAAAGATGTCCAGAGAGACCCACATCCGAGAGCAGCCCTGACGGTTTTGCCAGCAACCCAACCTTTCAAGGAACAGGTCATTCCTGTGACATCTAAACTACTCCAGGGTTCAGATAACAGATGGTGTGGCCTCACGAGAGACGAAGGTCAGGGCCTGGATTCTGACCTTCCAGTCAGAGTCAGCCTCTCAGCTGATTCCAGGCCCTGCACGTCCTGAGTTTGCCTATTGTTCTTTAAACCCCCCTTTATTACAAAAGGTCGTTGGAGCTAGCATCTGCTCCCTGCAAAAAAAAAAAAAAATTGAAATCCCCAATCACATGCATGGTCTATATTCTTACAACCAAAAGGTGGCTATGGCTACCTGGTCACCATTTGCCTTTATTTTGATCATAGTACTTAGTCTGACTCCATTGTTCAGATAATTATGATCACCCACAAATATTTCCATCTCTACTAATGTCCCTGGCGCTGTGAGGAACATGAAGAACAGGAGCTCCGGCCTCCAGTCCACGTGGTGTCAGGGAGGAGAAGACCCACAGCAGACGGAGGAAAGGAACTCCCGCGGAGGTGAGAGAAGCCCACCGTGAGCAGCAGGCGGGTTCCCAGGGGGAATGGAGTTCCTTTCACCTGAGAGGGCAGGACCCGGACCCACAGAGAAGGCAGGGGAGAATGAGAGAAAGTCGATGTTCACGAAAAGAAGAGGAACAGAGGTGTGACGACGGCATGCACAGAGGATGGAGAAAAGCACAATGGACAATAAAGAGATGGTGACCAGGCCAGACCAGCTGAGGGAAAGGTTCCTGGAGCGTGGAGGGGGCTGAATTGCTGCCACCAAAAAGGTATATCCACGTCCTCTGGGGCCTGTGAAAGTGATCTTATTTGGGAAAAGGGTCTTTGCAGTGGGCGGGCTCTAAATCCAACAACAAACGTCCTTATGAAACACAGAAGAGGAGAAAACACCCACACACAGAGGAGACGGCACGTGAAGATGGAGTCAGCGACTGGACTGATGAACACCTGGAGCTACCAGAAGCTGGAAGAGGCGAGAAGGATCGTCCCGCCCAGCCGGTTGAGCACTGACCTATAGACCAGGAGGTCACAGTTCAATTCCCAGTTGGGGCACATGCTCAGGTTTTGGGCTCGATCCCCAGTGGGGGGCGTGCAGGAGGCAGGTGATCAATGATTCTCTCTTATCATTGATGTTTCTATCTCTCTCTCCCTCTCCCAAACCAATACATATATATATGTTGTTGTTTTTTTAAAGGATCCTCCCCTAGAACCTATAGAGCAGTGATTCTCAACCTTCCTAATGCCGCGACCCTTTAATACAGTTCCTTATGTTGTGGTGACCCCCAATCATAAAATTATTTTCATTGCTACTTCATAACTGTAATTTTGCTAGTGTTATGAATCATAATGTAAATATCTGATATGCAGGATGTATTTTCATTGTTACAAATTGAACATAATTAAAGCATAGTGATTAATCACAAAAACAATATGTAATTATATTTATGTTTTCCGATGGTCTTAGGCGACCCCTGTGAAAGGGTCGTTCGACCCCCATAGGGGTCGTGACCCACAGGTTGAGAACCGCTGCTATAGAGGGAGCACATCCTGCCAACACCTTGCTTTCAGATTTCTGGCCTCCAGAATGATGAGAATAAATTTCTGTTGTTTACAGGCACCAAATTTGTGGTAATTTCTCATTGCAGCCACAGGACACAATACAAAGGTTTGTGGTTATCTATATATATAAAAGGCTAATATGCTAAGTGTCCAACCATCTGGGTAATACGTCACGTAGCAACACCCAGCTTCCTCTCCCTAGTAACGACTAGCCTCCTTGCAGTTTCTTCAGCCCAGGAACACAACTTGCTTTATAGTCAGGTGCAAATATTTCACATTTAACCAAATGTCTGTGAAGTGTTTTCCCATGCCTCATCTCATTTGATCCTCACAGAAGTCCTGGAGTAGGTAGATAGGAGACTCAGTAGAATCCTATTTTCTTTTCATTAGCCAGAAAACGGAGATTTAGAAAGTTTAGAAACTTGGCCAGACTGAAAAGAAGTAAGAAATGGTGGGCCTTGAAAATGACTTCAGGTTTTCTCACTGCACAGAATAGTCAAACACTGATACAGTTTAATATGTTACCCTTTGTTCTCCCTGCGTGATCTACAATAATAATCCGCTTGTTGATATTTATTATTGCTGTGTTGCTGCACAAAGGAGAGAGCTCAAGTCCAGTTTCAACTCAAGCCAGTCTGCTTTCCAACCTTGTCCTTCCATTGCCCAAGGCTGTTGCCATGACTGTGTGATAGGAACCTATGGTTCAGAGTTTGGGTCTTAATTCTCTCCAAAGGGCTTGAGCTTTTTCTACCCTACTAGGGGGTTGGCCACCCTGAGATGCTACAGACCAAGTCAAACTGTGAAAGTAGGAAGCTGAAAAGTTTAAGCCAGTCCTGAAACATCCCAGAGACCCACACTGCCAACCTTACATATCTTAAATCTGGACAGTGGGATGGATGGCTGGTTGGAGGGAGAAATACTTTTATTTTTTTTTTACTCCATATATATCCATATTGTTTGAATTTTCCCAGTTCACACAATTAATTTTATACATTTTGAAGTAACAATTATCTAAAATAAATTAAACACCACAGTTCTATCAGAAGAAATAGTGACTCTAACATAAATCATGGAAGATTTTTACTTCATGTAAAAATAAAAGCAAATTCGGATGCATGAGGAGAGCATAAAATGATGTTTGGTACTGGGCCTTGCCGTGGCAACTACTGATGGTGACAGGAAATTAAACGATACCACAATAGTGATGAATTGAGATAAAAGGTCAACTGTTATAATTTGGCAAACCAAAACTGCTCACCAGAAATCGCCCCCTGACAAAACTATGCCTTCCTGGTGGGTTGTAAAATTTTAGATTTGTTTAGATTTGCCCAGCCCATGTATCTGGAAGAATTCTTGCCTCACTGGAAGACTTTTAGGCCAATGAGTATGGAAATCTGCCTCCAGGTGACCATCAAAAGGCTGTCCCTAGAGCGTTTTATCTCCCACCACCCCTGGGGAACCACGCACACCTGGACAGGTCACCCACTGCAATCCATTCTCCTTCCCAATTACTTTTCTCCAAGAATTATTAGATCTCACACCATTCCAGTCGACGGGGATGGTTTCTCACACCTGTTGTTCAGGTTGGAGTTGGGTACCCACAGGCCACGGGTGTGTGAGCACTGGGAAACACAGCAGCTATGGAAACTCCCCCGAGAGACTCAATGTGTGTCTTCACAATCCCATTACCACCAAGAGTGTGATTTGCCAAAACCAAAAACTGCCTCCATTCCCACCTTGGGATATTTTTCTTCTATAAAATACAAAATATCTGTGAAACAAAGTTAAAATTCTATAGAGCAGGGATCTGCAATGTTTTTCTATAAAGGGCCAGATGGCCAATATTTGAGGCTTGGCAGGTCATATGGTCTCTGTTGAAACTACTCACGTCTGCGGTTTACAGTGAGAAAACGCCCACAGAGGAGTAGTAATCAAATGAACAGGGCTGTGTTCCAGTAAAACTTTATCTACAAAAACAGGTGGCAGTAGTTTGCAGGCCCTACCTATGGAACATGAAATATTGTGCTTTCAATTCTATATATATAAAGCCCCTTATTAGATCAACAGGAAAAACCCCTGCAAAGCTAAACGTGGTCTGAATACTATGGGCGGCCTCCTCTCTGAGAAGCAACCTACTGACAGTGTTTGTAGACTCTGTGTGTGGGTAGAGTGAGAAAGGACTGCATACTTTTCCAATGGTGAAATAAGGAATAACAAGTATGGTTTATATTATTCTTTAAAATGAAAATAAAGGAGAGGTGTTAAGTAGCATAGTTTTGGGTTTTCCTACCATCCCAGGTCAAAGGCTGATTAACCCAACAAGCTTGATAATCATGAAATGAGATCTGAATAGACATCAATGCCACAAGAACATCCTAAACCGAACGAAACTGGTTTTAGCAAAAGTCTGCAGTTACTGACCCACTGTAATATACAATTTCATAAACCAAATAGGCACGTTTTTCTGTATTTCCAACACAGAGGCCAAGAGAAATCTCATGTGCTCCTAGAAGACAATGCAGGTGGATTCACAACTAGCCTCAGGAGAGACAGGGCCTTCCTAAGAGTGAGGAGAGAGAAGGGTATTTTATAAGGAAACTAGAGGTCCATTGCACGAATAGATTCATGCAATAGGCCTTCCATTCCCCTGGCTGCCGGCACCCATTTTCCTCCGGCACCCGGGACCCAGGCCTTCGCTCCAGCCGGAGCCTTCAGTCTTTGCCACTCCACCACTTCGAGCCTATGTATGCAAATTACCCGCCATCTTTGTTGGGTTAATTTGCATACTCTCCTGATTGGCTGGTGAGCATAGCGGAGGGACGGTCAATTTACATGTTTATCTATTATTAGGTAAGATAACTTGTGTAGCTTTTCTTTGCTGTGTCAGAAGGAATAGTCAACACTTCAACAAAATACTCTTCTTGCTTCTGGAGGTGTGGCCAGGTTCCAAGAGCTTAAGGTGGAGACAGGCTTGAAAGCTGGTGTAAAACATGATAGAATACTCAGAATTGAAGTAAATAAGCCATAAAAAGCAGATGTGGGAGAGAGGAGCTAGCCACCAGACCAGCCAAGCAGGTAATACTGGACTTCCTAACTTGTGCTGTGACATCCTCTCTTCAAAACAATCCTAACTCCAAGATCAAATCTAAAAATATTTTCTACTGTTCCCAAATGGTCTCCTTCCTTTTTTGAGCTATTAAGGTTCTCCTGATTAGTGACTCATCTGGGCTATCCATTTTCCCTTTTAGAAAAGCAGATAAATCTCAGAAGTTAGGGGAGAGGGTATTACTAATTTAAATATTAATGTGAATTATCCAGTCAAATTGCATTCCTATTAACCTAGAGCTATCTACCTTCAACTACTCACTCCCCTCCCCCAAGCTCTCACCACCTGGAGTTTTGATTAGAATGGGAAAGAGGGAAAATCACTGATACTTGAGTACAGCATTCTTGGCAGGCTGAGGTATTCCTCGGTGCCCAGTCACAGAAAATGCCCTGATCTTTCTCCCCTGTCAACAACTGGAGATGTTTTTCAACTCCCCATTCACTCTACCCATTTACCTGGTAAGAGGACTTTGCAGAAGTACTACCACCATGACTTCTCATCAAAATGCCACCTGCAGAATGGCATGAAAAGAATAAAATACCTAGAATTAAATTTAATAAAGTGTAAAAATAAACTCTGAAAACTACAAAACATTGTTGAAAGAAATTAAAGATCCAAATAAGTCCTGGCCAGTGTGACTCAGTTGGTTGGAGAATATCCCGTAAACCAAAAGGCTGTGGGTTCAATTCCCAATCAGTGCACATTCCTAGGTTGTGGGTTCATTCCTGGTGGGGGTGCTTAAAAGAGGCAACCAGTAGATTTTTCTCTCCTCCTCCTCCTCCTCCTCCTTCCTTCCTTCCTTCCTTTCTCTCTCTCTCTCTCTCTCTCTCTCTCTCTCTCTCTCTCTCCCTCCCTCCCTCCCTCCCTCCCTCCTTCCCTCCCCCCATCCTCTTTCTCTAAAAATAAATAAACATATCCTCTGGTGAGGATTTTTTAAAAAACTATTAAAGATCTAAATAAATGGGAAAAGATCACATGTTCATAGATTAGAAGACTTTGTTGAGATGGCAATTCTCCCTAAACTGATCTACAGACTTGATGCAATCTCTATCAGAATTCCAGCTGACCTCTTTGTACAAATGGGCAAGCTGATTCTAAAATTCATATCTACCTAAAAGCAACCCAGAATAGCCAAAACAATCCTGAAAATGAAGAACAAAGTAGGAGGACTCCCACTTCCTGATTTCAAAACTTACTACAAAGCAACAATACTCAAGACAGTGTGCAATTGGCATGAGGATAAACAAATAGATCAATAGAATAGAATTGAGAGTCCAGAAATAAGCCCTTATCTCTATGGGCAACTGATTTTCAACACAGGTGCCAAAACCATTCAATGGGAAAATAATCGTTTTTTCAATAAATGGTGCTGGGACAAGTGGATAGCCACACGCAAAAGAGTGAAGTTGGACCCCTACCTTATACCATGTATGTAAAAGTTAACTCAAAATGAATCGAACACCTAAACATAAAAACAAAACCTGTGAAACTCTTAAAAGAATACAGGCCTTTATATTTAGCAAACAATTCTTAGATATAACACCAAAGGCATGAGTAAAAAAAGAAAAAATAGATCATTAGACTTCATGAAAATTAAAAATTTCGTGTTTCAAAGGATACCATCAAGAATGTGAAAAGACAGTGAACAGAATGGGAGTAGATATTTGCAGATCCTATATCTGATAAGAGACTTGAATATAGAAAGAACTCTTACAACTCAATAACAAAAAGACTTCAGGACCTAATGTATAATATGGTGACTATAGTTAATAATACTGTACTGTAAAATTGAAATTGTCTAAGTGAGTAGAACCTAAATATTCTCACTAAAAACAAAGAAAAAGGAGAGTAAGTGGGGTAATGGATGTGTTAATTTGATGGGGGAATCCTTTCACAATGTACACATATCTCAAATCATCACATTGTACATTTTGCCAGTTACACCTCAATCAAGCTGTAATAGGCAGTTAGACATGAGCAGAGCAAGGACGAGGGCCAGGTACAGAAGGTCACCAGGGCAGAAGCCCCGGATGCCTAGCAAGGGGAAAAGCTGGGAAAACAAGGACCTCGCCTCTAGCACATTGCTGGTCACGCGGTGTAGACCCCCTGACCTTTACCTCCCTAAGGATAACTTCCAGACCTCAGTTGTATTTCAGCTCCAGGCCCAGGAAAGCTGCAAAACCAGACAAGTGACACTGTGGCTGCCTCAGGACCAGCTTCATTGACTAATGACACCCCGATCCCTCACCGCCCTGGTGCTGACCAATCAGCAGAGACCATGACTCTGAAAGAGCACATTGGAAAAGCTGATGAATATTCTATTGAGACCCTCTGCTGAGACCTTCCCGTAAGATTTCCACCTGCAAGAGAGAGAAATGCCCTCAATGCAAAGGACCCAGTGTGCATTCTCCCTCAGCAGAGCACGCCCATGCCATTCCCTTCCCCCTAGTCTTCCCTCTAAGGGACCCCACGAGACTTGCAACCAGGGGAGCGATGGGCAGCAGCAGCTCATCCCAGACTAACCCCCTGAACCTGTCTCCAGGGCTCTTTTTCGCTGGCTTCCCAGGGAGCCAAAGCAGCCCAGCCTAGGCTCTCCTGTTGTTTCTTCTATGCTAAGCCCTTCCTAGCTTCACTGTCCTAAGTGTATTCTTATTGCAGCCAATAAATTCTTGCTTGCTTTGCTGCACTTTGTCTCTTGATTGAAATATTTCCTTCAAGAAGACAAGAACCAAGGTCTCTTTGTCCTGCTGGCAACAAAGGTA
The DNA here is from genome assembly GCF_964212035.1 of Myotis nattereri. Taxonomy (NCBI): domain Eukaryota; kingdom Metazoa; phylum Chordata; class Mammalia; order Chiroptera; family Vespertilionidae; genus Myotis; species Myotis nattereri. The sequence continues at coordinate 61,512,725 of NC_138086.1, read as the reverse complement.
TAATAATAAATAATAATAATAATAATGGCTACTAACTCAATTCAAAAGTAGGAAAAGGATCCTGAATAGACATTCCTCCAAGGAAGATTTACAAATGGCACATGAAAAGATGTTCAACCTCATTAGTCATCAAGAGAAAGCAAATGCACCAATCTCTTTCTCCATCTTCAAAGCCAGCAACAAATCATCACTTCATCTCTCTGACCTTTCATCTCTCTGACCCTTCTTTCGCGGCCACATCTCCCTCTGACCACAGTCAGGAAAGGTCCTCTGCTTTTAGGGACCCAGTGATTAGACTGAGCCCAGCTGAGCAACCCAGCATAACATCCCCATCTCTAGGCCCTTAACTTAACCACATTTGCAAAGTCCTTTACACCATCTAAGAAAACATGTCCACTGGTTCTGGGGATTAGGGCTCAGGCACCTTTGGGGGCCATTGTTCTGCCTACCACAACCTTTGTATATAAACCTTGAACATAGTGGTCTCCTGACAACTATAGAACTGAATCCCCAGCATAGTTCATCTGCACCAGCCCCTTCCACTGGCCTCTGATCGTCCTGTGTCCCCAAATTGCCCAAGAGCTCTTTGAAGGACTGTCTCCCCTTTCAATAGTCCTGAATTGTGACAGTGATCGTGCATGGTGGACACACAAAGATGTCTCATAATCTGAGGAAATCAAGCAAAATTTGTTTTATATTTTATTTTTTATTAATTTTTAAAATGTAACACCTATTACAAAATAAAATAATACAAAAGGGTATAAAATAAAAATTGCCTCTTTCCTCTACCTCCTAGTCATTTCTTTTATCCTTCCAAAGACATTCTATGCATATGCAAGTATATACACATATTTATTATTTGTCCCCCTCCTTTTCTGTTAATAGTAGTATCACACACAGTCCTTCCTATGCCTCACTCTTTTTTTTAAATATATTTTTTATTGATTTCAGAGAGGAAAGGAGAGGGAGAGAGAGATGGGAACATCAATGATGGGCGAGATCATTGACTGGCTGCCTCCTGCATGCCCCCTACTGGGGATGGAGCCCACAGCCCAGGCATGTGCCCTTGACAGGAATTGAACCCGGGACCTTTTAGTCCCAGCAGTTCTCAACCCGTGGGTCACGACCCCTTTATTGGTCGAACGACCCTTTCACAGGGGTCGCCTAAGACCATCCTGCATATCAGATATTTACATTACGATTCATAACAGTAGCAACATTACAGTTATGAAGTAGCAACAGAAGTAATTTTATGGCTGGGTCACAACATGAACTGTATTGAAAGGGCCAGAAGCTTGAGAACCACTGCCACTGAGCCAAACCGGCTAGGGAGACTGCTCCACAGCTATCCACAATGCTCTCGTTCTCTTTTTGTGGCTACGGACTACTCCACACAGTGCAAACACAACGTAACTCATTCCACCAGCCCCCACAAAGAGACACTCTTTTGCTATCATAAACAGTGCTCAGTGGATGCCTATAAACTTCTGTAAATGGTATTTCTGAGTCAAGTAAGACCACATGAATTATTAACTCTGACAGACACTGGCAAGATGCCCCCTGCGGAAAACTAATACGCATTCACCAAGCATGTATGTGTGAGTTCTGTTTGCCCACATCCTTCCTAACATGGATGGGCTTCACATTTTTTTTATCTTCGCCAATCCCAGATAAGTGAAATTTCATTTAATTGAATTTTTTTAAAATGTGTTGCATGAATTTATTTTATATGGGTTGTCTGTTCATATCCTTTGACCATTTTCCTACAGAATTAGGTCCTTTTCCTTATGAGTTGTAGTTCCTTATGCATTAGGGAAATGAATCCTTAATATCTAACATGAAGCGAAAATATATTTTTCCAATTTGTAATCTGTCTTTTGTTCTGCTTTCAGGGTTTTTACTATGCTGACTCTTCTCAGGTAATAAATTTGATCAATCTTTTCCTTATGGCTTCTAGGTTTTGCACCACACTGAGAGCTCCCCTTCCTACTGCAAAGTTACAAAAAATATGCTCCTTTGGACTACTCTAGAGGCCAGTCATCAGTGAGCAGGGAGCAGCTCTCTTCTGTGGTCATGAATTACATCCTGGCCATCATATGCATATCGGCCATTATGTATGCAACCAAGATTTAATTTTTAAGTAACTTTTATCTCCTGATACTCGGAGACAGCATTGTCTCGTGACAGTCAGTGGGGCAGGCAGTGCAGGACTTGTTTGCCTTATTTTTAAGAACAGGACACCAATACCCAGAGAGGTTAAATGACCCCCGAAAGCCATGCACTGTGGTCCAGACGCACTGAGGACTCCCGAATGCCAGAGGTTGTTCTCTCCTCCCCCCACACCGCCTCTCTTAACAAAAGGATGACGTCCACATGCATTAAGATCTTAAAGGATGTCTCCAAAGTTATGTGAACAATAATTTTTCTATTAAGAGACAACACAGTCTTTATTTAAGTGGGTCACACAGTGGTCCAATTAGTGACTCAACCTCAATGCCATGCCAATGTTCTCACCACTCGACAGAAGTCCGTGTTCCTACGGTGTGCCTCTATCACCCTACAAAATGTAACTGGAAAGAGATGTATAAAGTACAACATAGGGAATAATATTGTAATAACTGTGTACAGGTGGGTGCTTGAAATATTAGGGGGACCACTTTGGAAAGGAGATGGTTGTCTAATCATTATGCCATACACCTGAAATTAATACAAAATAATATTGAACATCAACTATCGTTGAAAAATAAAATAAAGAAAAGAGAGCCCTAGCTGGTTTGGCTCAGTGGATAGAGCAACGTCTGAAGGGTCCCAGATTCGATTTCAGTCAAGGGCACATGCCCGAGTTGTGGGAGGATCCCCAGTAGGGGGTGTGCAGGAGGCAGCCAATCAATTATTCTCTCTCATCATTGATGTTTTTCTTTCTCCCTCTCCCTGCCTCTCTGAAATCAATAAAAATATATCAAAAAAAAAAAAAAAGGAAAGAAAAGAGATATAATGTTCCCAGATCTCAAGACTGGGTCAGTGGCTGGGTCAGGAAGAGCAGTGCTTGTCAATGTGGGGAGCGGGGAGAAGGTGAGGTATGTCCAAATGAGGAGGGCTCATTTCAATGATCACACATACCCAAGTCTTCCCCATCACCCGCACCCCGACAGTCCCACTCCAGGAGTGCTGCGCATGCCCCCTCGGGTGTACTGATAGAAAAATTGACAAAACCATCGTCCAGCGTCTGTACTTGCACAACCCCTCCGAACCACACTCCTCTGCCCTCCAACCACCGCTTTGTCTCTCCTCTGCCCACTCAGTGTCCACGCGCCCTAACCAGGTTGGCGCCACAACTCCCACCACAGGCCTCTTGTTCCTTCTGACCTTCGTCCCACCTCCCACACCCCACCCACCACGGTGGCTCCTTCCCAGCCTTCAAGTCTTGGCTTAAACGCCACCTCCTCGAGGGGCCTTCCCTGACCACCCACTAAAGCAAACTCCCCCAGGACGGCTCTAGCTTCCCTTTTATTTTCTCCTTAGAATTGATCATAGTTTTGTTTGTTTGTTTGTTTTTATCCTCACTTGAGGATATTTTCTCTGTTGATTTTATTTTAGAGAGAGTGGCGGGGGGAGGTAGAAGGGGGAGTGAAACAGTGACGTGAGCGGGACACATCGATTGGTTGCCCCCTGCACACTCTGATGGGGGAGGGAATAGCAAGGGGGGGAGAGGGTAAAACCTGCAACTGAGGTATGTGCCCTTGACTGGGAATCAAACCCAAGGCCCTTTAGTCCGTGGGCCAATGCTCTAACCACTGAGAAAAACAGGCCAGGATGGTTCTTATTATTTTGTTCGTCTATTTTCTTGTTTATCGTCTGTCTTCTCAAAAGTCCTATGAGGGCAGGGACCTTGTCCAAGTCATTATTCTTTATAACTCTAGCACTTAGCAGAGTGCCTGGCAGAGAGCAGGTGCTCAATAAATACTGGGTCCATTAAATTTGATTGGATTAACCCCAGCCAATTTTCTCCATTTCTGCAGCACCATCAAGTTTCTAAGCAGCCAAGCCACATGGGCTGGGAGGATGGGCACAAGACCAACACCGGCCTCCCCTGCCAGCCCACCTCCTCCCACTCATGGTTAACCACGTGCCTGTGGAAAAAAAAAAGAAAGCTTTTTAGCCAGCAAGAACCCAGAGTGGGATGTCTTGAAGGCCACATATCGTCATCTATTGTTTTCTATCTTTCCTCCTGACTTAACTCCACTGCATTGTGGAGGATGAGGTTGGGGGAACAGTGTTAAAACTACACCATTAACAATCAAAAATAGCAATCAAACTAAAAATAACTGATTGTTGTCTACATGTCAGACACTGTGTGAAGCTTGCAATATGAATAATCACATCTAATCCTCAAGAAAGCCCCAAAACCACGCCTTATTATCCCAGTTTTACAAATACAGAAACAGTGCCCAAGGTCATGCAGCTGGTTAAGTGAAGGAGCCAGGATCTGAACTCAGGAAAGCCATCACTCTTCTTTTTTCCCCATTTATCGGGGTGGGGGGGGGGCGGGGGGGACTTCTTGTTGTTCTAACCATCCATGCACTCATTGGTTGGTTCCTGTATGTGCCCTGGCAGGGATCAAAGCCGCAGTCATGGTGTATTGGCACAATGCTCTAACCAACTGAGCCTATCCATCTAGGGCAGCCCTTACTCTTAGTAACCACAAGTACCACCACCATCTAACACGGCATCTTCCTCAGAAATAAATACTTAAAAGATAGCACTTAGTGGAGAATACCAAGCAATAAATTGAATTACTAATGTCTTGAATGCCTTAGCGATGTGAAGTGGGGGTAGAGTTCTGCCCTTCTTATGAACCTGGGAACCAACAGCCAAAGATCTGGAAATGACCTTCTCACCCTTGGAAAGGAGGTAATACTGGAGAAAGTGTAGTAAAGAACTGTTTAGGCCCGGCTGATGTGGCTCAGTGGTTGAGCATCAACCTTTGAACCAGGAGGTCACAATTCAATTCCTGGTCAAGGGCACATGCCTGGGGTTGCAGACTAGATCCCCAGTAGGGAGCGTGCAGGAGGCAGCTGATCAATTATTCTCATCTTTGATGTTTCTATCTCTCTCTCCCTCTCCTTTTCTCTCTGAAATCAATAAAAATATTTTTAAAGAACTGTTTAAAAATAATAATAAATAAAAAGAACTATTTAGGTTCTTTAGCTATAAAGGATAACTAATGAATAACTAGACAATAATGACAAATCAATTCAATAAGTAATCATCATTCCAGGTTTGGTCCTGGGAGGGGTACTGTTTTAACTCTCTGAGTTCTAAGACCTACAGATGTCCAGATGCAGATAGGAAGCACATTCACTTGTAATCCAAAGCTCCCTGTGTGTGTCAAAGGAAATAACAGGAAATAAGGAGAACGGAGAGGGACGGGTTTCATGGGAGAGGGAGGGTTAAATGAGGCTTCGGGGCTTGAGTTAGGACACGCCTGGGGTGATTAAGAAGGAATACCACTTTCAGGCGATGGAGGGGCCCAAGCCTCCAGAAGTAGAGGGCCTGTGTTGCAGACTATTGCAAGGAAGTAATACTGCAAGAAGGTAATTTGGGGGGCAGTGAAACTGCTCTGTGCGATATTATAATGGTGGACACATGTCATACGTTTGTCAAAACCCACAGAGTGTACAACACAATGAGTGAACCTTATTGTGATGTAAAGTGTGGACTTTGGAGGATGATGATACATCAATGTAGGTTCACTGATTGTAATAATATATGTACTACTCTACTGCTGAGGCTGATAATGGGGGAGGGACGCAGGTAGTAGATAAGATCTCCCCTCCCTGTACTTACCCTTAATTTTGCTGTGAACCTAAAACTGCTCAAGTCTATTTAAATATCATACACACACACACACACACACACACACACACATAAAGAAGAACTTGGGCACAGCACAAGGGTGAAATGGGCATCAAGGATGACTCACCAACGGGTGACTGGAAGAAGAATGGTGTCACTGGCAGAGGAGGAAGTTGGAAAGGGGGCTGTTTATTAGCGGTAAGAAGGAAAGAAGATGAGCTCAGCTCGGAACAAGGTGGGATGGTATTGGACATCCACCAGAACAGTCTTCAGGCAATTGGACAGCAGTTGGGGGCTGAGATAAGAAAAGGGCCCAGGTGCCAGGCCGGAGTGGCTCCATCGGTTGAGCATCCTCCTGTGCACCCAAAGGTTGCCGGTTTGATTCCCGGTCAGGGCACATGCCTGGAATGCGGGTTAGATCCCTGGTTGGTGTGCGTGGGGAGGGCAGCCAATGGTTGTTTCTCTCTCACTCACATGGTTATTTCTCTTTCACATTGATATCTCTCTCTCTCTCTCTTCCTTCTCTCTAAGCATGTCCTGGGGTGAGGATTTAAAAAAATAAAAAGGGTATGCAAATTAGAGACAAAAGTCAGCATTAAATGTTCCTCTTTTCCACTGAGTGATAAATGCTGTTTCAAAAAGGAAGAGCGTTGTGACACTCTGGAAATAACGATCTTCCACAAAGTCCAGAGTGGCAGCCTCTGTCGCAAAGAGCTGCCGCTGGGGAGGCAATTTTGGTTTCTGTGAGGACAGCAACACCAGGGCTCGTAACCCAGGGTCAAGTTCAGGTCTTCCCAAAGTGACAACCCGTCCAGATATGGAGAACGGGCAAGCGATCTGAGGAGCAAGCCGCAGGCAGATTTCAGTTTTGAGTAAGATTTTCATTTTGAGAAGGAGTAGGAAGGACACTATGACTGAGAAAGGCAGTAGATTCGTCCCACGCTAAACGGCCTCACTGAATTCTTATTCTGCCCTTCGCCAAGGGGAGTCAACTGCTCTGTGCCTCAGCTGCCCCATGAATGAAAAGGGGGTAACTGCCTACTTCATGGATCTGCTCAGCAAAGATGAAGGTGTGTGCCTGGAGCTCACTGTCAGCGATGGTTACTCTCTATTATCGGTTCTAGACTTTTCCAAACCCCAGAGGGGAAAACTGCTGAGGTCTCTTCCTTAGGATCCCAGAGCACTTATTCCTTTAAATAAAAATTCTCTCCAAGTATGTTTGTCAGATGGGATTGTGATGTTTACAGAAGCAGAACATTTTAAATCTTAACGCTCTGAAACCCAGCCCATGCATAGGAAACACACTTTCCGCCGCAGCAAATCATTTACGTCCACGGCCTGGCCTTGGCCCAAGAAGGCTACGCTAAGACATGAAGAAAGTCCTTTTAAAAGTAGGTAAAACGCCAAAGTTATTATTCCTTCAACCCTTTGCCTGAAGTACTGCCTGTAATCCAAGGGCATTTGACACGTGTTATCTGCAGACTGTTTGGCAAACTTCTCCCAAAACAGGTCATAGTTTCCCAATGCTTCTCAACCATCAGGAAAATGAGCTGACTAGGAAAAGCCAGCATCCGGTCTGTACCTTGTAAATCATTAAGTTGATTTCCTGAGTTTTCATGTGTGTTTGGGCAGAAGGAGACGAGATCTCAGGTTCTGAGCATCCATAAATAGCTGTTTAACAGGCTCCGGTCTCCTACTCCGAGACACCGGAACCCAGAGCTATGGTGACACTCCCCAACCCCCAAACCCCCCAAGCAGTGACCTGGGGTGTCGTGGAAACAACTGCCTTCTCCCAGCCCTTCCAAATGCCACTGTACAATAAGAAGAGCTGCTATGTCAGTAAGAAAAGAGAAGTTAATCATCGGTAATAGCAAACCCTTGTGTGTGTCTTTATAATTTCTAAGGAGCGTAAATTCCCTACATACAAAGCCCCTTGTTCTGCTCTGCACTTTGGACCCTTTGGGTTGTAAGTCTGAGAGAGGAACTGGGAATATCCACAGCCATGGAGGGAAAAGACTCAGGAGCCTCTGGGAGAAACAGGGCTGAGTGGCAGAGAGAGGGACCCAGAAGACCCATGAGACGGTAGATCACTTATGTCATTTTTTATCATAGGCATGCTTAAGTATTTTTTGTTTTTTTGGTGCCCTTTTACTGGGAATTGAACTTGAGACCCTTTGGTCCACAGGCCAATGCTCTGAACAACCGGACAGGGCACCATTTTTCTTTTTTTTTTTTTAAATATATTTTATTGATTTTTTTACAGAGAGGAAGGGAGAGAGAGATAGAGAGTCAGAAACATCGATGAGAGAGAAACATCGATCAGCTGCCTCCTGCACATCCCCCACTGGGGATATGCCCGCAACCCAGGTACATGCCCTTGACCGGAATCGAACCCGGGACCCCTCAGTCCGCAGGCCGACGCTCTATCCACTGAGCCAAACCGGTTTCGGCTCTTTTTTTTTTTTTTAGTACTACATACTTATTATTCTTTTTTTTTTAAATATATTTTATTGATTTTTTACAGAGAGGAAGGGAGAGGGATAGAGAGTTAGAAACATCTGTGAGAGAGAAACATCGATCAGCTGCCTCCCGCACACTCCCCACTGGGTATGTGCCTGCAACCAAGGTACATGCCCTTGACCGGACTCAAACCCAGGACCCTTGAGTTCCCAGGCCGATGCTCTATCCACTGAGCCAAACTGGTTAGGGCCATACTTATTATTCTTAAAAATAAGAGGTTTATTATTTTAGTACTTTTTCTGTAAATTTAAGCTTATTTCAAAATTTAAAAGTTTAAAAGAAATAGGCTTCTATTGATGAAATCCTCCATGTTACCATTCCCTTCCTAATCCCACTCTCCAAAAGCCAACAACTATCTATAACTAGGACTATATCCTTTCAGAAATAATATTTTTTTTTAAAAATGAGATCATACTATACCTATTGTTCTGCACGATGCTTTCATTACTTAAATATATAAGGGATATTCTCCATATCAGCTCGTTTATAGCAACGTCCTCCTTTACCAAGCAGGCAAGTATTTCTGAGGGATAAAGTCCTAGAAATGGAACTGATGCATCAGAAAGAATGCAAAGTTTTTAATGTCCTAAACACTGCCAAAGTACCTTTCCAAAAGGTTGTACCAATTTAGACTCCCCACAAAAGTACATGGTGACAATCTATTTTCCCACACCCTGACCAACACTGGATGTGATCAACCTAAGCAAAATTGGTATCTTTGTTGTGTTTAATCCACACTTATCTGATTATTAATCAGGTTTAACATTTTAATATTCACATGTGAATGACCTATTAATAGCCTTGGCCTGTATTTCTATTGGATTTTTTTCTATTGATTCCTAAGAGTCCCATTATACCTATTGCAACTATTTGCTTTACTACTTTGTCATCTGCCTTTTAACTTTATGACAGCTTTTTCCTTAGAGAAGTACGTTTCCTGAAGTTAGACCACTTTTTTCCTTTAGAGTTTCTGAGTTTTATTAAATTTGGTGGGGCCTTTCCTCCTCAGGTTATTTTTTTAAATCATCTTACATATGTATATGAGCATTTTAGTATCTATAATTTTAGTTTTGACATTTAATCTTTAATCTAAATGGAATTTACTTGTGTGAATGGTGTGAGGCATATCTCATTTTTCCCTAAGTAGACAGCCAACTATCCCAAAGTCTTGACTACAGTCAATTTCATCATACACTCAATTCCTACCTTTACAATAGAACTGTTCTGGACTTCCTATTCCTGGTCCTACATGACATATTTTGATGTCTGGCTGAACAATACGTTAAAAAATGTACTGCCTATTAGTACAGATCTATTTTTCCAGGCGAATTTGATCCGTTTGTAAAAATCAAATGAAGTTGAAAGGCTAGCCTAAACTAACACTTAAAGGTCTCACAACCTATTAATCTTATTTAGTCATTAGAGCATCAATCTCTGGCCTGGAGGTGGCCTTTTTCCCAGTGATTCACACACAGAGAAATTTTAGACTCCATGGAATTTTATTTGAATTTACAAATCTCTCACCAAAAACTTTCCAACCCTATGGTTCTACCAAGAGGCCTGAATACGCTCCTCGTGGTCTGAATCTTTCTGCCTTCTCCCCGGTTTTTTAACACGCCAGCTCAGATCTTTCAGAGTTGTAGATTCTCATCCTAAATCACAGTAAACTGGTTCAGCCAGCAAGATGTCATTGTCAAGCCAGAGGATGCTGTATTTTGATAGGCGCTCCCTCTGTGCTGGCCTCTCGCACGGTGTTGCCGCCCGGCGCAGAGCCCGGAGCCTTCTGACATTTCATAGTTGATTCACCTGGCACCACTTGTTCACCTGGAGGTCTGGAGGCCTGAGTTTTAGTCCCCGTCCTACTTCTAACTAACTGCACATCAGATTACGTTATACTGCCTCTTCTTTAGGCTTCAGTTGCCTCATTTAAAAAATTAGGCAAAAAACTAAAAATGGAACTCCCATTTGACCCTGTGATCCCACTTCTAGGAATATATCCCAAGAAACCAGAAACACCAATCAGAAAGGATATGTGCACCCCTATGTTCATAGCAGCACAATTCACCATAGCTAAGATCTGGAAACAGCCTAAGTGCCCATCAGTAGATGAATGGATTAGAAAACTGTGGTACATCTACACAATGGAATACTATGCTGCTGTAAAAAAGAAGGAACTCTTACCATTTGCAATGGCATGGATGGAACTGGAGAGCATTATGCTAAGTGAAATAAGCCAGTCAATGAAGGAAAAATACCACATGATCTCACTCATTCATGGATAATAAAGACCATTATAAACTTATGAACAAAAATAGATACAGAGGCAGAGCTGCCTCGAAAAAAAAAATTAGGTTATTAAAAAAGTAAATAAAAAGAAAAAATAAGATAAATAAAAAGAAGAGAAACCTCTTTGGGTGATGGGCACACAGTGCAATACACAGATTTTGGGGGTTTTATTGTTGTTGTTGTTGTTGTTATTATTATTGCTTTTATAGATTTTGTATAATGGAACTGTACACTGGAAACCTACATGATCCTGTTAACCAATGTCACCCCAATGAATTTAATAATAAATAAATACATACATACATACAAAAAATGACATTAGAATAGTCATTACTAACTTTTCTTTCCACCATGGGTGACCCTTTAAGAAGCTGTGGCTTCTCTCCAAGAATAATGCACTTTTGCACATGGGTATGAAATCATCCATTTTCAGGGGGTTCACAGACTCCCTAAAGCCTATGTCTGAGCCCTGCCACTAGCTTTATTTTATTTTTTATTTTTTTAATGTATTTTATTGATTTTTTACAGAGAGGAAGGGAGAGGGATAGAGAGTTAGAAACATCAATGAGAGAGAAACATTGATCAGCTGCCTCCTACACACTCCCTACTGAGGATGTGCCCGCAACCAAGGTACATGCCCTTGACCGGAATTGAACCTGGGACCCTTTAGTCCGAAGGCCGACGCTCTATCCACTGAGCCAAACCGGACAGGGCTTTATTTTTTATTTTGAGAATATTTGTATTTCAGCTGAAGACGGTGAGACAGAGGAAGGGCTTAGGGCAGAAGTATCAGGAGAGAGCCAGGCAGTGCTCTGCTTTGGCTCCCTAGAAATGCTATAGGAAAGGAGTGAGCCAAGGAGGGCTGCTTTAGCTCATTGAAAAGTCAGAGAAAAGGGGGCCCTGGAGACAAGGTCAGGGGGGTAAGTCCAGGACAAGCTGGCTGCTGCCCACTGCTCCCTGGCTGCAAGTCTCATGGGGGCCCTTAGAACTTAGAGAGAGCCCTAGTCCGTGTGGCTTAGTTGGTTGGGCGTCATCCTGTGCACTGAAAGGTTACCAGGTTCGATTCCTGTCCGGGCACATGCCCAGGTTTCAGGCTCAATCCCCACTAGGAAGCATGCAGAGGCATCCGATCAATCAATGTGTTGCTCTCATCTCTCTCTCTCTCTCTCTCTCTCTCTCTCTCTCTCTCTCTCCTCCCTCCCCCCTTCCTCTCTCTCTAAAATTCAATACAAATAATTAAAAAAAAAAAACTTAGGGAAGAAAGGTAAAGGTAAAGATATAGGCCTGGGGAAGAAAGGCATGGGCATGCTCCAGAGAGCCTACCCTACCACAAGCTTTTAAAAATAACAGAGCATGCTCAATTAATATTCGACAAAGGAGGCAAGAGCATATAATGGAGTCAAGACAGTGTCTTCAATAAATGGTGTTGGGAAAATTGGTCAGATACGTGCAAAAAAGTGAAACTAGACCACCAACTTACACCATACACAAAGATAAACTCAAAATGGATAAAGGACTTAAACGTAAGACTGGAAACCATAAAAATCTTAGAAGAACCCACAGGCAGCAAAATATCAGACATATGTCATAGCAATATCTTTACCAATATAGCTCCTAGGACAACAGAAACTAAGGAGAAAATAAACAAATGGGACTACATCAAAATAAAAAGCTTCTGCACAGCAAAAGAAACCATCAACAAAACAACAATAAAGCCCACTGCATGGGAGAACATATTTGCTAATGTTATATCCAATAAGGGGCTAATCTTCAAAATGTATAGGGAACTCATACAGCTTAACAAAAGAAAGATAAACAATCTAATAATAATAATTAAAAAAAGGGCAATGGAGCCCTACCTGCTTTGGCTCAGTGGATAGTGTGTCACCTATGGACTGAAGGGTCCCAGGTTCAATTCGTGGTCAAGGGCACATGCCCAGGTTGCAGGCTCGATCCCCAGTGGGGGCCTGCAGGAGGCGGCCGATCAATGATTCTCTCTCATCATTGATGTTTCTATCTCTCTTTCTGGCTCCCTTCCTCTCTGAAATCAATAAAAATATATTTTTTTAAAAAAGAGTTGACCTTGAGCCCAGCCAGTGTTGTTCAGTGGTTGGGCCTCGGCCTAGGAACCAGAAGACCATAGTTCAATCCCGGTCAGGGCACAAACCAGGGTTTCGGGTTCTATCCCCAATAAGGGGTTTACAGGAAGTAGCTGGTCAATGTGTGTGTGTGTGTGTGTGTCTCTCTCTCTCTCTCATCAATGTTTCTCTCTCTAAAAAGAAAATAATCAACAATAACATATTTAGAAAAAGAGCTTCCCTTGACTGAGGCCTGGCTAAGCCCTTTACCCACATTCACAGGGAATGGCTCAGAGTACCCACTGGAGGACCAGGCTGCCTAGTGCAAATCTTGGCTCCATCATTTACTACTTGTCTGACCTGGGCTCTGTGCCTCAGTTTCTTCATTTGTAAAATGAAGGTAGAGAGGCCAAAAACAGTACTTACCTCAAGGATTGTTACTATAGAGGTAGTTGAAACAGGGTCTGGCTATTATAGAAATCTGGGACACATGTGTTGCATGGTTAAAATTGTGAGCTGAAGAGTGTAGGGAAGTTATAAATATCATGATGCCTTAGTTTCCCCAGTTTAATATAGAATCTGCTTCATAAATTGGTTGTGAGGATTAATGAGACTGCCACATAAAAACTCTTCTCATAATCCCTAGCATATCACAAATGCTCAATAAATTTCAGCCATTATGAGTAACAATTCTGGGGGCAAGGATTATCATTACCTTAATGTAGTTCTGAATAAAAGATAAACCAAACTTAGGTTAAGTGCCCCCCCCGATTGCACCTCAGATAGCAAATGGTTGTGCCAAGATTTCATCTCTGATGATTCTGAAAGCAGAAGTTGTAACCACTACCATGCACAGCCTCTTGTTTGAACAGAGCTTAGAGAACAAATAAAGGTGACTATTACCTCCTGGATTACTAAGAGAAAGAAAGAAAGAGATTGTGATAACAGTTCAAACTTTGGGGTATTCTCCATGGAGGTCAACCATGACTTTGAGCCAAAGCCTTTCTTTGCCATTCTTAGAAATGACAGACTGCTTCCCTGGCCAGGTAGCTCAGTTGGTTAGAGCATCATCCCAATAAGCCAAGGTTGCAAGTTCAATCTCAGCTCAGGACACATACAAAAGCAACCAATGAATGCATAAATAAGTGGAACGACAAAATGATGCTTCCTCCCACCCTTTCTCTCTCTCTAAAAAAAGTCAATAAATTCAAAAGAAAAGATGCCAAACCAGCATGGTTCAGTGGCTAAGCTTTGACCTATGACCCAGGAGGTCACAGTTCGATTTCCAGTGAGGGCACATGCCTGGGTTTCGGGCTCCATCCCCAGTTGGGGGTATGCAGAAGGCACCCAATCAATGATTCTCTCTCATCATTGATATTTCTCTCTCTCTCTCTCTCTCTCTCTCTCTCTCTCTCTCTCTCTCTTTCTCCCTTTCCCTCTCCCTTCCTCTCTGAAATCAATAAAAAGATTTTTAGGAGAAACCAAGATGGCGCATAGGTAAACACCAGAAATTGCTGCCTCCCACAACAACTTCAAAAATACAATGAAAAGACAAAACAAACATCATCCAGAACTACAGGAAGGCAGGCTGAGTGGAAGCTCTACAACTAGAAGGAAAGAGAAAAGAACACTGAGACTCAGAGGAGCTGCGGAAGTCAAGTGCAGAGGTATGGAGGCGCACGCAGAAAGGGCTGGCAACTGAGGACGCGGCTGTCTTTTTAAATCGGGAGGGAGTCACAAGCCCCCGAATGCTCTGAACTCCAGTTCCAGGAAGTCTCTGGGGACCCAGACTCATACAGGGAGAAACTGGACTGTCTAGCAGTGGGCAGAACTCGGAACTCGAGGGCGGCTTTCTCTCAAAGGTGCTTGCAGCGATTACCTAGGGAAACTGACAGGCAGGGACTCTTAGGGCATGGCTGAGGATCAGCCATAGCTGTTTGCTCCGCCCTGTTGAGTCCCTGAGACCCTGCCCCACCCAAGCTGCGGCAGAGGCTTTTGCATATGAATGCCCTGGCCCTTTGCAATCTGAAAATTACCTAACAAACTGCAGCTGGGCCAAACAGACCCAGAACTTCCAAGAGAAGACCCAAGGCCCCACAGCAGCTTGCATTGCTTCACAGCTAGGCCTTATCTGGGCACCTCCAAACCCCAAACAAGGAAGGGGAATCTGCAGATCTCTTCATAGCTCCTGCTGGGTAGCCTCAAGAAGAGGTTAAATTAGCACCTCCTTAGATCCAAGAAACAGTGTACCCAGTGGTCAGAGTGGGACCATCCAGATTACAACTCCTCAGATCCAAAAGGGACACACTCAGGGGGTAGACTCAGTGAGCACCAAAGCCCCACTGAAGCAAGTCTTGCCCCAGAAGGGTGTCTCCAGCTCAGAAGTTCTCCCACTGCAGACACAACTGATTCTCACAGCCAACTGGCCTGGAGGTCAATTCCTCCCAGTGATACCTACAACAATCAAGGCTTAACTACAACAAGACTGTGCACAAAGCCCACAAAGGGGTGCACCAAGAGTGTCCACCTCAGGTAATTGGGGAGGCTGAACCACTGGACCTTATAGGACACCTAGCACAGAAAGCCACTCTACCAACACAGGGAAGCAGCCAAAATTCAGAGACAAAGAAACAGATAACAAATGACAGAAACGGAGGAAAGCAAACTACTGGGTATAGAGTTCAAAACCACAGTTATAAGGTTTTTCAAGAATTTTCTAGAAACTGCCGATAAATTTAGTGAGACCCTGGAGGATATGAAAAAACACCAACTAGAAATTAAGCATACACTGACTGAAATAAAGAATAATATACAGAGATCCAACAGCAGACCAGAGGATCCCAAGAATCAAGTCAAAGATCTGAAATACAAAGAAGCAAAAAACACCCAACCAGAAAAGAAAAAAGAAAAAAGAATCTAAAAATATGAAGATAGTGTAAGGAGCCTCTGGGACAACTTCAAGTGTACCAACATCTGAATTATAGGGGTGCCAGAAGAAGAGAGAGAGCAAGATATTGAAAACCTAATTGAAGAAATAATGACAGAAAACTTCCCCTACCTGGTGCAAGAAATGGACTTACAAGTCCAGGAAGCACAGAGAACCCCAAACAAAAGGAATCCAAAGAGGACCACACCAAGACACATCATAATTAAAATGCCAAGAGGCCAAAACCGGTTTGGCTCAGTGGATAGAGCGTTGGCCTGCGGACTGAAGGGTCCCGGGTTCGATTCCGGTCAAGGGCATGTATCTTGGTTGCGGGCACATCCCCAGTGGGGAGTGTGCAGGAGGCAGCTGGTCGATGTTTCTCTCTCATTGATGTTTCTAACTCTCTATCTCTCTCCTTTCCTCACTGTAAAAACTCAATAAAATATATTTTAAAAAAAATAAAATAAAAAATAAAATAAAATGCCAAGAGCAAAAGACAAAGAGAGAATCCTAAAAGCAGCAAGAGAAAGATAGTCAGTTACCTACAAGGGAGTACCCATAGGACTGTCAGCTGATTTCTCAACAGAAACTTTGCAGGCCAGAAGGGAGTGGCAAGAAATATTAAAAGTGATGAATGCCAAGAACCTACAACCAAGATTACTTTATCCAGCAAAGCTATCATTCAGAATTAAAGGTCAGATAAAGAGCTTCACAGATAAGGAAAAGCTAAAGGAGTTCATCACCACCAAACTAGTATTATATGAAATGCTGAAAGGTATCCTTTGAGAAGAGGAAGAAGAAAAAGGTAAAGATACAAATTATGAACAACAAATACACATCTATCAACAAGTGAATCTAAAAATCAAGTGAATAAATAATCTGATGAACAGAATAAACTGGTGATTATAATAGAATCAGGGGCATAGAAAGGGAGTGGACTGACTATTCTTGCGGGGGAAAGGGGTGTGGGGGATGTGGGAAGAGACTGGACAAAAATCGTGCACC
Organism: Myotis nattereri; assembly: GCF_964212035.1. Taxonomy (NCBI): domain Eukaryota; kingdom Metazoa; phylum Chordata; class Mammalia; order Chiroptera; family Vespertilionidae; genus Myotis; species Myotis nattereri. The sequence continues at coordinate 61,496,054 of NC_138086.1, read as the reverse complement.
TATGCATGAGGACAGTGGGGGGGGGGCGGGGGTGAGGGTGGAGGGTGGCATGGGAACCGGGTGGAGGGGAGCTATGGGGGGGGGGGGGGAGGAGGAACAACTGTAATAATCTGAACAATAAAGATTTAATCAAAAAATAAAAATAAATAAATAAATAAAATAAAAATCAAGGGGAAAAAAGGAAACATATGTAATACCCTTTGTAATACTTTAAGCAATAAAACTAAAAAAAAAAAAAATCAAGTGAATAAAAAATCTGATGAACAGAGTAAACTGGTGAATATAATAGAACCAGGGGCATGGAAAGGGAGTGGACTGACAATTCTTGTGGGGGAAGGGGTGTGGGGGTGCAGGAAGAGACTGGACAAAAATCGTACACCTATGCATGAGGACAGTGGGAGGGGTAAGGGCAGAGGGTGGGGTGGGAACTGGGTGGAGGAGAGCTATGGAGGGGAAAAAAAGAGGAACAACTGTAATAATCTGAACAATAAAGATGTAATTTAAAAAAATAAATAAAAATAAAAATATTTTTAAATAAATAAATAGAAAAGAAATGAAAGATTGCAAGGTAGGACCTTGCTCTCGGCCAGTTCTAAGCCCTTCACAAGTGGTTGTTAAACCACAGCCCCCAAAATAAACAAAAGTAAATAAATAAAAAGCCATTTCCCACAATAGCTTACCTAACTAACCAAGTGAACCCTTCAAAAATGAAAGTAGAAATCTTAAGACTGAGGAAAGATATCAAGAGTGCCCGAAAGTCACGTCCCACTGCTGCTACAGAACACAAATGTTAGTCTTTAATTCAGACGCTTTTATTTGGAAAAAGAATGAAGGTGCTTATTTCCATTTTCCAGATACCAAGCTCCAGGAAGCATTCCCATGAGTAAAACAAGAGGAAGTTCGCACCACAGCCCATCGTGGTGGGGAGAGAAGCGGAGAGTGTCAGTCAAGAGAGCCCTGGCTGTCACCCCAATAAATTCAATAAAAGGGGGGAGCAGAGAGGGCCCTGGGGAGGAGCAGTGTCACCTGAACCAGTCCCCACTCTTCCAACACCGCTTTCCTCACCTCAGTGAAACAGTGACCTCGACAATGAGAAGGAAACAGACGGGCAGAAGAAACAGCATGATCCGGTAAAATACAAGTCAGTGCTAATCACATGACTTCACATCTTCCTATATTTATTTCTTTATTCAAAACAGCCCATGCCTTAAAAAAAGAAAAAGAAAAAGAAAAGCCTTAGGAACAGGCATCATTGGAAGTAATGGCAGAAGTAGCAGGAGCACCTCACTTCATCTCTATTCTCAGAATGAGGAGACCCAGCTAAGCTTGGTCAAAGGATGGAGAAATCAGTTCTCACTAGTGGCACCCACATCACCCCCTCTGACCCAGGGGAATAAAGGGAGTTTATACACCCCACGTTTACACCCACCCCTCGCCCCCAAGTGGGGAGAACTCTGCAGCAGGAGTCAGCAGCCCATGGGAATCTACGCCTGTTCTACTCGGGTCTGGCTGAATGACTGCCCTCCCAGGGCCTTCTTTACCCCTTCTTAAAAGGAAAGGTTAGAATGAAATCACATGAAATCTCCTGCCTGCTCTAACTTTCGAATTCCGTGAGTCTTACATGTAAACATGTCTTGCCCAAATAAAAGCCCTTCATTTTGTGAAAGAAAGAGACAACAGGCCCCAAATGGAGTCACTTAGGCTAAGCTCCACATCACCAAACCAAGATAATTCCTAATTTAATTACCATCCAGCCTCTACCAGGAGTAAAACCTTTAATCAGTCAATCTGCAATTACCTGGTCAGTACTGGTGAGGTAACCTGCTGGACAGACCCCTGCCTTCCCCTAAGGAAGGTGACCTCCCACAACCAATCCGATGTTTGCTGGCATCACTTCCAGGTCCGCTCCCTTGTGCCTATGAAAGTCTTCCATCTTGTACGGCTCCTGGGAGCACCTTTCTATCTGCTACCTGTCCGATTCATGAATCACTGAATAAAGTCAGTATCTTTAAAATGTACTCGGTTGAATTTTTTGAAAAAAACACTTTCAAGCCCCATGTTGCTCTGAATCCCGTGACCACTCCCCTCAGCAACCCGTGCCTAACCTTAACATAAGCATGAGGCATCAGAACTGCAAACCAGGCTGTTGCTCTCCGGAGGCACCAAACCTGGTACTCGGGGTCAACGTGGATTCTCTCAATCCTACAATCCCATGGGGGGTGGGGGGTGGGGGGACAAAAACAAAAACCAAGCCTGCTATCCTTCCCAATGCCCAAACCCAAAGCTTCCCTTTCATGAATTAAAATAATACCCACCCACCCCGGCCTGGTGCAAGGTGCCACAGCACTTCATCTGGCATCAGGTTTGCAGCTCTGCCCCACCCTCTCTTCTAGCGGAGAAGCCCTGGGTCCTGCCTCCCGCGCCCTCCCCCGGCGGACCACCGCGTCTTCCTCCCCCTCCTCACCTCCCCCGCCACCACCACCCCCGCACAGCTCAGCTGGGGAGCAGGCTGCTCCCCGCTCCAAACCCAGGAGACCCAAACCCTTCCTAGCCCGCGGGGAGCGGCACCTGGCGCACCGGGAAGGGCCCACGCCTCTGGAAAGGCGAGGGCGGTCGACTCGCCCCCCGGCTGTGGTCCCAACCCCGGCGGCGGCGGCGCTGGCGAGGCCCCCGGCAGGTGCCCTGTCACTTACCCGCGGCGGCTCCAGACGGACGGCCGCGCGGGGAGGCCGGCGCGCAGCGGAGTTTGCTGACTCAAAGGCGCGGCAGCGGCGGCGAATGCCAGGAGCGCACGCGAGCGCAGCCCCGCGCTCCCCGCGCCCGCGCGCAGCTCCGCCGCCGGGCCACTGGCTTCCGCTGTCCGGGCCGCGGCCCCGCGCCGCCCAGACCAGGTGCGGCTCCGCGTCGCCGGCTGCGCTCCGCCCTCCCGCCCGCCCGCGGGAGACCAGGCGGCCCCGCGGCCCGCTGGGCTGCGGCGAGCGGTGCAGCCGCGGGGGGGCGCCGGCGCGCCGGAGCCTGGATTCTGCCTCCCGGGCCCCTGGAGTCAGACGAGAGGAAATGCTCCGGCAGGCGGCAGGCGGGGTTGCTGAAGCTGAGGGTGTGCAATGGCACCCTTCGGAATCACACTGGATAGCCACCGGGAGCTTGCTACCCTGGTCCCTTACTTAGGGGAAGGATTGATGAATGGGGAGAGGGATGGGTAGATTATGTGATAAACAAAAAGGATAGAACGCGAACCGTGAGATCTAGGTGGAGGGCATACGGGAGTGTACCATAGTCTTTCAACTTTTCCATGTTTAAGACCTTTCATAATAAAACTTTTGGAGGAAAAAAAATGAGATCTGTCAATCATTTCCCAAATGGTATTTTGGGCTGCGTCTGACCACTTGTTTGCATGGAAAATAAATGACTATGTTACTAGTTTATGTATTTAGTATATATACCCTTTATCATTATTTTAGAATGCACTCTTTTTACTTTAATAAAAAAAAAAAGTTTGCTGCCGGGCTGGCGTGGCTCAGTGGTTGAGCGTTTCCGTGAATCAGGAGGTCACCGGTTCAACTCCTGGTCAGGGCACATGCTGGAGGTTACTGGCTAGTAGTCCCCATTGTGGGGCGTGCAGGAGGCAGCGATAATGATTCTCTCTCATCACTGATGTTTCTATCTCTCTCTTCCTCTCCCTTCCTTTCTGAAATCAATAAATACCTTTTTTTTTTTTTTTTTTTTTTTGCTGTAAAACTATGCCGTGTTGCCTGCAGCAGCCTCATACATCCGATTGCATCATTTTATCTTGTGCTGGATTTAATCTCCTGTTGTTTTGTACGGTAACATGCAATACAGGCTTGTAACCTTGGAGCCATAGGATACATCATATAGCCCAGATGTGTAGTAGGTTTTACCATCTAGGTTTGTACACTATGACATTTGCACAACGATGAAATAATATAATGACACGTTTATCAGAATGTATTTTCATCTTTAAGCGATTTATAACTGTAATCACTGAAATTGCTAATTGGTGACTATGTGGCAGAATAATAAATATAGCCTAATATTTCATTTTTCAAGCATGAATTTCCTCCTTAAAATATGGCTGGCTGCTGATTATCATTCAGGGCCACTCCAGGCCCAACTGAAAATGTACCTGGCTGCCCTCCACAGCCAAATCGATTTTGCATAACAAAACTCCGAAACCTGCAATAGTATGTCTTAGGTTCTTGGATCCTGAACTCGCATCGCTGAAATATGAATCAGGTATTTATTTTCCTAAAATTGCACCCAAGTCATAACACACAAGTGAATGTAAACATAATCACTTTTGAAAATAAAATTAAAGTCTGTTTTTCAAATTCTTGTCTCTATGCTCCACAAAGAAAAGCATTTTGACTGGAAAACAAAATGCAGCGTGTGTCTAAGGTCCTACCTAAGAGATTTTGCAAAATTTAAAACTTTTTGAATTTATTATGGTCAAGAACACAACCTTACAACTGTGGACAGAGCAGCAAAAACCTTTGGCAAGTCTATCAGAGATCATTTGAATATGTTAGAATTATGGCCCTAAGGAAAAGCAGAATATGAAAAGAATTCAAAACAGAATGAAGCAATAATGGATTGTTTAAAGCCATTCCATCAGTGTAGCAGCTGGGTGGGTAGTGTTTCTGGCTTAACAATTGTAATTGAACCTGAATCCAGTCACCTGAGCTAGGCCACTGCTACCTTTTTTAGGTTGCGACTTTTTGTTACACTATCAGTAAGCAAGTAAACTGGGACTGTGTGGCGCTTAAGAAATCCTAGTTTGTTAATGAAATCACCATACAATTGTCCTTAGGAAATTATTTTTTAATTATATTTTGATTGATTTCAGAGAGGAAGAGAGAGAGAGAGAGAGAGAGAGAGAGAGAGAGAGAGAGAGAGAGAAACATCAATGATGAGAGAGAATCATTGATCAGCTGCCTCCTGCATGCCCTGCACTAGGGATTGATCCCAAAACCCAGGCATGTGCCCTGACCGGGAATCCAACCCTGACCTCCTGGTTCATAGGTCAACCACTGAGCCATGCTGGCTGGGCAAGAAATTATTTTACCAAATCTTGCCTCAACAAGTGACTTCTACATTTACTGGGTTCAAACCCAAGCTTTACCACCTCTCACTCTGTGATCCTGGGAAAATAACAAACTCTCTGGGCCTCATTTTCCCACCTGAAAAATGGGACGATAATGATAGCAGCACTAGCCTCATAGGGTTGTTGTGGGGATTAAGAGAAATAACTCAGGTGAAGCTCTTGGAACTGTGCTGAGTGCATAGTAAGTGCTTGACAGATTTTTTTGTTATGATTATAACTTTGTTATTATAACTGTTTTTATACCTTGATCCTCTTTTCTAATCTTCCATCTAAAGCTAAGTGCTCTTAGACATATTAAGGAAAGCCACCTCCATTCCCTGCCTCTAACTCATAAGTCATTAAAAAGACACTGAGTCCTTCCTCCATCTCCTAGGAAAATTGCAAAATCCCCAGACAGAAAAAAGGAAAGTTGTCTGGACTCAGTGATCGGAAATTATAATTAACTGACATGTTACATTTAAAACTCTAAATTTACCTGAATGGTCCTGCCTTCTTGAGAAACATTGCCATGGCAGATACTTATAATATACAGAAGATGGTTTTTATTAGTCATTAAAACAATAATGAAAAGTGAGCAAAAAAATTAAACAAGTGACAAATAAGTTGGATTTTGATTTCTGGTCCATTACAAATATAATCTTTTTTCAAGAGTATAAAGACAGCTCTAGCTGGTTTGGCTCAGTGGATAGAGCATCAGCCTGTGGACTGAAGGCTCCCGGGTTCGATTCCGGTCAAGGGCACATACCTGCGTTATGGGCTCTATGCCCAGTAGGGGGCATGCAGGAGGCAGCTGATCAATTATTCTCTCTCATCATTGATGTTTCTATCTCTCTCCGCCCTCTCCCTTCCTCTCTGAAATCAATAAAAATAAAAATATTTTTAAGAGTATAAAGACATACAGATTAATGTGGATAAAAATAACCATTCTTGATTATCAAACTAATGTGTTTTTTCAAAATACCTCTTATGCAGCCCTCCCCAAAGAAAGACTAGAAAAAAGTTCTGAGCCTGGTTACCTGTTTGTAAGATAAAGGGGTGCAGACTTCTCATCTATCTTCCCACCCCTCTGACTTCCTTACTGTTGTTAGTGGACGACTGTTCTCACAGTTAACACTCCAGACCTACTAACTTGGCGCTGCCTTTGACCTGCTCCCTTCCCCTGGTCCACTCAGGTGCAAGCCACACACATTTCATGTGGCAGATCTTGGTGTTACTCACCTGCCTTCCATCCTCCTGCCAAACTCTGACTCTCAGAATCCTGCAGTCACCTCTTCACAGTGGTTTTCAAATGTTTTTAGCAATGGGATCCTTTCTTTAAGTTCACCCCATTTATAAAATAGAAACCGTACTTTATTACTATACACTTGAAGAATTTGATTTTGTTTATCATAAAGAAATCCATGACCACCGGACGCTGCTTTCTTGAACACCCACATTTGAAGCCAGGGGTTTGTTAATGATTGTTCGAATGTCCTATTAGGGTCAACATCCAATTTATTTCTCTATCTGATGGCTCAATATTGAGAAAAGTCTAATCTACTCCTAGAAGTCTTTCTAACATGTGTAAATAGTTGAAGATGTTCCTCAGTCTAAGCCATTCAGAAGTTTGAAAGAGAATAGTTGAATTTTTTTTTGTTTCAAAGATGAAGGGCTGGAGGCTATACTTTGGGTGGTGAGCACACAACAGAGTATACAGATGTGCTATAAAGTTGTACACCTGAAATTTACATAATGCTATTAACCAATGCTACCCCAATACATTTAACAAAAATAAATTTTAAAATAGGGGGAGAAGATGAAGCACTGGGATATCTAACACATCCTCATGCTCTATCACAAACAGAGAATGCTGGTAAGAAGACCAATAGTGACAGTAAATGCTAACATGTCTATAATGGGAGTTACTGCCACACAACATGCGATGTGTTCAGTTGTCTTTGCACATCTGTATAAGAAAGAACTCCGGTGCTTCTCCTTTATTCTCACACTGCTTCCATACTCTTAACACTTCTGACACCAAATGTGTGGGGGGGGGTTTTAAAAAATATACGTACAAAATATCTCTAAAAGGATACACTTTAGTGGGTACTCTAAATCCTTCTGAGCCTTTCAAATATTATAGAGTGCCTTCAAAAATATGTAATCAAAGTGAGAGACAAACACTAAAGATACGAACAGACAATTCACAAAACAGGAATTACCAAGAGCTAATAAGGCATGAAAGGAGAATCCATGCCTTAGCGTAGTTGATAATTTTTAATTGGCAGTATCTCATGTTGACTACAGGTATTTTCATGCTCTGTTCATGAGAGTATAAACTCAAGAAGCAATTTTGGAGACCAATGTGGTATTGTCTTATCAAAACTAAAATTGTGTGTATCCTATAAGTTAGCAATACCACTTCTCAGCATGTCTCCTACAGAAACCCTTACATGTGTGCCTGGGGCCATGTATGTACAAGGATGGGCACTGCAGCATTGTTTGTAACAGCAAAAAACTGGAAGCAAGTTCAATGTCCACCAATATGGGAATCTATATAAAAGCCTAAGTGACCAAACGACCGTAACGACCCTAACGACCAGTCGACCAGTTGCTATGATGCAAACTGACCACCAAGGGGCAGACGCTCAATGCGGGAGCTGCCCCATGGTGGTCAGTGTGCTCCCACAGTCAACCTCCCACAGTCCCTCCCCCTCCCCCAGCCGGCTGGCCACCCCATAGCCTCAATCACCAGCCAGGCTGAGGGACCCCATCTGTGCATGAATTCATGCACCGGGCCTTTAGTGTTTAAATAATCCATAATATATCCATGGCATAGAATACTGTGCATCAAATCAAAGAATGAAGGAAGTCTATGTGTATTGATGTTGAAAGATCTTCAAGACACACTCAATGAAAAAATAACACAAAAGAGAAGATAATACAGAGGGCTACTATTTATATGAGCAAAATTAGATTTAGATTAGCAAAACTAGTTTCATCCAGTGTTTTTGCTTTTTAATTTTTTTAAAACTGATTTTTAGAGAGAGGAAAAAGGCAGAGGGAGAAAGAGAGAGAAACACTAATCCCTGCCTGACCTGGGATCTAACTGGCAGCCTCTAAGGGCCCGGGACAATGCCCAAACAACTGAGGTCACACCAGCTAGGGCAGTTCCATTCAGCTTTCTAAGAACATTCTGTGCGAAAGACAAGAAAGGCATCTGTATTAGTATCTATTGCTGCATAACAAATGGCTGTAAACTGGCAGCTTAAAACAAGAAGCATTTATTATCTCCCACAGTTTCTGAGAGTCAAGGATCCCGGAGTGGCTTACCAGTGGTTCTGAGAGTCTCTCACGACATTGCCGTAAAGCTGTTGGCTGGAGCTGCAATCGTCTCCAGACTCGACTGTGGCCAGAGAATCGACCTCATGAGGTTGCCGGCAGCCCTCTCGGTTCCTCACTGGCTGTTGGCTGGGAACGTCAGTTCCTCAGCAGACAGGCCTCTGCATGGGACTGCTCACCGCATGGCAGCTTGCTTACCCCAGAGCGAGTGATCTGCAGTCAGGGTTGGGGATGCAGAGCACCCAGACAGGCTGCCATCTTTTCTAACCTGTCTTAGAGGTGACCTACCATCTTTTCTGCTGTATGCTGTTGGACGCACAGACCAAGGCTGATACAGTTGGGAGAGAACTACTTAAGGGCACGAAGACCAAGAGGCAGTCCTTGGGGGCCCTCTTGGTTGACTGACTACCACAGCATCTGAACACTTCCTGCCTCTACAACCAGCTTGCCTCCTGAAGATCAGTAGAAACAGGGGAACACAATTTCATTTTTAGACAATGAATATCTCCTCAGTCACTCTGGGAATTGTAAACTTAGCCATGGTTTGCCAAGCCCTATGTAGTTTGTAGAGGCATATATGGCTGGCGGGTGGGGGCGGGGGGGGGGAGGGGGGTGTAAATTGTCTTGTTCTCCTAGTGGTATTTAATTGGCATTTTGCCACATTTCCTGTTGTGCTTATCTGTCATCTAGACATTGTATGCAAGGCACTGTTGGTATTAGTTACTTCATGACAGCTCTCTATTTCCCCACTGAAGTAACTAACCATATATAAAATTCCACCAGTTCTCTACCTATGAGATTACTGGTGCGTGTGTGTTTACATTAAATGTTTTTTCCCCCTGAAGGTTTCCAACTTTATTTTAATAATTATGACATTTTTTCTTAGAGCAGTGGTTCTCAACCTTCCTAATGCTGTGACCCTTTAACACAGTTCCTCATGTTGTGGTGACTCCCAACCTTAAAATTATTTTCGTTGCTACTTCATAACTGTAATTTTGCTACTGTTATGAATCGTAATGTAAATATCTGATATGCAGGGTGTATTTTCATTGTTACAAATTGAACATAATTAAAGCATAGTGACTAATCACAAAAACAATGTGTAATTATATATGTGTTTTCCGATGGTCTTAGGTGACCCCTGTGAAAGAATCGTTTGACCTCAAAGGAGTCGCGACCCACAGGTTGAGAACCACTGTCTTAGAGTCTTTGTTTTACTGTGGGTACATACTCCAGTGTGTATTAGAGAAGAAACACACGTACGATCGTGGGCATTTGAATGCATATAAGAATGTAGCTATACAACTTACTCTTAAATCTGCCTATGCCTAAATAAAAGCTTCTCTTAGTGTACCTACAATTTTAAAATACTGTAAATTTAAGTGATTTGTCATTCCTCCTTCCCAATTTGTTGTTTTTGAAGAGTGGATTTCTTTATATCTTCTTGGGCATCCATCCCACACTTACTAGTAGAGATGATGATTCTTCCTGAACAACGGAATTCTGTACGTAGGAACAAATGGGCTATAAATTATTGATATGGAGTCAAGAAATAATCACACCAGTGTTTCCTTTGTTGCTATGATACAGTAATGAGACAGGTTAGTAAGCCAGGACAAGCAGAATAGGGAAACTGAGACCATTAGACAAGCAGTATGCAGCCATCTAGTAAATCCTATCTTCTCTAAACCAAGGACACTTAAATGGCTTACACTGGGGTGGGAGAGGACAATGGGGGAAAAACGGGGCATAGGTAGTACTTTCAACAAAAAAGATTAAAAAAAAAAAAAGACAAGAGTAAATGGCTTACACTTCTCTTACCCAACCAGAGGGTAAATAGCTTAAATCACCCTTCTCAGGGAGGTAGCAGAAATCCAATAGTGCCAATGGCCAACCACACCCACGGACAGATGAAGTTAAGGGAATAAATCTCATTTTGGCAAATCAGCATAAAACTGATGAGTACTAGATTGAGATCCTCCTATAAGACCTCCCCTTCATGCACTACCTTTAAAGTCCCTCAAAAGAAGGCCCCAGGACATGCTCTCCCTCCCAGGGCAGGCCCATGCCTTTCTCTTCCCTCTCTTCTTCCCCCACAGGCATGCATCTACTAAACTCAAAGAGACCCCACGAGGCTTTCATCCAGGGCAGCAATGGGCAGTGGCAGCTCATCCAGGTGTCAGGTGGGAAGTTAGACATGAGCGGGCTGGGGTGGGGTCATGAACAGGAGTTGGACCAGCATTGCCTTCAGACCGCCTCTTTGTGGTCTGAAGCCAGCAGACTGCCAGCAGGCAGGCTCAGAGGAAAACCTCAGTGTGACTTTTCTAGGGCCCTAATTTTAATAAAAATTGCATTGCGGTTTTGACATTCTCCCTCCCCCCGTGGGTTTTTCTGTATGCATTATGGGCAAGGGCATGCACAGAAGAAATCCTATCTAATAATAGACAAACATGATAATTGACCGTACCTTCACTACGCCTCCTACTGGCTAATCAGCGCTATATGCAAATTAACCACCAACAAAGATGGCGCCTAATTTGCATACTGCGGGCAGGGCAGGAGAGCGCCATCCCGCCTGCCCTGCCACCATCCAGGCCTGCTATCTGTGACCTGAGGCGTCTGGGCGGTGCAGCAGCGATCGGCCAGCCCGCCCTGTTGGGGTCCAGCCCCAGCAGGTCCAGGGGTTCCCAAAGGTGTGGATGGAGTTGGAGAAGAATGAAGGAAATGGAGGCAGCCTTCAGTTGATCAGCATAGCCAGGTTCTCTCTTTATTGTCCTGTTACATCTATATTTATACCATTTGATCCTATAAGCATGCCTCTATAATCACATCATGGTATGTTTTGGGTAATGTTCTACAGTTCCTTGTTTCTTATCTGACCTTTGCTAAAAATCCTGTCGCTATCTAGTTCTGTTGATTTTAATCTTGTCTAGGTTAATCTCTGTCTTCCATTACAAGGGCTATTCCAAGGTCGCTGCTCTACTGATAAGCTACAAGGAAGTGACTGAAGGAGATTATCCTACCCAGTAAAGGTTATGTCCTCCCAGCCTCACTGCTTGCCTTCCCTGGGACTGCCCTGTGTCAGTGGATCTCCAGGGGTATAGGCTTTGGTGCTTTCCCTGGTGGGCAGACCCCTGGGGATGTGGGCCCAATGAAGTATGGTAGCAATCATCTCAGGTAGAAACTATAGTTTAACTTTAACCCTGCTGTTTGGTTCCTGTACTTATTTGTTTGCTAAAATAATAGAAAAGTTATTATAATTTTCTGAATTATATAAATCACCCCATTCAATTGACTACCCTATTGATTGTACTGTGAATATTCCATTGGTTGTGGTCATACTGGTCTTAGAAAGCACATTTTTCTTTACCTGGGAAGGACAGCACAGTTATCCCAAGGTCAGAGGGCTCCAGTTAAGGTGTCCCTGTTGACACAGTGTTCCAGAGACCAAAAAACTGTAATTTAGATAACATGCTTAAGTATGACCAGGTTCCTCATTCCAGACCCAAGGGCTCTAGATAATGTATTTTTGTCAATTCAGTGATCTGGAGACCCAAAACTATAATTTAGATAACATGCTGCTTCTGCTTCTGTAAACTGCTTTTTTTGCAAACCAGGTTCCTCATTCCAAACCTTGGGATGTAATCAATACCTTTGTGATCTTTGCTTATATAAGTCTGGTTTTGCGGCCTTCTTATTATTATGAGATTTGGGGAATGGCCCCTCATAGTCCCCGATTGCAATAAATGTGACTCTTTAATTCGACTTCTTGAGGTGTCCTCCTGTGATTCGTGGGGTACATTACAACACCAACAAGTCCCAAATTTATTGCCAACAGTCTTTGTCCAAGTTCTTCATAAGTAGTACATGGTATTTCTGTAACACTAGGGGGATTTACTGATTTATTCTCTTCCTTAGTCCTGTTAATCCCTAACCTGGGGAAACAAACAACCTTTCTCGGGGAGGTGGTCCTGTTTAAAACACATAGCGCTAAGAGGGGGAGCAAACCATATGCCATATACGCCAGGTCCCTTGAAACATAAGCTGTGCAGATGTTTCTTCCCTACAGTGACTGTGTCAAGCAGCAAGGGTGGTCCGGCTTCTGGCACTGCCTGGCCTCCATCCGGGCATCCCCTGTGCAACCAGACCCGGGGTGGCTGGGCGGGGCAGCAGCGATCGGCCAGCCTGCCCAGGCATCCCATGTGCAACCTGACCTGGGATGGCGCCCCAACCCCCAGATCGGCCCTGCCATGTGCGTGACCCAGGAAGGCGGGGCAGGCACCAAGGGATCGGGATTGCCATCTTCCACCCAAGGAGCGGGCCTAAGCCAGCAGGTGGTTATCTAGCAAGGGGTCCCAGGCTGTGAGAGGGCACAAGTGGGGCTGAGGGACATCCCCCACCCTCCCTCCCCTGCCAGTGCACAAATTTTTGTGCACCGGGCCTCTAGTATAGTTATATAACCTTTTTCTGTCAATCATCCCTGAATGCAAATGAAAGTTTCCACTCAGAAAATCCCTCATTTAAATGCTATAACCCAGGAGTTAAGGGCCATTGTCTCTCTTGACTGGCTTGCTCTTTAATTTTATTTTTGTTGGCCTTAAAATCTTTTCTGCTTGGATGAGAAGAACCAAGGTCCCAGCCCCTAACCCCAATAGGTAACACAGGGCTAACCCCTGAACCTGTCCCCAAGGCCCCCTTTTTTCTGACTTCTTAGTCCCTCTCCTGTTATCCTAGGCCCTTCCTTGCTTCACTGTCCCCAGCTTTAGTAAACGTCTCCTAAAATTCACCTGGACTCGTGTTGTGAAATTTTTTCTACACCAAGAACCCACACCTGTTCAGGGCCAGACCCGCGTTCCAGTAACAGTAACACTATGTGATCTGGATGTACTGTTATACTAGAGATATTATTTGGAATAATATACCTACATGAACTACATCTGTCTAGGGCTGGAAATGTCTGGTTTGTGAAGTGAGTTCTACTTTTGGTCAATGGCCGGTAAGGACATTGGAAAGAATGAGCCTATAAGTTTAGGTGAAAATGGTCTTAGGCTCGGCAAGCACGTGGATGTAAATTCAAGCAATTTGTCATTCATATGCACAAAGATATGAATAAAATCTCAACCAGTTGCCTGTTCAGGCACCTGTTCAAGCTCAAAAAGTTAATAAGACACAGCCCCTGTTCCCTAGGAGCTTGTCAGAGGAAGACAGGCAAATGCAGTTGCTGTTATGATACTGTGAGGGGAGGTATGCTGGGGTAGAGACAGGAAGCTCATGGCAGGGAGCCTAACTCATACATTTATTTTTTCGAGGAAACGTAAATTAGTAGGTAGAGGGTAGCTGAAGGCAGAAAGAAGTAGGTAATGTGGAGGAAATGTGGGTTTCTATGGAAAGTAATCTCACAGGGTGACCTGACCATAAATTCCTAACTGGGCAGGTCATGGTAGGTAGTCACTCCCCAGGCATTTAACTTTTTAATGAAAGGTTTATCTTTGCCTGAAGCACACCCGGTCCATTGTTTCTGTGCATCTAGATTAGCACAACTTTTAAATAAACCAAAACCATCCTCAAGTGAGCACATAATCTTGTTAACTAGCCTGTAATCTAATCCCTGCCTTGCTTTCTCCCGCCTTCCTGTAATCTTCCTTACCTTCGGCTCCTTAGTTTCAAATACAAAATGGTTACGGTTGGGAGCATTTGAGATCTTTTCCCCCTGCCATATGTGGTCAATTTTGGCTCAAATAAACTCTTATAGAAAGTTTCAACAGGTTTGGATATTTCTTACGCTGACAGTAAGAAGGGAGAGATCGCAGGATGGCAGGGCATGACTGAGACTGGACAGTGAAATTTTGTGTTTGAGTCTAAGGTAAAGATTCTTAATCATTCTTTTTTTAAAAAATATTTTTATTGATTTCAGAGAGGAAGGTAGAGGGAAAGACAGAAACATCAATGATGAGAATCATCGATTGGCTGCCTCCTGCATGCCCCCTACTGGAGATCAAGCCCGAAACCCGGGCATGTGCCCCTGACTGGAATCGAACCTGGGATACTTCAGTCCACAGGCCGACACTCTGTCTATTGAGCCAAACCAGCTAGGGCTTAACCATTCTTTTAGAGAAGGTTTATCTCTCTCACTTAATCCTGTAGATCAGGGATTGGCAAATTACAGCCTTTCAGGCCAGATCTGCCTGTCTTTCTGTGTCCCAAAAGCAAATAATGGTTTTTACATTTTCAAATGGTTGAAAAAAACAGGAAGAAAAATATGTCTATCTGAAATAGACTTGGGTCCAACACCTAGAACAGTACCAAGCAAGAACAGCAAATGGGCAGTACTTCCTTCATAGTAATTGTACCATTTTTAATTTGATCCTGTTTGTTGGAAGGAATGGTAGCAATTCCACCATGAATTTAATTCATCCCTGAAAATGAACATGTACTCATAATCTCTGATATCTTTTCACTGCTTTTCCTTTCCGGCCGGTGTGGCACAGTTGGTTGCTGGCTCAGTTCCTGGTCAGGGCACATGACCAGGTTGCTGGCTTGATCCTGGGTGGGGGGGTGTACAGGAGGCAGCCAGTCGATGTTTTGCTCTCACATCATTGTTTCTCTCTCTCCCTCTCCCTTTCTATCTCTCTCTAAAAATCAATAAACTATTAAGAAAAGAAAAATAAAAAGCAAAATAGAACCAATCCAGACCACTTTTCTTGGAATACATACACTAAATAGGGAATGCATATTTGCTACCACAGACATATACTTGTTTTTAGACAAGTGAGGAGCAATAGGAGAAATTATCAACAGTTCAGAAAACAATGATAAGCACAAGGGAGACTATTTCAGATTGTATGGGCTAAATTATTATTTTTTTAAATACTGGAATGCTTCACGAATTTGTGTGTCATCCTTGTGCAGGGGCCATGCTAATCTTCTCTGTATCGTTCCAATTTTAGTATATGTGCTGCCGAAGCGAGCACTGTGTGGGCTAAATTTAAAGCAGGCTTCAGGATTTTAGGGGGTTGGTGGGGGGCGGGGAGAGTGTACATTCCCAGGTCTATTTTATTAATTCCGGCACTTGGCTCAGCCAAATTGACACACTTGAAATTTAAAAATATATAATTTTGCCCTTTCCAGCCTTTAGGTGATCTATATATTGAGCTTCCTTTATTTTAGGGGTTTACTCTTCTTCTGGCAGATCCTTTTTGAGTTTTTGAATGTTAGAAATGCTATCTATTTCAAGACCAAATTCAAATCCAGAGCCCTTCCTCCCTCCCTTCCTCAAATCTATACCAGGTTCTCTTCTCTGAGCTAAGGATACAGCAGTGAAAAAGTCAGAAACTGGCTCCCCTGCGCTTAAATTCTAGAAGAGGGAGAAAGCTTGGGTCCTGTCTGCCCTCATTTGCATAACCACATGTAGAGAGATGAGTCTCCTATTGATTTATGACTAGAGGCCTGATGCACGAAATTTGTGCAAGAGTAGGCCTTCGCAGCCTCGACTGCCCCGTGGCCCCGCCCCCACCCACTCACTGGTGGTTCTGAAAGGTCGTCTGTAAGGTTGTTCCACCGTCCGGTCTAATTAGCATATTAGCTCTTTATTATATAGGGTAATACAAGAGAGAAGTGCAATGTAAGAGTCCTCCCTGTTAGACGTAATGCTCTGGTGCTGGAACGGTGCTGAGCTGGGCTTTCCGTGAGCTGGATAACAAACTGCAAGAAAAGCGAGAGCATCCCCTCTGCAAAACGTCCAAACTGTTATTTTTGTCAGCCCATCACAGGTAAGTTTCCATTACTCAGAAAGTTTTCCTGGTGCAGAGGAATCAGATGTCCATGAAAGCTAAACAAAGAGGCTGGAGGAATGAGAAGGCACAAGAGGAAACTCATTGTGACACTATTTGCTAGAAACATGAATTAACTTTAAAGCGAGTCCACCTTGGGATCTAGTTAAAGGCATTCGGTTACTGAAATGCCAAAAAGGCCTTGGGAAGTGGTGGCATGGATCCTGAATGTAAGATCTACCTTCTCCAACGCCCATTCTCATCTAGGCTTTTCCCCTGGAGATCTGCCCGTTTCTCTTCTCACTTGACTCTCTGCGACTGCTCATCAAAGTGGCTTTGGAACTCTGAAAATATTAGCTTAATAGTTTAACAGGACTGTGCTGAGCAGTTGCAACTTGGTTAAGAATGACATCTTGTGTTATGTCTTTTCTTTTTTACCACAATAAAAACCATAATTAACAAAATAAATAATAAACATATTACTGTTCCAGAATGACCAATTCAGAATATTAAATTAGGGTGTTATCACTATCCAATAAATGCACCAGGGGAATAGGTAAAAGTTGATGGATACCACCGAGCTTGATCCTTATAGTAGATACTGAAATTATTTTAAAAAAAAAAAAAGGTTGCTATAAATGGTCACTTAATATTTAGCTTCTGTGTTTTTTTCTTTAAGAAGTTAAAATGCAGAACTTCTGAATAAGGATGAAAGGCTGAGCCTATGGTTTTATCTTTAAAAAGTGATAATTATGCATTCATGGAATAATAAGAGTAGCTTTCAACATCAATGTTCTTTCTTTCTTTCTTTTTAAAAATGTATCTTATTGATTTTTTACAGAGAGGAAGGGAGAGGGATAGAGAGTTAGAAACATCGATCAGCTACCTCCTGCACACCTCCTACTGGGGATGTCCCCGCAACCAAGGTACATGCCCTTGACCGGAATCGAACCTGGGACCTTTCAGTCTGCAGGCCGATGTTCTATCCACTGAGCCAAACCGGTTAGGGCTCAACATTAATGTTCTTGTCCCACACTCTCTAGTCAGTTTTTCCCCAGTACTTAAATTTAAGGAGAGGGACAGATTTGAATATTCACTGGAAAAG
Organism: Myotis nattereri; assembly: GCF_964212035.1. Taxonomy (NCBI): domain Eukaryota; kingdom Metazoa; phylum Chordata; class Mammalia; order Chiroptera; family Vespertilionidae; genus Myotis; species Myotis nattereri. The sequence goes on along the minus strand of NC_138086.1, from coordinate 61,478,737 downwards.
TAGAGTTGGTAGGAAGTTCTATGATGTTCCAACAGTGAAAATATTCACATTAGTTTTCTAAAAAGCAAGGACAAAGGTTAATAAAGCATTTTCAAACTGGCTGAAATTATTTGCATTAGTTGTACATTTTTAAATATATAAAACACCCACCCTTTTCTGGAAAACATTCTTTCTGTGATTGATCCAATCATATTTTCCCATATGTCTTATAGTTGATAATTTGAGGAGGAAGGACATCCGACCTGAGCCGGGCTAATCAGAGATCTTTTTTTTTTTTTAATATATTTTATTGATTTTTTGCAGAGAGGAAGGGAGAGAGATAGTTAGAAACATCGATGAGAGAGAAACATCGATCAGCTGCCTCCTGCACATCCCCCACTGGGGAAGTACTCGCAACCCAGGTACATGCCCTTGACCAGAATCGAACCCAGGACCTTTCAGTCCTCAGGCCAACGCTCTATCCACTGAGCCAAACCGGTTTCGGCCAGAGATCTCTTAATGAATTTTTGAATTGGCCCTAGCCAGTTTGGCTCAGTGGATAGGGTCGACCAGCAGACGGAAGGGTCCTGGGTTCAATACTGGTCAAGGGAATGTACCTCGGTTGCAGGCTCTTCCCCAGCTCAGGCCCTGGTCTGGGCTCATGCAGGAGGCAACCAATCAATGTGTTTCTCTTACATCGATATTTCTCTCTGTCTTCCACTCTCTCTAAAAATCAATGGAAAAATATCCCCAGATGAGTATTAAAAAAGAATTTTTAAATTGAACATCAGAGAGAGAGAAAAACTCAATGTCTCTATAGAGGCAGGCAGACTTGGAGATTTGGGAGCTGCTGGTTTTTTGTTTTTTTGAGAGAGGAAGGTACAGGAGAGAGAGAGAGAGAATTGATTTGTTGTTCCACTTATTTATGTGTTCATTAGTTGCTTCTCATATGGGCCTTGACTGGAGATCGAACCTCAATCCCCCCTCCTTAAGTATTCTCTGTTAAGAGATAAGTTAATGATATTGTGATCTGAAAAGTGCAGCACATTCATAGGAGAAACTATAATCAGAAGAGAGATCAAGCTATGAGCATTATTAACAAGAAAGCCTGGCACTTACTACAACTCCCTTGATCATACCAAATCAACTACCAGAGTATAGTTAAAATTTTTGTAAGTTGTTAAATTGCCCCCCTTGTTCAGTAAAAGGTACAAATTCATTTATTCAACCAAACAGGGACTCAGTATCTTACAGGCTACATACAAATACACATACTATTTATACTCCTCTGCATGTTAGAGATTCTTATTTTTTGCTTGACACCCAATTTTCATATCGGTTTAATAAAAAATAATGTATATTTGTAAAAATCAAATATAATGTAAAACAGCCATTCAGCCTTACGCCTGAAAACACACACACATTCCAAAGTGAAATTAAGCACTATTCATTAGCCTTGTAGGGGAAAGTAACCAATACATATGAGCCCAGCTAGGAGCCTGGTGGATATTTAAGACAAAAAACAAAACAAACTTGAGCTCTGGCTGATTTAGTTCAGTGGTTAGAGCATCGGCCTGTGGACAGGTCAGGGTTTGATTCCCAGTCAAGCGTACATTCCTAGGTTACAAGTTCTCTGGCCCCGGTGGGGGTGCATGCAGGAGGCACCCAATCGATGTGAGACACACTGATGTTTCTCTGTCTCCTCCTCCCCTTCCTTTCTTCCACTCTCTCTAGAAATCACTGGAAAAAATATCCTCTGGTGAGGATTAAACACACACACACACACACACACACACACACACACACACACCCAAAAAAACAAACCTGAGCTGTTTTTTGTCAGAAATAGAAAAGGAAAATATAATGATCAAGCTCAAGCTCAAGCTCATGATTTTCTCATTTTCTTTCCAACCTATTACCTTCATTACCTTAAGGTTCAAGAACTTGAAAGGGTAGGGAGACAATACTTGTAAATGTCTTCTAAGGACTACTTCCCCTTACTGCACCCCATGCAGTATCAATCAGGTCCTGTCAGAATTACCAAGAACCGGATCTCTGGTTTATAAAGAAGGTACATTCATTTATTTTCAATTTCAAAAGGAAAGCAGAGAAGAGGGGAAAGTAGTGAGGGATCACAATAATAAAACTTTGGAGGTTTTAAAAGTAAGCTTGTTGATAATAAACTCCAGGTCAGTGTCCCCTTCTGTCTCAATGGTATTAAACTTGGGATCTTGCCAAACCAATATTTATCCAGGTGTTCAGATTCCAGGTCCTTAATGAAAAAGTAAAAAATGGTTTTATCTGCTGGCCAACTTTTGTTGTTGTTAATTCTCACCCAAAAATATTTTTTCCATTGATTTTTAGAGAGGGAGGGAGGGAAAGGGGAAACACCAATGTGAGACACATTGGTTGGTTGCCTCCCCCATGCATCCTGACGGGGTCGGGGATTGAACCTGCAACCAAGGTACTCGCCCTTGACCAGGAATCAAACCCACGACCCTCTGGCGCACAGGCTGACACTCCAACCACTGTGACATCTGGCCAACTTTTTTTTTGTAATGGTGCATGATTATTTTCTTTGAGCCATAGTATTAGGAAGACTTTGCTACTTATAGCTCTGAATTCTTCAGTGATACTGATGTCTACACTGGAAAACAAAAACCAGAAACTGCCCTGGCCAGGTGGCTCAGTTTGTTGGAGTGTCGTCCTGTACACCAATATTGCAGGTTTGATTCCCAGTCAGGGCACATACCTAGGTTACAAGTTTGATCACTGGTAGGGTCACATACAAGAAGCAACTGATAGATGTTTCATTCTCCCTTCCTCTCTCTAAAAATCAATTAAAACATATCCTCAGGTGAAGATTAAAAACAAAACATTCAGAAACCTCATCATGCCAAAACCGGTTTGGCTCAGTGGATAGAGTGTCGGCCTGCAGACTGAAAGGTCCCAGGTTCGATTCCAGTCAAGGGCATGTACCTGGGTTGCGGGCACATCCCCAGTGGGAGATGTGCAGGAGGCAGCTGATCAATGTTTCTAACTCTCTATCTCTCTCCCTTCCTCTCTGTAAAAAATCAATAAAATATATTAAAAAAAAGAAAAAAAGAAACCTCATCACAATATTCAACAAAATCTCTGATTAAAGATGTAACTATAGTCCTAGCTGGCTTGGCTCAGTGGATACAGCGTCGGCCTGCTGACCAAAGGGTCCCAGTTTGATCCTGGTCAAGGGCACAAGCCCCAATTTCGGGCTCAATCCCCAGTGGGGGGGCATGCAGGAAGCAGCCAATCAATGATTCTCATCATTGATGTTTCTGTCTCTCTCTCTCCCTCTCTGAAATCAATAAAAAATATATTTTTTAAAAAATGTGACTATAAAGATGATTCAGTGAAAATTTAAAAGAATATCCATGGGGTGGAGGCAGGAGTGGGCTGGAGGGGATCAAGGGGGGGAAAAGGAGACATATGTAATACTTTCAACAATAACGAAAAAAAGAGAGAATATCCATATAAATTCAATTTCAGGATATAAAAGGTATTTTTAAACGAGACACAAAATCTAGAAGACAAAGAATGACAAGAGTTGACCACAGCCCTGACCGGTTTGACTCAGTGGATAGAGTCAGCCTGCGGACTCAAGGGTCCCAGGTTCGATTGTAGTCAAGGGCATGTACCTTGGTTGCGGGCACATCCCCAGTAGGGAGTGTGCATGAGGCAGCTGATCAATGTTTCTCATTGATGTTTCTAACTATCCCTCTCCCTTCCGCTGTAAAAAAATCAATAAAATATATTAAAAAAAAAAGTTTACCACATAAAAAATAAATTAAAAAAAATCCTCACCTGAGGATATCTTTGATTTTTAGAGAAATAATGACGTGAGAAACATCGATGGGTTGACTCCGTATGTGCCCAACTGGGGCCCCTTCTCAAGCTCCAAGTCCCCCTCCCACCCTGTGGGAATAGAGTGAAGGCCACCTGTAGGCAGACAGACCTTGGGAGCCTGGCCAGTTTCTTGGTCAGGGAGAATCTGCTTTTGAATGTGAGCCCAAATCATAAACAACCGCAGAGAAACAGCTTGTATTGTGATTTCAATTCGAGCCTCTTGCATGAATTTTGTGTATTAGGCCTTGTGTTAAATAGCACCCAGCTGCCCCATACACACCTGTCCTAATAAAACCGTCTCTCACGGTTTTCTGGGTTACTTCTTTGGAACCCACAATTTTGGGCAACTTTCTTTCTGAAGCAGAGCACCCCCCCTCCCTTTTCCTAAGTTCCAACAGCTCTTCTTTTGGCTTTTGTAACTTGTTCCCTGAGCCCAGGCAGCCCAGTTGGCTCACTTTTACCTTTGTGACTTTCTAAATAAACATTTGCTTGTAAAAATGAGAACATTTTGATTGCTAAATATAAGACACTGTTCTGAGTGCCTCACATGTACACATTTCATTTTTTTTTTATATTTTATTGATTTTTTTACAGAGAGGGAGATAGTTAGAAACATCGATGAAAGAGAAACATCGATCAGCTGCCTCCTGCACATCTCCTTCTGGGGATGTGCCCGCAACCCAGGTACATGCCCTTGACTGGAATCGAACCCGGGACCTTTCAGTCTGCAGGCCTATGCTCTATCCAGAGCCAAACCGGTTTCGGCCACATTTCATTTTTATAAAAACCCACAACGTATCTATTTTATAGATGAAGAACTGAGGCATAGAGAGGTGAAGAGACTATGCTACACTGCTGGTTTTGAAGATGGAAAGGGCCAGGAACCAAGGAAAGCAGACGGCCTCGATAAACAAAAACAAGGAAATAGACTTTGCCATTAGTCTCCTTGGAAGGAACCAGCCCTGTTACCTTGACTTTAGTCCAGTGAGATAGATTTTGGACCTCTGACTTCTAGACTGTGAAGCTCCTAAGTTTATGTTGTTTTAAGCAAGTTAAGTTTGCGGCAATTTTTTCACAGCACCAATAAGAAACTAATACAGCATAAAGAAGGATATTTTTTTCTTTTTAAAATTGAGGTACAGTAGGTCCTCGGGTTACATCGGAGATCTGTTCCTACGGCGCCATGTAACTCGATTTTCGCTGTAAGTTGGAACCCACCTACATAAGCACCTACGTCACTCACGTGGAGCACATACACAGCAGTAATGAAGTGAAACAGTAAAAAAAATTTAAAAGATAATTCCTGACCTTTATTGTGGTAAATAAAGCACATATGTACATACGTCGAAATGATGGAACTTTTTTTTTTTATAATGGGAGATGGCAACGTAACCACGAAACTACATGCATCAAATCCGAGGTAATCCAAGGACTGCCTGTATAGGTGCTCTCCCTCCCCAGAGCACACCCTTCCCTTTCTTTCCTCCCTCCCTCAGGTGAGTAACCATTACCTTCCTCTCTTCCAAACTCTAAGGGCCCTTCCTTTGCCTCTATAACTTGTTCCTAAGCCCATTTCTTTAACAAATTGATTCTTCTACCTGTGATTTTATAAAATGTTCTTATAAAAAATTGAGGTGTAATTGACATTGTTAGTTTCAGCTATACAACATAGTCCAATGTTTGCATGTTACAAAATGACTTCATTCTCTATGTGGATTTTGGACATGAGTAAACATAGATAGATCTAACACAACCAGATCAATCCTATCAAAAGGCTCGTTTTTCAGATGGAATTTTAACAAACTATATTTTAAGTATTAAAATTTCACATGAAACTAATTTTCATCTTCCCACACACGAAAAAAACCCTCACATTTTTGTGGAGCCACACGTCTGTGGGTGTTTCTACATTCATGATAAAGGCAATCAGATTAAGAAAAAGTCTAATCACAAAGGAATATAAAACTATTTATTAACCACTGTTTACCAGTATTTACAATAAAGTAAACAATATACAGTTGGGTAACATTCTGTTTACTACAAAGCTATTGTTTTTCCTGGCTTTTGTTGAACCAGGACCCCAAATACTGAGACTGAGCCTACATGTAAAGATGGAGTTGGAGTAAAGAGAAAACATGCAGACCAAGAGTTTAGATTACAAAAAGTCTGTTCGTCCATTTATTCTAGCAGGTCCCAAATTGCCAAGGTCTCTAACAATCTGATTAGGTATCCATGAATAAAGTCTTACACATTCCATGACCCTATTTTTTTAGTCAATATAGCATAGGGATTTAAACTTCTTATAAAGGAACACTTTATGAGGTGGAACCTTTAAATAAGTGTTGCTTACCTAATTAAAACACATCAGGGTTTGCCTACTTTTCTCATTTGGGTGAGGAGGTTATTGGCAGTGATAAAATTTTCCTTTCAGGGGTTTTGCAAATAAACCTTCATTTATGATTGTAGATATGGATTCTGATATGTCTACTTTAAATTGTCCAATTTACACTGCTTACATTATATTTAAACTGTCCAATTAATTAATTATAAATTATCTAATTTCAAAGGTTAAAAGCTTCAGGAGAAATTTCAATTTAACTTCAAATGATTTTTTTTCTTAGGTTGCTGAAAATGATGGCAGTTCAGAAACATGAGCTTATCTATGGTTGTGAAATGGTTTTGTTTTGGTAAAAAAAAAAAAAAAAAAGGGAAAACCATTTACATATGTATACACACCTACCGCTCCCGCTCCCCCCCCCACCCCCCCCAATAAACAAAAAACCCACAATGATCCTTAGGCACATACAAATTCTGACTGAGTAATGACTATGGAGATTTCCCTCAACATTTAGAAAAGCTTCTCTAATGCAGAGGAAAAAATACAACATGGTATCAAATGTTCTTTTCTGATAAAGGAAGCAACTACAGAAAGCTTTTGTTCAAAGTAACCAGTGCTATAGATGCAACCCCCCCAACAACTCCCCAGCACTACTTTAAAACAAACATATCAAACTTGATTTTCATTATAATGTAGTTCTTTCTTCACACTAATAAATCAAAAAAAAAAAAAAAACAACTAAGACCCAGATTTTATATATATGTATAAATATATATAAAAAGCAATGCAAACAATTATTGGGCTTCGTCTTCGGGACAAGAATGCCAAGTTAGTCTTTCTTCATAGAAAGCAATTACAATTTGAGGACACTTCATATTTGCCTCTTTTGCCAGCACCAAATCAGCCTCATCTGAATCTTTCCTGTTGTGAGGGGAAAAAAAAAAATTTTAGTTAAAAGTCTAAACCCTTTCTGTCAAATGAGAATTGCTCAATATATCGTAATTTAATTAGATTATTTAACAATTCAGGAGGATTATGAGGTACTTGTGCCAGGGTTCCAATAAAATTTCATTTTATAAAGCAGATTAGTTTGCTAATCTTTACTTTGAAATATCATTAGCAAAAGTAAGTAGAATCATTCCTTCAGCAGATAATTATTCTCTATCTAATGATAAAAACTATAAAACCCTTTCTACATAAAGCCTCACAGGAAAAAAAAAAGCCCATTGCCCTGACTGGGTAGCTCAGTTGGTCAGAGCATCGTTCCAATATGTTAAGGTTGCAGGTTTGATCCCCAGGCAGGGCACCTATTAAGAATCAACCAATGAATGCATAAATAAGTGGAACAACAAATCAATGTCATCCCCCCGCCCCCGGCCCCTCATTATCTGTCAAAAAAAAAAAAAAAAAAAAAAAAGCCCATCTATTTGTACTTTATATATAACAGTAATCACCCACACACTTACCATTTCATAAGAAACATTAACTCTCCACTGCTGTCTGTGGCACCAATTATTCGTTCAGGATCAAGACCTCTGGCAAAGCCTCTTGGTTTATCAGCCTGTTTAGAAGTTAAATGATTATTTGCATTTATGTTTCCACCCAGCAAATTAATATTAACTTCCAATTTGTTTTTGTGACATATAACTTTTAATTCAAAACACATCATAATTTCTATTAACCTAACCTTACATGCAGAAAAAAAAAAATCTGGATGTCTAAAAGTATTCTGAACCAGAAATTAAAAAAACAGACAAACCAATACCTTTATTTCTGATAACTTTAATCATTTAATAATTACAAATCCTTAAAGTTAACATTTCAAATCACTTCCAGGAATTAGCCTAAATTACCTATATTCATGAAGCACATACAAAAATAGAAACATCAAAATAGTAAAATCCATAAAACTCAAGATTAATCAGTATTGTAATTAATCTGAATAGTAAGAAATCTTATAAAATAAAATACTTCCTATAAACTAGTGATTCTCAAAGTGTTGTCTGAGGGTTCTTGGGAATCCCTGAGACCTTTAGGGTGTCCATTTATCCATAAGGTCCCCTCTTTTCATGTACTTGTAACTTCAGATTGCCTTCGCATGCCTCCACCAATCATAACACAGCAAACCAAATATAGAACTGTCTACTATTAAGCCACACATTAAAAGTATTTGCAAAAATGTAAAATATGCTTCACATTTAAAGTTATTTTTTCATGAATAGTTACGAACATACAATAGATTTTGTCATTCTTAAATGAATATATAAATACTTTAGAAGTTTCTATTTTAATCCCTACTATAGTTATTTATAGGTATAACCCATATAAACAAAAGTTCTTTGGGATCCTTAATAATTTTCTGGAGACCAAAGTTTAAGAGCTGCTTAGATCAATAAATCCTTTCACTCCATCCAGACTTTTACATCAATATCCCAGACTCTGAAGTCAGATGCCTAGGTTACTTTTATCTAGAAGACTGCTTGGCACAATGTAAGGGCTAAACATGGAAATTCACTACTGTAATTAAACAGTGCTTCTGCAGAGCACGTGGTTGACTTTTAAATTACATACAGTAGTCCCCATTTATTCACTCACGAAAATATGTTCAAGACCCAGTGGGTAGTACTAAACCCTACACATGTTTTCTCCTACACATACTTACCTACAGTAAACTTTAATTTATAAATTAGGCACAGTAAGAGATTAACTAGTAATAAAAAAATCGTAACATTGTAGAAGTTATATAAATGTAGTCTCTCAAAATATCTTATTGTACTGTACTCACCCTTCTAGTGATGATGTGAGATGGTAAAATGCCTACATGACGAGATGAATGATGTAGGCATTATGATGTAGCATTAAGCTACTAATGAATGACCTTCTGATGATATGTCAGAAGGAGGATCATCTGGCTCCAGGTGATCCTGGATCATTGAGCCATGACAATGTTGATGGTTGGATGTCAGGAGCAGAAAATGTTGGTTGGAGAAATTTAGTATTTTTGGAACTCAGTTGACCACAGGTAACTGAAACCTCGGATATAAGGGGACTAATATATACTGATTCTTCACATTGTCACTTTTTTGTTTTGACTGCTAAAGTATCCAGAACCAAATCGATAGCTAATCTGTTTCTCCTCTGTAAAATGGGGACAATACCTATAATCTTAATAGAGATGTCACGAGCATTTAATGGATTATCTGTAAAGTATATGGCATCTAGTTCAAATGATCAAATTTAAAATATAAAGATCTTATCAAGAAGTCTGTATTGTACATTTAGTCCCCAAGCCTAAATACTAATTAAGAACAAAGACCCTTTCCCAAATTACCATGCCCAGTACAAAGGGCAAATATAATTTGTTTTGAAGTTGAAAGTAAGCAGAGTTGTGATTTGCCTAAAGCCACAGACACCAGTTAACAAAGATTAGAGCATGTAGTGAATACTAAACCAACTGCTTCAATTCATGCCAATAAAAAAAAAAGTTATTATCAAAGATTATGTTAAAATCAAAGTATCATTTGGCATTACTTTGATAATGGAAACATCACATACCAAAGTACTTTCTTGTGGTCAAAGCTGTGATGGTCAAACAATCAGGATGAGCTATGTGGATTGTTTTCAAGGACTGCTAGTCTTGGATCATAGGAACCAGATCCACGAGTCTACCCAAAATTACACTAGCACAATTTAAATTAAGCCTTTAAAAAAGGCGTTTCAATCATATTTTAAAAGCATTAAAGTCTTTAAAAGTATCCTAAACATCAAGCCATCAACCTTTTACAAAAAGCCAGTTTGGTGGGCAATATTTTATACTTACAGCATCTCTTTTCTTCTTTGATTTGCTATCATCAGATTCACTGTCAGATAAAGACTTTCTTTTTGTACCATCTTTTTCTTTACCAGCTTTTTGAGAATTAAGAAACGCTTCAATTAACTCTGGACAATCTAAATTTTCTTCAGGTTCCCAAGTATTGTCAGCACTGCATTCAGTTAAAAAAAAGTTCATTCGATTAAACATGGTTTATCACCGTCATCCAGGTTCACTTAATATATATCTGAAAAGTCCTCTGTGCTAACCACTTGTTCCCTATCCCTCAACATTCTTTTAACACAATGTGATCATACTTCCCTTATGTCTTCTTTCACAGTTCCTATCCAAGGGGGCAATCTGCTATATTACCCCAGGTTAACAAAGCCTGATTCTAGCAGGATAACTGGAGCTAATATTTTTCCAAATTATGAAAACCCACTTAAAAATGTGAATTCCTAATTCCCACTGTAAATGCCTTTACACAGATAGAATGAAACTAATCATTTTAGAGATGCTGGGAAAGGTGCTATTAACGTCTGGTTTCAACTTGATTTGCTGATTCAGACTTCAAAATTGGCAAACCTAAATTAGAGGGTGAAGGAGGACAAAAGAGCTGAAGTGGAGCCTCCGTCCTGTAGTGTTTTCATTCCAGCCTTCTGTATTACCTGACACAAAATACCACACACAGGTTCTCAATCATACTTAGTAGCCTTCCGTTTGGGGAGAAAGGGAAGAGTTAGCTTCCTAACATTTAATGGGTGGGACACAGAGTTTTTAATATGCCAGGAGGTTAAAAAACAAATAATAAAAACCAACTCTCTACCATATGAAGGTTATCAATTTGGGTTAAATCAAACTGGTTAAATCTAATTCAAAAATAGTTCAGGCTTATTTGCTTGGTTCAGTTATTTATAGGAAAATTTTCTAGGGGTACATTATGAACTTATGATAAAAACTTGAATTCAACTAAGGGTACTGAGAAGATAAAATAGGAAAACTTAAACCTTCCATTCATTTCATACTTCCCAAACTGCTAGGAGGTTGCTTTAAAATGTGAATGGTGGAGATAGATTACAGATAGTTGAAGCCTAATAATCTATCATACTCATCTCCATCATGCTCAGAAAAATTTTTGTAGATTTCTACCTATCCATTATTAATAGTTGTTGCCCATGGAGCCTCACTGTTTTTGTGGTATAAGACAGAAGAGAATTCAAGCACATTAGCACGCGATAAACATTAAGAATGAAATTTCTGCATGCAAGCTATTCACAAGACAACTACTATAAGCAGTTATGAGAACAACTAGTAACAAGGATCATGAGGAACCAGGGAGTTTAAAAAAATGTCCAGGCTCCACTTCTTTTTTTTTTTTTTTTTTAAATTAAGTGAATGATGTTTTTTCTGTTCTTTTTTAAAAATATATTTCTTTATTGATTTCAGAGAGGAAGGAAGAGGGAGAGATAGAAACATCAATGATAAGAATCATTGATTGACTGCCTCCTGCACGCTGCCTACTGGGGATCAAGCCTGCAACTCAGGCATGTGCCCTTGGCCGGAATCGGACCTGGGACCCTTCAGTCCGCAGGCCAACGCTCTATCCACTGAGCCAAACCAGCTAGGGCCAGACTCTACTTCTTATAGAGATTTAGGATACAGTAAGAACTGGATCATAACCAGCACTTCTGTTTAATACCCACTGGTCTACACTATAGACCAGCCGTAGGCAAACTATGGCCCGCGGGCCAGATCCGGCCCGTTTGAAATGAATAAAACTAAAAAAAAAAAACAAAAAAAACCCAAAAAAAACCCGTACCCTTTTTTGTAATGATGTTTACTTTGATTTTATATTAGTTCACACAAACACTCCATCCATGCTTTTGTTCCGGCCCTCCGGTCCAGTTTAAGAACCCATTGTGGCCCTCGAGTCAAAAAGTTTGCCCACCCCTGCTATACACCCTCCATGTTTGTTAGTAACCTCCTCATGCAAGGAAGTGATGTAGATTGGGTATTCTAATTAATTAGTACAATAGCAACATTGAAATGCATTACACAGCCTTGGCCCATGTGGTCCAATGGTTGGGCATCATTCTGTGCACTGAAAGGTTGCTGGAATGGAGTAGGGGGCTTGCAGGAGGCAGCTGATCAAGGGCTTGCTCTCATAGCACTGTTTCTCACTTCCTCTCCTTTCCTCTCTAAAAAATCAATTTACCCCGAATTAAAGGAATTCTAAAAATTTAAAGAAACCTATGGGAAAACTGATAAAAGATCTCAGGTTGAAAACAAGTTTTAAAAGCCGCTTAAGTGCACTTAAACATAAAAGGGATTCACTCACTCTGTGAATCCTTTCCACTTCAGGAAATACTCCACCTTCCCATTCACTACACGTCGGTCCAATACTTTTTCCACTACAAATTCTTCAGGCTCTGCCTCTTCAACTTTTTTACTCTTTCCATTCTGTTTCTTTCCCATTTTTTGCTAAAACAAAACAAATAAACAAAGAAAAAAAGAATTAAAAAAATATCTTGTTTTTTGGGTACATTTTAAAGGCTAAATTAATTGCTTATATTATTGTTGAATTTGACACCTAAATTTTTACTTCTATATCCCAGGGTAGACACTTCCTGGGGGAAAAAAACTCAAAAAACCAACAGATACTAATATAAAAAGAAGTATGTAATTAAGCTGATTTCGCTTAAACCTATTACCACCTTTCAATTAAATAATACAATAAAAAACACTGTGTGGAAAATACTGTTATCTTTTCCTCGTCTATTTCTACGTCATCTACAAGATTGTGTTTACTAGTTTTCACTCAGTTTAACCACACAGCCACTAGATGGTATTAGGAGATTAGACAGAGAAGAGATAAGTAGTAGTGACAGACCTTAGTAAGTGAACCAGTGAAATCATATCCCCCACACTCTCAGACACCCTTTGCCAATTCAAACACCAATGTTAAAAGCCTCAGCAATATAGAAAAAGGTTAACTGCAATGAAAACATGGTTCAGAATCCTAGTATCAGTCACAGGGTGAATTAAGGAGACCATGACTAGATTAAAAAGGACAAGATTATTTTCCCATAATCTCTATTGATAATATATATTATTGAACAACTGGAACAAAGCTATAAATGCTGTCATTTCAAGATGTCAACATGCTGGATCAGTTTAATTGTCGGGGGAAAAAAAAGAATCCTTCTTGGTTACTCCAAAGTTTAAATTGGGCCATGGCTAGGTGGCCCAGTTAGTTGGTGTGTTGCACCATACACCAAAAGGTTTCAGGTTCAATACGTGGTCGGGGCAAGTATAGGAGGCAACCAATCAATGTTTCTCTCTCTCTAAAATCAATAAAAACATATCCCTGCGGGTGAGGATTTAAAAAAAAAGTCTAAATTGGTAGCCAACAAAATTCACTTTTAGCTTAGTTTTCTTTTTTCAAAGTATAACACTTAATAGAGAAGCAGGAAACCAAGCCCAAATCACTGTTTTCTAATAATTTAAACAGATTTGTTATAAGAGGACTGAAAATGAGTAAACTTTTAAAACTCCACATAACTAGTCCGGCCGGTGGCTCCGTGGCTGAACGTGGACCTATGAACTAGGAGGCCACAGTTCCATTCCCGGTCAGGGCACATGCCCAGGTTACCGGCTTGATTCCCCAGTGCAGTGCGTGCAGGAGGCAGCCGATCAATGATTCTCTCTCATCATTGATGTTTCTCTCCCTCTCCCCCACTTTCTTCCTCTCTGAAATCAATAAAAATATATTTTAAAAAACGTAAAAGCAGAAAAAGACAACAGAATACCAGAAGATTGTAAAAGAACATTTAAACTATGTAGTTATTTAGAGGTACACACACATATTACTTGGACGCTGCACCCAATCAGATAATTTTCTGCTTCTGTGCAGTACAAGGAAGGTAAGCATGGCAGTGGGACGAATGAAGAAAAACTGGGTGTGAACAAAAGCATATTAGACACTAATCATAAATGACAAACAAAATAGGTCCATGAGGATAAGAGATGTACAGAATAAAGATGACAAAAAAGAAACACTGGAAATGAAAAGGATAAACCCTCAGGCTAGATAAAATTATTTAATAAAGATAAAAAAAGTTGTGTACAAAATCAATTTAATCCTATATAATAAGAAGCTAATATGCAAATCGACTGAATGGTGGAAGGACCGGTCGCTATGACGTGCACTGACCACCAGGGGCAGACGCTAAATGCAGGAGCTGACCCGTGGTGGTCAGTGAGCTCCCACAGGGGGAGCAATGCGAAGCCAGAAGCCTGGTTCACACAGTGGCAGTGGCAGGAGCCTCTCCCGCCTCCGTATTAGCGCTAAGGATGTCCGACTGCCGGCTTAGCAGGGAGGGGGTCTAAGTTACCAGTTGGACATCCCTTGAGGACTCCCAGACTTCGAGAGGGTACAAGCTGGGCTGAGGGACTGCCACAATCTCCCTTCCCCACCCCCAAGCCGGCCCCCAGTGCAAGAATTTTGTGCACAGGGCCTCTAGTTTTAATATAAGCACCTACTTGCTTTCTGTATTTATATTCATCCTCAAAGTACCAAGCATAGTTAGCTCCTTTCCCATCCAATATTTGGACATAGGTGACCATAAAGCCAATTCAATCACATACACTTTGGCTTACTGATTATGGAATTTGAAAGTTCAATTCTGAAGGGGCACAGAAGATGCTTTGTGCTTTTTCCACTGATGGCTTTGATGAGAATCATTTGCACTATCGGCTCACCAGACACGTTTTATATTTCATATTTCCCAGGATAGTTCATTTACATGTGCACTCTAATGATGACACAAATTATAAATCACCAACTTGCCCTTTCGTGTATAATTCAAGAAGAAAATGTACAAACCAAAACCAAATGTTTTGCTTTATTTAGATGTCAATACCTTTATATACTTAAGATTATTATTAATGCAGTGTGTCAGAATTAAATACTGTGGAAATCATAACTTTGAATTTCACGATTCTCATGTGAATAGCCCAGTCTTTTAAACTTATAACTTGACCGAATGTACAATGTCTTTACACATTTGTAGAACTTTAAATGAAGCGTAAGAATAAAACTTTGGCTTTAAGAAACAGGAGAGAAAAACGTTATCTGCTCATATGCTCCATTCTTCTCTCCTTACAGGATAGATGTGCAGTTTGGGTCGTTTTGTATATTAAAAAGAATGGGCAGTGATTCAAATTTAAGGCCCTTGTGTATTTTAGAGTAAGTCTGAGATAAGACAAAGTGCCCAAAGTATTTGAAAGAATCAATGAGTCTTGACCCAGTCTAACTGGGTATCTGTTCTTTAATCTGGGCAATACTGCAAATACTTGATTTCTCTAGAATTCAGTACACAGTGAGTTAGGTAATATGACAATCAACAAAGGCTTTCCTGCTTTGTCCATACTTGTAGTCTTCCATGTTACATACATTTGTGCACTTTTATTTCAAGATAAAAATCTAGTCATTAACATTCATACTGGGCTATACTCAAGTTTAGGCTCCCTTAACTTAATCAAAATATTAGGCCAAATCAATAATCATCTCCATGTAATGAGTTCGTTTTTGCAGCTAATTCTTCCCATAACACTGGGGGGAGAGGGCACTGGGGAATAGAAATGGATGTAAATTTCTCAACCACTGAAATGCAAAGTTATAATTTTCAGAGGGAAAATTTGAGTTAGATCCTTACGTATTTTAGGTTTTTATTAACTTACCAATGTAGTTTTATTGGAGGCCATTTTTTATTGCAGACTCCAAGAGCTATTACTAGAAAAATGCATGACAGTTAAAAGGAAGTTTGCATGACACAAAAAGGTAGCTAAACACAAGTGTCGTTTGGACCCCCCCCCGCCCCCATGTATACAAACCCACTGAGCAGCAATGTGAACTGCTGCGTAAGTTATTAGTAACGTATTCCTGGGAGTGTATCAGTATTCCAACCGAGTGCTCTAGAAACCTCATGGGGACACCGGTACTAAGACAGCTTTGCAGGGCAAAAAACTGCAGACATCCCCCCCCCCCCCGCCCCAACACAAATCTCATTTACACCACACTCAGTATTTAAGGATGGCCAAATATTTTGGTTCAACATCAGACCCAATTACCCGATCAAAATGATAAAGTGCCGTGAATTTTCCCTCGAGGCCTCCTTCCTAACAGTTCTAAGGGTCGCCTAGGTAACCCTAACTTGGTTTCTTCTTGGAAACCTTCCCTCTTTCCAGTCACTCGTTAAAAAAACTAAATGGAAAACACACCACGATGCTTCAGTACCGTTTGGTGCCGCTTGAAAACAAACCCGCTCCGAGGCACCTCCGTCCGCCCCTCGAGCCCCGGGTCCTCGCCGCCGCAGGAAGCCAGGCTCCCGGCCCCGCCCCCGCCCCCACTCGGGAGCTCGGGCCTCGTGGTCAGCGCATCCGCGGGGAGAAACAAAGGCCACGGCGCGGGGGCTCAAGGGCATTGCGCCACGGGGCCCGCGCCTCCCCCGCCCGCCCGCGGCGGCCACGTAACGGAGCGCCGGCCGCAGCCGGAGAACGCGCCGCCCTCCCCATAAGAGGCCCCCGTCGCGACCACGCCGGGGAGGGGGAGGGGGCCTCCCGTTTGGATCGGCGATGGGGGAGGGGAGAGATAAATGCGCTTTGTCTCAAAATTAGGCGGCTGTCGCCGGTCCTCTGCCCTCTCAAGGAATCTCATCCCCACGACCGACGCCGGCCCCGCGCCAGGCCCGCGGCGGGGTCTCCCCTCGCCTCTGCGCTCCTCACCCCCACAACCCGCCTCGGGGTCGGGTGGGGACTGGCTGGGAGCTGGGGACCGGCTGAGGGGGGGGGTCCCCAAGACGCATCTTAAGCACCACCTCCGTGCGACCGCTGGAGAGACAGACACCGACTTCACCGCCTCCGAGCAGCTCCGCGTCCCGAGGCTCCGGCTCCTCCGACGTCTCCGGCCCTGCGCGCCTTCGGCTCCAGCCACTAACGAGGGGGAGGGGGCCGGGGAAACGCGCGCGGGGCTGCGCCGCGAGAGGGATTGGCGCCGCCCAACGCTAGGCGACCGCGAGGGGCGGGGCTGGCGGGCGCGCGCCGGGGAGGGGGCGGGGCCGCGGGCCGCGCGGTGCCCGACGGGAGTCGCAGCCCAGGCCCAGGCCCAGGGGGAGGGTGCTGGCCGCAGCGGCGCTCACGGTTCGCGGGGCGGTGCCAGGGGGTCCTGGGAGGGGCGGGAGAGGGAAGGAGGGGCGAGGGCGAGGACCAAGGCCTTCAGGGCGGGGACGTTTCGGCTGCGCTGCGGCGGCGCTGGCGCCAAAACCGGACTCCGCCCACTTCCTCGCTCTGGGGGTGGGTATCTCCCGGTGCCGGGAGGTGGGTGGTGAAGGGGGGGCGGGATCGGGAACGACGAAGGGTGCCCTTCGGCCCCCGAGACTGGACCCCGCAGATCCTCCTGGCCAGGGTCAGGTTGGCGGAGCGCGCAGTGTAACGTGTTGGGTAGAAGCGGCTTCGGGTGCACCCGGAAGGGGCCGAGTCAGCCCTCGGCGCCGGGGGAAGGGAGGGGGGAAGGGGAAGAGCTGCGGGAGGCGACGCAGATTTCCCCGGGGCAGCAGGCCAGGAGGGAGCCCTGTCCGAGGCTGTGCTGAGCGAGGGGGCCTCGGGGCTGCGGATCGAGCTCCACCCGACAGCTTTAGTCTCCAAGGGCGCGACCGTTTCTCACCTGCCCTGCGCTCAGGCGGGGGCTGAACCCGGTTCCAGCGGGAGAACTGCGCCGCCGCGAGCCTCCGGCAATTCACGGAGCCGGCTTACGCCAGTGACGCCCCGCGCTCCCCGGGGCGGGGAGGAGGGCGGAGTACACCTTCAGCGTAAGGAGGGCGTGGAGGGTTCCCGCCATTGGCGGCAGTTAGGGCGTTCACGCAGCGCCCTGACGTAGGGACGCGTCGGTGGGAGGGAAGGTTCTAGAAAAGCGGCGGCCGCGGCTGGAGCGGCATTAGCAGCGGCGCCGGCTCAGCGTGCGGACGTGCCTCTAGCCTTGTTGTTTCTCCAGCGGCGGCAGTTCTCACTACAGCGCCAGGACGAGTCCGGTTCGCGTGCGACCGCGGAGATCTCTCTCATCTCGCTCGGCTGCGGGAAATCGGGCTGAAGCGACTGAGTCCGCGATGGAGGTAACGGGTTTGAAATCAATGAGTTCTTGGAGAGGGCATGGCGCGGCCGTTGGCGCCTTTGTGGAAGCCGGCCCCCCCCACCCCCCCGTCTCGCGGGAGAGCGGCCGCGGAACTGGGCCACTCCAGAAGCGGTTGGTCCCGGGACACGGCCGCAGAGGGGCCCTTGGCCGAGGCCTGTGTGCAGCACGTTCCCCACCCTTCAGCCTCCCGGCGCCATTTCCCTTGGCTGCGGGTGGGGGATGGGGATCGCCCACATGGCGGACGCAGCCCCGCTTTAGGGAAAGTAAGGCGTGGAGGCGGGAGGTGCTGCGGCCCCGTTACCGCAGGCGGGCGTGGGGGCCCCGCGAGCGAGCGCCCCGGCGGGTCCGGGGCCCCCCGGAGCGAGGCTGCGGCGCCTCCCCTCCCCCTCCCCCAGGAACCGGATTTGGCGGCCGCCATTTTCATTCCTCTCCGTCCTCGCCGCGTTTTTCTTTTTAACTGTCCGAATGCGATTACGTGGCCTCCCTTACCAAAGAATAGAAGGAGGCCACTGTTTTCCTTCCTCCCCGGGCCGGTTTCGTGCGGTTTTGAGGCGGGTGCCGAGTGTTTCGGGCGCCGGCTCTGTGAAAGTGCTGCGCACCTCGTTAGAGGCGCGCTCCCTTCCTCTCGATGAAATGGCGCCATTGCGTTCAGAGCCACAGCGAAGGGCGGGCGGGCGGGCGGGGGGGGCGCTGGTCGCACCGCTGGACAGCCTCGCGGTAAAGCGCTGATCCCAGTTTTAAGGCGACCCAAAGCACAAAGGAAACGTTTTGTTTTGCAGTGCTTATTTCTCTGAGTAACGGTTTTTCTGTTCTGGTCTGCGGTGACTAAAAAGTCAGTTTTGCAACCAACTTTACAATTAGAAATGAAACCAAAATTAGGACCCATCAGATTAGTGCCCGTTATGGGTTAGCTGTGGGGAAGGTTATACCTGGGGGCGTATTCATTTTTGAAAACTTTTTTTTTCTGAAGGCCTCCCTTTGAATTGTATTTTTCGTAGTCTAAAAAATATTTGTACCTGTAAAGTTATTCTTTACTGGTTAAGACCATGCATTCTTGTAAGTAATCGGAAGTGAAATAGAAATGATTATCCTTCAGACTTTTTTTAAAAACACGGCTCAGTCCTTCAGTGCGTGTATTGCTGTAGATAGGTTTTTGGCTGTGCCGCTATGTGTTTGAACTTTGTCACTTGCTTTTTTCATTTATGTTTGCAATCATGGTTGATCATTACATTGATAAGTATAAGGTCTCAAGCGAAGCGGGGGGAGGTCTACCTGGGCATTTTCTTTGACCCTATGCTCCCTTGTAAAATAAATTTGTAATCGATAGTGGACATCAGGTAAGTTTGGAGAAAACTGAGGTAAGTAACAAGCTTTTGCTTTTGTTAATCATTTGAAAAAATTGTATATGCACTTTTAATCTCAGTAATTTACTTGGGGTTTAAAACACCTGTTTTTCTGACAATACTGTGTTTAGCAAGTAAAATCAGCTTTAAGAATTCATATACCAATATGCAAAGTAATCACTTTAATATATTAACATTTAAATGTATTAGGAGCTAATTTGATAATTGGTTAATCTTGAAATTTTTTTTCAGATTCCTGAAAGCAGTTAACAGTAAAAAATAAAATGTCTGACTTGCTTATCAGTGTATTTTTTGTTAATGGGATAATGTCACGCGCTCAGGGAGAAGTCTGCATGTAACTGGGTTGAGTTATAATGCTATTTGGGAATAAAATTTCCTGTTGTATCGAAAGTCACATTAATTTGATCTTTTATATTGCACATTCATAGCAGTTAGTCATGGACAGCAGAACTAATTTTTAAAAAAATGTATTCACCTGAAAACCAAATGACCTCCAATCCATACTTTTCAGCTCCAAATTCAGGACTGATAAAAACAGCTAGTTATTTGCTTGCTGGTTTGTGGGAATTAAGAGATTTCATCCCAGGCTTTTATCCTTTCTGCTTGTAAAATTATAGAAACTCATGTTGTATAGCTTGTCAGATGTCCAATAATAAGTTCAATATGCTTGAGCTTTCTGTGTGTTTTTTCCCCAGTAGTAGTAGTCAGTGCTCATTTAAATATTTTTATGTTAAAATTTTAGGAAAGAAGTTATTACAGTGAATGTATTTTACTGACTTAATAATGGTTGTTAGCCCTGTATTCAGCTTGTTTCTGAATTGTCAATTTAAATACCAGAAATTGGAGTGCCCACGAAATCATGGTTATTACTTTTTAAGATATAAACAATCTTTAGTTGGTCATGAAAATCAGTCCGTGTTGGTCAGAGAGTGAATTTTAAAGATATTTTGCTGCATATATTGAACATTTAAATTTTTACCCTAATCGAAAGTAGTTGGTAAATGGGGAAAGGATTTTTTCTTATTGCAATACATTAAATCCCCACTAGAGGGAGCAAATGAAAAAAAGAAACACTTAAAACTAAATCCTAAATGGTAAAAACTGAGTATTTAATGTTAAATTCTGTTCTAGGATATAGGGATGAATGCAAATTCTGATGAGAATTGCTTAACTCTTGAATGACCAGGGAATAGATTTGCTCCTTTCTCTTCAGAAAGTATTTTAAGTGGTACTGAATGTATGAGAATTAATGTCAAGTAAGTTTAAATGAAGCATATGACTTTGAAACGTGTAGTACCTCTGACGAAATTTTTTGGTGTAACACAACTAAATATACAGTTTAACATATGGTTTAAATTTGATGTAAGTTTTTTTTTTCCCTCCAGAAAACTTTAGAAACTGTTCCTTTGGAGAGGAAAAAGGTACTCTGCCAGCAGGTCACCTTCTATTTAAGAATTTAAATTCCTGCATACAAAGAGAAAATGTAAATAAAAATTGAAATGGTGTTTTCCTTTGCAGAGAGAAAAGGAACAGTTCCGTAAACTCTTTATTGGTGGCTTGAGCTTTGAAACCACAGAAGAAAGTTTGAGGAATTACTATGAGCAATGGGGGAAACTTACAGACTGTGTGGTACGTTCAATACATATAATTGCCTTTACATACTAGTCCTTCAACTGTTGGGCTGATTTGTTTAACCCTTTGAGTGCCAACCGATATCCTAGGAACTATGCTAAAATTGCCAAGGCATTTTTGCTGATTTTACAGCAGTTTAGGATAAAAGTCAGGAGCAGCGCAATCACCCTCTCCGGCACTCTAGGGGTTAAAATACTGAGTGAATCCTGGAGAAAATAACTCAGATCTAGGTTCTTAATTTAAAAATGCTCTTAATTGAACAGGTAACTAGATCAAATGCTGGTTTCCCTTTGGTTTTAAAGGTAATGAGAGATCCTGCAAGCAAAAGATCAAGAGGATTTGGTTTTGTAACTTTTTCATCCATGGCTGAGGTTGATGCCGCCATGGCTGCAAGACCTCATTCAATTGATGGAAGAGTGGTTGAGCCAAAACGTGCTGTTGCAAGAGAGGTGAGCATAGCATAACTTCGTGCAATAAATGTGAAGAAAATTTTGTCCTACCGAAGACAAAAATGTAAATTTTGAAAGAACTTAATTCTTTTTATCCAGCTCAATTTAAGCTATGGTGGTTTCCCTGGAGTAGCTTATTTCCTAGATGAGTTTCTTATTCATAAGCTGTTGCTTTACCTGGTATTTTATCATAGGATAGAAACAATTTATGGTAGTATCAGAGATGCTTTCAATCATGTTTAGTTTCTGTGGTCATGAATTGACTCCCCCTACCTTCTGCTACAGGAATCTGGAAAGCCAGGGGCTCATGTAACTGTGAAGAAGCTGTTTGTTGGTGGGATTAAAGAAGATACTGAGGAACATCATCTTAGAGATTACTTTGAAGAATATGGAAAAATTGATACCATTGAGATAATTACTGATAGGCAGTCTGGAAAGAAGAGAGGTTTTGGATTTGTTACTTTTGATGACCATGATCCTGTGGATAAGATTGTGTGTAAGTGTATAAGATTGTGTATAAGCACTAGATGTATGCCCCTTTTATAGATTAAGTTTTGGATATGTTAATACCTATATCTTTATTAAAAGGCAAACTTTAAAGTAAGTTATAATTTATAGAATGCTGATTTAAGTTTGAATTTTCCCTTCCAGTGCAGAAATACCATACCATCAATGGTCATAATGCAGAAGTAAGAAAGGCTTTGTCTAGACAAGAAATGCAGGAAGTTCAAAGTTCTAGAAGTGGAAGAGGAGGTACCTTTTAGTTACATTTTTTTCTTTTAAAGATTTCTTTGTGTAAGTGCTTGTTACTAATTAGGGCACTTATTGTAGGCAACTTTGGTTTTGGAGACTCTCGAGGTGGTGGTGGAAATTTTGGACCAGGACCAGGAAGTAACTTTAGAGGAGGATCTGGTAAGTTTTAAGTTCTAAATATTGAAGGAGAATTGATTGGAAAAGTGTGACTCATATTTGATTAGAATAATGAAATCAGCTTAATTTTAAGATGATATTCTTAACTTTTTATAAGTAGATGGGATATTCTGATTTGGCTAGGTAAGAGATAGTTCAGACATAATCTTAAAGCTTTTAGAGGAGGATCTGGTAAGTTTTAAGTTCTAAATATTGAAGGAGAATTGATTGGAAAAGTGTGACTCATATTTGATTAGAATAATGAAATCAGCTTAATTTTAAGATGATATTCTTAACTTTTTATAAGTAGATGGGATATTCTGATTTGGCTAGGTAAGAGATAGTTCAGACATAATCTTAAAGCTAATAAAGGACAATTACAGAAATCCCTTTGTGGTCTTTAAGACCATTTAAAATGGCTTTAGAACCACCTTAAAAAACTACCAAATAACCCTGAATAGTGAGTGGAAATATAGAAACTTTACCTGTGGGCTTAAAAACGTTTATATCTTTGTTAATTGTTTTTTTATTTAGACTTGAAGTAATTATCTGAATAGAATAATGTGGACCCCATTAAATGTCATTCTTGTGTAAATAAATGGAACCTCTTAAATTGAGGTTTGCCAAGTCCAAGCCTGCAAATCAGGCAGTTATCTTGACAGTGAGGTTTAATGAATTACACTTCGGTGTGTTTATTTTGAAGAATAAAGTACTGATACCAATGTTCAGCATAAAGGAAGATGGTTCCTAATCATCCATAGGTAATAATAGAGAATATGGAGGAAAGGAAGATAAACTGAATAGGGTATATTAATCATAATTTTTTTCTCCCCTAACAGATGGCTATGGAAGTGGTCGTGGATTTGGGGATGGCTATAATGGGTATGGAGGAGGGCCTGGAGGTCAGTTTCTTAAACATATTGATTTATGGGGCTTAAAAAGATTAAATCATCCTGTGTGTCCAGTTTAATATATACATGAGGTTTTTCTGTGTCTTCCATTTTACCTTTGATGAAAAGCTTTAAGTGATGGTGGTTTTAGTCATTTGGTTTTTCCTGTAATTCACACCTTAGCTTTTGTATAGCTGAAGGAAAGAGTATACTAGTGGTATAGGGTGTTAAGATCATTTGGGTGAATTTTAAATGAGAATTTAAAGATGCCATCCTGTTTCTCAAGCAAAAGAATTGGACATAGATGTGATACTTTATGTATTGATTCCCTGAAAAAGTATAGGGCATTAGATATGACTATTATCAACATGTAAGGGGAATATATGTAATAGCAATGATGTTGCTTTAATTCTTAATAAGATTAGTCCCCCAGGATAACTTCCCAAATGTCACCAAAGGAACATTTCTAAAATACACAAGGGTGCTGTTGGCTTCAGCTAAGGTTATGAGCCACTGTTACATATCAAGTGATATATTAGATGTTTTGTTGGAATACAGAAAAGGTTGACACCTGCTGGCAAATTCCTAGTAAAGACATTTCAAAATGAGCTAGCAAAAGACCGATTTTGTCACAAATTACACATAACTAAATTATACCTACATATTTCCAACTTTGCTTTGAAATCCAAATTAATTGCCCATTAGTTTGCTAATTTCTGATACCCCCCATTTCTACTCAGGTGAAGGGTGTAGTGAGCATATTATTAGGAAACACAAATCTGAGTTGGGAACTTTGAATCTTTTGGACCACTTAAGGTGATGGGGGTGGCTCTTGTTTTCTTAGCTTACACCTCATCTACCCTTAGAAACATTAACACAAAATACAAGGTATCTTAAAGAGAACCATTAATACCTTTAATTTCAGGGAAGAGCAGTGACACTAATAGGTATTTGTCTCTAACGGTTTTGTCAAGTTGGTTGTGGGTGTGTACTTCCCACCCCCAGATGTTTAACAGGGATACTTTGTTCTGCCCTTGAGGCTGTTCTAGAAGAGATTTCATAGAACAAATATATTACTTACAAAAAACATGTTTTGGAAAGCTGGAAGTGGGTTTGATAAGACAGTTCAAATGGCATTGAAAATATTAAGTAATTACTTAAAGGCTTATTTTATAATAGGTGGCAATTTTGGAGGTAGCCCTGGTTATGGAGGAGGAAGAGGAGGATATGGTGGTGGAGGACCTGGATATGGCAACCAGGGTGGGGGCTACGGAGGTGGTTATGACAACTATGGAGGAGGTAATAAATTCACCTGCAACCTTTATGTGGGAATTTGAAGTGGAATTAATGACTTTTCTTTCATTTCAATGTTGTCAATAGTTGCCTTAAAATTGTAGAATTATAGATAGGTGTTTTGCATCTATTCTGATTTGCTTTTTTGGGAGATTTGTTGTAAATACTTGGCATGTATCACTGTTTAATGTTTGTTAATTTGAGGGTCATTATGCACAACTTGAATTTAAACTTTTTTTACAGGAAATTACGGAAGTGGAAATTACAATGATTTTGGAAATTATAACCAGCAACCATCTAACTATGGTCCAATGAAGAGTGGAAATTTTGGTGGTAGCAGGAACATGGGGGGACCATATGGTGGAGGTAATTTGTTACATTCTTTAAGTCATTTTGTGGGGTTAAAGGGAAGGATTAGTCTGACATGATTTGAATGGCAAAGATAACATGCTCATGGTTTATAGCCGGGGATGGGGAACTTTTTTCTGCCAAGAGCCATTAGGATACTTATATAACATTCGAGGACAATACAAAATTATCAACTTAAAAAGTAGCCTGCTATATTTGGCCAAACATTCAGTTTACTCCCCTAATGCCTTGCAGGGCCAGATCAAATGATTTTGAGGGTTGGAAGTTCCCCACCCCTGGTTTAAAAGGCCACTGAAATTCCCAGAAATAATTCAGTTGTAACTTCAGCTTGGATTTGGTGTGATGGATGGTGGGATGTTAAGTAGCGTAAAATACAGGATGGGGCAAAAGGAGGTTTACAATTCATAGGGAAAATAATACAAGAATAAATACTGTTTAATGTATTCACAACTGTAACCCCACTTGTACTCCACCCTGTATTTACAAGTTGGGAAAGGAGGTTAGAAATTTTGTGAGGGGGGGGTTGTTTTTTTTCCCTTGGCTGATTATATAGGAGCCAAATAAAATTGCCAAGCACATAGCTAAGTGTTTTAAATTTGTATGCGTTGTCTCTTAAATGTTAACTTAGTAAGTTAATCATAAATCTTTATTCAAGTTTTTATGTAGCAGGGCCAAATGGATTTCTTATGCCTCTCAGTATTTTTTTAAATACACCTTCCTTACTGGCTCCAAATGATAACCCTCTAAAAGAGTAGGTTCAGTCATACCTGGATAATTTACTTTGGAGATAATTAGAAACAATGGGTTCTGACATGTTTTAAAGCCCATATATAAATACAAGGTAGGATTAATTATTATGCTGATTATGGGAAAGGAAGTAAGTTTCCTTTGTCCTGTTCTAGGAAACTATGGTCCTGGAGGAAGTGGAGGAAGTGGGGGCTATGGAGGGAGAAGCCGATATTGAGCTTCTTCCTATTTGCCATGGGTAAGTAGCTTTTGAGTTTTACATTATTACTGTCTTGGGGAGACCTAGCTGTCAGGAGTAAAAGCTTTTTAGGATCATGTTATCTTTCCTTAAAACCTGGTTAGATGGATAATTTCATAACCTATTTTTTTTTTACTCTTTACTTCTGTTGAAACAGGCTTCACTGTATAAATAGGAGAGGATGAGAGCCCAGAGGTAACAGAACAGCTTCAGGTTATCGAATAACAATGTTAAGGAAACTCTTATCTCAGTCATGCATAAGTATGCAGTGATATGGCAGAAGACACCAGAGCAGATGCAGAGAGCCATTTTGTGAATGGATTGGATTATTTAATAACATTACCTTACTGTGGAGGAAGGATTGTAAAAAAAAAAATGCCTTTGAGACAGTTTCTTAGCTTTTTAATTGTTGTTTATTTCTAGTGGTCTTTGTAAGAGTGTAGAAGCATTCCTTCTTTGATAATGTTAAATTTGTAAGTTTCAGGTGACATGTGAAACCTTTTTTAAGATTTTTCTCAAAGTTTTGAAAAGCTATTAGCCAGGATCATGGTGTAATAAGACATAACGTTTTTCCTTTAAAAAAATTTAAGTGCGTGTGTAGAGTTAAGAAGCTGTTGTACATTTATGATTTAATAAAATAATTCTAAAGGAAATTGTGTAATTATAGACTTTTTATTTTAAATAAGTTAAGGAGTGGGTAGTATAACTAAGGTCCATTGCAAAGCTGTTGTTATATTTGTGTAAGATAAATGCTGGTCAGATATAAGTGTGTTGTCTTATAAGTGCAATTCATCAGGATTAAATTATCTAGATAACTTAAGGGATATCTCTGCAAGGAGAAACACCTTTTTAGATCTTTTAGATGCTGCTTCTTCAATGCAAGGAAAGGAAATAACCCCAGCGAGGTACTCTTCAGGGATACAGGTCTAGTACAAGAAAACTCTTGGCGGCTACTAAGTTCAGCCAGTCTTAAAAAATTGTGCTGTTTCTACAAAGCTTTTAACTACAGTAGTTTATAAGGATGCCAACGAAAGCTGAGGGTGTAGAGCAAATAGTTCTAAGCTTCAGTTAAACTTCTTTAGGTAAGATCTTATTTACTTTTCCTTTCTTAATTTTCCTCCCCAAAAGATAAAACTAATACTCTTCAATGGTCTTTCAGTATAGTGGTTCTTAGTAGTTTAACATAGCTATAAATTGAGTTTAACAATTTATAAACTCAAGAGAATAATTTCATAAACCCTGTCTTCCAGTCTGTCATTTAAATTATTTTGGTTGTGTTCTCCCCCCCTCCCCTTTTCTTTCTTTCCCATCCCCCTCTCCCTCTATGAAGATTCAGGTGCTTAACATATCATTTTTTTCCCTGCTGGAATTTTAGCATTGATATGAACCATGGACAAGTATATTCTGCTGCCACAAAGACTGTAAAGTGCTTCATTTCAACAGCTGAGGCAAGCCAAGTGATTAATAAAGCTTTTCTTGGTTCCTTCAGTGGTGTTGGTAGTAAAATGGTAGGTAAAAGTTAGGCTGCAAGCTCAATAAACCATGAAATTTCCCATCCTTAACATCCACGTGTATTCACATTTCTTGGATCAAGCATTTTGAGTGAACTGGGGTTTTTATTAAAACATTTTGCTTTATTCGATAGGGTTCTAGTTTTACATGCTTATCAGGACTAGGCTAAGGAGATAGGTAGGGCTAAATGGTTGAATCAGATAATAGTTTATATTTACAGTGTCTGTCTACATTATGAATCCTGTATGCATTTAATACTAAATACTGGGGTATGAATGTTGTAATTCTTTCCCAATTCCCTATCTTATAGGCGAGATATAGGTTCGCTGCTGAAATTCATTTCTTAAATGTCATCAGAGTTTGATTGCCTGGCTTTATTGCCTTTTCAGGAAAGTGATAATCAGGGCATATTCTGCTGTATGCACCAGTGAGTCTTCTTTGAACCTAAGACCACCACAGAAGTTATTTAGGTTCTTTGGACAAACATGATAAACTTCTTCAGATACTTTTTTTTTCCTTTGGCAGGAAGGTGTCTTGCTGCAGGTAACTAATGAAGAAGTGGTCAACCACAGAGTCTTCGAGAAATAAGAAATTCTGTACCATCTGAAAGTAGTTGTTGGTGCCTTCATTTTAAAAAGCACTCTTTAAGATTAAAGGCAAATGTTTTCTGATAAAATACAAACTTCATTTAGTATAGGTTCTTAATATAAAACAATTACAAGTTGAGTATTGTTTGTAAAAATAACATCAAATCAGCCAGAGAGAGAAATGTATCATGTTTTAAATTAGGTTTTGTGAGTAGACAGATTAAAGTTCTATTTTAAATATAAAGTTTTATAAAATAAATACTTTTGTATCCAAATACTTGGTGTAATGTTTACACATAAAATGTGTGAATCTTGTTCTATAAACATTCAGTTGTCTAAAGAATTGCCATCCTTTAGGTTTTTAAAGCAGTTTCACAAAACTGTACATATTGCCATTTTTTTTAATAGACATGAGAAAACCATTGTGGACATTATTGGCTGTCCCTAATAAAAATGCCATTCTTTTATACACTATATTCAGCGTTGGAATGCTGCTATAGTTTTCTGGCTTTACCATGTGCGTTCAACATCCCTGGTGCCGTTTTAAAAATGTATTACAGGCTTTTAAACAGAGTGGTCCAAATTAAGTGGTTATGCAAAGCACCAAGATACAAAATTTGTCGTTCTAGTTTCTTAAAGTGGTATTGCATTTTACAGCGAGTATTGGGTAGCTGTCTTTAAAGGATTTAAGTATTGTGGATAAAATTTAGTGACTTCAGTATTTACCTAAAATAACAAAAAGCATAAAAACATGAAATACCAAGGCTGCCTCATTTTCTTTGGTTTTGATAATATGAAGTATCAGGTAAGTCAAACTAAGGATGGCTAACGAAAGCTGTTTTTGTTTCAAATAACTATTCAAGTAAACTGTTGAATACTCAGCTTCACATTAGGAAAATAACTTTGAAGGTTTCAGAAGTCTCTAGCTTGACAACTAAGTTGGACTTTGAGGTATAAATGAAGTCAGAAACCTTAAAACACCCAACCCTTAACCAACAGATATGCACTGTTTTGGATCAGTGGGTAGAGCATCAGACCACAGACTAAAGGGTTACAGGTTCAATTCTGGTCAAGGGCATGTACCTGGGTTGCAGGCTTGATCCCGGCCCCAAGCAGGGCCGAACTACAGGAGGCAATGAGTCATTTTTCTCTCCCCTCGCACTCTAAAAATCAATGGGAAAAATACCCTCTGGTGAGGATTTTAAAGTGTTAATATCTAATAAACTAAATGAAGTGGCTATTGAAACAATTTCCCTTCTAAAAGGAAGGTAACTTCGGGGCAGTACTTTAAACCTTTTTCGTCGGCATACCAAAAGTATTGTGCGTAGGACAAAAATAGGCATAAGAAACAATGCTGCACAAAGACCAATAAACTTGTGATCTGGGTATTTACAAGTTAACAATTTGAAAGTAATTTACCTGATCCTGGTTGAAGGTCAAAATCGCAGTGGTGACAACTGGGAAGTTTCATCCAAATGGCATGACAGGGCTGGCAAGCTGGTTTTGGCCATTTTCCCTCAGCAATCCCAAGAACAAATAATCAAAATAGGGCCGATGCTACTAAGTCACACTGTTGTGTATTCTGATGGTTGCATAGTTTACTCATGATTACTGAGGAGCAAGCATGATTAGAGGCTGGCTCCCACATGGATCTTTAGATCTTAATGTGAGATTTTCAATAACCCAGTTTGGTTTAGGAATGCAAGTCAAGTTGCCCTCTAAAAATTATTCTAACAATTAGTATTTGTACTAAGTGTTTAATGTTTAAATTCAGTAATTTAGGGAGGCTTTAAAAGAAAGTTCTTTAGTAACAGTTCAAAAGCTAGAGAGTCTTGTTGAGCTCAACATGTTGATTTTATATACTTGCCCCAAAATTTCATCTTGCTTGTTGAGGATGTTCAGTAGGACCTTTTGATGGGTGCAGGAAGGAAATGAGATGCCAAGCCTGGGATACTCTGCTGGATTTCAGTTATAAACACATGGGAGTTTTATGATGAATAATTTCAGGACTAATACTATATTTGAAGGAGGTAATAGCTTTGTTAGAATTTAAAATGGAATTTTGGTTTGGGTCAGTCAACTAAATTGAGAAGAGAAAGATGTTTCAAGGAAAATGCTTTAAGGAAGCCAAGGGCTAACTGCAAACAAAGTTGCTCATCTTAGGGGTCTGGATCTCATGGGCCACTTCAGGTTTGTTTTTAAACGTCATACGTGGGAACACATTTTCTACAAACCTTGTTTTGATGGAATTGTTTTTCAGTTCAAAGTCTTAACTGCCTACTCATGTTAAGATTAACTGGTCTGGTTTAGCTATTAAAGGAGGAATGGGTCAATAGTTTTCACCCTGTAAAATGCACACTTGAATTAGAAGTTGGCCTTTTGAAAATGATCAGTTCCTGATGTCCGAAGCTGTATAGATTGGATTCCTCTTTCTGGTAACTACCCTCAAATTCAGAATAACATGTAGAGACTACTGAACTAGTAAAGCAGTTAAGTCAACCTGTGTGTGTTATGTTCCTTAAAAGAGACTTCACACTAAAATCTTGGAGATTTCCATTGCTAACACTGGATTGTCAATGACAGTTGAGTAAGCAGCTTCAATTTACCCTGAATATGATTTTAATTGTGTGGGGTAACGGGAAATTTGAGGTTTGACTTGTTGACCTTAGGTCATAATGGACCAAAGTAACTTCAAGAGTGATAGTTTTGTTGTTAAAAAGCTAGCTCCACTACATGCCTTTTTTTTTTTTTTTTTGCCGATTTGATGTCCACCTATATTTTATTGTGGTCTTGGTAGTCCCAGGGATTTGGAGAGTCTGACAGACAATATTTGAGTAATAGGATTAACAGTTTTGAAGTCTTAACGTAAATCAGTACTGTAGAATCTTACATTGTAGATTTGAAGTCATTTGTCATAAAGTGCCCTAAAACTGGTTTAAATAACAGACATCTAGAGAGTACTCCTTCGCAGAGCCAGCCTATCAACATTTAATGTGATTATACAAAACTGAAGAGTGATGTATCTAGGAGCATTGTGGCAAAATCTAGGGTTTGAAAGAAATGGTTAGGCCCAATTAAAAGTGGAGAAAAGTTTATTATAAAAAATCCACTCTTATAAAACTGCATTTTTGCAAACCAAGATAATACTTTGACTTTTGATTTTTACATTGTTAGACAAATCTCATCTGACAACCTTATTTTGAAATCAAACATTAAGTGTTCATGTTAAATTCCATTATTTCTAGGATTAGTGGCTTTTACGTTCAAGTCCATCCACTTGTTTATTTTACTGTCCTGTTTCATGTGGTTTTAGTATTTTCAGTTCTTTGGTTGTAGTCTATGCTCATCGACTCTTCCCCTGCCGTTTGGTGTGTCCATGTATGGCCTCTAATGTTTTCACATGAATCTATGTGAGTTTTGTGGTGAGACATCTGTTAATGGATGTGAGGTCATGCCTACAGGCTGCCTTACTTGCCTGGCAGTGACGAGCTATACACTGGTAGCCTTGCTCTATCTCTAAAACCTGTGACTGTAGAGGTCTTTGTTCTCAGCCATTAAGGCCTAATGCATTTCTTTTTTTGACACCATGGTTTATAATTTGGCCATTTATAGTCTTTATTTCACATAGTATTAAGTCCAAGTGGGGATTTCCCTTACTAGTTTAACAGACTATGTTGAGTTCAACTTGGATTGAGTCTTAATATGCTGCCCTATTTTGCTAGATATTTACCTGTATTTCTGAATGGGTATTTTGGAGGAAATAATAGCCAAGGTAAATTTGCTTAGAATTTCTGTATATAAGGGAAAAGTTAACTTTTTAAAGAAATTCAAGTATAAAATTCATTTCCACAGAGAAAGTTACAATTTAAGTATTAATAAAATAACTTTTGAAAAGTTCATTATACTTCAGTGCTAACTAAAAGAATGTTAAGGCTACTTTGCACTTCAAGTTAAAAACTAAAATACATTTTAAAATAATTACACCCAGTGTTAATGTTTAAAGTGACCATATTACTAGAAAATGGCTACCAAAGTGAGTAGATAGTCCTGTCAAGGTTTTGTCACCTACTCTGTACATATTTATGAATTGTGCACATAACATAGGAGGACTTCACGGGGAGAAGAGGCTTTCCCAGATTTCCCACGTCTGCTCTTGAAGTCCTAAACTTGTCCATATAAGCTTCAGAATGTAGCCTTAAGTGATTCAAGTAACAGTGCTTAAAAGATGCTTGAGCAAACCTTGAAGCAGTTTCAAAGGTTTGTGATCTATATAGCATTATTACTACTTTATACATATTAATGGAATCAGTCTATTTTCAATTTCTTCTCTCACTTTTTCTCTTTCCCTTTTGAGTTTCCTTTTTGTAGCCTGAGGTCACCAGTTCCTTGGGTACAATCAAAATACTTCCGTCATGGCTGCATTGAAGAGCATATTGGTTTGGATTGACGGGCCGACCTTCATCATCTCTTAACCTGCTAAGAATATCATGATAAAGGTCGTGCAGTTTCTGTTTCATGATATTAATGGCTTTGTTACACTGGGCTCGCTCGCTCTTGAGGGTTTCCTTCTTCGCTTGCAAGTTACATACATCATCTTCTAGATTCAAAATTATGTCCAGTTTGCGCTTTCGACAGTTCTGAGCGGCAACTTTATTTTTCCCTCTTCGCCTGATATCACGGATGAGTGACACTTGTAAATCTGTCAGGTAGTACCTGCTTAGCATACTATTGAAAGAATCAACAGGCATGTGGACAATTTCATCTACAGAAAAAGGGATGTGCAGAGCTTTAGCACGGCGTTCATCACGGCTTAAGTTTCTGTCTGTGTCATTCAGGTACCTACTTTTTATTTTCTGTGACTTCCCAGGCCATAAAAAAGACTCAGAAGTGGATTCTGGTACACTTGACTGTAAGTGGTAAGTGTGGTTATGGAATATGTGTTGAAATGCAAGGTCCTCGTGGAAAGTAGAATCACTACTAAGATCAATGTGACGAATCTTACTGGGCTCTGGGTAGTAGCCGCCTACAGCCCCTTCCAAAGCATGGTGGGAAAGAGATTCAAGGTCACTACTAGAACCTATAGCACTGTCACACACACAGGAATTAGGATTGGTGACAGAGGTGCTATTATGGCTTGAATTTAAGGAAAGCCCAGAATCAGAATCGGGTTCTCCAAAAAGGTGAGAAACCTCCATTGCATCAAAACCTGTCGCCAAAGACATTGAATTTATCTCATCGAATATATTTATATCAAGGTCATATAGAAGGTCGTGGCTTGTTAGATTCCTTATCTGATGGTCAACAGGTGGAAGAAATCCTGTCAAATTAGTTCCAGGAAGGGTCTGTGCAGGGTTGGTGGTGTGAGAATTTAACTGCAGAAATGGTCCCTGTGGCTGTGAAGTCCTTCCTACTGGGTCTCTTCTAAATGTATTGTCTGGACATAGCAACATGGCCTCATGGAGATTGACATCATGACTTAGAGCCTGGCTAAAATTCACATTGCAGTATGCTGAAGAATTCATGCCATCATTGATACTTCCTGAGAGAAGAGGAGTATCTCCCAGGGAGATGCCCTGAAAAAGGGAAAAGAGCACTTTAATACACATAGCTCAATTTCAATAGTTCTAGTACCAATACACCATTTTCTTTCCTCAGTTTTGTCTGCTCCTCTGTGTAAGTAGGGATATGCTGTTGGCTATAACAACTTCACCCAGTTAAATAATATGGGCAACTCAATACATTGTGTGAACCTAAGTCAAGATATGCTATATTTGGGGAAAGGTTGGTTCTAATACGGCAATTTGTAATTAGGTTATAACATTCTAATGTTATACTCTTACTGTATATTTTACTGCTGTATAAGATGCCACTCTCGTCCTAGCTGTTGGCAATCTAAATCCACACTGGAGGATCATAGATAATAGCAATAGTGAAGTAGTGTTGGTTGGGGGTGTGTGTGTGCGTCTTTTAAAAAAGATCAGACCAATGAAGTATGATGACACAAAGCTACTGGGAAAATAAAGATATGGCTTAGTTTGTCAAATGTTTGCTGCCATTTTGATTTTATGTGAATTATATAAATTTGATTCAATATGAATTATGCTAATTTGATTAGAGCTTTGCGATTACTTGGAGGAATAGTATTTACATATTTGGCTAATTCTCCAAAGTGTTTCTAAAAAAAGTAATCCTGCCCTGGCCAGTTTGGCTCAGTGGATAGCGTCAGCCTGCGGACTCAAGGGTCCCAGGTTCGATTCTGGTCAAGGGCATGTACCTTGGTTGGGGGCACACTCCAGTACGGAGTGTGCAGGAGGCAGCTGATCGATGCTTCTCTCTCATTGACGTTTCTAACTTTCTATCCCTCTCCCTCGGTAAAAAATCAATAAAAAAATATATATATAAAATAAAAGGTAATCCTAAGTCTGTGTGCTCAAATAGTAATAATGAATTAGTTTAAACTATATCATCCAGGTATAAAGGTTCTACTTATTGAGAGGTCAGTGCGGAGATATTCCTGCAAGGATACAAGCCAATCTTCCAGTTACCTCCATTGAATTTTCAGGCTGTGATGAAAGCAACTGAAGTAAGTCTTCCAGAGAGAGAGATGTGTCAGTCTCATTTAGATATCTCTAGAAAAACACAAAAGATGGATCAGTCATTAAAAGGCTGAAGTGGTTGCCTGGGGCTCTAGGTTTTATCTGGAAAGGACAAGATCTTATCTCTGTATTTTTAGCCTGATCTTGCTAAAAATAAGTTTTTTATACCCCTCCTTTAGGTATCAATATTCTCATACCCTTAAATAAGAACCTTCAACTCCTCCCCTATTTCTGCCCTAACCATCTTCATATAGCTTTTGGCTAGAATTGTTCCAACTTACTATGCCCTTCCACAGCTGACTCTCCAAATCTGCTACAGAATTTTGTGACTTTACAGTCAAGTATGTATTTAGATGTACCAAAAGAACCAACTCATTTACTCACCATGTGTCATCTCCTGCCTTCAGAGTTCCTTCTTTGCTGAAATAGCTCCTTTGATAGCTTTTTAGAGCCCCAAGGAGTAAGTGCTAGTTTTTATAACCTGGAGTTATTTTGTCTTAATCTTTAAATAATAGTCTATTTGGTGAGATGATCAGGTTTAAGGTTTTCCCTCAGTACTTTTGTCCCATGGCATTTATTACTATTGATTTGCTTGCAGTCTGTCATTTTATAGCCAATTTTTTTCCTCAGCTAACTTTAATGATTTTTTTAATTCTTGTCCTACCATTTCACTTGGATATGTTTGGAATTTTGTATTTAGTCTGCTTGGGACTATATACCATTAATCTGAGTCAGGATCATTTTAATTTTGGAAATATTTTGCTGGAATCTTCAAAACTGCTTCTCTTTCATGCTTTCTAATCTCTCCTGGGACTACCAGAGAGCTCAGCTTTGTTGAGAGCTATTTCTGTAGGAATCGCACATTTCAAGGGCTACCAACTTATCAAGCAGTTGTTTTTCTCTGCAAAGACCAGTCTGCATCATTTTCTCAACTTTGCTTTCTTTGCTCAGGGTTCCTGATGGTAATGGTTTGGATCAGACTCTATAGCTGGCTTTGGAGCCCATTTGGGGTTCTGTTTTCTAAGGGGTAGGCAGTTTCCTTGCTCTGTCTCCTAGTCCAGTGGTCGGCAAACTGCGGCTCGTGAGCCACATGCGGTTCTTTGGCCCCTTGAGTGTGGCCACGAAGTTTCAATCGCACTGTACGTGTGCGCCAGCAAGTGGTATTTTGTGGAAGAGCCACAATCAAGGGGCCGCAGTTTGCCGACCACTGGCCTAGTCCCTATTTCCTGAACCAAAGAGCTCATAAGCAGGGAACCCAGGTGCCCCAGGCACAGGCTTGAGGTATTTTCCATTCATTTAACCCCACTCTCATGACATCTGGATCCAATTCCTCCTTGAGGTTCCTCAGTTTGGTGCCCAATTATTTTAAATTGTAGGTTTGAGTCCCTTTGTTTCTTGTATCCGTGGACTTTTGCTTTCTTGCTTTTGAGTTTCACTGTGCACTGAAACTGTTGCCTGTTAAATTTTATCCAGGATTACCGCTTTTGGTGTGCCATGGCGATTATCATTACAGGTTAGTAAGTTCACATTCCTGACCTGTGCTGCGCATCACTTTTACCCCTAACTTTTTACTTTAGGGTTTTCAGTTTTGAAGATTCACACCAGTTGGTCTGTGGTGTATGTGTGTACAAATACTTCGTTTCCTTTCCTACCAAACATCTTGGTTCTATGAAGCCATGTTTTCAAGCTATTTCACTGTAATACAAGGAATAAATGCAAGGCTTTCTATGGATGCTGTAGGAATGTTTAAGCTAAATTGGTGGGTAAGATTTCTTGCTCTTTAACTGGCAATTATACATTCTTAGGGTAGCGGACTTCTTCACCAATTGAATTGTTATTTGAAATGATTCCTAATTTCTGGAGAAATTTTAGAAGTATTCTATTACTTCTGTTGAGGACCCCAAACTTGCTTAGTCCTGGCCAAATGTTTACCAAAATTTGCTGATGGTCACAAGTGTCTGAGAATAGATAACATCAGCATACATCTGGATTCCTGCAAAAACAATCCTTAGTGGTGGGTAAGTAACATTATTTGCAGTAAAGAAAGCCTTAATATTTAGAATATAGAAGTAAGGGTATGAGGATCATTCTGCTTAAAATAAATTATGGACTGACTGACCCCTTCAGGCTAGTCAAAAATGTGTTTCATTAAATATTTTTCCTGTTCCCTCTTCTTCAATGCCCCTGGACGCGGTGGGCCAACGTGTTAACCCCTACTGAACCAGCCCTCTGGTTGGGTCCACAGGCGACAGAGGCAAGAGATGGGAGGAGCAACAGAGTATACCTTAGAGACAATAGCTTCTGCTGATCAATTCCAGCTCTCACTGAGCTCTATGCCTCCCAGGCCCCCTTTTGTCCTGATGGTAGTAATGGTAGTTATGGCTTCATGTTGTTGCAAGTCCCTGGGAGCCGGACTCCCTATTACCTCAGTGTTTCCCTTAAACCTGCCCTCACCTGTTTTTAAAAAAACACAATCCCCTCATTCACTTCAGAATCCATGGGCATGTGCCTTGTTTCTGAGA
The DNA here is from genome assembly GCF_964212035.1 of Myotis nattereri. NCBI lineage: Eukaryota > Metazoa > Chordata > Mammalia > Chiroptera > Vespertilionidae > Myotis > Myotis nattereri. Next base: position 61,441,431 of record NC_138086.1, on the reverse strand, counting down.
GCCTCAACTGTGGACATCATTCTGTTAGAAACATTTGTTTTCATAGAACTTGGTTAATCCATTTCTAAATCTAATTGCTGAGTTTTTTCTATTCAGGTGAGTACAGATCTTGCACAAAAATGGACACTCAGCTATTCTTACAATTAATCCAAAAGACATATTACATTAAATTTGATTTAGATTGCCAGGGAGTGGTCAGTCTTCTTTCTTAAGACCGACTCTTAGAAATCTTAACATAAAATACAAACATACACTTCTGTTTTGGGTCAAAAAATACATTGCATTTTGAACAGAGATCACTAGGATATTTAAAGAATATGGTGGACACACTTTATGACATATCTTTTAAAAGATGAAACATTACTGTAAACTTCAAATTGTCTTTAGTAAGAAAATCTCTTCAGACCAGTTAACCTACATTTATTGTATTTATTCTTCATTAATAGCCAGCAGTCTAAGTCGGCCTACAGTGGGGCTAGAAAGAGGTCCCGGTTAAGTAGCAAGCCATGTCATTTGTCCTAGTTATCACCCAGGATTGTCACCTGAAGGGAAATAAATACTATTTGAACAAACTGTCAGAGTACCTACTAAGTAACATCTCAGTAAAAGAATTTTGTAAACTGATGCTAACCAAACAAGACATACCCACCAGGCACATGGAGGTGCAAGTGAGGAGCCAAACCTGAACTTAAGGACTGAGGCACACATGCCTTTCTTTGAGTGATTAATGTATTTCTGGAAAGTTCTGTCCGAATTGATATTTTCCCTAATTTAAATTGTGTTCTCTAAGGAAGCTCCCTACTTGGATCCCTTCATTAGCATGTGAAGAATGCCACTCTGTATCTAGCAGTGAGTCACTTCAGGTAATTCACAGAAGTAAAAAACAGTTCTCGCTCTTCTGGGAAGCTCAGTGAGGGAGCAAAGACAACGGCACACCCAGGAGAAAAATGAAGCAACAGCACAAATCTGTAAAACAATGAACTGATAAGACTGCGATAAAAACATCTTCTCCCTCAAAAAAATAGACTTTGGGACACTCAGGAGTAAAGTGGAAAGTGGGCTGAAATGTGTCCTTTTGAAAAAATGCCTTTCAGCATTGTGTTAATATAAAAGTTCATTGGCATTGATGTGACAATACTGCTGTGTGTGTGCGGGGGGTGGGTGGGTGGGGTGGCAGGGTAGGGGAGTGCCACACCAAGGGTACATAAATTATGAGGAAATACAGGCCTGGGAGAAGACGTGGGTGAAAGCACACGCAGGAGCAATTACCTCTGCCCTTCAAAGTGAAATGCAAGCCTGAATGGGGTCTTCACTTAACTGGGAGGGTTCCTTGGAGTGAGCTCCTCACCCCTCTCTCCTTAAGAGGGACAAAAAGGGACCCTAGGAGACCACTTAGAAATGGGGCGAGTGTATTCCCTGCAGTTTGGGAAACACAGTAGATGAGTGTCCAGAGCTTCCTGAGAAACAAGAGGCTGAGCAAGGGCTGAGCTTAGGGGAAGGATTGGACTGACAAAGGGGCTGAGGGGCATGTTTCCAAGACCAGCTGCTGGAGAGGGTCACCTGGAGGTGGAGATGCGTTTGTCCTTGTCAAGAGATGGGCAAGAGAAGGACTCCCATTTGTGGGGGTCTCCAAAGAACCTATGGAATGAAAGTGCCCACCCAACAAAAACAGTTTAAACATACCCTATGGTCAAGAGAAACCAGTATCAAATAGTGCCAGTCAACCCCCCTTTCCTGAGCCCTTATTATCCCACCACACCCCAGAGAAGGCAGCTTAGTGAGCCAGGGAGGAAGGGCTGGGGAAAGGACAAATAGGCCACACGCAGGTGTACACACCCACACACACACTTTCCTCCTCGGACAGGCTCAGGCTGCAGCCGATGAGTCAGGAGCGGAGAAGCCGAATTTCTGTTCAGAGTTTTTAGAATTACACTGGATTATATTATTGACCAAATTGCTGCAGTGGGATGATCAGAGAGATTTTTATTATCTGTAAGTCATGGGGACTGCCCCAATTTCACTCCAGGTATAGGGAAGAATTCACTCTCCTAGAATAGGACAGGACAGGCTGGGGGTAGGGGGCGGGGGGCACAGTGGGTGGGCAAAGAGCAAAGCTGTTTTCTGATTTCACTCCATCAATCATGTAACGTTTGATGTAATGTCACATGGTCAAGGAGATAGTGATGGACTCTGAAAAGGGCCAAGGCCTGGTACCTCCCATCCTCCAAGGCGGGTCAAAGCACAGCCCCAAACTCCAACTGGGGCAGTCATAGCTGAGAAGCCATTGGGACACCTTTTAGGTGAGTGCCAAGTGGTTTAAAGTCTGGAGCCTCCATGCCCGTCTTTGGAGCACTTGTTTGCCAGGCTTGTGGGCTAGGACCCCAGCAGGGCTGAGAAGAAACCAGAGTATGGCCTACATGGAAGAAGGGGCAGCACAGGTTGCAGAAGAATCCACTCCATCAGCCTGGCTCCTGGTGTTCACCCTCCTATTCCTCTTCTCACGGCCAAGAGTGTGGTCAGACATGAGCGAAGGAGGCTGTCCCCACTGGGCCTGCCTTAACTCTAGGTGGAGCGGTACAACATGGGCTCCTGGATAGATGCCCGTGGAGCATGGCCCAGCAGGACGCTGGGTGAGGATTTGAGCCCAAGCCCCAGCTGGTAGGGAGGGTGCTTTGCCCTCAGGGGACTGGGTGAGGATTTCTGGATGCAGGACATCAGCCATCTCTTTATCCCTTGCCATGGCAAATGCAACTAATAAAACCTGCTAGCAGGTTCCTGGAGGGGTTGGGGGTACACCTGAGCGCACACACACTATCTTGAGTTTAAACAGAGTTAACTAATTCTATGGGTTGATTCCTTTGTAAACCAAATAACCACTCCGACAATAAAAAACAAAAGCTGAGTGTTTTCCATATATCAGATTTGCTTAGAGTAGGTCATACGTATATACAAAATTCATTCTCAACACATACTGACAAAGCCTTAGAAAATCTCCCTTTCGGCCAGAATGGCCAGGCTGGGGTATTCTGACAAGCTTACCTCATTCCTGGTGTCAGTGGTCTTTTCTGCCTCCCACTCGGGGGTATCTGCTGTGTTAGTTTCATCTTCACCCTGCTGCTGTAGTGATTTGTCCTTCTGGGCTGACACCCTTTGCTCATTTTCCTCCTGCTGGGAACTGTGACCCGTAGCTCTTAATACCTCATTCTCCTATAAAAATACCCAAAAAATGTTCTAAGTAGAAATCCATATTCCATCAAGTAAGTTGAATTTATAGCAAAGGTTTGAACTGGAGGTATAAATGGGGAATACATCAACCCACGCACACAGGAACCATTGGGACTCCAGGAGAGCACAAGGCAGCAAGGGCTGAATAGTCCTGCTGCCTCCATTCGAAGACGCGACAGGAAGTGAGGTGGGGTGGGCGAGAGCCCGGGACAGCCATGTCCATGGGTCCAAGTGTTTCAAAAGAATGGAGTGGTTGAGTGCAACGAATGCTGCTTGGGGTTGCACAAGGACGGACAAAAGTATCCATTGGATTTGGCAATAGGAAGTCTGTTGGTGGCCTTTGAAAAATCAGTGTAGGGAGGAAGCCAAATGATACTGTGTGGGGGAGTAAATGGGAGGTGACAAGTGAAACAGTACAGTTGATTCAAGGATTTTGGCTATGAAGTGGAGAAATGGGTCAGGGCAGAGTTTTGTTTTGAAGATGAGAGACACTAGAGTACATTCGTAAGGGGATGACTTCGGAGAAAGGGCAACTGCAGAGCAAGGCCCACTGGAAGGCAGGATGAACTCCAAAGCACCAGGGGCAGGAGTGATTTTGAAAGAAAAAACACATCGAGCCTTTATTTCAAGATATTTCAAGCGGATGCAAAATATTTGAGGATTTGGGTAGAAGATCTACCTATTCTTATTTCTGAATGGTGTTTTTAAAAAGCAGAAATGGACGTTGACCAGTAAGGTGGTTTTACAATACGTCCACAAATAATTTGACACTCTTTTCTCAAGGAGCTAAAGCTTAGTCCCCCTCCCACTGAGTGGGGGCTAGACTTAGTGAATTGCTTCTAACAGAATAAGGTGGAAGTGACCTTTTTAAAATATATTTTTATTGATTTCAAAGAAGAAGGGAGAGGAAGAGAAGAGAGAGAAACATCAATGGTGAGAGAGAATCATCGATTGGCTGCCTCCCACATGCGTCCCAACAGAGGTTGAACCCCCCAACCTGCTTATGTGCCCTGACTGGGAATCTAACTGCCCGCCTTTTGGAGTAGGGGACAACACTCCAACCACCTGAGCCACCCAGCCAGGCCCGAGTCCTCTTAAAGATGGAGGCAGGTGGAGCTACAGGAGCCCAGGAGCCAAGTCCCAGAGCGGGAATTTGAGCTTTGTTGCCTGTCATTTCCTTTATCTCTTTGGCCCTTAGAGAGAAGCAGAAGAGACAGAAGGTGAGCCCTGGGGCGGGGCGGGTTGCTCTAGTGTTGAAGTTCTGAGAGGGTCCATTCCAGTTCCCAGGCTCCAGTGGTACAAATAAATAGCTACATAACTGATCACCCAAACCCATCCACTTCTGAGGGTAAGAAGGTGCTAGAAACAATTAAGCTGGACAACAGGCATACGCCAAGACTGTCCCAAATGGTCCCTCTGTCTCTGAGGCCACAGGGGAAAGCGGAGGCTGCATATCAACCAAGAACCTCGATGGCAGACTGAACCCCACTGACCTGGGGAAGAGAGAAACGTTCGCTTGCACAGGGTTACGTAGTCAATAAATATCTTGTTAGCCAGTCCCTCACTTAGTCACTCAGCTGTCAGTTACTGCAAGCCTATCACAAAGCTGGGAGAAACATGTGCTGCAAGCAGTGAGCAAGAGGAGGACTTCCCCCAGGCGAGTGTGATGCACAAGGAGGGGCAGGGGCAGCTGCTGGGGACCTGTGGGGGGACCACTTCCAGCTGTGCCTTCACAGAGGCCTCAACTGCTGGGAGCGACTTCACCTAAGGTCACACCCTTCCCGGGCACTCAGATCCCTCTGTCAACTGGACAGGGAGGGTATAGAGGCCTGGCCACCTGGCTCAGTGTGGGACAATCGTGATGTGGGCCACTTTAGCCCTCAAGCTGCTGGTTTCATTACCTGCATCACAGCTTGGCTTCTGCTTCCGGTCAATCCCGCTTTCGTTCCTCCCCTCCACAGCGGTAGCTGCCTAGGTACTTCCTTATGAACATTCTGCCCCCTCAACTCAGCCTCAGCATCCCCTTTCCAATTTACAACAGCGGGGAGAGGGGAGAGGCCAGGACCTGAAGGCAGGAGGGGTGGAGGATCCACATTATATCCGTTTAGAAAGTGAAAAAGGACTATCACGCCTGGAACATAATTGGCAGAGTCTGCAAACCCCACCAAAGCCTTGTGGCTAGGAGGGCGAAGGCCCCAAAACTGCTGTTAAAAGGGCTCATCCTACTCTTACCGGCTGTGTGACTGCGGGCCACTTTGACCCTCAGTTTCCTTGTCTGTGAAAAGACATTTTCTAATTCACATTTTAAGAAATTAGTTGAGAAAAAGCACGTTTTACATTTTAAGATGCTGTACAGACATTATTGCTCCTTTCAACTGCTTTTTGATTCTGAAGAGTTGCCATTAACGCCTAACTGCTGGCAACTCAATCAGAATGTCAAGAGAAAGCGATGCCAGCCACTGGTGGCCAGTAATTACTGTTCTCTTTTCCTGTTTTTCTCAACTCAGTGACATGGGGCTGAGATAGAGCGTATGTGTTTTACGAGTACACTGCAGAGTTATGGTCCATGCTCTTAATTTAAAGACTGGGTACATGAAACCCATCATTAACCTACTTTTTATTTGTACGTAGGTGATACTCTTGTGAGGCTGGGACTCAATAAAAATAAAAAAGAAAAAAAGAAAGTTTCCACGCTTGCCATAGGAAGCCATCGTAAACCTGAGCTGGGGGTCGAATCACAACGAGAAATCCAGTGACTTGTTCTGAACTGGCCCCTGCTGGAAAGGCCGGCCCCCACGGGAAGACCCCCATCTCACCCTCCACACGGATCCACAGCCTCAGCGTGGGCCCCTCGGCCAGAACCGGGTTCTCCTGTGTCTGAAATCCCACGGCCCCGCGTTTCCTCTCATGACACTTATCCTATTCTATCTAAAACTACAACTATCTGGATCATTTCTTTCCTACTGGGCTGTGAAGGTATGACGCGTGTCCCCCAGCTGTTAGATCCCCTTTGCCACGGATGTAAGCCCGTGGGAAGGCTTGCCGAGCTGATGAAGGCAGTGGGGAGGGGAAGAAAGGAGCCAGGCTTTTCTCTTCCTGCTACCTCTCCGAAGCTCTGCTAACCGGCAACCTGATTTCTAAGTCCGTACTGGGCCCTGAATACTGTGATGGCGAGGTTGACGCTGAAAACACTCTTTGTGCACAGTCCCCGCTGGCTTTGCTGGCCCTTCCATTTCCTCGTCTGGGGGAGGGAGGACTGAGACCTGCTTTGGCATTTAGGTCGGAGGAACCTTCAACGACCAAGAGCGGTGTGGTGCCGATGAGGAAGATGACATCCGAGGGACAGGGGTGAAGGCCAGAGAATTCTGAGACTGGTCTCTAGGCTGGAGGCAAGCTGGAGTCATCGGGTCTCAGAGACTCGAGGAGCCAGAGAAAGAGAGAGGTGTCCTGTTTGGCCTGGGTGGTTTTTAATGGCAGCTTATAATAATTATAGCTCAGATTTATGGAGTGCTCACTCAGGGCCAGGCACCACATACATGATCTCAATTACGTTGCTCAGCATTCTTACAGGAGGAAACTGAGGCACAGAGAGCTCCAGCAACTTGCCTTGAAGTCACACAGCTGGCACGCAATAGAATCAGGATTTGGTGGCAGGCATTTCTGCTTCAGAGCCATTTCTCAGGCGCTATCTTGCTATTTGCTTGCGCCTCTAGAACCATGGGTATCTCCCAGAAGCTGTCCCCTGAAAACTGGCGGCTCCTGTGCAGGCTGGCTTCGGGCGGGGTTCACCAGTGGGAGAGGGAGCAGGAGACTGGAGGGCAAAGGGGAGGCCAAGGCATTTCTTTTCCAATCTCCTCCTCACCTCACTGAGCTCCCCTAACTCTCTTTCCACCCCTGCCTGCTGGTAGTCTCTGGGTACCCCCACCCCTGCCTGCTCCTGCCAGAAGTCATTCATGAAGTCCCTTCAGGGAGCCATCTAGGGCGAAGGCTGCTTCCCGCCGGAACCACCACTACTCACACGGCTCCCACCTGCTTCACACCGTGTCACACACAGGAGACCGGCAGTGGTGGGAAGAGCTGGCTCCATGCGAATAAATGAAGCTGCTGTCTGATCACGTTATCATGCAGGACAGCTGGCCACAACACAAGGTATGAAACCCGTTTGGATCGTGAGTCCAACAAACCACCTGTGGAAAACTGCCCATGACATAACTGGGGAATCTGAATACGGATTGCATATTTAATGATACCAAGAATTATTGATTTTCCTTAGGTGTACTAATGGCATTGTGGTTATACTTACGAGAGTCCTTATATTTCAGGAATGTATACTGAAATATTTATAGAAGGGCTCTGCCTCCTCCAGAGCCTGGGGCCTCCTTCCCATCACAGCTCTTCAAATATTTGAGCTGGCGATCTTGTTCCCTCTTCAGTCTGACCATCTCCACTTGGAACATCCCCATGCTGGTCAATCGTTTCCCGAATGATTTCCCACCCTGGGGGCAGAAGGGTTCCTGTCTGGAACCAAAGCAAGTTCCAGAATGACCCAGCAGGACAGGAGTTTCCTGGAGATTCAACCCCCAGCTTTGGGGCAATAAGAGCAAAGCGTCTGTTGAACTATAACGTGCCACGAACTATACGAACGCACCGTGCTATTTAATTCCCACCAGAGCTCTTCCAGAAAGGCTGCCCGGGTAGAATGCAGCGGGGAGGGTGTGACCATCAGCTGTGCGTGTTAACGTGGCATGTGGCTGGCTAGGCTGTATTGTCGTACACAGCTGCTTAATCAAACACCAACGAGGTGTTGAAGGTATTTGGTAGATGTGGCTGATAGCTACAATCAGGTGACTTTGAAGCAGCGGTTCTCAACCTGTGGGTCGCGACCCCTTTGGGGGTCGAACGACCCTTTCACAGGGGTCGCCTAAGACCATCGGAAAACACATATATAATTACATATTGTTTTTGTGATTCATCACTATGCTTTAATTATGTTCAGTTTGTAACAATGAAATTGGGGGTCACCACAACATGAGGAACTGTATTAAAGGGTCGCGGCATTAGGAAGGTTGAGAACCACTGCTTTAAAGAGATCATCTTCGATACGATAATCTGAGTGAGCCTCACCCAAGCAGTTGACAGGCCTTCGGAGCAAAACTGAGGGAGGTTTCCCTGAGGAAGAGGAAATCCTGCCTCAAGCCTGCTGAATTCCAACTACCCCAGAGTTCGGACTTGCCAGCCTCTACAACCGTGGCAGCCACTGCCTTGAAATCAATCGTATGTATGTGTGTGTGTGTGTGTGTGTGTGTGTGTGTGTGTACCATAGCTTCAAGTTATATTGGTATAATATATATTATTCGTATTTTACTGCTTCTGTTCCTTGGAGAGCCCTTATTGATAGTCATACACAATCTCAAAAGGTCATACCCCTGTGACCACAGGTCAAGCCTCTATGCCACTGCTTATACTGTGCCCTCCACCACCTGCAACTGAACCCAAAACAACCCCGGTGTGTACCCGAGCCTCCCCAGCGTCAGCTGCCCACCAGTGTATTTGAATAGTAACACGGATCCTTAGCTAGATTTTGAGAATAAACTATTCCGATTGAAAGGCACAAATGTATGAGAGAAGCTTGTTTTTATAGCGCGTCGTTCTGTAGTGGGTGGGAAGTAGGGTTAACTCAGTGCTTAAGAACAGTAACCTGTTCTATTCTGGGCAAGGGCGCTAACTTGCTGTGTAACTTTGGGCAATCCTGTTTCACCACTTGATTCATTATAATGCCAACCTGAAAGTCTGCTGCCCCCATCCACTCAAATTGGCATTAAGTGGTCAGATGGCCCATCAGGATTTGGATCTGACCTACTTTCTAGTTGGACTCCGTCCATGAAGGGACCCACGACATATTCAAGTTCATGGTATCAAGCCAACATGGAGGGATGGATGAGAATTGCTCAGCAGACGCTGGCTGCACCCGCCTGCGTTCCTCACCCCGTCCTGGGTGCCACCTGGGGGTTAAAGTGAAGACCCGGTTTCCACACTCGAGACACTGCCGTGCAACAGAGAGAGTGCCACTTGTCCTGGCCTGTATGCTCTCTGCGCCCCTGTGCTCTGTTCCAATCTCCCTCATGGTGAAGGAGGGCCGTCCTGAGTATAGGGCTGGCTCTTAAAGGCACAAAAGGACAATTTAAAATGAAAGGAAAAAAAAAAAAAAGTAGAGAATGCCAAGTCCCATAAAAGAAATATTCTAGAGTGTAATAGGGCTCGAAGGACAGAATAGGAAATGCCTGTAGATGAGGTGATTGTTGACATGAGTCTGGGCAAACAAAGGTAACAGATTAAGAGGCAGGAAAGCAGGAGGCTGTCTGGGAAAAGAAAGGGCGAAAGTTTCAGCTGGAAAGAAGGCTCCAGGCAGAGGATCATGGGGGATGAGCTCAGCTAGGTCAGCGACGGAGCCGGGTCACACTGGCCACATGGAGAGCCTTGATGACAAAATATCAGATTGGTACTCCTGGGGGAGGCTCTCCAAATGACGGTGGAGAGAACCAAGGCATGTTTCAGAAACCTGCGCCTGGCATCAGACCGGACTGAAATAAATGGGGGAAAGGGCATCACAGAGCCCCGGGAGCCGAACCAATAGCAGGAGCTAACATCGTGGGAGGCTTACCACGTACCAACCCGCTGAGCTTGCATGATCTCCTTTAATCCTCACAGCTCCCCAAGGCCCTCTTCCCATCCATTGTACAGACAGGGAACCAAGGTGCAGAGAGGTTAAGAAGTGTGCTCCGCTCTTACCGCAGGTCAGGGTGGGGCCGAGATCGACGGCCCCTGCAGCTGGTCTGACTCCGGTCTGGAGCACTCGACCACTAGGCCAGCCTGCCTCTGAGTCAGGGCCTGGGCCCTGCACTCTGATGATCTCAGATGAGCTGAGAAATGGGGGGAATGGAGAGAAGAATGATACGGGGGACACTGCAGAGATGGTCTGCCTGTAACCTAACCGAGGTGAAGGACTGACTGGAGAAAGTTGGAAATACAGTTCCTCAGGGTTGCTGCACATGAAGGTAGTAATCCCGCCTCCCCCCCCACCCCCAGAGGTGCTTATGAGCATATACCACATCCTGCTGCCAATGACCCTGCTTCCAGAAACAGCTTAGTTTTCAACAGGTAGAGCCTCTTGCTAAGCAAGCTGAGCACCCAATTGTTGGCAGGAAAAGGGAGCCGGTGACTGTGTAACAAAACGGACTGGAACCCTCGAGACCACACGTGGAAGTTATCAGTGTGACCGTATTTGGAATCTGAAGCCTTGTGGATGTCATTAGTAAAGACGAACAGGGCAGGACCCTAATCCGACACGACACTGGTGACCTTATGGAAAGGAAACTGGGATACTGACACGCACAAGGAGAACGCCATCGGAAGATGAAGGCAGAGATTGGGGCGAGGGTTGCCAGAGACTGCCAGCCAAGTGCCAGAGGCCAGGGCCTGGAACCGCCTCTCCCTCACGGCCCTCGGAAGGAACCAGCCCTGCCAACACCTTCGTCTCCAGAACTGCGAAACGGTACGCTCCTACTCCTTAAGCCACCCAGGTGGCGGCACGAGGACACTCATGCTGTGACCTACGCCATCCCTTCCTATACCAGGCCAGAGGTGCTTCAGGAGGCAAAGAGAAGAGCCTGCTGTGCGGCTTGGTAGCACTGCGAAGTGTGTAATCCCCGGACAATTTCTGAATCCTAGTTGTGCATTAAAACTGGCAAGGGTTTGAAATCCCATCTACCTGCCAGTGCCTAGGCACCGGGGACTCTCTCTGCGTTTGAAAGGAAAAACAATTTTTCCTTTACCCATCAAGGACCCTCCTCTTCCCCTTCTTCTTCGAGGCAAGTATGGATCGTATCAGATTCCTCCCGTGACCCGAAAACACACAGCCCACTGCACGAAGTGAACCAAGAGCTCCTGCGGGCCCCTCACCTGGCAGGGGGTGCCCGGTCCAGGGCAGGAAACCACATCAGGAGGACCACAGGTCCTCTCGGTCTCCAAGCGGCACCAGCTCCCGGACCACGGGAGCCGCTGCGAGCAGTCACCCGTCCTCAGGGAAGCTCACATTCCCTTATGCAGACACTGTCCGTGTCTCTGCTTCGCCCATGCGTTTCCCCGCAGAACATGCGCTTCCTGGTTGTGAGTGAATGGCTGTGGTCACGGAGGGAAGCGTGTCTGCCCTGGGGAATTCCGGGCAGTGCTTTCAGACCGTGCGGAGCCCCGCGCAGAAGTGAAACCAAAGCCGTGCTTCTCTTGATACTTGGAAAATCCCCGACTTCAGAATCTTTTTGCACATGTACAGAAATTATGAAAAACTGTACTATAAAACCAGAGTTTCCTACAACGCAAACGTAAGCCACCAGAACGGTCTATTTAAAAACATAACAAACCGATGATGGTCTATGGGGCAAAGCACTCCCCCTCTTTGAAGTTCACAGTCACTAACAGTCATTAAGCCCTTAAGATGTGACAGGCACGGATCTAAGCCAGTTGTGTGGAATGAACTGATTCTCAGAACAGCCCTCTGTGTAGGCACCCTTACGACTCCCACTGTGCAGGTGAGGAGAATGCAGCACAGAGAGGGTGAGAAACTGGCCCACCGTCACAGAGCTATCGTGGGAGAGCTGGGTTTCAAAGCCAGGCAGTCTGGTTCCAACACACGCCACCCGCTTGACAAACAAAACAACCAAGCCAGACAGACAGACAAATAAAAGGGAATAAAGTGAGTGGGGACAGGTTAAGGAGAGAGGGTTGAGGATGGAGGCGGAATAAGAGAACACCAATTCCATTCCAGGCGCTGGGCTGGCATGTCACACATGCTTTTCCCATTTAATGGGCACAACACCCCTGAGGTAAGCATTACGCTCCCACTGATGGGACACCGAGGCTTGGAGCGACCTGTATGAGGGCACCTTAGTAAATGATGCCCCCAGACCAGCGGTCGGCAAACTCATTAGTCAACAGAACCAAATATCAACTGTACAACGACTGACATTTCTTTTGAGAGCCACATTTTTTAAACTTAAACTATATAGGTAGGTACATTGTTATTAACTTCATTAGGGTACTCCTAAGCTGGCCTTTGCTAAAAACGTCCTCATTCTGACTGAGGTACGTTCGCTGAGGTCGACCGCTTCCAACTCTCCCATCCACACTCGTCTTGTATACTTGTTTCATTTATCTCCTTTCCGAAAACCGACTTCTGCGCATGGGCCACGAAGTTTCAATTGCACTGTAAGTGCGCGCACGCATGTGGTATTTTGTGGAAGAGCCACACTCAAGGGGTCAAAGAGCCACATGTGGCTCGCGAGCCGCGGTTTGCCGACCACTGCCCTAGACCCAGGTTTGCGTAGTGCAAAACCGTTGTCATTTTCCCAGCCCAATTTCTCCCAGAGTCATGGCTCCAAATGATAGCCTGGGCATTATGGATGGTGTAACCTGCTCTTTAAAGTCAATCAGCATTGAGCCCTGACCGGTTGACTGAGTGGATAGAGCGTCGGTCTGCGGACTGAAGGGTCCCCGGTTCGATTCCAGTGAAGGGCATGTACCTTGGTTGCAGGCACATCCCCAGTAGGGGGTGTGCAGGAGGCAGCTGATGGATGTTTCTCTCTGATGGATGTTTCTCTGTCTATCCCTCTCCCTTCCTCTGTGTAAAAAAATCAATAAAAAAAAAATATGTAAAAAAAGTCAATCAGCATTGAAGAGCAGTGGGCCTGGGGACAGGCGTGAGGGGCAGCACCCATGCAGCTGCACGCTCGTCCAGAGAACCTGAGTGCAGGGTCAGGAAGCTCAGGTTCTAGTCCCACTTCTCGTACTAAAACTGTGTGGCTTTTTTTTTTTTTTAAATATATTTTATTGATTTTTTACAGAGAGGAAGGGAGAGAGATAGAGAGTTAGAAACATCGATGAGAGAGAAACATCGATCAGCTGCCTCCTGCACATCTCCCACTGGGGACATGCCCGCAACCCAGGTACATGCCCTTGACTGGAATCGAACCTGGGACCCTTCAGTCCGCAGGCCGACGCTCTATCCACCGAGCCAAACCAGTTTCGGCAACTGTGTGGCTTTAACCAAGTCCCCTAATCTCACTGGGCCTCCGTTTTTCTCAAGTACAAACTGAATACAACCCTCGGTCTGCTGAGGACAAATAGTGCTTGATTAATAATAATGCTAACCTGAAAGTCTGGCACTGGGGACTCTCAATGCTGCCTGGCCCGTTACCTCACAAGGTTGATGTGAAGAAGGCATGGCCGATAAAGGTGAGCTGCCTGTGAACAGTAAGATGCTCCACAGCTGACCATCGCTGAAACAATATAACCAGGTCATCCTCACACCTGCCAGGTGCAGCAGGCCCACACCTGCCACGGGGAGGCCCCACCAGAATGGCTTCCTGTGAACTTCACCCTCTTCCCTAGGAACGCTGGGCTCAAGGACTCCAAGGTCTGGCTGGGCCCAGGCCCCTGGAACTCCCCCCCCCCCCCAACTCCCCCAGGCTGGCCTGTCGAAACAGGCATCAATCAGGTGATGCTGGGAAGGAAGGGGAGGGAGTCCTGCAGAGAGAACTGTCTGCCTCCCTCCAGGTCCCTGTGTACTCTGCCAGCCAGTTGGCACTCAGCCGTGAGGGGGCAGGGTGCCACCTGGTACCGCATCCAGCACTGGGTTTCACCCTGTGGGCTGTTACGTCACGCACCTCAGGTTAGGAGGTGGAGGGGAGAGTAGGGCCCAGATTGGATGAGTGGGTGGGAAGAACCTTCCACTGTTGGGAACAGACAGAAGCCCACCAAGACTCCCACCAACTCCCATCCGCTCCAGCCCCAGGAAGAGGAAGGACTCAGATCTGGGGAACAGTGAATCACCCAGCACTCCGGCACAATGACCCCTCCAGGAGGGTGGAGAAGCTCGTCTGACAACTGCCTACACACCAGGCAGTTCCAAGAGCAGCAAACAAACCAGTCCAGCCCCGGCCCCCGTTTTGCATAAGATTGCACTCCACAAAAACATCGTCCAAGGAGCACTTGTTGATCGATACCAATTGTGAACACCAAGGTTTGGGCCACGAAAGAACGAGGAGGTCCCTCTGAAGGCACTGTGGATGAGATGCGCTTTGTGGAAACTGGTACCAAGTTGTCCCGAGGCTGGAAGGGGCAGTGAGTGGAGTGGGGGGCCACACAGATACTTCCATGAACAGATCTCTGTTTCAAAAGAAAGTTAAGCCAAAGCGTTTGACCCTATATACATACCAAAGGGAACGCGTTAGTCACTAGGTGATGGTCGGGTTCCTGTTTATGCTAATCGGCGAGAGCACGCGTTCTAAGAGGGAGGCGCACCGTTCGCGCGGGCGGAGCGGGGTCACGTGCGGCGGTCTGCGGGCCGGCCGGCCTCCGCCTGGACCCTGTCCACCGCTCCTTCGGCCAGGGAAGCAGCAAAAATGCACTCAACGGGGTTAAAAACCCGGGCGGGGGCCATCGCGTTAGGCCGGGAGCGTGGTTCCTAAAGAGAAACCTGCGTCCTCCCGGGGGCCAAGTCCTCCTTCCGCTCCTCTGAGTCCGGCACGGGTTCCAGGACAAAAGACAACTCGGGGTACACAGGTACTCAGGGAAGACAGAAGGCAAGCATTCTACCAGCATCCCGCCCGGCCCCAGCCCCCCGAGAGAGCTATCAAGGTGTCCCCTACAGCGGAAACGGGTGACTTCACCCACTTCTTTCTCAAAAGCCCGAAAGCCACGGACGGCACGAATAGCCTCATTCAGAGCCACGAAAAGGAGAGGTGCCGAGTCGTCCGCGACCCTGCAACCACCCAGGGGCGGAGGGGGGAAGGCCAGCGGTGTGTCCCCTCCCCAGGTGCCTCACACCCTCGCGGGCTCCCGGCCAGCGCACCCCGCGCCGCGCCCGCGTCCTCGCTCTCCGGTTACCTGGCTCGCGCGTCCGCTGGCGTCCGGCACCTGAGCCGTGGGTTCCGCGGGTGCCTTCTCCTCCTCCCCAGCGGCCAGGGGGCTACTCGGAGCCGCTCGGGGGTCCCCGCCGCCCCCCAGCGCAGCCTGGCCGCCGCCGTCCGCGCTGGCGCCGACTCCTCCGGCCGACGAGGCTGCGGCGGCGCCGAGCAGCCCGTGCGCCCCGTCGGTGTCCCCGGCCACCACGCTGTGCACCAGCCACGCATCCACGTGGGTGCGGGGGATGAAAGGGACCCCCAGCGTGCGCACCTCCCGGAGCAGCTGGCCCTCGGGCTCCGCCGCGGGGTCCGGCTCCCGTCCTTTAGGGTGCAGGGGGTCCGCGCGCCCCCACCCTCCTGAGGCCGGGAAGGGGCTGAGCGCGTAGGCGGGGCTGGTCTGGCCTCCCCAAAGCAGCAGCTCATCCCGTAGCGGCGGGAGCAGCAGGTAGAGATCCAGGTCCAGGTCCAGGTGGAGCCCCGCCAAGCTCAACAGGACGGTGAGGTGCAGGAGGCCGCCGCCGTCGGACCACCACGGCTTCAGGTACTTCATCTCCCGGCGCAGCCCGGGACGCCCCAGCCGGCGCCCGCGGGTCCCCGGCTCCAGCCGCCGTGCGACACGTGCGGGCCCCGCGCACAGCCAACGCTTGCCCGGAAGAGGCACAGAAGCGAAACAATGGAGCCGGACGCGAGCGGCCGTCGCGGATCCCCGGAGCCCGCACAAAGGCGATCCCTCGCCGGTCCGCACCGGGCCGAGCTCAGGCGAGACGGAGGAGGAGCCACCTGCGCGCCGGCCCCGCCGGCCCCGCCGGCCCCGCCGCCCCGCAGCTCCGCACCTCGGCCAGGCCCCGCCTCCGGCCGCGGGCGCAGCCGCCGGGGACACGCCCGCTGCCGCCGGGGGCCCGGGCCTGTGGGCGGGGCCTGCGGAGGGCGGGGCGGGGCTCCCCAGCTCAAAGGCTCTTTATTCCCGGGGAGCGCAAAGCTTTCTGGGAGCAGGGGTTGTGGGCGCTCAGTGGCTCCCAACCTTGTGCGGGTAGGCTGGGCGGTCGAGGCTGAATGCCGGGTGGGAGTGAGGGGTCAGGGGTCAGGGAGAAGCCGGCGGGAAGGGGCAGGATGTGTAGACTGGGGGACAAGTCGAGGCACAGGCAGCATGCAGAGGGCTTCCACCCACCCGACAACACTGGGCTCCCGCAGTGGGTTCGGGAGGCTGATCCCTGGATTCGGATGCTTGCCAGGCGTGTGGCTTTGAGTAAGTTACTTAACTTCCCTGTGCCTCAGTTTTCTTATCTGTAAAATGGGGAGAATGGTACCTGTCAAAGAGAGAGGTTGTGAGGTCAGAGGAAATATTATATAAAGTCCAGAGTTTGACATATAGATTCCGCAGCTGCCATTGCGTTTAAAGAGCACCTCCCTTCCCCGCCTGCTTCAGCCTCACAGACTCCTCTCAATGCTAGGCCTTCCCTCGTCGTCTCCTTTGCTCCTTAACTGAGGGTTCAGAGCACCAGCTCTAGAGTTACCCTGTGTGAGCTCACATACCCTCTTCACCACTTACTAGCCTGTACCCTTGAACAAATTGCTCACTCTTTGTGTGCCTCAGTTTACTCACTGTAAAATGGGACTAATCATAGCACCTTCCCAACAGGCCTTTTGTGAGCCCCAAATGAGATGCACGCCAACCACCAACCACAGCACTTGGTAGGTAGGAAGTTCTCTCCGAGTGTCACCCATTATTGGTGTTACCCATTCTCCAAGGCTTAACCAAAGATATAGCCTCTGAGTTTGCACCATTTGAAATTAATCACTTCCCCCATCTGCTCTCCCACAGAGCTTTCTCCATATGCCAACGTTGCAACACTAGGCACCTTCCACTTTGTATTCTAGTTGCGGATTGGTGTGCTTCAGCTTTTGGAAATTCTCGAGGGCAAAAAAACCTGTTTGGCCCACCTTTGTGCCTGCAGAGTTGCCTGCACTGGGCTTGCAAATGCAGGTGCTGTTCACCTCATTCCCTTCCTTGGGGAGGAGAGAAGGGATGCCCAACTGAGGGCTGGCAGCTGTGTAGGGAGTTGAGCACCACTGGTTTTTAAAGGCCCCTCCCTCCACCTGGCTTTCTCCTCTCTCTGGGGGAGAGTGTGGTAACTGCACAGGAGATTGAAGTTTACCCCGGAACAGCCAGGGGAGCAGAGTCCGCTTCTGCTTTAAGTGTTGGTGGATGAGATGGGGGTGGTGAAGGGGCTGGAAGAGAGAGGAAGAGAGATGCTGGCCAGATGTGGGGGATTTGGGACAGAAGCCCTGCTCACACCCCTTTGTTCCCTGGACAGGGGATTCGGGTTCCGGGCCTGGTAAATGTCAGCTGAATTCATTTTCTACTGATGCTCCGCTAAACTGCCTGATGCTGTGCTGGAGGCTGGGGAGGGTATGAAATGAGTACTTTTGCTTGGTGAGTTTATGGTTTCATTAAGATTAGATGTTTGAAACACCTAGAAACAAACCTGGAGGGTAGGGAAAGATGCGGCACGCTTCCGCGAGTGAGAGCACGGCCTGAAGTGTTTGGAGGGATCGGAACAGACTGGGAAGGGCATTCAAACTTCATCTCTGACATTAGTTGGTGAGGGGGCCGACTTGTAAAATGTGAATTGGTGATCATAGTATCCGTCGGACCGCTCAGTTAAGTGTGGCTTAATTCTAGCTTCCAGACGGCGAAAAGGAAAAGGAGGCACACAGAGGACTTCGGGGTAAAATATTAAATTGGAGCCTCATCATCCCACACACCCTAGACTTTAATTGTAACAAAAGGTCCCATTTTTAGGACTACAGAGAGTGGAGTGAGATTAGTTTTCTTTTTTTTTTCTCCCCTAGAATCCCTCCATCCAGGAATAGCCAAGAGAATAGCGCAAATCATGCAAAAGCCTTGAAAAGTCATCTGTATTTTTTAAATCCTTAATCGGCACTGATCCAAAGACAGCCCAAGACTGATGGCAGTCCACAGCCATTTGCATCTGGTCCCGATGAGGTAAGCAGCAGAATGGAGATTGTTTAGACATTTTTATAGCAATTTGACCTTGTTGCAACATCCAACAGGTGGATCAATAGGGGTTTTTTTATGTCTTTGTTATTTTATTTTTCTAGAAATTAATTTTTAGTTATTTTACAAAAATTGTGACCTACAACAGATTAGAAATGAAAACATAACCAGAAAAAACGAAAAACAAAAACAAAAAGCAAGCTGGTCCTTCAGTGGGATTCGCTTGAGAACCTGCCTCCCTGGGGTTTCTGTGCGGAAGGCCGGGTCTGGGATGATTCCAGAACTCCCCGTTTCTCAGGCGTGGGCTGAACCTCATGACTTGCTTCTAACAAACAGAATATGGCAAAAGTGATGGAATGTCATTTCCAAGATTAGGTTCTGGTAAGACTCGAGTGGCTTCTGTTTTGCTTACTGTGTTAGTCTGTTTGGGCCACTACAGCAAAAATACCATAGAACGGGGTGGCTTATGAAAAGCAGAAATGTATTGCTCACAGTCTGGAAGCTGGATGTCCAAGATCAGGGTGCCAGCACGGTTGGGTTCTAGTGAGAGCCTCGTCTGGGTTGCACACTGCTGACTTCCTGTGCGTCCTCACATGGCAGAAGGGGTCAGGGAGCTTTTTCAGTGGCTTTCATGGGCCCCGCATCCCATTCTTGAGGGCTCTATCTGCATGACCTAATCACTTTCCAGAGGCCTAATTTGCTACCTCATCTCCTAAGACCATCATCTTGGGGGTTAGATTTCAACATATGAATTTTGGGGGACACAAACATTCAGTCTGTAGCACTTATGTTCTCTCTCTCCATCTCTGGTTCTCTCCTTCTTAGAGAGGGTGTGATGCTGTGAGCAAGCAACCCTTTGTAGCAGCTGATGTGACAGGCATTGGTGTCTTTGGCCACTAGCCAGTGAGAACCTGGGGCCTGCCAGCAGCCACTTGAGGGAGCTTAGAAGCAGATCCTTCCCTGGCTGAGTTTTGAGATGACTGTAAGCCCTAGCCAGCTCCCCGATTAAACCTAAGGATGTAGCTAAGCGACACGTGGATTCCTGACCCAGAAATGACTCCAAGATAATAGATGTTGTTTCAAGCCACTACATTTTGGGGTAATTTGTTACACAGCCTAGATAACTAACACACTGTTTTGTAAGATGTGGACATCAGATAAGTGGAAGGGATCACTAAAAATGCAACTTCAGGGATAGTCAATGAATAATTTGCAATCCGGTTTACCCCTTGAAATGTGAGATTGTCACTTGGCATGAAACATAGTTACTACTAAAACACAGCCACCAGTCAGCTGGTGGGAGGTGAGCACACCTGCTTTCTTCCCTGGCAGTTTCTTATAACTATCTATCCAAACTCCGCAAGAAAGAAAACAGATCCGAGTCTTGGCACCCTTCTTTTAGAAAGTTTCTGCTAAGATTAGCCACAGGAAATTAAAATTCGTGGTGGAAATTCCAAGATTAAACAAAATAGCCTATTAAAAATCTAAGACATAAGTTAATATAAAAGGCATATTATCCCAGAGAAAGATAATGTTAAGATAGAATTGGCACAGTCACTAGAATTTAAATGACTCTGCAGTTGTTGAGACATTTTGCCAAAGGCTTCTGCAAAACAGATTTATGAATGGCCTACTTTGCTCTCTCATACCAGTCTGATGAATTAACTGAATAAAGAGGAAGAGTTTATCCTCTTTGTCTTGTTAGCCTGCGATCTTATGAAAGTTTGGCGTTCTCTTGGACAGTATAGTGATGGTGCTCACCATCTATCTGCTCACACACAGCATTTACAATAGAAGCTTGAGCCCGGCTCTGTGCTGGGCCCTTTCCAGGCGTAATCTCATTGACTCCTTGCAGCAGCTCGATGAAGTAGGTATCACCACTCTTTTATATTGTCTAGATGAGGACACGGAGGCTCAGGCACAGGACACCCTGTGCCCAAGGACATGCCCTTGGTAAATGGCAGAGTCAGAATCCAGGCCCACAGTCTCTCCACTTCCCACTGCAGTCCCCTCCCCTGCGCTGTTTTGCTTGTTGATTCATGTCTCCTCCTCCTCCTCAGGCAGGAGGAAAATGCCCTTTTCAATAATGCATTCTTCCCACAGCTTTTGAATGTGTAAAATCTGCTAAAACCCTGTCTTCTCTGCAAAGTTCCAGGGGAAATGGAGTATTGCTTTTGTCCCTCTATGTGATGCTCCTCCTTCTTGATCTGTACCCCAAAAATAACCCGCTGTGTATTTAGGGAACCTCTCATGTTAGGCCCTTTGGTGACCCTTGCACAGTTTTGATTCCTGTTGCTCTGTGCCTGCCTCATTTCCATCAAGGACACATATTATGAGTAAGCACCTGGTTGGTGGCAGTCACTGGGATACAAGACTTTCAAGACAAAAGTTGCAGTCTTAGTAGGGAAGCAGGATGTGCACAGGTTGAAATGCGTGCCACTGGTTTGGGAGCCTCAGGCCAGACCTGTGCCAGGGAACTCACAAGATAAGTCGCTTTGCTGCCTCCCACCTCATCTCTGTAGTATGAACTGAATATTCAGGCCAAGGTTCCAGATTTTGCAGTTGGTGTGTGTGTGTGTGTGTGTGTGTGTGTGTGTGTGTGTGTGAGTGAGTGATTGCAGAGGGCAGAAGGGGACTTAGGAAGTGAGGTTGAGAGGTCTAGGGGACACTGGAGGGAGGCTGACCAGCAGGGAATGAGAAGTCTGCAAATTCACAGCATATACATGTTGGGAGTAACTACCATTGTCTGCCTTTGTCTATCACATCCAAAGTGCTGGACCCCAAACTGTTCTGGGCCTGGCTCTGTTTAATTTCCCCCACACACCTAATCAGGGTGGCTAACCACTAAAATAAACAGCCTCCAGATTTCAGTGGCTGAACCCAAAGAAAGTTTCCTTTTTTTTCTCATTTCACAGTTCAAAAAGGGTTTGGGATCAGGGAGTCAGCTCTTTGGAGTCGATTTGAGAAGACAGGCCTTTTGCGCATATATTCCAGGTCGTCAGTCCTAAAAGCACCACTGCATAGCTTTGGAAAAGGAAGCAAAAGCAAAAGAAAAATAAAATAAAGTACTCCATTCACCTTTAAAAAAAAAAGAAAAGAAAAGGCAGCAAAAAGTAATACCCTCTACTCTTTTTTTTTAAATATACATTTTATTGATTTTTTACAGAGAGGAAGGGAGAGGGATAGAGAGTTAGAAACATTGATGAGAGAGAAACATCGATCAGCTGCCTCCTGCACACCCCCCACTGGGGATGTGCCCACAACCAAGGCACATGCCCTTGACTGGAATTGAACCTGGTACCCTCAGTCCACAGGCCCACGCTCTGTCCACTGATCCAACCTGGCTAGGGCTTTAAGTGTTTGGTTTTTTTAAAACAGTATACCCAAGTTTTGAATTTTAGTAAATTGTCTCTGATTTTCTGAGTAAAACTAATATAACCTTGCTGTTGTAGATTAGAAAGGATCTTTAAAAAAAAACTTCATCTGATACTTTAAAATTTTTCAGAGAGCCTTTTTCTTCAGCTATCTCCTCTCTGCCTTCCTATCCTGTCTCATTTCTGTTTGAAAGTACTTTGTGATCACAGTGTATTACTTGCTATTTTGTGACTTTTACAAGCATCAATTAGATATGAACATTACTCTCCTTGACATAGATCTTTTTAAATTCAGTGGCAAGTGCATTTTCCCAATTCCGTGGAACCACAGACCTCCAAACCTTCATCATTGCCAAGATGAGTTGGGAAGAAAGCGAACCTGGATCTGCTTCCTGCAAAAATGTCAATATTTTCTACAACAAAAAGGGAGGGGAGGACCCTCACTGGAATGCCATCTGTCCTTGTCTGTGGGAGCCGGCCGGAGAATGTTTTCACAGCCAAGAGATTACTTGGCATCACTGGCACAGAAATTCAGCAGGGTGGCTTACAGGCCAGGAGCTGGCTGATTTAAAGAGATACTTTGCTATGTGAAAACTGGAAGCATAGGAATGTGTTTCAGTTTTGAAACTGCTAGACTAAAGGACTGTTTACTTATTCAAAGTGTTTCTCATAGGAATCTTTTTTAAAAAAGATATTTTTTATTGATTTCAGAGAGGAGGAGACAGAGAGGGAGAGAGAGAAACATCAATGATGAGAGAGAATCATTGATTGGCTGCCTTCTGCATGCCCCTTACTGGGGATCGAGCCAGCAACCTGGGCATGTGCCCTTGACCGGAATCGAACCCAGGACCCTTCAGTCTGCAGGCCGATGCTCTATCCACTGTGCCAAATTGGCTAGGGCTCTCATAGGAATCTTTTAGTCAGAAGAATTGCTTAATTTATTTAAATATTAGATTATTAACAAGTTATTTTGTTGCTCAGCCTTTTAGGAAGTGAGCAGCTGATAAAACGAGATACGGTTCCCCTTATATAGTTTCATTATTTCAGTTTCATTATACTATGCTGTTTCTTAAGCAAATAAACACCCTTCTTTTTTAAAAAAAAGTATATATTTTATTGATTTTTTACAGAGAGGCAGGGAGAGGGATAGAGAGTTAGAAACATCGATGAGAGAGAAATATCGATCAGCTGCCTCCTGCATACCCCCTACTGGGGATGTGCCTGCAGCCAAGGTACATGCCCTTGGCCGGAATCGAACCCGGGACCCTTTAGTCCTAAACGCCCTTCTATTACATATGGAAACTCAGTTCTGTTGCAGTTTGAGGTTCAACACACAAAGCCCAGCTTCTGACATATGTGTGGTCCGTTGCCTAAACTGAGTTCCAAAGAAGGGTCTTAGCTACCTGGTTTCCTGTGGAGGAAACCCAGACCACTTTGAACAGCAACCCGAAGAGGAATTCACCAGGTCATCTTGGGTGGGAGTGAAATTCTTTCAACTTCATTTGTCAGCTTTCAGGGCCCAGCTCCCTTCCTGGGGGTGTTGCTCTGTGGGATGTTTGCCACTCGGTGTCTAATCCATCTGTGTGGGTCCAGCTCTTCCTGAAAACATACTCATTTGAAAAAATAAAAATAGCCCAGCCGGTGTGACTCAGTGGCTTAATGTTGACCCATGAACCAGGAGGTCTCGGTTGGATTCCCGGTCAGGGCACATGCCCGGGTTGCGGGCTCAATCTCCAGTGTGGGGCGTGCAGGAGGCAGCCGATCAATGATTCTCTCTCATCATTGATGTTTCTATCTCTCTCCCTCCCTCTCTGAAATAAATAAAAATATATTTTAAAATAAATAAAAAAAATAAAAGCATGTTCATTTGGGAACCTTGAACCATCTGTAGCATCTGAGTCCACATCATTCTTGTGGCCCCAACGCACCCCATCCAGCCGTGTTCTTTCTCCCGAGTTTACTTACAGCAGATGCCACCGCCGCTCAGGTGGGCCTTTATCCGATCTCGCTCTTCTCAGGAAAGGAGCAGTCATCCCAGCCTCAGCAGGGCTCTAGGCCATCTCCTCCAGCGGTCCCTCCCGTAGGCTGGAAGGGATCGGGGGTGCACATCTTCTCTCACTGCAAGGCATTGGGCTGCGCTGCAGACATCCTAGCCTAGTTCAGTGAGATCCAGCCAATGCAGCAGTGTTTGACCACGAGGGAAACACATATTCCAGCCCCAAAGATACAGGGGCACACTTACCTAAAAGGTTTTGGTATGGCCTACAGTCATTCATGCATTCATTAAGTATTTACTAGTAATGAGCATCTACTCTGTGTCAGACATTGTTCAGAGAACGTTTTTCTGTGAATAAAACAAAGCCCCAGGTCTAATGGAGTTTGCAATGCACTTGGGGGAAACAGACAAATAATTTGTCAGAGGTAATAAATGCCGAGAGAGAGAGAGAGAGAGAGAGAGAGAGAGAGAGAGAGAGAGAGAGAGAGAAGAAGAAGAAGAAGAAGAAGAAGGAGGAGGAGGAGGAGGAGGAGGAGGAGGAGGAGGAGGAGGAGGAGGAGGGAGGAGGAGGAGGAGGAGGAGGAGGAGGAGAAGAAAAGAGAGGAAGGGTGCACAGCACACAGTATTTTCCCTGCTCAGTGTCTAAGGGGCCTGCGCTGCTTCCCGGTGCCTCACACTCTGGGCGAGGAGAAAGGCAGTGACATGCTTCCGCGGCCACACACATGATTCCTCCCTTTGATGACCGTCTGCAGACAGGGGTTCAGGGTAGGGTCCCAAACCATGTCTTCTGAGGGGAGTAGTGATTCCACAACAGAAAGAAGTTGCCTCATGACAATGAAAGGACAGCTTCAAACACGCTGTCCGCAACTCATCAAATGACAGCGGTGAAGCAACCCGTTCAGGTCATGCCGGGCTGTCAGCCGATCCGGCTGGAAGATTAATGGCAGATGAAAGGAGGAAGCACACCTGAGCCAACTTGCTCAGGAGCTGAAATATTCAAATGTGGGTACAAAGTGGTTACCTAATTCCTGCACCTGTTCTGACTCAGCACCCAGTGAAGTGCTGAGCCAAGATTAGACATGACGCAGGGCCAGCAGCAGAAGCAGGCCATTTCACAGTGACACCACCCAGATGGGGCAGAGCGCCCACGGGCTGCGCCCTCAGCGGGGGAGGACTTTTGAGGCCTTTCTCCTACCATCAGGCAGGACGTGGACTGACGTCGGACGTCCCTGGAGTAGCTTGCCAAATAACATACCGTGGCCCCGACATTTAAAACATTGCCATTTGTAGATTTTAAAAGTGAATCAATGGGGTATTGGGTCTATCCGTATTGATTTTAGCAGCCTTTAGTGGTTTTATAGTGACATCTACTTAGCTGATTTATTTGTGGTGCCTTCTTCATGACTGTGTAGGATAGAATCGCAAAAGATCTGCCCACGGCTGTTTCTATAAATCTTTAAGTTCAGCACCCGTGGGCTTTCACTAGAGGGTAAAGGGGGGATAGAGGGTGATGGAGGAGACTTGACTTGGGGTGGTGAACACACAATGCAATATACAGATGATGTATTCTAGGATTGTACACCTGAAACCTATATAACTTTATTAACCAATGTCACCCCCAATGGATTCAATAACAATTCTTTTTAAAAACGTAATGGAAGAATTTTTGTTTGCAGAATATGGCAGCGCTTTATAGTACTTGTGGGAGGGAATCTTGAAAAGATGGCAGCCAAGTATGACCTGTCTGGAATATGGGGGGCGGGGGGAGGGATGAAAGCATCTGCTTGAAGTAGCGTTTTACTAGTGGACTGCATGGCTTACTTCATGAATAGTCAAACCTAAGCCTTGGCAGCAGTTTTAATTCTCTGGGGACCACACTTTTGTTAAAAGGGGTAATATAGGTTGTGGTAAGATGAGAATGGGTTATAGACTAATGAGACAGAAAACCCAACTCAGATGTTGACTGAGCATGTTACTGGCGGGTTGATGCCAACCACTTGGATGCATTTGAGTCACCAGAGAGACTGGGGGAGGGCCTTGGTCATCTCCTCTAGCTTCCCCAGCCTCCAGTCCTGGACTCTGACAGATATGCCCAAGACCTCACAGGCAGGCTATCTCGTGGGTGCTTGCCCAGATCTAAGTTTATAAAGTTCCCCATTGACCTCTAACACTTTGGCTTGCTCTCTGGAACTTCTTAGGGTGAATCTATTGCTAGAAGAAAGGTTTTCTAATAGTTGAAGTTAGGTCGCTTGTGTTCACTAGCTTGCTGTTTTCCTCTTCCAGGCTCACTCTGTGGGTCTGGATCCTTCCGAGGTTCTCACTTAATCAAAGACAATGGACTTCCCAGAGAGGAGAACAACCCTTTAGCCAAGCAAAGAGCAGTATTTGTGCTTATGAACTACACTCTCCAAAGAGCCCATGAGCACGCTGCCCGACCAGTACCCCATCTCATTCAGCCTTCCCTCCCTCAGAGTTCCCAGACCTTCCGCCCTCCTGGAGGTCCACCATTGCTGACATCAGTTAGCCAATGTTCTGCAAAGGGATGCCCAGCAAAGGAATGAAATGTGGCAGCCATTGTCTGGATGGAGCCCTGTTTTCTGGGCAGTATACTTCTAGATGGTTGGGTAAGTTGAGAAATTCAAGTACTTCTTTTTGGCTATAATTTAACATTTCCTGAAGATCTTTTTATAAATTATCATTTTATGATATAATTTATATCCAATAGTACAACCATTTTGAAAAGTAATTTGGCATAGTATAGTTGACCCAGCAATTCCATTTTTAGGCATATACTTTACAGTATCTCTTGCATGTATGTATGTACCATCAGACATGGAAAAGAATGTTCATGGTAGCATTGTCTACAACAGAGACAAAAACAAATCGGTGAACAAACAATACTAGAAACACATTGCTCGTTCATTTTTAAAAGTTGTGGTAAAATATACATAACATAAAATTTACCATTTTAACCATTTTTAAGTGTATAGTTTTGTGGCATTAAGTGCATTCATATTGTAGTATAACCATCACCACCATCCAGCTTCCATTTTCATCTTCCCCCACTGAAACTCTGTACCCATTAGACACTAACTACCCAGTTACCTTTCCCCTTGGCCCCTGACAACTTCTATTCTTACTTTCTGTCTCCATGAATTTGGCTATTCTAGTCACCTCATATAAGTGGGATCCTACAATATTTGTCCTTTTGTGACTGTCTTATTTTATTTAGCTTAATGTTTTCGAAGTTCATCCATGTTGTAGCATGTAGCAGAATTTTCTTTTTAAAGCTGAATAATATTGAGTATATCATGTATAATACATATATATCTCCAACATTTTGTTTCTCCATTCATCTCTTGATGGATGCTTGGATTGCTTCCACCTTTGGCTCTTGTGAATAAGGATGCTATGAACATGGGTGTACAGATATTTGTTCAAGTTCTTTATTTCACTTCTTTTGGGTATATACCCAGAATTGGAATTGCTGGGTCATATGGCAATTCCATGTTTTGAGGAATTGTACTGTTTTCCACAGTGGCTGCACCTGTTCATTCACTTTTTTAACTGCATATAACGTGCTATATAACTATATAACTATAACATAACTTATTAAATATTGCCAAACTTTTCTGTAAAATGGTTTATAAGATATATACCTACCAGAGTTCCTAGTGATCCATATATTTGACAACAGTATAATCAGGTTTCTTAATTTTTTCCAATTTAGTGGTTTAAAAATGATTATCTTATCATAATCTTAAGTTTTATTTCCCTGATTAGCATTGCAATCGCTTATCATTTTATATGTTTGAAAGTTCTGTTTTTTACATGGAGATCTTTAATCTATTAAGAATTAATTTTTGTGTATGGTGGATGACATGGGCCTAATTTCCTTCCTTTTTACATGAATAACTGTATGCTGGCTCCAATCTTTTCTCATTGCCACCAATCTCATATGTCAAGTTTTTACCAGTGGTTGGTCTGCCTCTGAGTTCTCTATTTGTTCACTTGGTTAATTAGTCCACCCACGTTAATGGCATCTGTTTTCTTTATGAAGTGACAATGATGTATTGAGAGAGTCTGGTGTGGAGTTAATTGGGCACTTATTGTCCAGTATGGTAATTGCACCTGGGTATGGACTAGGTGGTGAGACTTGGCCTGGTGGTTGGGTTATGTATGGTCCATGCACTCATGGTGCTCACAGATACATATTTAAGTCCTGATGATGCAATGTGCTGTGTGGTAATAGGGGGATAGTTGACGTCGGAAGATAAGAAGAAACAATGAAGGAAACAACTAATTCTAATCTGAAGGTGTTCAAGGAAGTCACAGTCAAGGAGGTTGACGGTTTCAAATAGGAAGTGTATAGTATTGTGATTGAGAGCTAAGCTGTAGAGGTTGATAAACTCATATTTCAACCACATTTAGCTGTGTGACCTTGACAAATTCTTGAAACCTCATAAGCCTCAAGTTTCTTATCTTATTCATTAGAGGTAATAATAATAATACCTACCTCAGGGAGTTGTTGGAAAGATAAAAACTGACCATGTATCAGGAACACTCAGCCCAGTCTGAGGGAACACAATGGAAGTATTCAATAAGTGTAAACCGCCAAGCAGGTGTGGCTCAGTGGTTGAGTGTTGACTTATGACCCAGGAGATCATGGTTCAGTTCCCGGTCAGGCACATGCCCAGGTTGCAGACTTGATTCTCAATGTGGGGCACGCAGGAGGCAGCTGATCAATGATTCTCATCATTGATGTTTCTTCTTTCACTCCCTCTCCCTCCCTCTCTGAAATAAATAAAAATATCCTATATAATAAAAGGCTAATATGCAAATTGTCCCCTCGACCCAGAGTTCGACCAGGAGTTTGACCAGGGGGCGGGGCCAGCTGGCCAACTGCCCGTGGCCCCCACCTCCGATCAACCCCCCCACCCCCACCCATCAGGGCGGGCCAGCTGGACCCAACTGTGCACGATTTCATGCACTGGGTCTCTAGTATATTAAAAAAATGTAAACCTGTTAATTTTTTCACTTCATAGTATTGAGTATTTACTATGTGCTGGACATGGTAATAGGCTATAAATACAAGTGTGAGCAAAGCAGATGGTCTCTACCCTCATGTAGCTTTCTGTGATAAAATAATCACATAAATATGTCATTAGAGACTTTGATGAGTGCTATAAAGGAAAATTATGGCATGCTAGGACAGAACAGAAGAGGGAACCCTGCTTTATGATTATTTTTCGTCTCGCTACTTCTGAACTGGAACTTGAAGGATGAATAGGAGTTTGTGGGTGTGGCAGGCAGGGAAGGTCATTCCAGGCATTCTGAACTTTAAAGGAAAAGGCATGGCGATGTGGAAGTTTTTCACATGGTCAGGGGCAAGGGCCTGGGCACCCCTTGCTTCACAGAGGCTTTAGAGGGTTTCTCCTGCCCACCTTTCCCAGGGGACTGGCAGGAGAAGGAGGCTGAATGATGCCTGTGGTCCCCAAACATGCCTTGTGGCTCAATGAACCCTGATCTTTGGTCAGTGTGGAAAGTTATCCTCAATGCCACTGATAGTTCCTTGGCAATGACAGATGGATAATGAATGTGAAAATGGCTCAGATGAGTTGGAGTAAAGTGAAGTCCTTTTGATGTTAGTGCTGGTCAAGAAGAGTTTAGGACTGATTTCAGTTTGGTGATCCAAAGCTCAAAAATAAAAAGTGCTCAGAGAAAAGACAGTTAAGTAATTAAACGTTTTTCTAAGACATAGGTGATATATTTTTACAAGATGGTGGCAATACTGTTGTTCATTTACAGTAGATGTGGCATTATGTTTGCAAGAAGGGCAAATTAGGTGATTGGGGGTTTTCTGGAACAACTACCATTCAAGTTCTCAAATGTTAGTGTATATCAGAACCCCCCTGGGAGCTTGTTAAACATGTATTGTGGTCCTTAGGTTGGTTGATGAAGGAAAAGAACCTGAGGTTTTGCAAGGCTCTCTGCAGGAGGGAGTTGAGGAGGAAGGACCAGGACTGGGTTCTGCCAGCACCAGACATCCACAGACTTGGTCTTTGCTGGAGAGCAGGGACGTTTCCCAGGACCATTGCTCTGCACAGATGGCTCCAACTGCAGTTTAGAGCCAGAGCCCACGGCCGCGTGACCTGGCCTGCCTCGAGGAGAGATAGTGGCCTGGTGGCTTTTAGCTGTGAGGTTGGTAATACTTACCTTGAAAGAGAAGGTCACACAGTCACTAACCCTGTTTCCTCCCAATTCCATTAAAAAACCTGGTGTTGCTAAATAGGAACGTGGGCCCTTACTCATTTCTCAAGTAGAATGAAATAAAATTGATTGTCTATGAAATATTTATCAGATCTAGGCTAGTGTTTGAATTATAATATCTCCTGCAGGCTTTAAAGTGTCCTATCTCTGCGTATTTCATTATTGATTAGACAATTTTACTGAATGCGGTGACTATGATGTGTTTACTGGGATTCATTTACTCACTCTTGAGGATTAATTTAATTCCTTTATGATAACAATTTTTCCTGAGGACTTTTTTTCCTCTCAAAGGGACACATCCAAATTTATTAGACTGTTCTATGGTTCACAATAATTTGGGTGTAACTGAATAATGTATACCTGTGTTTGCCAAGCCTGGCTGCCCATCAGAATTACCCGGGGAGGGTCTTAAAAATGTAGATTTCCAGGCCCCATCCCAGACCCCAGTGCAGCAGAACCCTAGGCCTTCTTGGACTAGGATTTGGGAGCTGATCAATGTAGTTTTTAGTTTTGGGTAATTTTAAGGTAAAATGCTATTGTTATTACACGTAGAATTTTCTACGCTTACACCACCTGTCCTTATTTCTTTGCATCCCCCCACCCGCTAGAATGACCCAAACATCCCTCCATAGATTAGAGGTGGGCTTCAGGTGAGGACACCTGAGGCGAAGGAGGCTGGCAGTGGAACTGTGTTGTCACTGATGGTAGTCACTGTGAAGGGAGGAGCCGGCTAAAGCAAGCAGAACGGCCACCTGGTGAGGTTCCCTCTCTCCCTCCTGCTGGCCTGGCCTGGACCAAGCTCTTTGGGTCCGTGTCATCCATTTGACTGGGTCCCTGAAGACACTCAGGAAAACCAGGTCACTCTGGGTTACGTGCCAGCCGGCTTCACCCTGTTCGATGACATGGTTTGGCCACAGGCCTTGAAGAGTCCGGACCTATAAAGTCAGTCGATGAGTAGAGACACAGTCATACCATTTCAGAGCTATCGAGACTGAAACACAACAAGTGTAACCACAACATTGACAATAACACACCAACAACATTGAGATGTTGTTTCCCTCCCCGTCATGTCCATGAATAAATAGGCTTTTCTTTACTGAACAAAGGCCATCCATCTATTTGAATTCAATATCAGTCTCCTGGTTTGATCAAGGATTTCATGAAGATAAATTGATCTATTAGAAAAGCCTTGCGTGTGGTACAAAAAAGTAAATCACATTTCAAGGCATGCATTGGGGGCGCATGGCAAATTTCAACTGTACAAAAGGCATATGATGACAAACAAGCTCCTTTCTTCCTGTCCAGATCTTGTTCCTCAGGGGCACATACTAAGACAAATTTCTTGACCATTCTTTGAAAAATATTTTATGCTGATGTTGTATAATACCACCTCATGCATCAGCATAGGCAGCCTTTTATTTATTATCTATTTGTTTAAAGATTTTTATTGGTTTTTAGAGAGAGAGGAAGGGAAAGGGGAGAGAAACATTGATATGAAAGCAAAACATTGATCGGCTGCCTCCTGCATGTCCCCTACCAGGGATTGAGCCCATAACCCCAGCACGTGCTCTGACTGGGAATCAAACCGGCAACCTTTTGGTGCATGGGACCCACTGTGCCACACCGGCCAGGGCTAGGCAGCCTTTTAAAAAACATGTTGTTTCCAGCCTTTTTGCTATTGTAGGACCCGCTTTAATGGGCATGTTTGTATCTATACACACATATAGGGTGGAGCAAAAGTGGGTGTACAGTTGTGAGTATGTGAAACACAGAATTTATTCTTGTATTATTATTTAGTAACTGCTGTATTATTTTCCATACAAACAATTGTAAACCTACTTTTGCCCCACCCTATACACATATCTTGGCCATGAGCCTCTGAGCCCATGGTTGGTATATTTGAAAGATGCCTTCTGAAAGTAGAATTTACAGGCTCAGTGGGCATGTGCACACATAGTTTTGATAGACGGTCCAAACTGTACCCCACGCCCCCCAGGAGTTGCACCAGTTTGCCGGTCACCAAGCATACAGGAGCGGCATCTTGCCGGAAGCTTATTGTTGCTAACAGCTCTTCTGTTGAGTTTCTGTCTGTGTGCTTCTCCAGATACACAAGGCATCATTGCATGTAAGGATAATTTGACCTACTTCTAATGTTAATACCTCTGTTTATTTTTGATTTTTTTGCATGTAATTCTAGAGCAATGCTAAATAGCAGGGAGAGCGCGTCTTTGTCTTTTTCGGGACTCTAATGGGGAAGCTTTTATTATTTCCTTACTGAGGATGAAAGTTAAAAAACTTTTTTTTTTTTTGCTGAGAATTAAAAAAAATAAAATATGAAATGGTAAGTTTTGTAAAACGCCTTTCTGAAATCTATACAAATTATTTTATTGAAAATAATTAATTATATTGAATTAAGATGTCTCAGGAAATCTAAAACTTCTGGTTTCCCTGAATCCACCAGAAAAGGTTATGGTTACATTACTTGTGGTATAAAAACAAAAAATATAGAAACTGGAAAATGTCTCTCAGTAGGGAAATGGTTAAATAAATTACAGCACTTTCATATAGTGGGAAACTATTCAGCTCTTTAAAAAAATAATGAAGTAGATGGTTTATGCCAAGGTCTGAGGTCCAGTAAAAACAGCAAGTGCAGTATAGCGTGTGCCTCGTTTGTGCTAACAACGAAA
Source organism: Myotis nattereri (assembly GCF_964212035.1). Classification (NCBI taxonomy): domain Eukaryota; kingdom Metazoa; phylum Chordata; class Mammalia; order Chiroptera; family Vespertilionidae; genus Myotis; species Myotis nattereri. The sequence continues at coordinate 61,408,903 of NC_138086.1, read as the reverse complement.
AGGGGAACACACATGCAAACATGCATGTAGCTGCAAAGGAAAACTCTGGAAGGACCCAGAAGAAACAATTGGCAACACTTGCTTCTTAGTGAAGGATAGAGGCCTGGGAACTGAGATAATCTGCTCTGTGTTTGGATTTATTTAAAAAAAAACCCCACATGCATGTATTCCTTTTTTCATTGTAAAAAGAATGAGCAAAATGTGTTATTTTAAAAGAAAATTTTTTTTGTTGTGTTAAAGGTTTAAATGCTAGTAACCAAAAGGTGAAAGACAAGCAGCATTAAACATAGCTACTTATGGGTCAGATTTTTCATGGAGAGGTTTTTGTTTGTTTTTGCACCTCACTCCTCTAATCCTACTCTCTGTTCTACAATGGAGCTCCAGCTTCTGGAATTTTCCACGAGCCCCTGCACCCTCTGCAGTGGGAGCTCATTCCACCTGAGATGGCCTCACGCTTGCATCTGGGTGAGTCATGTAGATCTTTTGTAGCAAATGTGCTCCAAATAGAATTCCCAGCTCCAGTCTTAAGAGCAAACAGAAGCCTCTGTGGCCTTGTGCTGACAGACTCTTCCAGCCTGATGAGCAGCAGGGAAATGATTTACTAAATCAGGGCCAGCGATATGAGGACATAAGCTTTCGTTAAAAATTATGATTGAAACGGGGAAAATGCCTGCCATAATGATCACTGAAAAGAACAGACGAAGGGATCACATACACACAATGACTTTAACGTTGCAGAAATAAAAGGGGAGGGGAGGGTTTGATGAGGTAGTGTGGGTAGCGTGGTTTGGTAGAGAGATGGGTTTTCCCCAAATATCTTCTTAATTTTGGCATTACATCAGTGTATTTTATTTAAAAAAATTTTTTTGAGTTCCTGATATGAAAAAGAGGAAATCTATTTTCTTGTTTCCTTTGAATATCCACTATGGAGAAGGGAAGTGCTCAGGCTCAAGGTCACACAGCCAAGAAACTCAGCACCACCCTTCAGGGGGGATTCCTATTGTCGCCATGGCAAGGCTGGGCACAGCTCTGAGTGCAGAATCCCATTAAGGAGGGATCCCGCTTTGGAGTCTCCTAATGAATGGCCGCTACCCTGGTTATAGTTTATATCAGCATGGCTCGTCCCGATGCTCATTTATCATTTCACGTCTTGATGCCAGGCTCTACTGTTCTCTTGGTTGATGAAAATTGTTAGTTGGGGGGAGGTGATTGTTTAGCAACTTAGCGAAAGCTTTAGAAATGCTCCCTGAATGTCCAGAGAGCTTTGACTCTCAGGAAGCCGATTGGTCACCATTGTCAGGAACAATATTTGCCTCCTTTTATTCCCCTGCACATCTTCCCTCTCAGCTAATGTGGTAAACAGCATTGACCTCCACTCATTAATTACCAGGCATATCAGGCGAGACCCAGCCATCCTGAACTTCTTTCTTCCTATTGTAACAGGAGAAAGAGTGCCCAGGGGTTCCTACATTTCTGCCTCCTTCCCGGAGACGACTGTATCTACACAGGCAGATAAAGCACGAGCGTGCTTCTGGTTAGTGACAAACTGCTTTGCTGCTTTGCTGACCGCTGCAGGAGGCTGGCCTCGCCTGGAATCAATCCTCTTCCCCTTGCGACACTGGGTCCTTTGGTCTGATCACTAGGAAAGGTAGTTTCATAAAATGGCATGGGACCTGCCTGGCCGGCGTGGCTCAGTGGTTGAGCGTCGACCTATGTACCAGGAGGTCACAGTTTGGTTCCTGGTCAGGGCACATGCCTGGGTTGTGGGCTCAATCCCCAGTAGGGGGCGTGCAGGAGGTAGCCGATCAATGATTCTCTCTCATCATTGATGTTTCTCTCTCTCTCTCCCTCTCCCGTCCTCTCTGAAATCAATAAAAATATATTTTTAAAAAATGACATGAGACCTTCCGACTTTGGTCAGTTCAGGGAATGACCAGATGGTGAGCCACAGTCCACCACTGAGGTTTTATGAATTTACAGCTGGGAGATTCCTTATATTGTAGGGAAAGGTAAAAACATCAAGTTTGAATTGGGAAACAGGCAGAGTTTGGGGAAATATGATATTTGGGAACATGTTTTTGCATCCAACTCTTAGTCACATAATGAACATTCCACGGAAAGCAGAGGGTAGCTGTGGAAAGCAATCAATGGAGAAATCTCAGGGAATGATGGGGGATCTTAGTAAAAGCAGCAGAGTGCTTGTGGGCAATGCTGACTATCTCAGCAAAGTGCCGTTTCCACTGCACCTACTGGTTTTTGCTTCTTTCTGCCTCGTGGGGTCCTCTGAGGGCTTCGGTGGGCAGGGCCGAGGCGGAAGGCACTCCCTCCATCTGGGCCTGGCCATTCTCAATGGTCAGTTTCACTGCAACCCTCACACTCTTCCAATCTCCACTTGCTTTGCTGATGTCATCACCAACCTTTTTGGGAGACAGATCCAGGGGGCCGATCTTGGGGGCCAGGGCAGACATGGCACCGACTTCCCCACTGATGCGCCTCAGGCATCCCCTTTAGTCTCGTTGGGGCCGCAATGTGGCAGCATGGTGGTGGGGGTGCTGTCAGGTGAACCTGGGTTCATTCTGGAGGACCGAAGAAAGCTGCACCTACGCCTCCTCCGAGCCGGAAGCCGTATGACAGCAAAGGCATGTTTCCATGTAACATCTGGGCATTTTTCAGTGGTCTGTTTTTACTTAGCTACCTCTCGTGCCTCCTCTTGTGCCTCCAGAATGAACCCAGGTTCACCTGACAGCAGCCCCCCAACACCATGCTGCCGCATTTCGGCCCCAACGAGACTAAAGGGGACACCTGAGGCGCACCGGTGGGGAAGTCGGCGCCATGTCTGCCCTGGCCCCAAAGATCGGCCCCCTGGACCTGTCTCCCAAAAAAGGTTGGTGATGACATCACCAAAGCAATGATTAGATTTGGGTCAGTTTTGGTGCTTGCAGTGGACATCTGTTGTTTTGGTCTGACTAGCATCCCTTTCCCAGGCCTTGGGAAACAGCAGCCAGACACTCCTTTGGGAGAACTACCCTACTCCACTGCAGTCTTGATGAAGCTGTCAATCAAGGGGGAGAGGCAGAATCTGAGACCCAAGCCAGGCCAATCAGACTCTTCTGGGAATTTTAATCACAAGTGGAATAACATCAGGCAAGAAAAAAGAATTCAAGTCCAGCGAGGCACCATTAATTCCTACTACATACAAGAGCATACGGAGGAGGCAGTGTAGCCTTGAGAGTATGAGCTGTAGAGATAGACTTCGAAACCCAGTTCTGCCACTTTCTGAATACGGCCTTGGGCAAGCTAATGAACCTCCTGTGACTCAGTTTCCTCAGATTGTAAATAAGGGATCATAGTTCTTCCTCCTAGGATTGTTAGCGTTACATGAATCGAGCCGAGCTCTTTTTAGGACCTAAGAACCACTCTTGAGTATTTGAAGCAGAAGAGGAATTCGATGCATGGAATCAGGAATATAAAAATCAATGAAAGGCTGGAGAAGCAGCTTCTGGAACACACTTCCTAACTGGCCTGCCAGGGAACCCGCCTCTTGTGCCACCATCAGAAAGGCAGACCATTAGCGGGTCATCACAGGGACAGCCGACTTCAAGAACACAAGGCCACCGCTGTGACCCAGGGACCAGGAAGGCGCTTGACTGCTACTGTGGCCACCTTTCATCACTCAAGAGTTTGGAGACTGGACAGAGGGCAGGACTTTATCAAGAGCGTCAAGATCACCGAGGGTCAGATTTTAAGGTTAAAACGATGATAGTAAAAGCGTTTGCATTTGTAAACAGGTGGTGCAACTTCGAACTGAATGACCTAAGGACCCTTTCAGCTCTATGATTTCATAATTCCCAAGTCACACGCAAAATTCAGTCTCATTAACCTGTAATTATGTTTCATTTGTGTGATTGCAAAGAGGGAAGATAGGAATTCCTGGGCCCCGCAGCAAAACAGCAGCATTTATTGCTTGCATCGTCCTGACTCCCTTGAAATGCAGTTTTAGAATCCTGGCCTGGTGAACTGGAGACTTCAGCAGTAGTGACATATACCGTCTTCCACTGTCAAAGTGGATGAGTTTAGGGGTGTCCACAGAGCAGGACCTCCCTAGAGTGGAGGGGGTGCTGGCATGTGAGAAGAGGGAGGTGTGAGGACTGAGAGCTGAGCCGGCTGTCAGAGCCCCTCCTCCTGCAGGTCGCCCCTGGGATCTAGGCTGAGCACGTTACCTGGAGCAGAAACCACTAAAGCAGCATTTTTCTCTTGAATAGACTACAGACCTTTTTGTTTGTTTGTTTAATCAGGAAAGAAATTCTGTGTTAATTAGACTTATTGTAGTTGCCATTTTGCAATTACATGCAACTATTAAATCACTAGAGGCCCGATGCATGAAAATTTGTACAAGTGTAGGCCCTCCTTCCCCTGGCTGCCAGCACCGGCTTCCCTCCAGCACCTGGGACCCGGACTTTGCTCTGGCCCCGGCTTCTTCCGGAAAGATGTCAGTCTAATTAGCATATTACCCTTTTATTATTATAGATTATGTTGTAAAACTAAAACCAATGTAATATTTCAGTTAAACCTCAATTTAAAAAAAGAAAATAAATTCTCACAAGCTGAATATCGGATTAAATGGTTTTTACTATAACTACTTAAGTATGTAAAATTACAGTTATGTAAAATTTTGCATATAGTATTTACATAATTCCAAATTTCCATTTGTATATATGGAATATATATTCTATGACATGCCAGTCCCATTTTATATATATACTAGAAGCCCAATGCACCAAATTTGTGCAGGGCGGGGGGGCGCGCAGGTCCCTCAGCCCAGCCTGCGCCCTCTCGCAATCTGGGACCCTCGCTCCTTACCACCCGCCTGCTCGCTCCTTACTGCTTGGCTCGCCGCTCCTTAGTGCTGCCGTGGAGGTGGAAGAGGCTCCAGCCATTACTGTTGCTCTCGCCAGCCATGAGTCCACTGTGGGAGCACACTGACCATCAGGGGGCAGCTCCTGCATTGAGTTTCTGCCCCCTGGTGGTCAGTGTGCATCATAATGACCGGTTGTTCTGGTCATTCCGGTCGTTGTGCCATAACAGTTGCTGGGCTTTTATATATATATATATATAGACTAGAGGCTCGATGCACGAAATTCGTTCAAGGGGCTCAGCCCTCACAGCCCTGGCTTTGTCTGGAAGGTCATCCAGAAGGTCGTTTGGCTGTTCAGTCTAATTAGCATATTATGTTTTTATTATAGACTAGAGGCCCAGTGCACGAAATTTGTGCACTCAGAGGGGGAGGGTCCCTCAGCTCTGCCTGCACTCTCTCACAATCCGGGACCCCTCAGGGGATGGACTGCTGGAAATCTCTCTCGCAATCTGGGACCGCTGGCTTCTAACTACTCGCCTGCCTGCCTCATCATCCCCAAACACTCTGCCTGCCTGTATCATCACCCCTAACCTCTCTGCCTGCCTGCCTGATCGCCCCTAATCACTCGTCTGCCTGCCTGATCGCCCCTAACTGCTTGCCTACCTACCTGATTGCCCCTAACTGCCTCTGCCTTGGCCCCCAATGCTGAGGCTTCATCCAGAAGGATGTCCGAAAGGTCGTTCGGCTGTTCAGTCTAATTAGCATATTAAGCTTTTATTATTATAGGTATCTTCTGTATATAGAAAAAGATATAATTATAAAACAGTACAGTGTTATGGTTGAGAACACAGATCCTGGACCTTTTGGTTTCAAATCCTAGAGCTACCACCTACTTACATGTTTCTGTAGGTGAGTTCATCTCTCTGTGCCTCGGTTTACTTACTGGCAAAATGCAGATACTAGTACTGATCTCACAGAGTTGTTGTGAAGATTAAGTGAGTTAATCCATGTGAAGTGCTTAGCACAGTGCCTGGCATATCAGAAGCTCTCAGTCCGCACGAGCTATTCCATCATCATGAAAACAAAGCCAGTGTATGAAGGAAGCACAGACGTCTGCAGAGCCAGTGTCGTCCAGGTAAGCCGCCATTAGTGTAAGATGGCAGATGATGCTGTTGTTCTGAAACTAATTGGTCATGTTGTCTCGAGGCCAGTTCTGATTTGCTCTGGCTTTCGGGTTCAATGCTAATGCAGAGAAGGCCTGCTAGCCTGGCCTTGTTTGCTAGTTCAAAATCATCACAGCTGATTACAACTCTGCCCTTGAGCATTCCTGAGATGCCGATGTCAATGACACGCCACTTGATAACTCTGTGGAACTGTCTTGCTCATTCAAAAGTAAAGCTAGCGTTGCCACATCTGGAAATCTGCATTAAGTGAGTGTCTAATTGCATTATCGCTAGAACGAGAAACAGAAAGGTTCTTTCTTGTTCATTTCCTGCTACATTCACCATAAATGGACTTTTACAAGCTGGTAGGTACAAGATAGGGTCGATGGACAGAATGAGAATGTGGTTCTGATTACTACAAGGTTCCTTTGAGCTTGGCATCCAAAACACTTGGCATCCTAGCTACTTAAATTATTCCACTTATTTTGGACTCTTCATTGTTTATCGCAACGCGATATCATTAGGCCTTTACTTCGTAAGAATTTATTTACAGATATAAACTCTGAATTATATGGCAGAATATCAGGTGTTTTTGTTTTTTTTTTAAATTATCACCAAAATGAAAACAGAAAAATTAAAACAATTAACAACCACCGGCACTCTTGTGGAGACTTGAAAACCCCTCTCACGTTGCTTATTCGGTGCTTGGTATACAATGGGTGCTCAATAAATGTGTCTGAATGAAGAAAAGAAACTAGTAAGGGATATGAAGGCAGCAGCCCTTCCTGTGGTCTGGGTCAATATGGCAAGGGCAGGTAAGGTGCTGGGACTTAGAGATCTGTGGGCCACTGGGCTCACAGGGAACAATTAGGAGCAGGGTTGAGGTCTGGAGAGAATGACCCAATTGTCAGCCCGGTCTGTACAGGGTGGGGCTGCGATCCTGCCATTGGGATTGCAGCAGAAACTGGGGTTGCCCGGCCCTGCAGCTGGGGCCTGTGAGTAAAACAGAGTCTGGGAAAACCTGTCCAGTGTGCAGGCAGGAGCGAGGTAACCTCCACCCATGGACCACATCTCACTGAACCCTGTCAACTTCCAACATAAAATAGCCAGCCCGATAAACCCAGGTTCCCGCAAAATGAGTTTATCCGGGAATAGCAGAGAATTGCAAGTTGGCACAAGCAAGCTATGGCAAACCAGAGGCAAGTCCGAAGAGAAAAGGGGAAGGTTAGCTTTCATTCGGTTTTAGGAGGAAATCAGGAAGGGGTGTTTTGAACAAAAGTTAATTGGAGGAGAGCAAGAGTTTGAGGTTGTGGTCGTTTCTCGTTGGCCACAAGCAGTGGTTAGTGCATTGGTGCTGGGCAGGGAGGGAACTTCTTTTCTTCAAAGCAGGAGATGAAATTCCTATGGAAAAAATGTCCTCCCTCTTCAAAAGAAATCTTATCTCGCTTCTTCCTGTTGGTCATGCAGATTGGGAGGAATGGTAAGTGCACGAGAGCTCCCCCTTCAGGGCTCCCAACGCCATTAGAAGTGCGATTTCCTTCCTTTTCACACCCAGATGTGCTTACGTGAATCCTGTCAATGCCCCCAGTTGGTTCAACTGGAGAAAAAAAAAATCACTTTTACCCGAAGTTCAAGGCAAATAGAATCCCATAGGCAACAGTTTCCCATTCGATCAGGATGGTCCCCATCCACAGCGCGCAGCCCACAGTGTGGGACAGCTGTATTTTGAACAACTCCTGGAGCTCAGGATTCTGTATTTTCAATGGTGTCTGCATTTTGAGCGAGCTCCCTTCTGAGCTGGGGGGCTGTGGCCCTCTCTGACACACTGATCCACGTTTTCCTTGGAGGGGCAGCAGGCCTGGTTTGGCTAAATAAGCTGAGTTAATTAATGAAATAGCCAGACGATCTTCATTGATTTCCTGCCCCGTGCAGGGCTCAGTGGCTGGGTCTCTGCAAGAGAGGCAATTGTTCAACCGCGTCGCCAGCCCTCCCCTCGCTGTGCGCCCCACATTCGCTGACTGATCTCTTTTTCCTGTAATGAAGCTTCCCTCTTGTGCCCCAGTTTTACTCCCTGGGTCCCTGAATCATTCCCCTGTGCTGGGATTCGGCTCGTTGTCCCTCCGGGACTTCCTGAGGCTGCAGGGGTCACTTGAGTCTGGGGAACTTGTCTGCTCTGAGCCCTGATGACTGAGAAGCCATGCTGGTCCAGGGGGTGGGGTGGGGGGGTGGGGGGGGGCTCTGTTCCCCTTCCCAGCCTCAGCCAACTGGAACCATGACCCAAAGACGCACCATCCCGGTGGGACTGGAGGCGGCTGTTGGGAGACAGGAGCTGGTTCCTTTCTTGGGAATTTGGAGTCTAGTGATGAGTGCGGAAATGCCACTAGGGCAGTGGTTCTCAACCTGTGGGTCGCGACCCCTTTGGGGATCGAACGACCCTTTCACAGGGGCCGCCTAAGACCATTGGAAAACACATACATAATTACATATTGTTTTTGTGATTAGTCACTATGCTTTAATTATGTTCAATTTGTAACAATGCAAATACATCCTGCGTATCAGGTATTTACATTACGATTCATAACAGTAGCAAAATTACAGTTATGAAGTAGCAACGAAAAGAATTTTATGGTTGGGGGTCACCACAACATGAGGAACTGTATTAAAGGGTCGCGGCACGAGGAAGGTTGAGAACCACTGCTCTAGGAACTTGGGTGCTAGTGTTGCAGATTCGGTTTAACTTTGAAGTTGCTTAATTTATACCTGGTTGTTTTAAAAAATATTTTTATTGATTTCAGAGAGGAAGAGAGAGGGAAGGAAAGATAGAAACATCAGTGATGAGAGAGAATCATTGACCGCTGCCTCCTGCACACATACACTGGGGAGGGAGCCCGAAACGTGGGCAGGTGCTCTGACCGGGAATCAAACCATGACCTCCCTGTTCATAGGTCGACGCTCAACCATGGAGCCACACCGGCTGGGCTATACCTAGTTTTAAGGACAATAGAAAGTATGGTCTGCAGAAAAGAGAGTATCTAGCCCAGGGGTGGGCAAACTTTTTGACTCGAGGGCCACAATGGGTTCTTAAACTGGACCGGAGGGCCGGAACAAAAGCATGGATGGAGTGTTTGTGTGAACTAATATAAATTCAAAGTAAACATCATTACATAAAAGGGTACGGTCTATTTTTTTTTTTTAGTTTTATTCATTTCAAATGGGCTGGATCCGGCCCGCGGGCCGTAGTTTGCCCACGGCTGGTCTAGCCTCTGGCTGGGGCTCAGTGGTTAGACCATCAGCCCTCAGACGAAGGGATCTTGTGTTTGATTCCTAATCAAGGGCACCTACCTGGGTTGCAGGCTTGATCCCCACCCCTTTGGGGGTGTGTGTGGTTGATGTATCTCTCTCACATCAATGTTTTTCTCTCTCTCCCTCTTCCCAACCTCCACTCCACTCTCTCTAAAAATCAATGCAAAAAATACCCTCAGGTGAGGATTAACAACAACATAAGAGAGCGAGGCCAGTTCTCAGCTCCCGCTGGTCTGCCCTTCCCGAGATCTGGCTGCCCAGCTCATCCTCGGGTTCCGCGCAGGCGTGTCCTTCCCTAAACCTTGCTGTGTCCTTCCCTAAACCTTGCTGTGCCTGGGCAGTGCGGCCCATCTGCCTGCCTCACTGAAGCTGTGCATCTCCACTTGCTCTGCAGTCTGTGTCCCTCCCCACCAGCCTGGATGTTGCTCAGGGTGAGCCAGTGAGTGACTGGGGAGTGACTGTGAAGGCCCAGGACATCACTGTCTGCTACTGTAGACTTTGTACACACTGAGCACTTAGGCTGCACTAAAGCTACAGAACAACGTGAGGTTACGTCAAGCACAAGAAAAAATGATGCAATAAAGAGTCACGGTAAACACGGTGTGTGAGGCTGCTGCTAGTGTAACATGGCTACGGTTTCACAGCAAACTTTTATTTATTTTTATTTTGTTATTGTCTAAAGTTTTACATATGTCTCCCTTTTCCCCGATTGACTGTGCCCCCCTCCCCAGCCATTCCCAGCAAACTTTTAATAAGTAGAAAGAGTGCACTCTAAAATAATGGTGCAAAGTATAGTCTAGTAATACATAATCCAGTGCCATAGCTGTGCATTGTCATTATCAACTATTCTGTATTGTTCCCAATGGTATGTGCTGTGCTTTCCTATGACTGGCAGCCCAGTTGTGTGTTTACACCAGCATCGCCACAAACATGTGAGTAATGCCTTGCACCATGACTTAAGGCGGCCATGACATCACTAGGTGATAGGGAATTTTCAGCTGCATTATAATGGGACCGCCTTTGTATATGTGGTGCACCTTTGGCTGAAACGTCATCATTTGGGGTACATGACTGTACTATGTGTCTTCCAATACATACATGACCTTTTCACGTAAAGGAAGCACCTTCCCGCTTCTCTTGGCACGTCCGGATTGCTAGCATCCCCCCTCCTGCACTGTGGGTCATTGCTAAGTAAAATAAGGGTTACTGGAACACAAGCTCTGTGACCCCGCCGCAGTCCATCTGACGACTGAGGGCTACCAAGTGACGACGAACGTCTGCAGCATGGACACGCTGCACAAGGTAGTTCACGCACGTCCCGGTCGGAAGGAGTAGGATATCGAGAGATTTCATCACGTGACTCAAAAGAGCAGGACATTTAAAACGTAAGAATTGTTTATTTCTGGATTTTTTCCATTTAATATTTTCAGATCACTGTTGACCACAGAAAGGGAAACTGGGTATGCAGGGACAGCTGTATTCTGATGCGATGATTATTTCTGGAAAGGATTGGAGGTGAGCAATGCTAAGAAATGATGACTCTAAGGGCAATGACAAAGATACTTAATTTGGAATCAGGGATGTATATTTCTTGTGGCCTTTGCGTTTCCTCTTCCCCCTTTTGTTCTGTTGGGTTAGCCTGTGAGGAGGATGAGGAGGCTTCACTCAGCCCAGTGTCACCTGATTGAAAGATCACTTCCCTGTTCCCCATACTGAGCTGGCACCTTTACCTCTAAATCACATCCTTTATCTTGAGGCCCTTGTGGGTTTGGGGAGACTTCCTAACTGCTAGGGATTGATTTTTAGAGACAGTGGAAGGGAGGGGGAGAGGCAGAGAGAGAGAAACATGTGAGATCTGAGAGAGACACCTGGATTGGTTGCCTCCCACGCACGCCCTGACTAGGACTGGGGATCGAGCCTGCCACTGAGGTGCGTGCCCTTGACCAGAATCGAACCCGTGACTCTTCAATCCATGGCCTCAATGTTGTATTTTGTGGATGCTTTTCGAGGGTGAACCCATCACTGTCTGTACTCAGACCCGGGACAGGCAGCTGTGAAGGGCAAAGGCGGGTCTGTGATGCCGAGGCAGGTGGCACGGATAAGTCCCAACACCGGTGTGGAGTATAGTGACGCTTGCGGTGTGATCTTCTAGCTGGTTTGTTCCCTCTCTGGGAGCAGGAAGAGTTACCAAATCCACCCCCAAAAACCAGTTCTGGAACTGTTTCTTTGGGTTTGCTTTTAGAGCCAGCTTATCAGCCATGTAAGAAAATGAATTCTCATTACACCATCATCGCAGCCTCCTTTTTGTTTATAACTTAGAATACTCATTACCCACCTCTTCTGATGCCTTTTCAACGGTCAAAATGAATCCAAGTTACCCTCCAAATATGAAAATTTGCCACTGTAACAGATATTAAAATAACAGGCCTCAGGCTCTGTCTAAAGTTTCCAGGGAGGAATTTTCAAATGCTTCGAAATACAGTGGTTATCATTGTTGGAATTCTCAGCCCCCTCAGGTGTGCACTCATGAGCATGTGTAAGTGTTGATGCGACGGTTGAAAAGTCTGTCAGATTACTTTAGACTCTCTCTCTCTCTCTCTCTCTCTCTCTCGACTCAAACAATGCAAATGACTGGGACCGTGTGTCACTTTGCTGTTGTTTGCAAGCTCAGCCCTCAGTCTGAGGGGATACACACGTGGCTCTCTAAAGTATTCTTCATGGAGCATGAACATTTTCTGTGGCTCGGAATGATCATGCCATGTGAATTTCATGGGATTCTTCATCTTTCTGTGACTTGAAATTGTTATGCCGGCCTAGTTCTTGGGATCCGTTTCGTGGACATTAGGACAGATTTGAGCACATAAAGTAATGCATTGAGCCACATAGTAAACACTCACTGAGCACGTAGTCCATGCGTGGCTATGGGAAAGGCATGACTCGAATGCCCCGTGGTTCTAATGAGTCGGATTTCCCTGTGTTTGAGAGCTTCCTCTAACCTCAGACCTGAAGTGAAATTCAAGGACTGTGAGAACAAAAAAATCCCACAAGTCCTCTGTGAAGTGAAACCTGGCTTCTCCCGCAAGCAGGAGAATTCTCAGATGACACGGGTTATGTTTTTCTTCCTTGGGCTCCACTCATCAAAGCGTTAATTCGTCTTAGACAAGCTTTACCCAGCCGTGGCACCTTTCATCTCAGCTGCCGAGGCTCTCCATAAACAGCAATTATGTCTCGTCACACCCTTGTTAGCCCATTTGATGGAGAAGAAGAGCGAGGCAGAGCAGGATTTCATTGCTTACAGAGGAGCCAGCAGGGAGGGAAGGGGCCCGCCTGCTGAGTCTGGCTCTGTCTGTCTGTAACTGAAAAGCAACAAGGAACTCATTCCACTCCAGGGTCACAGCTCAGTAGATTAAATACTCTGGCTTCTTGGATTGGTTTTCTGACCAGCTGCGTTCACAAAGTGGGCTTTTAAACATCCACCCTAGGGAATAGGAGAGGACTGGGATGAGGTTCTGGAAATCTTTCCCCAAACATTCCCCTTCTCTTTGTAGGCAAGATATGGAAAAACTGCCCTGGCCTCTCTGGGAATAGGAATAGACAGGAATACGGACCATATCTTCAGAACCAAACATTGGGGTACAATTGTGTGAAAAAATATGAGTGAATTTATAGAACTGACGGAGGAGAGATTCGACCTTAGGGTTGTAGTGGAAAATCCTGAGTGTGTGGCCATCCTGGGCCCAGGAAGTGTCACTGTCGTTAGGAGCATTATAAGCAATAGACAAGATTTTGGAGCTGCCACAGTGAACAATATGGCATCAGCAAAAGTTGGGTGTGAGCTGGGGTGGGGAACAAAACTTGCATGACCTTCAAAGTTCAGGCAAAAGAGGAGTTTGATGACAAATTCATGATGCGCATTGACAGAAGTGGGAAGAGGTTCTGATCATCAGATTTATTTATGCAAATATGTGTATTAAGCTCAATTTAACTACCGATGATTAAAGATTTTCTGGGTTTCTGCTATAAGTAACCCAGAAATCAATGCTCATAAGTAATCATCATTTTGCCTTTACCTGCTGATGTTTGGGAAGCCTTGATAATCACACACACACACACACACACACACACACACACACCTCTAGCTCCTCTTCCTTGGAGGCCCGCTGGGTTCTTTCTTTAGCTGAAGGACTACCACCTTCCCTAGAAGAAAGTAGCCCGGGTGCTTTGGGCTGAGGAGTGAGATGAGGGGGTGGGAGAAGTTCTGCAGAGGAAGAAGGGGTCATGGGTGAAGGTGAGCCTAGGGAAATCGTAGGATTAGCACAGCTGTCACTAGTTGTTCCTTGAAGGGGAACACGCACAGACTCTCAAAAAATATGTTGGGAGGTACTTTTCTAATTTGCCCGAGAGAACAGAATTGCTTTGGACTATGTGAATTATTACGGTGGTAACAATGACGAGGCTGGTGAAATAATTATACTGATAGTAATATCTACTTTTTCCTGAGCACCTATACCATGTCAGGCATTTTCATCACTTTAATTCCTAAACATCTTTTATATCAGCATTGCAAATCCACTCACACCAACACACTCATATTTGCAAGGAAATGTGGTATCTTTATTTCTTTGTAACTGACCTGGCCTTTATCCCCATTCCACCAAGTATACAAACACTTACATATTTAAGTCTAAACTTAGTCCAGTTCAATAAACAAAGCCACCTTTTGGGGATGAATCTCCTATCTGTTGGGTAAAATGGTCTAACTGTCTGAGTTCTTCTTTACCCCAAGAAATCTCCCAAATGCCATCTCTGTGGGGCTACATGGCCTGCGAACCCTCATGGCCCTGGCCTGGTATTGTGCCTTGGACGTGTGCTTGTTGATGTCCAGTGAGCGGTGGTTGGCCCAGCTCCATTCCCCGTTCTGCTAGTTCCCTGTGCTTAAATGTCACCTCATTCAGGGCGTGGTGGCTCTCTCTGCCAAACAAACCTTGCCTCGTTTGGGGAGTATGATGGGTCGTCCTGAAATTTTGGCCGTGACTCCCATTTGGGACAGCTCTGCTGCCCCCTGACCCACAGCTACAGAGCCTCCTCACTCCACTGTGGGACATCTGAGAACTTCTGGGTACTGTCTAAGCTAGGAGGTCTTCTCTCCACCCCATGGTCCTCCCCCCTCTCAGAGAGTAGACGAGAGGGGCCTGCAACACCAAGTCTTTTTAGGCCTGTCCTGACATTGTGCTCAGCTCTGCCATGCGAGCTGTGGCTCTCTCAATTGCTGAGAATTTTTTTTACTAACTCTGTCTAGATTCCCCTACAAGCTCCAATAAGGGGAACAGCATTCAAAATAGATGGATGGCATTCACCTGTCATATCGCAGCTAAAAGTAAAAAAGGGGAGGGGATAGTAAGATGCCATTGTTGGGATAATACCAGCGGATTGACACATTCCCATTGTGACTCCAGTGAAAGGAAGAATGTAGAGCACAGCTGGCCCTGCCGTCCAGCATGGCAGGGAGTTCTGGCTGTTCATTAGCACAGTTGGAGCTAGAACAGGAGTGTGCGGCGGCAACCTCGAATACAGCGGAAAAGGATACACAGTGCAAAAGGGAAAGCTGGACATGCTTAGCGGAGGATAATTGGATCAGTGCCGCATGTGAGGGTGACCCTCCCGTCCACACAGGAGAGGTAAGTAAGGGAGGTTCAGGCCAAGATTCTGCTGGAAAAAGACCAGAGCTGTGTTTGGGTGGAGCCTGCTGACGTGCCTTTCTTTTTAAAGTATGGTTTTCAATTTAAGTTGACCCGTTGAACTGTATCAGAATCTTAAGTGGAATTTCGAGATCCTCTGAATAATTATTGTAATTTCTTTTTTTTTAAAAAATATTTTATTGATTTTTCACAGAAGGAAGGGAGAAGAATAGAGAGTTAGAAACATCAATGAGAGAGAAACATCAATCAGCTGCCACCTGCACACGTCCCACTGGGGATGTGCCCGCAACCAAGGTACATGCCCTTGACCGGAATCGAACCTGGGACCCTTCAGTCCGCAGCCGACGCTCTATCCACTGAGCCAAACCAGTTAGGCCTGGAAGTTCTTGAGGGTTCATTTTCATCAGGATCCATCTATTCCCAGCGTGCTTCTTTGATGTGAATGTGGGTTTTCAGTGATGGAAGAGGAATCGGAGAGTTTGGCTTAGTGGTCAGGATGTAAAACGGTGTCACCATAGAAACATGAATCTTGATGTAAACAGTTTGCCTGGGGCATGTGCACACTTAGCTTTGGTTGATCCTTGACCTTCAGAGGTCCTGGACGAGCGGGTTTCTCTGCCTCATGAGGGCCATGCTACTGGAAAGGACTGCGGCAGGACTGGCTTGCTGTGTCCCAGGGAAGCCATTTCTCAGGGCCCATGCGGACTTATTGACGGTGGGACCCCAATTTATTTAGGGACCAAAAATCAGCAAATAGGAAGTATTATTATTTTATTTTAAAATCCTGACTTCTTGAGGGGAAAGGGCACAGCAGGAAGAAAATAATGGAACCTCTGGGTTGTGCCTTGGGCATATTTTAAATGAAAAATTACTGCCATCATAAAATTAAACTCTTTAAAAAATGTTTTTCGCTTCTAAATTTTAAAATTAAGTTTATTGGGATGACATTGGCTATTAACGTTATATAAGTTTCTGGTGTACAATTCTACAATCTGTCACCTGTATATTGCATTGTGTGTTCACCACCCAAAGTCCAGTCTCCCTCTATCACCATAAATTTGAACCCCTTTACCCTCTTCATCCTCCCCCACCCCCCTTCCCCTCTGGAAACCACCCTTCTGTTGTCTGTGTGTTTGGTTAAACGCTTTTCAGCATCTCTTCTATCACAGGGTCTGCAAAAGGAGGGTGTTCTGTCTCTTCTCACGATGGGCTTGTTTCATTATTAACAAGAGGTGGTCCGTTCAGCTTTAACTTCAAGTGCCCAGAATTGGAACTTTTATCTTTGGCTACTTCTGCCAATTGTAGCAAAATCTGCCAACGAGCAGGGTTTCCAGCGAGGATTAAGGCTGAAGTAGTATCTTCTGTAGTAGAATCTTGGTGTCATAAGATTTACTAGAAATAGGTATATTAGACTTGAACGCTGATTTTTTCAGTAGATATAGAAAAAATTTCACTATATTTTTCCACTTAAAAATTAAGGAGCAAGGAAATTCTTTGCTTTTGGACACAAGTGTTTTGGGATCTCTGGGGACCAGCTGAGAAAGGTTTTCTTTCATTGGATCTGAAACGTTTTGGCGAGAACAGAGGGAGCACAGTTCATTTAGGAAAAACAGAGACATCTGCTGGTCGGCTGGAGGATTTACTTTTCCAGACGCCTCAGGACCCTGAAGGGGGAATATTTACAAGACGGGACAACACTGTCACAGTTTATGATGTCTCCTTTTAAAAAGAGCAGTTGTGTAATCATGGAATAAAAACGTTCACTAAAAGGGCAGAAAATGTACACATTGAGTTTCCTGAGCTATGATGCTTGGTAAGACTGTCTCTTGACTGCGCCTGGATCAGAAAGCCAGGAGTCTTTCCCAAAAGGCACGACTTTGTCCTCTGTGCTCAGACTCCTTAGAATCCGCAGCCTGCAGTGAAAGGCCCCGTAGGGAGCAGTGCTGTGAGGAGGGGCCCATTCCTAGCCTCGTCAGTTGTGAATAGGATGTGTTTGGCTGGGGTCTAGCCCAGCTTCTCGACCCGTCTGCTTCTTAACTCTCAGGGTGTTACCTCGCAAAGGGACGAAGCAGTGTCTACTTCTGGGACTGTTATGTGGATTAAGTGAGATGTTTTGATGCAAAGGTCAGCCATGGGCGAGAAAGGCTCCCAGGACCCTCCTCGCCACAGTTTCCATCCTTTTGGTTGTTGTTAATCTGCATCCAAGGATATTTCCATTGATTTTTAGATAGAGTGGAAGGGAGGGGAGGAGACAGAGAGAGACAGCAATGTGAGAGAGACACATTGATTGGTTGCCTCCGCGCATGCCCTGACCAGTGAGGGGGATCGAGCCTGCAACCGAGGAATGGAATCAAATCCGGGACCCTTCAGTCCGAGGGCCGATGCTCTATCCATTGAGCCAAACCAGCCAGAGCTGTTTTCTCTTCTTTAGAATGGGGTCAGTTACACTCCCTCCCCGAGCTGCTGTGACGATGCAACAAGATCAACAAGGGGAGCTCACGGCTCTCAGCACAGGGCCCGGGTTGCAGGAGGACCCAGCAGGGTTGCTTATTCTTTAATAGACTGCCTCACAGACGTGTCTTCTTTTCTCCCTTTCGACCGCCTCCAGGCCTGGGTTAATGCAGGTGCCTGGGCCTTCATGCTGCTGCTCTCTCCCTTTATTCTCATAGGTTGTTGCTAACTGAGTGTCCTGTATGCTTAGTTCTTGGTGGGCTATTTCCTAGTCAAGAAACTAGACAGGCTTCTTAAACAATCAGCCAAACGCCCTCACCTGGGTCTCAGTCCTGAATGGCCTGACTGTGCCTCATATTATCCAAACGTACTTCTCACGAATGCTGGGTGCACAGTCTCCATTCCAGGCAGGAAGGCCTGAGCACATCCTCTTCATTCAGCCCCCATGCCCCCACCTCTCATTTTTGCCTATATTTTATGATGTAGCTCAAATCCCACCTCCCATTCTACAGCCTAGAATGACTTTTCCTGTGGGGCTAATGCATATTGCCCTAACAGTCCTAAATTCTTATTGGAAAAAACAAAAAACAAACCCCATCCAACAGCCATCAGTTAGAATTTACTTGTTCTTGAATTTTTCTAGTAAGTTGTGTGAAATAAGGGCCGGTGTTAATTCACCGCCTTGTGCCTCAGTTTCCTCCTTTGTGAAATGGTGATAATGAATAGTTCCTGCTTCATTGGATTGTTATGAAGATTTATTTAATGTACATAAAGCAAGTGCCTAGCACCCAGAAAGTGATCCATAAGTGTTAGCTATTATTATGAGGGGCCAATACAGATTGTTTGTCAGCAATGTTTCATAGAGAAGCCGTCAAGCACGAGACTTGGGCCCTTCAGAGCCATCTGACCGTGTATCTTTTAAATAGGACAGTAATTCATTTGACAAATATTTATTGAGTGCCTGTCATGTTCCAGGTACAAACTGTACTGTAGATGCTGGTCTTAGCTTTGTTTGTTTTTTGCTATGTGGCAAATCATACATTCACATCCGGAATACACAGGATAGGTCAAATATCTCCATCAAAGAGGCTTTGAATTCAGGTCTTGGCTCCATTCATGTGACCTTGAGCAAATAATTCACCGTGTGTGGCCTTTAGTTCCTCCACTGTCAAATGAGGCCTGGATATGTGCTCTCCTGTCCTGCCCTGACGCTCCGCTAGTGTGTCCTCTGTCAGTCATTTTACCTGCTGCTATTTAAGAAAGGGCCTCTGAGGAACTCCCTGACCACATGAATATCACTGCCCTTTTAAAACTTAAGGTGAATAGAGGAAATTTGCCCTTGTTCCCAAATGGTATAGGCCAGGAAGGAACATGTATACTTTTATTCATCTGTCACCTCCCTCTTCCTATTCCCCTGTTTTCTGCCAGTCCTTAATCTAATCACACACATGCACACACATACATGGATACACAACTCATGTATGTGCTCCTTACACAAGACCCTAAAATATATTTTTAAAAAACTGTCAGTGCTAACACCCTCCTAGTCCTGTGCACTTGCTTCATACCTGCTTGCCGCCTGATGGGAACTGCCCCCCCCCCCCCCCCCGCCATCATGGGGATGGAATGCTTTGCTTTGCTAGTGGTATCCAGGTGTGGGTGGGGGTGAGCTCCGCCATCTCCCCCACCTGAGTCAGAATTTCCGGTGACCCTTCTGCACACTGAAGCGGGAGGCTCACAAAGGTCGACCCACCTGTGTCAAGCTCAAAACTACAACTGCACCTGGCTAGACGAGGCCCCGTTCACAGTTGCTTCAGAACCACAGCTTCACTGAAAGGGCAACAGATGCCATTCAGAGCTGCTTGTTGGGTGGCCTGACTTACCCATGCAGACGTGCCAGGTGCCAGCTCCCCGTCACTCAGTCCTGAAGCATGGTGTTCCATGCACGTGCTCGACGGGCTCAGTCCCCAGTGGTGTCTTTCCCTTCTGGTCTTGGCCTTCATAGTGTGTGGCTTCCCTTTGAGGCTGGCCTAACTTTGCAGATGAGACCTGCACACCTGGGTTGGTCCAGTTGCTTGGTTTTTTTAGGAAAAGGTGGGTGTATTCTGGGAAGCAGCATATTCTAAAGCAGATTCTAGATACGTATTTTTATTTTATTTTTAGAGAGAGGAAGGGAGAGGGATAGAGAGATAGAAACACCAGTGAGAGAGAGGAACATCAGTGGATGGCTGCCTCCTGCACACTCCCTACTAGGGATTGAGCCTGACACCTGGGCTGTGCCCTGACCAGGAATCCAACTGGCGACCTCCTGGTCCCTGGATTGATGCTCAACCCCTGAGCCACACCAGCTGGACTAGATTTCAAACTTTTTGGTAATGACTCAGTGTGAGGAATCCATTTTATGCTGAGACTCAGGTTCATACACACATGTATAAATTTGCCCAGTGAACAAACAAACATATCTATAGCTTTGCTGTTGATATTTTCTATTCCATTTCATTAAAAAAGATAGTTTTTAGGTGCAAAATCCAGGTCTAGAGTCCCTGCCAAGAATCTGATGGAAGCTGCCCTTCTACCCTTCATCATTTTCAAATGATTTCAGAGACCAAAGTCTCCCTAAACCATCCACGGAGCTCAGGTGATGGGGTTTTTTATGTGCACTCAAGGAAGCACCCCATGCCACTAGTGAATCAGGGTGACATGAGGCTGGGCTTCTTGGAGTAAGATGTGAAATTATTTTTAAAGTATGCCCTCTCCCCGCCCCCCAAGCATTTTCAGAAGATTTGGGGCAAGGTGGGGGTTCTCAGCCTTGGGGAGAGCTGAAATGATTTCCACCCTCCGCACCAACGTGGGGGCAGGGCAGGGCACCTTAGTGGACGCAAAGCTGAAAATCTTTCCACTATGAATCGCAAAATACTTGCAGTACATCCCGCAGCCACCAGCATGTGGTCACACCATGGCTGCAGCGCTGGTTCCACTTGACCTGGCTGCACTTTCCCTGGGGCCTCCCCTATCGTCCCTTAGCCCCTGGCTTCCCCTTTCCTCAGGTCATGCCCTTGCAAGGCACTTAGACTTTGCTACTTAAGGTTCTGTCCCTTGCTCTCTTATTTTAACTCACGGGCAAGAGGCATGGCAAGTCCTAGCTGTCAGCCTGCATTTCCCACTCCTAGAAGATAAGCTAGAAGGTCGGCTTGAGGGCAGTGTTGCCCAGCCACCTGAACCAACCACAGTTTCAAGGGTTCACGCTGTGAGAACCCTTAGGAGCTCCTTACCAGACAGGTTGGGGTGGCTGAGTTGGTGTAGAAGGAACCCTTGGTGGTGGGTGAGCTGCGGACTGGATGCTGGAGGCAGTGGCTTACGTTCTTGGCCCAGTTGGTCAGATTTCCCCCAGGTAACAACCACTCTGGGCACTCACCTCAGTGCCCATACAGCCCCCAGGAAGATGCTGTGTCAGCTCCTGGCCCTTCAGTTTGCACCGGGGGTGGAGGCTGTCTGAACCCCTGGACACAGCAGAGGAGCAGAATGCAGCCTTCTTAAAGGGGAGCATGTTCTCGGTCTGTTTTGTGTTTTCTGTCTTGTGATTGTTCTCTCCCCTCGGACCCCTCCAAGTCTGAATGACTGACAATCTTTTTTTTTTTTTTTTAAGTGTATTAGGGCAGCTCTAAAGGGCTCCTGGTCCAGATTCCTTTAAAAAAATGTATTTATTGATTTCAGAGAGAGGAAGGGAGAGGGAGAGAGGGATAGAAACATCAATGATGAGAGAATCATTATTGGCTGCCCCCTGCACGCCCCGCACTGGGATGGAGCCCGCGACCCAGGCATATGCCCTGATCAGGAATCAAACAGTGACCTCCTGGTTCATGGGTCGATGCTCAACCACTGAGCCAACTGGCCAGGCTGACAATTTTGTGTTCATTACAAATATGTTTCTGAGCCTAGCAGATTCATCTGCTTGTAGATGTTTTCTCTTTTTACCATGTCCACCTCACAAGAACACATAAAGGTCCTTGTCATAAGCCTTCCTGGGAAGGTGGGAGGATACCTTTTATTGTGGATCCAGCGAGGATCCCATGGCTCCCCAGAGCCTTTCTGTGCTATTCCCGTGGTAACTGCACGTGGAGAAGGAAAATATTTGGCAGGTGTTTAAGGAATAGCAAGATAGGTAGAATGCCTGGCCATTATCTTTACAGAGGTAGAATTTTCCTAGGGACTTCCCCCCCCCCCCCCAACTTTTTTTTTGTCAGTAGGCTATTTTTATTTATTTATTTTTTTTGCCAGCTAAGTGTGTATATGTGGGATGTATGTTATTTTTTTTGCATCTGGAAAAAATGATGGGATGCACTGCTGGATCCTTATGTTTTTTATTTTTGCTGTCCTCCGATTAGGTCAGTTTATAGATAGACTTTTATAATCCCAGGAATTCCCTTTCATGGGGAGGGGAAAAAGTAAAATGAATCGTTACCCTGGGAAATTATTTGATATTCCCACATAGCTTCAGAAAGGAAATGTGAACAATGAGCATCTGTCTTTGATCCTCCCCTCCCCGCCCAGGGAAACATCTGTCAAGATTGGCTCTCAGAGGTGGCCTGCCATATCTTTCTATTGACACACTGCTCTTGAAACTCATCAATATTTGAACAACATTCCAGACTGCATCGTGTGTGGGAAGTATTATATTTGGCTTCTTTGTCTGCCTCAGAGGTGTGGCTTTAGGATGGATGGATGGATTAATTCAGAATGTGAAGGCTGGTAATGAAAGTTTGGGCGGGGTCCCGAGTTCGGAATTCTGTGCAGACCTTTCGTTGCTGAACCGTTTGGTGGCTCTGTTCACTCCACGTTGGTTTTTAAGGACTTGTGCTCCTTTACAGATTACAAGTTCTGTTCTTGCCTGAACAGAGGAAGGGAGTGGTGAGCACACAGGCATGATAAAGTGCACCGTTGCACTTTAAGACAGCCTTAATTCTAAAATCTAGAAGACAGAAGGGTAGTATCTAAAGTTGTATTTCAATTTAGTTTTCTATGTAATCAGTCTGAAGACAGTGCTGTTGCTATGGTGATGTCTCTTACATGTTTGGGACTATGATCTGAGCTATGATGGTATATGATAACGAATACCATTTTTGAGATTCTACCATACAGTAAGAAGCTATCCAAAGTGATATTTCTTTGGTCCTTGCAATAACTCTCTCTGAAGGTATTATCTTCACTTTGCAGACTGGGAAACTGAGGCTAGGGGAGATGATGACGCCTGCCCCAAACCACACCGCTAGTGAGTAGCAGAGCAGCATTTTCACCCTGCACCGCCAGAGCCCTGCCAATACTGCGCATGCGCGAGGTTGGGTGGGCAGCGGGGAGTGGAAGGTGGGGGGCTTGGGAGCCTGGGGTCTCCTTTGACTGCAGTGAGTGGTCTGCAAAGCCTGGTCTGAGTCATCTCGTCTTTGTTTTCCTGTCCGTTGTATTGGTTTCGAGATCTTTACTCCCTGAGTGATTTCTTCAACGCGTAGTTAAGAGATCTTTGCTGTGATGTTTATGACATGCAATGGTTCATGGGACTAAGAAAAAAAAAAAAAGCTGGATAACAGAGCAGCAGACGTGTTTGCAAGGAGCAACATTTAAGAAATTGTTACAGAAACACCCGGAACATGGAGAGTCATGTGAGATGAAAGAACCCCATCCGTGGATCTGGGCGATGTAAAGACTTCTGGGCTGTAGTAACAAGCCCCCCACTCTGCTCCTGCCGCTGCTCCTTTCTCTTTTTTTACATTTTATTTTCAGTGCATTCTTTGAGATCCCACTTCTATTTTTAATAATGTTTTACTCCATTAAAAATGGTTCTTCTTTTTTCTATCAGACACGATTGACTTTACGTAATTAGGACGGAATACTATCTCCGAGGATCCTTTACAGAAACCTGCCATGACACAGTTTCTTGGTAGTAAATGCTGTTGGGGGAGTTGGGGCTACCCCATTAGAGCTTATAAAGTGGGATTAGAATCCTAAACAAAAGCACAGTAATGCAGAGTGAGTTGTGAGATGAAGATATAGGAAGAAGAGGAATTTTGAATTTGCTTGATCATTTTATTTTAAAAAATACATTTAAATAATAAAGAATCATTTTCTGTCTGGTTGCCTAGTATTGTTTTGACCCATTTAAATATTCTAAATACTGTAATGAAAGCTATCATCTGAAATACAGCAAGTTTAAGCTTACCCTTTCTTCTTCCTTTTTTCCTTCCTCCGTCCCTTTCTTCTTTAAGCTTACCCCTTCCTCTTCCTTTCTTCTCTACTTTCTCCTCTTAATCACAAGGCACCATTCCCTGGTGTGAATGAGACAAACAGTTATAAAATATATTAATCTTTACATTTGTTTGGAAATATCATTTGATGTGAAGCTTCCATACTTTTCTTCCTTTATGCTAAAAAATAAGATGTTTATCTTGAAGCAAGTCTCATTGAAGTCTAAAAGACAGAGAGACATATTTTAGTTATAAGACATTTTTATAAAGACTCTGATAGCAAATGAATGGAGGGAAATGCTCTTTGATGCACTGTGGAAATGTACTGTTATTGTCTTGCTGTCAGTGTCACTTGGAGTGATATATAGCCACCTCTCCCTGGCATGGGAGATTAATGAAATGACTCTACTTTTGGCAACTCTTGCACACTGAGAGCGAGGAACGTCACTCTATGTTGATTTGTGCAAAGGGTGGAGCCGACTTTGAACAGGTCATCATAGCTTCTAGTCATTCACTTGGGTGACATTCGTGGTGCCTTTGCAGCCCCAGTCAATGCAGGCGGTCCCGAACCTCCTCCACCTCTTGTGTCTGTACCAAAACGACACTGTGACTAGGGTTGACTCACATCCATTATCAGATGATAGGCCCCTTCAGTGATTTTGTTTGGTAGTTACTTGGTGCTTTGATCTATCTTTAAAAGAATAAGTGTATACTGTAGTGTTTTGTTTTGTTTGCTTGTTTTTGATGTGTGTGTGTGTATTTAAACCATAGCCAACCATTTTTTGGCTATGGTTTCGCCTCCACCTCTTTTAATTGTTCATGCTACCTAAGTTGCAAGGGTTCTCCTTTTGTAGCCATGGGACACTCAAGGCGATGTGTTTGTGGTAGCTAAGAGAAGGGCTCTGGAGGAAGGCTGGCTGGGCTCAACTCTTCCCGCAGCACCACTCCATAAGGGTGTTAACAATGATTACACAAGGCACTGTGCGCTGTAAAACAGTGCCTGGCCGAGAGTGAAGTTATTTTTAGTCATTCTTTTAAAAAACAAAACCTTCTGAACGTTTTGGTTCATGCTTTTCTCTAAACAGCCTAGATTAACAGAATCCATTGACCATCAGTGGCCACTAACATCACAGAAAGAGACAACCAGACCCCATGATGCTTTTGATGGAAGTACATGACACCTTTCGTAAAATGATCTTGTCAAAAAAATCAAACTGGAGTCTAATCAGGCCTCTACCTAACTACCACTTCTCAGAAAATAATAGGGCATGGAGGGCAAAACTCAGAATGTGGGAAGCTCTAGGACAAATGACTCTACATCTTCAATGAGTGGGGAGGGGGCCCTGTAGACCTTATTGGACTTTGGAACAAACTATAAAAAGTCTTGAGGCCCCGGCCAGTGTGGCTGCATTGGTTGGGCCTCATTCTGTGAACTGAAAGGTTGCCAGTTGGAATCCCGGTCAGGACACATGCTGGGTTGTGGGCTCTATCCCTGGTGAGGGGCATCCAGGAGGCAGCCGATCAGTGTTTCACTCTCACATTGATGTTTCTCTCTCTCTAAAAATCAATAAAAAATATATTTTAAAAAGCATTTAGGAAACAAATGGGTAACACCGAGTGTACATTTGATGAAATTAAGAAATTATTGTTAATTTTTTTGTGGTGCTGATGTGTTTGGATTTGTTATTTTTTTAAAGCTCATTTTAAAATATGCACTTAAGTATTTTTTTTAAATTTGTGGATGAAATAATATGATGTCCACATACAGATAAAACAAGAGTAGCCTGAGTTGGTAACTATTGCAGCTCCATGACGGTAGATGGGGATATTATTATATTGTTCTCTCTACTTTTATGTATGTTGAAATCTTCCTTGAGAAGAACTAAAAATGAATCAAAAGAAAGTAAAACAACCACCTCCAACCATAACAAAAAACTGCCAAAATCTAGTGGGCACTCAATCTAAAGCAGTGAACTCCCAGACTCTTTTAGCACTTGGTATTTTCTACCCAAATCACCGGGTCATTGATTACAAGAGGCTTCCTCACTCAAGTGGGTGACTGTACCCACATGGTTTATTATCTTTATCAGAATTTGAGAAAATGGCTCTTTCAGGTTGGTTTCTGTCACTGCCTCTGAGGTCAATACTGCCATCAGGAGTTGACAGTTGCTATTTGGCTCAAACTACTCAAGGTCATGCTCATTCCATTATCTTTCTAAGGCTGCAATTTCTGAACCCGCCTTTACTGTATATCAGGTGCTCGCTTGGTTGTCTTTTTATAGATGACATCAATATCAGGTGGCACATAAAAGCTTTCCCAAACCATGATTGCCTTATTAATCAATTTATAAAACTGATCAGGAAGATGCTAGGGGATCTGTTATTGTAGTAATTAGGAAAGAAATCAAAAACCCCAAAGCCCACCTCTGCTGGATAAGTAGGCTTTTAAAAAGGGTGATAAAGTTCCAACAAACAAATGCATCTTATTATTTAATTTGCTCTTCTCTCCCTTGACCTATACTTTTTGCTCCATCGTGATGTCTCTAGTTAGCAACTAAAATTATTACTCTTTTCTGGGTGAGGAGGGTCATAATTTGACAGCCTGGATTCCTTTTGTTGTTATTTTCTTCTGCTTGGGTACTCAGGGTAAAGATTTCAAGGTTATTAAAAGAAATCCAGATCAGATATATTTTTTCAATTTTTAAAAAGTCAATTCATTTGGCATAAATAAGTTTCTGTCTTTCTTTACGCATCACATTTAATCAAGATGGGCAACAGGAGTCCTCCAGAAATAATGATCAGTTTACCAGGACTCTGGACCCAAACATTTACTGTTTAAATGAAAAAAACCCACCTTATTAAAACCACTATATTGGGGGAATTCTGGTTAGTTATTAAAAATCCATGGCAACATTAAAAATTAAAAAGAATTACATTTGATCAGTGAATGGTACTACAAGCATGATATCTGAGAAAAGAACGGTGTGAGGGTAATCATTATAATTCATTAAAAATTCCACCTCTTTTATGAAGGATATTAAATTTCAATATGAGGTTTAAGTAAGAGTTCCTAATCCCTGCTATCTTTGGAAGTTTCTAGATCTGCAGGACATTGAGTCACTCTCCTCCACAAAGCGTGACTGTATCTGTGTTCCTGGTTCCTGATATCAGACCAAATGCATGTTGGTGATGTCCTTCACCTCCGCACAGTGGTCAGACACCTGGATGGACTAGGAGGCTCCTTTCTCTAATTCCGCTAAATTCTACAAGAGCTGGTTTAAATGTTATTTCTTCTGTGAAGTTTTCTACTTTGCTACCACCTCCCATCCCCAACCCCAGTGATTATACGGTACTCATCCTCAGCACTTAATCCGTTGTATAAACAGCCTAGAGTTTAGATAATCCCCAGACTCATCCCTAAGCTCCCCAAGTCCTATGGGTTGCTCATCTTGGTTAGTCTAAGAGCCTTCATGGATATTTAGCCAATAAAGTTGTTTCGTGTTTCCACTTTGCCCTCCATTTCGTCTTCTGAGCCTCTTTCTCTATTTGCATTTGCAGGTTGCCTGTTGTTTTATACAGGGCTTTCCTTTCCATTTTTCCTGTAGATCTGATTCCAACCCTGAGAATGGATTGAGAAGCTCTAGCCTGGCCTGTTCGGCATAGCGCAGTGGTTGAGCATCAACCTATGAACTAGGAGGTCAAGGTTTGATTCCTGGTCGGGGCACATACCAGGGTTGCAGGCTTGATCCCTAGTAGGGGGCATGCAGTAGGCAGCTAATCAGTGATTCTCTTTCATCATTGATGTTTCTGTTTTTCCCTCTGCCTTCCTCTCTGAAATCAATTAAAAAATATATAATAATAAAAGCGTAGTATGCTAATTAGACTGGATGGCCGAACAGTGGAACGACCATCCAGACGACTTTCCAGACGAAGCCGGGGCTGTGAGGGCCGAGCCCCTGGCACAAATTTTGTGCATCGGGCCTCTAGTATGTATGTATATATATATATATATATATATATATATATATATATATATATATATTTAAAAAGCTCTCCAGCGGTTCTCAACCTGTGGATCGCGACCATCGGAAAACACATATAGCATATCAGATATTTACATTACGATTCATAACAGTAGCAAAATTACAGTTATGAAGTAGCAAGGAAAATAATTTTATGGGTGGGGGTCACCACAACATGAGGAATTGTATTAAAGGGTCGCCGCATTAGGAAGGTTGAGAACCACTAGCCTGAGTTACGGAGGTGGGCAATTTAACTATGGTACCAAGCAGCTGTCAAAGTAATTTAAATAGTAATAGTATTTACATATTCCCCACTCCTGAGAGAGAAGAATCAAACCATTGCTCATTCCTCCAGAGCAGGCCTCTGGCTGACTCTGGAGCCAGGCCCAAAACCTCTGCGAGGCATGGGCCGCCCTCCCTGGCATCCTGAGGCTCCTGGAGTGGGAGGCAACCCGAGACCCGCTGACTGGCCTCGGAGCCCTCCGCACTCCGGCTCTGGGTGCTACCTTGATAAGAGTAGGATGCATAACAGGGCAAGGAAACGACGCCACTGTGTATTTCCCCAAAGTGTGTCACCGGATGTGACAGATGGATAATCTCCATTTCATACGTCTGGGAACTGTGACCCGAACAGAGTGGCTGAGTGCTTTACAAGAGAGAGGGCTGCTCAGGCCCACAGTCCCTCAGTCAGGTCTGAACCCCCCCGGCCTGCCCTGCCTGCGGGGCACCGAGGGGACGGCTGTTTCAAGGCTGAAGGTGGGTGCTGTTCCCAGGACCGCACGCCCATCCGGCTAGAAAGAGATAGAGCAAGGCCTCCACGTGTAATTTGCACACGATGCTGCCTACCAGTTGGAATAATCGCAGAATAAAAATTGCTTAGCCGGGAGTTGCTCTGCGGCACTGTTTAGCAGGTTGCCTCCAATATTGCATTTACAAAAATTACATATTTCATATAATCAGGCCTGTCTCTTCCTTAATCATCCCACACATCATATAAATCTTGGAAATGGACAGGTCTATAAATCACTAGCATTTTTCATTTACCACTTATTCTAGGCCAGGCAGTTTCTTATTTAAATTGCCACACGAATAAATCTAATAATCCTTATTCACTTACATCATCTCAAACTTTAAATCTTATTCCGGCTGAGGTCATAAGTGAAATCAGGATTGAGGGCAGAACTAGCAGCTGTAACAGCTATAATAGCTTGCCAAATTATATTAAAGGACCCAAATAACATTAAAAAGACGAGGAAGCATTGAATTACATTATTAAAGCGTGATCTGCTGAATCAGGCAAATGCGGGGCTTCAGCGGAGCTGCTGCTGCTGCGGTGTAGCTCCCGTGCGGGGTTCGTGCAAACCGGAAGGGAAATGCCTGCCTGGGCCGTCGTGTTTGCACACCTCCATGAATTTGTAGGTCAGGGTTGGCCAGCCCTGGCACTGTTGACACTTTGGGTTGGACAACTCTTTGTCGTGGGAGCCTGCGCTGTGCACAGTAGCAGGTTTAGCAGCTTCCCTGGTCTCTCTGCTCACCAGATGCCAGTACTGCTCCCTGCCCCCGGCTGTGACAACCCACAATGTCTCCAGATGTTGCCACCTGTCCCCTGGGGGAAGAATCCCCCCTGTTAATGGCTACTGGTTCAGGTGATCAGACAGGATTGAATTTGGGCCTCTCCCAGGGAGAGCCCAGGGGTGTTCTGATGGCTCTGGTCTCATACGGAGACAGGCTTCATGCTGTGGCCCTTTTCCTGAACATCGGTGCCGCCAACTTTAGTGAATGGGTGGCGAGTCCATTGTGGTTCCCAGACTAAAGGGGGGAAGATCCACAATGAGGAGAGTAGGGAGAACATTCAGTAAAGGGGACAACTCTCAGAACTCCATGTTCAGGACACTTTCCCCTTCGGATTACCACCTTGCGTCTCCACCCTCAGTAAGAATAGCCTTACCGACCTGACATTCACAGGCTCACGTTAGCGTGGCTGTGGGGTAAGGACAGAAATTTCTGCGGGCATCTTAAACGGTACAGAAAGGTCATGTGACTTTGTAGTGATCAAAGGGAAATGGGGAATGTTTCTAAAAAGGACGTTCAAATCCCAATAATTGGCTTACAAGTAACTTCTCATTATCAGGCCCGTATGAGCGTGGAGGACGGGGATCTGGCTCCCTCTCTTATGGTTGGCAGATTGCATCTTGTGATAGTTGGCGGAGATGCCGATAGTTCATCTCCACGCAGTGGAAGGAACTGGCTGCAGTTAGTTTTCCCAGAAGCATTCTGCCAGGTCTTTGACAGACTCAGGAGTTATTCCCCGTATAAATCATCCTTGCTCTGTCACCTTAAATGCACATGCTTTTCTAGAAGGGCATCCATCCTGAATCACCCAAGCCTAAATAAAGCAAATAGTGCCATTACAATTTGGAGATGAAACTGCCTGACAGCTCTATGTCATGGGATGCTCGGGCTCCGTGCTGGGAGGCATTTTTAATTATGGGTTGGCCATACCTCAAGCCTAACTAATGGGAACGGTGACATAATTTATACTGGGGGCCCCAGAGACAGAAAGGAAACAATATCAGAATGAAACTTGTTGTGCCCAAGGACTGCCCTTTCTGAAAGGTTTTTGATCAGCATTGAGAAAGGCAAAGCCATTCCATTGTCTTAAACCTACGGGGACTTCGGAGTCACCGAGGTGTCCAGCTGATTCATTTTGTGTAGGGAAGAGGTTATGAATCCCGTTCAACTTTACCTGTAATTGTGGACCCGCATCCCATCTTTCCCCTTTATTTCTCTGTATGAAATATTATTTTCATTCATGTTCTCCGAAGATGAGTTTAGAGCTCTCAGCTATTTCATTTAGTCATCCTGTGGGATGATTATACCTTCTGGTACCTTCCCACCTAGTTAAAATGCTGCAGGATACCTGATATTTAAGATCGCATTATTACTTCAAAAATGAAGAGTATAAATCTTGCCCGCAGCCAATTTTCTACGCGTCCCCGAGTAGAAGGAGGCAGGAGGAAGAGGCAGGGAGTATGGGATGCTTCCCTGGTGTAGTTGGGCTCCATTGCCATGGTCAAGTCACTATCTCAATCTGCCTCATCTTTCTACTAACGATGACTATTGGCAGTGTTTGTCATTGGTCTTTTTGGCATAGTTTCTACATCTTAGTGAATCACATGAATGTGTTCTCTGAGTTCCAGCACTAATATTCTGTGACTCCAAGGCCTGGGCTAAAGAAGCAGAGATGGAGAGACAAGAATGCTTGGCCTCTATTTAGCAGCATCCATGGGCTTGTCTCAATACCTGAGCCATGAGCCCCTCAGCCAAGTTTCATGTCAGCAGCACGTTTTCTTTGAGAAAACCCTTTCTTAAAACGCACGTCCAGTGGCAAAGCCATGACCTTTTAAGGACAGCATCAAATACTTTCAAGCCGGACACGTAATTAGCCGTATAAACGAAACATTCCCTGAGTCACTCTCCCATCAGGGACGGTGATTGAGCTGGTGCTTCTTTTAGTGAGAGATCACTTTATGTCTCACATAAAAATATCACACATTTTAATGCTCCCTTTTATTCTAGGAGACTAAACATTTGTGGCCTGGTTTTCTCTGTAATCATTGATGCCCCCGACGGAATGATTTTCAGGCTCAGAAGTTGGTCACCTGAACCAGTGTGGTGAGATAACGCCTGTAGGAGATTTCACTCCAGCCCACAGAATGCGTGATAGCTGATAATTGGGCTACAGTGACCAGACTGCTTGCTATTGGGGGCAGAGTCTATGTCTTTTTCATGACCCATGCCCAGGCGAGGGCCTGCTATATATAACAGCAATGACACCTTTCATGAAGCACTATTACATACCAGGAACAGTGCTGAGAGCGATACACACATCTCATTTAAATCTCCCTGCAGCTGCAGAGGTCCTGGGCTGGTTGGTGGCCTATCTACTCCTGAATACATTCTCTGCCCCTTCCTGCTCTGTTCTGTGTCGCCTTCCCCAGGCTCCTAGGCAGGTTGAGGCTGGTGGGCAGGAAGGGAGAGGAAGGGAGGCTGTGTCTCCTTTCTTGGTCTGACACAGGTGTTGGCTTTGGGAGCAGCTGGGTCTCCTTCAAAGATCCAGCTCTACTACCCCTGGCTTCTGGGCTGGCATCACCACCTGCCCTGACACCAACGAGGGGTGGTAGTAGCTTCTGGATACTGCTAGGCTCTGGTGATCGTACCATCCTATTTGGCTTCTTAGCCTTTCAGTCACCTAGGCAGCCAGTTCTCCATGTTAAGGGCCCCCTCATTGAAATGTCTGGAGTGGTTCTTCTCTCCTGTCTGTAACCTGACTGATAGAGGTACGCGCTGTGGTACCCACATTCTCCATATGAGGAAACTGCGGCCCAGAGGTGATAAGAAACCTGCCTGGTCATTGAGCCCATGCCTCTTTACCATGAGATAACCCTGCCTCATGTACTAATAGGAAGTCATCAAGTGATTACCTAACAAAGCCGCTCTTGAACCTGGGCTCACAGGGCTAAGAAAACATCTACTGCACCTGCGTCGTTGCTGGGCCCGTTGAGAAAACCCATGTTTTAGTTCTTATTTTCCCGCCTAGTGAATTGTGCCACTTTGAAGACATGCCTTAACATCATACAACTGCCTTAACCATGTCACAGAATGATTCAAATATAAAATACAAGGCCAATAGCAAGTAGGACGTGGCAATTTAGGTTCTTCCAAGAACCCACAGGCGGGATCTTAATTGTGCCATAAAGTTTATGGGGCACCTGTGTAGGGGATGCTGTACATCTCATTTTGGTTCAACCACAAGTTCAACAAATATTTTTGAATGCCCGCCATGTGCCTGGCACTATTCTAGGCTCTTGGGGTTTAGCTGTGAACAAAACAGACAGAAACCACTGCCCACAAATACAGTCCCCTTTCTGTTTTGTTGTGTTTTGTTTTAAACACCCACAATGTTAAAAGATACTGCTCCTTAGAGCCTCAAGGCTAATGTAAAGTCTCAGGTACCAACTGGACTTAAAAAGGTGTCATATGGTTGTTGGCCAAGAGCATTATTTCTAAAGAGTGTAAAAGCCAGATAATACATGGATGTACCTGTGGGTTAAAAAGGGAACAGAAGGTATAATGTTGTCTGCCAAGGAGGCAGTACAGTGCAGAGGTTAAGAGTATGGACCTCGGGGTCCGGCTGTCTAGGTTCAAATATCCGTGGCACTCCTTTCCAGCTCTGTCACCTCGGTCATGTCACTTAACTTCTGTTGGTCTCAGTTTCTTCATCTGAAGAATGGGAATGGCGATACTAGTAAACCTAATGCATGGGGTTATGGAGAAAATTAAATGAGAAAACATGTGAAGTCCTCAGAATGGCGAGAACCATTAACAAGTATTTTCTTTCACTTCAGTACGATTAATTGTGAGCAAATCTCATGGAGGTCCTGCAAGCCAAGCTCTTATAGCTTTAAACAGACTAGTTCCATTAATGTGGAATACGATGATTTTTCTGAAAATCTTACCATTTGGATTTCTTTCTTGTCATTATTAGAAAATGTTTCTGTCTTTCTTTCCCTGTAACTCCCATATCCTCTGAGCTGAATAACTCCCCTTCTTCTGAGGCATTGGCACCAATACCTTCTGAATGTCTTCTTATAAGAGCCTAGGCATTTGGGACCCCACTAATAAGGTTTTTATTGTAATTTAGCTCAGTCCAAAGGGTTTTTATTGAGTGTCTACCATGGGCAACTGGATTGCTGAGGGAGTCGTAGGGACTGACATACACTCAGGTGTATGATGGGAAAGGGAGTCCAATTTAGTCATCAGGTTAATATCCAACTGTCTTTAACCATCTTTTTAATCTATATTTGCTCATTATTTTTTTTACTTCATTAGTAATCCACCTTGCACTATTTTTTCAGCCATCTATTCAACAATCAACACCTATATGTATTAATCATTTCACAGGGTTCTTGGGGGTACAGTGGTGAGCAAGCAGGCACAATTCCTGCCTTTCCCAGCATCTGAGAGGTTGGGTAGCATAACCGGTTGCACAAAAGAACACTCTCTTGCATAAGAGGAGAGATTCCCTGCCCCCCACCCCCCATTGGCTTATGGGATGACCCACTGGGCTTACGGAGAGATCTCTCAGCTTCGGGGAGCCTCATGAGACAGCCCAATAGGAAAGGGAACTTGGTAGGTCTCATGATCCTCAGAGGTCTTTCTTTCCTGGGAGCTGGTGGAGGGAATTCTGCACCCACCCATGCCCCCAGCTGCGAGGAAAATGCAGTGGCTTTGGAGTTCACTGCGTTCCTGGTGGTGGATGAAGGGCACAGGAGCCTTGAAGCAGCTGCTGAGGCCAGATTAGTGCTGATGGGTTAGAGCGGAGTCTGTCCGTGTGCTGGAATCCGGTAGGATACATTAATCTCCTTGGGGGACAAATGAAATTAATCCTCTCTCCAGATGGCAGCAAAGTGACAAGATGCGGAGATTAAAAGAGATTGTGAGGTGGTACGGGTGACAGCACCATCAATCGGGTCACACGACCCAGCACTCTGTTCTCACCAGAGGCAAATGGCATCATCTTGTTTTTGCAAGTCCGATGAGTTTGGGGTTCTGGAGAAAAGTCCGTTCCTACTAACTTTGCTTAGACGTAATTCCTTTACATTTCAGAATTTCTGTTTATTGAGAAGCTATTCTCATAGATCTGTTAAATACCATTAAGATATTGATCTTGTGTCAAACTCTTCCCTGATGTTATCATTTTTATTTTTATTGGCTTTTATAATACAGTGTGCCGTTGGGTCCCAGGGGGAAGCAGACTGTGACATGGAGATTGGCGTGTGGGAAGTTTACTGGGAGCGCTCTTAGCATGGACACTCACGAAGGGGAGGGACGGAAGCAGGACTGGGCGGGGGAGGTTGGGCTGCATTGCAGCCACTATGCTGGCTTCCCTCAGCTGATTCCATGGTGAGCTCTGGAGCGGGGATGACCCTTCTGGGTTGTCCCTATTTGTGTGGAAGGGCTGTGTCTTTATACTGCCAGGCCAGCCAGTCACTGATGCAAGCTGCCCCAGGAGGGGCCATGACCTCAGACAAGGTGGCTCGGCTGAGGCAGCTGGGAACTGCCAGCCTACCACTTTCCCTGGGGAGTGAAACCTTGGGTCCTGGAGGGGAATCTGGGTGGCACAGTACAGCACTCAGGACCAACACTTAGCAGAGGCCTTCAGGACAACCTACACTTCTGAGACTTCCATGACTCCATCAATGACTTTATTATGACCTCACCCAAAGCTAGTCATCCCGTAGTCATCGCTTAGTAGCATCTGCCAGTAGCGTCTCCATCTTTCTCAAGAATCTGCTTCTGTTCCTAACCTTCTTATTCTTCCCTCTCTTTCACTGGCCTCTTTCCTAACCCGTAACCCATAAGCTCGTGTCTCCTGAGCTTTATTCCTGGAGCTCTGCTTCCAGCCTCTTCTCCCTTGGTTTTTCTCAGGCATCTCCATGGCTTCAAGGACAAGTCCTCGCAAGAAGGAATTCCAAATCCAGATGGATGTCCTCCGCTCTCTCCCAAGCTCCAGTCTAGCATCCCTAATTGCCTGTCTACTTCAAACTCGGATGCCTCAAATCGTGCTTGCCTTGTCTCTCAAACCAATTGGCCTTCCTGACTTCCTGCCTTCTCTTTTTCTCCCTATTGGACTGTTTTCCCAGTTGTTATGCTTGAGATCTCTCATTCATTTTGAACCTCTTCATAGACCTACCTCATGTGCCATCTTGTTGTCACCAAACCTTGTAAGTTACTTGGTCAGAAATAACTGCCTTTTTTATTCCATTGCCACAACTGATATTAGTTCAAGTCATTATCACATCGTATCTGGACTACAGCAGTAATAAAGACAATAACAGTGTGACTATGGAGACATTCCTTCATTTATGTAGTATTTACTAGTATAAGCACCTGGCACTGGCCTATGCACTTTATATATAACATTGACACGTTCCTCACATCTCTATGAGGGGGTACTGTTATTAAGTCCATTCTACAGATGAGAAAACGGAGGAAAAGAGACTTTAATAACATAGCTGAGATCACACAACTGGTAAGCGGCAGCACCAGAATTATGAACTCGGCAGCTTGGTTCTACAGCCTGTGCTCTTAACCATTAAGCTAAACTGCCTCAAGCTGGTGCTTGCCTGCTGGGGAGGTCTTCTGCATCATCATCATCATCATCATCCTCCTCCTCTTTCTTGCACACTTCGATCACTCACTCCTCCTATCTCTTGTAAGTTTGATTTGAGGTGTATCTCTCTGTTTTCTGAGGTTAACTAAAAGCTCTCTGAGGGCAGAGGTCATATTTATTCTTTGAACCTCATTGTAAATAGCAGGAATTTGGTGAAGTTCATTGATTAGATTATTTGCAATACCGTGTCAGTAGCCTCCTGATGGGCCTCTCAGATTTCACACATGCAGTTAATTCTCCCTCTTGTACAGGGTGACCCATTTAAAATGGAAACTGTATTTACTTAATTCTCTGTTCAAACTCTCTGGTGGGTTTCTGTAAAGTCCAAAATTCCTACCGTGCAAGATTCTGCATCACTGGGCTCCTTTCAGCCTCATCTTCCAACTCTCTTTGCCTCCCTCACTCTAGGCACCTGACATTCTGGCGATTGTGCCAACAGGCCCAGTGCAGCCACCTCTGAGCCCTGACGCTTGCTCTGTGCCCTGCCTGGAATGCTCCTCCCACAGACTTCCCTCCTTCATTCAGCTCAAATGTTCAGTCTTCTGTCTAAAATAGCATCCTCCTCCCATCATTCTCTATTCCCATCCGCCTCCTTGCCACCCCCGTTGTATTGATCACTATTTGACATTATATTTCACGTTTGTTTACTTTCTGTCTCCCCTTTTACAATGTAAGGGTTTTAAGAAGGTACCCTTTGCTTTGTTTAACATGTTATCCCCAGAGCCTAGCACAGTGCCTGGCACATAGCACGCTTCAACAAATATTTGTTGTATGAACAAAAGATTAGGGGGAAATGGGGACTCTCAAAATGACTGTCTGGGTCCTGAATGGTCTTCCTTCTGCAGCCAGCAGGGGGCTCTTCTACTCTCTCTAGAATTCAGAAAAGCGTGTAAGTACTACCTTCTGAGTAGTTTACCTGAATTTCTACTGTCTCATGAAACCAGAAATACCACCTCCCCCTCCATCCCTTCCAAGTAGGATTTTACCAGCCCAGGCAAATATTGAACTTTATGTTAGCAAACAGGTTTTACTTTTCATAGGTGGTTCTTCAAGGATTTTTTTGGTTTTGGTTTTTGAAGGGTGTAAGGTTTGCTGCTAGAAATGCCTCTTTTTTATTCACTTGCAAAGACACATTGTTGTCATAAACAAAAGGTTTGGAACGATAGCCCAGCAGTAATGTAAATTTATGTAGGTGCTTAAGCCCCACAAATTACACAGCTGGCTGCTTGCGGCCAATCCATTGCACTTGGTGTCTACAGCCTTCTGACAGGGAGACGTCACTGTCTCTCTATTTTTCTGACCATCTTCTTGCCAGTAACCTGGCAATAGCTTATATCTTGTTGAGAACAGAGGCCAGAACTCTTTTGGTAAATATAACGTCTGCTTTTGGAAAATCAGTCTTCCCTTTACTTAACATAGGGTGGTTTTAAAGTTTGTATCAATTTAAAATTTGAAAACCCCCCCACTGGAGGACATTGCTAATGCATTTGAATGGGCTTATTGTCTCTTGTCCATTTCCTTCAGATGCTGGCAGGAGCGCCAGCCTCGTTGCCAAAACCAAAAGAACTCTATAGGATGGCGTATTCTCTGCCAACGCAAAGCAAAGCCAGCTTGGCAACACTTAGCCGTTGTTGTGAAGGCCCAGGCATCATAAGCATATTAATGTGGCTAATATTCTATTACTCATGTCTGTTTCTGTACAAATGATCCTGAATTTTGTACACAAGAAAATTCGCCTCCCTCGCGTCAGGCAGTAGTTTCCTGGAAAAACCACAGTAACCTTCTGTAAATGAACCAGAGTAAATGGATTCTTGTAAAGGAAGGAGCAAAGGAGAACTCCTGGGAGTGCATTGCTTACCTCGATGGAGAAGGCAACCTATCAGGGTATTTTTAACAAACAGAATCCCTCGTTGAAATCGTCAGTTTCCAAACTGCAAACTGAATTCAGCACACACACACACACACACACACACACACACAGTATAGTGTATATATAATTTTATTATACATTATATATATTAATTAATATATATTAATAAATTATATATATAGTGTATATATAATTTTATTTTTGGGAAAAATGCTTGAAACTGCTGACTCTAGGCAGGTAGAAATGAACCTATGGGCTGAGGACTCAGGTAAAGGTGTGTGTTGAGTCTGATGACCTAACTCAGCAGCTATGGTTTAAAGGAATTCCTTGGAATGGAGTGCTGCTTATCTGTGTTAAAAGAAAATCATATGTTTTGACAATTGATAATGTTTGCCCAGTGTGGGTGGAGATTCTTACCCGGCAGTCAGTGTGTGTGGGCAACAATTACATCAATGAAAGGGGCCCAGCTCCTTCCGTGGAGAGCTTAGCGAACTGTGCAGACAGAAGAGGCACACTACGCCAAAACCGGTTTGGCTCAGTGGGTAGAGCGTCGGCCTGCGGACTGAGAGGTCCCGGGTTCGATTCTGGTCAAGGGCATGTACCTGAGTTGCGGGCATATCCCCGGTGGGGGATGTGCAGGAGGCGGCTGATCGATGTTTCTCTCTTATCGATGTTTCTGACTGTCTGTCTCTCTCCCTTCCTCTCTGTGGAAAATCAATAAAATATAATAATAACAAAAAGAAGAGGCACACTAGAAAGAGGCTTAAGATCATTACAAAGATCGTTACAAAGCATGATACTAACGGCTGTGACCCAGACCCATCTATTTCCAGAAAGTGTGGTCTTGATCCCATAGTTGAAACAAACTATGTTGAAGTTTGGGTATATCTCCAGAGAGAGCATCACAGTATATCCCAAAGTATGTAGCGATGTCAGAGCTCTCCTGAGCACAAGGTGTCATCTCACAAGTCAGATCTGGAGGTGGTTGGAGTGGCAGGCCAGGGTATTTTAATAAGTACTAAATGGCAGTTCACTCGTTCCAAGGTGTTTACTGAACTCCTACTATGTGTTAGACACAGTGCTAGGGGCCTCAGGTTACTTACAATTGGAAAGGGGATATGACAGGTACACACGTTGCTGAAATAGAATGGACACAGAGATTCGCGCCTCGTGGGAGGTACCTCTGACATGCTGAGGGAGTTCAGAAGAAGGGACTACTCGTAGATGAGAACCCTGGTGAAGGTGTCAATGGCACGTGCCTCTTGCAGAACAAACAGGACTCGGACACTTTGGAGACAGGCATGGCCCTAGCGCTGAGTCCAGATAAGCATTTGGTTCTGGAGTTTTGGTTTCCTGTCTTTGTGTATTAGATGCACAGCCAGAACTCCAAATTGATAACTCAAACATAGGGCTTGGTTGAAACTTCACTCAGGATCTTCTCCCATTCATCGTTCTCCCTGCCTACCCCTCAGTAGCATTTCCCCAGGTTATTTTACTGGTAGTTCACTCACTCAAAAGCCATTTCTTCTCATGGGAATGAATGAACGAATGGTGTCTGTTTTCCCAATTCTTTTGCATCCTCCTCATACACAAAGACAATTGTTGCTCAAGCTCACAAGATTATGGGCTTTTTACAGACGCGGCGTAGCTCTGGTTGATAGTCACGGTTTATGCTTTTGCACCTTGTTCGTAGGATCGTCCTGTAAGTACCACTTCTACACACCTTTGCTGATGTCCCTCCTTGGTCTCCATCAGTTCTCTGGCCCAGCAGGTTGCTTCCTGTTCCCCATGGCAGTGTTCCGTCTGGATTGTTTGTAATCATCAACACCTCCTCATGCCACTGGGGCTAAACCAGCTGCCTGCATTTCCTTAGACTCAACCAATTATGTATATAGAACCTTGGACACAATTACAAAACATTCTTTAAAAAAAATCCAGGTTGCACTTGTTATCTGTGATATAGCATTATGTGCTACTTTTTCTGAAGACCATAAAATCCATATTTTTATTTTTTAAAAAATCTACTTTTATGCAGCACCCAAATGTAATTCCTCTTAAAGCTTCTTAGGATCCCAGATGAAAGATGCTACTGCAGTGTAAAGTTCTAATGTTGTTTCCCTAGTCATCAACGTTAGTTGGTTTCTCCTTTCTTGAAACCTATTTATCATTTGTATAAATATAGAATTTGGGGAGCTGCCTGCATTAGACCATCTCCCGTCCTTTTAGTGCCCTTGGCGTTCATTGCACTTTCCTGGTGAGTCTAGCTGAGACATTGATGCAGTGGCCTCCTGTTTTAATACCAAGGAAAGGTCTGTGCTGTTACCTATTGCTACTGGGATGAGAGCTGACAGTTATTTTTCTTGTTTTCCTGCTTTGTAGAGCACTTCTTTTGTACCGGGGTGACCAGACTTTGCTCTTGATGTCAGTATCCATTTGCAAACATTTATTGTTGCCTCCTGTGGTGCTAGACACGGTCCTAGGCTCTGTTACAGCAATTTCTGGGTCCTTAACCTTCTGTAAAAGCCAGCCCACATGGTGTCCCCTGAGAGAAGCCGCACCTGGCGTGTTTGCTCCCACCCACCTGCCTGATGTCATGTGGCGCATTGACGCTCAGGTAGCTCCCATGAGCCCGTCTGCTGCTATTCTTGTCCTTGGGTAATTCCCTCGCCTCGAATGGGAAGGACCCGTGACCAGCTTAACCAATTAAATATGGCAAAGGTGATGGGATGTTGCTCCATGGTCAGGTTATGGAAGATTGTGATGTCTGTCTTGTCTCTTGTTGGCTCTGAGGAAGCAAGCAGCCATGTTGGGGAGGCACATGTGGCCAGGAGCTGAGGGTGGCCACCGGCTGATAGCCAGCAAGAAATTGAGGCCCTCAGTCCAATACCCAACAAGGAACTGGGTGCTGCCCACAACCACGTAAGCGTAGACTCGGATCCTCCCCCCGCTGGGCCTTTGGATGAGGGCCCGCCACTGGTCAATACCTTACACAGGACCCACTAAGCCGTGCCCCGACTCCTGACCTGCAGACGCTGTGAGGTCATACATGTGTATTGCTTAACGCTGCTTAGTTTGTGGGAATATTGTTGCACAACCGTGGAAAACTAATATATGCCGCTAACTTCCCCCTCTGCTATGGACTCTGGATATAGAACGTGGCTCTATTCCTATATTAGATAGCATCGTAATCTATTTTTTATTCCTGGGTTCCCCATACACAATAAGGACCATGGTAATAATAGCTCTAAAGCAGAGTAGAATTGTATATTGTAGCTCTCAAATGTGCAGAAAAGAAAAAAGTAGCTTTCTGTTGTTTCTTCTAAGTACACTCATCTCAGTACCAAGGCCCCAACCTGCTGAGCGGTTTGGTTTGTGCATTGGAGAGGAGGGTTTCCTGAAACTTGCCAACAAAACTTAACTCCTCAAATTGTGTCCAGTTGGCTTGGTCTTTAATAGTCCAATTCAAGGATCAGTTCCCGATCAGAGATGGTTCTCTCCTTTAAAAGCTCCACTGTCCCCTTTCCTTTCCAAAAGGCATAGGGAAGGCTTACATGTCCTCATGGCCGTGAGGGAGGATGGCTAGTTCACAGGGTGGTCCTGTGCTGTCTGTGCCTGGGCCGGCCTCCTCAGCATTGGTGCACAATTCCACCCGGCCACCGGGCATGCTGCTGGCATCTGCAGGACGTGGAAGTCTGCAGCTGACCTAACTCATGGTCTGTTTCCGGAAGGGGACGCTTTTCCTTACCTCCTTTGGGCAAATTTCCATTTGCTCCTCATACCCACCTTAGCAGCCTAATGTAACTCCAGTTAAAGGAGTTGTGGATGGTCTCTGAACTGGGGGTTTGGGGTGTTTATCGTCACCACTCTCCTTTCTAGGCTTCTTCACAGGTAATGTGAAAACAAGCCCCAGACTTCCTGAGGATTACTTCTCCCCGCTCTTCCTTTCGGAGTATCAAAACAAACAAACAAACAAAAATCTGGATGTTCCTGCTGTTTCTCTGGAATAGAGTGAGGTCTCTGTGAGTTTTTCTTTCCTTCTGTAACTGTTCTTCCTGCACACCTTCCTCCGTGTTACCTGGAACTACGTCTAGTGTATTTTCTTTTCTTGTAGTTTCTAAGACTACCGGTACTTGGAAGCTATCGTTGGGATCTCTCTTCCACGGAGGGCTGGCTGAGTTGCCCGCTGAGAAAACGGACTACAGTGATTCGTGGAATTTAAAAGGTGCTGGGAAGACTTTTGCCCTCCAGCTTCCTATCTTGCATCTTCAGTGAGTCAATAAATGCTTCTTAAGCACATTTTATGTGCTTACTCTCAACTGAAATGTAGTAATGACCAAGGTGGACCAGAGGCTTGCACAGAGCTTGCATTGCAGGGGTGTTTATGGGAAGTGGGGCGTGTGGGGTGATGGAAAAGCAAGCAAGGGGGTCTAGATGGTGCCAAGCATGATGAACATATGAAAATGGGGTTGCGACAGCGCATGATGAGGAGGGTTACGTTATATCAGGGGAGGCCTCTCTGAGGAGGTAACATTGGGCTGACACTTAAATAATACGAAGAAGCCAGCCGTGTGGCAGCCCAGGCGAGGTCTCCCAGCCAAAGGGAACAACAAGTGCACAGGCCCTGGGGCGGGACAGGTTTGGTCTATTCAGAGGACCGAAAGGAAAACAGTGGGGCTGGAGCAGAAAGGGCAAGAAAGACGGGAGGTGAGATCAGAGAGGTGGCGGGGCCAGGTCTTATAGGGCCTGGAGGTCAAGTTGAGAGTTCAGGTTTTGCATCCAGCGCAATGGGAAGTTATCCGAGGAGAGTACCATGTTAGAACAGATTGTAGAAGGGTAAGCAGGGAATTAGGGACCCGTGGAGAGGACATTTCCAGGCCAGATGTAAGATGATGATGGCTGAGACAAGGAGGTGGAGAGAAGTGTGTGGGTTTGGGATATATTTTGAAGGCAGAGTAGGCAGGCTTACTAATGGGTTCGATGTAGAGGGTGAGTCAAGAGAAGAATTGTGAATACCATCTGGGTCTTTGGCTTGAGTGCCTGAATGGCCGCTGGCTGTTATTTACCAAGGTGCAAGAGGAGGAACTGGTGGTGGGAAAATAAAATAAAATAATTTTGTTTAGGTCAGCAGGATCAAGCAGGCTATGAGTCTGGAGCTCGTCTAACTTTATGTCACAGGTTCTAGGTGCAGGGCTCTCTCATGCAGAGTTTACTAGTAGCAGTAACGTGATGCTTGGACATAGGAGACACTTTGTAAATGTTTAATGGACCGATCTGTCGTCATGAAAATGTAAATATGCCCCAAAGTAATAGCTCATTGTGTGTTGTTAGTCATTCTCACTTTAGTATGAATTTATGTTTGTTTTATAACAGCTATTTGAAAGCTGCTGTTTAAAATGGGATAGTACAAAAAAAATAGACTCCTTTGAGTATACAGGCTGATTTTCTGGGAATCCCAGGAGGGAGAGGAAGAAGGCTGAGAAAGAAAAGTCAAGAAAAAGAAATTACAGAAATGTCCTTTTGCGCAGGGAGGCTATAATTTCTTCATTTGCAGACAAAGTAAGTCTCTTTCAAATAGACAATTGCTGCCTGCCTTGTTTTTTTTTGTTTTTTTAAAACTACCAGTTTTATATAACATTTCTGGTTTAGTCTCTAATCTAGCCATGATTGCATAATTGTATTATGATTTTTTATAATGTATGGAATTCCTACCTACAGAGAGTCATAAAATGCTTGGCTTGCTTGGGAGCATTGTTGTGTAATAATACAACTAGAGCCTGACCAGCTAGTCCTCTGTGAGCCAGCAGTGTATGTCTCCATCTCACATTTTGAGTAAATAATCGTCGACAAGCACAAGAGACCTCACTCAGTGGCAGGTGTTGTTTTCAGCACTCAGCTCCGAGTTCCTGGAGGACCACCACTGGGCTTTATCTCAAAGATTCTCTGGGGCTGGCCCAGTGGAGACGTAATGAAGCGTCGGAGGAAA
Organism: Myotis nattereri; assembly: GCF_964212035.1. Taxonomy (NCBI): domain Eukaryota; kingdom Metazoa; phylum Chordata; class Mammalia; order Chiroptera; family Vespertilionidae; genus Myotis; species Myotis nattereri. The sequence goes on along the minus strand of NC_138086.1, from coordinate 61,365,085 downwards.
AAGGCAGATTTAAAATCAGGCCATTGATAACCAATGAAACTGTTGTTTGGGAATCAAAACTCAAACAAACCAAAGGCTTCCAGGTTAGGCTTTTGGGTAACTGTCCGCTGGAGCCAGCTCCTCCATGGGCTGAGCACTGCATTCCCGAAGGCGCTGATCCTCACGGCTCCATGACGTCGCTGCTTACACTGCCCGTCACAGAAACCCGCCTGCCGGCTCCGGCGCATCCTTCTCGGGGGAGCAATGCCTCCAGTTGGTGAGCACAGGGATCAGTTCCACCTCTGCTGGATTTTTTCCAGCTTCAGGGCCTGCCGGTGCTTCTCTGCCTGTTCTGTTGTTCCCCTGGGCCATGCCCTTAGGCCCTGCCTGTCCCGCTGGGCTCGCTTATGGCAATCTGAGTGTGTGCAGGTGGACATTCGCTCTTTAGAAACGCCTTGCCCTTTTTAACATCCTTAATCTTAGTGGCTTGGTGACATTTTTTCTAGCTAATATAGCACTTGTTTATCTAAGGAGCTTCCAAACCCCCTTTGAGACCCCACATTTTTACAGTTTAAAACACTGGATTTTAAGTAAGTGGTTTTGCCTCCTTCCCCCACAAGGGGCATTTGGCAAATGTCTGGAGACATTTTTTCTTGTCACAACTGTGTGGCTGCTACTGGCATCTCGTGGGTAGAGGCGAGGATGCTGCTAAACACCCTGCGATGCACCAGACACGACCCCCTGCTCCCCTGCCCCCAGCAAAGAACCAAGGCCAACACGTGGATCACGCTAAGGTTAGGAAGACGTGGTTTAAAAGCAAGTGAGGGTGCAGGAGGGTATTTAGACATTGAATCATAATGGTGTGCACGTGAAGTTTGTATAATGCTACCAACCAATGTTAACTCAACAAAAGCATAAATTGACTTTTAAAAAACAGAAAGGAAAAAGGGCCACTATGTTTTAAAAATTGCAAAATAATTCATGTTCGTTATGGAAGAAATGGAAGCACAGACACGTTAAAAAGTAAATGTAAGCCTCTTGAAATCCGAGAAGAGCACATTTTCAGCTAAGGTTAAATATTTTTTCTTAAAAATAATTTAAGAATAATCCGAATCCTTTCTCATTCCCCGTAAAACTTAGAAGCACAACGTTGATTCCTGTTCATTTGTAAAAGTCTTTGGATTGAAGCAAGTCGGCCTGAGTTTTTATGGGCCAGTAGGAGGGAAAAGCAAAGTTACAAATAAGGACTAAAGTGCTTTCTTTAACGCACTGGACTGATGCCAGGGGTATTTCCAGGTATGAGCCGCCCAGGAAATGCAGAGCAGAGAGCGTGTCCGAGGTGTGGGAACCCTCCCAGCCTCCGCCTTCCCCGTGCTGGGATGTGAACACATTAGCAGTGGGTGCTCGTTTCCTTAGGGCCAGGAGGCTGGCTCCTGGCTATTGATAAAACGGAAGCCTTCTAAAATAGTAAGATGTTATAATAACGACCTGAGAAAGGAGAGAAGCGCTTTTGTGGAGTAAAAAGCCGAGACAATGTGGCACCCATGGGAGAGCATCGTTTCGGCCACGTGGGGATGCGGACAGGAAAGAGGGCTATGTGGGGACTCCACGTTCCAGCAGCTGGAAAGTCTAGACGTGTGTGAACCCACCAGTGTGGTCACAGCGAGAAGCAAGCCCCCGCGAGCACCTCCTGCTCCGGGGTGTCTGCAGAAAGCAGAGTATTGAGGGGACCAGACACATCCCAGATAGGACCTCCTCGAGCTCCCGTCTGTGGCCGGCTCTGTGGGGGGCTGGGCGGCAAGGCCACACAGAAGAATCGGGGTTCTGTCTGCGTGGAAGAAGACACAGTGCGTGGGGTCTGGGGCCCCTTGTTTACTTTCTGAGACAGGAAGTTGCTTGCTCTTGAACCTTTGGGCTGGTGCAGGCATTTTAGAGCTGCGTTTGTTCGGGTAGGTTGTAGCCACATGCAGACCTGAGAGAGACTCTAGGCAGGAGCTGTCAGAGGGAATCAAAAGGGCTCTTTGCTCCTGAAGGAAGCTGGAGGGGAGGGTCTGGGCTCCTTAGCCAGTTAAGGGAGTGGCTCCAGGGAGGGGGCAGATGCGGATAAGAGCCAGTCAGCAGAAAAGGGCCCAGACGCTGAGGTCTGAGGTCAAGGGCGGGAAGTGAAACTAGAGCAATAGCTGCTTCAATTAAAACGTTAGGTGACATCAGCGTGGTTTGGAACAAGACGTCCTCTCCTTGTAATCTAACCAATGACTATGTAATTAAACAAATGACTACGGAAAGTCTGAAGCACAAATAAAAGTAAGAAAGACTAGAACATTGCAGACTGGTGCAGCCACTATGGAAGACAGTATGGAGTTTCCTTAAAAAACTGAAAATGGAACTCCCATTTGACCCTGTGATCCCACTTCTAGGAGTATATCCCAAGAAACCAGAAACACCAATCAGAAAGGATATATGCACCCCTATGTTCATAGCAGCACAATTCACCATAGCTAAGATCTGGAAACAGCCTAAGTGCCCATCAGTAGATGAATGGATTAGAAAACGGTGGTACATCTACACAATGGAATACTATGCTGCTCTAAAAAGGAAGGAACTCTTACCATTTGCAACAACATGGATGGAACTGGAGAGCATTATGCTAAGTGAAATAAGCCAGTCAATGAAGGAAAAATACCACATGATCTCACTCATTCATGGATAATAGAGACCATTATAAACTTTTGAACAATAATAGATACAGAGGCAGAGCTGCCTCAAACAGATTGTCAAACTGCAGCGGGAAGGCCGGGGAGGGTTGGGGGGCAGGAGTTAGGGGGGTAAGAGATCAACTAAAGGACTTGTATGCATGCATATAAGCATAACCAGTGGACATAAGACATTGGGGGATAGGGGAGGCTAGGGGACTGTCTAGGGCGGGGGGATAAAATGGACACATATGTAATACCCTTTGTAATACTTTAAGCAATAAATTAAAAAAAAAAAAGAAAGACTAGAACAAAGAACCTGATGCGCTCATCTCCCAGTTTCACCAATTTTTTAAATAAACTGCCTATTTTGTTTCAGCTCTTCCCCTACCTACCCAACCTGCCAGTCATTTTGAAACAAATTCCAGACATTGGGTCATTTCATTTGTAAATATTTTAATACTAGAGGCCCGGTGCACGAGATTCATGCACTAGGGGGGATCCCTCAGCCCAGCGAGCGCCCTCTCGCAGTCCGGGACTCCTCAGGGGATGTCCGACTGATGGCTTAGGCCCGCTCCCCTGGGCCTAAGTCGTTGGTCGGACATCCTTAGTGCTGCTGTGGAGGCAGGAGAGGCTCCCGCCACTGCTGTTGTGCTTACCACCCGTGAGCCCTGCTTCTGGGCTTCTGGCTGAGCAGCGCTCCCCCTGTGGGAGTGCACTGACCACCAGGGGCAGCTCCTGCATTGAGTATCTGCCCCCTGGTGGTCAATGTGCATCATAGCAACCAGTTGTTTTGCCATTCGGTCAGTTTGCATATTAGCCTTATATTATATAGGATGTATCTCTAAAAAGAAATAGTACGTGTTTTGAATTTTACACAGCTGTGGTCTCAATGACTGACCCTGTTGATCGGAAAATATTCCAAAGGGAAGGAAAAGTGCCATCTCCCGAGAAGCCTTCACTGCACCTTCCCGTGAGGTGGGGCCCTTGTGCTTCCCGAGTGCCCCGTGCACATCATGTGGAAATTGTGTCACTGTCCCCTGTACATCATGTGGAAATTGGGTTTTTTTTTTAAAAAATGTAATTAATTTATTATTTACAAAGTGATTCCCCCTGATATTTCAAGAACCCATTGGATACCATCCATAGTCATCACCTTCTTGACTATATTCCCTCTGCTATAATCTAGCATCAATTTTTACTTCTAACTCCTTCATCTTTTTCACCCAGCCCTCCAACCTCCCTCCCCTCTGTCAACCATCAGTCTGTTTCTATTTTGTTTGTTCTTTAGAGCCACGTAGAAGTGAAATCACATGGTATTTGTCTTTCTCTGTCCAATTTATTTCACGTAGCCTATTGCCCTCTAGGTCCATCCATGCTGTTGCAAATGGTAAAATTTCATTTTCTTATGGCCAAGTAATATTCCATTGAATATATGTAGCACAATTTGTTTATCCACTCGCCTATTTTTGGGCACTTGTGTTGCTTTCATATCTTGGCTATTGTAAATATGCTGCAATGAACATAAGGGTGTGTATGTTCCTTTGAGTTATGGTTTCAATTAGCATAGCGAATCTAGTACATACTTTCTTCCTGGCATCCAGATTAAAGAGAGTGTCTTGGATTTCTTCAGATATACCTAAAAGTGAATTTCTGGGTCATAAGACAGAACACTTTTAAAGAACCCTCTTTAGCATTTGGCCTGTAGTATTTGAGAGAAAAGCCTTAACAGATTCAGGGATGTGGGGGAAATTGTAGGGAAATTCCTCTTTGGCATCTGTCATTTAAATCCCGTGATGCTATAAAGGAGCCCAGCTTTATTCCTCAGCGGAGAGAAACTATCCCCGAGGACACCTGCATCTTCTTTCAAAACTCCTGCTCCTGGGACGTGGATTCTGTCACAGGGCGGAGCACGGAGCAGCAGTGAGCTCTCAGTGGAAAAGGCAAGAGCCTGAGAGACTCATTTCTCATCTCAAAAATGAGTTGCTCCTAGCGACCCATTTCCCCAATATAGAGATGGAATAGCAATGTAAATGAGGTTATCTCTAGAAGATAAAATGAGTAATTTACTGTATAGTGGTCATAAATCTTCAGTGGCAACATATTTTTGTTTAAAGAGTGTATTACTATGAATCTATTCTTCAGGGAAAAAAGGCCCCAGCAAATAAGGATAGATGTGTGAAAAATAGCAAAAATACAAAAACAAAATGTCAAGGTTTATCGATAAAGAAAAACTGAATAAATTATGCAATAGAATGTTAATGCAACTATTAAGGAAATGAATTGGACCTATATATATTGCCTGGGAAGATGTTCACGATGTTGCTACAATGGAAAAAAAAAGTTGTCAGAGTCCTTTGTATGATATGTCCTGTCATTTTTAAAGGGGCAAGTCCCACATGTGCGATTATATGTTTGTGTGACCTAGTAAACAGACAGAAGGATACATACCAGGCTTCAACTCTGGTTTTCTCTTGTGGTTGTGGTGGGAGCAGAGCTAGAAAAAAAATCTGTTTTTGTGTTGATTGGTTTCAATGAGCATGGTATAGGACAAATGAACCCTGGAAAGGCTTAACTTAAAAATAGAATATAGCCTATGGGTGTGGCTCACTGGTTGAGTGTCAACCTATGAACAGGAGATCATGGTTCGATTCCCAGTCAGAGCACATGCCTAAATTGTGGGCTCAATTCCCAGTAGGGGGTGTGCAGGAGGTAGCCGATCAATGATTCACTCTCATCATTGATGTTTCTATCTCTTTCCCCCTCTCCCTTTCTCTCTGAAATCAATAAAAATATATTTTAAAAACAGAATATTAAGTATAAATATATAGAAGACAAAAATGTGTGGACGAAAGGGGCCACACGCTGACCTGACAAGCTCAGGGAAGGCCTGCGTGGCAGCCTAGCAGACTCAAGAGACCTAAAGTAACCACAAAGGATGGTCTGAAATTAAACTTTGACTAAAAGCAGTTATGGTGGGCAGTTATGTCCTAAGCCAGTATCTTCACTGACAAGATCAACTTTGATCCTTACTGAGCCCATTTGCCTTTTTGCCTCTAAGATAACACCCTTGAAGTGTCTGGGTAACTTGTAACTTCCCTTTTTCTGGAGCCCCTGGGGCACAAGCAAATGTTCTGGGCGCCAGGGCAGATACTACAAATTCCTTCATTATCATGTTGATTGATCCTGCACCCACCTAAGTATGTGTCCATCATTTTACTTTTTATCCTATTACAGAGGTTTCCCCCGCTTTGCTTAATCCCACCTCCTTAAATCTGTCACCAATGAATTTCATGTATAAATACGAATGTAACCCTGCCATTCTCCGGAGCACTATCTCAATTTGTTGAGGTTCTGCTTCCCGGCATATGTCGACAGTCTGGCTCAAATAAACTCACAAAAATTCTTTACAGGTTTCAATGGTTTTTTTACGTTAACAAATGCAACATGAACCTTCTCATAGCTTGTAAATTTTTGCTTACAAATGACTTTTATTCTAATAGCTGGTGGATGTCAAGTCCACAAGTAGTTACTTTGGATAATAGGATAAGCCATGCAAAGGTAGAAGGCTTTGATCTAGATAGAGAAAAAACGGGGAAGGGATGTGATCTGGGACATTGAAGGGGAGGGCATATGCTATTACAAAGGTGAAGTGATGTAGAAGGATTGTGGCCAACCTGAATATATGTGAGTTGTTAATGCCCATATGAGCCAACCATGCTAACCTCATGTTGGGAGATAATTGGTTGGTCCCGAGGCCCAATAGATGAGCTGCTCGGCTTAGAGACATAGTTTCTCAAATTATAGTTCTTATCATGAGAAATGGGGCTAGGAACAGACCTGGGGAGGACTTGGGGAAAAGGATGGTCGGGAGGTGGCACTCTGATTTCTACTGTGAAGAGATAATAGGGAGAATTTTACAGAAACAGAATTTTTCCTCTGAAGCACAGCATTTAACGCCTCTCCTGTGACCCCTATGCCTTATAATTCCTGTCTTAAGGACTCGTTGGTGGCAAGAAGCCAAACCCCATTCTAATGATCTCAGGTGAAAGATGGTTTATTTAAAAAATATAGGACAATCTCATCAAACCTAATTGTAGGAAAAACACCCGGGCCTCCCAGGCGTTAAAACTGTCAGACAACTGCTCTTTGTCATGTTTTCATGTGGCTCACTCTGGCATCTGTCAGACCCATTTCTGTTTTTCTTTCTTTCATTGTCTTTCTCCCTACCCACCCTCTGCTTGCAATGGCTGATTCCTCATTCCATTTCAATTCAAGGGCCATTGCCAGCATCTCCAGGCTGTAACCTCTGGGTCTCTTAATTTAAGACCATGAGACGAACAGAGCACATGATTGGTTGCTGGCCAGCCCACACATTAGCTGAGAAGGGCCATGAACAGGGAGACAGTGGTCCACGTATCTGGTGCTTCTTATGCCTCTTTCCCAACCACATCCTTTCACTTGCTTTCTGTTCAGACCACCGATCATCCTTAAGCAATTTATTTTCAAGTCTTTGTCTTTGCTCAAGGTGTTCTCACAGCATGGTGTATGCTTCTCCCATTCTTTGCCTCTCAAGGCTTCTTGTATGCTCAGACTTAGTTTAAGTATTATCTCCAATATGTAACATACCGGGATATCTCGATTGAAAATGAATTATTTCTGCTACGGCCAGTGTTTCTCAGTGGTTAGAGTGTCGGCCCACACACCGAAGGGTCATGGCTTTGATTCCCAGTCAAGGACATGTACCTGGGTTGCAAGTTCGATCCCCAGTCCCAGTTGTGGGTGTGCAGGAGGCAATCAATCCATGTGTCTCTTTCACATCGATGTTTCTCTCTCCCTCTCTTCCACTCTCTTTAAAAAAATAAACGGAAAAAAATATCCTTGGGCGAGAATTAACAACAAAACAAAATGAATTATTTCTTCCTCTGGGTCCACCACAACTTGTATTTACACTCAATACACCCTGCTTGTGTGTGTCTGTGTGCATTTACTTCTCTGCCCATTCTCCCCAAATCGGGGCATCTCCTGCTTATCTCTACACCCTGCAAACCTTTCCCAGCACCAGCAGGAGGTGCTCATAGATGTTTCCTGAACTCAGGTGCCCTATAGCTCATTGAGTCATCAATATCTGGACTTACTTCATCATTAGCATCATCATAAAATCACAGAAGAGATTTTTTACTATTCTCTGTTACATTCAGAGAAGTCACCTTGTATATTAGAAATGATTTTTTTTCATTAAGTCATGAAAAGATATAAGGACAACCATGTATTTGCACGTTTGTTTCCCAGAGAAAAGGAAAACTACAAAAAAAAGTGGTTTTCCCATGATTCCTTAAAAGTCCGAATTATTTTAAAAACAGCCCCCTGATGCTTAAGCAAGGGTCCTAGGGTCAGGTATCACAGGGGTCCTACGGTCAGGTATCACAGGGGTCCTGGGGTCAGGTATCACAGGGGTCCTAGGGTCAGGTATCACAGGGGTCCTAGGGTCAGGTATCAGAGGGGTCCTAGGGTCAGGTATCACAGGGGTCCTAGGGTCAGGTATCACAGGGGTCCTAGGGTCAGGTATCACAGGGGTCCTAGGGTCAGGTATCACAGGGGTCCTGGGGTCAGGTATCAAGTGCTCAAAGCTTCACTTGGGCAGTGTCAACAACGGTAACTTACTTCCTCATGTCTGTAGTCTCTTTTTTGTTCGTTAGTTTGGTTTTACTGTGCTTCTTGAGTGATAAACATGCCACGTCAGATAAGATGAGCTACTCTCCTTTTTTTAAAAAAATATTTTTATTGATTTTAGGGAGAGATAGAAACATCAATGATGAGAGAGAATCATTGATCAGCTGCCTTCTGCACGCACCACACTGAGGATGGAGCCCCAAACCTGGATGTACCCTGAATCCAACCATGACTTCCTGGTTCATAAGTTGACACTCAACCCCTGGGCCACACCAGCTAGCCTGCTACCCTCAGCTAACATCCTTGACCTTCTTTTTCTCTCACAACCCACATTCAACTCATCTGGAAATCCTACCTTTGAAATATATGGGAAAACCACAGATCCTCTTACCAGGATTACTGCAAACCCCTCTGAACTGGTCTCCTTGTGGCTCCTCAGCCTATTCTCTGCCCAACAGCCATACCGAGAGACTTGGAGATTGCAGGTCAGATCTTGCCACTCCTTTGCCCACAATCCCATTTCACTAGAATAAAACCCAAGTTCTGCTCTTGAGTGAGTGGCTAGGTCCTGAGTGATCCTCCACTTGTCTCCACGACCTCATCTCCTGTGCTCTCGGCCACACTGGCTCCTTCTGTGCCCTGACACTGGGCTCCTTTCCGGTGGCTGCTGTATCCCGAACCAGGTGGCTTAGGACAGCAGAACTGTGTTCTCTCACTTCTGGAGGCCAGAGGTGCCAGAGCAAGGTGGTGGCAGGGCCACGCGCTCCCCAGAACCTGTCGGGAGTGCTTGTCCTTGCCTCCTCAGCGTCAGTTCCTTGCCTGGGGCAGCATCGCTCCAAGCTCTGCCTCCATCTTCACACGCTGTCTCCCCTGTGTCTGTGTGTCTGTGTGTCTCCACATGGCGTTCTCCCTGAGCGTCTGGGTCCAGAGTTCCCTCTTCTCATGAAGATATCAGCCATTGGACTAGGGCCCATCCCAATGACCTCATCTTAAATTGATGACATCAGCAAAGATCCTGTTTCCAAATAGGCCACTTTCACAGGTGCCAGGGGTTAGGACCGAAACATGTCTGTTTTTGGAAGGAGAGGGAAGGACACGATTCAACCCATAAAAACACCCAGGCAGCTTCCTCTCCCTGGGAGTGCTTGGCCCACTCCCGCACCGTGTTCAGGGCTTTGCTAAACGTCTTCTCAGGTTATCGTCTCAATGGAGTGCCAGCTTCCAATACTTTTAAAGCTGCTCTCCCTCCCCTCATGGCACATATTACCTTTTAACATATTAGATGATTTAACTATTGGTTATGCCTACAGTCAACTGTCTCAGCCCCACCACTTTCTCCTGGCTTTGAGGAGTGGGGGAGTCGACCTTTGGCTGTTATTCGCTGATATAGCCCATCTCCCATCACAGAACCTAGCACATTGACACTCAAGAAGAAACTTGGAGCTTTTAGAACGAACTGATTGCTTTTGTATTTATTTAAAGGAGAAGATAAATCTGTATCTTTGGCAGTTCACAATTTTCTAGCAGTGTGGTCTGTTGAACAAAAAAAGTAAAATTATGATGCCAAATTGAAGCACGATATGTGATTAAGACTATGTAAACCTTTTCTCTGGTCTCTTTTCCATACATTTATTATTCGTTCTGGGCGCTTTAAGAAATGGCAGCCCACGTGGCTACATTTCTCAATCCTATACTTAGGACAAAGTATATAATAGTCTTGGGTTGTGGTTTCAATTAGCATAGCGAACCCAATACATACTTTCTTCCTGGCATCCAGATTAAAGAAGCTGTTTTCACTTTCCAGCCCAGTTTTTATTTCTGCTTTCTCTTTTCCTCACTAAAAACATCTATGGTATCCACAACATGTTGGTAGGTTAAAACACCAAGTCAGAATCCACATTCTGACCCCATTTTTGTAGGCTAATAGCAATGTAGGTGCAGGTCATATATGTTTTTGTATGAAAAGAGTGTAGAATTGCATGCATCAAACACATAATGGGGAGAGACTTTATACATTTTATATTGTTTGCATCTTTTTAAATGAATAGGGCTGACTTTGGCAATAAAAAGAGTAAGACGCAGAAACTAAAAAGGCTTTTCTTGAGAGTGAGCTTGCCACCACAGAAGGAGCAAAAGCTGTTGGACGCTGAGCGCAGTGTACTTTTTTTTAAAATTATTTTTTGTTTATTATTAAAAAATATATTTTTATTGATTTCAGAGAGAAAAGGAGAGGGAGAGAGAGATAGAAACACCAATGATGAAAGAATACCAGTGATTGAGCCCGCAACCTGGGCATGTGTCCTAGCCACAGAATTGAACCATGACCTCTTGGTTCTTAAGTCGATGCTCGACCACTGAGCCACACCAGCCGGGCCAAGCGCAGCATGTTCTTATGTGAGGAATCCTGGAGAAGAAACATGGTGCTTTTCTATTTACTGCCTGGAAACCATAGGGACCATGTTTCTACCGTGTGTACAGGGGGACTGAAAAGGATTATGAACATAGTACCAACTGTGGTCAGCCTCTTGTGGTGGGATTGCAGATGATTTTGTTGTTCATTTTGCTCTTATTTTGTAAGAACATGCTCCCAGGTAGATGATGTTGATGGAGGACAGGAACCTCTGTGTGTCCCTGCTCTCTGGGCCTGGGAAACCTACTCCTGCCACCAGGGGGTCTGTGTTCATGGGCTCCCACGCAGCCGATTCAGTCCAGGGAGGGGCAGCCACTCTAAGGGTCCAGACACAACCCCTTGCTTTAAAGACATAGAGGTTCTGTAGTCTCAGGGCTGGAGAGGGTCTTCCTAACCTAAGGAAGATTCAGGAAGGGACTAAATTGAGGGCTCCATTCCTCTCCCGTTTGGCCTCACAGAATTCCCCAAGGAGTCGTGTAGAGGGGGTCCTGTGAGCTGGATTGCCCAAGGTGATTCCGGAAATGGCAGGGCTCCCCCGTCAGAGTGTCTGTTGTCAGCCTCTCTGACTCGAGGCAGGCAGCACAGTTGGCAAGCTGGGTAACTGCCAGCGTGGAGCCTGGTGCCTTTGGCAGAATGAGCTCTGGGTTTGACACGAAGGCTGCCAAAGCAATAGCTGTGACGGTGGTTCTCAAAAGCTGGCCTAGCTCAGATTCACAGGGGGCGCTTCCCTGGCCCTGCCCCATTGGACTCAGCAGTTCACACCACAGGCCTAGCACCGGGATTTTAACAAAGACCCCGATGCTGCTGTTCCACACCAGTTCTCTGATGCTGAGCCTCCTGTTCTGCACTAACACCTGCAGTTAGTGTCAGACACCACAGGTTGAAGGGCCTGGTTCCACAAGACTGCCCTCATGGCAGATGCCAGTTGCAAGTCCAGGGCCCCCAGGTTATCCAAACTTCTATCCACTTGGCTATAGATTCAAAGATCCCAAACCCTCATCCCCAATTCCCACCCCAGTTTCAATAATTCACTAAAATGACTCACAGAACTCAGGAAAGCCCTATACTTATAACTAACCAGAGGCCCAGTGCACAAATTCGTGCGCCAGTGGGGTCCCTCGGCCTGGCCTACAGGATCGGGCCGAAACCAGCTCTCCGACAACCCCCGAGGGGTCCCGGATTGTGAGAGGGTGCAGGCCAGGCAGAGGGACCCCACCGGTGCATGATTGAGGCCAGGGAGGGATGTGGGAGGTTGGCTAGCCAGGGAGGGACCACCGGAGGGCTCAAGGGTATGTCTGGCCCATCTCACTCAGTCCCGATTAATTGGACCCCAGCAGCTAACTTACCAGTTAGAGTGTCTGCCCCCTGGTGGTCAGTGCACGTCATAGCGAGCGGTTGAGCAGCCTTAGCATATCATTAACATATTATGCTTTGATTGGTTAAACAGATGACCAGACAACTGGATACTTAGCAATTAGGCTTTTATTATATAGGATGCTTTATTATAAAAGACTAACTCAGAAATAACATAGAAGAGGTCTATGGGGTAAGGTTAAGGGGGGCACTGAGCTTCCATGCCTGCTCTGATGTACTATCCCGCCAGCATATGAATGTGTTCATACACCTGGAAGCTCCCTCCAGCCCCTGCCCCCCCTCCCCCCACACACATAAATCTTATTCAAGAGCTGTCATCCAGGCTGCATTAGTAGGCATGTTTGATGCAATCATTGGCCATTTGTGATTGAACTCAATCTGCATCTCTTTTCCCCATCCCTGGAGGTCTGGGGGTGGGGCCGCAAGTTCTAATCCTCTAATCACAGGCGTGGCCTTTCTTTGTGGCCAGCCCTTCCCTTGAAATTTAGGGCCCACCGAGAGTTGCCTTGCTAGCACAAGCTCAGCGATGGTTCAAAAAGGGATTGTTATTTTGTTATGAATAAGAAAGATGCTCCTATTACTCAGGAAATTCTAAGAGTTTTATAGGAGCTCTGTCCAAAGAACCAGGGACAGAGACCAAATATATTATTTATTATATCACACCTCCCCGCCCCAAACCAGGTGATTCTGATACAGGTGGCTATACATTGAGATCCACTGTGTAAGAAGATATTGATAATGTTCAAAAACTCCAAGTATCAGCACCATTTTGGTGAGCAGAGAACTCTACTTTTGATGTAGGCTTCTCCCCGTCTCACAATGTCCTTCTCCAGTAATGTCCTTCAAGATAGAGTTGTAGCCCATCTCTTCGTCCCAAGGGAGCTCTCTCCTCTTGGTGTTCCATACTGTGGCACTGATTTGTAGGATTCTCTTTGGCCCTGTACGTAATGTTTGCAATGCTCCTTACTGTTCAGACGCCTGCCTCATCTCCCTAGGTGGCTATGGACTCCACATTTCTTTAATGAACCTTCATGCAACATTTAATACCTGTAAGCATGGTGCTATCCTCAAAGGAAGCACTCAGTAAATGCTTAATGGGAGGAAGTGAAGGTATGAATGCTGGCGTGATCCAGGAGCAAAGTGCAAGTGACTTGTGCACAGTTTGGACATTATAAAGTCTTGCCAACCACCTGAGTCATTGCAACATTAAGATTAAATGCCTCACCTTGAATCAGATAATTTGTAATAACTGTCTAAGCAGAACGTCTTCTTGGGAGGAACCACAATGAACTAGCAGGCAACCCACTTTGGGGCCATATCAGTAGTTGTGATGATCAGCGGAATGATCACTAGACATGAAACCAGAGTATGTAGGGCCACAACCTGGCTCTGCCCCTTGCCAGCTGGGAGGCCCTGGGGTAAGTTGCTTCCTTCAAAGTTTCATTCACATATTCATTATTTCAATCATCTATCATTGAAAACCTATTGTATGCTGGGTGTTACACTATCTATACTTTATATGTTATCTCATTTAATGAGCGCAGCACCTCTCTAGACAATCAATCTTCCCAAATTATAATTTTATAGTTGAAGAATAATCACATTTCTGTGTCTTCCGTGGCAATTGCATCCTTAGGCCTCCAGACCTCCTTTCCAGGGTTCCTGACCTCTGAACTCTGGGGCATAGTTATTATTATTATTATTATTATTATTATCCTGCATGGCCTCTGAGACGTAAGAGTCCATAAAAGGGAATGAAATTTTGGAATTGGAAGGAACATGAAAGATGGTCTCATTCACCTGCATTCAAATGAGGACTCAGAACTAAAGTCTCAAATCAGGGAATGGGAGGGGATATAGCCCAGAAAACCTCCTTCCAATGCCCTGGTCTCTCTCACTTTGGCTTGTCCTCATCGCCTGGAGTGGAGGCCGTGGGCAGTCAGAAGGTGGCGTTCACAGGGGTGCCGTTGGATCCAGGATGTCTGCAGAGGTGGGCAGCTCTAAGGTTTCCATTCCGGATGCTGAGGTCTAAGGTGGCGTTAAACGTGCTCCCTGCCTGGTGGCTTCATCGGAACCTGACACTCTATGTGGATTCCTAACTGATTTCTCCATCAGGCTAACCACTGTACACCAGCCAGACCCATGTGTCCTGGGGGTGGGGCGGGGAATGCAAAGTGTCGGTGCATCTGTCAGAAGATACCCTTGAATGCTGCTGAACTGGATGTATGTTATGAAGGTTCCCGGCAAAAATGAAGGGTTTCTCTCCAACTCTCCCCACTGGTAAGGTTAGAAGACCAGAGCTGACAAAGGGCGGCAGCAAGCCACTGCCTGCTAACCAAAATAAAGACACGGTGTTTCGTCTTGCTTCTGAGCGTATGAGCATTTGTTGTTATGTTAAAAAAGCAAATCCTGTGGGAAGCTAGTTACAGGGGCTAGTTTGGACAGACTGCATGACTTCCCCCACCCCCAGAATAGCACCAGCCAACAACAGCAAGAATCCGACAGTTGGAATGCTTTCTGGATTTCTAATCGGAGTATTCACCCCCGATTGTATGGTTTCCCCTCCCCACCACAGCGTTCCCATACTTACAAGCATGTGTTTAAAATCAAGACCCCGGATCCCTTAAATAAAACCTATTTCATGAGTCATACTCTTTATCCAATTCGAGCTCAGTGGCTTGAAGGAAAAACAATCACTAACTATGGTCTGAGTTCACAAACGAAGCTCACCAGTGGACTCACGAAAGTCTGATCTTATGAACAAGACGATGCGTGCTTTTGTGTGTGGGCTCGCATGGGAGAGGCTCCTGATAATGCAGATGTTCTTTCTGTTTGACTTGGGAAGTAATCAAGAGGTGTTCCGGTTGTGTTGCTGGTAGCAGCAGATTTTCCCTCCAGCGTAAGATTGAAAGATGACGTTAAAAACCAATTTGGCCCTGCCAGTGTGGCTCAGTGGTTGAGCGTCGACCTATGAACCAGGAGGTCATGGTTCAATTCCAGATCAGGGCACATGCCCAGGTTGTGTGGCTTGATCCCCAGTAGGGGGCATGCAGGAGGCAGCCGATCAATGATTCTCTCGCATCATTGATGTTTCTCTCCCTCTCCCTTCCTCTCTGAAATCAATAAAAATGTATTAAAAAATAAAAATACAAGAAGCCATTTGACTTTCTTAGGGTCACAAGCAGGAGAGGGGATGCATGGGACAGCCCAAGGAAAGGCTGCTGCGCTGAGGACCCATGGCTTAGTTGCGGAATTAGCCTGATGCTTAGCAGGACTCTATAGATTTGGAAAAGCAGGTTCTTGCGTTGAACTGAATTTTGCCTCAGGTGTGTCCTGTTGCTAAGAAATCAGAGGCCCTGGATGTCCGGCGGGCACTTGAGAGATAGAAACTGCACATTTGCTTCAGGGCTTTTCCTCAACTCTCCGTGCCTGGACAAACACACAACTGCATTTCATGGCTCCCTGCCCATCCGGAGCAGGGAAGCATCCTGCTGCATTGGCAAGACATCAACCTGCGTCTACAGGAGAATGAGCAAGAAGAATGGCTGGAGAAAAATCACTCCCAGGATTAGAGGTCGGCTGCACACCACAGAGAAAACGCCTTCTCGGTAGGTAAGAGAGACTTCCCTCCCCTTCTTGGAATGTTACCTCCACAGTCCAAGTGTCACCTACATTTTACAACCTGACCAACGCCTTCGCTACAAGCCAAGGAGGTAGGCAAGCCAGTCCTCCTTTGCGGCCATAGTGGTGGGACTTTAGAAGAACTATGCCCCAGAGTTCAGAGGTGAGGAACCCTGGAGGCCTAATGGTGCAATTGCCATGGAAGACACAGAAATGTGATTATTCTTCAACTATAAAATTATAATTTGGGAAGATGATTGTCTAGAGAGGTGCTGTGCTCGTTGAATGAGATAACATATAAAGTATAGATAGTGTAACACCCAGTATACAACAGGTTTCTAAATCCTGATTGTGTTACCATCTGACCTTTAGAGCTTCCCCACCAGGAAATGGGCACACCTGGGTGCTCAGTGAAGTGAGGAGGAGCCAGACTTCTGAAATCCTCAGAGCCAGGCATGAAAGGGAATGTGGAAGCTGCTGGAATGTGGGACTTAGAGAACCAGGGGGGTCCCACCTTACAACACAAGCTCAATTCAAAACAACAGCAGTAGCAACGACAGCATCCTGACTGTTCTATATGTGGCCCCTGCTCTCTGTTCAGACATCTATGCCTCATCTGCCACTGAGGCTGGTGCTGTTGGGTGAAGGAAGAGAAGATCTGGTCAGTGGAGGATCATGGGTATTTCATGTCTTAAAATTAGCCTCATGCTCTGCCCACACCAACCATCAAGCAGCCACAGGTGCTGCTCATGGTGTTACGTAGCTGTTGGATTGGCTCTGACTCCTGGCAGCCCTATGATTGAGGGATGTCCACCATGTCCCGTCCTCAATAGCCCTGCTCAGCTCCTGTAGGCTCATGCCTATGGCTTCTTTTATGGAATCAACCATGTCAATTTGGTCTTCTTCTTTTCCTGCTGATGTCTATTCTCCCAGCAATATTGTCTTTTCCAAAGAACCTTCCCTTCTCAGTAGGGCAGCTTCAGTTTTGTCATTTCTGCCTCCAGCAATGTTTCAGGCTTCATTTGCTTCAGAGCCCACTTGTTTGTCTTTCCAGCAGCCCAGGGTATCTGTAGAATTCTCCCCCAGCACCACATTTCAAGTGAATTGATTGTTTTCTTATCAGATTTTTCATTGTTCAACTTTTGCATGCATACGCAGTAGTTGGGGAATTTAAGGGTGTGGATGATCATAGCCTTGGTCTCTAATGACATATTTTTGCTTTTTTTTTAAAACAACATAACATATATTTTCATTGGTTTTAGAGAGTGAAGAAGGAAAGGGATAGAGAGATAGAAACATGGGTGAGAGAAAAACATCGGTTGGCTGCCTCCCACATGCTCCCCTTTTCCCCTCACTGGGGATTAAGCCTTCAATCTAGGCATGTGCCCTGACCAGCAATCAAACTGGCGACCTCTCCTGGTTCATAGGTCGATGCTCAACCACTGAGCCATGCAGGCAGGGCCATACCTTGGTTCTTGATGACATTCCCTAATTCCTCCATTGCTGCCCATCCTAGTCTCAGCTGTCTCTTGATTTCTTGCCTGATCACTGCCACATGGTAAAATAGAACTGATAACCAATATAAGGAGTGTTCCCTGAGCATCTATTATGTGCTAGGCCATGAACTAAACGTGAGGATTCACTGAATCTTCCCCACAAGCTTGTGAAGCCAGCACTTTTCCTAACCCAACCTTACAGATTCAGAGAACCGGCTCGGGAGTTAAGGTGACTGGTCCAAGGTCACACAGCCAGTACATGGCCAGGCTGAGACTTGAATCACCCAACTGACTCCAGACCCCATGTTTTGATCCAGGGCTGTGAAAATGAGTTTCCTACTCATCGCACCATCACAGAACAGAGAGTGATGTCCTCGATGTGTACCGCTGGGCATTTCTGGCGTGTAGGCAGCACTGCGGGGATGGGTCCACTCTGTCCATTTGCGGAGAGAGCCTTTCTATGTTCTGTGCCGTGGGAAAAGCTGATTGGCTGCAGTGTTTCAAAGCCACTGGATTATAGATCCTTGAAGGCAGGGTTCAGGCATGTAGTAGATGCTTAATAAATGTTGGTCAAATGACAGAGTTGCTTTTCCATCACAGGAGACCTCACCAGTCCCCCAAACTCCATCTCTGGAAAAGGTGGTTATTAGCTGGCCCTTCAGGGGAGTTACAAGAAGCTCTCTGGGGCCTCCCTGGGAAGGTGGGGTGCTTGGAGAGCCAGGCTGACACCGGAGGAATGAGCTGTCAAACTTCCAAAGCCCCACTCCCACTCAACAGCAGCTTCACCAGAGCAGGAGGCTGGCGAAGAACCAGAGCAGAGACGATAAAAGGTCCTAAAAAGTCAGGGTTATCTCTCCTTTTCCTCCAAAGCCAAGAGGAAGAGGACTAGAGGCTCTTCAACCTCAGAGGAGTGGCCAAATCAAATAAATTCTGGACAATCTAAGAACGAGGACTCACAGCATACAAACAGGTGGGAAATAGAAAGTGTTTTCATTGCATTCTATCGTCTCAGCTTTGTCAGTTGTAGGTGACTTATGTAAGCAAGAACCAAGTGGACCTTCCTTTTAAAACTAGGGAGTGTGTTCCCATTGCTAGGGAATGCCCTTCAGCCAGTATATTAACACCAGGGCACCCCAATCTCACAAAAGAATCCAGTTTTAAAATTAATAAAACATTTCATCACAAAAACCCCAGCAGAGGAAATTGCTCCGGGAACCATGAAAATGCAAAGAAGCATTTACTGTGACTTGTGGCAAAAAACACAATATGAATGCAAAATACTTCCCATGTGGTTTAGCGAAACGATACCTTAGATATTCAGTTAAAGCAACCTGTTAGGACAAAGTGAATTTCCCCAGATTAAGACACTTCTCTGGGAACCAAGACATTTCCCACGAGGGTAGGAATCATCTGGAGAGGAAATGGACACAACAGTAACCCCCCTGGAAAGATGCTGGGACAGTGAAAAGTCAAAATCTGGTCTCTTCCACAGGCTTCAGCAGGTGAAGGGACTGAAGTTTCAGGGAATGCAGGTGTGAATGCTTTGTTTGCCCGCAGTGCGGTCTGGGGGGTGGGGGGCACTCTTTCATAACCAGGTGGATCTGAGTGTCTGGTTCTTTGGTCGCTATTTGCATTGTGTGCGACAATATGTCTTCCCCTGCGTTGGTTTCCCTCGTGCTGACTTATCATGAAGAATTTGCTTTGGTTGACTCTGACCCTGTCAATTATTTTTGGAATGACATTGGGCAGGCTCTACACTGGGGGGAAATGATTCCTCTGGCGTTTACCACCACCATCGTTCTCCTGGATTATCGCAATAGCTTCGCCTTGCCTGCTATGGGCTGGTCTTATGTCTAAGAAAGGTCACATCCCTTCTATGCTTTTGGCCTGGCAGGGGTTACCCGTTTCACTTAAAGGCCTGCAAATTGCCTTAGTATGCGCCTCCCTCCAATCTTCTGTGCTATGGCCTGTCATGGCACCAGAGGCTCCAAGTTTCCCCTCCTCCAGCCACACTGGCCCTCTTGCTGGGCCTTAAGCACAGCAGGCTGGCTGCTCCTCCCTCCATATCCAGCTGGCTTGCTCTCTCCCATGTTTATGTCTTTGCTCAAATGTTTTCTTTGATGATCCTACTTAATACTACAAATGACTCCATGCCTCCTCTGCTCCCTTCCTGGTCTGTTACCTTCCTTTCTCTACCCTCCGCCCCCCCAAGGCACTTATTACCTCTAACACACTTAATAATTTACTTATGTATTATGGTTACTGTCTGTCTTTCCCCTGGTGATGCCAGCTCTATGAAGGCAGGGATCTTTGTTTAATTCACAGTGTCCCAACCTCCTGGAACAATGCCTTGCATATAGAAAGTGCTCAATGAATATTTCTTGAATGAAGATTGATTAAGTGAATGAATGAAACAAACATTCAAATAACTCACCTCCTAACACCCCCCCCAACACCTCCCACCCCCCAACACACACACACACACACACACACACACACACACACACACATCATTTATTCTCACCAGCCACAATGCTGATTGCATTTCTAAGAACCAGAATCATGCTGGCTCCACATTTTACAATCAGTGGTCGCACAATTCTATCATCAAGATGCTCAGTGAGGGTGCTAAGCTGAGGTTGCAGTAAGGAAGGAAATAATACAAACATGCCCCCCTTTAGTGCTGTTAAATCTAAGATGCACATGTGAAAGAGATGCAGATAACCAAGGAACAAAGAGGCTTAATATGTAATTGCATCTACACACGCCAGAGGTAGTTGTCTAGCAAACAGCTTTTAAGCCTTAGCTTTGGCTACAATATGCCATAAATCTTTCTTCCCACCACTGCCTACACCCCATCCGGACGGAATGAGTGACCATTGCTCTGGTTAAGGACCTGAGAAGGGACCCTGAGGCTTCCACCTCCACTTTAGTGGTGTGCTAATATGGCCTTCATCAGATCACACGCCAGGAAGTGGAGTAGTGTGGTGGCTAAGAGTGTGTGTAGGGGTCTGGGGGCATACAGCCTGGATTAACATCTTGTCTCTAACACTCATAGATTCTGTGACTTGCGCACCTTACTTAAAGTCTCAGGGTTTCCTCAGCTGGGAAACCAGCCTTCCTTGAATGAGGTAATCACCGTAGAGTTCTCTGGGAGGTGCCTGCATATGGTAACCCCCAAAGAGTGTTAATGGTCATTGCTTTGTTATTCAGGAATCTGCTATATCATCTTGAACGTTTTTGCTTGACCTTCAAGTTCCCCATCAGTTTGTTCTCCCTCCCAATCTTATTTCTCACTATCAGCTCTTCACTGTGCCAGACTCATCTCTTCCCTTGGCCTGGACCGTCCTTGGTTTATTCGTTCTCACCCTTTCTTCTTTGTTCTTACTTCTTGTACCAACTCAACCCTAGGATTTTCTTCTTCATTCATTCTGTCAGTCCTTCCACATTGAACCCAAATCCGTGCTCAGGCTCCATCATCCCCTGCCTGGCTCCTCCCCCTCCCTCCCTTCTCTCCCTTTCCTGTGGACTTGTGGAGCTTATCTCTGCATACACATGGGTGCTGTTGACTGGGAGCCAGCCGTACACTTTCTTGTCTCTTTCAAGGACTTTTTGAGAAAGAACATTGGTCCTGCAATTGTCAACTTTTTGTGGAGCCTTTATCTCCATTCTTGTTTTCCCAGGTGCAGCCTGGCCTTGGAAAATAGCCCAACTTAGCCCCAAGGTAGAGGAGAGGCTTTCATTCATTCATTCATTCATTCATTCAACAAATATTTATGGAGAGCAAACTAAATGCTTGGCCTGAAACCAGACCTATATCATTTCTTCCCCACAGGAGCTCACATCTGCTGGAGATGCTGCTGAAATATAGATTAAGTTGTAATGGGGCCAAGCTTATCAGGATGAACATGGCTTTGGAGCTGGCCTCACTGGGGTTTGAATACCAGCTTTGCACTAACTGGGTGTGTGACCTTGGACAGGTCACTTAACCTCCTCAGTTTCCTCATCTATAAAATGGAGTGATCACCTACACTTCCCAGAGTTAATATTTCCTATTTTCCTTTATTTGCTATTGCTCTTGGGCTTTCACTCTGCTGGGTAGTTCAGGGGTGGGTGAGAGGGATGTCAGTGATGGCATCTTAGTTTCGGGCTTCAGGGCTCAGCTTGAAATAGCTCTTTCTGGATTAGATGCTCAGGTTTCAGGTCATATCCCTGTCCTCCACTCGAAGACGGTCTTTAGGTCTAGTGAGGATATTTCCCCACTGATTTTTAGAGAGAATGGAAGGGAGGAGGAAAGACAGAGAGAGAAACATCGATGTGAGAGAGACACATCAATTGGTTGCCTCCTGCATGTGCCCCAACCAGGGCCAGGGATCAAGCCTGCAACCGAGGTACGTGCCCTTGACTGGAATCGAACCTGGGACCCTTTGGTCTGAGGGCCAGCCCTCTATCTACTGAGCCAAACAGGTGAGGACCAGTGCAGTGGTTCTTAATCTGCAGTGACTTTGTTTCTCAGGGGAGACTTGCAATGTCAGCAGACTTTTTTTTATCATTACAAATGGAGTCGGGGAGCTCTTAGCATGTAATGGGGAGGGGTCAGGGATGCTGCTCCATATCCTACGATGCACAGCACAGCCTCCCTCCATGAAGAGTTTTCTGGCCCAAGGGTCATAGTGCCGAGGTTGAGGAACCCTGGTCTGGTGCAAAGTGGACGAGATCTCATGACATGGGCGTAGGGCCAGAGCCGCTTCTCTCCGGCCTTTCCACCCGCCTGCTGCTCTCCTGAGACCTCCACCTTGGCTCTCACTGGCTCAGCAGATCTCTCTGAATTTCAATTTCAACCTCTAATCGACCTCTCTGGTGGAGTTGCCTCACCCCTTAGCTCCTCAGCTTGTTGGCAGGCCTGGGAGGTGCAGGGACACTGACTTGGAACACTTTTCTGCCTGGCTTTGCTGGGCCCCCATTTTTATTGCAGTGCCTGGCTTAGGGACACCCATCATGGGGGTTGTTTCCTGGAGCTCCCCATGAAGAATGACAAGGTGAGATTACACCAAATCTATCTAAAGCCTGGCTCCACTCCAGCCAGGATTTCTGTCCAGAGTGGGGTGAGGGAGCAGGACCCATGGATCTGACAGTTTGCTCCCCTGACTTCTGCCCCATCAACCTTCTTTCTGAATGGAGGGCTTGCTTTGACTTCCCATCCTGTCTGGCACATCCACCCCTGGGTGGTATTCTTGTCCTTCCCGGGGGACATGTTCTCTCCCCCTTTCCTGGAGCTCTGTACAGACTGTCTGCGGGAATGTGACCGTGGGAGTGGAATAGAAAACACACCATTAATATTTTCAAAATATTATTCTTGTTACATACCATACGTGGCATATAGTCTTCTAAACCTCCTTGCATGGTCCTAGGCCATCACGCGCCCCCGCTGCGGGAACAGGGCAAAGGAAGTGATGGCAGGAAGCTTCTCAATGCGTGTCTGGGAGCGAATGGTTGCTAGGTTTCTCCTGGAAACTCATTCTGCACTCCCTTGAGTCCGGAAGGGTGCCCTCTGATGAGGTCACCTGGCTCGTTCCTAGACTTTGAGCAGCACTAGGGCAGGTCAACACCTGCACACTGTTTACCTGCTTTATCTGGGTTTCTATGGGAAAAACTGCAGCTTTCACTCTTAAAAGAGTTTTAACAACAGTCACCTCATGACAAGGGTTGAGACTTTGGCCATGTGTTTTATTTAACAAGCATGCTCTGCTTAGCTTGTGCCAATCTATGGGAAACATGCCCCAAGAAATCAATTGCACTAATCTGACTGTGGACTCCTGACATTTTAAATATAAGAAACACACACACACACACACACACACACACACACACATCTTAAGAACACACTCTTTCATTGTATTATAATTTCTTATTTCAGTAATTATGATTTGGCAAATTTGGCTTTCAGCATAAAGTGGCAAAATGCAATTAAATGGTGTCACGGGTAAAAGAAAAATAATGTTTTTCTTCCATAAATCATTTAAAATAAACTTCAGGATTTCACATTCTTTTCATAGTTTTTGTAATTAAAACTCCTGCTTATATCGCTTTATCTTTATGAAGGTGATAAAAAAGCATTAACAGTGTTCATTTTATTATAAATTACAATTTTATGACAATCATAAATGCAAATTTGCAAATTTGTGTTCATGTTTATATGTCAACATATTTAAGTGCCAGCCGATGTTCTGTGATCAATAAGGCACAATTTATATGCATTATCCGGAAGTGTCCTTGGCTGGAAATGTTTGTTGGCAATATCCAAATTATGGCTGAATATGAATGATGATAAATCAACAAGAAGAGTACTATCAATGTGGCTATTGTGGCAAGTTTTATCACAGCAGGAGGAGAAGTAAAAGAGCTATGGATTTGAATTAAGTCAGTAAGTCCAACCATGATTTTAAATAGACTGGTGGGTCTAATTGGGAGTTCAGGGTGTTAAAATTAACTTTCGTGTTGCTAGGGACATACAATCTTGCATTATTTTGCATAAAGTTTGCTCCTGAAGTAAATTTAGACCCAGTAAAGTGTCTGAAATATTTCATTTGCATTTGCAGTTAGCAAATAAAATATACCAGATTTTTCTTCTGATGCCTGGTAATCTCAACCAAGAATGGAGACTAATGTTATGTATTCAATATCTTAAATTTGGGGTTTGTTATTTCATCTTAAGTCAATGGTTCCTAGCCCTGACAGGTATTAGAATCATCTGGAGAACTTAAAAGCAACAACAACAACAACAACAACAAAAACCCAACCGAATCAGTCTCTCTGGGAGTGGGTCCTAGGTATCAACATTATAAAAAGTATACTAAGTATTTTTAATGTGCTTCTGGGGATTAGAACTTCGGCCCAGGGGAAATATACCTGACAACAAGTCTTGCTAAGGAAAGCTTTAAATAGTTCAGCTAGTTTGCAACCAAATTAAACTCTATTATAATTTTCTTTTCACTGACATACAAGTAGTGCTTTAAAAAATAATATGGGTAAGATCAGAGGAGAGTGTAACTTAGGTTTTCCCTGTGTGTCCAGAGCTTTCACAAGAACAGGGAGTCTGGTAAGTGTCATTTGGAAAAATCTGAGTGAATAAAAAGATCTGAGAATAAAAAGATGAGATCTGCACTCTCAATGGGCCTTTTCTCCTTTTGCTTCTTGTGAGGGTGGCGTGATTTCTGAGGGACTCCCTGAAAGAGTTAGAGGAATCCTTGACCGTGAGTCTAAAGAAACAGGTTTTGAGTGTCAGTGCTGTTGCTTCCGGGGCCTGACCAGCGCTGTGGTCTATAAACCCCCAGCTTCACCTGGAGACAGGTAGAAATGCACAATCTCAGGCCCATCCAGACACACTGAATCGGCTTCTGCACTGTAGCCAGGTCCCCAGGGGATTCTGGGTGTGTCTAGAGCAAGTCATTGGACCCTTGTTTTCTGTATCTTAGTAATAGGGGGTCTTAATATCTCCTCTGCTTCCCTACAGGGTGTTTGAGAGCCCGACACATGATATGGAAGCATTTTCATAAAGTATTTTTTATTGTGGAAAAATATACATAACATAAAGTTTATAATTTTAACTATTTCTATGTGTACAGCTCAGTGGCATTGAGTATATTCACGTTGTTATGCAACCATCACTACTGTCCATCTCCAGAACTTTCCACGATCCCAAACTGAAACCTTGTGCCCTTTAGACAACTCTCTCCATTTCCCCCTCCCCAGCCCCTGTCACCACCATTCTACTTTTTGTGTTTATGAATTTGACTGCGTTAGGTACCTCATATATGTAGAATCATACAATATTTATTCTTTTGTGACTGACTTATTTCCTTAGCATGATCCTCAACATTTATCCATGTTGTAGCATGTATAAGAATTTCATTCCTTTTTAAGGCTGAATAATATTCCATCGTATGTATATACGATATTTTGTTTATCCAGGTATCAGTTGATGGACATTTAGGTTGTTTCTATCTTTTGGCTTTTGTGAATAATGCTGCTATGAATATGAGTATCCTTTCAATTTTGGGGGGTGAAATTGCTGGATCATATGGTTTATTTTGGGGGAAGTGGCTGCACCATTTCACATTCCCACCAGCAATGCAAAAGGATTTCAATTTCTTCGTTCTCACCAGCACTTGTTATTTTCTGTGTATACATGTTTTAATATAATAGCCATTTTATTTTTATTTTATTTATTTATTTATTTATTTTTTATTTATTTTTTTAAATTTTCTTTTTTTTTAAATATATTTTATTGGTTTTTTACAGAGAGGAAGGGAGAGAGATAGAGAGTTAGAAACATTGATGAGAGAGAAACATCGATCAGCTGCCTCCTGCACATCTCCCACTGGGGAAGTGCCCACAACCCAGGTACATGCCCTTGACCGGAATCGAACCCGGGACCTTTCAGTCCGCAGGCCGACGCTCTATCCACTGAGCCAAACCGGTTTCGGCTATAATAGCCATTTTAATGAATCTGAAGTGATTTTGATTTGCAGTTCCCTAATGATTAGTGATGTTGAGTATCTTTTTCATATGCCTATTGGCTAGAAAACATTTTATATCGTATATACTATTGCAACTTTGAGATAATCATATTAAATTATGAAAGTACTGACTACTTTGTTCAAGAAATCTTACAGATTTCCTCCAGCTGTTTTACAAGAAAATTAGCCAGATTTTCTTCTGGAGCGTAAGTGAGCTATAAATACTATGTGGGAGTTCAATCACACAGTCTGAAAATGCTACAGCGTTTGCCTCAGATTCCTCATCCACAGGAAGGAGGAAATAATCCCCCCCTAGAGTTGTTTTGAGAATTGAGATAATACGTGTGAAATGCTTAGTGAGTGTACAAGAAGCTCCCTCTGTTATTTGCTCTTACTGCACAGAGGAAGGGACCATCATGCCGTGGTTCAGAGAAGAGGAGGGACCGAGCTGGGTGATGCAGCAGGGGCAGGAGGACAGGAGGCAGAGGAAGGAGAAGAGAGGTTTTGAGGCCACGGGGACAGCGGTGAGCTGTGTGCAGTGCACTTGGAGGATTTGTTCAGAGTAGCGGAGAGGAGCCGGAAGTAAGGCTGGGAAGGTGAGTTGGGACCAGATGGCAGGGGTGTGGAAGGCGAGTCCACCAAGAAGTGTGGGCTTTTGAAGGCAGTGGGAAGCCACCAGAGGTCCTGAGTTGGGAGTGACACGATCAAAGCCGGCCTGTGTTGATTGCTCCTCCCACACAGGCATGACCCTCGGACCATAATAGCAGCGCCCACACCTGAGGCTTTGATCTCGACCATTACCGCTGCTTACCTTTTAGGGAGCACCTTGGATATTTACACAGTGCCGGGTAATCAGTTTATTAGTTAACAGATAAGATTAATTAGATTTTTGAGGCAAGCGAGGACGGGACTTGGCTTTGAAAAACTAGGCACTAAAGGAAGCAGCGCTGGAGGCTCAGCTGGTGGTTCTCTCTGCAAGCCTATGGGGTGTGGCCTCCTTAATAATGCTTGTAGGATGCGGAAGACCATGCCAAGAGTTTCCCAGGAGGGATAAACCCGCCTTCAGAAGATCTCAGTCTCATCCAGGATGGGTAGGAGTGCTGCCTTAACATCCAGGGTGTCCCCCAAAATGTACCCCACACCTTGAGTGATTGATTATAAAGGCAGTGTTTATTAAAATACATTCACTTTCAACATTGTGCGATCAGCTGTTAAAGTGCGTATACATTTTTTGGGGACACCTGTAGTTTGGAATATTTTCAAATATATACTAACTAGCATGTATAGAAAGTGCTGGGTTGGGAAGGAGGGATATGGTACGAGGGAGACTACCTTCCACTATATTTTAGCGCAGTGGTTCTCAACCTTCTGGCCCTTTAAATATAGTTCCTCATGTTGTGACCCAACCATAAAATTATTTTCGTTGCTACTTCATAACTGTAATGTTGCTACTGTTATGAATCGTAATGTAAGTATCTGATATGCAGGATGGTCTTAGGCGACCCCTGTGAAAGGGTCGTTCAACCGCCAAAGGGGTCGCGACCCACAGGCTGAGAACCGCTGTGGAATTGGCAGAGAATGGCTGTGCTTATAACAAATTGTCAGACTCTCTTTTGTCTTTAATGAAAACAATATAAAAATTCCTAGTAAATTTCTGTTACTTTACGTACAACATGCCACACTAGATAGGAGAACAATAAACAAACATGTAGAGTACTTATATTTCTATTGAGCGGACTAATCATTTAAAGTTCAAGGTTCTGTCTTAAGGAATGGCTACTAGTGGCTCTTGCTAAATGAAAATTCCATTCATTTAAAAATATATGTTTTAAATATATGTTTTTAAATATATGTTTGCATTTTATAAATTGTACTTTTCTTAGCAAGAAATGTAGTTTGGCCTATATTTTATAGGATATTCTATAATCAAGGTGTTAAAAAATGGTCATATTAACCAAATACACGATTTTAATTGAAGTGGCAACAGGATAATGAACAAACTTGCTAACTTTTCTTCCTGGCGGTGAGAACTCCGAAGTCTCCTGTTTTATCGGACACAGTTATCCACACACCGAAGGACGGAGCCTGGAGTGGCGAATTCCAGGATTGTTTCTGCAAGAGGCACTCTTTGGCATGAAACCTAACACCTGTAGGTCTCACTCAGGGTTTCCTTAGAAAAACAGAAACCAAGTTAGTCATGGATTTAACAGAAGGAATTAGATGCTTATTTTAAAAAGTTGAAAAGGCTGATGCTGCAAAAGAAGTTGCTATCGACCCACATCAGGAACATTACGGCCAACTACTGCCCCAGTCATAGCTGGTCATAGCTGCCCTGCGGCACCCAGACTGATAACTAGAAAGAGAAAATTTAGAAGTTGCTGCGAAACTTCCCATCTGCTAAAGCCTGAACTTCAAAATCCTGCACAAGGCCATGCATATCGTTGTCAGAATGCATTTCTTATCAAGAACCAGGAAAGAAATGGACTCTGGGACATGTAGTTACCTGGCTCCCAGTCCTGGGAAACAGGGAAGAGGATTGAAAGGAGTCAGGATGAATGCAGATGGTCAAAAGAAATGTGGAATATTATTCCCATTTTATAGATGAGGAAAGTGAGGCTTGGGAGTCAGTGACTTGTTCAGAGTCACATAGTATGAGATTTAAAACCAGGGCTACCTGATTTCGGAACTAGAGCTTTTTAGTGGTTATAATGGGTCGTATCCATCACATGGTAGATAGCTCCAAGAATTTGCTTCCTTGGCTTTAATCCTCATCAGATCACATTCTTTTAGGCTATATAATTCGAAACAGACTATTACAAAAAGATTGTTTTGGCAGCTTAGTTGGTGGTTTTTCCAAATTTGCTAACCTTTTCAGCTCCTTCCAAAATGTGACCTGGGTAGCTTTTGCAATTATGGTGAGCTCCCTACATACAAAGCCTTGGTTTGTTGACATTTTAGGGAGTGGGGTGAAGAATTATTTGTGCCATCAACTCCTAAGTCCAGGCTTAAAGCCAAGTT
Source organism: Myotis nattereri (assembly GCF_964212035.1). NCBI lineage: Eukaryota > Metazoa > Chordata > Mammalia > Chiroptera > Vespertilionidae > Myotis > Myotis nattereri. The sequence continues at coordinate 61,336,302 of NC_138086.1, read as the reverse complement.
ATACCACAGACAATATCTATGAAATCTCTAAAGCATGTCCAGTTTTTCTTATTCTTTGAGTTCCTTATCGATCTTGGCTTTAGATGAAGTTACAAGCAAAGGAACAAAACTGACATGTACTGATTATGACCCCCCAAGCCCAAAAGCCTAAGAAAGAATTTATAGTCAGAATAACTCATTCACTCATTTATTAACAAACATTAATTACTTACCATGCACTTTGCTGGAACCTAGTGGGTATTCATTTACTCATTCAACAAATATTTGTTGTGCTATGTACTGGCTAGTCCAGGGGTGGGCAAACTTTTTGACTCGAGGGCCACAATGGGTTCTTAAACTGGACCGGAGGGCCGGAACAAAAGCATGGATGGAGTGTTTGTGCGAACTAATATAAATTCAAAGTAAACATCATTACATAAAAGGGTACGGTCTTTTTTTTTTTTTTTTAGTTTTATTCATTTCAAACGGGCCGGATCTGGCCCGCGGGCCGTAGTTTGCCCACGGCTGGCTAGTCTCTATTTGTTCACCCCACTTCCTCAGCCACACATTCACACAGAACCATTTTCCCCCTCTCTGCCCCCCAAAAGGTGGATTTTTGCATATCCGGGCCCCTTGCTTGATGGCTTCCATTGGTTTGGTCAATAGGAAGAACCAGCAGGCAACTTAAGGGCAAGAGAAGCGAGCCGTGGTGAAGTTTTCTCGCTGCTCCCCTCCTGTGCCCCTAATTGCTCACCTAATGTGCGCTTCCAAAACTGCAGTTTTTGCAGGGTGGCCCAAAATCCTACATTTCCCAGTCCCCCTGGGCTCCAGGGGCACTATTTTCTCCCTTGTCCCCTCAGCCACAGGGGCAACAATGGCTTTCCACTTTTGCTGGTCCCCGGTGCCTCAGCATCCCTTGCCTATTCCCATAATCCTGCGCTCACTTCTGTAAGGAGACCCTTCCTTGAGTTTCCTTCATTTGCGCCCACAATGGCATCACGGGCTGACTCTCCTCAAAGAGCACCAGGCTCACTGACTGACCAGACCAAGCTGAGGGTGCTATGTGCTGTCATAAAGGAAGACATCACTTTGGTGAGGTCTTAACGAGTGTCACAAAGGAGATTCAGGGAGTTTTGTGGTCTGACTTCAAGTAGGTTAAGGTGGGTCTTTAAATCCAGCAGTGGAATTAGAATTGGGCAAGGTTTATGATGAAACTGTGTCGGGCTGGTGGACACGACAAAAAGGAGAGAGCTTTGAAACGAGACTTGATAAATAGTCACTGGATAGGCAAGTGGATTTGCCCAGTTGAGTGACCCATAGTCCTGACAAGTGGACCGTTTGCCCAGATGAACAGCCTGTTTGTCCTGAGAAGATGGCTGGTTGAGCAATCCATAGTTCAGATAAATGAGTGCTGGAGGACTGACTGGTTTAAGGCCTTATCTTCCTGGGCCAGAATGGTTAGTCCTAACAATTAAGCTATGGGCTTCAGGCACCTGACGGGCACGGTGGTGCCCACCGGTGGCCATTCTCCAGCCTGAGCTGGGGGACAGACCATTACCTTCTGGGGCACCGTCAACCCAGATCTCCACTGCAGCCTGAGGCCCAACTGTGCCCCAGAGTTTGGGGGTGGTCCTTTCGACCTCTGCAGGTACCAGGTTTTCTGGTTCTTATCGCTGGAGGATCATTTGTTGGTTCATTTGATGAGACAATGGCTGCACAGCAGCAGTAAACGTTCTGGAGATCATACACGTAAGCACGGCAACACAGAGAAGCACGAAAAGATGGGTCATGGTCAGCGTTTGTGCCAGGGCTGAGTACCCAGATTAAACCAAGGCAACAGGTTTGTCCCAGATACAGGATATTAGCCAGGTCACCTAATTTAATGTTATTTCTTAAACTTTGCTTTCTGGGCCTCTTAGTAACAGCAAAGATCCGAGGGTGTCAGGACAACATCCTTCCATTAATGTAGCCTTGTTCCCCTCGAGAGGCCAGTACAATATCTAAAGTGGCTCTACTCGCCAGGTGTGGGAGACAGCCAGGGGAAATGAAATGTTTTACTGCTCAAGTGGGAAACAGAGGGGCTACCGTTCAACCTGGAGATAAAAGCTGGATTTGATGAAGAAGCTGTTTTCATCATGGGTGCTTCAGAGACTCCAAAGTTAGCTGGAAAATGTCCCTTCTTTTTACATCCTAATGTTTGCTCCTTTAGTCCTAATACTTTTAATCTGTTACATGCTAGACTTTCTTTATCTACATTTTGAAGGTATTTTATACCCACCTCTACTATGTCCCTGCTGATGGCAATGGGCCAGCACTTTATTGTAATTATTTGTTCACTGGTCTGTCCTCTGGCTGGACTGTGAGGTCCTCAAGGGCAAGAAGCATGTCTCAGCCACCAGGTGTCCGCAGCTGCGGCCCGATGCCTGCTCATGCTGTCAATTGGCAGTAGGTACCCACATTGCCTCCTTCTCTTCTTGTAACCCAGGTAGTCCCTGGGCCTCAGGGGCAGGCTGAGTCCTTGGCCTGTGCCCACCATGGAGAAGGAATTTGGCTTTTTAAAATTTTTTTATTCCCCAAGTAGAACCATAAGGCATCAGGCAGAAATAAATGCTTTTATGAAGATGATTGCTTTTGCTGGTGGTGAGGGCTCATTGCACGGCGCTCTGAAAGTCACCTCATTGGGCGGGACTTCTCTCCCCAGCTCTCTGTCCTCTCCCAGCCTGTCCGACTGCCACCTTCTGCCCCATCAGCTTTGCCAGAGAAACCATCCCAACCTCCCCTCACCTGTGTCTCCTCTCCTGCTCAGCAGCCTCACCTCCTCATGTCTTTATTTATTTTTAAAATATATTTTTATTGACTTCAGAGAGGGAGGAAGAGGGAGAGAGAGATAGATATCAGTGATGAGATAGAATCATTGATTGGCTGCTTCCTACACTCCTCTCCCCCACTGGGGGTGGAGCCTGCAACCAGGGCATGTGTCTTGACCTAGAATCGAACTGTGACCTCCTGGTTCATAGGTCAACACTCCACCACTGAGCCATGCTGGTCGGGCACCTCCTCATGCCTTTAGCAAACAAGTCACCTTCTAATGATCAGGACCTGCCCTCCTGGCAATGAGGCTAAAGGACTGTAAATAACTAACACAGACACCACACACACATATGTATGTATTTGACCAATAGTCTGGAAATAGAATATATATATATTTATTTCACCTAAGGGAGAAACTATACTATACTATACAACAGGGGCAGGGAGCAAATTTCTTCTATTATATAGGGTTTCAAGTAAAATACAAATTCATTTAATTTGAATTTTAGATAATCCATGAATAATTTTCAGTGTATGTCCCATGCAATATTATAATAAAATATATGTTGCCTATGACATAGTAAAATATATACATATGACATTGTAAAATAACAAAAAATGATTTGTGGTTTTTCTGAAATTCAAATTTAACTGGGCATCTTGTATTTTTGTTATTTTATTTTATTTTATTTTATTTTATTTTTTCCCTTTATTGAATAAAAAATTACAAATGTGTCCTTATCCCCCCAATGTTGTGTTTTTATTTCCTAAGTCTTGCAACTCTCCTATCACAGCCAGAGTAGTGATAAATAAGATCATTTTCTGGGGCGATGTAGGTTCCAGATCAGGTGTAGGAGCCATGTGGCTCTGATATCCTGACATGCTGTGAGCTTGCTCGCAGCGAATACACAAAGCCCGGCTGGATACGTGGGTTATAGTTTATGGAGGACCCCACTCCTGATGCGGCTCTGAGGCTGCATGTTCAGGCTTTCGTGTATCCTGTGAAGCTTCCAGAAGAGTGAAAGTTCACAGACCGGCCGCAGGGCCGGCAGATGGGAACATTGCTCAGTGTGGAAGGGCGCGGGGTGACCGGAGCTTTGCGGGACGCCCGCTTCCTGCCTCCAGCCGGGAGCAGCTGCTGCACCGGTCCAGACAGAGAGCTGCTTGCAGTTCGTTGGTGCTCAGTTCCATTGTTGTAAAAATATGCATTTTTTTTTTTTTTTTAAAGGGAGAGCCCTCACTGATTTGGCTCAGTGGATAAAGCATTGGCCTGTGGACTGAAGGGTCCTGGGTTTGATTCCAGTCAGGGGCACATGTCTGGGTTGCGGGCTCAATCCCTGGTGGGGGGCGTGCAGGAGGCAGCCGATCAAGAATTCTCTCTCATTATTAATGTTTCTCTCTCTCTCTCCCTCTCAACTTCCTCTCTGAAATTAATAAAAATATGTTTAAAAAGGGGGCGGGGAGAGAGAGAGAAGTTTGTTCAAAGCATTTCTATGCTCTATAACAGTGGTTCTCAACCTGTGGGTCGCGACCCCTTTGCGGGTCGAACGACCCTTTCACAGGGGTCGCCTAAGACCATCGGAAAACACATATCTAATTACATATTGTTTTTGTGATTAGTCACTATGCTTTAATTATGTTCAATTTGTAACAATGAAAATACATCCTGCATATCAGATATTTACATTACAATTCATAACAGTAGCAAAATTACAGTTATGAAGTAGCAACGAAAATAATGTTATGGTTGGGGGTCACCACAACATGAGGAACTGTATTAAAGGGTCGCGGCATGAGGAAGGTTGAGAACCGCGGCTCTATAAGGTGAGCTCTCATTGTTTTAAGGAAAACTGGGATGCAAACATCTCAACCTGGAAAGCAAGCCCCCAAGAGCGGCTGGTCCTGCAGGAAGGGCCCTGGGGAAGGTGCCTGGCAGCAATGTGTGTGGCGGGAGAAGCTAAGACAAGGGAAACAGGAGTGTCCGTCTGCACCTGGGACATGGCTGACTGAATCAGGACCTATGTACCTGTGGGATAGTTGGTCCCTGGGGCCATTATCAAACCTAATGAGATAGAACTGTAAGCCTGGAACTGGAGGGGTTACTGTACTGTAGCTAAGCGAGAGAAAAAATGAGAGGTTAATGTGTATAATCGAACTTGTTGTAATAAAGAGAATGAAAACAAGAACTCAAATGCCAACAAACCCTCCGTAAGGAAGGATGGGTGTGTAGTTGCCTCTATTTTTATGAGAAGAGCGTGGAAGGATTGTATCACACTGTCGGTATTAATCACCAGCGATGAACCAGGAGTGGGTGGGAAGGTTACCAGTGTTTTGTTTGTACCGCCGTATTCTTTGATTTATCACAAGTGCGCATTGCTTAGAAAATGAAGAAACATTAATACCAAAGAAAATATAAAGTACACAACTTTGCTGAAGGGGCTTCTTTAAACAGTAGGCTCCCTACCGAACCCCTTCTTCCTTGTTACTGGAGTACACTGGACACAGTCAGTTAAAATATGGCGCAAGTCACAACATTCGAGTTGCTAAATGATTTCCCCAGGAATGTGTTAGCGCCGTGGGATGCTTACACCTCTATCCAGGGCAGCTGGCCAGGGGGCGGATCTTGGCTTCCTGGGGAAAATGCTAGACATTATGAGAAATCTGAGATGAGTCGATGGTAAGAGGCTGAGCTTTGCCGGGAATTCCAGGACAAAAGCGCCTGCTCCGTTCTCTGTGAGGGCGCCAGGCAGACGCTCTGAGTGTCCTCCTCGCGATGAAGAAATGGTACGTGTCTGCAGGTATCCGTAAGCCTTATTTTTAGGGATGTGTTCATTCTCTGCTTGAATTCATCATTTATTCAACCAGCATCTGCAGCCCCAGTTTTTGAGGTCCTTCTTCTCAATACTGAGCAGTGTGTGAATTGGCATTTTATCGGGTGACCCATCACTAAGCTGCTGCTTTAGAAAATTCTATGCACTTAGATACAAGGACAAAAGAGTATTAGATGCTTTTTTATATATTACATTAACGCTATATATATTTTTTCTGTGTGTGTTCTAAAAGCATCATAGATTCTCTTTGGAAAGAGGCACATAAATAAAAATGAATATAAAGTGTGGAACAATGCTGTTGATGGGGAAAGGACAGATGTTGGCTATGCTGATAGTAAGTATAATGTGGCGATCCTTGTAGTTCCCTTAGTTCTCAGTTGAATTAAAGTTTTGAATTGCTTTCCACCTCACAGGGGGATAGGAGGCTCATTGCTTCTAACTTATTGTAGGTCACTAAATTTTTCAGGCACCTCCCCGCTCCATCCAATTTCAAGGAGGGAATGTCAGTACCCAGACCCAAAGTTATTGTGAAGAAAATAAGATAAAATATGTGAAGTGTCCCGCAGGACCTTGGAAATAGCTGCATCAGAAAAAGGAACAACTACTGTTGTGAATGAGCAGCCCTGTTGGCCTCAAAAACAAATCAAGACACTCACAGGTGCATACTTAGCAGTATTCTGTTTTGCATGAGTTAAAGGTGTTTTCAGTTACGGGAGACTTGTTAAGACACATACAGGTCTGGGTTTCCTGCCGAGCAAGTACTCACAACCGGGGATGAACTCGGTGCCCTGCAGCCCCTTCGCCGTGCAAAGTGGGGCACCTTCTGCTTTGGTGTCCTCCCCACTGGGGAGGCCCAGCCTGTGTTGCAGGCAAAACCATCTCCTGGCCCTGGGGGCCCCTTTCATCCGCAGCGCCTCTCCTTAGCCTCCTGGAGGCCAAGCTACTGGACACTTCTCAGCAGATTCCTCTGTGACTTCTTGACATTTTGAAGCGATGGGAGAAAACTTATGCTCTGAACTGGAACTTTTGAAGAAAATTGAAATATATGCAAATTGTTAAATGCTCTTTACACATCTGAAACCATGTAATGGACATCAGAGGATCATACTGAAATGTGTATAATTTGGTTTCTTCATGAAATTTGGTATTTTGTAAGACAGAAAGAACTAAATATGGTTTTGTGAGAAATGTGAGCGTTTCTTTTATTCACAAAGTCCAAGGAAAAGTTTAATTTATTTAATTATCCCATTTTTGCCGCCCCCCCCCCCCAAAGAAATCATATTTAAGACTCCTTTCCTTTGTGCGGAGAGAAAGAACAGCCCTCCGTTAGCAGAAGGTCTGCTGGGGTGCTGTGTCAATCTGAAACAAGCCACGCCTTCCTGCGGCTGTATCTGCTTCCTAGCTCTGTTGTTCACTGTCCCATATTCTGTTCTGTACCTTTTACGGTGCAAGGAATCAGTGGTAAATCCATTAACAAAAGCCTTACTATAAGCTAAATAGCACACACACACAGTCCAGAAAAAAAGAACAACATAGCTCTGTGCATTGTTCCTGTCTATTCCAATCCACAGAGGTCCACACAGCATAGATTGAGAGGGCCTCCTTTGCTGTGTTCAGTTCACACAAGCTCCTCAGTGGGTTTGGGGCAGGGCTGTCAGATGTAATACAGGACACCCAATTACATTTTAATTTCAGATAAACAATGAATGTGTGCAATAGTTGGGACATATACTATTTTAGTATTGCATGCATTCAATGTTTATCTGAAGGAGGGAGGGAGGGAGGAAGGAAGGAAGGAAGGAAGGAAGGAAGGAAGGAAGGAAGGAAGGAAAGAAGAAAGGAAGGGGAGATATAGAGATAGAGATAGATAGAGATACAGATAGATCAAGCAAGCTTCCCTAGAATAATATCTGAACAAAAATTTACAGCTTTGTTTTCTTAATATAATGGTAACCTACCCCACCAGCACAGACATAAAACAGAACTAGCCTGAGAACCAGTACTGATTCATATCTGGGACAGAGGGAGGCGGGGGAGGTGGTGACTTAGGAAAAAAACAAATCAAAATAAGAACAAAGATAAATCACCCTAACTTAGGTTTGTTCCTGACTGTGACAGCTGGTGTTGAGAGGCCTGGGAGGGCATGGCTGCTGTGTCCCCCACCCTCTCAGCCCTGGGTTTGGTAGACGGTCCACGGCCAGCGTGCAGCTCGCATAGAAGAAGAGGAGGAAGGAGCCAAGAGTACCTCTCTGGGCCCCATGACATCATGTTTCAGGGAAGGGGCTGGACTGCATGAGCTCAAAGGTCCCTTTCAGCTTCAGCACTACATTCCACACCTTTCCTATTTTCTCTCTTCTGCTTCGAGCTCACACATTTCTCTGCAGCCAACACTGTTTTAAACACCCCCCTGTCCTCGCCTCTTAAGCGCTTCAGGCTTTGACCAGAGTTCTCAGCAGTTGCTTGTGTCTGTTGTTGGCTGCTTATTATACTTAGACCTTGGGGAGGACAGATAAATAGAGCAGTTGATTGGCGTGTCAGAGCCATGTACTCTAAAATCTTCACATTAGTATGTAATCCAGACCAGAGAAAAGAGTTGTGTGATTTAGATTTTTAAAACTGGTTCCCCGGATGCAGCGGGCTGTGATGAGAGCATCGAGCCTCCTTCGTGAAGCCACGTCGAGCTCCTTCCAAAGACAATGGCTGCCGTGTTCGGCGTGGCCTGGGGACTGGCAGCTGGCCAGAGAAATGGCCTCTCCCGCCACTCAAAGAACTCAGGGCAACTGCATAGGTGTTACCACAGAAATGAGTCAATCCTCTAGTGCCCGGCCCAGGCCTACTCCTTATGGACATACCGAAAAATAAAAAAGAGGAGTATTAATCAGGAAAAGTGTTATTCTTCCGAGGCCATTTCAGCCACTAGGGATTCCCGCCCCCCCCCCCCCCCGCCCCTCCCAGACACAAAAAATGATGGCGTTTTGGAATGGATCACAACAGAATTATCCAACTGTTTCTCCATCCCCCTCCCCCCTTATTTTTCAGAGGAAAACTTGAATATAAATGAAGTGGGGGACAACACACGCAGAAATAACAGCCTCCTGAGGATGGTGCCATGATGGGCCAGTTAGGATGCTGCTGTCTGTGAGTAACAGGGAACCCGCTGAAAGTAGGCATTGGCAGTATATTTGTTAACATAAAAATGCCATGGATTCAGAGGCTCAGTTCCTTCATCAAGGATATAGTTTTTCTCGATCTTTCTACTCTGCTTTGTTTTCTTTTTAAATATATTTTTATGGATTTCAGAGAGCAAGGGAGAGGGAGAGAGAGACAGAAACATCAATGATGAGAGAGAATCACTGATTGGCTGCCTCCTGCACGCCCCACACTGTGGATCGAACCCGCAACCTCCTGGGCACAACCTCCTGGTTCATAGATTGACGCTCAACCACTGAGCCATGCCAGGCAGGCGGGTTTGTTTTCTTATGCCAGCTGTCCTCAGGGTCCCCAAATGGCTGCCATTGTTCCAGGCATCACACTGTGATGACAACATCCATGGCAGAAATTATTTCGGCATAATCAGTACAATAAATTATTAATATATTTTACATTATTTATACTGAGCTTTGAAATCTGGTATACATTTTACATTCAGAGCACATCTCAATTTGGATTAGCTACACTTTGACTAAGCAATAGCTATGTACAGCGAGTGGCTGCTATATTGGACAGCACAGATTTAGATCTAACGAGAGTAATTGCTTGGATGCTCAGAAAGGATCCAACCTCCCCAGAGTCATGGCCCCTTTGAGGAGGGTGAACAAGACTTGGATTCTCTTAGCAAAGAAAAGGGGAAGAGGCCACCAGGGTGGTGACTAACCTCATCTTCTCTCCAACCTGCATCTCTCCCCATAGGTACCACCACCCACGTAGTCACCAGGAGAAACATGGAATCATTCTGAACTCCTCTTTCCCCCTCATTCCTCCAACACAACTCACCAAGTTCTGCCAATTCTGCCCCCTAAGTATCTCTCATACATGACTTCTCCTCTCTATTCCCTCTGCCATGACCACGATTCCGGATCCTCTATCACAATCCCACCTTAATTGGATCATGTCAGCTGCTTCTGTAAGGTTCCTTAGTGCCTCTCAAGCTTTGAGAACACAGTTCAGACCCTTAGCCCAGCACATATCAGCCCACTGGGCCTCATTCCCACACACACTCACCACTTCAGCCAGGGCAGTGTTAGGCCCTTCTTGGACTGCCCTTGCTCTTTTATACCTTCATCGTTTGGAAGTCTGGAACAAATTAATTCAATTTACATTATTTCTAACGGGAAAAAGTGATTCAGTTTGCAAACAGATCTCGAACAGCCTTCTGGATGGATTAAGTTCGAGATCTGAGGTTCCACTGTATTTCCAAATACGGTCACATTCACAGGTTTTAGAACTTCAACATCTGTTGGGGGACACAATTTAACCCACAGTTGACCCACAGTTGAAAGCAGGTGTATTTATTTTCTATTGCTGTGTAACAAATTACCACACGTTTAGCAACTTAAAACAATACACACTATTATCTCATTGTCGGAGCCAGGAGTCCAGACACAGCTTAGCTGGGCCCCCTGCTCATTCTCACAGGGCTGTCAGCAAGGTGTTGGCAGGAATGCGCTCTCACTTGGAGGCTCTGGGAAAGAATCGGCTTTGAGTTCATTCAGGTTGTTGGCACAGTTCCCGTCCTTGTGGCTGCAGGTCTGAGCACCCCTGCTTTCTATTGGCTGTCAGCCGGAGGCTGCCTGCGATTCTCAGTTCTCTGCCACGTGGTCCTCTCTGTAGGCAGGGCACAAGGTGGAAGTTTGCTTCTTCAAGGCTCACTCCCAAGGAAGAGTCTCTGTGTGGCTCTAGATGGAGTGCTCACTCTCTTATGCTCTCTTTCTCACTCTCTCCTCTCTCCAGTCATGGGAGAGACATTCTATTGGTCATAAGCAAGTCACAGGTTTCTCCCACCCTCAAGAGGAGGGGCTTATTCAGGGAGCTGACTCGTTGGGGGTCACCTTAAGGTATGTCTGCCAAAGTAGGTGTATTTCTTCTTGGTCTCCCCCAGCGTGTCCGTAGGAGCTTTGCTCTATTTCAGTCTCAGGTTTTGTGATATCTGCTAAGGAAAGGGGAGAGGAGTCATGTTCAAGACACTCCAGTGGTCGCCAAGGAAAGTACAATTTTAAAAATTCAGCTTTAATTAAATTGATTTTAATTTAATATTAAATTGTATAAAGTATTTAAATGATACATTTAAATTGCATCTGTTTTTAAAAATATGTTTCTATTGATTTCACAGAGCTGAAGGGAAAGCTCTAGAGAGATAGAAACATCAATTATGAGAGAGAATCATCAATTGGCTGCTTCCTGCACACCCCCTACTGGGGATCAAGCTCACAACCCAGGCATGTGCCCCGACCGGGAATCGAACCGTGGCCTCCTGGCTCATGGGTCAAAGCTCAATCACTGAGCCCTACTTACTGGGCTAAGTTGTATTTATTAAATAGCAGTACTTGATACTGAAATAACTATACAGACATAATAATACAGATGGTACTGAGGGCTGACCATGTACCAAGCACTGTTCTAACACAGCTTACTACATGGTATCTCATTTCATCCCCACAACTCACCTATGAGATGGGAATTATGATTATTCCCATTTTATAGATGGTAATACTGAGGTATAGAGGGGCCGATGGAATGTCCTAAAGTTACAATGCAAGTAGAAGCTAGTAGACATGAGGTTCAAATATCTGATCCCAAATGACTGCTGGGTGGCAAAGCCCACATACTTAACTGTTAAGTCTGACTGGCTGTCCCTGGAATGGCGCTTCTCAAAGGGTTAATGTGAGTACCACCAGCGTTTGCCTCTGTGATTCTCTTTTTCCCAATCTTTCCTTCTGACTGATCTATTCTTTCTGACGATCACCCATTCAATCAAGTTGTAGAAAAAGATATACACAACTTACAAGGCAAAAGGGACTTGTTTGTGATCAGGTATTTCTTAGCTGGTATTGAAGAGAGTCAAATGGTTCTCTACAGTGAGACGTCTTTAATTTTAACTTTATCCAACCTCAATACTTCTCGCTTGTTTTGCCTCCGTCTGCTCAAATGTGACAGTATTTAAGAGTGCTGTCAGCCATACCATTCAGTAGCCTAAATGTCTGTGAATGGATAAGGATATTTTATTTTAGAAAAATGAAGGCAAGAAGCAAGAATTGGGAGTCATCATTTCCACCAGGATGTTTGTGATGCTAGAATTTTTTGAGAGCACTTTATATTCAGGAAGTAAATGTAGTGACCAGGCAGGTGATTGAAGGTTCATTGACGCCCAAAAGATAATAAATGACATGATGAGCAGCCAGGCGGAGCACCTCTGAGCTGGCTGACATCTCCCAGGCCCTGCACGTCTCACCTGGAAATCTGTGCTTTGACTCAGATCCTAATTCTTAGTGTGAAATCTCACAACAGGAGGATTCCATCATTAGAATTCCAAGTGAAGCTCTAGTCTTTTACAGCCACTCACATACTGTTTCTCTGAGTGACGTTTTCTGATTGATAAAATGTGAGTATTGGGTTTGCCTTGCATGTTGTGATTACAATGATATAATTCAGGATCTAATTAAGGATGTGAAATTTTTGCAAGAAACAAAAGTTTTTCTCTAAATGGTGACTTGGAACTTTCTAATTTCAATCTGATGACACGTCATTTCAGGTGCTACAAGTTTTACACCATCATTTATATGTCCCCTGACAGTTAAAATGGAGCTAGATATATTTAAGAAAAAGAAGAAAATGAGATGATGTTGTTTGTGCAGCATCAAAAAGCTGCTTCTTGATGCTGAAAGACATCGGTGTTATCATCAGGCTTTTGGAAATCCCTGAAAACTAATATGATTGTTGCCTTCATCTCCCAGTCAGAATGGTATTGCCATCCTTTCTCCTCCGCCCTCGCATCATTTAGAAGAGAAAGGCAGTAGTTTCTAGCTTCAGCTGCCATCTTCTTTAAGAGTCCAAATTTGTGTGGCCCTGAAACCTGTTTCTCTCTTCCCCCATTTCCACTCCAAATTCTTTCCCCCCTTTTGTACTTAAAAATGTTTACCATAAACCTAATTGAGTTTTTATAAACTTGGGAGATGAGACACAAGAAAAATCTAGAGAAATTAATTAATCAAAAGACAAGGTTGATTTTTTTTTTCTCTTTTTCTGAATGTCAGCTTTGGGAAACTCTCACTGCTAAAGGCCAGAATAAATGTTAGTGATTCAAAAGAAGGAAGAAATAGTTGACACATTCATTAATTAGGTTGTATGGGTAGCTCTATTTGAAAAACACTGGTGAGCTTGAGAGAGATCCTTGTTGCAATTTTTTTTCTCTCAAAATGCAAATGTCTTTTTCTTTTTGCTGACTTTTTAAAGTGATATAGTACACCCTTCCTCAATCTTCCTGCATTTCAGAATCACCTTGAGACATAGTAAACCTAGTAGTAGATTACTAGTCCCAGAGTTTTGGGATTCAGTAGGTCCGGGGTTGGGTCCTGAGGTTCTGGATTTATAATAATACAGAATAATAGAACTCCAATTAATATAGAAGAACATAAAGGAGAAGATTATGGATCTCTTAGAGTACTGTCCCTAGAAACACACCCTGTTAACTGTTTGGTGTACATTCTTTTAGTCCTTGATACATTCATGGGGCAGACATTGCCAGGTACTTGGTCTATACCAGCCGTGGGCAAACTACGGCCCGCGGGCCGGATCCGGCCCGTTTGAAATGAATAAAACTATTGAAATAAAAGACCATACCCTTTTATGTAATGATGTTTACTTTGAATTTATATTAGTTCACACAAACACTCCTTCCATGCTTTTGTTCCGGCCCTCCGGTCCAGTTTAAGAACCCATTGTGGCCCTCGAGTCAAAAAGTTTGCCCACCCCTGGTCTATACCCTTAATTGCATTCAGGCCAGCAACAGTGCCCAACTGAAAAACAAAATTGCACAGGCTCCCTTGCAGCTAGCTGTGTCACAGCAGTCATATGACACAATTTTGGCCAATGAAATGTAAGCAAAAGTGTACATGGGGAGGGCTTTCTGGATATACTATCATCTTCCTGGTTGAAAAGAAAAGTTTCAGTTAGCCTGTGCCTTTTATACTTTTCTCTACCTCTTCATACCTGCCTAGAGCTTAGAAATGAATCTTGAAGGACAGCTGTCATCTTGTGATCATGGAGGATGGCAGTCTGGGAAGACAGAAGGTGGTTGGTTCTTTAGCAGCTGCACCATCTCTGCACTGCCTACCTTTTCATGGGAGAAGAATACTTTCCATGTCAATTCATATATACCTCCTACGTTTGTTTTTTACTCCACATAGTATTCTATGGTTTGAATATGCTGTAATTGAACTTTTAAAACATAGACATTCAAGTTCTAATTTTTTCTTATACATCAGGAAAAGAGCACAGTTCCTGAGGTCTGTTCTGGGAAGGGGAAGACTTGATCATCTTCTGCCCCTTCTGCTCACAAAGACTGTGAAGTGTGCTCCCTTCCCATCCCAGGATGATCGACTTGTGTCTGCATGTCCTTGCAGTTGATGTGTAGCTTAATAGGTATAGAATTCTAGATTTGAAAAAATTTCCTCTAAAACTTTGAAGTTATCACTCCATGGTCTTCTAGCTTCCAATGTTGCTGTTGAGAAGTCAGGAGAAAGAAAGAAATGAGTACTTACATAACATTTTTATTGAGCTAGGTTCTATTTTAAGTGTTTTATATCTACTATCCCATATATAAAAGAGTGATTCTTATTATCTCTATTTTAGAGATGGAGAACTAAGGTGAGGGAGGTTAAGTAACTTCCCGAAGTCATGTAATTAGCAAGTTGGGTTACAAGCCCAGGTAGTTGGCTCCAGAGTCCATGCTCTTAACTACGACACTGTCTTACCTGCAATACTTTCTATGTGACCTGTATTGTCTCTCTGGGAGCATTTAGGTCTTTTTTTTTTAGTTCTGGTGTTTTCAACTTTCACGATGATGAAACTTGGTTCTGAGTATTCGTTCATTCATCATGCTTGATTACCTGTGGACCATTACCATCTGGAAACATGTTTCCTTCAGTTACAGAAAATTTGCTTTTATTACTATTATTATTTGATCACTTTCTTCCCTCCATTTCTCTTATCTCTATTTGCCAATTCCTGTTATTCAAATGTTGGACTTCTCAAGTTGTTCTTTTACTTTTCTTATCTCCTTATTTTCTTATCTCTTCTTTTCTATTTTCTACCTCTTGGACATTTGGTTCTACTTTCTGAATGATTTTCTTGTCTTTATCTTTTAATGTTCTGAATGATTTTTAATTTGTCATATTTTTAATTGCCAATCAGTCTTTCTTGTTCTCTAATTATTCTCTTTTTATCAATATTCTGTTCTTCCTTACCTCTCTGAGGATATTAATTACTGATTTTTAAAAAAAATGTTCTTTGCCCTAGCTGGTTTGGCTCAGTGGATAGAGCGTCGGCCTGTGGACTGAAGGGTCCCGGGTTCGATTCCAGTCAAGGGCGTGTACCTTGGTTGCAGGCTCGATCCCCATTAGGGGATGTGCGGGAGGCAGCCAATCAATGATTCTCTCTCATCATTGATGTTTCTGTCTATCTTTCTCTCTCCCTTCCTTTCTGAAATCAATAAAGATATATATATATTTTTAAAAAAATGTTCTTTGGTTCCTTTTTTCCACCCCCCTATTTCCTCCTGGTGTCTTTGTTTACTCCATGTCTGGCTTTCATAGCTGTCTTCTAGTGTCCGGTTGTCTAAAAGTGAAACCCTAGCCCAGCCAGTGTGGCTTAGTGGTTGAGCATCGACCTATGAATCAGGAGGTCATGGTTAGATTCCTGGATAGGGCACATGCCTGGGTTGCAGGTTTCGTCCTCAGTGGGGGTTGTTCAGGAGGCAGCCAATCAATTATTCTCTCTCATCATTGATGTTTTTTTATCTCTCTCTCCCTTTCCCTTCCTCTCTGAAATCAATAATAATAATAATAATAATAATAATAATAATAATAATAAAAAGAGTGAGACCCTAAGAGCTCACTTGCCATCTATAAACATGGGCAAGAATTATTGATTGGTAGAACTCACCATAGGAACCGGGTGGAGAGCCAGCCGTTTGTTGGGGAACCTGATAAATAAGGAAATATCATTATCACAAGATACCCCTCTGGTGTTGTTTGGGTCTCCAGTGTAGAATCTTCCATCCTCCTGTCTTTGTCCTCACATTTCTGGTTGCACATAGTCTAAGACTGAGAGTTCCAAGGTATGTGGGCTTTCACTTAATATCCCTGATTTTAGCGCTATGCTTATCCCCTACTCCAGTCTCTTATAAGTCTGGTGCCCTCTGCATTGGGCATTTCCACTCAATCTCTCCAAGAAGAAATCTCCAAGTTCTTTTAGGAAGCTGCTCGGGAAACATGGTCACCTGTATGTGGGGAAGATGGGGTGGGGAAGATGCCCCATGTCTCTGAATCCAAACTTAAACCAATGTCTGTCCTGAGCTTCTTGCCTGACCCCTGCCTCTCCTGGGATGTGGCGTCTCCCAGTCTCTGGAGTTCTGGGGAATGATAAAATGCAGCACAGTTGATTGGCCTGGGGCTGTCACTTCATTCTTTCTGCCAGGTCAGTTACCTCTCCTCTCTCTGCTAGCCACTCTGCATCTCCTATCTACTGTTGTCTTCCCTGGAGCCTCTTTCTGTATGTGGATTAGTAACTTTTATCATTACTTTATTAATTTATTGAGGTTTTAGGAAGATAGACAAAAGTGTGTATTTTGTATGTTGGGAATGCCCCAATTTCTTTATTCTCAGTTATTGTTGTGGGTTGAATTGTGTCCCCTCAAAATTCATCTGCTGAAGTCCTAACTCCCAGTACCTCAGCATGTGGACTTACTTGGAAATTGTACGTGCAGGTTACGATGAGGTCATACTGGAGCAGGGTGGGGCACTAATCCCATGTGACTGGTGTCCTTATAAAAAGGGGGAATTTGGACACAGACATGCACACAGGGAGGATGCCATGTGAAGATTGGAATTATTCTGTCAAAAGCCAAGGAACAAGCAGAAATAAGGAGAGGGGCCTGGAGCAGATCCTTCCCTAGATCCATCTGAGGGAACCAACCTGCCAACACCTGAGCTTCGACTTCTGGCCTCAGGAACTGAGAAACAAATTTCTTACAACTCAACATGTGGAACTTTGCTATGGCAACCCCAGGAAACTAGAACACTCTTAAAGTCTTCTTTTGATGTATGTATTTTTGTAAGTCACCTCAAATCTTTTAAAATATATATATATATTATTGATTTCAGAGAGGAAGGGAGAGATAGAAACATCAATGATGAGAATCATCAATTGACTGCCTCCTGCAGGCCTCCTACCGGGGATTGAGCCCGCACCAGTGCATGTGCCCTTGTCAGGAATCTAACCTGGGATGCTTCAGTCCACAGGCTGATGCTCTATCCGCTAAGCCAAAGCAGCTAGGGCAGTCACTTCAAATCTTTTACAGAGAAAGGTAGAGAATAAATAAATAAAAATAAGATTGAGGCTTTGGTTACATTCAGTGCAGGTTCCTAAGTATGAATTGTGACTTGTCAGAGTGTGCAGGCCGTGTGTCACCTGTGTTATAACTTAGCCCGGTTCCTGGACCTCAGTTGGCCCTCAATACATTTAAATTGTTGTTGGTGATGGTAGTGTTGCTATTACAACTGTATTTGGTGGCTTTCGATTTCTTTAAAAATTTAATTCAGAGAATTGTTCAGGATTATTTCATTTAATAAACAGTTGAATCTCTGAGTCAGGCAGGCACTGGGCTAAATTCTTGCCGATGGGAAAGGGAACTTGAGACAAATATGACCAGGGTGTGGTTCTTTCTCTCAAAATGCTAGTAAGCAGCACTGCCTTCTCGTTGGTTTTGTTGAAGGCCTCCCCCTCATCTTGGCCCCAGTGAGTGGTGTGAAGGGGGCCAAACAGATCAGAAAACGATGGTGTACTGCTGGTTTTAATCCTTTCTCTCTAAAGGAGAAGGTCAGGTACACCTAGAAATAGAGGATCACATGAAAAACTGCTACAGGAAACATGCTGTATGTTACCGTATAAATACTTGACATAGTGGTCATTTCTCAACGTTTTCTTATAACCAGCTCGGTAGCTGGGACACTTTCACAGGCAGGTAACGTTGGAAGCCCGGGCTCTTCAGGGCAAAACCCTTACAAACAGCCTTATCAAGCCTTAATGCAGTGGTGATGGTCTTGTTCCCACCCAGTGGGTTCCCACTCTGGGCGGCAGCCCCGCCCACTGTGAGCAGAGGGACAGCTGGGAAGAGTTTGGTGGGCAGGAATGTGTTGACTGTGCAGCTGTGGCCATTTGCATAGGCCTGTGCTATTTATTACTCTGCATATTTGCTCAAAAAGCACCATCTCATTTTCTGCCCACACAGGTCTGGCTGCCCCTGGGGTTTTCCAGCAGCCTCCACGGCTGCCACCTCACTTCAGAGCATCTTCCGTGCGTCCTACAGGGTGCTTCTTCTCACCGGTTCAATGCGGTTTCACCTCAGCCCATTCATTCATTCAACACCTATGCCCTGAGCACCTACTGAATGTCAGAGGTTGTTCAAGGCCCTGGGAATTCTAAGACAAATTAGGTGCAAATACCTCCCTGAGAAGCTTGAGGGCTGAAGGGGAAGACTGGCGGGGGATTTGTCTCATGCAGGCTTTTGGCCATTGTAATATCTTCTTAAGAAAATAATTAAACATTTTTTATTGTGATGAAATACCCATAACATAAAATTTGACATCTTAACCATTTCTTTGAGAACACGGTCAGTGGTATTAGGTACATGCGCACTGCCGTACAATCATCACCATTTCTCAGTTTCTAGTATCTCTTTTCTCTGCTTTCAAACCAGGTCCTTTGCAGAAACCTGCCACCCTGCAAGCTCCTTTTTGTCTTTCCGTTCATTGTCAAAGTTTACAATGCTCCTGCACCTGCCTAGTCCTTAAACGCCCTGCAGTGTGCCTTCTAGCCGAGGCGAGGGCCATCTGTGGCAGGTTCATGGGTTACTTGCCTGCTCCCCTCCCCCACCAAGCAGACCAATATCTTACCTCAGGTTTCATTGTGAGTGTGTAGGGTTTGACTCAGTAAAACACCTGTTTGTCTCCATTGATGGTGCCTGCTCTGACCCAGAAGCCCTGATTTCATCCCAGTCTTCCTTCTGTATGAACTAGAACCCAGTCAATCCCAGGCCCACGTGGTCTCTCCCCATCTCATGATAATCCATTAGGCAAGTGACATAGTTTACGTTATGGCATCGTTCATATTGATGTCTGGTAGTGTTATCTTTGTTGTTTCATAATTTGACTTTTCGTGTAGATCATGCATGGTCCTTGTTCTGAGAACTAAGAAGCAACTGCTTCCTGTTCAATCTACTAGGACTGAGATTAGTCCCCCTGCCCCCCCCCCCCCCACACACACACTCTTTTTAGTTGTTTGGCTAGTGTGCCAGACCTGGCCTGTAAGCCCTCACATTCATTCGTTGCCCTTCCCTGCTTTACTCTGTGTTGCAGGAAACTGACCCTGAAGGCTGAGTTTCCTAGGATCCTGTGTCAGCTGGTTTCTGGCTGGGTTAGGTCAATAGAAGGCACCAATGGTGATTAGATGGTGGGAAGAAGAGAGAAACCATGGTATTTCTCCTTGTTATTATCTGAATCTCTGAATCCATAGATTCTCTGCACCCCCCCTCCCCCCCATGTCCTCTATGGCAGCTCCTCTATGGCCCCAGGCCCCACTGAACAGGTCTTTGGTGCGTCCAGCTTCCACAGGGCATCTGGCTTCCAGTTCTATTAACACTTTCTCCTTTTGACCCTCCACTCCAGGGTGATAGTAACTTTCTGCTGCTGCTAATGCCTCACCAACCCCTAGTAGCTACTCAGCTTTGTCTGTTTCCTGGTTGGAGACCATGGCTGACCCTCCTTCCCTTCCTCCCTCCTTCCCTTCCTCCCTCCTTCCCTCCCTCCCTCCCTCTCTTCCTCCCTCCTTCCCTCCCTCCCTCCCTTCCTGGAAGTGGTAGAAATCATAAGGACATTGGTTTTGGATCTTGTGCCACAGATTGTCTTCCGAAGGCAGACTTCTGCTCTTTGAATCCTGCATACTTCTTTGTCTCTCTCAACACCATCGGCAAAATATGATGAAATAGATGTCTATGGGCTGGGCTGGGAACCTATCATTTTTATATTGCGTATGTGGGCACCTATACTTGAAACTCTATATTCCAAATATACAAGTAAAATTTTTGGACACAGACCATATATAAATGGCCAACTTGCTAGAATAACTACAGTCACAAGTCTGTTTTTTTGGAGAATTGTTAGCTATTAAAATCAGAGAGATTGTCGTGCTCTCCCTGGCCGGTTTCATTTTACCTGGGACTGATGTTGAAGGAAGTTATTGTTCATATTACGGATACAGGTTCTTTACTGCACCTATGTGTTGGGGATGAACTGGACCATGAAAGTCAAACAAAAGGCAATATTATTTCTTCAAAGGTACTTATCCCTTTTGGAAATGGTACTCATTTTTTTTTAATGCCATTGAATTACTAGTGTCATCAGTAGCAAATCCAGCTCATGGCACCCCTTCCCTGCCATACTGGTAGTCATCTTTATGAAATGCCTCCTTCTTGGTAATACTGAATCTGTTGTGTTGTATTGCACCAACCAAAGACAAGATGAGAAATGAAAC
Source organism: Myotis nattereri (assembly GCF_964212035.1). Lineage (NCBI taxonomy): Eukaryota > Metazoa > Chordata > Mammalia > Chiroptera > Vespertilionidae > Myotis > Myotis nattereri. The sequence continues at coordinate 61,315,876 of NC_138086.1, read as the reverse complement.
ATTACCTATACCACCCTTCTACTCAGCTATAAGAGCTGCTGTTTCATTTTCTTCTGAGGATTGATTATTCTCCATCCCATGGCAATTTCGATGTCAGTCTCTGAAAAGAAGTAAAGCGATGTAATGAGAAGGAAATGATATCTTGCAATTGTTGATCTCTTCATAGACAGTGGGATGGATTACATGCTGACATAATTGCCATAAATGTGGGTATGGGAGCCTGCCCATTGCAAGAGTCATCCATATGTGTCTGCCAAAACATAGTTAGGCATGATTTAAGACAGAAATATACCAATTTTTAAAAATTGATTCTTAAGGGTTATAATCAAACCCTCTGATCTATTCTTCCTATCTCCCCCAAAGGAATCGCGTCTTACCAAGTTGCCCTAGCAGTCAGTTCTGGGAAGAGACAAAGCATTCACTGTGCTAGGCTGAGGTAATGCAGACCAGGGGGCAGGCATAATGCCGCCTAGGGATTTTATGAAAGGAATTGCATAGCTTGGAAAGTGAGCCAGAAACCCACACTCCTAGGTAATTTCGTAATGATCATAGCAGGAATTTCTGCGGTACTTTTGCATATGTAACTTTCATGCCTACTTTTCAGTGCTTCTGTGCATGTGGTCCATATGTTTACCCCGAAGCATGCTTTCCTCCCACTGGAACATGCTCAGAAACAAGCTGTGCCACTTTCACCCTCCCAACCTAAAAGTGCCTGAATCTATTCCTCAGTGTCCCCACACATGTCCATTTACTTCTGTGTCACTTACTGTCCTGTTGCCATTTCACAGGAATAGGTTGAACATTGCCCTTAATGTGATCTTCAAGGCTCCCAGTCAACTGCAGAAAGCCAGTGTAAAGACAGGAGGCCAATTGTTGGAAAAGGTCATCCCTGCTTTCATCAGCTGACACGTGAACCGGTGAACGGTACCATATCAATGAAAAAAAAAAGAAAAGAAAAAGCCGTGGGCAAAATCAGCTGCATCCTCAGTTCCGTATCCGGGGCAGGTTAGAGACTAGCCCCGCTGCTGGTAAGAAAGAAAGTATTTGCTTTGGCTGTGGCAGACTTTTTTTTTTTTTTTTTTTTTTTAAATAGGAGACAAATAGGTGGAACAGGAAGACATGCATGCCTTTATTGAAAGAAAATCTACTGGTTGCTGAAGTTTCGGGCTTCATTCTTAAAGACTAACTTATCTTAATGGAAATACCACTTTTGGAGGGGTCATGAGGTCGGAACCAATGGCAGTTACTGTGTGGGTAGCGTTTGAGGGTGAACCATCTGAGAATGATAGGCTGTGAGGTTGTCCGGCTTTGCTGAGATTCTTGACTCACACCGTGGCTGCATGGCTGTTCCTCTCAGATGCATCCCACCCTCTTGTTCATACCTCAGCCGCATCCCCGAGGGAAACTGAGAGGCCCCCCTTTGGTCACAGAGATGCCCACCAACCCTTCTTTGACCCAGCAGGCTTAGCTGAAGACTTTTGGGTGGACTGATTGCTCGGGGGTTGTTTTTTTCTCTCTTGCATTATAGATGTCAGTGGCAGGAAGTTTACATGAGCCTGCCAAAGGAAGCCAAGTTGCAGATGTAATTTAAAACATTCGTAAAACAAACAACACATATATAGTTATATAAACAATATATAGAAACACTTGGCTCTCTACACTGGCGTTTGCAACTGAAAATGATATATGTGTGAGAATCTGGGGGATGGCATTCCATGTTGTTCTTTTTTGAGTGATTTAATTTTCCACCATTAAAGAAAAAAAAATCTATGTTTAGGTAATAGTGTGCACCCTTCACAGCACTGGCACAGCACCTGCTCATTGTTTTGCAAGAAGACCTATTCTTATTAGTCATTAGTTACGTTAGATGATTTTGCTACCTGGGTTTTAGTCCTGGTTCTGCCACCAGGCGGTAGCTGTGTAACCTTGTCACTTAACCTTTCTTGACTTCAGTTTCCTACTTTATAACATAAAGGAATTAAAATAGATCAGTGGTTCTCAACCAGTGGGCCCTGGCCTATTAGTGAAATTAATTTAGTCAGTTGTGATCAGCATTAAAAAAAAGAGAAAATATTAGAATTCATTACGTGTTATATGACTAAATGTTTCCAAACTCTTGTTTCAGTTAAGTCTATGTTTATGTAGGTATGTGTGTACAGGGTTGCAATGTAAATTTTTTTCTTACTATGAGGTGAAGGCAAAGAAGTTGGCAGACACTGAAATAGATTGTCTCTAGAGTCAAAACTGAAGACTGCCTGAAACAGGCACTCCCAGCCATCTAGAATGCATACCAGTGTGCATCATCAAAGTGCTCAGAGCAGGGGTGGGGAACCTTTTCTCTGCCAAGGGCCATTTGGATATTTATAACATCAATCTCGGGCCATACAAAATTATCAATTTAAAAATTAGCCTGCCATATTTGGTCAAACATTTAATTAATTCACCCCTAATGTCTTGGTAAGGCCAGACAAAATTATTTCTTGGGCCTTATGCGGCCCGCGGGCCAGAGGTTCCCCACTGCTTGCTGGCTTTGATTATTGTTGAGAAATGGGAGTAAAAAAAGCATGCATAACTCCCCTGGTCAGGCAGTGCCTTTAGCCTCCAGGGAAGGAGAGAGAGAGAGAGAGAGAGAGAGAGAGAGAGAGAGAGAGAGAGAGAGAGAGAGTACTCCATCACCACTGTTGGCCCAGACCAGGGAGAAAGACATCCAGTGCTCTAATTCATCCGGACTCTGTTCGCCAAGATATTGTTGAGATTCCAGGAGCAGCTCCCTCTCCCCCTTCCCACACCTCAGTTTCTCCCCTCTCCCCTTCGCTGTCTCCCTCCTTCCACAAAGAGCATGCAGACGGAGAAATCAAGAAGAAAGCACCAGTGCAGTTTTCTTGTTCTCATGGCAAACCCAGAGCATAAGACCAACTCTAAAAAAGTAAGAGATCACTGCATGGCCGGCAACCTGCAGAGCATGCACTTCAAAATCAAGTGCCTGGTCTCTGAAAACGCCTTTCTCACACAAAACGCTGACCTGGTTCCAGTTATTCTGGAAGAGATTTGGTCTTTCCAGGAAAACTCACTATTATTAGCAAGCTATATCTTGCACTTGAACTAAATAGCAAAAAACTTTGATTGTTGAAAAATCCCTCTCTTGTTTCATGGTGGAGATGTGGGCTGAGGAGGAGGGAAAGCGAGTTTCCTCCCCTGCCCCAACTTTCTCCCTAAACTTTATGAAAATACAGTTGGTATTACCCTGTCTTTCTCTGACTCCCCAAGAGGAAGGGGTGTCTCCCCCCTCCCCCGCCCCATTTGCACAAAAGTGCCATGTGGGCGAGCAGTGGTCCTGGGTGTAAATTATCTATTGGAAAACTCTGATAGGTGCTATCATGAGATTTGTTGAAACTGTTACTTGTAGCATCAAGGAGAAAGCATCTGAATGGTGCCTGTTAAACCAAAAGAGAGCTGGGATTCCAAATGGGAGGCGCAGAACCCTGGACTGTCTGGAGCTCAGCAGCATGCAAAAAGCTTCCGCTACCGGTTGGAGGGCTGTCATCACTGACTTGTGCCATCAAAAGCCCATCAGTGAGTAGAAATAAGCCTGAGCATCAGTACCAACTCCGATAGTGCAACTCACATTGAAGAAGCAAGACTGAATCCAGGGCAGAGTTCTCCCTGCTCTATAGGTTTGTAAAGCAGACCCTTTACTGTGACATTGACAAATACATGGAGAAATAATATTATAAAAAGTGAATCATTCTGGAAGATTAAGTGAGGTTATAATGCATTCTCCTCCCTTTCTCTCTTCTTTCATTTTTTATTTTTTAAATGTATTTTTATTGATTTCAGAGAGGAAGGAAGAAGGAGAGAGAGAGACAGAAACATCAGTGATGAGAGAGAATCACCGATTGGCTGCCTGCTGCACACCCCACATTGGGGATTGAGCCCATAACCTGGGCCTGCGCCCCCACCTGGAATTGAACCATGACCTCCTGGTTCATAGGTCGATCTCAACCCCCAAGCCTCTCCAGCCAGGCTTCTTTCATTTTTTAGAAGAAACAAATTTTCTGACTTATTCAGAACCTTTTAGAAAGTACCATGTGATTCTGTGGTCAATATTTTAAAGGATTTTACTTAAAAAGGCATATGTGCTAATCATAAGATTTTTGGTGGAGGTGACTTTTCTCCAAAAACAGAATCAAATTACTTTCCATGGTATATCAGGTTGGTGGTGGTTGTGGCATATGAAGGGGAAAAAAATCATTGAGTTTGATGCTATGACTCCGTATTTTATACTCTTTAAATAAAAAGGGTGCACATATTTGTCTAACAGATTGTTTCTTTAAAAATAAATTCCACAAAGAATTTCAGGCTACAGTATATCTGAGAGCAAAAGTCTTTTTTTCCCTATTATGTTGAGGGATGGCCTCAGCAAGTCCCTGACAGTTTTAACACCCGTTGGGTAATTTTTAAAGCATTAGAAAAGTTGTTTTCTGCAAGTTTGTTTATATCATCCTAACCTAGGCACATTTAGTCATTCATTGAGCAAATATTTATAGAATGCCTAGGATGTGTGTGTGCTGGCCTCTGGGGACACAACAGTGAAAACCAAAGTCCCTGCCTTAGGGAGCTTACAGTTTTGGGAGTGGGGAGAGTGTGGAGAAAACATTGAGTAAACATATACCATGTCGATGGTCAGAAGGAGGGTGTGAGGGTGGGGAGCTCTGAGTGTGAGGTTTGGTGTGTAACTTCATATAGTTCTGAAGGGTGGCTATATTATTATTTTATCGCTAAAGAAGAAGAGCAAGCTCTTTGGAGCGGGGAGAAACAAGAAGGGAGAAAGCTTATAAAGGCCAAGAAATAGGCACTAGTCCAGACCTCTTAGCCCCAATGGAAATCTAAACAGGAAATGAGGCACCAGGTAGACTGAAAACCAGGAGAGGGTTCTAAGAGCTTAGTCTTGGCCTCGATAGAGTCTGTGCTATGTGGCCTTCCTGTGTCCTTGGGGTTTCTGATGTCTTCAGGCAAGAGAGGCTTCTGGGAAAATAGGCTCTTCCTCCTGGAGGAGCAGAAGGAACAGAGGGAGGGGAGGGAGCAAAACAAGAGTAAGCAGCTGGCGATGGGCAGGGCCACCGTGTTTTGTCAGATTGCAAGCAACTGGAGAGAAGTCCCTGAAAGACATCCAGCTTGGACAACTGAGCCCCGAAATCTCTCTTTCCTCTGAAAGATAATCTTCCCTCTCATAGATAACTCCTGAGAACCTGGTGGAAAAGAGCAGTTCTCTTAGGAATACACTGTCACTTCCACAGGACACAAAATTGAGAGCCTGAAAGAGAGAGACAGAATTTCCCAGCAGTTGTAAATGTGAGATACACCTGATGTCCTTCGATCAATATTTTTTTTTATTTTAAGGGGCTCCTTTTCCACTTCAGTTTGGTCTTACCTTCTTCAGACCTCGTGTGTGAGCATCCTTCGTGTGCAAATAGGAAGTCACCGGATTTACATGGCTAGTCCAGCGTCTCTACTTCCTCCAGCTTAGAAGCAATGATCTCCATTGAGTATTTAGTTTAGAGCACTTTATTTTGAAAAGAATCTTTAGGAAAAATCCGTCCTATTAGTAGGTCTGCTTTAGGAGAGTCAGCAAGCAACAAGCAGGTCTGAACTGCTTTCAGGAACAAATGGTTTCTTACACTCTCCTGCTCAATTGAACGAAACAAACACACTCAACACTAGACAGACTTGCTGGGAATAATTTTGAGTTGGGTTTCAACCTACTCCAAACCCCGCTTCTTGAGCTTGATTCTTGTGTCCGTGTAAACTCCTTGCTGGAAGTTTGGGGGTGGCTGCAAGTCTGGGCTGCGTGCTCCCTGCTTGACTTAGGCTGTCTGGGTCATCGGATGACTTCTGTTGGTTTAGCTGCACAGATGATGCCACCCTGGGGTTTAGCTTTGACGCTTGACCCTCTGTGAAACCAGCCATTAGCTCAGCAAGAGGTTCATAAATGGGCAGGTCTCTTTTGCCTTATGAGACACACACATCAGCCGGTCTTCTTCCTTTGACTGATGGCAGCATCTGTGATGTGACATATACCTAGCTTTTAAAATTTCCTAGCTTCTTGGTGGAAGGCAGCTTACCCACTGAGAAAAAAATCCTCCATGAAAGACTATATCTAGTGTCAACTATTGAATGAAGTTGATCTAATTTTCTTGTTTCTCCTTCTTCAGTTTTGATCTAATGTACTGAGCTTTAACTCAAGTTTATAAACCTGATTTAAATGGAATTTGAGCTTCTGATTTGACATCAGGATCAAATTGCACACACACACACATTTATTTATACACACACATATATTCTACAATCTATATTAGATATATGTACCTATGTATTGTGTACAATATACTTCATATTATAATATATACTAATTTAACTTCTGTACATTGTTTCTAACCAAACAATAGTTTCTTATAAAGTTTCTAATGCCTACTTTAATGCCTTTGATAATAACGTACTTGAATTTTAATATCAGTCTCTCGCTGAGCATAATGTAATACAGTGTCTTAATAGGTTGAAACGATAAAAAATTGCTATTTTTGTTGGTCAAAGGGTCAGATATTGGCAACTGCTATGGTACAACAGATCATCCCGTAAGTACTCCTGTGCCTACAGTGTGCTTTAGGCCAGTTGCTGTGGAGATTAAAAATTAGAATGACGTCGTTTCTCCTTGGAGCCCCCAGTGTGGCGCCGCAGCCTGAGCACAGGTGGAAGGTGCTCCGTCCTTTAGGAGTGGAGGGGGCAGCCCCGGCGTGGAGGAGGGAGCCAGGCGTTCCAGGTAGTTCTGCACACCGCTGCGTGCCTAGACGTACGCAGAACCCTACACAAAGCTCCATCCCGAGCGCCCTTGGTTTCCCAGTGCCTCCTGAGCCCAGTGGAGAGCCCTTAGTCTGCATTCAAAGTACTGATCCGGCATGATTCCTCTTCCCTTCGGCTGCTGCCTCTGCGTTCCCTCTTCCTGGAATGTTCTTTCCTCTCCCTGAAAGGCAGTCAGGTGTGATGATTACAGGTGTGGGCGCTAAACTCGTCTTGTCTAGATTCAAATCCCAGTTCTCCACTTACCAGGTGTGCAACTCCTGCCAGTTTGATCTCCGTGTGCTCTCAGCGACAGTGTCCGTGCAACCTCACAGGACTGTGCTTATTACAGAAACTATTGTTTGTAGAGCAAAGCCTGGTGCAGAGCAGAGGAAGCACACAGTAAATGGTGTTCATCATTACTTCCTCTGCGTGTCCAAATCTCGCGCATCTCTCAAGGCTCCAGGCCAGGCCCACCTTCCCCCAATGCCTCCTCCAGGGTCCCCAGTTGCAATTCTCCTTTCTGTCTCTCTTTCCCACAGCACATCTGTAACTGTCACATGACACTTTTAATTTTCATTAGTATCTATGTCTGATACTGTGTCAGTGTAAACATGTCCAAACCTATAGAGAATTTTTATGAAAATGTATTTGAGCCAAACGGAAGATGCACCTGGACGTGAGATCTCAAGAGACAGAGATAAATGATTCTGAGAATAACAGTTTCAGTTTCTTCGTGCACTTGAGGTTGAGGAGGGAACATCAGGAAGACTACAGGAAGATGTGAGAAAGCAAGGCAAAGATCAGGTTACCTCTTGTGCGCTTTAGAAGGAGGGGATTTCAAAGGCATGTTAACCTAGATGCACAGCAACGATGGACAGAATTTGCTAAGGCCAAGATAAGCCTGTCAGAAAAGAAGTTGTATGTCTGGGACATGACTACCCACCATGACCTGTCCAGATAGGAATTTATGATCAGATCACCCTGTGAGGTTACTTTCCATACAATCCCTTGCTCTCACCCACAACTGCCGAGCAGGGCTGGGCAGACTCCATAGGTGAAGGGCGTGGTCCTGGGTGAAGCTGCCCTGCAGGAGGGTCCCAGGCCACCTGCACTTCTGACCAACGAGCTACAAACTCACGGGTTCCTACCACCTCCTCAGGTTTGATAATTTGCTAGAAGGACTCACTGAATTCAGGAAGACACTCTGGTTATGATTACAGTTTTATTATGAAGGATATAAATCAGAACCAGCTAAACGAAGAGACACCCAGAGCAAGGGTCTCAAATGCCGAGTTTCCATGTCCGCTCAGTTTGGACTCAGGACGCATCATCCTAGTCTAGGCACACTGACGTGCTCACCAACCAGGAAGCTCACCCCAGCTTTGGGTGTCCTGTCAGGGATCTTGATTGGAGTTTCATTATGCAGGCATGATTGATCGAAGAATTAATCATGTGGTCAGACTCAATCTACTGTTCCTGTTCCTTCGATGGAGATCCGGTTAATATCACCTGGATCAAAGCCCCGACCTTCTAATCCAGGGGTCCTCAAACTACAGCCCGCGGGCCACATGCAAATACAAATATTGTATTTGCTCCCGTTTTGTTTTTTTACTTCAAAATAAGATATGTGCAGTGTGCATAGGAATCTGTTCATAGTTTTTTTTTTTTAAACTATAGTCCGGCCCTCCAACGGTCTGAGGGACAGTGAACTGACCCCCTGTTTAAAAAGTTTGAGGACCCCTGCTAATCACATGGTAGGTCTTTCCACTGCCAGTCATCTCGTTATCATAAATTCAGGCATCTTGTTATCATAAATTCAGGCATCTCATTATCACAAACTCGATGTGGTCCAGGCCCCTGCTGTGCAGAGCAAAGGCTTTCTCATCAGTTGGAAAATTTCAAGGGTTTGGAAAATCCCTCCCAGGAATCCAGGACAAAGACCCGACAGGTTTTTTTTTACACAACAACTGCCTTGTCTGATTCATCTTTGAATCCCCTCCGGTATCTGGTTTTATGCTTTCTCTGCACATAATAGGCAGAGCAAGTTTATTACAGGAATAGGCCCATATGGGCTTTAGGAAGTTAAGTTTGTGTAGGATGGATTATAGAGATCAGGTAAGACTATTGTAATAGACTTGATGTCATTTCATTGACTCTTTCAATATTCCGTTGATGGCAAGATTGAAGAAATATAAACCTTCAAAAAGTTAAGTCCATCCATTGCTCCCTCAACCATGAAGTCCTGCAATAATTTTCCATATGTTGAATTTATCCAAGAAAGCCCTCCGCTGGGAAGTTAAAGGTAGTTGTACATATGAAGACCTCTGGCCTCTTGTTTATTTAGCTGATTAAAATAAATAGCTTGTAATATTGCAAAGAGGTACTGTACTCAATATTGCCATTAATAACGCTCTCATGGTCTTTGAGATTGCTGATCATGATGATCTATTCACAATATCTGCACCCCATGATACTGGAGATTTGCTTCAAAATAATCCCGGGGGGCTGATGGGGAGTACAAATGAACTAAGACTGTTCATGAGTTAATAATTCACCTGAGTTGGGCGGGATAGTTAGGAACCATGTATCTCAGCTCCTAATGTGGAAGGGGCCAAAATGATGGCTGGGTCCGGGGACACAGAGGATAAGCTTCGAGAGACTTTCGGAGGGACTGCTTCTGCCCCCGAGGGGTGTGGCCGTCGGGGAGTATGAGGTTCCTTTGGAGGTAAACAGAAAACAACTGTTGCACAAGCCCAGATGTAGGTGGCTGTTACGAAGGCTAACTAGCGGAACTGCAAGTAGGCAATGAAGAACTCACTTTTATGAGTTTGACAGAAATCTAAGTGATTAGCATCAACCACAGAAGGCCCAGCATCCTGGGTCAGAATACAGAAGTCCCTAACCAGTATTCTTTCTTTAAAAAATCATTTTAAGCTAATGTTTGTACATGCAAAAACATATATCCCACATGTATGCAAGTTATGAAGCATAATAAAATGGACATGTTTGAGCCTACCGTCCAATTTAAGGACTAGGACATTGCCCCTTACATCCTCCCACTTTATTCTCTTCTGCTCACACCAATGACCACTATCCTACATTTTCTGTTTCCTGTTTCCTCGCTTTTTATCACTTATTATGAATCCTTAAGCTGGTGTTTTGACTTTATAAAAACGGCATCATTTGTATTCTATTGAAACTTGCTCCCCGCCCCCCCCCCCCCCCACTTAATATAATGTTTTTAAGCTTCACTCATAACCATGTGAGGAGCTGGGGTTCATTCATTTTCATGGCTGTATAACAATCCATCATGTGAATAGACCACAATTTATCCGTTCTGCAGCGGGCTGTTTTCAGTGCTTCGATGTCATGGCACACTCTTATACACATCTGGTGTCCATGTGCAGGCGTTTCTCGGGGTAGAAACACTGGACTCGGGGTATGTGAATGTTCAACTTTACACGATAAACAAACCGAGCTAATGTCAAATTATTTCCTAAAGTCGTCGTTCCAGTTTATACTCCCAGCAGCACTGGGTAAGCATTCCCATGCATTTACATCATCTCCAATTGTTTATGTTGTCAGACTTCTGAATTTTTGCCAACCCAGTGGGTATAAAATGATATCTCACTGAAGTCTTAAATTGCATTTCCTGGTTACTAATGAGGCTTAACCTCTTTACCTATGCTGATTTGCCATTTGTTTTTCTTTGCCTGTGAAATGCCTGCTTCTGCCTTGTACCCACTGCCTTTCCTTACAGGGCTGTCGTTTTCCTAATTGATTCTGTAGGTGTTTTTTTATATATACTAAGCCGTGTTCTTTACCATTTATCAGTTTGTCAGTCTTTAAAAGTTTAGGTGTATGGCATTGAGAACTGGAAGGACCTGGTGAATGTATAGCTTCTCCCTGTCATATGACAGATGAGAAAAACTGAAATGCAGAGGGCAAAGCAACCTGCCTGGCATCAGGATCTGTGTCAGCAGCAGCAGTGCTGAGATGAGCGAGCACCTGAACTTCTTAACCCCAAAGCGAATTATTTTCCCATTACACTATGATAACCGCCTCTATTGGTTTGTCTTGGTTTTATTTTTAAAAAAATTTAAGTTCCCAAGTAATACACGTTCATGGTAGAAAGAGGAAAAACAAACATGAGCAAAATGAAGACAGTCAAAATCAGCTTTAGTCCCACCTTCCAATGCAATGATGGTTTATAGTCCACATTTTATTTCCAGATAAAAACTGTAATAGATAAATTATGATGGACAGCTTACTGTGAGCTAATGAGTATGGGGTGCTTAGCTTACCATGTGCCAGGCACTGTTCTAAACACATTATATGTCTTGTTTTGTTTGCTCTTCTCCACATCTTTATGATGCAGATTGTCACCATTGTCACCCACTTGGCAGGCAGAATAGTAGCCTCCCAAAGAAGTCCCTGTCCTGACCCCAGGAAGCTGTGATGAGGACGTTGTATCACATGGCAAAGGAAAACTAAAGCAGCACCTGGAATTAAGGTTGCTAATGAGCTGATCTTCAAGTAGGAAGATTATCCAGGTGAGCCCAGTGCAAACACAAGTGTTCCTCAACGTGGAAGGAGACAGAAGAAGTGTGTGGAAGTGACAGAATTTGAGAAAGATGCCATCAACCATTGCTGGCTTTGATATGGAAGGAAGGGACCAGGAACAAGAAATGCAGGCAGGTTCTAGACCAGCGGTTCTCAGCCTGTGGGTTGCGACCCCTTTGGCGGTCGAACGACCCTTTCACAGGGATCGCCTAAGACCATCCTGCATATCAGATATTTACATTAAGATTCATAACAGTAGCAACATTACAGTTATGAAGTAGCAACGAAAATAATTTTATGGTTGGGTCACAACATGAGGAACTGTATTTAAAGGGCCAGAAGGTTGAGAACCACTGATGGAAAAGGCAAGAAAACTAATTCTCCCCTAGAGTCTCCAGCAAGGACCACAACTCTGCTGACACTGTGATTGATTTGAGTCCAACATGGCAGATAGAATAACAGCTCCTAAAAATGTCCATTTTCTAATCTCTGGAACCTATGAACATGTTACCTTACATGGCAAAAGGAATTTTGCCGATGTCATGAAGAATCTTGAGATGCTGAGAGCATCCCTGACTCTCCAGGTGGGCCCAACGTAATCACAGGGATCCTTTTAAAAAGGAGGCAGGAGCGTAAGCATCGGAGAGGTGTGACAGCAAAAGCAGAGATTGGAGTGCTGTGCTTTGAAGATGGAGGAAGAGACCGCAAGCCAAGGAATGCAGGCGGCCCCTAGACAAGGTAAAAGAACAGATTCTCCCCTTAAGCCTCCGTAGGGAGCATGACCCTGTCCACACCTTTATTTTGGCACTGTGAAACTCATTTTGGGTTTCTGACCACCAGAACTATAAGATAATAAATTTGTGTTCTTTTAAGCCATCATTTGTGGTAATTTGTTACAGCAGAAATGGGAAACGAATACACCTCATTTAAAGCTGACCAAAGCCATAGAGCTAGAGGTAGAGAGCGGTTTGAACTCAAGCCACCTGGCTCCAGAATCCATATCCTTCACCACTATGCGATATAGATAGGTTGATAGAGATTTAAGTAATATATACATTTCAATAAATGCAAATCTTTCACACTATGTTAATTCGCATTCAGTACCGCCATGGTAGATAGTTGTGCTCCACTGGCTAAATATACTACTACCGTGTTTTATTTAATAAATTCCCTATTATTGAATACTTAGATTGTTTCTAATGTTTCAATATTTCTAAAATTGACAGTGATAAACACCTTTCTAGTGATATTAATACTTTCTTTAGGAAAAACTCCTAGACATCCTAAGATTGCACTGGAATATAATTTAAAAGAAAATGAAACACACAACTATGGCAGGAACATATATCTACCTTCTATTTCTGCAACAATTCTGGGTTTAATCTATTTCTTTGTGTATCTATCGTATAAACTCGACTTAGCTGTATTTTTGTTTTTGAAGGTTGTAACCGTTATCGTATCCCTTCTGTAGGGTCATTGGTGTTAGAGTTAGAGAGCACTTAGGGGTCCTTTAGTCTAACCCTTTGGCTTATAGGTAAAGCCCCCGTAGGCCAGAGGGGTCAACAGACTAGTCTGGGCGGAACCTGCTGGCCTGACTCCAAACCCAGCATCCCTCCACATCTGCTGCAAATGTCATAAGGCTAGTCCCCAAGTTGGAACCACTATAGATTGTTTTGTCTTCAAATCATGCCAGAAACCTCATTAATCAGAAGCACATTTGAGGAACTGTAAATTAATGGTGATCTAGCCCGGCCAGCTGGCTCAGTGGTTGAGCACCCACCTATGAACCAGGAGGTCACAGTTCAATTCTGGGTCAGGGCACATGCCTGGGTTGTGGGCTCCATCCCCAGTGTGGGGTGTGCAGGAGTCAGCTGATCAGTGATTCCCTCTCATCATTGATGCTTCTATCTCTCTCTCCCTCTCCCTTCCTCTCTGAAATCAATAAAAAATATTTTTAAAAGCTGATGAATCATAGGTTCATTATTAATAAACTTTAGCCCTTTCCTAGAGTGAGCCTATTTAATTTTCTCATTGTAAATGAAATTTGGTAGAATTGATGGAAGACAATAATTCCCCTCACCTCCCTTCAATGTTTTATGTAGGAGTTCTCAGAGCGGGTAATTGGGTTTTCCATCATCACCCTTTTTGCCTATATCATTTTCTAACTTGGCTTGGGTGTTGCCCAACAGCACTAAAGCGACTTTGTCCTGGAATCTGATGCCCACAACCGTGTGCAAACTCCTTCCCTCTCTCTGAAGCAAACAATGAACTAGGAAAACACTCTGCCATTTTCTGACTGACCTCAATCGCGCAGGGTGGACCCCGCACGTTACATCAGCAGGCCGGCTCCATTACACTGCCCTGCGCTGTGCTCGAGCTACTGAAATATTGATTTTTACGGAGCCGGCGCGCACACACTGAAAAATCAATATTCCAGTGCACACAACAGACCGGCGGCAGAGCCGGGACCCACTCGGAGGCCCAGCAAGCACTGCCGCAAGCCTGTGCCAGGAGGGGGTGGGGGCTGGAGGAGACAATGCCTGGGGGGAGGCCCCTGCAAACCCGGGAAGGGTCAGGTAAACAACCGAGTGTGGCGAGGGGAGAGAACGGAGAGGGGAGAGACAGATCCTTGAGGATCAAACAGTTGAAGGAGCAAAGATTTATCTTTCCATAGTGGGAAATGGGGAGAAGGAGAGAGTAAACTAAGAAGAGAGGAGGGGAAGAATTGTACAGGTAAGACTCTTCCCGTGAAAATTCCTTTTGCTTTTCTGTATCATTCGGTCAGACTTAGGGTGGGAAGATTGCAAAGATGATACAGATATTACACGAAGGGAAAAAATAACTAGGCCAATTCTGGAAAAGATATCTTTAAAAAATGCAGCCCCTTTCCTTTTTATTGGTGACCAGAAGCTGGCAGATCTTACAATAACCATCAAAGCGTCAGCATTTGTCATCTGGGCTCTACGGTCGCGAAGCTGTCACCTCTTCTCCCGGGGAAAGGGGGGTGAGGGTGGGGGTGGGGGGGAAGGAGGAAGACATCCTGGTCATGTGGCCATTCATCCATTCACTGTCTTCCGGACAAGCACCTTCTTGACGTGCTTGGGGAACCACGCTAAGAACTGATTCCTTTTACAAGCCCGCGAGTTCTCCGGGAATTCTGCGCTCCCGAGTCACACCTCCACCCAGATGTGCAGGAGCATGTGTCCGGGCTCCACGCTCCGGTGCCCAGGACTTCGCAGAGGTCGGGTGGAAAGGGACCGGCCTTTTGCCCACATCCTCCTAGACGTATTTATATATATAAAAAATCAGAACGGACACAGCATCTGGCCTCTTTACTGGGGGATGGGGAATGGGTAGGCAGTTAATGAAAAGGGAATACTTCTAACCCAGATGAATTCTTGATTTTTGCTTTGTCCTAGAATTCTCTTCCCGGGAATCTCGCTACTAGTTCTCTCAACTCCCTGCCACTGAGGAAACTGCCTTCCCCAAGGTTTCCATTTCGCACTCTGCCCTGCAGGCTGCGTCGCTGCTTCCTCTCTCCCAGCCCGGGAGAGCCCCAGACCCACCCCGGGCTCCAGTGGGGTCTGGCGGAAAGGGCTGCGGTGGGAGTGGGCACTGAGCGGCACCTTGCAAAACACGGGCTCCTTAGGCCCCGCGGGGCCGCCCGGGGACAAGGTCCAGCAGGCTGTCGCCGGAGGCAGAAGGGGTCGGGCGGCGGAGGGGGTGGGCGGGAGGGAGGAGCGGACGCCCAGCCAGGTGGCCACCTGGAGCGCCCGCCCTCCCAGCCCCGCCCCCGGCCGGCCGCGCCCCCGCGCCCCCGCCCACTCCCGCCCCCGCCCCGCCCCCGCCCCGCGCGGCGCTCTCGGTGCAGGAGGAGGCGGCTCCCGGGCCCGCCCGGGGCGCACGTGACCCCAGGGGAGGCGGAGGGAACCTGCTGACTTGACACGAGCCGCCGAGCGGCTCCCCTTGGCGCGGAATAGCGAGAGCAGCCGTGACCTCCGACCCCGCCCGCCGGCAGCCAATAAGAGCGCAGGTCGTCTCCAAACCCAAAATTTCCACGTCGGCAAAAGTCAAGATGGAAGGGAGCGGAGCGCGAGGGGGGAGCCCGCCGGGAATGCCTGGCGGCCGGCGCTGGAGGGGCGGCCGGCGCTGGAGGGGCGGCCGGGGAGCCGGCGGCGGGCGCAGACGGGGCCACGCGGGAGGGCGCCCGGCCGAGGGGGGCCGGAGCGCGACCACCGCCCGCAGCCCCGGGCGCCTCTGCGCGCCCCGCACTTCGCCAGCCGCCCGCGCACCCCGGCCGGGGGACGCTGCCCACTGCGCTCGGGCCCTGGCTCCGGGGGGTCGCAGGGGAGGGCACGGTGGCGGGAGGTGGGGGGCGGGGAGGCGGGGAAGACACTTTCCAGACCTGTTGCACGGGTGCAACAGCTGTGCGCGCGGTACGTAGGGGGAGGGGGCCGTCGGGGTGGGAGGGAGGGGGTCGCTTCTGCTGCCGGGGCCGGGGTGCGGGCGGGGTCTGAGAGCCGAGGGGCATCGTTGGAGACGCTGCGGGAGGGACTGTTGAGTGCAGACGCGGGTCCGCGGGAAGCTTTCTGTCTAATGGGGCAGGGAGAAGCCCGCGGAGTGGGTGGTGGCGCGGAGGGGAGACGACTGCAGGGATCCGAGTTCGGGGCCGGGCGCGGGCTGCGGGAGGCCCGGGAATGAAGCAGCGGGAATGGCTGGGGGAAGGGGAGACGCTTGGAGGCGCCGCAAAGCCCCGCTTTCCTGGGCCGTCCCATCTGCGGGGCATTTCCCGGCCTGTCTGAGCCCCGGCCTGTCTGCGCCCCTTTTTAAAACTCTTCCAGCTCCGAGAATTCATCCTAGTGCGCCCCCCTCCCCCGCCAACTCTCCAGAGAGGAAGGTAAAAAGTTGCCACAAGTTAGGGAGTTAGCCGCTTGCCAAAGTTTAAACAGCAGGATTGCGGGGGAGGTGGGGTGCGTGCGGGATGGGTTCTGGTCGGGATGGGTGGGGAGGGGAGGGGAGGGGAGGGCGGGTGTGATTCCGGCAGCCCGTTTGCTGTGACATTGCGACCACACTTGGTCGAACCGGACTGTTCAAACGGCATTTCTGTGGGGCATTTGCTCCTGCTGACTGCGGCGGTAACTTTCCATAATTAATGACCCGTTCCATTAACGGGCGCATCCTGGGCTAAATTGCTTTTAAGGAGTTATGCTTCTTTGTCTTTGCGGGGGGGTGGGGAGCACACCTGCAGGAAGGAGCCGCTGGAGGAGGACGTCTGCTTGGTCTTTTGAGGCAAAGTTCTGAGACACTCCGACTCTGAGTATGATAGCAGTCAGTGCACTACAGAACTTTGTCTCCAGGGACCGTGCTCGCCGCCGCCGCCGCCTGGGCATCGATGCCTTCGGACTTGAGACAGGACAGCCCTGGTGGCCACGTCGCTGCGCCTTTCCCGGGGGAAGGGGGGGGGGGCAGGGGGGTGAGGAAGGGCGAGGCCAGAGGGGGTCCCGGGGGTGCTCGGGGGAACTTGGCCAACTCCTTTGAGGCCCTTGGGTTAAACCATGAAAATGGGAACAAAATCGTCCCAGATCTCCCTCACTTCATCTTACCTTGGTGGACTCCTGACCGCAGAATGTTTTGGTTTAAAACAACAACAGCAAACCTTGGGGCTTTTCAAGAGTATTTAAAAGGTGCTCCAAAGACCGGCCTCACTTACTGAGGGAGGAGAGCTACGTGTTTATTAATGGGTGTGTGGGTGTGGAGTGCCTTCCTTACAGGAATTTAAACTCTACCTTAGAAGGCAATGTATGTACAGAGCCAGGGATGATGGTCCTTGTACTCAAGGGAAAGGTAAATGAGATCCTGCAAGGGTTGAGTTTGGCAGTCTCTTCTCAATCCTGTTTCTGATTTAGGTCCGATTCACTTTTGGTTTTTAAAGTAGGTTTTATGAGAGGGTGGGGGTTGGGGGTTTACGGACACTTTGGGGCGGTGGAGATACTTTGCTTGGAGACTGCGCTGCTCTCCCTACTGGAATGTGGGTTTGGGTGGGGAGTTCCTAGCCATAGACCCACCGCTCTGTGCAGTGGGTCAGGGACTGGCCCAGAATTCTAGTCCAGTTCCATCGACATTGACCTATTTTGATTTTATGAGCTTTAGGCTGGAGAGCTGATTGATCCAAGGAATTGCAAAAACTCCTTATTAACAATGGCATTTATCCAACAAATATTTATGGCGTGCCTGCTGGGTGCCAGGCACTGGGCACAGGTGGTGACCAAGAAGGAAATGGTTGCTGTGCCATGTGTTTGATACAGTCAGGGAGGGCCTCACTCCTGACATAATTTGTGGGATGTTTTGAAGCTTGAAGGGTGCCTGAGTGTGTCTCTGAGAGGTTCTTGATTTTTAAAAAGTCACCATCTTTCTACTTGGTTCTGTTCCAGTTGCCGATTGGGAGAGGGGTGGTACCGGGAAAAGGACCAACCTGTGTCCTCTTTTACGCAGCTGTTACCCATCCTCCCACCTTGCATCAGTGACTGTTTTGCTTCATTTTCTCAATCCTTTACCCAAAAAGGTGGCTGAGTTATATTTGTGCCGTAAAATAAAGTGACTCGAACTCATGTCCTTGTATTCATTTGAGGTGTAAGATGTGCTTGCTTGTAAAAAGGATTCTCTCCCCTGAGTTTTGTATCTAAATGTCCACGAGAGACTCTGGAAATATGGCCCTCCGACAAATCTTAAACCATCTGGGAGAGAACGCACGTGGCTCTCTGAGGGTCTGGGTGGAGCGGTTGACTGGGAGAGCGGTCACCCAAGCAGAGATGAGCCTCAGAGCCTCCAAAGGAGGGTAAGGTCTGGAGCCCCTGCGGTGATTGTATCTGGATTGACGTATGCTTATGTGATTCGCTGAGAAATCCTTTGCTTTGTCTCCTGCTTGTGACCACTGGTGAGTAAGACTCACCAGACAAGAGGGCTGTGGCTAACTCTGGTGCAAAGATGAGGGAGGAGGAGCTAGGAACATGGGCAGTCTGGGATGCTACTGAAAACCTTGCATTGTCTCAGCTCATTCAGCAACCTGTGTATTGTCACCGCCTGGGTATCAGGTGTTACTCTAGATGCTAAGGATGCAGCAGTGAGCAAAATAAGCCAAAAATTTCGGTCCGCTTGGTCATACCGCCAGAGGCAGCCAATAAAAATATAACCAGGATGGAAGCATGCTGGGGAAGGGAGAGCAGGGAGCACGGGGGAGGCAGGTGCTGTTAGAACGGGGCTCAGGGCCGAAAGACAACTTCACCCGCAGCCTGCTTTGTGGGGTCCAGGCCCTCCCGTCTTTGTTTTCAACATTTCAGACGAATGAACCAAATAATGGGTGCAAAAACTATCACAAAGCATTGGTAGACATCCCCCCTTTCTTTAAAGCATTTTTAATTTCAATTGCAAAGGTTGGAAAATGGGAGGTACTGGAAAATCTTCCATGAGGGGCGAGGGAACCACATTGCTGGTTCCTCGCCTGTGTGCCGTCTAATCCCATCTTCAGCAGCAAGATTCTAGGTGACCTTGCATTTCTAAGAGTGTTTGTTCCAAAGAACTGCCAAGCGCTCTCAAACATCCTTGGAATCGTGGGGTGGGGGTTGGACACATATCTTTTGGGATCCCCAGGAGACAGAGGAGTCCACGATCTAGGTTACATGTAATTTCAGGAGCTACTTTTATTTATCTTTTGCTAAATTTCTTGTTATTTGACTTAAATTTTTCTTAATTGTGTGGCTGTCTGCCCAGAGAGGTTTCATGGATAACCACTCCAGACGCAGAAACCTTACAACTAACAAAAGCTGTGGGCAGGAAGAGAACAAGGCAGAACTCATTGCTCACACCGCTCTATGTGACATGTGAGGAATAATGTGTGCACTTCGGTAGCCGTAACAGCGGTTCTCGTTTGGCGGTCGAACGACCCTTTCACAGGGGTCGCCTAAGACCATCCTGCATATCAGATATTTACATTACGATTCATAACAGTAGCAACATGACAGTTATGAAGTAGCAACGAAAATAATTTTATGGTTGGGTCACAACATGAGGAACTGTATTTAAAGGGCCAGAAGGTTGAGAACCACTGCCTTAGAAGGACCAGGTGGAAGGACGCTGCCCCTTCAGCAGACCCTGCAGTGTTAGACACGGGGCTCAGGATTCTGATCTGGGACTTCAGTACATGGGCACTAGGACAGCCAACAGTAGCTTTCTACCAGCAAAGGGAAGGGTGAATTGTTTGGAGGCGGACTAGCCAGTTATGAAGCTATTAGAGTGATGTACAGTGGGGTGCCGGGGGGGGGGGGGTAGGGTGTGAGGGGCCTGAGGCAACACGGAAGAACTTCCCAGAGATCTGCCTCTCCTTTTTCCATTCAATAGGGGGTGGGGGGTGGGGGGAGCTAGTAGTTAAGACAGCACGCAATTTGTGCCGGGCGCTGTTGTAAGCATTCACATATATTACGTCACGTACTCTGGTCAGTACTGCTGATATCATTCCCATCTTACAGATAAGGAAACTGAGGCATAATAACTTGCCCAAGGCACATCGCTCGTCAGTGGAGAAGCAAGGTACAGACCCAGGCAGTGTGGACCAGAGTCCAGGACCTTAGCAGCTATGCTGTGCTGGGTATCAATCACTCCAGTTACCTGATTCCAGCGCAGTACAAAGCCTGGGAGTCTAGGTGCAAAGTTAAAAGCACTGAACACAAGTGGGGGGGTAGCTCAGTGCAGACCTTCAGCCTGCCCATCGGGTGTGGGGTTCATCTCCAGGGTCCTGTGGTTGCATGGCTTTGGGGATTATTTTGCTGTTTTGAGTCTACTGGCCACTTTTTGTCATTGGGCAGAATTGACTCCTGAGAAAGAGAATAGTTTCTTCAAAAAGTGTCCTGGTTGATACAGCACAAGAAAGCCATAGAAGCAGAAAATGACTAGACCCATGCATTTATTCAGCAGCCGTTGAGTTCCCACCAGGTGCAAGCCCCTGGATGGAAGCAGTTTCAGGTTGTGTGACGTCCACAGGGCACTGCGAACTACCGGTAAGTCGACCTGGAATATCCAGGAAGGCTTCCCAGAGGAAGCGGTCACTAAGCTGAATAGGGAAGGCTGAGTAGGAGGTGGATGAAGGGTGGGAAAGGCATTCTAGTCTAAAGAAACAGCAAGCGCAGACTCATGGAAATGTGCAACCGTATGGTGTGTTTAGGAGTCAGCGAGTCCTTCTGTGTGGCAGGCGTACACGTCACGTGTAAGTGAGCGACAGGAAATGAGGCTATGGAGATTGGCAGGAGACCCTGAAAGGCCTTGTGTGGTATGTTAAAGAATGTGAACTTCATCCTGAAAGCCATGGGAAGCAGCTAAAGGATCTTAAGCGGGGAAATGGCCAGATCAGCTCTGCTTTTTTAGCAAATACATCTGGCAGCAAAGGGAAGGGTGAATTGTTTGGAGGCGGACTAGCCAGTTATGAAGCTATTAGGGTGATGTACAGTGGGGTGCCCGGGATGGGGTTGGAGGGGCCTGGGGCAGCACGGAAGAACTTCCCAGGGAGCCTGCTCCTGAGGCCCTTACATACATTTTGCTGCTGGTATTCGCCTGGGGAATAAAATTGGCGCTAAACTGCATTGTGTATGATATTTCAAAATATTAAACTTGCTTGGCTATAATCCCAGGTTAATTCTGGAAGTTGTAATATTGGAAACATTTCTTTAACCCTTTATGGCCTATTGGAGATTTTACCCTCGCTCATCAGATCGGATGACAATGATTGTAAGATGCACCACTAAGAAAGAAGCAGTGCTGCTAATTAAACTATGACACGGTGCTTATGTATCACCAGGTTTTCAATTTTTAAAAAGATCTATTTTAGATTTATGTAGGTATAGATTTTTTTCCTCTTAAAATTCTTTTTTTTAATGGTGCATTTAAAAAAAAATCAATCAGAACCCCAGCAAGAAACAAAGAGCACCCTCCCAAGCGGGGGGCACTGAAGAGGCTTTGAGGAAAAGGGTATTTACAAAGGGTGTGGGTGGGGTTGAGGGAAACCAACCAGGAGGAGTGAGGTGCCTGGCTGGCAGCTGTGGGAGCAGGCACCACTCCCAGGCCACCAGGGGTGAAGAACAGATCCTAGAGGAAGCACAGAGCTGCCTGACCGGAGCTGTGGCCTTGGGTGGAGGAAGGCAGCCACTGCCAACCACAGCCTTGACCTCTCCTCATGCTCTCCCGGCTTCTGCCATTGCCTCCTATTGGCTGAACCCAACTAGAAGCCAGATCAAGGAGCCTGACCAGTACAGTTCACCGAGATCAGCCTCCAGAGGGTAGGAAAGGGCGGAGAGTGCATCTGGAGGGTCAAATACTGTCAAAAGTTGCCAGACCAGAGTTTTTTTGTCTTGTGTCCCACCTGTGTGTACCTAACAAGGAAAGCTACCAGAGAAATAAGTTGCTTGAAGTAGTCCTAGAACTCCTTCATATGCACAGTCCTCCAAGGTCTAACCATTTCACATAGTCTCATCCTCTGTGCCATCAAGAGTGAGAATCAAGCCCGGCAGGTGTGACTCAGTGGTTGAGCGTCAACCTATGAACCAGGATGGTCCGGTCAGGGATATGCCTGGGTTGTGGGCTTGATCCACAGTGTGGGGTGTGGAGGAGGCTGCCGATCAATGATTCTCTCTCATTGTTGATGTTTCTATCTCTCTCTCCCTCTCCCTTCCTCTCTGAAATCAATAAAAATATATTTTTTTATAAAGAGCGCAAGTCAAAAAGGAGAGTTCCTGAGAAGGGTGCCCCATTCCTGCCTCTGCATCTAAGCCCCTGAACCTCTTTCTGCAAGGTTGATGCTGAGCCTTTAAAAAAAGTCGTAGTAATATATATATACTAGAGGCCCGGTGCACAAAAATTTGTGCACTGGGGGGGGGGGGGGCGGGGGATCCCTCAGCCCGACCTGTGCCCTCTCGCAGTCTGGGACCCCTCAGGAGATAACGACCTGCTGGCTTAGGCCTGCTCCCAGGTGGCAGAGGGCAGGCCTAATCCCTAGGTGCAGCCCCTGGTCGGGCTCAGAGCAGGGCCGATTGGGGAGTTGGGGCACCGCCCCCTGTCATGCACAGAGCAGGGCGGATTGGGAGGTTGCGATGCCACCCTCAGTCACACTCAGGGTAGGGCCAATTGGGGGGTTGGGGCACCGCCCCCTGTCACACTCAAGGCAGGGTCGATGGGGAGGTTGTGGCGCCACCCCCTGTCATGCACAGAGCAGGGACGATCAGGGGGTTGGGGCGCCTTCCCCTGTCAGGAACAGAGCAGGGCCGATAGGGAGGTTGTGGCCCTGCCCCCTGTCACACACAGAGCCGCAGGGCAATCAGGGGGTTTGGGTGCTGCCCCTTGTCACGCTGATCCTGGTGCCGGGAGGCCTCGCGGCTCCGCTGATCCCGGTGCTGGGAGGCATATTACCCTTTTACTATATAGAATAGAGGCCTGGTGCATGGGTGGGGGCTGGCTGGTTTGCCCTGAAGGGTGTCCTGGATCAGGGTGGGGGTCCCCACTGGGGTGCCTGGCCAGCCTGGATGAGGGGATGATGGCTGTTTGCAGCTGGTCACACACCCTTCAGGGTGGGAGTCCCCACTGGGGTGCCTGGCCAGTCTGGGTGAGGGGCTGAGGGCTGTTTTCAGGCTGGGACTGAAGCTCCCAACTGCTCCTTTTTTTCTTTCTTTTTTTTTTTTTCTGGGCCAGCTTTAGCCTGACTCCAGCTCTGAGGCCTCAGCTGCTGAAAGCAGGTATCTGGTTTGTTTAGGTTCTATAATCGAAACTCTGTATCAACTCCAGCTCTGAGATCCCAGCTCGCTGAAAGCTGGTTTCTGGGGTTTTGTTTAGCTTCTATATTTGTTACAATGTTTCAAACTACAGGCTCAGAGGCTGGCAAGGCAGGTGGGGAACGTTGGAGTCCTCCGTCACTGAAGCAAGCAAGCCTCATATTCAGTTTAAGCTGCCTGGCTGCCGGCCGCCATCTTGGCTGGCAGTTAATTTGCATATCTCGCTGATTAGCCAATGGGAAGGGTAGCAGTCATACGCTAATTACCATGTTTCTCTTTTATTAGATAGGATATATATCTCATGACATTTATCATTTTAATCATTGTTAAGTGTACACTTCAATGGCATCAAATACATGCCCACTGTTGTACAGCCATGACCACCATCTATCTATCTTCTAGAACTTTTCCAGCATCTCAACATGAAACTCTGGGCCCATCAAACAAGAACTCCACCTGAGCCCAGCCAGCGTGGCTCAGTGGTTGAGCGTAGATCTATGAACCAGGAGGTCATGGTTCAATTCCTAGTCAGGGCACATGCCCAGGTTGTGGGCTTGATCCCCTGTGTAGGGCATACAGGAGGCAACTGATCAATGATTCTCTGTCATCATTGATGCTTCTATCTCTCTCTCCTTCTCCCGTCCTCTCTAAAATGAATTAAAAAAAGAAAAGAAAAGAACTCCACCTGATGCAGGGGCTGTCTTGAGCTTCCCAGAGGAACCAACAGAAGATTTCCAGATTGAATTGGTGCAAAGGGTGAAAATGTCAATGAGACGATGGCTGCTGTCTGACTGACAGCACTTGTAAGGTGTGCATCAGCTGTAAGACGCATCCTAATTTCAGAGACATTAAATGTGGAAAAATATGTTGCTTAGAACTAAAAAAATGATGAATCTCCCAGGAGTAGCAAATCACAATCAGGCTCCATAGATGGGTTTCAGGTGGGTCAGAGTGTTGTTCTCTGCCCTCAGGGAGGCCAGGCAGGACCCAGGGCAGTGGAAACCCTTGGGCTGAAAACCATCAGCTTGGCGTAGCATTATCCATTTATCCCATGCGCCCTAAAACGTGTCATGTCAGAAGGGCTGGGAAGCACAGCTTTGGAAGATTCTCATCTTTAGCCAGATTTCTTATTTTGTGTTTATGACAGCATCATCTGTGTGCATCAGAAAGCCGGGGCTACTGATGGAAGACCTGTTCAGATACGCTTGGACTAATGAAGCAGCAAACCTCTTGATCCAAAACATGGAAACTGATCCAAGCCATTGAGTTCCTTTCTACATCATGCTATTAAAAGGTTAAACAGAAATGACTTTAGAATGCTTATCAGAAAAAAATGCATGCATACCCTTTCAACCAGTAATTCCATTTGTATTAGGTTAAGATAGCTTTGGCTCTAGGTAATATAAACCCAAACTCAACTGGCTGAAAGGAAAGCAAACTTATTTGACTTTACAAGAAGCTCCGAGAAATGAGGTTGTAGGGCTGGTTAATCTGGCAGTTCACCAGGGCATTAAGGACCCGGGTGGTTTCCACCTTTCCCCTCTGCCACCCTCAGCTTCATTGCCTCGTTCTCGGACTAAGTCCTCTCATGGCTTTGTGAAGGCTGCACAGCTCTAGATGTGACAGAAGAATGTCCCTGAGCCCCTTGTCTTTTCAAGGTCCCATCTGCTTTCTGCTATTTCCCATTGGGCGGAATCGAGTTGGATGCCCAGCCACGAACCAATGACTGCCAATGAGAATGGGACCCTGTGACTGGCCTACACCAATCAGGACTTCATTCTGACTCATGAGGAGTGGAGGTGGACCCGGAACCAAATCAATTCTGTTAGCGAAGAAGACATGGGGAGGGGCTATCTTTTGAGCAGACGAAGGAAAATGTCTGTGGAACCACTTTTAGGAGCAGTCTTCCAAGCTGCAACTCCACGGTGATTGTACACTCATTGCCGTATTATTTTTAAAGGCAAAATTTTAGACTTAACCAGAAAGTCTATTAATAGAGGACCTGATAAATAAATCATGGTGCAGCCATAGTACAAAATAGTTATTAGGAAGGAGTGAGCTAGATATGTATGCATTCAACATGGATGGATGAAATGTAGTTTCAGTAAAGAAAATGTAGAACAATAATCAAAATAGACATAGAGTTTGTGTTCTGGTCTGAAGGGGATTAGGATGGGTGGTGGTGGTGGAGAATTTACACTTAATAAGTTATATACTTTTGATTGTTTGACTTTTTAGCACAATATAATACATTTGTGATTTTAAAAGATTAAGTTTGTTTCAATGGAGAAGGAGATAGAATATGACTATGGCAATAGTATATTGCTAGTAATGAGATAATATTCCCCTCCTACATGCAGCCACATGTATAAGTAAATTAATATTTTATTACTATCTTATTTTGAGGTCTCATGTCCACACAGGGGTATGCTTACTCTTTGGTAGTTAATAGTGTAGCCTCTTGAGCTGGGCTGTCCAGTATGGTAACAACTAACCACATGTGCCTGTTTAAATTTAGACGAATTAAAATGAAAAGTTCAAGTTCTCAGTCACACTAGCCACATTTCAAGAGCTCGGCAGCCGCACGTGGCCAGGGGCCGCTGTGTTGAACAGCTTAGATTACAGAACATTTCAATCATTGCAGGAGGGTCCATGGGACTGTACCCCTCTCAGCCTGGCTGCGCTAAGTTCAAGTATGCTTCGTCCCTGTAGTTATGTGACTTTGAGCAAGTTATTAATCTTTGTTCCTTCGAGTGGTCTAGGCATTAAAACCGATGATGATGATAGTATTTACTTCACAGAACTGGTGAGCAGATTGATATTCTTAGTGCCTGGCACACGGTAAAACATGAATAAAGTTACCCATGATTGTAATAATTGTTATTAAAAGCATTTCTGCCAACATTGACCAAGCACTAATGAAACTCTGGACATTGTCCTCACACCGTTTTATAAATAAAACTTAGGTTTGACAAGTGAAGTAAAGCTTCCATCTCAAGAAGAGGCAGGCAGCGAGTCTGCGCCAGGTCCCATGCCGAGGCTTGTGTTTCTTGGTGCTTGAACTGTAAATGACCTTTTGTTTTAGGGGCTGGGGAGGGCCGAGTGGTTAACCCTCCCTCTGGCGTCCTTGCCCCCCGCCTGCCCTTCTCCCTTTCTGAACAAGAGCTGACTGATTTCAAAGGACAGTAGGACTTCAGATTTCAGATGAACTTGATTTGTTTGGTGGTGGAAGCGTCAGAGACGAGAGGACAATGAAATTTATTAGCCCTTGAGTACCCATTTTCTGTGGTGCGTGCATATTCTCTGCTTCTTCTTGTGGGTTTTACAAAAGTCGAATAGTCCTTTTAAAAGGAAACCACTTTGTGACCAAATTAAAGAAGGGGAAATCTTGCTAGGGGATGAAACAGGAAGAGACGATTATCTTCAAGAGCTCCTCATCAACGCTGAAATCATCGGGTGTCTCCGCTGGAGGGTTCGCACACAGCCCCCTGCTTGGGGCGAGGGCATCTGTAAGAAAGGATGTGACAACTGCAGACATTAATTATGGGGGTTCGTGAGAAGGGGCTGGAGGTGCCATTCTCACTCACCCATTTAGGAGGGGACTTGTGTCTGTCACAACTTCTTGGGTTGGACCTGGGTTCGTCTTCACCGGTGGAAATGTCCCCATTAACGAGAGAACCTTTTGAATTGTTTTTCTGATTGTGTTGCGTGCTGTCCACAAGATGTGTTCCATGTTAGTGGTGAGGAGGAACCCCGTAACAGCACAGAAAAAGAACTGGCATCTGCAGATAAGCTCTGGCTTTGCCGTTCATTTCTTCAGCTACAATTCCGGTTGGCTACTCTTTCCCTGTGAGTCAACATTGACAGTGAAGTTCTGGCCATGCGCTGAAGTGCTATGGGAAACACGCCTTCGGTTTTCTCAGCCTTCCTAAGCTGAGGGCATGTGTGCGCCTGCTCCGGGGAGAGGAAAGGACGGATGCAGCCTTGGAAAGGCCACTGAGGGTGGGTTTGATAGGGTGCCATGGCGTCGTGTCTGGGGATTAGAGAAAAGGAAGAGGATGTTTCAGTAAGACCCACTCCGGCTGTTAAACCAGCTGATGTTAACAGTTAGTCAGGATTTATCTGTACCCTGTGAAAACTGAGCTTTGAATTCAGTTCGTCTTTCTAGCTTCCAAATAGTGAATTTGAAGTTATTTTAGGCACTTCACTGTGTAATCGATTTTGGATAATTTACCTTGAAAACCTGAATCTGAATAGAAAAACAGGAAAGAGCAGGACATGTTTACTCTGTTATGTTATTTCGTCCTCTCCAATGCAGATTACGAGGTTTTTTTGTTTCTGGAATATGACCTATTGAACATAAATTGTAGCACCAGACCTAGAACATTCGCCACATTGGCTTCTGTAATAAGCTCCAGGCGGGCAGGGACCATTGTGCCTTTTGTTGTTGTTGTTATATCCCAACACCTCCTACTGTCCCTGGCGTATCGCGGCCATTCCGTAAACATCTGAATGTGTGAATGAGTCTGTGGGTCCTGACATTTATGTGTGTGTGTTGAAGGATCTTTACTTTGAGAGTTAACATATTTCCATTTATTTTCACGGTTGGATCCTTAGATGTTTGATATGATAACAGCCGAGATAACCACATCCTTCCACACAGCTGCTTCCCAAGTTCTCCTGTCCACGCAGACATTTCTCTCCCAACACTTCTTTTTCGGTGGATCCTGGATTGGGAAGTTTCCAGCCAGGAATGGTTACACTCGAAAGAAGCTTTTCTCCTTATTCTTCCTGATGCCGTCACAAATTATATGCTTAAAAAGAAATAAAATATTTCTTGGAGTTGAGAGGTTGTAGTTAAGAAAGCTATGTTATTTAGAATTCATATCATATACTTCCTGTGGTTGTGACTAAGATTTCCTTTCACGTAAAAGGGGAGAAATCCTCTCCCTGAGTGTCACAGAATGGGTTAGAATCCTGAGTGGGTCCTGATCCTTTCCTTCATCCTTATTCCCAGTGGCTGCTGCCGAAGCAATCATGCGTCCAGAACAGCAAAGGAATAAATGACTGCTGGGCCTGTTCAGTGCAAATGGCTCCCATTTCCCAGGATGGGCTCTGCCCTTTCACAGCTATATACCTTGGCACATGCTCTTTCTACTTCGGAGAATGCCATCCCCATCTATGTCACTTGGCAAATTCTAACCCTTCAAGAGCTAGCTCAGGTGTAGGTTCTTATTTGGACTAAGGAGCAATGGTGGTGCCCAAAAGGGTGGCGGAGAAAGTGTTCTCTCTTGGGAGCAAATAGCTGAGGCTCCTTTCTCCTTCAGTTGGACAAGCGAGTCCTAATATGGTTACTGGCTGTGGTATACATGTTAACTACAGTTAAGCTGGTAAGACTTGAGCATGATTAAATCACCATCACAAAAATTTGCAAAATAGCAGGAAAGCATCACCCATAATGTGTCTCCCCCTAGCACCTTTGTGGCTTCAATGGATGCATTTGGAGCCACGTCTTTCTAGAAGACATGGGTAAAGACATTCTTTTTAAAAAAAAAAAAATTATTGATTTTTTACAGAGAGGAAGGGAGAGGGATAGAGAGTTAGAAGTATCGATGAGAGAGAAACATCGATCAGCTGCCTCCTGCACACCCCCTACTGGGGATGTGCCCACAACCACGGTACACGCCTCCGACTGGAATTGAACCTGGGACCCCTCAATCCACAGGACGACGCTCTATCCACTGAGCCAAACCTGTTAGGGCAAGACATTCTTATTTTCCTAGCTCTGCCCAGATCTGTGTGTCTCTCTCTCCACTAGACATCAGGGAATCGCCCTTTCCCCTGAAGGAAGGGTCAGCTGGCAGAGCTGTTGAAATTGCCCCCAAATGGGAGTGTCTTGGTGTTTTCTGCTGTCCAGACAGTGCGGCAGATGTGCAGCAGGCATCCGAGTCAGCTCCCTATCCTGGCCCCAACATAGGTATCTACTACTCTCTTTGGAGAGTCCAGGGTGTGAGTGAGTTTTGGAAGAGACCCGGAAGGACTGGGAGCTGTAGGCCACACTGTGAAGCTTCCACCATTCCCAGAGAACCCAAGACCTGAGTCTGTTCCTTGGGGTGGACAAGAACACAGGAAGCACCAGACTGACGACTTCCTTTCCATGTGTGCAGAGGAGTCTCCCCTCCATCAGCAGGATTCAGCCTCTGGTCCTCAAGCTTCCCCCCTGTGACTCATCCACCTACGAAGCCTTTGAAATTGCCACAGCATCATGCAGTAAGCTGGAGCTTCAGAGCTTCTGGAAGGTGGAGGCTCCTGGAAAACCAAGCCCACGGGTAAGTGGCGTGTGTGAATGGAGGTGGCTGGGGAGCAGGTGGCCCAGAACGGGTCACTCCCCATTGAAGAAACATTTCTCTCTAACCTAGATGGTCAACTATCTCTGGATACATCCATTTTGTCCTTTGACAACATGAATGTTTACATCTATTCCTGCTTATCCTCTATGGACCTTACCTGTGCATAACATTTTTTATTATATTTCACTTCAATTGTCAGAGAACACCTTGTTATCTTCTGGGTAGAAGATGCAGGAACAGCTTCAGTCTGGGCATTTAAGGTGTTTTGGAGTCACCATGATACGCAGTCTGTGTCTGATGGAAGGAAGGTGTGGGATTTGTTCTGCAACTAGAAAGCCTGAGAGTTATTTTTCCCACAGAGCATATTTATTTCTCTTTGACAGTATGTGAGGTTATGCACTCTATTTCTATCAGGAGAAAGAAAACAGGATATAATAAAAGCTTGTGACGTTACACTGGGTATAACCCAAAGCACTGATTTTCTTTCAGATGAGGCCTCCCATTTCAATATCCAAAGGGACTGAGAATGTTTAACATTCTGAGAACACGCTGAGCTGAATTTAAGTGAAAGGTGATCCTTTCATTCTTGCTTTTAAAATAAACTATATAATTAAATGGCTATAGATACTTCTTTTGTGGGAGGAAAACAGCAGTCAAATTCTTTGCAATCATGCCAACTGGGCAGTAGGTTCCTACCCATTTGGTAAAATAGAGAATCAATACCAATCAGAAAACAATAAATGCTAACAACAGGGAAAGGCTCACAGGAGCCACAGGCGATAAAAGATTTAAAATGTGGATAAAACGTCACAGGTCAGCATTAAAATAGACAATACATTTCTCTGCCAAGGCAAAGCATCCAGCTGTTAACCAGAGGTGCGAAACAGACCAAGTCACACTGGGGCGGGGTGGGGAGGGGGCAAAGAGCAAACCCCAGGCAACCATTTCGCTTCCCCTTCGCTTCTCTGGGCAGAAAGCAGTCTCCATTCATGGGGAGACAGTCACTCCATAAGCAGCACTTTTTTTTTTTTAAGTTAAAAAAATCTCTGGAAATATAAGTCTTGTTCATGCACAATTTCTAGGATTATAATATTTGGGGTTTGAGAACAAAGGGATCAGACTTGATTTCAGAAAGGGAAAGATGGTTTACCTGTTGGTTAATTGTGTAAATGAATAAGATGCTTTAAAATACTCACTAGGAAAATAACAAAGTCAAAAAAAGGTCCACTGTAGCCCTAGCCGGTTTGGCTCAGTGAATGGAGCGTCATCCTGAAGGCCAGAGGGTTCGATTCCTGTCAAGGGCATGTACCTCAGTGGCAGGCTTCTCGCCAGCCCAAACCCAGGTCAGGGCTCGTGCAGGAAGCAACCAATCAATGTGTTTCTTTCACATTGATATTTCTGTCTTTCCCTCTCTCTTCCACTCTCTAAAAATCAATGGAAAAATATCCTTGGGTGAGGATTAAAACCAAAAAAAGGTCCATTGTAGACTGAATTCTGATGGAAAGGAAACTAAAGCCGTCTCCAACTGGAAGAGTTCTGTGGGCTTGGTGGAAACTGGAAGGGTTCTGTGGGCTTGGTGGAAAGGAATCTCCGTAGGCAATAATGCTAAGAGATCGTCAGTTCTTACTGAGTGGCCTCTCCTCAGGGTAATTTCCATATTTCAAAGCCAAACTCTTAACACAAAACAAAAATCCCCAGAAAGTAATGTTTTGGCATCCAGCCATCATCAAGGGAATGCATTTGGCAAATATAAACCAATTTTATTATTTTTTGCCAAGTCATGGAGAGTGGGTCTGTATCCTCACCACTTGAAAGAATGCAGTCACCCTCCAATCAGAGGCCGCCCATTCCAGGTGGCCCAGGTGACCTGATCTCATGTCCCTTAAAGTCGCTGGTCTACCTGCACCTATGCCTTATGGTCTCAGTTCCACAGCTCGGCTTGCCATGATACATTGAGTATCTATTTAAGCGACTAGACTCTATACTAGAAACTTGCACATAAACTTCATGGCACTTTAAATTTAGAATTTAGAATGTTTTAAAAGTGGTTGTAGAAGCAAATTTATGTCCTTGTGTCAAAATGAACTACAGAGTTAATCACAGGGGCATAGTAACAACATCTAGTTCCTGTTTGTGTTCCCCAGCTGGCCATCTGGCTTTTCTTAATCTTTCAAAGTTTATGTAATAATTACTAATACTTATTGGGCACACACAACCCTTCATATGGTTTTTTTTTTTGCATTTTATTCTCATAACATCCCTTTGAGATGCTATGGCGTAGTGAACTTGGCCAAGGCCACCCAAGTCTACTGCCAAGCTTGAGCCAAGGCAGTTTGCTGCATGTGACTTCCTTCAGAGTTAGGCAGTGTGGACTGTGTCAGTATTCACGTGCATCTCACCTGGTCACTCAGCTAATTCCCCTGCCCTGGAACTGCCAATACTTTCAGTCCTGATGAACCTCATCCAATTTTCTTCCTCTTAGATTTGCTTTACCCATTTATTTCCTGTCTCCAGAATTGTCTTCCATGATATGTGGATATCTAAAATGCTTGTTTTCTCGGTGTGAAATGAAACCCATATCATTGTTTGATTGATCATCCTTGCTGTTCTAGCTGGCTTAGTTTCAGTAATGTAGTTGTTCCTTCAATTTGCCGGCACCCTGCAAAGAAAGTGACTCCCATGTTATTTACATATTGATGTGTGAGACCTGAAAATTATAATGGTGGCATCTGATCATGCAGTATCAGTACTGCCCCTTTCCTTATTCTTTCTGAAATGGTGACACAAACCATTATCCCCTGGCTCAATATTTTCCTGAGCAATGTGATATTTTTGGAAAGATCTAAAATACAAGAGTTTTCTTTGTTGTTGTTTTTAGTGGCTATTCTTCCTTCAGACGAAGTTGTGGTAAAACTGGTCTCCAGTTGGAAACATTTTAATTAAGAAACATAAGAAGAACTCAACGGTGAAAAACACATTTGGGAACAATGAGGTAAAAATATTAATGTTTCGTGTCCATTATAGCATTATTTATAATAGCTAAAATTTGAGACTTCTGTAAATGTGCGTAAATAAGAAATTGGTTAAAGAAATCAGATGCCATCCATATGCTGCCCTGAAAAATTATATTTTAGAACAGATTTTACTAGTAAAGGTATGAGAGAAATGTTTATGATCAATTATTAAGTGACAAAAGCAAAGGATAAAGTGTGAGTCCCTTAATATAAGAACTATTTAGAGGTGTATTTTTCCTTTTCCAAAAATACAGTTTTTAAACTTTTTGGTCTCATTTTTGGTTTGCAATTTTTATATTATTGTGGACCGACCACATAGTCTCTATGATATTGGTTCTTTGGAATTTATTGATATTTTCTTCTGATTTGGTACAGGCCCAAGGGGCAGCCAGTTTTTATCACAGTTCATGTGATAGCTCAAAATGAATGCCCATATGTGTGATTGGGCTTGGCATCCCAATTATTCTCAGATATCTCCCAAATCAAAGTGTGTAGCATTAATATTTGTGCTAGATACTTGTCTGGATTTTGCAATGTAAAGGACACGTCTTTGGCCAGTTCTAGTATGCAAGCTAATGGCTTAGCCTCTGGATTAACCATTTTGGTTTCTGGGTCTGACATTTTATAATTTCAACATTAATCAATAAATAATGATCTATTGGTTGACCTTGGTTATAGATCCAGGTTTTTCCAATTCAACACTGTTAACATTTTGAGCCGGAGAACTTTTGCTTGTTGTGCGGGTGTTGCTGCCTGGGCATTGGAGAATGTTTGACGGCATCCTTGACCTCTCCCTACCAGATGACAGTGTCAGAGCCCTCCTCTCATCTGTGACCATTAAGATGTCTCCAGACATTGCCAGATGTCCCCTTGGGCACAAAATCAGCCCCAGTTGAGAACCAGCACTATAGAGAAATGGCAAGTTCCCTTTTAAAACCAGTGACTGAGTGTGAGTTTCACTGAGTCAATAAGCACATGCATTGAGTCTTTAATGCCTACCAGGCACTGTGGTTTCCCAGAGCAGTTTTATTTGTCCACGGAGAAAGAAAGCCGTACTCTGCCTTACCCTCAAGAAGCCATCTGTGGTAGATGCTGACATAACACCAGGCTTCAATCTGTACAATGGAGGGGCTCATTGGAGCTCTTAGGAGAATGTGTGCACAAGAGTCAAAGACTGCTGGGGCAGAGGTGTCACTCAATAGATTGTAGCTTTTACTATTACTATTATGCACACTGAGCTCATGCATATGGAGAAGGGCCCATCAACCAGCTTGACTAGTCTCCCTCTTCAGCTCATGATACACACCATACCCCTACATCTTTCTGAAATGTTTTTATCAAAACAACCTCAGTTGTGTCCATGAACAAACAAGCAAACAAACGAGTTAAAGAAAATAATGTGAATCAAGCAAGTGTCTGGTCAATAGTTAAAATTCATGCTCCAAGGCCTCTGCGTGGGAAGGAAGAACAGTGAACTCTGCCACAGCATGTGGCCCAGGCATGCTATTTATGTCTTGGGTGGCGCATAGATTCTACTGCTGGAGGAATGAATGGCTGTTAGGAGAGTTCTTCAGCCTGCTTCATTATCTGTTTTAAACTCTCAGGGCTCCATCTGGGCCAACAGGAAGCCTGCTTTTGATTTAAATGTGCTCTGAACAAGCTCCTTCTAAGGCTTTCCAAGAATTAATTACAGAGCTTAGTAAAGGCGCCTGCCGCAAAGTCCCAAGGATGGCTTTATGAGCAATTACAGCAGCCGCATGGATGCC
This sequence comes from Myotis nattereri, assembly GCF_964212035.1. Lineage (NCBI taxonomy): Eukaryota > Metazoa > Chordata > Mammalia > Chiroptera > Vespertilionidae > Myotis > Myotis nattereri. The sequence goes on along the minus strand of NC_138086.1, from coordinate 61,281,539 downwards.
AGCAGAATAAGAATTTCCTTGGAGAACTGCTTGGAACGAGAGGACTGGCCTGTGGAAACAGGCACGCAGGGTTCCCATCTATAGCTCACCGGGGGAATGTAGAGTTACAAAGCAAGGAGAGTCGGGTTCACTCACACAACATCTGGGTGATCAGGCAATTGTAGACCTTGCCTTGTGTAACCTGACCAAAGAGAGAGAGAAAGAAAGAAGGAGGGAGAGAAAGATTTTGATATGTAGCAATTGGAGCCCTGTAGAGGGAAGGAAACACCCAAGTGCTCATCGGGAGGGTGCAGAGCCGAAGAATGCTGGGATCTGGTTTGCATGGCTGTACAGTATGGAACCCTGCACACTTCACTGCTTGCAACTCTGGGGATGAAGCAAATCCATCCAGGGCCTCTGAACCATGGCAGCAATGGAGCGAGTTCCTGAACGCATGTTTGTTTACTTTAAGAGGGCAAATTGAATAGTGTTGGGTTCCTTGCTAAAAAGTTTCAGTTGGCCCAGCTGGCATGGCTCAGTGGTTGAACATCCACCTATATGAACCAGGAGGACACGATTTGATTCCCAGCCAGGACACATTCCTGGGTTGTGGGCTCAATCCCCAGCAGGGGGCATGCAGGAGGCAGCAATTCAATGATACTCTCTCATTATTGATGTCTCTATCTTTCTCTCCCTCTTCCTTCCTCTCTGAAATATATACATATACATACATATATATATGTGTGTGTATATATATATATGTATATATATATATATTTTTTTTTTAAAGTTTCAGTTGGTTGTGTCGGCAGCATGAGATGACAGGATGCAGAGGTGAGGTCAGTGGGAAACTGACTGAGAATAGGTGGCTCTTTGGCTAAGCAAGGGTTGCAGGTGCCTTCCTGGGACAGGTACTAGCTGCCTCTTACAGGGCAGGCTCCCTTCTCCCTTGTACAGGGGTGGAGCTGAAATGGCTTTCCATGGCTGCTTAGTGAACCACTGAAGTAATGACTAATCGGCACTGCTACCTTCAGAATCCTACCATTTTGAGGTGCTAGTGTAGTGGGAGGTCCTCCACCTCCCATTCATGATGGTAATGATGGTAGATGCCAAAGGGGTAGAAATTTCAATATAAATATCTGCCAGTGTAATAGAGGTTTCATGGGACTTAATTAGGTGTCTCTCACCAAGGATCTGTGTGTCCCCTCTCTCCTGTGTCAGGGCTGTCAGATGCTAGGCCAGCTCTGCAGACATGAACCTTGGTCTCCTGGTGACACTAATTAAAGAGTGTGGCCTCTGGAAGCCTACTGCACTTTCTGGGTCTGTCTGGTGCCAACATTTTCATGCACACAAGAAATGCAGGCTTGTTCCTTGCCCACAGATCTGTGAATATTCCATACAAAGGCCTGGGGCCCTGGGCCAAAAGCTCAATTACCATAATTGAGAAAAAATAAATGTAAAAATTAAATTTGCTTCCCTAATTTTCAGGCAACCCTTTTGCTCTTAATCATTCCTCCCTGTTCTTACCAATTTGGGGAAATGAAATTCTCCAGTTGAATGGGCGGGTAATTCTCACCAACTTTGACCAGACAGCACAAGCCTCTTAGTGTACTCAGCATCCAGTCTCATGGCTTTCATATCAGCTAACTCCCATATTCACCTCTCTATCCCAGACCTTCCTCCCAAGACAGGTTCGCATCTCTAACATGACCACGCTCAACTCCTGAATTTACTGCTGCAAATCAGCGCCACTCACAGTTTCCCCAGCTCAGGAAGTGGCAACCTCAGCCCTCTAGCTGCTCAGGCGAAACACCTTGTCATCATTCTGGACTCTTCCCTTTTCTTCATCCTTTCCCCACACCCTCCAGTCTGCCAGGACAATCTATGACTCTTTCTTCAAAATACATCCAATATCCAGCCATTTCTCTGCTACCACTCTGGTCTGTGTCACCTTTATCTGTCACCTGGATTACTTCAGTTAGTGAAGAATCTGGACCCAATTCCAATGTGTATGTGTCTGGTGGGGGAGTGGGGAGGTTTCCCCACACATCCAACAAGTAACTGTTTGACCAGCTGAGTACTTTACAATTGCTGATGAATGCCCCACCTAAGAAAAAGTGTTATAGGAGTTTATTTGAGCCAAATTGATGACAACAGTGGGGAAGCAAAATGTCAACAGATTGAGAAAATGCTCCAGAAAATGGCAGTTTTGCAGCTAATTTTATATGTTAGACTCAAAGGAGGAGATGTTAAGAGTGTTATGTGAAATCCATTGGTGGTCTGTTAAGGGGGCAGGAGAAAGCAAAGTGGGGAGATCTCTGAGTTGGATAAAAAGTAAAATGGAGAGAACATACTTCTCTTACATCAATGGGTACAAGGTAGTTAATAGACATTTACAGCGTACAGAGATGGTACGCTGGTATGTCGGGAACAAGATCGCAGTGTGGTCTAGTGCGCTGCTGCCTGCGGTTGTGCCTTCGAGGGGTCTGGAAAAGAAGGTTACTCTGACATTTCAAAGGCATGTTATCTTAGATGCACAAAGACAATATACAAGAAAGCCACATGCTCGCACAGGACTCCCCGCCATGACCCACTTCTAGCTAGGAATTCTTACATTCAGACCACCCTGTGTGGTATCTTTGATTTGTAAGACCCACCAAGCGAGCCTTTCCTGCCCTTGTCAGGTTTAGAATGTGGCCCCTTCTTTGTCCACACAATTCAACTCAATTGTGACCCATTCTACCCAGAGATAGCATCAGATTCCACAGGTGAAGGGCTCAGTCCTACGAGACTGTCCCCACCCCCCGACCTTGGAGACCAGGAGCAAGCCCAGGTTGTCCCCTGTGCTCTGACTGGCCTATAGATCGGAGGTTCCAGAGACCCCCTCCCTGGGTAGGTTAATTTGTGAGAGCAGCTCACAGAACTCAGGGAAGCATTTTATTTACCAGGTGACTAGTTTATCATAAAAGGATGTACCTCAGGATCAGCCAGATGGAAGAGATGCCTCAGTGAGGCACAAGAAAGGGCACACAGCTGCCATGCTCTCTGGTGCACCAACCCAGAAGCTCTCCAAACCCCTCCTTTTGGATTTTTACGGAGGCCTCATTACATAGGCATGATTAATTAAATCATTGGCTATTGGTGATGTTTTCAACCTCCAACCGTCTCCCCTCCCCAGAGGTGGGTGGAAGGAGCCTGGTTAAGGGGTCAGACTGGAAGTTCCAAGGCTTTTACTACCCGTTGGTTTCTCTGGAGTCCCATCCTCAGGTGATCTGGGGGAATTCCAAAGGTCACCTCAGTAACATGACCAACCTTTAATCCCTCTCATCACTTAGGAAATTCTAGGGGTTTTAGGAACCTCTGTGCCAGGAAGGGGTTGAAGACCAAATATATATTTCTTTTTTTAAATCACAGCATCACTATTAGATTCTTTAGGATCTCCTGATGGGTCTTCTGACAGTGTGTCTGTTCTTCAACACAGCAACCTGTGATCCCTTTAAAGCCTAAATCTCATCGTCTCACTCCTCCACCTACAACTCTCCAGGGACACCCCATTTCAATGAGAATAAAGCCAGGCCCTTAGAGTGGATTGCATGATCAATGGCCCCCACACCCTTATCTCACTGACCTCTTTCCTTCCCCTTTCCCTCTTGCTCACTCTGCTTCCGCAACACAGGCCAGCTTACAGCTCCTACCTCATGGCCTGGTACTAACTGTTCCCTCTGCTGGAATGTTCTCCCTCAGCCATCCACAAGGCGAACTGCCTTGCCTTCAAAGAAGCTCAAATATTCACCCTGAGGCCTGCTCTGGCAACCCTATTTACAATTGCAGTCTGCCCCACTTTCTGTCCAAATTCCAAACTCCCCTGTGGGAGCAGCTAGACTGGGTTTAGATCCAGGATCTGCTCCTTACCAGCCATATGACTTGGGGTCAGTTATTTAAATTTGCTGAGCATCACTTCCTCTTCTATAAAATGGGATAAGTACTTCCTGCCTATAGGATTACTGCATGGAGTCTATGAGATCAGGTTCATTGCACAGTGCAAAATCTGGCACAAAGTAAGCATTCAGTACATGGTAGCTGCTGTGAGAGGATTCATGGGAAGAGGAGGGGCACGTCTGGCATTTGAGAATTAGAATGACTCAGAGGTGGAAGCATCTATGTGAACAGTTTTCAATGTTTGCAAACAAACATTAGGGTAGATTTTCTCAAACTCATTTTATGACATATATAGAAAATAATATAAGGATTCTATAATTACATTTATATATAACATCCCTGCCTTTTCCCTCTTACTTTTTACTCTTTGGCCATAATAATTGCAGACAAGAATGTGGCCTCTCCATCATGGATGGATATATTTGACCAAATGCTCTCTTTCCTGCTGTAGAGAATAATGTGACTACCTGCATTAGAAAGTAAACGACTTTCCCTTGAGACTCTGACCTGGGCTCGGTATAATATAAGCCTATGCTGTCTAAATCCAAGTAAGTTTTTTTTTTTTAATAAAAAAAAAAAAGGAAGGAGAAAGGGAAAAGAAAGCTCAATATTTTCTTTCACTTTTCCTGAGTACTTTTTGTCCAAAGCAGAATTCATGAACAAAGATGATGGCCTTTATTCATGGCACCGGACAGTCTACTCTCTTTATGCAGGCCATCATTAGCTTCCTCTGGGAGATCTGAGTCCTGCATGTGTTTAATTAGATGCAATTTTTGGAGATGAAGGAGAAATGATTACATTATCCGGGCTCCGAAAAAACAAAGGATCCTTATTTCAGCCACCCATCAGGCCTTGCCATCTAGCGTATTACATGCTATAACTCAAATGAAAACATTTCACCTGAAAGTACAGCACCCCTCCCTGTCCATGATATCATTAAAGGAAATCATTAAGCATTTATGCAGCACTTTGTGCCAGGAAAGTGCTTTACAGTTATTTTTATTGCTCACCGAAACCCTCTGAGGCAGTCCTTCCCTACATCTTAAAACCAAATCAGAGAGAAGAGGCTAAACTACTCAGGGTCTTAGAAAGAAGAAACGACTGGATCAGAATGAGACCTTTGAGTGCCAAAGTCAGCTGTTTTATTTAATCCACTGACCCACTGACCCACGAGGTTTGAAGTTTATTCACTGTATAAGGGGTTAGCTGACTTGGGATTGACTCTTTTTGCTTTAATACCTAGATCATTGATGGTGTAGACCTAGTACAAGAACTACACCATTTGCAATCCCTTTCTTTTATTGTGTCCTGATAAACTTTTAAAAGGCAGTGTATTTTCAAAGATAGTCTTTATTATGCTAAGATATTAAATAAACACTGGAACCTCTATGACTTAGCCCTCATACTAAGTTTTGCATTTCATGTTGGAAGGCACTCCTCCATCTAGTGACTCAGGGATCCAGGTTTCCAAGGTAACTGAAGAAGGAGGCAGGCAAGTGTGGACACATTCCTGTTGCTAAGTACTCTGAACCAAGGTGATGCACAGCCCATCAGCCCTGCTGCTTAAAGTCTTTGGCTCTGGACTAACTGCAGTGGAAGCTGGGAATGTTGGTACGCATGCGGACCTGTTGGAGACCTTATGCCTCTCCCATAGGCTGGTTTTGGTTTGATTTTAATTGTCTCTTTTAAACTTGGAATTCAACATGTTAGTGATAACATGTATCCAACTCTTACTTGAAATAGGTGACATGATACCCCTTGTAATATTTCTTGTATGGCCTCCCTTACACTTTATTATTTTCAAAGTCCTTTCACGGGTTTCATCTCACTTGATTGCAGCAGAAGGAGAATTTCTGATAGGCAAGGGGACTGCTGTATTTCCTTTCCATTTTCTCAGGTTCAACAGCTGTGGTACCTGGGAAGCAAGGTCTACGGCTTCAGGAGGGTTTATCCTGTTAGCTCAACCCCTGGGGCTGGTCTATCACCCAGGGCCACAGCCAGGAGCAGTATTTATTTCATGACTGGAACGAAATCTTGGCAGGCTGCTGCCTCTTCTTTTGTTCAGTATCAGTGATGTCAGCAATAGATTCGGCTTCCTCTTGTGTGTGTTTGTGGAACCTGAGAAGGTCGGAGGGCAGATTTGAAGGATGTGGGGAGCATGGGGGTGTGGACTGAATCTGGGAGTCAGGGTAGAGCTATTCTGTCCCCCAAACTGTGGAAAGCCCGGTTTTGGGAGCTGTGCACAGCCTTATCTAGTATCTTTGTTTCAGTAGTTATATATATATATAAAAGTTGAGATGATTCTAAAATTAAAATGGCACTAAAATAAAAATGAAATGTGAAATGGGTTGGAAAAACATAAGTAGCTGAAAGTTCTGGATTGTGGAGTGATTTGCTTTGGTGGTGGTGAGGGCAAACTCAGATTTCAGCTTTGGCTCCTAATGTATTGTCTTGAAACATGGTTACCAGCAGAGCAGATAGAGCCCATGGACCAGTTTCTGAAGAAGACCACTAGTGAATTTGTTTACGGATTGGTTGCCCAGTGCTCTGACTTTAGCCTCTAGGTCCTCAACTAATGCTGACAACTTTGACCTAATTTTCGGATGCAATTATAGTTTGGGTTGTGGCGCTTTTTCTCAGAACTCCTTCTCAGGATAGCTGCCAAATGCTCTTTCTGTAATTGTGTTGTAAAGTCTGAGGAAAGTTGTCTTGGGTCAGTGCCCAGGACCTAATGCCCCAATTGTAGACACACATGGCTGCGATCTGTGTACTCCATCAGAGCTGACACCAGGCCTGGGCCACCTTCTACCACTGTAAAGTGGAGACTCTCAATAGCTAGAAAGGTTCCCTGAACCCTATCAGTTGCCTAGGAGAAGTAAAGAATTTTATTTCTCTACTGGAGGCCCAATGCATGAAATTCGTGCAAGGGCCTTGGCCCCGGCCCCCGCCCGCCACCGCCACAGCCAGGGGCCTCTGCCACCTCTGCTGCGCCCCCCCACCTGCTGCAGCTTTGTCCGAAAGGAAGGACGTCCGGTCTAATTAGCATATTATGCTTTTATTATTATAGGTTATCGTAGCGATTCCTTAGTCCAGCACAGAAAGTCTTTCTCTTTCATAGAAAGCCCTGCTTTTGAAACCAGTGTTTCCTTTACAGATCACAGAACTCCAGCTTCCTGTGCCGCAAAAGGCTCGTGCAGCTCCCTTAACCTCTACTCTGTCCTTTGACATGAATAATTTGGGCAGCTTTCTGTTTCTTACAATCACATATGCCCTACCTAAGCCTCTGGAAATTGGAATGAATCTAGAGTTGGCACTGAAAAAAACATAGTCAAGATTCACCTCTCAAAATGTGAATATGGCATTGCTGCCCTCAGAACACTAGTATTTCTTGGGGAATCATAATGATTATATCAAAACACGGCCTCTTCTTTGGGCTTGTTTCTAAAAAAACAGCGACATTTAATCAGAAAAGGGATATATATTTAGCAAGGAGGGTGGAGGGTGAGGGAAAAAATGAGGAAAGAACAAAACTGCCCATATTAGCCTTTGCCTCTGGGTTGTGAGCTATTCTTATCCCGTCGGCACAAATTAATGAGGAAAAATAGTCCCCAGAAGAAATGTGGCTGGAGGCACCGATCTGCCCTCCATCCCCCCTCACACCAAGGGGGATGAGGTCTAGAGAAAGTCTCCCCAGTGGGAGTTACTGGGAAAGTGACTCCTTGGCCCCGGGTAAAACTTTCTCTTTATCAGCCTCCGGAGGAGAGTTAACTTAGGGCCAGGGGTGTGCACGTCGCTGCAAAGGGGAAGGAAGAACCTCTCTCCCTGTTTACAGTGTGGATGGGGAGGAGATATGTGGAGAGCGGCTACAGTATTTGGACAGGTTCAAGCCTCGGACTAATGAGAGGGCACAGTCCTCTCGTGGCCACATGCAAGTCCCAGCTTGGAGGGCAGGGCCCTCCCAGCACAATTATAGCCAACAGCTGTAGTTGTGAGCTGGAACCTATGGTCCGAACACGTGGCCCCACATGCCTGAGCGATGTGGGCTTGATAGAGTTCAGGTGCATGAATTGAGTAGGATCGAAACCCACCAGAATGTTGTAAACATCTTGACCACACCCTTACCTTGCCTCGTGGAATCTGGCTATAAAATAAAGACATGGCTTGTAGTCCGTGGTGCTGTCTCTCTCCATCAGAGAGGACAGCGTCCCACCCAGACCCAGCTTTCTTCTCTTGTCTGTCTTTTCTCAATCCTTCACCACCCCCTCTCAGGGTCACCGGACCTGGCTAAGCTGGCGCGGCACATAAGGCGCCCAATGTGGGGCTGAGTATGCCATGGCCGTGCCAGCTCGCCACAGACATGTTTGTGCCTTAGAAGTGACGAAAGGGCCTTGCAGAGCAGGATGTCCAGAGCTGGCCTGTGGGTTCACAGGTGAGAATCCTGGGAGAGGAGAGTCCTCTGCTCTCTGTACTTAGGGTCGCTGGGAAAGACTTCAGGAGAAAGTAATCCTGGGCAAACCTTGAAGGAGCTACAGCTACAATGAGGAGAAGAGGGAAAGAATACGGATGGAGGATCCTGTGTTGACATGACTGGAACTGAGCGGTCCGACTGGAGGGAAAGCTTTCTATTGGATTGCGGTGGTTAAAATAGAAATATTTCCTGAGTTTATGCCGCCTCCGTCTAAATCTCAATTACACCCGAATCCACCTCCCATGGAAATATTAACTATTGGGTTAGGCTGCTTAATCCAAGACAATATTCAACTTTATTTCAGACATTATAGTTAGGCTCATCTGGGATTTCAGGCGTGTGTGTGTGTGGGTGTGTGTGTGTGTGAATTCAGAAAGAGATGTAAGGAAATACACTAATAAGAAAGTCACCTTTTATTTTTAAAAGGGAATCTTAAAGCAATATTTCCATAACATTTCATTTGTTTTGAATAATTTGCATACTCAATTCCTAATTTTTCTTGGGTGCTAGCAGCAATGTGTAGGCACCTTGCAGTAATAAGGACACCTTACATTTTACACTTACAAAGCATTTTCACTATTTCATTTGGGCAGTCAACACTATGCCAAATCCTCATCTTTTTCTCCAAGGGTTTTCTGCAAAGTCACAGAACCGAGCAATGGCAGTCCAAATTCAAGCCCAGGTCCCTTGACTCCCAGTCTTCGGCCTTCCCCACCGCTGGGCCACACCACTTATTTCAACAGTAGAAGTATCTATTGTATTGGCCAAGACAAAAAACCACTCCTCAGTGTGTGTAACAGGCATCTTGGTCACTGCTGGTGGGACCATAAATTGATAGGCATCCTTTGGAAAAAACTGTCTGGGAAAACGTATTAATCGTAACACTGTTCCTACACTTTGACCCAGTAATTCCACTTCTAGGAATCTACCCTGAGTAATTAATGAGAGATCTGACCAAAGGCTTACATGGAATTATATTTACTGGAATGATACCTTTAATATCAACAATAGGAGATTAATTAAGAACATTATGGTGCATTCCAATGGTGAGATATTCTTGAAGTCATTAAAAATCTCATTTTTGAAGACTATTAATAGTAAATAAATATTGGGAAGATATTTATGATATAAGGCCAAATGAAAAAAGTCAGCATCCAGACAGTATAGATAGCAGAGAAAAAAATATACCAAAATGTTAACATGCTTAACTATGGGTGATGAGATTACAAATAATACTTTTTATTTATATTCATTTCCCATGCTTCCTATAAAGAGAATGTAATGACTTTATAATTAGAAAAAGATATTTTAAAATTTTTAAATGGTAAAAACAGTTGGTTAGAGTAAACGCTAAAAAGAAAGAGTGATTAAGGGATTTCAAATCATCATTTTACCTAGACTTGTTTATTATATACTCTATGTCTGGTGTTCAGAAAACAAAGAAATAATTGTAATGCTAATTTATGTTTCCAAGGAGAAGATTAAGGGTTTATGATATAAGATGAAAAGCACAATTGCAATAGCATGTGTGGCAACTATTTGAAGCTAGAAAAGTTTGGCTCTAAATAGGTGACTCACTTCCATGATCCGAGCAAGTTTTAGTAACCACGTCGGAGCTGGACTTCAGGAAGCCTTGCTACAGAAGTTCTCAAAAGCTCCTCCACCAGGTACTATTCGGCTGCTTCCTTCACTGTCTTTGGCCCTGGTTTGCTCTGCCTTATAAAGAGGAACCGACTCACCAGAGGGCAGCAGACACAGCAAGCAAACACCCAGAGAGTTTGGGACTTTCTGTGGGGGAGAGAGAGAAGCCCAGAACCGGAGGGGGATAGCAGCTGAAGGCTTCAGGGTTAACATGTTGCTTTTCGAGGCGACTTCAGTCCTTGGAGGGTGTCCAGTCCAAACTTGGAGCATTCATCGACAGGAAAACAAATAGCTGGCACGCTCTGTATTTACGCTGCCTTTCTCAAGGTTGCAACATGCGTTTCCCAACTTCCAAAGCTATGCAGGCCGAGGAGACATTTTAGGAGTTCAGGGCCTTTCCTCCAGTCACTGTGACCTCCGTGCAGCCCCATTTGGGGAAATCACAGGCCGGGCCCCTTGGGGTGCTGCAGGAGACAGGCGGACAGGGGTGCAGAGGGAAGGGGCAAGAGCCAGAAAACCCAAATTCTCCACATGAGAGCTGCTGGGCTGCTTTGGCAAAAATCCCCTTAATGCCATGTGAGCAAAAGCCCTGAGACCTTTTCTTTTTCTTTTTTTCCTTTATTGATTATTACAAATGTGTCCTTATCCCCCCAATGTCCCCTCGTCCCCCCAATCCTGCCCTCACCCTCACCCCCTGTTGTCCACATTCACCGCTTGTGCTTATATGCATGCATACAAGTCCTTTGGTTGATCTCTCCCCCTCACCTCCACCTTCTCCTACCTTCCCTCTGAGTTTTGAACATCTGATCGATGCTTCTCTGTCACTACATCTGTTTTTGTTTCTTTGTGTTTTAAAAATATATATATTTTTATTGATTTCAAAGAGGAAGAGAAAGAGATAGAAACATCAATGATAAGAGAGAATCATTGATTGGCTCCTTCCCGCATGCCCCACACTGGGGATGGAGCCTGCAACCCAGGCATATGCCCTGACCGGAATCAAACCTTGACCTCCTGGTTCATAGGTGGATGCTCAACCATTGAGCCACACCAGCCAGGCAAGACTTTTCCTTTGGAGGAATTGAGAGCCGGCTGGCCTTGCATAGCTCCTGACGGCGTTGTGGTGAGGAGGTGTTGCACTGTGATGCGACTAGATCAGTTCTTCAGCACCACCTGAACCTTTGTGTCTTTCCTCCCCACATTTCCACTTAGCAGAGCAGCGAATGCGGGAAGCACCACATATAATCCAGAAGAGACTGTCAAGGCGGCCCTATAAAAATTGAATTTGTGTCAGTAGTGGATTTAGATTCTCTAGGTTAATATTATTTTTGCTCTTAGGTAATGATCTGACATTAATTTACTTGCACTGTGTGATTAGGTTAATTTACTCCAGGGTAATCTTGCATTTAAAAAATTAAAAATGGTAGCCGTACCTTCCCCTTATCGATCACAGCAGAGGGAGCACAGCCGAATGGCACTGCTTTCCCTTCAGCTGTGCTCGCCCAGGCAGTCAGAGAAGCACCACAGGCAGTCAGATGAACCACCAGCTTGCGTAGTAGGTCTTCACGTGACAGGACCGACAAGCAGCTGTCCATGTGTGAATGGTTAAACATAATCAATTATTTGCTCGATAAGCAAGATAACCTCTTTCATAAATAGAAATTTACAAATAATATTGCAGCAGCTTAAATCTTATATATCATAATGCCACGGTATATAAAAACAAAATTGGCTCCTACACACAAAAGCTAGTGTATTCTTTTTCTGACCTTCATAAATATACGAGCTCTATCCATGCCTCTATAAATTGCTTAAATCCTTTTATGATTCAAATGTGCTGATAATGTTCCTGCACTCCCTGGAACTCTGGTTCTGTTAATATTTCTAAAGTTACTTTAATTAACCTTATTTCATCTTGTATAGTTATAGAACACGTTTCTATACTTTAAGTATACATTAATTTGTTTCATCATTAACCTTGGATTTTACCCTTGGTAATTATGGTAATTTATAATTTGGGTTAAGTCGGGTGCTAATGCTTTAAACAATCCTGATGCTGGTCCTGATTTTATTTGGCCAACGATTGTGAGGGATGGCCAAGCCTGGGTCAGTCAGCCACCTACCCACCCCAGCCCCTCCTCCTCAGGTCAGACAGGGAGTCATTTGTTACAGACAAGAGGGGAAGGAGAATATCAGTGCCCAGCCCCCAAACAGTGCCTGCCATAATAATCAAATTTATTTTAATTTTAATATTAAGAGCACATATTATGCCCCTACTCTGCTCCTTTCTTTTCTAACACATCTAGACAGCGACATACTGCCATCAGCTGCAACTGAGCCCTGGATTTTTACCCTCAATTTGCCTCAAGTCTCACTGGTTTTTCTAGAAACCCCAATGGTATTTATGCAGCAAACCTCTGCCGTGGGCACAGTGAAGCCATGGGGATGAAAGTGCCAAGATCCCTGACCTCAGGGAGTTTATGGAGGGGCAGAAGCTCAGGCACAGAACTCCTAACACAAGGTATGCAGTGTGAGCTTGCACATCTCTTTTCTGGAAGTGCCGGACAGACCAGAAGAGGGCGGGATTAATTTCCGAGTAGGAGACCCAGCTGGAATCACCAGTGCTGCAAACGACATGCTTCTTTCTTGATTTGGCCAGGAGCCTGTGCAATTGAAATTCTCAGTCCCTCCTGTGTCTATATTGACATTATTTTGAGCACATCCTATTCAGGGGCAGAAAATGATATCACCTGAACCACTCAAGATATTTCTAGTCTCTCAAGAGCAGTGTTCTATAGATGTCAAAGGGACATGATTAGAAGAATCAATGCTTTCAAAGAGCAGAAGTCCTTCTGTTAGTTCTTCTGATGCCCAACAGCTTTAAGGTCTTGGTCTCCCGTCAGCCCTACTCTTGGTGGAAGATGCTTATATTCCCACGCAGACCGTGGAGGAGGCAGGAGAGAGCAGCGAGTTGATGACCTGGCAGGGCAGAGCCATTCGGAGACACCGCCTCCTGCTGGTGCACCTTGCATCTCCTGTTGCTGCCGAGGTGGAGAGGGGTGATCTGTCTGTGGCTGCCCAGCAGCGGGGAGGAAAGATGTTTGTGAAAAGTAAAACTGGGCGGGTAAGAGTTTGGGCCAAGTCCTTCTGGGTCCAGGCAACGTTGCTCCCACCTCTTAGAGTGAGCAGCGGGGAGGGGCTGCAGGGGGGGAGGGAGGGCCACCACCCAATTACAGGACTTTTTCGGATCAAAGTCACTTGGTTCAACATTCTCCTCTTGACCAGGAAGATTGTGTCAAGTTCACTATCGCAGAATTAGAGCAAGACCCCAGGGCCCCTGGGTGGGCGGGCAGAAGCCTTCATGGATGCCGTAATCTTTCCTTGTGTATTACTTATTGAAGGCTAAGTATTTAGTAAATAACTCCAACTCAGTGTCTTAACACAACAGAAGTTATATCTTGCTCACAGAAGCATTACACGTCAGTATTTGGTGGGTACCTTCATGCAGTAATTCAGGGACACAGCATCTTTTGTTCTGTGGCTTTTCCATCCCCCAAGGTCTCAAAGTTAGTTGTTGGACTGAGACAGGCAGAGAGGGGAAGTGGATTGTGAAAGTGGGGTGTCTGACTTCTATTCACATCCCACTGGCAGGAAGTGACTCAAAAGGCCACACCTTACTGCAAGGAAAGCTGGGAAGTGTAGTCCGCTATGTGCCCAAGAAGAAAATGGATGGGTTTCCAGTGGTCGGCAAACTCACAGAGCCAAATATCAACAGTACTACGATTGAAATTTCTTTTGAGAACCAAATTTTTTAAACATAAACTATATTGGTAGGTACATTGTTATTAGCTTATTAGGGTACTCCTAAGGCTTAGGAAGAGCCACACTCAAGGGGCCAAAGAGCCGCATGTGGCTCTCGAGCTGCAGTTTGCTGACCACGGGCTTAGGCAAGCACACAGCAGTCATTTTCAGTCTTTGGGAAGTTTATACAGGGTGGGGCAAAAATAAGCCTATGGTTGTGAGTACATAAAACACAGATTATCCTTGTATTATTATTTATTAACGATTATATTATTTATTATTGTTGTTAACCTACCTTTTGCATCCCTGTATTCGGTAGCAGAGGGCACATGATTTCTGCAAGTGGATGTACTTGGGTTTGGATACTAGTTGCATGACCTTGGACAAGGAATTAACCTCTTCCAGCCTCAGCTTGCTCAGCTTGGAATGGGGATGGCTTGGGGTGTGGGGGGAGGAGGTGGTGGTCATTGTGAGCATTAAATGAAATAATGGATGTAAAATATCTATGTCACAGTACAGTCTCACCTCGTTTTTACAAGCCACTGGGACTAGATGGAGGGGTGTGGAGTGATGGAAACCTACTGAGTTTGTGTATCCCAGGTTGACCAACCCTGGGTACCCGGACTGCCAAGCAGGGCCAGCGGAGTCCCTGAGAAAACATGTCCCATTAGACGCCAAGAGTGGTGGCGTGTTCCTCCACCTCTTGCTAAATTCTAATCAGCATAGGCCTTTGAAAGAAAAAAAACAAAACCCAAAACAAAACAAAAACCCCACAAGCATCTGTTTTATATGACGAATGAATGAAAATTCAGTCCCTTAGCACACAGTTCCAGCAAGAGAGCATTCAGCCTTTGTGCTCGGTCTGAGACTGTTAACCTCAAGAAAGCAGTGAGTTTTACTATTTTTCTGTGGAAAAATATGTATTTCTGGAGAGCAGCGGGAAGAGAAATAATCTCAACAGAAGTGTCACCTGCCACACGTGGATTTTGATGCTTTCCGAGGAAACCTGGCTCCTACGAGTGGAAGGAACCTCCTCGCCATGGCTCCGCCTCACAGCATATCTGGGGCTGGCACATGGAGGGCTGCAATCACTATTTGCTGATATTGAATTAATAAGTGAACAGAGATCGTTACAGAGGTAATAACGATGAAAGCACCCTTTTGCCCGAGACATCAAGATTTATTTTTTGAGGGGGAAACCTCTGCATTTTAGTTATGGCTTTCCTAAATGGTGTCTTCAGTTGTAAAGCTAACAATAACACACACACACACACACACACACACACACACACACACACACCCCAGCATTATTACTGGGAGGTAGCAGGAAGAGGCAGCCTGATCGTGTCTCCCTGTTCAGGGCATTGTCCTTTAACATAACCTTCCATGCATGGCTAGCTAAGACGGGCGGTGATAGCATATTGAAAGTAATAAATACAACCGCGTCTGGGGCCCAGAAGGTTAACAGTTTTTTCAAGAAATTATTTTCCAAAAATCCAAGGCTAAAATGGCGCCTGAAGTCACAAACGTGGTCCTGTAGTGCCCCCTGGTGCCTCGTCCTTGGAATTGTCAAAGCCTGAAAATACGCCAGGCTCTAGTCATTAGCATGATTCTGATTTATTTATGAGTCTGGGAGTTGGGGGGGAGGGGGGAGGGGAAGGGGGGGGCAGGCTTACTCTGAGAGCGAGTAGAGGATGAAAGTCTTTTCTTTCAGATCCCTTTCAACTGGGTTTCCACCACAATGTCACAATAATCAGTACACTCACCCTGGTATAAGATTTAAAAACCGAAGCCATGTGTTATCTTGAAAAAAAGGCTCTTTCACCTCCAAAACATGATTGGCTTTTGTTTCAGAAGGCAGATTATTAAGCAGTTTCTCTTCCCCATTAAGAGGTTCTTTGTAAATCAGTTGGACAGAGGACGGTTTTTAATTTCCGAGATTAATTATCACGTGCAGTAATTGAGCCATTCTTTATTTTATTTTTGAGACCTATTCATTTAAATAAAAGACACAGAGCTAGTCTATAAAATTAAGAATGAAGATTGTGGACAAAATAATAATACTGTAAAAGACAGTATTTTTTTTCATGAAAAATGTTGTTGCAATTTATTCCAATGAGAATACTTACATTTCCAGGAATGGGAAACGAGTTACATTACACATATTTGGCAAGTGACAATGGTGAAAGGTAATTGTCAAGAGTTTGAGTCTGTTACTTATTTCCTGGTGAATCTAGCTGAACTCTAAATGCTGCAGCCAAACTTGTGAAATGTGATGGGGGGGGGGGGGGCGTTCTTCTCCCGCCCTCTCTGTGATGATGGAAGTCAGTTTAACCCAGGTTGCAGGTATTGCCTGTGTGGCTCCATGAGCAGGGACTGTCCTTGGCCATGGCATCGCGGGATCTCTGACCTTCAGGAGCCCCAGGCCCAGGAGGCAGACTCGCTGACAACCCCAGCCATTCCAGTCCCTGGGATGGAAATGGGCGAGGGGGCGAGCCTGCAGGATGAGCCTCCGGGGATGGAGGAGTGGGGGGGGTGGGAGGGGGACGCTTCCCTGGAGGACGTGGCCTGGGAAGACCATACCGGCCGGATGGGCAAGAGGCTCAAGGACATTGTAGCAGCAGGCACCGCACAGACAAAGGAACCAGCTTTTCAGCGAGGGTGTGCGGTGGGCGGGAGGGACCCGCCTGCAGGAGGCCCCCAGCGGCTCTCCAAGCCAAGGAGTTGTAGGCCAAGAAAATATTCAATCCCAGAAGCAGAGCTGCTGGAAGGCCCGGCGCCTGTGGCCCACGGCAAAGGGCTGCCCTGCGGCACAACTGCCCCGTCCCAGTCCCAGCAGACGGTCTGGCATCGGTGGGGAGCCTGTTTCTAATGGCCGGAGCCTAGTTTGATATGGAAACAGAAAGGCTTGCCTTTGCAGTGCTTTATTGTGGGCCCTCGGAGCTCAGCACCAGGGAAATGACGAGAAGACGGCCCTCGGCTGTGCTCAGAGCCTCACTAAGTTTTCTCGGCTGCACCGGACAAGCGCTGCCCACGGCGTCCGAGTCCCCCACCCGCATGTCTCTCTGCGTCCACGCCTCAGACTCGACTGGAACATTTACGTGTTGCCTCTATATACAGGGTGTTCCCCAAACATGGATACACACTTTGAATGCTTATTAATTCCAGTGGGTTAAATCTGAAAAGTAGGAAGCATCATTCGAGCTATCAGCTGTTAAAACGTGTATACATTTTCGGGGGCGGGAGGGGGCACGCTATATTTTAGCACAAAGGACCAATAGAGCGTTATACTGATTTGGTGGTGGTGTTGAACGTAAGTGTTTGAGTAGGTTATGAATTTCATTTCTGGAGAGAAAAGGCCGGTGCTATAAAAAGGGGCTGTTGGGTAAGGACCGCTGGTGGGGAAAAGATGGGAAGAGGTCAGCTTCAAGCTGGTTGGAGCAGGGCCCTGCCCGGGACTAAGCACATTCAGTGTAAAATGCCGACATCGTGACTGGGGGACGCTGGCTGCGCACTTGGCACCCAGGTGGTTACCAGGGGGATCAGGTAACACCTGATGCTTAACCAGGGCATCGGCTGCCAGCAGGAGTAATAAGGCACAGCCTCATTTTCCTTCAGGGGAAACCAAACTCCCATCGTTGAAACACGTCACCAGGCTTTTGCTGAAGCCAGAGTTTACCCATCGCTAGGGGCACATGGGTCATGCCCCCGCCCCCCGGGGCGTGCCAGGCGCGGTCCAGGTGGGGAGGTGTGCTGGGTCAGTGGCGGGCGAATCCCGTGAGCCCGGCTTTCACACTGTCCAGAATCTAATTAGGATGCCATCTCCATCTGCTTGCAATTCCCCAGCCCAACTCCGGGCAGACAGGCGCCCTCCCACCTGCCACCCACACCCACATGAGAGGAGATGTGAAGTGATGGGCCTTTCTCTGGCCGCCCACGTGAGCCCTTGAGTTCGTCTACATCTGGGCCTTGTGACTCAACAAATGATTCTCTGCATTCGCTTGATTGCAGACTAGTGGTTATAATGAAATTAGTTCTAGCCCACATTATTGGTTCATAATTAGAATTACACGAGCAAAACAGATACAATCTCACCAAGAGCTCTGTGCCTGAACCATGGAGCTGACTGCACATATTCCTTTTTTTTTTTCCACTCCTTCAGTTTCATTTGCAGGTTGCTTTCAATGCCCTTAAAAATATGACCTACTTCAACTCTTTTATTTTCTTCATTCTCCTACAGCTCTTAGGTAGGATGACTATATAATTTAGCATCCAAACTGGGACGATTGTGAAAGTGAGAGGCTATTAATAATTTAGCCGGGGCAATAGCATAAGCCAGAACTCCAGACAAACTACCACAGGGGGTGACCCTACTATTAGGTTCAGGCCACCCCACCCCAACAGTCATGAGTTAGTCTGGCTAGGCAATGCTGCTTTTCTATAAAAGGTTAATTTGGGGCAATCCTCTCTATAAACTAAAATGTTCCCTTTGCTGTATGGATGGCTGCCCTGCAACTTCAGAACAATTTTGAGACACTAACACGACAAGAAGCAGAGTATATTTACATTCAGACGTTTGCTATGGCTTGGGACTTTCTCCTACCTGACTCTGCCGAGGAAAAAGGGACAACAGGGCTGGCATTTCTTTGCTCCAAAGTTGGAATCTAGACCCGAATGTGAAGACGTATTTATCTTCTTCCTTACATGTTGGAAACTTTGCACAAAGTAATACCCTAGTGCCGCGGTTCTCAACCTGTGGGTCGCGACCCCTTTAGTGGTCAAATGACCCTTTCACAGGGGTCGCCTAAGACCATCCTGCATATCAGATATTTACATTACGATCCATAACAGTAGCAACATTACAGTTATGAAGTAGCAACGAAAATAATTTTGTGGTTGGGTCACAACATGAGGAACTGCATTTAAAGGGCCAGAAAGTTGAGAACCACTGCTCTAGTGTCTCTCCAGTCCACAAAAGTCAGATTTGAGCAAATGAAAAGTTCACCCTTTGGCCTGGAAATGGAATGCCCGTCAGTAAACATGAGAACATGTTTTTCCGGAAAATAGCCCTCATTTAGAAAGATCCAGGTAGCATCTAAGATCCTGACCAGGTTGCCTCAAGTGGAACCGGCTGCTTAGTATCCCTGCTGTCAAGGATGCCACCAGCCATCCATCATCTGCTCTTGACTAGTCAAGGAATGGTTTTCCGCGTTAGAGTTTGCGCCTTTATGCTTTGGGTTTCTCTAGTGATTCTGAAATACATAAACCTGAGGGGGAGAAAGGAAAGTACTTTTGGGTCCTTGAAGCAACAGTGATTTCTCCAAGCACAAGGATACAGCCAAGAATATGCCCTGCCTACTGCCCTACCAGTCACTCAAGTAATGTCTGAAGATCGCCTGATAATAATACATAGTATACGGACATATTTGGCTAACTGTGAAGCACCGTAGCAACATGAGTTATTATTCGTAATTCAGTAATTCAGTGTTTCCTGGGTGCAGTGGAAATATTCTGGTAGATGTAGAATGAACTGTAGCATATCCAAATCCGTGCACGATAAATCCCGTTTTCCCTCGTGGTCATGCTCCACTGAAATGTAGTTTACATACTTCCCTGCTCCCACTTAGCGAGCTTGGTAGTAGCTTCAAGTTAAGACACATACAGAGTCCTGGTGAGTTCCAGAGACTATATGGCTGCCAAGAAAATAAAGGCAGGAAGGAAGGGAAGAAGGAAATAAGGTAGGAAGGGAAGGAGGGGGAAATGGAGTAAGAACTCATGATGGTTTCAGCAGAACAATTTGCAGTTCATCCTGAGGGACCAGGGGCAACCACCCATCGCCATATTTTCCCTCAAAACAGGAAGAGGGAACACAGCAGGTGAATAGGAAGTGCTCCCACCTTGCAATGTGTGGAGGAGATTTGATTTCCCTCCACATGGGTTTGGTCTCAGGCGCCCACGTTGACATGGGCAGACATCACCGCAGAGGGACAGCTGAAGCCCACACACTAGACGCCTCTTGCAAGGAACCGTTGATAACACGAATATTCATCAGTGGGCAAATGATCATCTTTTATCAAGATTGTTTTCTCTCCTCTCAAATAATAAACCTGTGTGTGTGTGTGTGCGTGTGCGTGCGTGCAGCGGTGGCTGTGAGCTGTTGAGTGCGTGTGTGTTTGGTAGCTCGTCTGGTGTGATTAGGCGAGAAAACAGGGGCCAGTTCTTTGTTTGTTTTGCAGATAAATCTCATCTCTAATCCAATGCAAAGCAGTGTCTTGTGCAAAGGGAAGGAAGCCCCCTACGCCACCCCTGACACCCCTATAAATCACAGGTTTTACTCCTCTGCTGTGAGGGGCTTTACAGACCTGAGCAACGTTGCAGACTCTCATTGGGTGATGCTTCATTACTTGGCAAAAAATCCCCAGGGTCAAAACGTTATTTAAATGTGCTATGAAAATAAATGTGATTTATATGTGCGCCGTCCGCGGAGACGCGCTTCCCTGTGCCCGGAGGCGCTGTTGTGCGTGGGGATTAGCGCCTCAATTCATCTCCGGGCCAAGCTGCACGCGTGCGCCGTGACCGGACGTGTCCGCGTCCCAGAAGGCCCAGCGCGGAGGCGGTGCCCGCTGAGTGGTGGGTTTTGGACGTTCGGTGTGGGGTTGCCTTGTCTGTGCCTATGTGCGCGTGCGCACTGCGCGGAGCCTGGGTGTTGCAGGGCGGAGGGAACAGGCAGACATTCTGACTCAGATGCATCCGTTCCCAGGGGCTGCGCAGCGGTGTTTCTGGTCAAAAAGAGAAAGCACTGTCTTCATTTCAGTCCAGGGCTGGGACCCACATGTTTGACTCAAAGTGAGTGGAAATCTTTGAAAAGCAGGTTCGGGCTGATCAATGTCAGCAGGCCTTCAGCCCGACGGGGATTTCATGAGAGCAGGAAGCCATGTGGTTGGGATGTTTCCATTACCCAAGAAAGCGATACAGGGACAGGCTTGTCTGAGGGGGGTGAGGACAGTCTCCCCCCAATCGCGCCCCGCCCCGCCCCCCCCCCCCCCCCCCCGCGCGCCTGAGCACTGCTTTCCCCGGCGGGCTTTCACTGACACTCGGAAAATGGGGGTCCACTGTGACCCCGACCACATGGCATGGGTGCCACCCCATTGCTCCAGTCAAGGAGACGCCAGGTTGGGAGGAGTGGGAGAGCTGAGACTAGACACCACGAGACAAAACATCCTCCGCTGTCCTCACCACAGCCCGACCTTTATGCCCATTTTAAAGATGAGGCGACCGAGGGCCACAGGGGTCCTGTTCCATCGTTGGGAACTCTCCAAGCCTAGAGATTTCAGGTCCTCGGCTTCCAGAACACCTCTTTCTTGAATATTTGCTTAACTGGTAGCAACTGGTATTTTGCCAGTCTTGTCGCTGGCTCCCCTAGCCTCTGTTTTTCTTCAAGATTAAGGGTTCTAAAGGGCGAAGGGATCAACAGTGTAACTACACATTGGTAGTTACAAAATAGTTCTGGGGATGCAAAGTACAGCACAGGAATTATAGTCAATAATATTGTAATAATTATATATGGTGCCAGGTGGGTACTGGCAACATAGGAGGGATCACTTTATAAAGGGTATGATTTTCTAACCACTATGCCATACACCTGAAACTAATACGAAATAATGTAAATTGTAATTGAAAATGAAATTTAAAAAGACGAAGGGTTCTAAAAGATATTCAAAATGGTAAATCCTTTTTTAGGTTGATGTGGGGAAGCAAATAAAGGACTTACAAATACACTCTCTTAGGTTTCTATTTTAAATAAGACAGGGATGTGTGTGGGGAGGGGCATAGAGGGGGAAATGGAGGAAAGGGTCACAGGTATAACCTTCCAGCTGTAAAATAAATAAGTCATGGGATGAAATGTACAGCATGGTGACTGTAGTCAATGCTGCATTGCATATTTGAAAGTTGCTAAGAGTAGATCTTAAAAGTTCTCATCACAAGAAAAACATTTTGTAACTATGGTGGTGGGAATTAACTAGACGTAGTGTGGTGATTGTTTTACAATAGACACAAATATTGAATTATTATCTTGCACACCTGAAACCAATATAAGGCTATATGTCTTTTATACCTCAATTAAAAAATGAATGAAAATTTGAAAAGAAAAACAGTATCTCTGGAGGCCTAAATAGAAAGGCTATTTTTTTTAACTTTTAATTTTGAAGTGATTTCAGATTCACATTAAAGTTGCAAAAAATAGTACCAAGAATTCCTGTAGACCCTTTATTCAGATTCCTTAAATGTTAATACTTCACCATGTTTGCTTCGTTATTGTGTGTGTGTGTGTGTGTGTGTGTGTGAACACTTTTCTGAATGGTTTGGGAGCAAGTTGTATTCCTGCCACCCCTTTATTCCTGAAAATCTCAGCGTGTATTTCATAAACTCATTTTCATAACCACAGTGCAATGATTAAATCCAGGAAAGCAACATTGCTACAGTATTAGTATCTAACTTTATAAACCTTATTCAAAGTTTGGTAATTGTTCTTACAATTTATTGTTTAAGAAAACATTTTTTTTACCTACTTTGGGTTTGTGTGAAACTTGTATCTCCCTTGTGGGGACTTGTGTGAGTTTGCTAAAGTGTTAGACTATTAAGCTAAAATACTAAATACAAACCATATATATATACATATATATATATATTCCCTTTCTATGGTTGTAATTAAATATGCATGACTGAAAATCTTCATATCTTTGAACCCCAAACCAGGACCCAATCTGGATTCTGCCCACAGCCCCGCCCAGTGTCATCTCTGCCTCTCTGTTGGCTCCCCTGGGGAGCTGCATCTTTGCCTGCTCAGAGGTTTCCCAAGTCTCAGCAATGACTGGGCTCTGAACCCAGAGTGGGTAGCGCAACAGCCCAAAGGACTTCTGGGCAAAGTGTTATGAGCAAGGGCAGTTGGGCCTGTAAATGGGTTTCTGTGAAACTCAGTTCCAGTGCAGTTGTGACGCTGGAGATGTCACTCATGAGAGCTGCTAAGAGCAGGTCCTTGCTCCCGGGATTGAATTGTGTGTCCTGAGCCTCGGAGATAGGCTAGTGACAGGAGAAAAGACACCATCGCTCCAGGATTTAGTGCTGTCCACCGAGGAGGATTAGGGAAACACCTTTATAATGGCCGCGCTGACAGACAGGACTAGCGTCTGTTTTATAGGCTATCAGCCGAGTGACATCGGGCCTCTCCTGGGGGTAGCGGTTATGTTGCAGCAGAGGCGATTTGACCTGTGGTTTATCCAAATCGGTGTATTAATAAGCTAGGTTATAAGGGTGTTTACTTTTCCATACATGCTCACATGTAGTAAACCTGTTATAAAACCAAGCAAATGAGGGCTTCTGTTTCTCCCGCTGGTACCCAGTTGGGGTGTGTGTGTGTGCGGGGGGAGAGTAATCAACTTGTTCCCTGAAAGACATATCCATCCAGAACGTTTGTAAAAGCTCTTTATTCCTCGTAGGGAAATGATTTGAGTCTTAGGAAGGAAACACATGGCTTTCTTCTTACAGCTTCAAACCCCGTCTTGCCAGCTGCGCCTATTTCCCTGGCCTGGCACCTAATGAAAGGCGAGCTTGATGAGCTGTGTAAGTGGCCACTCGACAGGGAGGGATGCAGGAAGACTCGGCTTTGGGGAAGGTGCTCATTTGAGAGCATCTCTGCCTTATCTCTAGCACACATCCGGGACAGGCATCACCGGCTCTGGGTGGAAAGCCCAGTGTACCCGTCTACCTGCCGGCCAGGCTTTCTGTGGGGTGGAGTCCTCGGAGAAGGGCTACGGGGAAGGCGAACCAGCTTCCCACGTGTGTCTCTCCCAGTCCCTTCTGGGCCTGTTGTACTTTAAAGCAAATTCCTGCCTTTTTTGTTTAAATGTTGTGTTTTTTCTGAAGGTGTTGGCAATCTGTCTTGCGTTCTCCCACCCCTGCTGGGATTTACGATCCAGTCCGCATTTTACTACATGATCTTGGCAGGCTCCCCTCGTTGAAATTCAAACCGAAGCAACTTGATGGGGGAACAGACATAAAAATATTAATTTGGTGGATATTAAAAAAAATCACACTGGTTATAAATCAGGGGCTGTCCACTGGTTCCTTTCATCATCTAAATGGTCCTTCTAACCAGACCACAAATCTTCCCGGGGCGGAGAAGGGGGTGTGGAAGGCGGGGGTTCCCTTCCTGAGGTTTTGGAGACAGCTTACATCCAACACTTCCTCAAGCCTGGCTTTGTTTTCTGGAGGTAATAAAAAGCGGGCACCTCTGCTACAGGCAGGCTAATTAGCCGGCCTCACGGAACAGAGCGGGCTTAACAGAAAGTTGGCTGGGTCTAAAAGAAGTCAGGTTGTGGAAATGTCTAAATTTTTATTGAAAATAGGGTTTGGGATGAATGTTCTGTTTCTCCCAGGCTGTGGAGCCCTCTTTGTGAGGAGGGGGGTGGGTGGAGGACGGATGAAGAGGGTTGGGGTGGCGGGCAAGGATGGGGAGCAGCAGACCACAGCATGTGCGTGCTCGTGTCTCCGCTGACACCTCCCACACCAGCCCTTGGATTTAATAGGGGGTCATATAGATATCGGCGGGGGGTGGGGGGAGGGCAGTCACATTTCTGTGGGGGTGGAATTAAGAAAAAGTGGCAGAGAATTGCTCTTCCTATAATGAGATTTTAATGGACTCTTCCATTTCCATTGTAAGGCTGATCTTTACAGTTAAAAGACTCTTGATAGGTACTTTAAAATTTCATGAAAACTCCAGGAATTGGCTTAAAAAAAAAACTGGTTGGAAGGCTGAACACTTCTATAAGAAGGTGCTAATAAAAATGGAGAGCTGTCCCTATTACAAATACCCACATATGCAAATGGATGAGTAGCTATGATGGAAAACACATTAGCGTTCTAGAAGTCCAAGGTCTTATTGAATGGCACAAAAATCTAATAAAGCAAACAAATCAGAAATTCCACCCAGCCGGGCTCACAGCTAACGCGGGTCCTGTAATGAAGCTCCGAACCCATCTGATGTTGAGTTTAAAGAGAGAGAGAATTCAGTAGCTGGGAGAGGGGCAACCCGTTTTCTATAAAAATCAAAGCAAGTTCTTGATTCAAAATACTACCGTGACAGCAGAGAGAAAAACGACTGTAAACCAATTTGTTTTTAAGGGAAAACATCTCTAACCCACAATTGGTTCGTATTAGTTCTCTGCCATTTTTATAGGCGGCATTACAGAAGGGACCTCATCTCTGCCTAAAGAGTATAATGATGAGAATTATTTCATCTTAAACAGAGATTTTTCTACTTGGTTACCATGCAATCTCATACCGACAGTGCCTTGGACTTGACAAATGACATTCTCATCTCTAAGAAATGGAAGGCGGAGAAGGCGCCGTCATTCTGAGCTTCACTCTAAAGCAATTATGAGCTCTTCACAACTCTCAGACAAGAATTGATTTTTATTTTTAGGTTATTACACTGTGGGTGTAAGGAAGTCAGGCTATGTGACCTCGTTTTGACCTTGGAAATGGCATTCTTCTCGAATGGATTCAATATTGAAAAGGAAAACTTTAAAAAAGGCATTTCTGCCTTACAATCTCCCCCAACTACTTTGCTTCTTTCCCATCTTTCCCAAAATTCTCACGGTCCTAAAGGCAGATGAGTGAACAGGATAGTATGTGCGGGGCATTGGACTAGAACATAAATGCATCAGGATTAACTGCAATGTGCTACAGAAGCCTGGGAATGAGGGCGGCCTCCGGAAGGTAATGCTGGGCTGGGAGACAGCTTTCTTGCCATCGTCAATATGCCTGCTCTCGTGCCCCCCGGACGGTAAGGTCCAGCTTTACCCTCACACTGTGGGCACTCCCTTTACTACTTGCCTGGGGGAGTAGCAGTGTTTACATGCACACCCATGTGCTGACTTCAGTTGCCCCGATGTGTCTAGAAAGGACTCTGGTGAGATGAAGAACCTGTGTGCCTCTCCCTGGAGGCAGAAGGACCTGTGTGACTGTGTGTCCCTGTGGGTCACTGCTTCCTTCTCTGACCCTTAGAACGGCTCAGCCATGTGGCCAACTTCCCATTTTACATGCAGGCTGGAGTGTGGACTCTCGAACCCACCAGCTTGCTCCCACGCCAACCTGGGCCTTCAAGCAGGCCGACACCCTCGCCGTCCTTGAGAGCATGTTTTGTCCATTCCTCGCTCAGGTTCTTTTACGGGATGAACAGCTGCCCAGCTCTGACCGAAGCCTCCCATGTGCTCCCCTGACCACCTACTTCAGCTGGTGCTCATCTTTCTCTCTTCCCCGCCTCTGTTGCATTTCTGGCGGGGACAGCCTGGCGTGGCACTTAATAATGGTACGTTCTCTTCGATTGTGTTTCTTCTCCCCTAGAGATAACTTAATTCCTTCGAGTCCAGATTCATCGTCTGCAAAATGATCAGATATGCAGAGTTGTGGAGATGAAAGGAGACGCAGCACAAGGCCTGGCTCCTGTAAGTGCTGGATAAACGTTGGTGGCCCCTCCCTTCTTCCTAAGGACCATGTCACATCTCTCTCTCTCTCTCTTTCTCTCTCTCTCTCTCTCTCTCTCTCTTTCTCTCTCTCTCTCTTTCTCACAGTGTAAAACAAAGTGGTTTTGTGTGTTGTTGTTGCTGAAACGTTAAGCAAAAACCAACCCCCTATGCTGTATCCTACGTTATCATAGGCAGGTGATACTTTTCCTTGCTTTTCTGGGAAGGGGATGGTCAAAGGCTTGATGGGGATGACCCAGTATGAAGTAGGTAAACCTGGAAAAGAGACAAAGTGATAGAAAGCAAGCTACTCATGACAAAACACTCCACAATGTTCAACTCGAGGGTTCAGGGGGCTTTGAAGATGAGCCAATGCAAACTTCTCATGTCCCGAGTACTACAGTCTCTAGGAGGCATTGTGATGGCTCAGCCCCAGTAATTAGACCAAAAACACTCACAAAGACAGTATTTACTGTTTAGAGAAATGAGGTTAAGACACAGAAAGGGCCCCAGGGAGATGCCCACACCTACTTCTGACAAAAATGGGAGCAACGTGGGACAGTGTAATTTTCTGAAAAGAGCTGTGACATTCCCACCCAGAATACTGAGCTGATGTTGACCCCCTTATAGGAGCGGCTGCCTGCTCTCTTTGTGACACTGGTCCTGAAGGGCTGCCCCAGGAAGGCAGCGGTTCAGAAGGCCACATCCCTGCCAACCAGCGAAGCGGGCATAGCCCCCCTGTGATTCTGCACATTTGAAGCATCTCAGCTTAAGCAGGCCTCTTGCCCAAAGCAGAGACCAGAGACTTCCCTGCATATTTCACATTTGTTGTGTTTGGTTTAGTCTGCGAAATGGACTGAAGCACAATGCATGCGCATACATAAATGCTATAAAATTAGTTCAGACAGCTGGCAAAGCATTAATTAACGGCAGTAATGGTCTTCGAATGGCACTCTGGGGACGCCCCAGAAAGAGAGGTTCCCGAGCCTGGTTTCAGTTTTGCCCATGATCTGAATTCATCCTCATCAAAAAGCAGGGAGGTGGGACAGGGCAGAGAGAAGAAGCCACATAGATGCCACTGTAATGCCTTCTGTCCCCCGCCTTCCTCACCAGCCCCAAAGAGAACAAATAGCAAATGAGCCACAGCACCTCTCTGTCTGCAGGGCAACCCCCCAAACCAGACAGACGCCAAATGAGCAGCGGGTACGTGAGGCTGTGCCCAGCGCAAGATAATTGTGTCATAAATATAATTAAAGTCAGCAGGAAGACCATTATGGAGAAAACCAAACTTAGAAAAAAATTAGTACTAGTGAAGAAAATATCATACATTCTTTTTATTTCAGTCTAATTTTGTTTACATGATTCATACAGTTTCCAAGAAGATCCCTGGAGAACATTAGGCCGGCACCACATGCATAAACATTCATATACAGCATGTAAATTAGAAACAATCTCAGGATTTATATAGAAATTACAGCCACTTCTAGCAAATTAATTCAATGACAGAAAAAGGGTTACTATCCCTCTTCAAATCAAGAGGGGGAAATATTGGGCAAAGCAGATTTATTTATTCAAGAGCCTTTTTCCATGCCAGGAGCTGATGTCCCCTTAGCCTGGAGATTTCCATTTTTTTATCGAATATGTAATGGTGATTGAATTTACTTTGAATACAGGAGCAGTCAATGAGGGCCATAATGGGCAGTTTTAAGTTAGAGCATTGCTAACACAGTCATAAAGTCGATTAGGCCAGAAGACGTTGCTGCAGGGAAATGATGGAGGAAGGCAAGTGGTTCGAGTTAAAATATTCAAGAATATAGAATCTTAGAGCTGCAAGGCCCCGAGAGTGCAAATTTACCATTTTATAGATGGAGAAACTGAGCCCCAGAGAAGAAGTGGCTGTCCTAAGACAACAAAGGAAGGGAGTTGCCAAGTCAGAGTAGAATGGGCCTTCTCCCGTAAACACGTCACCAAGCCACTCCTCTTCTGTATTTGAGTTGAACGGGTGAGTGAGAGTTGAGTACATTTTCTTGTCAGGTTTTATGCCGATGTCTTTTGGTGGTGATTTTTGCCATTGGGGATTGTGGTAGATTGACTGTCAAAATGGCCCTGATTTCTCACCTTCCCAGTAACCATGTTTTTCTCAATGTGACTTTACAGTCCTTGAATCTGGACTGGGCTGGTGACTTGTTGGGCAATAGCATGCAAGACGTGCCAGCCTGAGCCCAGACCCCAAGGAGCTGCACGT
This sequence comes from Myotis nattereri, assembly GCF_964212035.1. NCBI lineage: Eukaryota > Metazoa > Chordata > Mammalia > Chiroptera > Vespertilionidae > Myotis > Myotis nattereri. The sequence continues at coordinate 61,252,942 of NC_138086.1, read as the reverse complement.
TCTTCTGCTGTTTCTCTGGTTGCCATTGTGGGAATATGCCAGGCCTCTCCTGCTAGACGGCCAGGCAAGACACATGGGTAGTGTTGCCAGATTTAGCAAACATTTGGGATTCATTATAAAAATTATTAAGTATTTGATGTGTTATGTATATATTTTAAATTACATATACAATCTATATATATAAAAGCCTAAGTGGAAGAGACCCGAGGAGAACCAAGATGGCGGCATAGGTTAACGCCGGAGTTTGCTGCTTTGAACAACTACTTCAAAAGTGAAACCAAAAAACGGAAGGGACATCACCCAGAACCACAGGAACGCTGGCTGAGTGGAAGTCCTACAACTAGGAGGAAAGAGAAACGCATTCGGACACTCAGAGGCGGCGCAGTGCTGAAGTCAAATTCTGAGGTGCGGAGTGCGCGCGCGGAGCGGGCTGGCAGCGGAGGGCGCGGTTGGCGTTTTCAATCGGGAGGGAGTCGCAGACTCTGAGCTCCAGATCCGGGCGAGTCTTTAGGGACCCAGACTCAAACGGGAGAAGTGGGACGCTTTCTCTCCGAGGTTTGCAGCCATTGCTGGGACTCAGAGAGGCAGAGCCCCTGGGGACAGGACTGAGAGCCGCCATCACTGCTCTCTCCGGCCCACCCTATTGATACTGTGCGACCCGCCCCGCCCCGCCCAAGCCCTGCACAGAGGCATTTGCCGGATAGCCACAGGCAAAGGCTAGATTAGCACCTCCCTAGAGGACAGAAGTTCTCTCACTGCAGAAGCAGCTGATTCTCATAGCCACTTGCCCTGGAGGTCAAACCCTCCCTGGTATTAGCTACAACAATCAAGGTTTATAAGACTGCGCACAAAGACCACTAGGGGGTGCACCAAGGAAGCATAACAAAATGCGGAGACAAAGAAACAGGACAAAATTGTCAATGGAAGATATAGAGTTCAGAACCACACTTTTAAGGTCTCTCAAGAACTGTTTAGAAGCCGCCGATAAACTTAATGAGATCTACAAGAAAACTAATGAGACCCTCGATCGTATATTGGGGAACCACCTAGAAATTAAGCATACACGGACTGAAATAACGAATATTATACAGACTCCCCACAGCAGACCAGAGGAGCGCAAGAATCAAGTCAATGATTTGAAATGCGAGGAAGCAAAAAACACCCAACCGGAAAAGCAAAATGAAAAAAGAATCCAAAAATGCGAGGATAGTGTAAGGAGCCTCTGGGACAGCTTCAAGCGAACCAACATCAGAATTATAGGGGTGCCAGAAGATGAGAGAGAGCAAGATATTGAAAACCTATTTGAAGAAATAATGACAGAAAACTTCCCCCACCTGGTGAAAGAAATGGACTTACAGGTCCAAGAAGCTCGGAGAACCCCAAACAAAAGGAATCCAAAGAGGACCACACCAAGACACATCATAATTAAAATGCCAAGAGCAAAAGACAAAGAGAGAATCTTAAAAACAGCAAGAGAAAGAAACTCAGTTACCTACAAGGGAATACCCATACGACTGTCAGCTGATTTCTCAACAGAAACTTTGCAGGCCAGAAGGGAGTGGCAAGAAATATTCAAAGTGATGAATACCAAGAACCTACAACCAAGATTACTTTATCCAGCAAAGCTATCATTCAGAATTGAAGGTCAGATAAAGTGCTTCACAGATAAGGAAAAGCTAAAGGAGTTCATCACCACCAAACCAGGATTATATGAACTGCTAAAAGGTATCCTTTAAGAAGAGTAAGAGGAAGAAAAAGGTAAAGATACAAATTATGAACAACAAATATGCATCTATCAACAAGTGAATCTAAGAATCAAGTGAATAAATAATCTGATGAACAGAATGAACTGTTGATTATAATAGAATCAGGGACATAGAAAGGGAATGGACTGACTATTCTTGGGGGGGAAAGGGGTGTGGGAGATGCAGGAAGAGACTGGACAAAAATCGTGCACCTATGGATGAGGACAGTGGGTGGGGAGTGAGGGCGGAGGGTGGGGTAGGAACTGGGAGGAGGGGAGTTATGGGGGAAAAAAAAAGAGGAACAAATGTAATAATCTGAACAATAAAGATTTAATTAAAAGAAAAAAAAAAAAAAAGCCTAAGTGACCATTATGACTGAATGACCGGTCAACTGGTCGACCAGTTGCTATGACATGCACTGACCACCAGGGGGCAGATGCTCAATGTGGGAGCTGCCCCCTGGTGGTCAGTGCACTCCTACAGCCAACCTCCGGCAGCTGCAGCAGCGGGCCAACCTCCTGCAATCCCTCCTCCCACACCCCCTCTACCCCCAGCTGGAAAACCTCCCTCCCACAGTCTCCCCGCCCCCTCTCCCCCTGCCAGCCAGCCCCAATTATCCCAATAGGGACTGGGCGAGATGGCCTTGATTGGCCCTGATTGCCGGTCAGGCCGAGGGACCCCACTCTGCACCAGGCCTCTAGTTAATATGTAAACTATATAAAATATACTATATATAGTTTGACACTAGTACTAAAAAAATATTTTTTGCTTATCTGAAATTCTAATTGAACTTGGCGTCCTGTATTTCATCTGTTAACTCATCTGAGAAGATCCCAGATGATTCTAATCTGCATCAGTCAGCCAACCCCTAACAGACATGAGAGCACAGCCAAGATCACAGATCTGTCTGCCCAGCCCATGGCTGACCACAGGTGCAAGTGTGGGCCCAACCAAGATCGGCAGAACTGCCCTTAGAATCATGAGAGAAAAAATAAATATTCATTAGTGTGTGACACTGAGCTTTGGTGGTTGTTATGCAATATTATTGTGACAGAAATAATATGGGGCCATGGTAAAAGAAAAAAAAGTTCTAGAAAAAGGACCTCCTTTTGGCTTCAGATGAGGACAATCTAATTGCCATGATGTCCTGTGTGCAAACAGAATTAGCCAGAAAGAAAGGTCTTGACATACATTCCAAAGCTAGAGACTCCATACACAAATACACATTAATAGAATTGAGTGTCTTGTGCATATTTCTGTCTTGTTGGGATCTTGCCATTGTTCTGGTGTTTTGTTTTGTTTTTGTTTTAAATGACCCGCTTTGTGGTCATGTCTTTGTCACAGAAGAACATGCCACGATGCGAAATGTGGCTTTTCTGACTTCCCTTGACCTTTGATGAATCCTCTCTGGACCAGTGCTTGTTCGTGCTGTTCCTTTCCTGTCTTCATGCTTCTCCTTTCTCGTTCCTCAGGGAGGCGGGTGATTTCCGTGAAGGTCCATCTCGGGGCCCAGCAACGGTGCTTACAGTTACGTGTTTCAAAGGTCAGTTAGATGTATGAGAGGCCGTGCACTATGGCTCTGTCCTTGTGTAATACTTTGTACTTTCAAAGCCTTCACATCGTTACAGTCTCACCGTGAGAGCAGCTGGGGCAGGCACTGGGACCTCGCTTTTGCACATGAGGAAACCTGAGGCTCAGAGACTTCGAGTGACTTTCTCAAGGTCACACAGCCCAGTTTATAGCAAAATTAAAAATAGGCCCTAGATTCTTGTCTCCTTACCCTGGGCTTTTTCTGCTATGCTCTGCTGTTTCCCTCAACCTGGGGCTTTGGACAATTGATGCCATAGGCAGGTCTTCAATAATGCTTCTGCTTAGGACTGACTCCAGTGGAAACAGGATTCTTAAAGAGGCCATTAGAAATCCCCAGACCTCCACCAAAGCAGGGTTTGCTGCAGATGACTGTCGACTGTATAAATGCTTTCACCTTGTAACAGCCGGTCTCAGCCTCCAGACAGAGTCCTACAGTGTGGATTAATCACTCCATATCTCTGTTTTAAAATCATGTTATGGTGTTTTAAACGTGTGTTTTAAGATGTACTGTTCTGCAAGGAGGCATGGTCCATTTAAAAGCAGGGCTGCCTGCGGGTTGCTGGTGGAGAAGAACAATTGAATGCAGATGAAGGGAAAAATACCAGGATATTACCCAGGAAACTCTGCAAATGTGTACAGCAAAGGCATGAGCCACTCACACAAGTGTAGTTCTTGCTTTGGTTCTCTGCTTCGTCTAGCTTCTGAAAGATCGGTGATGTCGTTATCAGCTGTAGGGTGAACAACTATGCTGATTTGCGCTGGACTGAGCTGCTTCTTGGGATGTGGGACATTCAATACTAACACTGGGTCAGCCAACGGGGATGCTAGGTCACCCCATCCGCTCCTCCCCCTTCCCCACCAAGAGGCACCAACTCACATCCCCACCCAGTTCGTCCTGCACACAAGAACCCTGCCCAGAAGAAACACACGTGGATATGCTGAAAGATGAAAGGAAGAATGACTTGCCCGCGTGTCTCAGGACTGGTCTGCGCTTTACCGGAGAAGAGGACTGGCTTGGGAGTCGGGAGACTGACTCAGTTACTAACTGGTGGTGTTAACTTTTGCCAAATCACTAATTCTCTGCTGCTCAGTTTTCTCATCTGTAAAGAGGGGCAGCAGGGACTCGGGGTCTCCAGAGTCTCTTCTCTGTTACGTATTCTTGGGTTTTATTGTATGAGGACCCATGAGATGATTCCACCCTCCCCCTAACTCAGTGGTTCTCAACCTTCTGGCCCTTTAAATACAGTTCCTCATGTTGTGACCCCCAACCATAAAATTATTTTCATTGCTACTTCATAACTGTAATGTTGCTACTGGTATGGATCGTAATGTAAATATCTGATATGCAGAATGGTCTTAGGCGACCCCTGTGAAAGGGTCATTTGACCGCCAAAGGGATCGCGACCCGCAGGTTGAGAACCGCTGCCCTAACTCCTTTCACCGGATGCCCCAGGAATCCCTCCCCAAGCCCATCTCTCAGCTCAGCCCAAAAGATGAAGCCCAGCTCTGGGCCAGACAGGGGGCAGAGTCTCAGGGCTCTCGCTCAGAGGTAAATTCTTTAGATCTATGTTGTCTCATAAAATATTCTGTGATGGACATGCTCTGTCGCTATACTGTCCAATCTGATAGCCCCTAACCACATGTGACTATGTAAATTTTAATTTAATTAATAAAACAAAATTTAAATGATAGTTCATGAGTCCCAGTGACCACATTTCAAGTGCTCAGTGGCCACCATGTTGGACAGTGCCTATCTAGAACATTCCCATCATAGCAAACGGTTCTATTAGCTTTCGGGGACCAGCTTTTTTCAGTAGCCTGGGAGGTAGCCAGGAGAGAAAAAGGAGAAGCAGGGCAAGAAATGAGAAGAATAATCACTTTTGTCACCAGTAAACTTTATCTGTTGGGTGGGATTGTGGGAATGATGTAGCTAGCGTACTGGAGACAGGCTGTCTTAAGGATTGTCATAGGCAATGATCTTTAACAGTTAATAAAAGAGTTAATAAAAAGTACATGAAAAATAAGTCCTTTACTCACAGCAAAGCAAAAGGTCATGGTAACTTTCTTTTCACCACACTCCCCTCCCCCCCTCAATCTGGGCTAACTCTTTGGTCAACTACAGAAAGCACCAGGAAATAAATAGCGAATGGTTTTGCAAGGACCATGATTGAAGGTTTTTCTAAGCATCATTTAGGATGAAAAAAAAAAATACTTGGAGACTGTTTACCTTTGAGATGAAGTAAAAATCGAAATGCGTGGTTAAGTGTTCAGCTCTTGAAAGCAGCATTCTTGTTCTTATTTAGGAAGTAAATGAAGGATGCTTTGTGGAGTTGGAACCCCAACGATGATGTAGGTAATGAAGAATTGGAACTCCAGGAGCAAATTCTCAGTTCCTGTGATGCCACTGGAGGCTGTGTGACCTTCAGCAAGTGATTTACCCTCTCTGGGCCTTGTAGTTGGAGAAACATGGAGCTGGACTCGGTCCCTGGCATCTTGCACATCCTCAGATTCCTTTTGTGACCATGTTCCTGACTCTTGCTGTAGACACGAGAACTTACCGCTTTTATCACAGCCAGAAGCATTATTGCTTTTAATACTACTCATAGGTGATCAGTGTTGTCAGTTACCCTCTTTTAAGGCTCCCATAATTAAGCCTCCAAACATTGGAAGATGGGCAAACCTCCAGGTTTTCTCAAACCCTCACACACGAGGATGTTCAGTATTTAGCTATTCTCTGAGTCAGGAACAAACACCCCTCATGGAAGAAGAGGACCCAGCAATCCCGTATTTACACAGCTGAGAACAGAGACTCCACCTTTTGTAAGTACAGCGGTGGCGTCATGCAAATGAGGCTGACTAGGAGCTGGCTCCAGCTCAGCCACTCATGAGCTGTGTGCCCCCGTCTCCCAATCCGTAAAGCAAAGGTAACAATATGATTGTAGGCAAGGCTGCTTTACCAGGCAGCGAATGAAGCTCAGACTCCCTCATTTACGTCAATACCTTTTAAGAAGCTGTTCTTCATTTCAACTTTTAGTGTAATTTTATTATCTTTTGTCCAAAGAGGGGACCCCAAATTATATAAGCTTCAGGCCCTACAAAACCTGGTTGTAGTATTTAAAATGAGACGGCCCCTGGGTAGACTGTTCTCTCGAAAAAGAGAATACCCATCAAGCAAGGTCTTGTGAAGCCAGCCTGGTCTCTAGCGTCTCTGTTTCTTCCAGATCCATCCTCGCTCACATCCCAGCACCCCTCGTGCCTCTGGATGCCACAGGAGAGGTGACACCTACTCCGCCACGGGAACCTCTCCATCATCCCAGTGCTTTCCTTGAAGGCCATATAATTACAGAGCCTGAGAGCCCAAAAGCAAGTCAGCGTCCCTTCAATCACCACCTTCCCCAGAAATGTCCCTTCTTCTCCTTTCCTTCAGGTTCTCCCCACATGGAGATGCCACAATCTCCTTCTAAAACCTGGCCTGGGCTTGTGTATCATCCACATTCTAAAGAGCATCTTCCTTAGGCCTAGCCCTATGTTTTCTTCTGATTCTGACATGACAATGCCTTTAACTTTCCTTTTTGTTCTGTTTTATGCAGATCACAGAGCACTTTCATAGAACCCGCTGTTTTAGCATCCTGTCTTTAGAAAGGCGTAACTGAGCTTCGGGTGGTACAAGACTTGCCCAGCATAGTAGATAGCGGGGTTAAGACCCTGTGAGGAAAGTTCTAGTGTTATCCCTGGTGTCTCAGAGGAGGGACAAAGCCTCACAGACATTACACCAGCTATGAAAGAGCCCGCACGTAGGAAGAGTTTGCCTGACTCCCAGGCGTTGTTCCCAATACAGATAGCCGTCTCTGCTTGTCAGCTGCCACTGGCCCTGTCGTTAGAAACTTTTTCCTTGGTCACTGGACTTAGAATCAGTTTCTGTCCTTGGTGATGATCTCAGTTTCCGGCAGGTGTGCAGGGAGGTGCTTATGCCTCAGGTCTTCACTCACACTCCCTGCCTCCAGCCCTCCATTATAGTATTAAGAAATGAAATCACAGTCACGCTTCACCCGTTATTCATTCCAACTAGTTTTATTGGGTACCTGTGATAAACTTGGCACTAATTTTATACATCCCCCCAAAAAAGAAAGAAAGAAAAGGAGAAAGGAAGAAAGAAAGAAGAAGAAGAAAAAGAAAGGAAGAAAGAAAGAAAAGAAAGCAAGCTAAAAGTGTGGCAATAGTGGAATAGGAATGCCCCCACGGAGACACCAATATATGGACCAAATTGCCTTTGTAAGAATTCCTAAAGAGATCTAAATATCCCACTCCTAAGCAAAGGGAATATCTAGTTATTCCGTTAAAAAAAATCTTTTGATTGCTTGCTGAGTTAGGCACTAGGAGCTTTATGAATATTAATGGAATTTTCACCCCATCCCCATGAGGTCGTGGATACTGTAATTATTCCCACGGCACCCTTGAGGGAAATAGAGACATAGAAAGGTTACAAAACTGGTGCAGGGTCACACAGGTGGCAGGGGCCGAGCCAGCGGATCAGGCATCCTGGCTCCGGGGTCTACCCTCCAGACTGTTTGATACTGGGAGTTGGCACAATCTGGGCACGTTTCTGGGCTGTTCAGATGAACAGATGCTCAAGTTATGCTGCTTTGAGGGATCTGCCTTTCAAAACAAAGATGTGGTCTTCAAAGGAGTAATTGAATTCACCCGGTCTTAACTCTTGATTTAATAAACAGAAGATGAAGGAAAAGAGCTGGTTTAGTTTTGGGTCTCCATCTTTGATCCATCTTGATGGATTTTACCAGAAAAAAAAAAGAAAAGAACAGAATGACCAATTAAAGAGAGCAGCAGACAATGATTGGGTGAGACCTTTCAGAATATTTCTCACAAATGCAATCTACCAGGTCTAGAAAGTTACCGTCTCTGCAGATGGAAGTAGAGACAACTGTCCCACCCCAAGCACTCCCATGTTAGATAGCCATCGGTGGAGATGTAGTTATAGCTTCCACAGTTCAAATAGAAGTGGAGGTTTGAAAACAGTTAATACATAGAATTGGAGGGCGAGGGGAGGTGTGGAAATCCAGGTGGTTTTGTTTAGGAGGGTTCCTCTGATTAGAAATACAGTGTTATTGTCCATATTAATTAGAAAGATAATACCTCTCCCCTCTGTGCCATGGAGGTGGGCCTCAAGAAGGATGCACGTGCAAAGGGTTGGTTTGCTTGTAGACAATATGGCATCAACTCTGATGACGGAACCTAGAAGTTCTGTGGGATTTTTTCATAAGACTAGATGCCTTTGTAAAAAGAGATTGCATAAAGAAGACCCAGGCGTTTTGGAAAGATCAAATGTTTTTCAGCACCTCTAAGGCAGTAATAATAATTAATTTCCCAGTGCAATAAAACTGTATAATTAGAATGGGTTGGGTGTTTTCAAAATTTTCAAACATCGGGATGAGCAAATGGAAAAGCTTTCTTTCTTTCTTTCTTTTTTTTCCAGACTCTTCCTTTAGTTTTCGGAGTTTGTGTGAAATGCTGAGAGGAAGTGAGCCCATCTGTTTCTGATCCTTCCAGGCTTGATGTAGCAGAATGTTTGGGAGCAGTTATTTGATGTCTAGTATGCCTCTAAAGTATTTTCCATGAGCTTTAAGCCTGTGCCTTTACTGACAGGAAGTTTGTTTTCATGGCGTTTTAGCATCGGGTTGACACTCAGAAAGGAGAAAGGAGTCATTGGTCAATTTCCAAGTTCCACTGTGCTTAAGTCAGTTCAGTTTTGTTAACTTATATGCTGGGAGAGCATTCCAGGAGAAACACAAATGAACGGAGGTATAGATTACTCTTATTTCCATTGCTTCTCAGCCGCCCCTCTTTTCCATTCTCCATCGCCCTCCCCTCCCCCGCCCTACCCTCCTCGATATTAGGAAAGAGTGACCCCGCTGGGGAGACAGATAGTGGTGGGCCTCACAATAGAAGGAAGGAAGTTAGAGGCTCATCTTTGTGGGAAGGTCAGGAGGAAAGAGGATGAGGTGCCACCGCGATGACACAGCTGTATCCTCTGCTGTCCTCATGACAAGCTGCCGCCAACTGCCAGGCGTGGGGAATGAGTGGGGTGGGGGCGGGGGAGGAGCCGGGGGAAGGCATTGCTCAGAGGTCCTGTCACACCTGCAAGAAGCAGTGCCACCTGCTAAGCCGTCTTCCCAGAGCCCTTCAACTGCCAGGCATCTGCTTCACTAAGTAGGGAACAACCCCCCCTTTCATTCTGCCAGAAGCGCCCCCCCCCCCGCCGCCATTCCCTGAAATTACAAAAAAAAGAGAGCAGAAAAGTGAAAATTCAGTTCTATCACTCCTACTCTCTGAGCACTTTGGTACCAGCAGAGGGAATTCTGTTCTACCTAATTCTAAAATTGCTTCTTAAAACATAAAAAGTCTATGCTTGATGCTGATTTTCTACAAATCTCTGGGACCGTTCCTAACCAGTACAGACAACTGCACAGCAGGACTGGCAGGGATGTGACTCTGGAAGGGGATTTGACGCAGGGGGCCTTCTCATCACCTCTGTGGATTGAATAAACTGGGGGCTGACTTCGCACCAGGTAAAGAAAGGATCACTATTTTAAGAAAACAGCACGAAACTCTAAGCAGCCTTCTGGAGTTGTGGGGGAAACATGGATGTCATTACCTTGTTCAGCTTAGGGTATATCTTCATTTTACCAATTACCATTTCTTTAATTTTCCCCCTCTTTCCTAATCTCCCTCCTTTCCCTATCTTCTATGATTATCACTGAGAATGAATACATGTTGAATTATTATACCAGTATTTAAGACTATGCAGTGGTATATTTTCTATATGTACATATATGTTATTTAAATGCATAGAGAAAGGTTTCAAAAAAGTACACACCAAACTGGGAACTTTAGACTTTTTGATTTTTTAAGGTTTTGCTTTTTAAAAGCAAGGAAAGAATACATATGGGTCACTTTTTTATTGAAAAACAAGCTATTGATCTGAAAACAAAAAAACAAAGCAACAAACACATACACAACCAAAAAAGGGGAAGAAAAGGTAAGACTAAAGAAAGAAAAGAAATAATGTAAAAGGAATGAACAAAAAGCTTTGAAAATATGCAATGGTTCTCACAGGAATTGACCCTACAAAACTAGTCACAGCTGACAAAGATGTAACGCCATGTGTATGGAAGCACAGTTTATGCCACAAAATTGGACACAACCTAAATGGCTCGTGACATAGAATGTGCTGGATAAACCTAGCATGACCACTGAAAGGAGACCCACCGGTCAATTCAGATAATGTTGTGGAAGAACCCGGGACCATAGGAAGATTTCCATTATCTCTTAAGTCTAATAAAACTCAACAGTTTACAAAACAGCATGTGCCATTTCTATTTTTTTGAAATGCAAATATATTCACACAAAAAATTTCAAGGCTATATATATATGTAATATATAATACATATAGTATATATAAAATAAATCTGAACAGTGGTTTTCTATGTGTGGGGTGAGTTTTGCTTCTTTTGTTGTGCCTTTAATTTTTCTACACTGCACCTATGTCATTTTGGTTGAAAAATACATGTAATTTCGAGAGTGCATTATTATCTTATAATGGTAATTTTCAATGATCGATGACTCTTTAAAATCAGGACAAGCTGATCCCAGATGTATTACGTTTCCGCCAACTTCACACTTTAATTTGGTCAGCAGGCTACCATTCATTCACCTCAAATATCCCTTCAAATATTCTTACAATGATACTGGCATTTTGCACATGTTGCAGAGGTTAAACTAAAAAGGAAAGGAAAAGACTATAGTGATGAAATTCATTTACTGTCCCAGGAGTGATTTTCCCCTTCCCCTCAAATGATACACCATTATCACCTCCAGAAGTTTGAAAAGAAATGGAATTTTTCTCAGCATATTGTTGTTCACCATCATGAGAATGTGCAAATAACACACACTGTGATGGAGAAGTTGACCCAACCGGCACTTTAGATTTTTTTTTTTTTCCATACAAAACTCATTTTACAATCAAGTTTAAATAGTAAGATTTCTTAGTTTGGGGAGCTGATATTACTTTGAAACCTCACTTGAAATCGTGTATCTATGATGTAAAGCAAGAAAATCAAGGCAATTTTCAACATAATCCACGCTTAAAGGAAGAAAAATGTTGTTTATTTGACACTTTGGAGGTAGATGACTGTATGTTTCTCTCTTCAGATACATTTCATCTTTGCATGGAGAGTTAGTATTCTGACACTATTTTGTTTTTATTCTCTAGATTGCCTTTTTATAGCAAATGAAAGTTAAAATACTTCATAAGCTGCTTCACCACCTTATAGAAACAGCTTAAGTACAATAACTATTAATAAAGCCACTCTTTTTTTTTTTTTAAAGAGTGTTTTCATGACTCAATTATGGCAATCTGGTCACAAAACATTTCTTGTTTCCCATGGAAAAAAAATCACATATGTATAAATTTTAGCGAAATATATCTCTCTCTATCTCCAATGGTGAATTTGTGCTGTTAAATTTTCAAGAAACACTCATGATGAAAGACACCTGAAACAAAACAAACACTCCCCACCACATTCTTAATTTCCTTTCTTGTGCATGGTGTTTATCCACAAAGACAAATGCAGTCTTTTAACATGTATATAGAGCAAGCACCTTCCAGCTGTGAGTACGTAATTGGTCGATCAGTTCTTATTCAGAGAGATCTTAAAGTGCCACTGTATATTCTTACGGAATTCTTACATCCTTAAAAAGTGTGGCCTGAATGGTTGCTCTTCTATGGGGGGATATCAATTTCCATGTCTTTTTCTTATAAAACCACCCTGGGAAAGTGGGTGAAATTATCCATTTCACATAATCCATACATTTAAATAAAATAAAATAGCAGGGAACACAGATTTAGACTTTCTCACGCTTAGCAATTCACTTTATATTTTTGGAATAAGGTTCGTTTCTATCATTTGAACACTTGTTTGAATATATTAGAGGTGGATATTACTGTAAGCTAAAGGAAACCAACGTGTAAAAACAGATTTCGTTCCACAACCATCTGCCAGCACAATGAAATGATTTGGCTTTGAAATGTACAGGATATGTGATATGTTATAAAGACTGTACTGCTATGAGTTTATGATTTAATGATTAACAGGGCTATTTGCTCTGTTACTGGAACCGGAATATCAACATGGGGAAGAAGCCCATACCACGAGAGACTAAAATGAAAGGGTGAGCTATGTACTTTCGCTTCATTTTTTAGAGGCTACAAACATAGCCAATCATGCCTTTGGTTAAGTGCTTGCTTGATAATATTCTTAATTACATGTCCTTTGTGGCTTGCTGGTATTTTCAGGTGCTATTCATAAAAATCAGTATTCCTAAAAGTGCAAATAGATTGGAAGCAGATGCTGTTAGTAAAACATAATTGGACTAAAGGAAAAAAATTGCAATTTGAAAACAGACCAATGTCTTTAATGTGTTGGTTTGCTGTGATTATGGCTTCTTACAGGATTTGAAACAGGAAAAATCAACAAACGCATCTTAGGAGGAGTAGAAAATAAAGGAAAGGAGGATTTTTGTAAAACTCATAAAAACTGTGTGCGTGAACAATACTGGAATTGATGGCATGTGTTGCAGAAGATAAGCTAAGCATGAAGAAAACTCAAATCAGCCTTTGCTAGATTAGAATATAAAAATGCAACTTTTAACAAATTATTTAAAAACATGTGCAAAAAGGTAAATTATTTGAGGGTGTATTGTTTTAATTTTAAATCAGAGGTCCCAATACTTATCTTTTAAAATGATAATAGTGTTGTTGTTGTTTAAAAAGAAAACAAGTGACAGTGGAAATTATTTATGAACAGGTCGTTATATTTTACTTCTATTTTTGGTAGTTTCAAATGATTATTTTATGAACATGTATTTCTTTATAATAAAATGAAGTTTTATTTGTTTTCTTACAAAATTCAGATTGGGTTCTATTCTTAAGAACTCACTGTTCAAAGTTCAGTTTTAAATTGTTTAAATAAAAGAACAATGTCAACAGTCATACATAGAGAAAGGTAGGAAGAAAATAAAGGGCAATGATAGATTTAATTTTTGATTTTGAGATTATGTATGCATTTTGTTTCCCGCCCTACTATGCCTTTTAGTATTTCTGTTTTTTTTCAAGAACATATATTTCTTCAGAACTAGAAAAACCTTATTTATAAAAACAACAATGTGATAGTTTGGATTAAATAATTTTTCATTTAGATTTCTTAAATCAGTATTGTACTCATCATCCCAGAACTTAATAAAACAGAATTAACAAGTCATATAGAGCTAACTCCTAAAACTGATTAACCTGAACATATAATTTTTTTTGCCATTAGGTTGTAAAGTTTACCACTGATAATTACTAAGAATCAAGGATATTAAAAAGTTATGTTAATCTCTCTTACCTACAGTTTAATTTTAAATATCAATTTTAACAAATTACCAACTGAATGATTCTTGGCTTACAGATGGATTTGCATTATTTTAATTGCTTGGAATATCATAGGTATCCACATGTATTTTTAACATTAAATTATCTGTTAGTAGTAGAATAATATTTCTGAATATAATTTCATGGAGGAGGTATAAAATAATGCTTCAAGCCATTTAGTTTTAAGACTACAAAAGTAAATAGGAATTAATGTAATCACACATTTATACATATATACCTGAAGGAAGGCAGTAATTAGGCAGATTTTTCTACCTTCATCACACATCAGAAAGTGTTTCAAAGAAAAAAGTTAGAGCACATTAACCTATCAAACAGTCTTTTCCCTTCCCCTTGTTCTTAACTTTCCTGGAACCATTATTCGCCATTGAGAGAAGGCCCAGGTTTTTGCTAATATAGAAGCTATTTGGAAACCTCTTTATTTATTAGTTGGAAGATTAGGAATTAGAGAATCTGAAAGGTATCATTTGTCTTCCAGGAGGGAGATATAGACAATTCGGGGGGTGGGGGCAGCTGTGTACATTCGTGTTTGCTATGAATTTTACCTTTTCTGTTTAAATAAAGTCCCGCAAACCCTCTAAAAGAAAGCAGCGCTTTCTCCCACCTTTATTTCTTCAGAGGGTTTTGCTGACTATTCAGATTTTAAAGAGTAATCTAAATTAAAATACCAACCACTTCCAAATTTTAGCTTGGAGCAAACAAGCTACTATAATTATCTTTCTGGAAGCTGTAGAAATATTCTCCAATATCGAAGCCCCGATGGTATTGTAAAACTCAGGTTCTCGGATCCGTCTTTTCATTTTCCAGTGATTTGCCACCTGGCACCTTTGAGCAGTCCCGAAAAGGTAAATCTGTGTTCAGGTGGACATAAAACAGAAGGAAATTGTTTTGTAAAGAAAACAAAAGCACGGACCACAAGAATAATTCTTTCATTTTAAAAAAATGACACCGAGTATCCCTGAGGCGCATGACTGTGGGAGACAATTTTAACACGTGCGTTATTCGCAAGCAAAGCACCAGCGCCGAGCCCGCAAGAATCCTCGCCCTCTCGGCTGTTGAGACGCGCCAGCTCGGCCTTCTTCAGCTCCGCGAGGAGAAAACTGGGAGACAGGGATTCCTAGTAAAGACAAAACATGAGTCCCCGAGAAAGAGTACTTTACTATGAATTATAATAAAAACATTTCCACATCACAAAAGGCCAGCGGGAGCAGGGGAATCTTACGCAGATGAAAAGGACATTAATTTTCTTTTTGGACGTGTTAGTACTTTCTACTTATTTGATGCTACAACCTGAACGACTTGTGAAAATGAACGAAGAGATAGATATATTTAGAAAGATATCATTCCCTGGAAAAGGAATCTTTTCAGACAACCGTTTTCCTTTAAGCCCTCGGGGAAAGCTGGGCGAGGCAGGCGGGGCTGGCGCGGACCCACCCTCGCCCCGCCCGCATCCCCCTCCCCGGGAGAGGGCGGGGCACGGGCTCTGGAGTTACAAAGCGACCTCTGGACCCGCCCCCCTTATGCAAATGAACCCGCCCCTGCCCTCATTAATTCAGCCAATGACCGAACGGCATGTCGCGGGTCTGGAGGTGGAATCCGGGGGGAGGAAGCGGGGAGGTAAACCCAGTCCCACGTGTTACGTTCTCTCCGCCTCTTCCCAGCGCTCCCCCAGCACCCGACCCACAATCGACCCCTCCCACCAGCTCGGTTCTCCACGCCCCGGGGGTTCGCCACGCCCCGGGAAGAGGTGGGGAAATGGGCGGAGCGAGGAACGCTCGCGTCTGTCATTAGCATGCAGCCATGCTATTGGCTCAGGTTGGCCACCAGCGAAGAAATGAGGGGCGGAGAAACTTGTCAAAGTGAGCTTCGCGGATTGGTTTAGCTGTACGATGACGTCAAAGAAGGAGGGCGGTCTAAGCAAATGAAGGCGCCAACGCATCTCCTCCCTCCGGCCCCACCTTGGTGTGAGCCACCCAATGAAAATCGAGCCCGTGGGGCATAGTCTCTTGAATATTTAAGAAAGAAATCTAACTGTTTAAATATTCATAAAGAGGTGGGAAGGTGTAGAGTGTCTCCCGGAAACGCTTCTGATTGGGTGGTTTTCTCCAGTAAGTGTTACCTTTAAGAAACCTGCGCGCACAGATCAATTAAATGATTGTTTCCTGCATAATTTGCTTTCTCAAAATCACCACACCGTATACACCAAATTTTTTCCTTGGTAATTGATTTCATGTGTGGTCCTACCCAGTTTAGCTTTGTCACTCTTTCTCTCTCAATATATTTTCTCTTTTGTAACTCAAGCCTCATTTTCATCAGTTTTTAAAATGCAAAGATCTGGGACAGATGGAAACAATTAGAACCTCCGCTCTGCTGATGTGTATAATCTTATTAGTTTAATGGGTCACAGGGCGCAGGACCTATTTCCTATGGATCAAAGTAAAAACAAACACGGTTAATATCCCATTTTGTTTTAGAACCACATCGGATCGGGTTCCCTCTGTCGGCCGTGGTAATGACAATATTAGGAGATCTTGGGTTGCCTTGAAGTGTGGCGGGAAAATGGAGTCATAGAAATATTCTGGTTTAAAAACTCATTAATATTAACACCAGGTAGCCGCTTGCCAGTTCCCTAAGCTCTCTTGAATTTATCACAATGGCATGGCTATTAACGGATTTCAGTATTGCTTGTTTTGATCTATTACCTTAAAGCAAGCGAAAAATCGTGCCTAGTTCCCTGCTAATTATACTGACTTCTCAGATTTCGTCTATTCAGTCCCAACGCAAAGCTTCCGAGCACTTGGTGTAAATTTCAATTTATGGCTCCTCAATAATTTATTTCTTTATCTGTGGGTGGTGGTCACAAACTTTTAAAAGAATTTTATTTTTAAAATATTATCCCTGTCCCCCCATCCCCCTACAACCGCCCACCCAAAATTTAGCTTAATATTTCAGGGAGTTGTAAGGGCATTTCACAGACCCTTTAAAAGCATCGTGGACCCTAGTTAATAATCCATACCTAAAAGATTTTTCGTATTTTGGGTTGTGTTTGCGTGTGTTCTTTCCGAGACAAAAATACAATCTTCTAAGCACTGATGGGGTTGGGTGGGTGTTGGCCTCTCGACGCGGCAAAGGCTCCCTTTGGAAACCTCCCGCAGTAACTTCTCACTCCAATAAATTAAATGCAGCCGCAGTGTGGTCTATTACCCGGGAGTGTGAGGTGACGGCGCCTGTCAAAGGTGGTCGGCCAAATACAGACCCTTAAATATTCCTGCAGATAATAAATATCAGTGCAAGGAACGGATATCAATAATAGGTTCCTACTCGTTTAGAGAGCTCA
The DNA here is from genome assembly GCF_964212035.1 of Myotis nattereri. NCBI lineage: Eukaryota > Metazoa > Chordata > Mammalia > Chiroptera > Vespertilionidae > Myotis > Myotis nattereri. The sequence continues at coordinate 61,235,766 of NC_138086.1, read as the reverse complement.
GCACTACAGCAATGAATACATGCACTGCAGACTTGATGAATGCCCTCACGTCCCTTACAAAGGTGGGGGGCAGGTCTTGGAAATATTTTGCCCTGGGCCCGGAAGAGGCCGGGTTCCAGGCTCTTCGCGCTGGGGGTACCAGCGCCTCTTCGTGTGCCTCACCGGGGCCTCCAGGAATGTAAATACCACGAGTTTAGACAGGCTGGGGCCCCCGGAAAGGGCGAGCAGTGGTTTTAGCAAATCATTTTAATTCCGAAGCTGTCGAGAGTATTTGCTTTCACTTGGCCACGGTGCTGGGGTTGCTGAGAGAGAAAACTCTGTTCTTGACACCCGCTGCTTGTGGTTTGGGAAATGGGTACTGAGTTCGGAGTTCAGCTTCCATTAGCTTCACACGCGCACCCGAGGCGAAGCCCGCATTGCATTTTGGCGCTGCAGACGCTCCCTTACTGCCCCGGTGGCCGTGTTCAGGGACCAGAGTGGAAACGCGAGAAGCAAGTCGCGGGGAAGTCTGACATCTGGTACAGATGCGGCCACTCCGCCTACGGCAGCGACGGCCCCTCAGATAAACCCTCATTGCCTTCTTTAATCTGCCCTTGAATTTCATTATTTGGCGCCTGATCTTTATGCCTCAATGCATCCCATAGTCTTTTTTTTTTTTGAGGTCCTTTATGCCCTCTATTTTTAGCAATCATATAACTTTATTTTGGGAGATTGTTCCCCTCCCCCCCCAAATGGGAAAATGATCAAATCTTCAATCCGTTATTTCCTGGAACTTAATCCTGCATTCGTGGATAATAAAATATGTAATGCGTTAAAAATGTATCCATCACTGATCAACTTTAGAGGTATTTTATGTTTTTAAAAAAGTGTAATATAGTCCTGGTGTGTGTGTGTGTGTGTGTGTGTGTGTGTGTGTGTGTGTGAAAGGAAAACCACGCTCATTTCCCTTCCAAGGAAAAAGAGCATTTACATGGATGAATCTAAGTAACTATTCATGTAGGGGAACAAAATCTACCAGGCTTGATTGTTCATTTTCAGTTATACTTCTTTGTATCGAATATGAGGAACAGTAACAACGTTAAAAAAAATCAATGCGGTGTAGGGGAGGGACCTGACTGACGTCTAACAACAGATTCCCTTTCTTCTTTTTTTTCCTCTCCTTTTTTTTTTTTCTTGGCCAACAGTCTCCTTCAGTTATTTATTCTAGCCTGGTGAGCCCGCGTTGTACACTTTATGTAAGCCCGCTCGGTGTGATTGGTGTTCCGCGCAGTCGGGTCCTGCGCGCCCTACCTCGCAGCCTGGTGCGCGCGGAGGAGCAAGCTGTCATTGTAGAGGAAAGGAATCCCTCATCCAGGCCCGCCTGGGCATAACCCGGAAAAGCTGGGAAATCCTACGAGCTGCAGCCACTAAACCTCCCGGACTGCAAGCAAGGATACTGTCTCAGATCTTTTGACAAAATGGTGCTTGGCTTTGTTTTAAAATTTTGTTCAGTTGTAGTTGCTGCTGCAACATAGGTCCTGCCTCAGGATGCAGGTGACAGTTACTCCAATCTAACTGCAAGGCGCTTGGTCCACGCCTGGGGCTTTCTGCGCGGAAAAGCCGATGGGAAAGCCTCGTCTTGACTTTTCCCTACACCTAAGTAGGCCCCCTCCGGACTGGAAGCGGACCCTTCACTGACCCCCCCCCCCCCGCCCCTGCCCCCCCGCGCGACTGGCGCAGAGGTGCCACTGGAGAACTGTCCAACGCGGAGTTACAGGCCTGACCCAGCCGAGATCAGAGGTTGCAGGGCTCGCCGGGGCTTAAGGGGGGCTCTGCTACCGGAAGTCATTTGACAAATCTCAGGCAGGCCTTTCTAATTTTTACAGCTCGGCAGAGCTTTGCAAATCTCTAAACACGCTGTAACCTTCTTCCAAAGGCGCTCCAGGTACACGTGAGGGGGTGGGTTTTATGTTAGGGCTCGTGGAATGAAAACTGCATCTGCAGGACCCCTCCTCGGTCGAGCCCGCTCCCCTTCCGGCGTCTTCTCCGGACCCTCAACTCCTCCAGCAAGCCGGTTCCCGCGAGTCCCAGCGTCCGCCCAGCCCCTGGGGCCCTGCAGCCCCGGGAGGCCACCGGCGACCTGGTGCTGGAGAATCACCCCGCGCCCCTGCGGCGGGCGGCGGGGAGAGAAGCTCTTTGGAAAGAGCAGGACCGGCGGGCGGGACGCGTGATTGATGACCCTGATCAGTTTTTTAGGAAGCAGAAATTAACCTGAGGGGGATTAGGCTGGGGCTTTGAAGTTCATGGTTTTGTTTTCCTTCAACTCAATCCTTCCTTCGATCAAACAGTTCCTGGTTCTCTCTACCCGCCTCCTCCTCCTCCTCCTCTGCCTTGGGTCTCTCTTCACCCCATTTCTATCTCCCAGCTCCCCTTCCTGCATGGATTTGCATAATTTCAAACAATATTGCCAGATTAGGACTGAAGTTCTTCACTGTGACCCAGAGACCAGAGGCAACATACTGTCCACGTCCCCCGACTTCTTGGAACCTTTGTTTTACGTTTGAAGTTGTTCTTTATATCTGGAAGTCGAGAGTAGCAAATTTGTATCCTTTTATTTATTATTGTTATTATTTTTTTGTCTCTTTCCCGTTCATTGTGCCCAGGGGATTAGTCTTCCCCGCTAAGTGCAGATGCGCAGCCAGGGTTGGGGTGGCCAGCTTTTCTGTGGATGACAAGCTGCTCAGTGTCCTTCAGGTACTGCGAGGTTTGTGGATTCCTCCCCTAGCAGGCCAGAAAATTCAAATCCAAACACGAAGGCCTCCTTCGCCGCCCTGCACGCTTACCTTGGCCCCCTTTATTTTCATACCCCCCTGACGCCCCTTCCCTCACTCCCAAACTGCAGGTCTCCAAGGGGAATCTGCCTCTTGCGGTTCTTTCCCGCAGGCGCCTGCTGAAAAGGCAATTTCCTTGGGGGTGTGGTTGGGGCGAGAGAAAAACAGAAACCAGGATTGTTTGGGGCCTGAAACCATCCAAGTTTTATTGCATCCGCTACAAAGTCAACCAACTCTTAATGAGCATCCAAGCGGAAAAAGGCCGAGGTTTACTCTGTGTTGGGGGCAGGGGGCGGGGGGGGGGGGGAGGTGGGGAAGGTGGAGGAGGAGTTTGCTTATTTCTTTCTCTTGCGACCAAAGGTTGTAACACCTTCCCGAGAGACTCTTCCCAACGCCAAGAGTACAGACAAGCAAGTCGGGAGGCATCAGGTTTCAGCTCCCTGAGTGATCGAAGATCATTCGGCCACGAAGACCTTCGGAGCTGGCCCTGTCTGCAGCTTGTAATGAAAAGGATAATCTGTCTTGTAATAAAAAACAGGATCCACACAAACCCAGCATCGAACTGCTTTCCGCGGTGCCTCACGCTCCCCTAATAAGGGCCACTGACAAATATTGCCATCCAGTTCCACCCCAAAAAAGAGGAAGCAGTAGATCTTCCTTTTAATAACTTCCCAAAGTGTTACAAATAATAAAAGGGACGCATAAATCATCGCGGGGGCGGCTGAACGTGGACCACGGAAGGATTTACTCCCTTCAAGCCTTGGCTTCCAAACGCGTTCTCAGTGGCTGCTTCCTTGTAGCCCGCCCCCAAATCCGCCCTCTTATTGGTCCGTTCGACGGGGTGACGTAGAAGGGGCGTGGCGGCGGGGGCTGGCCAGAATGCATCAGTGCGCATGCGCCTCATGGCGTGAGCGAGTGATTGACAGCAAGGGGAGCTGTGCGCGCGTGCGCGAGCGGGTGTCTGCGCGCGTGCGCGCGCGCGTGTGTGTGAGTGTGTGGTGGTGGGGGTGATGGTGGTGATAGTGGTAGCGATGAGAGCTCGAATTGAAAGCTGCTTCTGCCTGCTCCGTGGCTTCAGTCCTTTTTGCGGGCATTTCCCGCTGAGTCAGAAGGGCTGATCGTCACAGACAGCGCACTCACCGGCTCCAGGGGCCGTCTCCAGCATCGGGCTAATTGGGGAGAAAGTAAAGAAGTAGAAGGCATGCTTTACGTGTCTGAAAAAGATACTTAAAACCCTAAGGAAGGGATTTAATTTTTACCGCTGTGTCCATTTATGCATTTCTTGTAAAGCACACACTAAATCACGCTTAGTATCACAGCCCAGCCTTCCTGTGCGCCGCACACCTCTCCTCGCCTCCCCTCAGCACCCCCTGGAGCTCGGTTTGGTTTCCCTGAAGTCCCAGGTACACTCGTATCTTAGCCTCCGACGGTCATGCAAACCACGGCGAACTATTGTAGACACCCGGAACGCTGTGATCATCCTTACCGGAAGAAAGGGGAAAAAGTTTTTTTAAAAGAAAACAATAAAGAAAGGAAGAAAAAAAGAGAAAGGAAGTAAAAAGAAAACTAGAAATATGTAGCAACCAGTAAAACAATAGTGGCAAAGATAAATAAAACAGCGAAGGAAATACCCATTGGCTATTAAATGGAAAGTTGGAAATTAATTTCCTAACCCGGCGAATGCCATAGAGGCAACTCCAATGGATTGCCGCGCTGCTGCTGGTAACGCCTAGAACAAAATTCTTCAGAGGCGAGGGCTGGCTGAGCGAGGAGATTGCTCCGCTGCCCTGTTGCATCCAATTCTCGCGTCGGACAAGTTTCTTCCGAGTGTCAGAACCGGGCCGAGGAAGGCCGAGAAGGTTTCTGGTTTTTAAGGTGTTAGGTCGTTGCTTCGTATTTGCACATATTTTAGGGAGATAGTAAACGTCTTAGAGCTCTGAATATTTTTTAAAGTGTAGTAGTCCTAGAAGATTTTTGTAGCAGGCAAATCAAAGCTTCAGTTTTATGGATCCTAAAATTTAAAACTGGCAATTACCTTCTCACAGGCCCTGAGATTTTTTTTTAATTTGCTTTTATTTTGGTGTGTGTGTGTGTGTGTGTGTGTGTGTGTAGACATGTACAAATACAAGTATTACAGATGCTCCATTCAAATACCACCCTGTTTGTGAGTGCACAGTAAATTAAAAAAAAAAAAGCAGAATGATGGAAATATGTGACTATTAAAATAATGTTCTTTTTATTCCCCCCTTGGTGCATTTTTTTTCTTTTGAAGCACAGCGTTTTCAGCCCAAATATTGAAAGCAGAGTTTTTATTCTATCACCGTAATTTTATTTTGAAGCCTCATGTTCACCTTTTTAAAAATTATAATTTACACTAAATTATTAGCATTCATATTTGCGTTTTATTATGCCTTTGACTACTTATTAATATTTTGAAACAACAAACATTAAATAAAATTGGTAAACATGGTTTGCTAGTTGCTTTTTTCGTTTAACAGAATGTCTTTATTTTATTAGGTTAATGTGCACTTAAATTTATTCTAAAATAACGAGAAAAGTAATACTTTTATTTTGCTTTGTCAGAACAAAGTCAATTTTCATTCTTCTCCGTCCGATTCTTCCCCTTCCAGCTGCCACAACCTACTGACAAGCTTCTAGCCACCACGGACTAGTATGCAAATTTCAGATGATTGACACCGACAGTAGAAACCAATCACGTTGGAGTAGGTTGCTGGTTGGTTGACAACGATTTGACGTAAAATTGACGTTTTAAAAGCCTAGCATCCAATCATGGCAATTCATGCAAATAAAGGAAGGAGTCACATTACCGGGGACCCGAGAGACTTGAGCACGCCCTCACGTGTTCAGTGGAGGGTATTGCACAGACGCCTGCACGGTCCTCTGAGTAAATGAGGCAAAACGTTCCGCTCTACAATTCGCCCTGGCCTTTTCCAAACTTCGATGTCACTGGAATATAAGCGATCTTTTGTTTTTTAACTTAAGAAAACAAGAGTTATGTTGTGGACATAGACGATGGTTAAGTCTAGAAATCTCTGTAATGTAACTGCGGGCTTCCAACGTACAGAATTTCCCTCTTCATTCCCACCAACATGTCTTTAAACTAATCCTTGGTGAAGAAGGCTGTTCCCCCACCCCCTTGATTTCCAAAGGACAAGATTTGCAAAGCCTTTCCCTGGAGAAACTCGCTCCAGGCATCGATGGTCGGTAAATTTGGCTTCTCCGGCGAAATTCTGCACGGCACCGCCAGATGGCACAAGGATCGCCTTCCACTCTTCACACCCCCTGTACCCCCGCAGTAATTTAGGAAAATTGAAAACCAAACACCTTTATATTTTATAGCTACATGAAGTGAGAACGTACTCGCACTGTTAAGGGGCTACATATTACGAAAATAAGCTTTGCTGATTGTTGCTTTATATGAAACTTCCTCTTGAGATTTGCCCGAGAAAGTTTGCGAGTAAAATACGCACTCAGTGAAAGTGTTTGCAAAAAACGTTTCCCTAAAGCAAAGTGTGCACCATACGCACAGTACCAAGAGTTAAGAAGGTAAGGGTAAGAAGCGGCTCTGTTTCTGAGAATGTCGTCTGTAGGGCTTCTTGGGGATTAAAATGCGATGGAGGGAGGGTGAAGCTAAACTTCCCAGCCAGCGGTCTCTCCCCCCCCCCCCCCCCCAGCAGAGTTTGGTGGGGACCACAGGGGCTGAGGTTGAATGGAGCTGCTGGTAGCGCAGCATGGCTTTTTAAGGGGTTCATTTTGGGGTCCCGATTAAAGATAGGGAAGACTTTCTCTTCGCAAGTCACAATAGTCAGAATCAGCAGCGCCCTTGTTTTGGGGTGGGAACCACGGGAAGTGAGACCTGTACCCTCATTTGTTGTCCTCTTTATGAATATATCTGTTTTTTCTGTTTGGGTTTATCCGGAAGAGAGGGCTTTGGGCTGCCCCTACTTAAGGCCAGACTCAGAGCTAATGGTATTTGCAGAGAGAAGGGAGGAAATAAGAAAACACACCAAGGAGCAAGCCCATTTGCAGGTACCAGCAGAATAATTGTACATTCACTTTCGATCACTCGACCCTGTAATTATGCATCTTAAAATTGCAGTCAGCAGTTAAAAGCAGATCTTCAGTGGACATATCATTTTAAAAAATCTTCCTGAAAGTAGCTATTAAGCCTTTTTACAAAAAGGCTGTTAACGTAAGAAGCATTCAAACCTGTAAAGAATTTTTGTGAGTTTATTTGAGCCAAACTGTCAACAATTGCCAGGAACAGAATCTCAACGTATGAGATAATGCCCGGGAGAACGGCAGTTTTTCCACCTTGTTTTATAAATTACAATCAAAGGAGGAGATGTTAAGTGGGTTACATGAAATCCATTGGTGATAGATTAGGAAGGCAGGACAAAGCAAAGCAGTGTGTGTGGGGGGACCTCTGGGACTGGATAAAATGTAAAATGATAGACACGTGCTTCTTTTACGCAGGTGGGTACAGGGTCGCTAACGATCAACAATTAACACGATAACAGTAACAATCAGGGAATTTGTGGTCTCTGCCCTGGTGCATGGGTTGTGTCCTGAGGGGTCCGGAAAAAGGGAAGTTACCCTGACATTTCACAGGTATGTGACCGTAGCTGCAAAAAGACGATAGGCTCAGTTAAGATCAAAGTTGATCTTTGTCGGGGAAGATATCGGCCTAAGACATGATTCAGATCCTCCTTTGTGGTTAGTCAGGCCTCTGAGTTTGCAAGGCCCCCACGCAGGCCTTCCCGGAGCTTGTCAGGTCAGCATGCGGCCCCTTTTGGCCCCAAGGCGGATTCACTGCCTTGGTCACCTGTGCACTGTTGACTTTTGCGGAGCTAGAAAATCAGGGCAGGGTGCTACGTGGACGCCGGTCTCGCCCTCCTATTCTAACTGTGGGTAGTTGTCTGACCTCATTATCCCTCGTGTCTGCAGAGCAAACCCCTGCACACTTACGCGATCAACTTCACAAACGGGAGGTAGGAAAACACCTCACACTCAGTCACATGTAGGTACGAAAAGGAGTACATTTTTTTTTTTTTTTTTACTTTAGAACGACCACCTCGGATTTGTTAGTTCAAGTTGAGCCATACGTTTCTTATTTTATTTCACCATCTTCACGGTTTGTCTTCCTCCGAAAGCAAAACTATGAGCAGAGAGCACCACCCTACAGAGGCTAAAGGCAAAGCCAAAAAATAAAAAGTAAAATGTAGGGAGTGCTTATTGCTCGGAGGGAGGAAGGAGAGCGAGGGGCCCGGCCGAGAACTAACCCAGCGCCGTGAGCTCCCAGGCCGCGCACACGGGAACCTCCAGTTTCTAAGCCGCCTCGCAGCCCCTGATGTTTGTTTTCTGCTGCAAAAACAGGGAGCGAAGTGTGTTTAAACAGGCAGAGGTGGCTTGGGGCTCTCGGGCGTCGTCCGGGACCCTCGGTAACCTCTGAGTTTATTCCGCTCACCCCTCCCCGAGGGTGCGGGCTGGGCGCCCCCCGCGCGCTGGGGCGCCGCGCTCGGGAGCCCGGGCGGGCGGGGTGGAAAGGCCTGGGGGGTGAGCGGCGGACGAGCTGGGCGGTGGGCCCCCCTCCCCGTGAGCTCAGTTCCCCGCGAAAATGTGCACAGAGTCGGGGTGCGGGGTGGGGGACGCCGCGGCCGCCTCTCCGAAGCGCAGCGGGCGCGGGAGGCTGAGGCTGGCGGCCCCCCGCCCCATCCTCTCCCCGTCCCGGGCCTCCGTCTGGCGGAGCCTGGGGAGCCGGTTTCCTCGGTTGAAGTGATCCCGGCAGATCCGGCCAGCGCGGCTGTAAATCACCCGGCCCCCCGCCCCCCAGGCCTCCGGAGCTGGGGCGGGCGCGCGGGGCGCAGGGGGCGCGGGTCGGGCCCGCGGCCACCCGGGGCCCGAGGGCGCAGCTGGATCTGCCGCCGCGGGCGAGGCCGCGGGGGTTAAACGCCGTGAATCAATCCGTCAAGTCCCGGCCGCCCTCCCCGCAGCCCGCCCGCCGCCCGCGGGGCCTGCTTTGTGTCTCGCCCGCTCTCCCGCCCCGGGCCTGGGAAGCCGGGCCGGGCCGCCCCGGGGTCTGGGGGCGCGGCGCGTTCCCACGAGGCGCCCCCCGCACTCCCACCCTCTATGGGAGGCTCTCCGGCCTCGCCCTCGCATCCGATCGCTCCCCGGCGTCTTCCAGGGAGAAAGGCAATCTTTCCCGAGGCCGGGACCCCTCACCCCGCCATCCAACAATGGCAGCGTGACCGCGGGCGGGATCGGTCAACAGCGACCAAGGGTCCCGAGAGACCACACGTTCTCTCTGGGCCTGTTTCTCCTTTTCCAAAAACCAAGGGGCTGCCTTAGGATCTCTGCCTGTGCTGTCCGTCTCTAAGGTCCTTTTGTTTGGGGGAAAGAAGCCTGAAACCCTTTTAGCCAGGTGGGTGCCCGGAGGTTCCCTTTCCCTCCACGTTGACCGCTCCTCCAGCCCCCGCTCTCCCCGCCCTGTACCCACACCCCAGCCCCGGGAGCAGCTCGAGTCCCCAAAGGCAGGAAGGAGGACCCTTGAACTTTGGAGGCGCTGAGCCCTGGCCAAGTTTGTTTCGGAGACGCCACCAGGGGGCGAAAGAGCCCAAGGCTAGAGCAGCAGGGCTCCACCAAGTCTTTCCAAAAGTTTGTGAAGCTCCGCTTTGGGGCCTGTTTCTGGCTGTGGGGCTTGTAAATGGCGCAGGCAGTTGTTTCTCTTCAGATCCCCTCGAGCCCCCAGCGCCGAGGGAGATGGGTAGGATCTGAGTGAGGTTCATGGGGAGTGAAGTACCAAAGCCTAAGGAAGAACAGACTGGCACCCCCGCCTCCCCCAGGCCCAGTGGTGCACAATGGAGTACTGCACGATGCAAAACGTTGGTTCTGAGACCAGACACGCTGAGTGGGCTCGCAGGCTGGGAGAAAGCAGCGGAAACAAGGGCCATAGGCATGGAAAGAGGGACGATGCCCACTGGTGTGCTTTTCCTAACATACTGCAAACATGGGGTTCATTTTGGGGCCATAAACGGAGGGGAACGTGATGGGGTGGAAGAAAGCAGTCACAGGGGACATCCTCGGGGTGGGGGAGAGGCCGGGATGGTTTAGGTTAGAGAACCCCAGTGCAGCGAGACCTTCGTAAATTCTAGAAAGTTTCTGTCCGCACGCACCAGAGAAGAGCCACCTCCCGGCCCGGCTCTAAGGGCAGTGTCGGGCTCTTTTTATTTGTTTCCTGAGAATGTTTTACAATACGGATTAGCGAGGCCCAGGAGGAAACCGGGGCTTGTTCACTGCAAACAGGGAAGGGATCTTCAAGAGAAAACGTGTTGGGCTGAAAGATCAGCTTTCCCCACATGTGCGCGCCTCTTGGATGGTGTTTGCTTTCAAAGTCCATAAATGTTTTTATTAAACTATATCTTTCTCGTGGCCCTTGCGCATATAAAGAACTTGCAGCGTTTGTAAACGCTTCCAGTCGGGTCCTCCTTTAGGAAAACTCTGCATCTCTGCAGTAAATATTTGCTCTAGGGGGAACCTCGGCCGGCAAGAGCCGAAGTCTACAATCTGGTTTCACTGTACGTGTTCGTGTGCGCACACGTGTGTTTTCACAGCGTATGTAGGGGGAGGTTGCAGGAGAGCTGGGCATTTTCACTTATTCGCTGCACGTGGGGCGGGATAATGACTGTAATTACTTGGATGACATTTTAAAATTAACAAATTCTCTTTCAAATTCGATTCTTTCTCATGTGCTGCCCCCCACCCCCCCCACCCCCATCATGTCAATGAAATGTTCCTATAATGTCACCCCTTATAACGTTCTTTAATGTAGAGGTTTTGGAGGTATATTTTAAAGTAATTAAGTGTACTTTTTCCTTCCTAAATTCTGTCTCAACAGTAAGCATGTAAAAATTAAACAAATCCTGATCTTTATTGTTCTTTCTAGGTTTATCGTTTCATTTTCTTTAACATTTGAATTTGTAAGCTGGGCCAGAAAATGTCAGAGAGAAACGTGGAGACAGCCCCGGAGAGTGTGGCACGCTGGAGCTAGGGTTTTGGATTCTCATCTCCGGAGGAGCATTTGAATCAAAGCGACTCCTCTGGAATGAAAGAGACGTTGGTTCTATGACATTGAGTCTGCTGCGGCTGATTAAAGAGAAGCCTATGACAGTTATTTTAAAATATGAAAACTGCTAGGCTAGGGCTGCGTGTCAGTCCTCTTTGAGGGAATAATCGGGAATTATGGACTCAGTCCGGCCCCTTGAGCCTTGACATGGTAACTGCCATCTGAGGCTCCGGGTCCCTCCCCTGCCGCCTGCGCTGGGTGCCTAGCGAGGAGGCTGCAGCAGTAGCTGAGCTTTGCCCCCACTCAAGAGACAGGCTCTCCTTTCTTCCTTTTCTTTCCAGCACCAAGAAAAATGGAAGGGAGGAGGCCATCGTAAGTGGGAAATTTAGAGTTAAGTTCTGTCCTTCTGTCCTAGAGGGGAATTTGCCTTTTTGCCTGTTCAGAGAGAACCCCTCACGGAAGAATCTAGCTCATTGCCTCTGGGGACTGTGCACCCGCAGGCTCTCAGCTTGTTTCTTCCCTTCCCTTCCCTTCCCTACCCTTCCCTTCCTTTCCCCTCCCTTCCCTGCCCTGCCCTTTTCCTTTCATCATCCCCTTCCCCTGATTGCAAAGCTAGTATGTCCTCTGCTCCTCCGGTTGCTTATCAACGTTTTATTTCTTTTGACTGCTGCAGAGCGAGAATGCAGCTCTGAGTGGGGAGGAAAGGGGACCCGAGGTACAGTTTGCTGTGGGGTGGGCCGGCTGTAAAAGTCACGGTAACCTTTGGCCAGAGAGTCCAGTGCATACCTCCCCCTCCCGGGAAAACATCATGTGGATCTGAGTCACTTGCAGGAGGACCTGCTTCTCAAAGTTTGCTTTGGCAGTTGGGCCCATGTAATCCTTCCTTTCATATTCTCCCAGTCCTTCGGAGGAGCGCTCGCGTTCAGTTTCCACCCCAGGGGCACTCTGAGAGATGGCCTGACAGAATGTGAGGCTGTCGCAAATGGGGCCTGCCCCTCTGAATGAAGTGGCGCCCAGATGTGTGAGCCAGGCCCTGGGACAGAGGCCGTCCATTGCGGATGCTGGGAGGCAGAGAATTCTGAGCTATGTGGGACGATCAGTCTGGAGAAAGGTTACCCTTAGGTGCAGCGGGTGAGTGCTGCTGCCCTTGAATCAGCCTCAATTCATCCGTAATCGGAAGTAACGGAAGTTATCTGACCACTAAAGATGTAATGCCACTGAGAGCGGCAGGAGGACACGGTTTACGGGTCCGTAGATACGGCTTGGGCACGCAGGCTCTGCATATTTGGGTCCTGTATTTCTCCAAAGGATAGTAGATGCTTAAATCACATTCTGAAGAGTTTTCTTTTTCTAGCTCATTTCAATCCAATAGAAATATAATGTGAGCTGGGTGCTTTTACGTTTTCCAGATGCCACCTTTAAAACAGGTAAACAGAAACAGGGGAGGCCCTGATGTGTGTGGCTCAGTTGGTTGGAACGTCGTCCCGTAAGCCTAAAGGTTGTGGGTTCCATTCCGGTCAGGGCACATAACCGGGCTGGGGTTTCAATCCCGGGTTGGAGCAAATATAGGAGGGAAAAGATCGATGTTTCTCTCTCACATCTCTCTCTCCCCCCTCCCCCACACGGCCCCCGCTTTCCTCTCTCTCTCACATCAATAAAAACATATACTTGGGTGAGGAATTTTTAAAAAGAAACAGATGAAATTATTTTAATATTTTACATTTAACCTGAAATCTCCAAAATATCCTTTCAGTGTGTAATCAGTATAAAGCTATTGGTGAGATATTTTACATTTTCTCCCGCCCCCCCCCCCCCCCCCCCCCGTGTCTTCACTCTCTGGTGGGCACTTTACACTCACAGCACAGCCCAGGTCACGTTTCATGTGCCCCGGAGCCACCTGGGGCCAGAGGCTGCCGCCTTGGACAAGGCCGTTCTGGAGAGTTCCAGCTCTAGATAATCTAGATGCATGTTCAAAACCAATAGATTTCCTCCCACATTTCTGTTAAGGTCAACAGAACTCGAGTATCAGAAAAAATACTGAGGAAGATAGGTTCTAAAACAGAAATATATTTTTTTACAATGTCATTTTAGCTTTGAAAAGGAGAGTCCTGGCCCCAAGCTATGAATTAAGAAAAATCTTAATTTATATTTAAAAGAAGTAGGTGATGTCTTTTAGGGATTTTATTCTATTTTAAAGTATTTCTTTTTAATTATCAAACGAATCCCTACTTGTTCTAGCACACCTAGACAATAGAAAAGAATAAAAAAGCATCTGTTATCTCACCACCTACAGATAACCACCACTCAAAGTTTTGTCCTTGTATGTGGACAGTTTCTGTAGTTGAAATTATACTGTAAATGAGTTTGTCTGTCTTGTTTTTATTCATTTAATATTATATCAGACACATCTCTATATGTTGTTAAAAGCTCTTCATAAGGTTCGTTTTTGGTGTCAGGATGGTGGTTTTAATCAAATGGGTGGGTCATAATTTACTGAAGTTGGTGACTGCTGTAGGATAAAGGTTCCAGGATGCTCATTAAATGGTGCCTGGGACAAAAAAACAGTACTTTATGTGAAAGTTGCCCTACTGTGTGGCTGTCCTCATCCCTCAGGCGGTGGCGGTGGTGGGTGGCTTAGCTTCTATGACTGTAGTCACCCCAGGCAACCAGGACCTCTTCCACACGTACGCTCATTGTTAGAGAACAGATGTAAATATGCTAGAACAGAACCGCCCTTCCCCATGCCCAACCATCCACCCAATCAATCTCGATGTTTGGTTGCGACTTTGACACATGTGGATTATGACTTAAGGGCAAAAAGTAAAAGTTTCCAAAGAGATTTTGAATTGCAAACAAGAATGTTGTAAAGATACGCATATAGCGTTTTCTTTCTCTCTTGTTGAATTCATGCCCCCCTAAGATGTCACAGGACCCCCGAGAGACAGTATTGGGCCACCTTTGGTTAAATCATAGTTGGACTTATTTTTGCTTCCCCCTCTGGCCCTCTTTCCCACCATTTGTCATTTTCGCAGGCTTTCATGACATAAATCTTGTGGAATGTTGGCTATGCTCAGAGCATGAAGGATTCAAGCTCTCCCATTTCAGGCGGGTTGGCCAACGTAAGCAACAGAGGGTGGCGGAGATTGGGGACAGACACCACAAGAAGAGGCAGGGGTAGAGGGACTCGGCAGAGAACACAGGATGTATGAAAATGACAGCGTTGAGGTGGCCGCACGTCTGGAAGTTTAGCCAAGGGTGACTGTGATGGACTGGGAATCACAGGGCCAGTGGGAGCTGCACCATGAGGACCTGTCAGTATTCTTATTTTCTATCTATATGCAAAGGCCTGCGGGCTGTCTCCCACCATCGCTGGCTTCTCTAGACACAACCCTGATTCACTGTGGCATCTGGATATTGTAGCTTTCTTATCCCGGAAACCAGAGACCTGCCCTGAAGGAAAAGCTCGGGACTGAGACTTTCTGCGGCGGCAAATCTATTCTCCTGCTAAGCTTGTCTCTCCTCAAACTTCCAAGCACAGTTGGGCTGGACGGGGTGGGGGCCCTTGACAGCCTTCTCTCTGGCCTCCTACCTTCTGTCACAAAAGAGCACTTTCCCGGACTTGTTGAAGACTTTGAAGGCACACAAGTGCTGGGAGGATTTTATGAAGCAAATATCCACCGGAGTTTACTTAAAATCGCGGCTTTTCTCACTCTCCGTCCAGCAGAGTTGACACGTATTTTTCCTCCGCAGCTCACTTTGGCTGAGCGGCGCAGGGCAGGGAGTTTGAAGGGTGTTTTGTTTCTGAAGTGGGCAGTCTGTAAAATAGTGGACCTTTTAACATCGCCCTGACAGACACTTTCAGGGCTAATATAATTGATGTATTCATAGGAGCTTAAGCAAAAGAGCTTCCCAAAAGGGAGAAAAACCTGTCTTTTCACCTCGGCACTGACCGATTTGTGGTTTGGATGCTTGTGTGAGATATTAAACAGACTCGATGGAAAAGGTTGGTTCGCCTCGAGTTTGACTTTCCCTCGTCTTGTAGTTTTTGGCCCGGTGTCAAGTTTTTGTCCGTTCCCCTGCGCGCCTTGGGTCGGGGCCAGCGCCACGGGCCTGCTCTCTCCGTGGTGTTGACAGAGGGTTTTTCAGCTGCACCAAAGGCCACGGATTTTATGTCAGACTTCAAGATGCACAGCTTGATAAACATGTCTGCCTCCGGCGATTGGCAGCATTCTTTCTGGAAAAGAAAACAAAAGTTGTTCTACAGAAATAAGGAGGGTGGTATGAAGAGCCCAGAGTAACAGGACTTGTGAGGTGTGGGCTGGGCCCCGAGCTGCGCTGCAGTGTGTTATACCCTTCAGATCGATTTATTTTTGAATTCTCTTTTCACTCCCCCTCTCCCCCCCGCCCCCCATACACACTGTCAGATGGCTTTCAGCAGCCCCATGTGTCTGGTTCTGTAACGAATAAACAAATCAACAAACGATTTGTTTGGAAAGTGGGAGAGTGGTTAATAACATCAGGATGGAGATTTTCTTTCTCGTGCTGGATGAAGTGGCTGACACCCAAGCACCTTCCCCTGGCCGTCGTTTCAGGAACCCCGTGATGCCGCATCTCTCTGATATTTTCTGATCGAATTTTCCTTCCATTCACTTTGGCCCTTGGCTGGATGTCAGGCTATGAACCGTGGGGAAGGGATGGGCACACGTGTGTGACACGGAACACAGCTCTGCCTTAGCTGGAGAACTCATCTCTTAGGGCTGCCGCCGGCCCGTGGCTGACTCCCGCGAGGGGAAGCGTGGCTAACTTCTGCCGACTTCTGATAGTCAGAGAGGGTTCTTAGCTTCCCACCTGGTCTTCAGAGCCTCCTGATGGGAAGGAAGAGGGAAATACACACCCTGATAGTCAGCACCCTCATTCTTTTTAAAAAATGTTTTTATTGATTTCAGAGAGGAAGGGAGAGGGAGAGAGATAGAAACATCAATGGTGAGAGAGAATCATTGATTGGCTGCCTCCTGCATGCGCCCCCCCACCCCCACCCCGGGGATTGAGCCCACAACCCGGGCATGTGCCCTTGACCAGAATCGAACCCGGGACCCTTCAGTCCACAGGCCGACGCTCTATTCACCAAGCCAAACCAGCTAGGTCTGTTTGTGTTTTTTTAATCCTCATCTGGGGATATGATTTTATTGATTTTTTTTTTTTTAGAGAGAGAGAAAGGGAGAGACAGAGAAAGAAACATCGATGTGAGAGAGAAATATGGATTGGTTGCCTCCCATATGCCCCCCCAACCGGGGATCAAACCCACAACCCAGGTATGTGCTCTGACCAGGAATCAAACCCACAACCCTTTGGTGTCCAGGGTGATGCTCCAACCATCTGAGCCACCCAGTCTGGGCTATGTTCGTGCTTTTTGATGTTTTTTAGAATGAGCTCTGAATTTAGGACATCGTCTGTGATATCTTGAAGAGGCCTGTTTGCACCTGTTCTGTTTGTGGGGGGAGGTTCCAAATCTGTCTGCACGCTCAGTGGTCCTTGGGTCCCAGCAAGGTCTGGGAAGCCCTCAAATCATAAGTACAGTTTTGCATGGGGACTGAGTTACTCAACTACTCTAAGCTGTTTTAGTCGTCTGTAAGATGGGGGAAATAGTGCCTGCCTCGTTGGGTTAGTGTGAGGATGAAATGAGAAAATGCACTGAAAGCACTTTACGACAATACCTAGCCCCAAAGTGTTCCCTAAATATTAGATGCTGTTGTTATAGTGATTGTTGTTGTTATGATGTGCCTATGTGAATTTTAAATGAATACAAGAGCCATCACTGAGCCAATATGGCTCCATTGGTTGGGTGTCGGCCCATGCACTGGGAGGTCACCAGTTCGATCCTGGTCAGGGCACATGCCTGGGCTACAGACTCTATCCCTGGTTGGGGCGGGGGGGGGGGGGGAACGCATGCAGGAGGCAGCTGATCGATGTTTCTCTCTCATCCATGTTTCTATCTCTCTCTCCCTTCATCTTTCTGAAATCAACAAAAACGTATTTTTTAAAAATATGAAAGCCACACGCTTTTACCAGCTTTTCAGGGGAAGCTTTGGACCTCACAGGGTGAGAACCTCTGTCTTTGATATCGCCACTGGAGAATAAACCTTTACCGAGTCAAACTCACTTTGTCAGAAATGGAAAATGAAGACACGTGATTTGTGAGGCTGACCAATCTGGGGGAATTCTTATGGTCCCCATGAAGCAGGAAGACTCGGCCAAGGTTTTATGTCATTACTGTTTTTCTTTCACCTTTTATTAGTTAAAAAAAGTTTCCCCCCTTACTCTCTCCATTTTATTTTTTTCTGAATAAAGTCCAGAGGGTCTTGTTCTCTCCTTTGTACATACACAAATCCTGTTTCCCCATGTCTTTCTTTTGGTGTCTTGGCTATAACAACAGCAGCAGCAACAATAATAATACATTTTTATCATTTACTTCACTTTGTAATGATTAAAATAAAAATTCAACTGTAGACTAGTTTTTCTTGTGACCTAAGTAAATGCTGCTTTTTCTGCTTTGCAGGTTTGCACCCTGAGCCAGAACAGGGCCCATTTTTCATATATAAACGGAGTCAGAAATAGTTACTTCCAGTTCAGGTTATGCCAAACCCCGGAGCCAAGTAAAACATCACAAAGGGGACTCCTTCGTCCAGTGGCCCCAGGACACCATTCACCACAAACCGGGCTGGGGAGGCAGCGGCTCCCTCCTGTCATAAATCTGCAGACCCTGTAGCTACGCCGAGCGTGGAGGCTCCGGCCTGGCAATCTCCGTGACTGTTCACATGGAGACCCGTAGCTGTGAAAGGAACAGAATACCCAATGCCACGTCGTAAAAATGGACAGTCAAGCCCTTCATCTCAACATTAACTTAACGGCTTGAGGAAAGATACGGTTATAAAGTTAAATGGTGTAATTTCGTGCACGGGGATGGCTGTCCTTCCTTATATTTAAAATTTACCTTCGGACATAATTACCTCTCCACAAAGCCAATTTCCAAATGAGAAACATGCCCCGGGCTGGATGTGCTTCCCATTTCTTGGGACCCCTGTGGAATAGCACTGCCCGGCGATCCAGGGAGAAAGTGTCAGAGCGCAGAAGCCAACTTCCTCAATGAGAGCCGCGCTGGGGCCCGGCCTCGCTCATTCATCACTATCTGTTCTCATCTCCAGGCCGCGCGCCAGCTTTCCATCCTCTGGCATGTGGCGAGAATGCTCCTCTGAGAAGAATGTTCGAATCTAGGGGGTGAGAAGCTGACCCAGTGTGCAGAGGGGCCTCTGTTGGAGCTGCCAAGGAGGAGACCAGAGAGTTCCCTGTGCAGAAAACTTACTCGGGCTTCCCTGTGAGAACCCAGCGTTGTTCTGAGTGCGGGACCCTGTTGTGAATCAGCAAGAAGCTAATTCAGGATTGTTTTGCAAATGGCTTTCTGTTTTCCTATTTGCAGTAACACCGTTTCTCTCCGAAACTCAGTTCATCAAGCCTTCCTTGTTTCCACAGCCCTTCACTGGCCCCATAGAAAAGTCTGACGTTGATGTTGTCTGAATTTTTCTTTCTTTCTTTTTTTAATCCTTGCCTGAGGATATGTTTATTGATTTTAGAGAGAGAGGAAGGGAGAGGGAGAAACATTGACCAGTTGCCTCCCATATTTGCCCCAATGTGGGATGGAACTCTCAACCCAGGTATGTGCTCTGACCTGGAATTGAACCTAAAACCTTTTGGTGCACAGGACGACGCTACAAACAACTGGGCCACCCAGGCAGGGCCGAATTTTCTTATTAACAAAGAAGCAGCGGTCTTCTGTGTTCTTCTAATCTTAATCGGAGGGAAGTCCCCTGCAATAACACCCTGACTTCCAGTGCCAAATATTTGTGCTGATTTCGGTCTCCTGAGTCCCAGGGACAGAGGCGGGAGATGCTTTGCTCATTCCTGATGCAATTTTCCAGCCCCTACTTGATGCGAGACACTGTTCTGGGTGCTGTGGAGACTGGATGGGACCTGGACCCTGCTCTCAAGGATGCAGACAGAGTGGGGAGGATGAGACGTGTGTCTATCAAAGCAGAAGGCAAGCCTGGACCTGGTGTATGGAGAGATGCAGAGGAATTCCCACGGGAAATCAGAGTCTAGAGGGAATGTCTAGCTTGTAGATGGGACAAGGCTTCTTGGAAGAGGCGGTATCTAACAAGGCGAATCCTGTGGGCAGACCCAGAAAAGATGATATAAAGTGGGAATGGAATTTTGACTTTATGTTCCTTGGAAGAATAATTCTAGATACTTTATTCTTGATGGAGATTAGGGTTGATGATGATCAGAATGGACCTTTCTTTCAACTTCTAACCTTAGATTCTTTTGTACAAGTCAAGTGACTTTAAAGCAAGAAAGTGTAGAAAGCAAAAATGCCAGGAAAAAGAGCAAGTCAACACGGGTGCTATGGGTTGGAAAAGGCATCTCTTCCACACTGAAATAATTTGTCAGGTTGTTGCGCCAGGTAAATATAATATCTTGAGTTGAAAAACACGACCCACCTTTCAAAGTCCTCCATTTCCAAGTGGCTGTTGGGTGGCCCTTACCCGTTTACGGAAGGAATCTCAGTGGAATAAGGCGATCACTTTCCCGGAAAGCAACAAGATGCATTTCCTGGCGCTGTAAATAGAGCCTCTGTGAGTCTGGCCCCCCCACCCCCCCACCCCCCTTCTCGGTAGACTGCAGATGGTGGACGGTAACAACCCCTGTCTTCTGGGGCAGGAATAATTAATGGAGTAAGTGTAGGTCTGTGGCTTGTGAGCAGCCAGGGTGAGACTGCTTGTCCATCTCAGCTGTAGCTTAAACCGCCCGGACACTTACTTCCTGAGTCAATGGCGATCCTGCAATGCTAACAAAAGACCCCCATTGATCACTGCCCTCTAGTAATTACTGTCAGTGTGAGGCTGCCCCTCACAGCTTGCTGACATCTCTTGACAATTTAAGTATGGCCCATGCTAAAGGCCCGAAGCCATCGGAAGACAGGGTGAGGAATGGAAAGGCAAAGATGGACTTTCCCAGCAAACTCAAGCTCAGGGTGTGGAAATGCATCTATCTCCAGGGCTGGCACTTACATTGCGCGTTAGGAGGCTTCCCAGTGGAGCCCACAGGTTCTGTTGTGCAGAGAGGACCCTGGTAAGCTCACGCTCAGTAGACCCCGTAACATTTCATAAGCGAGAAATCAGGAGGCAGTGATGTGTCCAATAACCTATGACCATCCTTTTGAAGATTCAAACAGAGGTGTATTAGGAACTCCCCTAAGGAAAGATCTCATACGAGGGGTGGGGGTGGAAGTTGGCGGCCTGTTTGGCAATTCATCTGGACCCCATGCTCAGCTGACTATCACGAGGGCTCCGCAATGGGTGGCTTTGGGTCCAATCCAGCCCAGTGCCCGCTGTAAATAAATTACTGGAACCCAGCCACACCCATTTGTTTATTCCTTGCTTATGGCGGCTTTTGCTCTGCAAGAACACAGCTGAGTAGTTGTGACAGAGACCATAGGACCTGCAAAGCTGAATTGGTTTCCTGCCTAGCCTGTTACAGCAAGCTTGCTGACTCCCGCTCTAGCACCTGAGGCCCAATGACGATTTTCACATGAAGTCACCGAGTTCAGCTTCCAGTGGGAGGTTCTCAGAGAAGTGGTGCATCTAACTGGGGGCTTAGCCTAGAAAACTGGGACTGAGAGAAATGTGGCTCCAGTCCAGCCTTATTAGGAAAACATGAAAACTCCTTTGCATATTCCGATTCCATTACCCAAGGATACTAGTGCTTGTAGCTAACAAGTCCAGCCTCCCATGGCTTCAGGGAACATGGGAAAATGGGTGGAATCTATGTACCTTGGAACCTCCAGGGTCCACACTGCTGATTTCTTAATGGGGGGCATAAAAGTTCAACACAAGCTTTTGATTGGTGTTTGGTTTAGAGGACTATAAAAATTTCCAGTGCCACAGGTAGATTTAGTAAAAGTTAGGCATGCTCGTTCTGGCATTCCATAGTTAGATGCAAACTTTCTGGGCTGCTTAGAGAAAGAATTCTTTATAGCTGGGAAGGAATTAATTTTTACAGTGCCAGATTGCCATAATTATTACAATTTTAGTAGTTGTTTGGGTTGAAAGCTCTCTAAAATTTAACACACACACACACACACACACACACACACACACATTTTGCTCTTAGTATGAAGTCCCTGATTTAGGTCTGTCACCAATATGAGACCCAGCACTAGAGGGTCCCCCTCCTGTTTTCTTCCTCATACAACTTTCACACACATAGAGGAGACATCCTTTGGTTTGGATTAAAAGCCAGTGGGTTGTTGTGTTGAGAAAGATTCTGAGGATGCATCCAGCTGCCATAGGAAAGAGCATCATGATCGATGATGTCTGTGATGATTCAAGAGGGGGAGTGGTGGAGCTCATGCTACATAATTCTCATTCTTGCTCTGTGGCTTCAAGGACTTTGACTTACAGAGCAGCCTTGTTTCTTTGTTTTCAGCTCTCTTTGTTGTCAGCAGGTCTGAGACTCAATGTTCCCGTCACTAGGACTTATCAGCACCTCAATTCTGGTACCTCTAGTTACTTCACTTCCTTTCCTCTCTGCCCCTGCTTTCTATATTTGTTATTATTATTGTTAATATTTTTGTTCCTCTGATTTTAACGACTTCTCTTGAGGAGTCTGTCTTTTAGACACTCTGATCACTGAGGGTGCTTCTTTCTGCTCCCCAGGGTCACTATAGTTGTGCAGATTGTGACCTGGGCAAGGTCACTCACCTGGATTAAGGGTGTGAGGGGAGGACTGTGCCCCTTTATTAGCCTGCATTCTACTTTAAGGAAGGGTTTGGGTTTTTCCTTCTCTTCCTTTTCTGTTTTATTCATTACTCATTGATTCCTATTTTATTAAAAGAATTATAACCCATTTGTGGGTTTGTTTGTTTTTTTAATTGAATTTATTAGAGTGTCATTGGCTAATAAAATTATGTAAGTTTCAGGTATACAATTCTGTAATACAGCATCTGTATGTTGTATTATGTGTTCACCACCCCAAGTCAAGTCTCCTCCCAACACCATTTACCCTCTCTTCTTCCATCACCATTGTGAGAAAAAAAAAAAAATCTACCATTTAAGTGCTTTTCTATCCCCCTTCCTCTGTCCCCCACGCTTGGATAATCTCTTTACAGAGCAATTCTGTTGACTTTTGGCCTCAGCAAGTTCCTATTTGAGCCAGTCTTCCCTCATCTCACATCCAATCATTGCACACTGTGTGCAAATGAGTGAAAACGTGAGTTTCATCTCCAAGAAAGTTTCTTGTGAAACTTAAACAGAAAAGACTCTGGTCAGTTAGTACTCTAGCCTCCCCCAACTATCACTGTGGATTTCCCACAAAACTCAGTCAGCTTAACATGAATTCATACTAGAACCCTGTCAGTCTCCATTAATAAACATGTTTCCAACATACAAATTCAATCACATTATGAAACCCAATATGTCAAATGGCAAAACCATAACACAAAAGTTTATGTAATTAGAATATTGAACAACTGTCACTCAGTGGTAAGACTTTCAATTCCTAACAGCAAATGGCCCCATTAATATGGAAAGGAGCAGGATTGGGTCAGCTTTATTGCTTTGTTCATCAGCCGCCCATCGGGTGGCTCTAAGAGCTGAACTTGATTCCAAGAAGAGGTCTGCCCTGCAAAAACAAAGGGAGGGGAACTAAGCTTATAAAATTTCAAGCCAAAACTTTAACCGTTTGCTTGCTGCCAGTTGTCCGTTTCTATTTGCCAGGCACTGTCCCTCCACCCAGCTCAGTGTCTGGACTTTAAGGCTACAGAGCTGGACTGGAACCTTCCAGGAAGGGATTAGCTTGCACACCAATGTTCATAGCAGCATTGTTCCCAACCACCATGGAAACAACCCAAGTGTCCATCAACAGATGGCTGGATAAACAAAATGTGCTATATACATACAATGGAATGTTATTCAGCCATAAAAATGCTTGAAATTCTGATGCATGCGACAACATGGGTGAACTGTGAAAACATTATGCTAAGAGAAATAAGCAGACACAAAAAAAGAAATATTCTATGATTCCACCTACATGAAGTACCTAGAGTAGGCAGAGGTGTCAGCATTGAAGAATCACTGTTTATGGGAAAAAATCAGAAAAAAGTAGAGAAGAAGAAATGTCCCTTGGAGATGTACCAAGGAAGGACAAGAAAGAAGTTAGAAGTAAAAATAAGAAATCTGCAGAAACTAAAAGAAATAAGACATCTTAACCACTCCCAGTCCACCCCACCACCATCATCACCACTATTAGCTATTAAAGATGCTATACTTCATTATAGTAACAGAAAACAGTGTTTTTGATATAGAAAACTTGCCCACAAAATGCCTAGGAATAGAAAAAAATCCAATTAACTACATATAATACTACTGTAAGAACAAGATATTTCAGTGAATAAAAACTCCCCCAAAATCCAACTGTGAAGCAGAAGATACCTATGACAATACTACAAATAGAATTGAGTATTTTCAAATGAACATATCAATACATATATTAAAAAACTAAGCATAAAAATGGACAAGAAACAGGAAGAAATATAAGAATTCATTTTACTAAGGACAGAAAAAAAAAAGACAAAACCATGACAGAAACTACAAAATGCCCAAGGGAGAATATATTCAAATGGAAACTAAATGCATTTATAGAATTAATCAAATGAGTAAATGGGTTGGTGTTGCCTGGAGTCAGGGTTCTAAATGTAGAGGGAAAAAGTCAGAAATGGAATGGGGAAAGCAAGGAAGAACCAATGGGGTTGGATTGGAATTAGAAGTGTCAATATCAATTCATGATATCATTAACATTTTTTAAAATGTTTTAAATTCTAAAAGGAATGACACTCCAGTTAGCTGTGAGCACACTGGCACCCCAGTTTTGATTTCTAAATGTCATCCCAATGAAAGGGAACCAGGGCTCCCTGGAGAAACGGCTGACTCCAGGGCTGGGGCAAGGGAAGAAAATATAAAGTTGACTGATTTTATTGTTCCAGAGAGGAAGGAAGTGCTCACAAAAATGATAGAGATATGTCAAAAGAATACTGGAACCAGCTCAAAAGGGTTCCCACTGGCCAAATCTGAGGCAATTTGAACATCAAGGAGGTGGGGGAAGGTAGAAGAGAGTTAGCAGGGGCTTTAGGCTTATATTTTCTCTGGAAGATAGCTGAGGTCTACTCATTCTGCTCTAAATAACTGGGCCTGGAGCCATTTTTCAGGGTAGCTATGGCCTAAAACAGCCGTGGGCAAACTACGGCCCGCGGGCCGGATCCGGCCCGTTTGAAATGAATAAAACTAAAAAAAAAAAAGACCGTACCCTTTTATGTAATGATGTTTACTTTGAATTTATGTTAGTTCACACAAACACTCCATCCATGCTTTTGTTTCGGCCCTCCGGTCCAGTTTAAGAACCCATTGTGGCCCTCGAGTCAAAAAGTTTGCCCACCCCTGGCCTAAAAGGTGGCAACATGGTTGCCTCTACTCAGCTTAGATCTGAATCAGACTGGATCTCAGCCAGGAGGTTTTCATAATTTGTAGTCTAAGTGAGGTTAGACTTACCCTGTCCCCAAAGTTGGTTTAAATTGGGTTTAAACAGATTTAGGTAAAACTCTAGAGCAGCGTTTCTCAACCTGTGGGTTGCGACCCCTTTGGCGGTCGAACGACCCTTTCTCAGGGGTCGCCTAAGACCATCCTGCATATCAGATATTTACATTATGATCCATAACAGTAGCAGCATTACAGTTATGAAGTAGCAACGAAAATAATTTTATGGTTGGGTCACAACATGAGGAACTGTATTTAAAGGGCCAGAAGGTTGAGAACCACTGCTCTAAAGCAATATTAATAACATACAAATAAATCAGAAAATGATAGTTATTTTCACCTTCTGGGATATTATGATTTTAAACTAGCAGAAAGCATTTATATGCGACCAAGGTTACACATGATAAAGCAAACAGAGGGGTCAATTGAAAAAATGATTATATATTAAAATTTAAATTTATAAAGGTAATATAATTATAGAAAAGAAAGAAATTTACTCATAATCCCATACCCTAAAGCAGCTCCTAATGTATTTAGGCCTAATTTTTTATAGTCTTTTCCTTCAGCATAACCAGTTATCTATTTTTCTTTTAAATATTTGTCATCATAACCTAAGCACACATTTGTATCTTATTCTTTTCATTTAATATTGCAATAAATATTTCCTATGTTTCTGTATTGTCTTCATAGCCATAATTTTAAGTGGCTTAATTGAGGGAAAGGATATAATGTAAAGCATTTACCTCATTTCCAGTTTTAGAGACATTTGTAGGTTTATCATTCAAGATTTCAGCTATTCTCAAGAAATTCCAAAGGCCCAGAGTATATGATAATTCATAATTTTATTGAAGCATTGGAAAGAATTGGACTCATAAGATTGGAGTCCAGGAACTTGTCAGCCAGTCCATAAACTAATTTCCCAATATTGGGATATTAACTTAGTTTGTCTATTCTCTATTTACCCCATATGCATTTCATGGGGGAAATTATTATATTAGTTTTTGCTGCCTAACAAACCACCAACAATTTACAGGCTTCAAACAACCAACACTTGTTATTTAGCTCATGGTTCTATGGTTGGCTGAGAAGGCTGGGAGAATTCTGGGCTGGGGTGGGTGGCCCAGGATCGATTCAATCACATATTGGGGGTTGGCAGGCTGTTGACCAGACTATCTGGGTTTTTCAACGCATGGCCTCTCTATCAGGTGAGATTGAGTTCATGGTGGGATCTCATGGTTTCAAGTCTAGAAAGAGAAAGCAAAATCCACATGCAGCATTTCTCAATCATAAGTTTGTATCATATTTGCTAATGTTCCATAGGCCAGCCGAGCGACCAAGCTCAGATTAAATGGTAGATAAATAAATGTTACCTCTTGATGGGTAGAGAAGCAATATCACATGGCAAGGGGGTATGCATGTTGGAGTGGAAACAATTACTGTTTGCAAATAAATGAACACAATTTCATATGAAGATATATGGTTCAGTTTGGGAATCTGCACAAGTCTGGTAGATTCTCCCAGAAATCCAAGGGCCACACAACTTGTGGCTCATGGGAAAGGGGAGCTTCTAGTTATAGGCAAGAATTGTAAATAATGCTTTAGTGAGCTTCTTTGTGTGTAGTTAAAAATATTTTGGGTTATTTGGTTATGCTAGATTCCCAGAAGAGGGATTAACCAGGGCAATGAGAATGAGCATTTTTATGAATTATGTGCTGTCAGCAGTATTATGATTATGTATGTGATTACCTGCTTTACTACACTTCCGTTAGCACTGAATGCTATCAGTAACAAAATTTGCTAGTAAAAGGTTAAAGAATGGTTCCTAATTTCTAGGGGGTGTTTATTAGTCTTCCAGGGCTCCCACACCAGAATACCGCAGACTGGGTGGCTTCAACAACCAAACTTCATTTTCTTACAGTTCTAATAGCTAGGAGTCCAAGATCAAGTTGTGGGCATGTTCCTGAGACATCTCGCCTGAACTTGCAGATGGCAGCCTTCTTGCTTGTGTACTTATGTGGCCTTTCCCCTGTGTGAGTGCATCCCTCCTCTGTAAGGACACTAGTCATGTAGGCTTAGGGCCCAGCTTTAGGACCTCATTTAACCTTAATGACTTCTTTAAAGGCTCTATTTCCAAATCCAGTCCCATTGGCGATCAGGGCTTCAAGACATGAATTTTGTGGGAATACAATTCAATCCATGAAAGGGTGGATCTAGGTTTGGTGGGGCCTAAAGGTTATATAGTTTGTGAGCCTCGTTAAAAAGAATGTAAAATCATGAGTACAAAACTGCTAGGTCCTCTCCTTGGGTCCTGGAAGGGCCTGTGCAGTGAAGGGCCTGAGGCCTGGGCTTCCTGACTGTACCGTTAGCCTAGCCTGCGTCTGCTCATTGTTTTTTTGTCCTTTGTTAATAGGGAGCAAGCATGCTACTCACTTGTGCGTGCGGGTATTTGCTAATGCTACTGGTTTCAAGTAGAGTGGCAGGAAAGGAATGTTCTCATTTAGCACCAAAGCTTCTCAGCTTTAACGCGTTGGGTTGAAGCAAGCCACACTTGTGGTGCGTTTTGGTGACAATGAATGTGTCTTGTTGCCTTAAGCATGACCTCTGCCACCTGAGCACTGGTGGGTGAAATGTGAGTGAGAGGGGACAGATCTTCCTTCTTCAGTTAGATGTGGGGCTGGAATCTGAGTTCCCCGGGAGAGGGAACATACCAACTTAAGTTTACATGCTAAATAGTATGGAAGTTCAAAAAGTTAAAAATGGAACTGCTTTATTTCCCAATGATTCCACTTCTGGGAATATATCCGAAGAAACCCTAATTTGAAAGAATATGTGCATTATTTACAATAACCAAGGTTTGGAAGCAGCCCAAGTGCCCATCAGTAGATGAGTGGATAAAAAAGCTGTCATACTTTACACTACTTGGCTGTAAAAAAGAATGAAATCTTACCATGTGTGACAGTATGGATGGACCTAGAGGGTTTCACTTATATGTAGAATCTAAAGAACAAAACAAATGAACAAACAAAACTGGAATAAACTCATAGATAACAGACAACAGACTGATGGTTGCCTGGGGGCAGGGGGTTGGGGAGCTGTGAAGAAAGGTGAAGGGATTAAGTACAAATTGGTAGTTACAAAATAGTCACGGGGAGGTAAAGTCCAGCATAGGGAATATAGTCAATAATGTTGTAATGACTATGTGTGGTGCCAGGTGGGTACCGGAAATGTCAGGGGGAACACTTTGTAAAGTGTATGATTACCTAGCCACTGTGCTGTACACCTGAAACGAAGACAAAATAATATTGAATGTCAACTGGAATTGAAATATAAAATAAAATAAAAGATGTAAATGCCCAATTCTAGATTTTCTAAAAGTAGTTTTTCATAGAGGGAAGCAAGATGGCGTTGGGTACCTTCCCAGTGTGTTTGACGACAAGGTACTGAAAAATGGAGTGTGGGCTCCTAATGACAAGCTTCACGCTTAAACATTTTGGATGGGCCAACGCTGGCTGTGGAGGACAAAGGTGTGTCCCCGTAGAGAGCTTGTTGCAATGAAAATCTATTGTTTTAGAAATGTTTCTGCTGCTGTTCCTGCTTCCTTCCCTGTTGGATACAGGGTCCTGAACACAACTAGGGAAGGCCTGGGCTATGATGTGACAGGCATTGCCTTTTTAGACCAATGAGAATGTAGAGACAGATGAACCAGGCAGAGATCATTAGGGTTAATGATGAATGAAACAAGGGTCTTTACATAGAGGCCGAGGGGAGTTTGGAAACTTGGTTTGGCAGTGGGCCGGATGGAAGGCGTGTGAGAATACGGGAGTGGAGGTAAAGGAGAGAAATGAAGAAGAAAAACCCCTCATGAAAGGAAACATTTAAAACGACATGGATTACATATAGAAAAGGTAAATCTAACTTCTTTTGCACTTGCTAAAGAACACAGATAACGCACATAGCTATGGAGGTCATTATTCAAAATTACCATGAACCTTCTGGCTCCTGGGAGCCAGCCAATGAGATTCCCAGAGCTTAAAGGGGACCTGTCTTAACCACCACACTGAGTTATCACCGACACCCATACCAAACATGTAGAAAAATATTAGCATTTCCTATTCAAACAAATAGGATATAGTCTGGGGACATAGGGTTATCTAATGCTCCTTTGAAAAGATAACATTTAAGAAAGCAGAGAGTTTAAACAGGAAAATCACTTTGCACAACGTGACCGCGGGTCCGAATCGGGGTAGCTTGTGCCTGCCGGGGACAAGCAGAGCTTTGTCTGGACGCCGAAAAGAAAAACAGCGTCTGAATCCCTAAGTTTGTCCTGAACCAGATTCTTAGTTAGAATCTCAAGAGGTATTTTCTTTGTCCTCCTCCTGCCTCCCTTCTTAATTTTCTTAACCTCCTAATTTAATGGGGCTATCTAAGTGGATGTTGAAACAGTCTGAATGTTCAGAAAGAGTACATTTCCTACGTAAACAAACACAAGCCAGCTTAGGCAGAAAGGAAAGCAGTGTTGTCAGCCCGAAAGGACCCAGCGCATGGTAATTTTTGTAATTGAAGTATTCCAGGGATTCCAGAGTACAGCAACAACCCATAAAACGGGAACCGGACCACACAAAAACACACCGTGGCTCCAGGCGGGCATGCTTGAAAATAAGCAGACCCTCGAGGAGTAGGAAGCAGGGACTTGCATCGAATGATCTTTGTAAATACCCCTCTCCATTTACACGCTCCCCACCCCCACCCCCAGCGTCTTCCAGGTAAAAATGTTGTCTGGGGGGCTGGAGACTGTGAAACCCAAGCGCTGTGGAGAGGAAGACAAATAGGCTGCTGAGGTCAGGGCCAGCACGACATGACCTTGGGCCTCTTCGTTTTCTTTCTCAAGGTCTCTTACATGCCTCTTTAGATTACAGTCTCAAGTCTGGGATCCCAGCGGAATTCATATCCACTGAGAAGTTACCATGCGAGAGGCATAGACCTGGATGGTTTTATTTTATGCGCTGTCTCTCATTTGGATTCTTCAAAGACAATATCTAATGATCCCCAGAGAAGTGATGGCTGAATAAGGATGGCGAGAGAGCGCCTAGATGGGTTTTAGACATGGTTTCCTTTGGAAGTTTTCTGCCACAGTCAACGGTGCTTTCTTGCCCGCCTGTTGGTAAAATCCTTCATTGCCTGATTCTCTAAATAACTGTAATTGTATCAATCAGATAATTATTTTTAAAACAGCAGGAGAGATGTTAGTGTTTTAAAATACAGTTTTTCTGCGATTCCTTTAGCTTCCATTCTAATTCCAGGTGAAGTGCCATGGATGCCAGGGTCCAGACGAGAATTTTGGCACCTCCCGGACAGGCAGAGCAAAGGAAAAGAGAGACCCTGTTATGTTCCCATAGAGGGGGCCATTTAACCTCTCAGGGTTGAAGTCAAGATTTCCTTCGGTCTAAGGAGCGGCTTTCGACTGGCTGCAAGGAGTGCCTGAGTTTGTTTAATTTGGAGTAAAGTTTTATGAGTTAATCTCTAGTGAGGCAAAGCAGCAGTAAACAGAGAACACACTGGTCATTATTCTAAGTATTTCTACATTCTTTCTCAGGCATGAAAGGAGAAAAAAATATCCGAAAGAAAATGGGGAGGCACAGTGTGCAAACGTGTGTGTGTGTGTGTGTGTGTGTGTGTGTGTGTGTGTGTGATTTTGTTTTGACCAAGCCATCTGGTGTCCAACATATCCCAGGAGTGTGAAGGCAAACATTTACCAGGAGATTCACATGGTTTCTGCTGTGTATAAACATATTTGTAGAAGACTCTTATGTTTCTAGAAAGTGGAGATAAACATTGATCTCCTTATGCATATATTAACACAGGCCAATCCTTTGCAGACCAAACTGTTATTTATTTTAATGGGCCTTATAAACTCAGGTGGGCTCCAATGCTAGGGAGACACACGCAGTCTGGAAATGATCAGGGCCCAGTCGGAGGAAAACTACCTTTCTCCTCAATTTTAATAATACGAGCGAACAATTCAGGGATATTGTGATACGATTGTGTGCTGAAAAGTGGATTAAATCTCTATTAAGTCACAACATAAATAAAACCTTAACAAAGAATCTTAAAAGTGAACTTGAAATGTTCCTAAAAACAAAGGAGGTAATTTACCTGATTTATTAGGGGAGAGAAAAAGTAGCACGGTGTGTGTTCTGTGGATTTCATGTTTAATGGGACAGACTTTAAGGGAAACGGCTGGGAATTTGGGAAGCTAGACCAAGAGCTCCTAGCCTGCTGGCCGGGATTTTAAGAGCATAAGGAGGGAAAAATCACCCATTCATCCATCCAGTCAATCAAGCAAATAACCCACCCACCAAACACACGCTGAGGACCCAGGCCCTGGAACGTGGCTATTGTTACCAGAGGGGATCCTGGCGCCCAGAAGGCCATTTCTTAGTGAGCACTTAAACTTCAAAAAAGGAAAAGGGACATTTATTAGGAGGCTTGAGGGGAAGGCTCCTGGTAGCCGGGCCCCTGCTGTTCTCATTCCCAGACCTTTGTATTGTTGAAAACCCTTCGGTGAGACCCACATATGACTTTGGTTCTTTCCTCATTAGCTTTTCCCATTTGGTTCTTTTCATTTGGTTGAGCATTTTGCACAACCATCTCTCTGACAAGTTCAGGATGGAAGGCACCTTCTTTGAAGGCCTGTCAGTTCTTAATACAGAGGCCATAGTCAGCTTTATTGCAGGTGGAAATGGGCTTGCTGGAAGGTGTGCGTTTGGCTGGTTCTGGCCCAGTGAGCAAAGGATGTCCCCTCTGGGTCCCCATTTCCTCATCACTAAAATGGGGGAGCTGTTCTGTAAGGGCCTTTCAGCTCTAAAATCCCACAATTCTCAGCAGGCCAGAAAACCCAGCTTCTGAGCCAACAGACTTGAGTGTGGTGGGGTGGGATAGTTTGCCAAAGGTCACGCAGCCGTTGATTGTCACTTCTAGAAAGTACTCGAGACAGTATCTCTTTCTGACGACTGGACTCTGACATCTGATAAGGCCATGCCTGTCTTCTTCACTATGGTATGTCCCTGTGCCAGGCACATGGCAGGCAGTCAAAGGATATTTATTGAATCAGTAAGTAAAAAGATGACTAGGAACAAGGGACTTCCTAGGACAACCGTGGGCAAACTACGGCCCACGGGTTGGATCCGGCCTGTTTGAAATGAATAAAACTAAAAAAAAAAATAGGGGAGGCTAGGGGACTGTCTAGGGCAGGGGGATAAAATGGACACATATGTAATACCCTTTGTAATACTTTAAGCAATAAATTAAAAAAAAAAAAAGACCATACCCTTTTATGTAATGATGTTTAATTTGAATTTATATTAATTCACACAAACACTCCATCCATGCTTTTGTTCCGGCCCTCCGGTCCAGTTTAAGAACCCATTGTGGCCCTCGAGTCAAAAAGTTTTCCCACCCCTGCCCTAGACAGTGATGACTGAAGTGGCAAACCTGGAACTGTCTAAGGCTGTGAGACAGAGAAATAGGCTGCTCAGACCCAAGAAGAAAGCAGGTTACCCGCGGACTCTTTACAAAGCACGGTCACATGTCTTTGAATGAGCACAACGTGACTCAGGGCACAAAACACCAAGAGAAAATTCAAGCTTTACAAGGGATGATGTTATGTTCCATTTTGTTTTAATTTTATTATTTTAAAACTAGAGGGCCGGTGCATGAATTCATGCATGTGTGGGTTTGGCCTGCCCCGATGGGAGTGTGGGGCTAATTTGGGGCTGGATCAGGCTGGTTGGCTGCCACAGTGCACATCATAGCCACTGATGTTAGTTCTGGTTGTTCCGCCGTTCCCTCGCTGGGCTTTTATATATATAGATGCTCAACGCAATGTACTAAGTTGGTTTCATGACCAATGCACAATCTGAAAATAATATTCCAGGAAGTGTTTTACAGTGGGCTGATTATGATGTGTGTGGATTAGGCATTTCATCTTTCTAGTTTCGTTTAAAAAAAAAATAGCTTTGTTGAGATACAGTTTGTTTACCATACAGTTAACATCCATTTAAAATGTATAATTCAGTGGTTGTCAGCATATTCACAGGTAGGGGTAATTGCCCCCCAGTAAATTTTAGAACATTTTTATCACCTCAGGAAGAAACCTCTTGTCTTCTAGCTATGGCTCCTCTACCCCTTCACTCTTCTGGCTCCCCGGCCCCAGGTGGCCACGAATCTACTTTCTGTCTCTATAGATTTGCCTATCTGGACATTTCAGATCAGTGGAATCATAGAATATGTGGCCTTTTGTGACTGGCTTTCTTCCCTTAGCGTAATGTTTTCAAGGTTCATTCTTGTAGCAGGTATAAGGACTTCATTCCCTTTTATGTGCAAATAATAGTCTACTATCTGGGAAATCCTACATGTTGTGTGTCCATTCATATAGGCATTTCATTTTTATTTACAACTTAGGCTGTTGATTGTTGCTGGTCAGGTCTTTCTAAAGTCATTAATTTTTAGCATCTAAGAAGGTGGCAAGGCAGAAGACACCTGTGTACTGAGAATGTTTTCTGGTCCCATCCATTAACCATGGTTCACACTGAAGGGTCTTCCTGTTTCCTCCTGAGTTCTCACTGTCCCAGGATAATATTGTGAATGATCCCTCCACTCCCCGGCACCTCTTTGATTCTGACAATGCAAGACAAAGTTCTCCAGAGAACAAATGAGTATATGAGCACAAGCAGGGTATAATAGTGCCCCAAAATGTAGCTGGAAGGCAGTGAGAATGTTGGTCTGTACCTAGACAACCCATTATGATGTATAAACTTATTTACTTCATCCAAGCTCCTGAAACACCCCAGTTCCACTGAACACCAGCATGGTCTGCAGAATCTATGCCAGCTTCCAAGGGAACAATAGTCAGGTCAATGGTCTCCAAATGGTATTGGGAGGAGGGTAATGCCGAAAACCCAGTAATAGTAAAAATCAAAACCAGATCAGTAACATAGTATTTAGTAAGAGTTTTTTGTGCACCCAAGAATAGTTCGTGAGTTGGGAATCTGTAAATCTAAAACTGATGTGAAGCTCAGAGGCACGACAGTACGGGATGGCTTATAAAGTCAAAATCAGAAGGCTGTTTAAGCTTCGCAATGATTGGCTATGACAATGGAGTTTCCATTTGGAGCGGGGTTGGTGAAAAGTGATATCTTATGCCATTCTAGGAAGGTGCCTTATGTTTCTTTTGTGAACATCACAAGCATTTACAGGAAATAACCTGAGTTAAATTTCTCTTATGTCCATCAAATAAGCGCGATTTAGTTTCAGCTTAAATGGCTGTCTGCTTGGGGGGATTTCAAGCCTGGTTTATGTTTAATTTTGACAGCAGGAACCCCTGGGAGTTTGCAAGACAACTCACTGGGTAAGGGGTGGTGGAAATCCTAATTTTATTTGAAAAGATCTCACCCTTTGATGGCCCGCCCACCTCCTGAGTTCTGTCATGTACTAACTTACCTGTTAAGAGATAGACTTTGGAGCTCATTGTTTGCCAGGCTGGTGACAGACACCTAGGAGGGACTTCACTTTTCACTTTCAAGCCCAGAAGAAGAGTTCTCCTGGGAGCTGGGTGTCCCGCGGACCACTTCTTCTCTTTCTCCCTCTCCTCCCCTCCCGTCCATGGACTGGAACATTCTCTCCTCCTCCACCAGCTAATCCCCTGCGAGTGGTCCCTTGCAGGCAAGGGGTTGGAGGAGCCTAGGGCTCTTTCCACAGCCTTCCCTGAGCAATGGATGGAATTCTGCCCCAGCGGGAATCCCATGGCGTGGGTTTTATAGGACTTAGCATTGGCTCTGGCCCTTGAATCGGTAGCAGCATCTGTTCACAATAAAATGTAGCGTCAGTATCCTGACTCGTCTGCATAGGGCCACCCTGCTACCACCATCCAGAGCTACTTGCAAATTCTCCGAAACCAAGCCAGACCAAAACAAAACCCAAACTAACACTACGTCCTCATAATAATATGTAAATACCTTTTACTATGGGAAACTTTAAACATATACCAATGTAGAAAGAAAAATGTACTAACCCTCTTTGTACCCATCATCCAGGTTCAGAAATTACCAACTCACGGCCACTCTTGTTTCCCCATTCCCTGGGATATTTTGAAGCAAATCTCAGCCATCATGCTATTTCACCCATACATATTTTAAAAGGCCATTTAGAATATTGAACCACATGGCAAATAGCAAGAGTCAGAGAAAACAAAACAGAACCCAGGTAAAAGCATCCAGTGGGCCTGTAAGCTCCAGAGAGGCCTCTAGAATAAAAGAGGGCAAAGAAATGTGCACACTGTACCCGCACTCCCAGCTCTGAGGCCGCTCCGAGGACGGACGCCTCGGGTCCCTGGTCTTCAACTCTTTGAAGAAGTAACATCTCTGTTTCCAGTGTTCTAGGGCACTTCCGGGAATGACAACCATGGCAAGGAACTTAGTAATGGAGGGATAAGCTACAATCTGGGGTCCTGGTTGTGGTCTGAGAGGGGCTTCTGATGTTCCTATCAGCTTCATGAGTTACTGGCCCTTGGAGTGGTAGGATCAGTTATTCAGATACATCAACAGGGATTTTTAAATTTCTGGGGGGGGGGGGGAATGCCAAGATTGGTATAGAAAAAATACTAATGCCCAATTTGCCTTCTAAAAAGGAACGTGAGGAAGTTTTCGGTGGCCTGTAAGTTGCTTTCAATTGTCACCCCGAATAAGGTCCCCCCCCTCTTCCCGCCCTAAGCATGAGAGCGGCCAGGGACAAGCCACTGGACCCGTTTCAAAAGGTTGCCAACTCCTGATAGAGGTGCGATCTCAATAAAGGCTGCTCCATGGATTATGTGTTTTGTTTTTGTTTTTGTTAGGAACTTGAAACTCCTGAATGGTTTATTCGGCATGTCTAACGTTTGTTTTCTTCTTGGAGATCCTAAATGATTTCTTTATTTTACCACTATCCTAACACATCAGGCTCAACTTCCTTTTGCTTCTTTTTGTTGTTGTTCTTCTAATAATTTCCATTTGGTCATCTGTGCTACAGGAAAGATAGTTTTAACATGAAAGCATTTTTTCTTCCACCGAAGCAAACCATTAAAGACAATGGTTATTTTTCAAGACCTTTTTTTCTCTCGCCACCATATCAGCTCATTGGCTATGGCATACGTACAATTCACTTTTTTAAAAATATATATATATTTTTATTGGTTTCAGAGAGGAAAGGCCAGGGAGAGAGGGACAGAAACATCAATGATGAGAGAGAATCATTGATCAGCCGCCTCCTGCACGCCCCCTACTGGGGATTGAGCCTGCAACCAAGGCAGTACATGCCCTTGACTGGAATTGAACCTGGGACCTTTCACTTCACAGGCTGACGCTCTCTCCACTGAGCCAAACCAGCTAGGGCCAATTCACTTTTTAAAAAAATACATTTTTATTGATTTCAGAGAGGAAGGGAGAGGGAGAGATAGAAACATCAATGATGAGAGAGAATCATTGATCGGCATGCCCCACACTGGGGACCGAGCCCTGCAACTGGGCATGTGCCCTGACTGTGAATTGAACTGTGACCTCCTGGCTCATAGCTTGACACTCATCCATTGAGCTATGCCTGCCAGGCACAATTCACTTCTGACTGAATCATAATAAATTTGAGATAATATGATATTAGCCACTTTTTATAATGCAATGCTCACCAATAAATTCCACTATGGCCTTAAATCAAACGGGTGCAGATGCAAAGTTTGTGTAAAATTGGTGCTACCTGCTCCTGCCCTTATGCTCGCCCTCCTGGATTGGACTCAATAAACTTTTTCTTTCCTAATGATCTGGCAGTTATTCCTATCAGGAGAATACAGTTGGGGTGCCGAGAAGCGGGGAGATGCAGCAGCCGTGATTCAGAGACCACTAGGGCCCTTAAGAAGATTAATTTGTATGAGGTCCTTGAAAAGTTGGAACAGTCTCAATGCATTCTGAATACACATATTCATTTTGAGCTGATTTCTGTTCCTCTTGTGCCCTGTAAAATTTCAAGGAATGGAGTTGAGGTCTGGAGATTTCCACAAAGAGATTAAGAGAGGCTATAAACTGAAGAAATAGTGGTTTTGCTGAACTGTTGGGCATGGAATATTTTCAGTACCAAGATGTCCTGATTTCCAGGATAGAAACTGAGTAAACACCTTATTAACATTCAGGGAACATTTCTATGAATGTTCTTAATAACAGGGCATAATTGTTTCAGTTTAAAAATGGCCTGCTTCTGTTATCTTTACTTGGCATAACGTCCGAGTCTACTTTTACATTTTCTTCACACACTGGTGAGAGAAGCGGCTACATTTTCTGTAACCTCTGATTTTTGTGTTTTGTTTAGAAACCAACCCATTTCGGACCCTCAATAAACACTTCTATTTATACTCACTGGACTTCATGCTACTAACCAAATGCTTACTATCTTTCCTTTGAAAAGAAATTGGGTCCTCTCAGCCCATATGAAATCCTGAAATGTCAGTGGCTAGAAAGACTATGTCCTGACTCATGCTTGGACCTAGACACTGGACTGATTCTGTCATCACATGGAGGGAAGTGGGGGAGCTTATTTGTTTCTTGTGGAGTGGTAGGGTAAGGGATTTCATGGGGCCTTACCCCAAATTTTGGGTATTTCTAGCTCAGAGTGGCCCCAGGGAGAAAGAGAGCAGGGCATTATGGGAGCAGGTGGACAGAAGACCTGGGGGGAAGCCTCATGTAGGCTCCTTAAGCTTTGTGGACTTGGGCTAGGGATTTACCCTCCCCAAGCCTCTGTTCTCCCTTGTAGATGAGGGATACTACCACCCACCTCCAGGGTAGATGTTAACAACAAATGAGAGGCCCAGACGGCATGGCTCAGTGATGGGGCGTCAACCTATGAACCAAGAGGTCGTGGTTCGATTCCCAGTCAGGGCACATGCTGGGGCTGTGGGCTCCATCCCTGATCATGCAGGAGGCAGCCAATCAATGATTCTCTCTCATCATTGATATTTCTCTCTCTCTCTTCCTCCCCCTTCCTTTCTGAAATCAATATAAATATATATATATTTTTTAAATTAAAAAAAGCAAATGAGAGACTTCACAAAGTGGTATGTAAAATGTAAACAGTAATTTTTATTATCATCATCTAGTTTTAGTGGTCCAGTATCCCTGAGGGACAGAGAATAGGGACACAACTTTGAATGACAGAGAATTGGATGGTTTCAGCATTTTCCCATTATAGGGCATTCTTAAATTCCAAATATAGTAATTAAGTGCTATCTATATGCTAAGGAGCAATTTTATTTTTTTAAACAGGTATCTTAATCTACAGTGAACTGTGTTGCTGGTACCTTAGTTGTAGAAATTTTAACAGCATTGTTCAAGTATAACCGATACAATAAACTGCATATATTCTCCCTCGATAGACATGCACTTCCTTACTCAGCTTCTTTGGGGGCATGTTGACAATTTTGGCTACTGAGACATGGAAGATGTATTTGGGGACAGATTTGCTTCCAGATAAACAGACAGAACTTGTTTAGAAGAAACCCTCTGGCCACCGCCCTCTTTGCTAACTGAAACAGTTATGTGAGGGCATGATGCTAGAGCACTAGCAGCCTTCTTGCAACCATGAGACAATTAGCAAGAGGATGAAAAGCCAAAATGTTGAGGATGGTTGAGCTGAAAGAGGGAAAAAGCAAGCATTTTCAATAATAAAATTGAGCTGCTGAAACAGTGTTGAATCCACCCCCTTCCAGACTTCACATTTGTTTTTTGGTTCACACCCACTGCTAGGCAGGTTTTTAGTTATTTGTACATGAACCCATTGGCTACTATATGCAATATTCAAAATGGAGCATAGGAAGAGTGGTGTGGGGAGAGTGGGAAGGCCTTTTTGGAGTTAGGAAAGGCGAATAGTAATTCAGCAGGCAAGGAAAAAAGGTCAGATGAACATTTTAGTTATAGGGAACAGAATATGCAGCAATCCAGAGGCAATCCAGGATTGTGTGGAGTGTTTTAGAGGTGGTGAGTAGCCTAGCTTAGTTAAATGCAGTAGTTCTAGCAGGACTACCTCTCAGGGAGAATTTGGAAATGTCACAATGCCTGGGAGGTGATTCTAGTGTTTAGTGGGATGGCATATACTCACTGCCCTGCAGGGTGGGAGTTGTAAAGCTAATACAAATATCCAGCTGAAAATCCATTTGGAAGCAAGATCTGGGTTGCCTTCCTTGTTGATATGGTGTCTCCTTTTGGGGAAAGAGGGTTCCCTTTGTTTGAATACTGAGAAAGAGAAAGGGTGATTCCATTTCCTGAGGGGAGAGATTGTAACCATGCTTCAAGATGACTGGGGCCCTCTGATGGCCCTGAACATTTCATTAGTTCATTTAGTTATCTTTAGGGTATAGTAGTTTGATTCTTTTTTGGGGGAGGGGGGGTGGTGGTGGTGGTCATTTGAAATTTATCTGTCTATTTGCAATGACAAGGAAACAGATTCCATGTTCAAATTTCAGTAGCATCAACCTTCCAGGTTCAGTGTATCCAGGGTACCACCTCTGCCTCCTCTGAGCACCTCTGGAAGCAGGAGGCCTGACTCAGGAGGATTTCCTTCCAAAATGCTCATCCAGGGGAGAACCCAAGCCATGGCCCACAGACATCTGTCCTCTTCCCCCTTCTCAAAACCCTAAAGCTTGGGTAAAGAAACAAAGAAAATCTTCTCCATGGAAATATTTTTTTCTCATCCTCCCTCTCATCCAGATGTAAGCCAAGCAATCATTTGAGATAAGAGTATTCTGGAGTGGGCCATAGGAAGAGAAGGAGGAAGACAGAAAGAATTATTTTTGATTCAAGTCATAGTTGTTGTAAGGATTTTTATTTGTCCCTAATTTTTTATTAAAAATATTTGGTTCTGGTTAAGCAGAAATGATATTTTCCTTCTGTCTGCTTAGAAATAGGTGAATGTGTTGACATAACAGGGCACACACAAAACAGGTGATGTTGGAGTTCCTGGTTTGTTTTGTTTTCAATTTGAATTTATTGGAAAACTCACGGCTTGACAAACATATTCTCAGAAAGGAATTGCTTAACTTTCTTGGGAAAAGTTGGCCTTCCTGTGTTTCCTGAAGATGACTTTACAATTTACTTGAGTTCTTTCTTGACATAGTTCTTCAATATTTTGTATAAAAAGTTTACTAGTTCTTTTATTGACCTCATTTTGAATTGCCTTTGAGAGATTCCTTGTGTTCATGTGAGATTTCTTCAGTTGGATTGAAATTTATTTTAGTACATGATATAAAAGTACTTTCTACTTGTTATTGGGAAAATTCAAAGAATAGTTTACTACAATGACAAGTTGTTTAATAGAAAGCCCTAATTATCTCCTAGTCAATGTTCATACCCACTGGGATTTGTCTATAATCCCTTTAAGACGGTTTTGCACCTTGCTCCCCAGAAGGACCACACCATGTCTGGAAGGAGGGAAACGTTTCTTTGCCATGCATGGCACTCACTGTTGGAATTTGCTAGTGTGAGAAGGATGGAGGGACCAGCTTGAGCCATGGGGCAAATGAAAGGTGGAAACTGAATTAGATTTCATGGTCACAGTGGCTTCACTGTGAGAAATGGTTGTCCATGTCCCTCTTTATGCAACACAAAGCCAGGAAGTTCATCAATGGGAAGAGCCCCTTATTTCCTATTATCAAATGGTGTACTGCTCCCATATCCTGTTCCACACCGAATATATCTCATATGCTCTCTTTTCAAATATAAAAAAATCTTGGTTGAAAACCCATTTTATTTATGGGCCATTTAGCCTCTCTAAGAAAACAAAGCCACGAAATGTCAATGTTGTGAGCGTGTGGCCTCAGATCATGGTGGGTTTTTTTGGGAAAGTGCCAGGAGGTTGTTTCTGGAGGAGAAACATCAGCATTTTTCTTGTGGAACTTTAATTGGAAATAGAATTGTGGTTCAGCCTAGACAAGAGATCAAAATGAAATGAGCTGGTGTTTTCATCCTTGTCCCTTAATGGACCGTAATTCTGGTCATAAAAACCCACCACTTAAACTTTGGCAGTGCTGCTTTCCCAGGAAGCTTTATTACTAAGTATTAGCTTGACTCAAGACACAGCTTCTCCAAGCTAGGTTTGAGCCAAGGCCACGGCCAAAGAGAATGTGTTTGTGGGCAAGTCAGGGCTCCCCTACGGTCCTGCAATAAGCTATGCAGTGGTCTTCTGAGGCCTCAGGATATTTTTCTGGGTGGAGAAAATATGCTTTAGCCCATTCCAGGCAAACCATACCTCTGGCCAGGGCACAAAGGGAGGTGGGGAGAATTCTGAGCCTGAGGATTTTCCGAGAGTGGCAAGCCAATACATAACCAGAAACCACTTCAGGAACGTTTCTCCCCCTTCAAGTGAATCCAGCGTACTCTGGATAAACTCATGCAAAAGGGTCAGGACCTGCAGGCCTACTGGGAATGATGCTCCTAACCAGCCGTTGCTCACTCATGCCTCATGCTCTGTCTATTTATCTTTGTGCCAATCAGTCAACTTCGGGTGCTCTTGACCTTGGCGCTTGGCCCTGGATGTTTTATGTTCAGACTGATCTGTTCCATCCGTCCTGCCAATCAAGTCTTCCCCTATGTAGGCGGTTACATGCTGAGCAAGCACCTGAGGTTCTTGCTATACCCCTCAGCTTCCCCCTATAATGTAAGAAATGAACTGGGATCTACTCCAGCAAAAACCCATCCATGACTGCTTTATGAGCTTAGGTGTCAAAAGTGGACCCAGCCCAGGGGTTAACCCATATCTCTATGATTCTAATAAAAGATAATTCATGTCCAAATTAAAATTTTTAGGTATAATAAATTTCTGATCACCCTTGGAGCTTAAAAAATGGGAGATTAAGTGTTTTCTTAAGATGACTAAGTCTTATTTTTTCAAATATACTATTACAACAATTAGATTTATGCCGCCCACTCCCCTTGCCCAGAGCACTTTGCAGATTCCCCAGAGGAATACCCTGCATCCATGCAACAGCATTCGGTGCAAAGCCAGCACCGCCCTGCCTGGTTAGCTTTCAGAGGACTAAGTAAAAATCTTTTCTGTGTCTGAAACAAGAAGGGGTGGGGGTATATT
Organism: Myotis nattereri; assembly: GCF_964212035.1. NCBI lineage: Eukaryota > Metazoa > Chordata > Mammalia > Chiroptera > Vespertilionidae > Myotis > Myotis nattereri. The sequence goes on along the minus strand of NC_138086.1, from coordinate 61,194,082 downwards.
GTGTAGGCAGGAGGCAATTATCCAGGCTGGACTTGGGCCAGGCTAGTAGGGTTCAGTTGCTCCTCTTGCAAAAATCACCATCTGGTCTTTAATGACCCAGAGTGGTCAGGCTGGCATTAATTTACACCTCATCCCAGGAAGGCACCTCTGAGAATGAGAACACCTGGTAATGCAATACTGTTCCTTGGCTCCAAGGGAAGGAGGCTGGTGCTCAGTGGAGATGGGAACTGTTTGCTTATAAGATAGTGTGTTCCAGAATGAGGGCAGGAGTTCACCCAAAGGCCACCCTTTGAAACAGAAGCCAGCAAGAGCCAACACAAAAGGGATGAGCCCAGACCCTAGGCATTTGAGCCATCCCAAGTTGTGCTAGGTCTATTTGCATCATTTACCTATTCATTTGGCAAAGACTTCTGGGAAACTCAACCAGCTCCAAGCACCGAGCACTGTGCTGGCCTCTGCTCACAGTCTAGTGTGGGCATAAACATGCTTTCATGGGCCTGTTTAAGATGCTATCACAGGGCAGAAGAGGCAAGAAGGGACATTTCCTGGGTGGGGGTGGAGGAGTTGTAGAGTGAATTATAGCTAGGCCTTTTCAACATCCATTGAAGGTGACCCAAGTGTTGAAAGACATGTGTTCATACAGTATTTTTTAAAATCTATACTAATAGTTTACATTTATTTGAGCCTTAACCAATTGCTGATCTAAGCACTTTACATATATTAGTAAAGTAGATTAATCCTCCCAACCGCTCTATGAAGTTGAGGCTATTATAATTCCCATCATCCATTTGAGGGAAATAAAGCACAGAGAGATGAAGCTACTTGGCCAGGGCTGCCCAGACATTAAGTGTCAAAGCCTTGACTTGAACTCGGAACAAGACAGAGCATTACATAAAAGGATATGAGAAAGAAATCAGTATAAACCAAAATATTACTTGTAAAACAGTGAAATATACTTTCTTAATATTAAATATATTCATAAGGAGACCAAACTATCTTATCATTCTTTCCTTCTGACCAATGGAATATCCCTTGATACATTTTTATAAAAACAAAACACAATTAACTATAACTTTGAAGAATTCTTATTTCCGTAGCTGTTAAAAACTATTCTTCCCAACATAAATTTCTGTAAACTCTACAAGTCATTGAAAGACACTAATTTTTAATAAATCAGTAAATCTGGAAAACCCAGTGAGTTGGACATTTAGATAAATGAATTATTTGGCAGTTGATTTCCAGCAAATTAGTTTTCAATGAATGGATTTTCTGTTACTGACTTATAGCTAATTGTCGTACCTGATAGACCCTAAGTAGGGGTGGGGAATGTCTGGCCCGCAGGATGTATAAGGCCTGTGAAATCATTTGGTCTGGCCCTGCCAAGGCATTAGGGGTGAGTTCATTAAATGTTTGACAAAATATAGCAGGCTAATTTTTAAATCGATAATTTTGTATGGCCCTTGAATGATGTTATAAATATCCAAATGGCCCTTGGCAGAGAAAAGGTTCCCCACCCCTGGTAGGCAAATACTCGGCAAATGCTCTTTCTTGTACTTACAGTCTGTGGGTTACAAGAGCAATGCCTTTTTAAGCACAGTGATGCTTTAGGTGGAACCAAACAGATCTGCCAATGTGATGGGATAAAGAAGAACTGAGGTGGGTTCTGAAAAGGGGAATTTAGTGGCTGCAACTCTGAATGATGGGCAGATTCAGAATTCAAGTCCACTTCTAACTCCCAATTTCATACCTTTTCTACAATGCTCTGTTGCCTCACAAGAACATCATCATAGGTGCATCAAGATCCCAGTAATTATTTTCAAAGGAAGCTATGACGTCTCATTAGGGCTCCTTCCTGGGATAGATAGCTTTGAGGAGCTAATCTTATGGTGCTTTATCTCTTACAAATTTCAAGCAAGAAGGCGGAAAGCAAATGTGAAGGAGATTAAAAACAAAGCAAAGCAACTAGCCTACCTACAGTCTGAGACAAGTAATAGATGATGTTAAAAAAATGGTACCAACTCTCTTAACATCCCACTTAAGGAAGCATGAGATGGGGCTGAGGGACCTTCTTTAGTCCCTCCCAGTCTTGTGAGCCTGACAGCTCATCAATGCTTATTGTTGGTTGGACCAATGACGTGGCCATACGGTCTGCAAGGCTGCCAGGGATATGGTCTTCCTGACATGTTTCCATAACATCTTTCCATGTGAGCATTTCCATACCCTCCCTCTGTGGAGCTTCCTACAGAAATTATTGGGAATATATTCTTGCAGTTTGCTAGCAAAAACAAGGTGTCCAAATTGGGCCTGGCATTGCCACCGATCTAATAGGTGTTGATGCCATCTTGGCACAAAGTTAGCCCTGCTCTGCACAGTCTGCACGTGCCTGGTTTGTAAACATAACAAAGCTGAGCTTTCATGAGGGTACAAGGCAAGTCCCAGCACCCACTGTCCTGCCAGAGGCAGTGCTGGCAATAGCACTGAGGTACCAACATCATCCTGGGTAGTATCTCTAGAAGACAAGCTTCCTTCCAAGAATGGTAATGTGGGGGCCTTTCTCTTGGGCATTTCTGCATTTCATATCTAGTATGTGTGCCCCTTTGTGACTCTCTCCTTTTATTCCTCCATAAAACTTCTAATAAAGGATAACATTCTTAAAACAAAGGGTATTTTATCCAAAATCTTCTTTGGTGGCCATCTCATAATTTTTTTAAAGCCTAAAAGTAGGCTGTTCATATTGGACACATTCTTTAGGCAGGGCAGCCACTCACCAGGAGTCCTGGAGAGTTTGTGTTTCAAGTGGCAGGGCTGTAAGAGAGGAAGTTTTTGTGGCTGTAAGAGCTATTCTGCTTTAGAGTTGTGAGAATTTGTTTTTGAAACAGGTTTTATGGATTAGTAATACCGCATCAGCCTGGCAACCAGGACCTCATGCAGTTTGGTGAAAGTTTTCTCACTCACCTCCTCCCAATATCACCTTCATCATGGGGTATGCTAGCTTTGGGGGGGGGGCAGTCCCCATTTCCACTGCTGTGGCAAAGTATGGGACAAATTAAACTGCCCTGGTGGTAGACAAAGAATTGCCAACTTGTGTGTTTTTAGCTTCAGAGGGGGCAGAACTGGCCCTAACCAAGTGTATTTTATTTATGTCTTATACGTACACGGACAAGAGTCATTAACCAGAACTAAGCTGTGGAGCATTTTCCCACCACAAACTTGGCAACATACACCAAGACTGTCGCCTGTAGGCCGGTTTGCTCTATAAGCTATCTTAATGGACGAAGTTATATTGTTAAGCTAACACTTTGTTTTCATTTGTCAATTCAGTGTTGGCCTTGTAATAATACTGGCAATAAAATTGAAGTGTTTTTAATAGTGCTCCAAGTAGAACCAGCAAGAAAAAAAATTGCAACTATCAAAAAATCACCTTGGGCCTTCCGTCCCAAGATAGTAATTAAGTAATATTACCAATTTGTGTGTGTGTGGTTGTTTTTTTTTTTTTTTTTTTTTTTTTTAATCACAGAAACAGTTGATTTGGTTGTTTGGTTGGTTATATGAAAACAGAAATGGTTTGTGCATGAAGTATAGAATCTTCTGGAAAAAGGCCTTCTCATGAGTGATCTGGAAAATGAGGAGTTGCATTGCAAAGGAATAAAAAATGCTTAATGTGCCGCTGAAGAAATACTTGAACTTGAGGAAACACTCATATTGAGGGTTTGGGAGGATAGGGGCATGAGTAGAAAATCTCTTTCAAAACAGGGAAACTCTCAGGGCAAACAGCATGGAAATGATTTTATCTCAGGAATTCATACAATGATAGATACATAACTGAGAATGGTAGTGTGAATAGGTGTAAAGGGAAATATTTCAGGTGTAGATAAATGTTTTAAAAGCCCTGGTTGGGTCTACCATACACTAAGAATAATAAATGCTATTGTGCAAAGTATGATGTGTTTGCAAAAGTCAGCTGTATACAAGGCACAGCCTTCCTCTAAAAACCGTGTCCTAGAAAAGCAAGAGCAGGAATTCCTGCTGCTTGTTATGGATAAGGGATGCTGGAGAGAAGGGCATAGCATTTGTAATGGGCTTGGAGCATTCAGTGCTATGGCCCAGCTGAAAGACGGAGAGAGGCTCTCTGGGGACACCATTTCCAAAGAGATTCTTTGCCTATGTTGAATAACATCTCTAACCACAGTAACACTCCCTACACTTTAAAATATTCTCTGCCCAGCGGTGTGGCTCAGTGGTTGTGCATGGATCTATGAACCAGGAGGTCACAGCCTGATTCCCCATCAGACTGGGAACATGCCCGGGTTGCGGGCTCGATCCCCAGTGTGGGGTGTGCAGGAGACAGCTCATCAGTGATTCACTCTCATCATTGATGTTTCTATCTCTCACTTCCTCTCCCTTCCTCTCTGAAATCAATAAAAAATATATTTAAAATTAAATAAATAATTGATCCTCAAAAAAATGCTCAGTGAGTGCTGGATGAGGGCGCTTATTCTGAGATAACCAAGCCAGGCGTGGATGATGTCACCAAAATGCCTCCCGATGCTGAGAGTGGTATGTGTAGGAAGGACATTAAAGATTGGTCCTTTCGAGAGGTGACCGATTACCTAACACAACAATCCACGCTAGCAGACAAATTGGTTTGAAAAGGAAGACAGCTGGCCTTGTTCCAACACCAATAAAACTATTAATAGCAACGACAGAACGATGCCGGGGGACGAGGGTGTCCCGCTTGGCAGACCTGGCTCTGGGCCAGTTGCGGGGAATCTGCTCAAAGAACTTTTTGTCTTGTTTCTGTTTATATTATAGCGTTCGGCAGCCACATAGGGGCTGTTCATGCTGGATTTGTCTAAATCTACACAGGTAAAGGCCAATGTTTAAGACAGAGCATTTTCCAGCAATTCATCTTGAACCCAGGACTCCAGCATTCCTCATTCTCCTGTTCCACCAGATAATTTATGGCTCCCAGGTCTTGGCATTTCGTTAAAACCCCCGAGCATTTGACAAACTATATTTTAAAGAAGTTTTCCATTAGTCGGCCTTTGAGCAGGGGGAATTTATGGTAAGTTGACTTGATCCTTGCTTTTCAGAGATGTCTAAAATAAGTCCCTTCTGTAAACAACGGATTGCGTGGAGGGGACGGTAGACCAAGCCATGGGCAAGATGTCAGGGTTGCCTTGTGAGAGGAGTTCCCCCACATGACTTCTCCGAGGCCCCTGCTGCAGCCCAGCACCCGAGTCTGCCCTCTGAGCTCACTGCACGGCCTGGGGATTGGCCGCCTTCCAGCCTTACCTGGACCAGCCCCGCTCCTGAGCCCAGGTTGCCTGTGTATTCACTTATTACAACCAACCACTGTGAAATCATTCACAGGCCTGGCAAATCACATATGGAAGGTGATTTATTTATATATTTTGACTAATAATCTTAACTTGTCATTTCGTTTTTAAAATTTGATAAACGGGCTGAAAATTTGAAGAGGGAGCTGTTTGTGTTAAATTTACAACCCGGCTTCCTGGCATTTTGGGATTGGTTATTGCTTTCGGATTCCTTTTTTTTTCTGGACAGAGGTAGGGGTGTGTGTGTGTGTGTGTGTGTGTGTGTGTGTGTGTGTGTGTTGGGGAACCTCCTGCTCACTCCCTTCTGGTTTTTCCCAATATGTCAGCATGATATTACACAGAAAGTTTTTGAGAGGTATTGGTTTCACAGGATGCATGGTGTTTTCCAAACTTTATGCATTACCAAGAAGAAAACTGAAAAATATGTTTTATTAGTGCAACCTTTGCCTTCGCTTGCTATAATACCCAATATAAAAGCCAATGGCATTTCAGCCACCACTTGGTTATTTGACAGGCAAAATAGAAAATTCAAACCCCCGAATAGATTTCCTTGTCTGTTTCATCAGCTATTGCCATCTACATGGAATTCAGCAATGTTCACTGAATATAAATCAGTCTCCTAACATATGTAATTTCACTTTATTTTGACCCGAATAGACATCAAATTGTTTTAAACTTTTCTTGTTTATTTCTATGACCAGAGAGAAACGAAAGGAGAGATATGAGAAAAGTGTTTGGATATCTCATATTCAGGTTGCAGTTGCTGGAGGGAAAATATGAGTAATGTGGTTGACTACTTACTTTGAATGAATGCCATTGACTGATAGGTTTCCTGCTAGTCTCTGCCTGTGCAGACATACGTCCAGGTGGCTTAGGTCAACAGCAGTAGCACTGGCAAAGAAGTAGCAATTATTTGGATAATTCAGATCTAAAACTATTTACTTGAAAGTGTTTCAAGGAAAAATGGTTTTGTGGGAGCTTATTTAGATCAGGGTCTGGCAACCTTTTTGTAAAGGGCCAGATAGTAAATATTTTATACTTCGCAGACAATACAAATTCTGTTGCAACCACTCAACTCTGCTTTGTAGCACGAACGCAGACATAGAAAATACTTAAGAGGGTAGGCATGGCTGTGTTCCAATAAAACTTTATTTATAAACACAGGCAGTGGTCTGAATTTGGCCTGTGGGCCACAATTTGCTGACCTCTGATCGGGTCCTACTTTCTTGTTTTACTGATGGGTCAACGGATTCAGTGTGATGAAGCCAGTCACTCAAAGTCATTCAGCCAGTTAGGTGAGGCTGGCATCCTGTAGTCCTGCCTCTCAGGTGCCATAGCTCCTCACCCAGGCAGCTTCCCTTAGCGACTCCCTGGGGATCTTCATTCTTGAAGTTGTGTAAACCTGGACAGCGGGTGATTGTTCTGCCTGGTGGAAGAGGTGAATACATGTGTACGTATGTGGCCTAGAGATCTGATCAATGGAATTTATGGACGTTAAAGTGAATCCGAATATAAGAAATCTGAAGTGTCTGTAAACTACTCGTTTTTCCAAATTCAAAGTGTGTTACATGGTCTTTTCTCCTGTCAATCTTTTCAATTGTTCTGAGCCTTCCTATGTATGTGCTGCTACAGCTCAGGGCCCAGGACTGGCTGAGAGTGTTGACAGGCTGTGGGAAAGGTCTCAGAGGCAGAGAATGAAAAATGGAAAACTGACACCTTATAGAAATCGAACAGGATGACATGATCATGTCTGGAGAAGTGAATAAATGGGGTGTTAAAGCTGCATTAGACTGTGAAACCTTTCAGAACTCACCTGCTGTAGACAGTTATGGCTTTGTCTGCTCCATGAGCCATAACGACTGGGCAGGACGGTGACATAGCACCAGCCAGGTGACTCAGAGGCCTTGCTCAGAGTGTTAGAAGGTGGTTCTGATAGTGAGGGTATCTTTACTGTCAGGTCTAAACAGGCAAGCACAAGCTAGACCTGCCTAGGACCATGCTCGTGTGCACAGAAGGCCCCTGGCAGTAGAGAAAATGGGACCAACAGATACAGACACAGATGAGATGAACAGAAAGAATTCTGGTGCCCCGCTTCCCGCTGGGATGCCCAGGTGAGCTCTGTGAACCACCCCGGTACCTCCTGGTTACCCCCTTTATTTTGTTTGAGTTGTTGTTAGTTGAGTATCTGGCACCCATAATCAAACAGGCTGACTGTTTTGTTGTTGTTGTTTTACCATCTCATTGGTAAAAGTATCTGTCTCCAAATGTCAGCTTGGAAGTTGGGCCTGATACTGTTTGAGGTCTGGGTTTAAATATCACCCAAAACCATTTCTAAGTGGAGAACTTTTTCCAGAAGGTCATAAGTGCTGACTCCGAATTGTCTATGGCTCTGGGTTTCGCACTGGTGAGGGGTTAACTAGTGAGCACAGACTTTTTTGCATTATTGGGTTCAGGAAGAACAAAGGTTTTTGTTTGTTTGTTTATTTGTTTGTTTTAAATTCAGAAAGACATAGAATCAGTTCCTATTCTTGCACTTTCTAGCTATGTGGCAAGAGCAAAAGCACAACCTCCCCAAGCCTCAGTGATTTCATCTGTAAAAGCCGATTTACAGTTAGGACTTACAGTTAGGGCTTACAGTTAGGGTCAGTAGGAAGCTCCTAGCACTCTGCCTGGCTCTAGAGACAACCAGCCCATGCTAGTTCCTCCTCCTCCTTCCCCACTCTCTGAAGTGGAAGAAACAAACTCATAGACACAGAGAACGTTTTGATGGTTGCCAGATGGGAGGGGGTTGGGGAGGTGGGTGAAAAAGGAGAAGGGATTAAGATATACAAATTGCCAGTTATAAAAACAGTCATGCGAATGTAAAGTGCAGCATAGGGAATACAGTCAATAATATTGTAATAACAATATTTGATGTCAGACGGGTACTATCAAGAAAGACTTATCAAGGAAATCACAATGTAAGTTCTATAAATGTCTAATCACTATATTGTACACCTGAAACTAATATACTATTGGATGTCAACTGTAATTGAAAAATTTTAAAAATGAAAAGTAAACAAAAAGAATTAAGTGATCCTATTTGTGGGCTTAGTGTTAGAGAGTGAGTTATGGAGTTGGCTGAGGAGCCACGCACTGGGGCGAGGCTGGGCATAGGGAGGGTTGGGGGTTCACAGGTCCAGGACCTATAGAACAACAGCAAAGTTCTCACAAAATGAATGAATCCTTGTTCGTTAGACCCTGCCCATTGCCCTCAGTTTACACTGATGTACTTACGCACCCCCGGAGAACTGTCAGCCAGTAGGAAAGACATGACTGGCACTCCAGCTTCTGCCTAAATGCAGACAAGCCCCTCACACATCAGAAGTCGACCCAAGTAGAATTCTAACCTTTTCCTTTTGCACAGGACCGGGATCTGTTAGCACTCATCGCTTTCTGAGATTTGCAGCAAAGCACATCATAGGAACATGTTATTGCCAGTGACTGAGGAAGGCTGGTAGTTTTGGCTCAGCAGGGACTCCAGCAGAAATGGAAGCTTTGGCTCGGGCTGGTGGAGGGCGAGTCAGGAGTGTTGACCTCGCTCTGAGGGCCTGTGTAGGAAGGTCTGGGAGCTCCAACAGCTCTGGTAAGGTATCCAGGCAGACCTGGAGTGATGGAGGACAAGGAGTCTAAGCAGAGAGGAGCCTGTCTGAACTGTGAGAATAAGATTTAAAAAAATAAAATAACTTTTATTAGTTTCATGTAATACCAGCTAATTGAAAGTAAACTCTTCTCTCTTGGTTGGACCTACTTTAGTGGACACATGACTCATACAGTTAAAAGTGTTTCAGTCAGGGTTCCTCCGGTTGCAAGTGACAGAAAGAGAGCTCAAACTGACTTGAGCAAGGAGACATTTGATTGGCTCACAATAAGTAGAGGTTGAGTTGTCTCCAGTTATGTCATGATCCAGAGGATCATAAAATTTGGTTAGATTTTTTCTTTCTCTTGCTATATCTCAGCTCTGTGCATTGACATCAACCTCAAGTTTCTTTCAATTCTCAAAGGTGTTCAAGGTAGCCATCAGTATTTCTAGCTTGTGTTGTTCTTGCAACTCTTAATTCCAGGGGCAGAGAAACTTTTTTTCCCTGCCCAGGATCCACTCATATCTCAGGGAAGACTCTGATTGGTTCATTCTGATCATGTGCCATAACCCCTGCTAATCCAAGTACCCACCTGGCACTGTACATAGTTATTAAAATATTATTGACTATATTCCCTATGCTGTACTTTACATTCCCGTGACTATTTTGTAACTACTAATTTGTACTTCTTAAATCTTTCATTTTTTTCATCCATCCCCTACCTTCCTCCCCTCTGACAACTATCAGAAAACAGAATTACTCTTTAAAAAACTTAATTTTTGTCATAAACAAGTGGATTTGAAATGATAGAAAACCAATACACAATACCTGGCATTTACAGACCTGAGTAGCTCAGTAAGCATGGCGCCAGGAAATGCCCAGGCTCAAGCCAAATCAGAGCAGTGATTTCCATGGGTGTCTTTCCTGGGGCCATACATTAGCAAGGCTTTGCTAAGAAAGGGGAGGTTGGACTCAAAAGTATCAGTCTAACCTTAAACCAGTGAAACAGCAAGGCAAAATTATTCACAGAGTTTGCTCACATCAGCATAATCCGACTGAACCATCTCCAAGGACAAGCTAAAATGAGCAGGAAAGGCGTGTGGATGAAATATAATCGCTAGAGGCAGAGGAAAAGACCAAGAAATCAACAAAGCCAGCTGGATGACATTTTCTGACCACCTTCCCATCATCCTTTTGGCTACAGTGCCCACAGGCACACCCCCAAGTCCATAAGTCCTTGAAGGTGGCAAGGAAGACACAGGCTGTGTCTGTGAATTTATTTGTGTGCATGCATGAGTGTTTAAATTCATAGCCAGCGATGCTATTGTATGTGTTAAGTGGCTGAAAAATTAAGAGAGTGCCGGGCTCTGCTTTAATTGGATTTTCTAAAGCATAAATAAAAGGTAGGCAAGGCATGCATTCTTTGATCGATGTCTTCCTTCAGAGCCGGCACAGCTGGTCCAGCGTGTGTCTCTTGCCTAATTAAGGGGCTTTATTCTGCTCACGATTGGAGTTGCTGCCCGTGCGCTGGTCTAGAAACTGACATCAAACTCATGTGGTCAGAAATGCCTTCTGAGGTGGAGCGGGCACAGAAGACTGAACCCCGAAGTGTCACGGAATCTACACGGGAACAAATGAAGACCAGGACAGCAGAGAAACCGGATACAAAAGCTCTGGTCTGGAGCAAAGGTCCTTAGAAAAATGCCTTCAACTGAGACTTGGAAATACACCAAAGGGGCTAAGCTTTAGGAGGCTTAATGAAGATGAACACACACTAGCTTTTGGAGATCAGCCTTTGTGGTGGTGGGAAGTGGGGTACTGTGGTTGGCCCAAGCTGGGAGAAGAAGGGGCTGTTTTAAAGTCTGGCTGTATATCGTCCCCTTTCATCTCTGGGGCCGGGACTACAGAAAGGCAAGCTAGGCTCTTAGGATGCAAACTTTAAGCAGGCAATTCACTCTTCGGTACTTGCGTGCGGTGTGACAGCCAGAAGAGTCTTCAAAACATGCAAAAATGGGACCCCAAGGATGGGCCCAAAGGCCTTAACTAGGCTTACAGCAATGCCTACAACCCACCCCTCCCTCCCCAGGGGAACTCTCCAATGAAAAATGCAGGTTCTAGGTTAGTAGGTCATAGGTGGATCCTGAGATTCTACATTTCGAACAAGTTGCTAGGTGATGCTGAGCTTACTGGCGTGGGGACCACATCTGGAACAGTAAGAGCTCAGGTGCTAGCAAAGTAAGGCCATGAGCCATATCTGGCCTGATCCCTTTTCCTGCAAATAAAGTATTATTGGAATGCAGTCACTTACAAATTGTCTGCAGATGTTTTCTCTCTACAGTGGCAGAGTTGAATAATTTTGACAAAGACTCTATGGACCACAAAGCCTAAAATATTTCGTATCTGCCCTTCACAGAAAAGTTTGCTGATCCCTGGTTTATGGAATCTGTTTTAGTTTCTCTCTTATCACTCGCCTTTCAGCCAAATGCCACGTACTTAAATTTCTAGCACTTTGCAAATGAGGTTACCTCTCCCTTGATGTTCTATCCCTTCTCTCTGTTACCTCTTAGCTTGTTGTTCTGATCTCACCTTAGATGTCATTTCTTCCACGGTGCCTTCCTTGACCTCCCAAATTGGAGCTAGGTGAGTCTCACATATGTTTTCAGAGAGCCTCGAGCTTCCCGTTGGGGACACCAATTTCCCTGAACTGTACTTGCCTATTTCATCAATAGGCTTAACTTTATGACAACTTTAGACACTTTATTTGTAAGCACCCTGAATGGAGAGAGGCCTTAACATTCCAGAGGAATTTAACCCGAAGTGTTCCCCCTGGTCTCCTTGAAGAAGACAAAGTACTCAGTGGTCGCCCCCCTGCTGAGCACCATGCCACCACTCACGGACACACGCACGCACACCGTTCTCAGCTCTCATTCCTGGTTGGGCAGAGAACTTACATACCCTTTGAGATGAAAATATTTGAGAATTTAAGAATGGTTCTAATTTTTCCTGGAATCTTCTGCCCTGGGATCCTTAAGAGCTGTGGTAAACGTTTTAGCTGGAGCGAGAGTAAAACTCTTGCTTATAAGGATTCTTGGATTGTGTTGATCCCCACTCCCCTATAACAGAGAGAGTAGAAATCCAGTTAAATGAGCCATTTCAAGAAAGTAATCAGGCATTAGGTCAATTGCCTCTTTTGAGAGGCCAAGCGGTGGTTTTCAAAGCTCATTTCCACTCCGCAGGGCCAGTGGAATCTCCGGTGGAGCGTCAGCGCCTGCGCAGTGAGTCCCGTGGGCCAGCCCGGGGTCTGGCTGCTGCAGACAGGCCCCTGCAGCTCCCCGAGATTCTTCCTTGAACAGCTCAGCGTGTGCTTCGCTTCCAAGGTGGCCCTTCTGCAGCAGGAGGAAGGCATCTGGTGGCGAGGCTTAACGACTCAAAGCCAACCATCCATTGAATGTTGGTAAGATTATCTGGGTGGGATGTCTGAGCTCACCAGATGCACCTCAAGCCACCAGTTCTTTAATTCCTCCCTGAGACATTTAAATCATCAACACAATGTTTGCACATCACGAGGCATTTAGCCCTTTTCCTCACATTCTTTATTTCTGTTCACTTACGGTCGGTCCCACCAGGCCCCATTCCCGCAAGTTCCTATGAGCCATCAGGACCTATGTATGTCCAATGCCATTGCTTTTTTTTTTTGTTATCATAGATGAGTACTTATGACTTTTTAATATCATAGGCATTTCCTCTGCAATCTCTCTCACTTTCTTTTTGAAGCGAGAGGGGGAAAAAAAAAAACTCCTTAGGAGAAATTATGTAACTCTAGAAACAACAGCCAGCATTGGAGACATCCTGTGACAGTGAAAAGTCAAATTCCAGATGTTGGGTTTTGATTCTCCGAAGCAATGTGTGCAAGGAAGGGAGGGATTGGAGTCGGATCAGGAACTCATTAGAGATTTGCTGATTTTCCTCTCTGCACAGTAAGAGTTCAAGGCAGGCAGCTGAGAAGGGCTTTGGGGGACAGGTCAAGGCAGGCAGAACCTTTAGCCCCATCTGCTGAGCAAGTGACAGCCCTCCAACTTTCAGATGCCTGGCCTGTTTTGCCTCCTGATGCTCTCAATAAATGTTTACCGATGACCATCTGAGCCAGGACAAACAGGATAGGTCCTTGGAGAAGACAGTTTATTTACTTTCCTTTGTGCAGTTAGAATGCTCTGTTGAATGAGTAATTTCTGGAGCTTTCGAAGTTTGACCTATTTTATATACCTCTCTCCCTTTAAAATGTGAAGTAGCCACTCATTTCTCTGTTTTGGTTTTGTCATAGTTGGGATTTTTCAGGCCACACACAGACATACTTTTTAGTTTTGGCAAGGAGTAAACAACCAAGACTCATAAATTACATTCATAAATATTTAGTGTACATCGATGTGTTGAGGGGTTTTAAAGGAAAGGAAAGAAACCCAAGACCGGGTAAAAACAAGCTTTACCCAGAGGAAAATAAAATCCTTTATTTTATTGTTTGAAGACTTGAAAGCCGTCACCAAGAAACCAAAAAAATTAACTTTTGAAGTTTTCAAAGGAATTATATTCTGTTCTCAACGTAAAGGCAAGGAAAATATCTCTTGATTTCAATATAATTTGGGATTAAGTGTCCCACAGTGACAGGGTGAAGAAATAGTTGCATTTAAGAGTCAATGAATCATGGAGAAAAAGAAACCATGTTCCTGGAACCAATCAGTGACCTAATATGGAGCTGCCCTGGGGTCAGACCGTGGGCGGGAGTCAGGGAATCTAGCTTCTTCCACTCCTGGGGGTAGGGGGGGGGGTGTGTGGAGCGGCATTGCCCTCCTGTGTCTGGAGGAGAAAATCAGGTGTACCCCACATTAAGAGACTTGAAAGCACAGCTATTTGCATTTATTGGAATAGATGCTGGGTAGGAACGGTGCTTGCATTGAGAAAAAATTCTTCACTTTATAAGAGTATTCACCTCTGGATTTATCTGGTAAGGCTCCAGGACATTTAAAATAGGCTTTAATTTCTGAAATGTTGATTGCCAAAAAGCTTTTTAGGAATCTCTTTGTTGCATAAAATGAGCGTCTTTTGCTGGCTGACTTCCTGAGGCTATCAGCACCAACATTATTTGTCACTTCTCTGCTCAGAAACTTCCATCTAGGGTCTCTCCTTTGCCTACTGCAAACTTTCTCAACCTTGGCATTCTTGATATTGGGGCTGGATAATTCTTGTTGTGGGAGCCATCCTGGGCATTGTAGGATGTCTGACAGCATGTCTGGCGTCTACTCACTCTCAGTCGTGATAATAAAAATTGTCTCCAGACATTGCCAAATGCTGTTCCCTGGGGGGCAAAACTTCTCCTGGCAGAGAACTACCAGTCTATCAAATAAAGGCTATAGGTCTTTCCTTCTCCACTGCCGAAGGTTCGGTCCCCATCTCCCTCACTCTGTCCTTGAGGCACCTTTGTCTCCCAGCCCTCATGCTACATACTTTGCTCATTATTGCCTTTTGCTCATGTGCCTTCTCCCTTAAAATGCTCCCTCCCTCTCTTGGTGTGTCCTTGTTTTCATATGATTCCTTCCCTACTTTAGCTATGTCTTCAGTCTCACCCCTTCAGAGCTCCCAACCCACACTGCTTTCCTCTTCCTAGCACAGGCAGTGTTTACTGTCCCCCTCACTCTTTTTGGGACAACAGAAACTCCAGATATGATTAGGGTGATCTGAGAGGACAGAACCCCAGAGAAGAATCAAGAACCCAAAGTAGAAATGACTGCCTGGGACAGTAATAAGAGTTTCTGTTACTCCGAGGGGACCAGATGTTACTGAGAGAAAACCAGACCCAATTAGGCCTTGCAGTAGGTTAGGGGTAATGCCCAGTGATCACCTGAGCAGACTGATGCCAGAGGTCCAGATGGGGACAAGGAACCTGGCTATTAGAGATGGGGGGGGGGGGCAACATTAGGACCAGCTTTATTGCATGCCAACACCTTGGCAATGCATAACCTATTTCAGGCACCTACTTTCCTTTTTTTCAATAGTATTTAGGGTGTTGAGGATATTATGGAAGTCATTACTGTGTGTGTGTAAGGGAGATAGAGAGTGCAACTGAGTTTGCGTATACTAACCTGGGTTTAAGGAGCTCTGCTCTTTACCTGTGACTTTGAATGAATTAATAATAATAATAGTCATAATCTATCTTATTATTCTGGCTCAGCTGAGATGGGAATGCTGTCTTTACATTAAAGATGCCTATCTGGGTGGCTCATGATAAAACAACCCAGAAGGATGCTTGTGGGAGGATGATATGGAACAGGAAGACTTAGCTTTGGCCTCAGACTACCAGCTCGACTCTCTCCTGTAGGAGAAAAATCAACTGGGAAGTCTCAGTGTGGAAGGCTGATCCCCAGGAAGATCTATGGGTAGGAGGAAGAGGAATAGAGGAAAACTTTCACACAATATTAGGCAAAGGTGGGAATCTCTTAACATGTGTGGCTGGGGAAAGAGTCTCTAGGAGCCAATTGTAGCCAGGCCCAAGCCAGGCCTGCAGATGGATGGGAAGGTGGGCGTCCAGCTGATGCCTGTTGCTCCCCAGGAGCCCTGTCTTCCAGCAAGGGCTCAAGGGAGTCCAGATAAACCACATTCTAGGCTGTGGAGAGAAGGCCCATCTTCCTGCTCACCTGGTACTCTCTCCAGGCTCCATCCACATCACAGTTGTTCCCATCTGTTGGAACCCAGCCATCCTATAAGGCCCCTCTCCAATGACTCCTCCTCCAGGGAGTAGCCCAGCTGGATGGCTCTAGTTCCTTCCCAGAGATGGTGCCCAGCTATTGGAGTAAAAGCAAAAAATTAAAATTAAAAAACAAAACACCAAAAAAGGAACAACTTAGGAATTTGAGAAGGATAGATTTTGGATTGACAACTTTTATTTTACTAAGTAAGGATATTGAAGAAAATAGAACTATTTTCTTTTAATTTTAAAAAGCAAATACGTTCAGTTCAAAGGTAGGAAGGGCATGTTTTTAAAAGAAACAATGATTCCTTTTTATATTTTTGCCTCATTTCAGCTTAGATTTCTGAAAAATTCACCATGGGCTTAGATCCTTTTTGCAGGTCCCCATTATGCTGGCATTTTTTGGTTCATGTTTATTGTATCCTAAGCTCCCAATTCTATCTTGTTTCTGTATCTTCTAACACTCTTAGGCTTGAGTCAGTCCCCAGATGGATATGCTGTGATTGAACAAGGTGGACTTCTGAATGGAGCAGAACAAGTGATGGGGGCCCTCCCTCCCTCCCTCCCAGGTGTCCTTTGCTCCCCAGTTTCTGAGAGTTCCAGACTGAAAGCAGAGCTATGGTAGACTGGTTGCATGAACTTCCCTTGTCTTGCAGTATTGTAGTGCCCTGCAAGGGGTCCAGCCTATGACTTATTTGGGATAATTGGATAGTAGCAGATGTGATGCAAACAGGGGCTTGAGAAGGTACTTGTATATTCCCCCTGTGCTCTTGTACTCTGCCATTGCCTTGAGGAGAACATGTTTGAGCTGCCTGCTGGGGAATGAGATAAGTGAAGAGAGTCAAATTATCCCAATCAAAGCCAACCTAGATTAATCAGCAGATAGCCACGTGAGCAAGAAAACCATTATTATTGGCCCAGGAAGCCGGTCAACCAGCAGCTAACAGTAGCCTCTTGGGACAGTCCAACCAAGATCAGCTTTGGTGAAAACCGAAGTAAGCAAAAAGAAGACTAAGCCAGGAGCAGGGATTGGGAGAGAAGGAAATCTGCAGGGAGGCAAGGGGTGAAAGATCACCTCTGCCCACTCAGCAGTTAACCCTGACCCTGGACTTAGTGGCAGCACTGTATTCCTAGGGGCCAGCTGGGAGGAGTGTGGCGTTTAGAATGCAGGCTCAGGTTCCCAGGAGGCATTCATATACTCCTCAGGGGTCCTAGTCCTGTAATCCCATCCTCTAGCAAATTATTTTGCTGGTCTAAACTATACAGGTAAGCACTCACCTATTCCTGAGTTTGTTAATTAAACACATTAGTAAATGCTTCTAAATAAATTTCAAAACAACACACCACAAGAAACACCAAAGCTTTGATACTTAAAGCATACTCATACTGCCTCCTGATGCCTCAGCTGCATAATGTTTTGTCTTTTCAAATCCTCTCAGTCAACACACAGAGGGGGAGGTCTTCTAAAATTTACAAATGTATTACCAGCTTTTCTGAATTTACTGAGATAGAAAATACTTTGTCAGCTCCGGTTACAGATTTTCCTGCCATCTTGGTGAGATTTATTGTCTCTTAACACAAGCCTCCAATACTGCTTGTCAAGCCATAGGTCCGGTGCAAATGAACCATTTTACTTTTTCCCAAGTTTTAAAAATTACACCTTTCCTTTAAGATAGGGAGTTCTGCTTTGAGAGGGCTTGGGAAGAGAAGAAATAGAATAAACATTTGCCATTCACCAGAAACCATTTGGAACCTGCGGCCAAAATGTGATTGCTCTACCTACTTTCTGGAAAACCTGTGAATGTACCTCTTGGCTACACCAGCATCTGTACCTACAGAAACTGCTCTGCTACTTCCCCTAAAAGACACAGTACCTGGTTTAGACAAGTATCTCATCCGTCTCTGTCTGGGCAATTTGTTAATGGCTTGGCAGTTTCTGGAATTGAAGAGGTTGTAGGTAGTTGGGAGTGTGTGGAATGACAGGTTAGTAGTAATTCTCCATCCTGGCTGCTGGTAGATTCAACTATGGGGCTTTAAAATGACCTGTGATGGTTAATTTTATGCGTCAACTTGACTAGGCTACAGTGCCCAGATACTTGGTCAAACATTATTTTGCATGTTTCTGTAAAGGTATTTCTGGATGCATTTGACATTTAAATTCCTAAAGCAGATTGCCCTCCATATGTGGATGGGCCTCGTTAAATCAGGTGAAGGCCTGAAGAGTGAGGAAGAGGGAATTCAGTCAGCATGTAGCCTTTGAACTTCAACTGCAACATTGGCTCTTCCTGGCTCTCCGGCCTGATGGCCCACCCTGCCGGCCTCCATAATCATGTGAACCAGTTCCTTAAAATAAATCTCTGTCTTTATATATACGCATCTTATTGGTTTGGTTTCTCTGGAGAACCATGAGCAATACAACCACCATAGCTGAGCCTGTTCTCCTGTCGTTCAGATGCAGTTGGCCTAGGGTGGGCCCAGGCAGTGTTATTTTTAAAAGACCTCTGGGTGATTCTCAAGTGCCCAGTGTGGTCTACTGCTAGAGCTGCCCTATTCCCCTCAGACAGAACAGGTCCTGGTTCAATCACATCACTGTCATTGGAGTCTTGACCTTGCCATTAATTGGCTGAATAACCTTAGACACATAACTCTTAAACGTCCAGAGGCTCAGTGGTCTTCTCTACAAAGTGGAGATAATAACAACAGGGCCATCAGATTGTTGCAAAGATGATGAGAGGTCCAATGAAAGGAGGCATGGAAAGGTGCCTAGTTTCCTTCCTATTAGGTGGGAGTGAGTGTGTGTGGTAGGCCCGTTACTTTTATAATCACCATGTTGAACAAAACACAGGGCTCTGCAAGTAGGGCGGGGCTCCTTTTCACCTTGAGATGTTAACCTCTGGCCTCTCCTCCCTGGCGGGCAGCTCAGTCTCCGCAGTATGCCTCGTGTGGCAAGATCCCTGGGTCTGGCCTGGTTTTAACACAGCCGGGGCCAAGTCAGGATGGGTGGTACTGTGGATATTCAAGATTCAGCAATTGTAGTTGACTTGGGGTCTCTGGTTGTGGGCTCTGCACAGGTGGACTAGCTGGGACTTTGCATGAAGTCAAAGGTCACTTGGCAAATGTTGGTGAAACAAATTGATATATTGTGGTCAGATCGAGCAGTGGGAGAGACCAGGAGACACATGTAAGTGATTTTCATGGTTATTTGAGATGCACACTGTCACCTGGGGTGAGAGGCTTCAGCTCATGTCCGGGTGAAAATGATCCCCTGGCTCTGGTGCTGGCGGGGCACTTTCAGGTGGCCCTGCTCCGGTTCAGGTATGGGAGGCACGCTCCTCGACGTGATTTCATACCGGGGCATTTGAGAGGGTTATGGGAAACCACGTTTCCCTTACTCTGTCATCCTGGGTGAGATGGATTCAGGACATGTACAAAGCACGTCCCTTAATTTACGGCAACATAAACAAACCTGAGCAGCCCAGACTGAAGCTACAAAGCTAAGGGTGACGGGAGAGAGGCCTGGGCGTGGAGAATGCGGTTGACATCCTGTCGCGTGAGTCTGGGCAGGATGGCTTTGGCATTGGGTTGGGACCATTTAACAACGTACTTTGCTCACATTACAATTGTGAAAATGGTTGGATGTGTTTACCTTCTGCATTGTAAGACGGCGTTTTAATAGCTTAGGGAAGTGCTTCATCGGAAAGGCTTAAAGAATAGGAAACAAGTTTATATTTAGAAAAGCCTATACCAGGCGTGTAAATGTTTGCCTCACCAGGAAAATAACCTATTCAATGGCCAGCAGTGAACCACCGGCAAGACTGTGAAATTCTTCATGGGTTCAGATGCTTTCATTCATTTCATCAGATACTTACAGGCTGCCTCCGGGTAAGGCTCTGTGCTGAAGACTGAATGGGTAGAAACATGTGTTCATCTGATGTCAACCTACAGGGACTTACAGTAAAATGCAGTATAGGGCAGTGGTTAACACATGTTTTACTGGTGGTGTAGCTATATGCAAACTATTTTAAGGCCCAGTTTCCTCATCTGTAAAATGGATCTGATAACGGTAATGATTATGGTGATAAGCACCATGTAGCACTTACCAGGTGCCGGGCTCACCAGAAACTCAGTTGTAAGAGCTTTTCATGTATTCTTTATTCAGTCCTCATAACAACCTGATCAGGTGGGTTACTATTATCTCCATCTCTACTCCTGCATAGAATACAGTGAGGATTAAATGAGTTAACATATATAAAGCACTTAGCACCACACCTGACATTTGGAGATCTCAGTAAATGTTAGTAATAATAATAATTAATATTACATTTTCATCATTTCAATTAATTATTCCCCAAATAATTGTAATAATCTGCTCTAAAGGAGGGTTAAGCAGGATGCTCTGAGGGTTCAGAATGGGGAGAGAATCCCTCTGGGAGGGGCAAAGGCTTCACAACAGAGATGGTCTTGGAGCTGGGCCTTCCAGAATGGATGTGATCACAACAGGCGGTGTGACTGCAAAGGCATGAAAGCAGAGACTCCAGCATGAGCGTGGCCCAGACAGTGGCCAGGAGCCGGACAGTGCAGGGCATGTCTGAGGCAACTGTGACTAGGCCAGCTGGCCAAGGGCAGAGGAAACATATAAGCGAAGACTGAAAATGTAAGCTGTCTCGTGCAACACCTCGAACGCATGCCAAGAGCTCACACCGAATCTGGTAGCAAGGAAGCCACTGAGGATTGTGAGTGGCGAACACCACGGTCCACTCTGTTTGCTTCTTGAGCGCAGTGGCTCTCCCAGAGCTACCCAGGGAACACACAAAAGGTACTGGCAAAGCCATCCGTGCTGGGATTTCAAATGAACTCAGAGCCAGGCCCCCGGCCAAAGTGGATTTGAATTTGGCCTCACGAATGAAGATTAGATCAGACTTGAAAACTCAAAGGGGCCAGATTTAGCCAGTCTGATCCTGCAGCACAGGCAGTGCCAGTATTTTATCTGTTTTTAAAGTGATCCCACCCATCTCACTTTTGCCTTTTTGCCTGCCTGATACAAGGAACAGCAAAGAGCACCAGTCCATAACGCATGTTGGGTGAAATTTTTATAAAACTAGCCACTAAATGCTTCAGCATTTTCTCCCCTTTCCACGTTACTTCTAAATGGGACAAAAAGGGATTTAAGGGCAATCAGCTCCTCGTGTATTTCTTTTGTGCTTTCAATGTGCAAGGTACGGAGCTGGAATGCAGCATCACATGGTCCCTGTCCTCTAAGAGCTTATAGTCTAGAACAGAACCTGAGACATAAGTGTAAATAACTGTCAGAGAAAGTGAAAAGAGGTTAGAGCATTTGAGAGAGTGCAGACAGTGTGCTTGGGGCGGGGGGAGGGGGAAGTGAGTGCAGAGGATAATGATGGTTTTTCTTTGGAGAATGACAGCATATCTCAGCCTGCTTTATTTTGTCCTTTAAATAATTTAGTGCACTATCTACTGTGGGCTGTTTGGTATAGTGTCTTGAAGTTCAAAGAGACCTTGGTTTGAATCGTGGCTCCACCTTTTAAGAGATAGGACGCCTCTGGTAATTTTCTGAGCTTCATTTTCTACAAATAGTGATGATATTAGTTAGCTCATGTATTTGTTATTGGGGTACAACAAGGCAACATATTAGTTAAGAGATGCAGGTACTTTGTCTACAAGTAACAGAAAACCCAACCCAACCTGGCCAAGGCAGGGAATTCACTAGCTTGAGAGAGGAGTGGCTTCAAGGTCAAACCATCTCATCAAGGACTAAGCTTTTTCGAACTCTTTTCTGCCATCCATTCATGTTTACAGCATGGATGTCAATGTCCACATGTCCTCACCCATTTCCACTTCAGTTGGGCTGAACCAGTGCCTGCTGCTGAACCAGGAACAATCATCACATGTTCCTGTGTGAATTGCTGGAAAGCTGTGTGTGACCTTAGGTAAGTTGCTTCACCTCAGTTTCCTAATCTGTCACGTGGACTTTATGACAGTACCCACCGCATAGGGGTGGTGTTGAAATTTAGTGAACGATGGTCACCTTAGACCCGTGCTTTTTTTCAGACTGTCTACAGTAAGCTATTGGCAAGTGATAAAATAAATGTAGTGGATTGTGGCTATCTTGAAAACCAAAAAATGGAACAGCAGTGAATAGAGAATCCTAGAGCATGTCACATGTGCTAAAGGTAAATAATGTTTCATGAGACTTTTGTTTAAGTTTTATATGTAATTTTACATGTATTTTGTTGTGATAGAAAACCTATTTCATGAACTTAGTTCATGAACAGTAAGTTGAGGAGCGTTAGCCTGGGCTAACCAGGGTGACTGTCTGAGGCTGGGCCGTTCCTTTGACTAGGGCATTGGGAGAGAGAAGTGGATGTTGGGGAGAAACGCAAATCACAAACAGCTCTCTGAAGTTTACCAACGCCAGGCATTAAGAACTTCACACATATTAACACATGCCACCTTCACAGCCATCGTATGGGTTAGGCACTTTTATTAAACCCATTTTCCACCTGAGAAAACTGTGGTAGAGAAGTTAAGTAACTTAGACAACATCACACAGCAAGTGGTGGTGGAGCCAGGTTCAAACCCACACAGTCTGGTCCTGGAGCTCACATATTTTACTGCACTACCTGAGAGTCAACATTCAATATCCCCTCCCGGGATGGGCAGTGCTCAGCACAGCGCCAGGCACAGAGAGTAAGCTTTCCATCAACAGTAGCTGTCCTTAGGGATATTATTTTGGACAGACCGATTTGCAATCATGAATCTCCTTGCTGTTCTGGCCAGCCTGCGGGCGTGTGGACAAGTCCGTGGGAGGAAGGAAGCTTTGACTTTCTATTCCGAGTTGCACACTTGATAAAGGGCATGCCATGTTGCCCTCAAAAGACCTTTTAGGGCACAGCCAAGTTTTTCAAAGGCCATGTATATGGATGGAGTGGCACTGGCCAGGGGCAAAGGCCATTTTCTTTATTTGTATTTTTTAAAAAATATATTTTATTGATTTTTTACAGAGAGGAAGGGAGTGGCATAGAGAATTAGAAACACCAATGAGAGAGAAACATCGATCAGCCGCCTCCTGCACACCTCCTACTTGGGGATGTGCCCGCAACCAAGGTACATGCCCTTGACCTGAATCGAACCCGGGACCCTTCAGTCCACAGGCCGACGCTCTATCCAGCGAGCCAAACCAGTTAGGGCTGGGCCATTTTCTTTAAAACAGGCCACCTCTGTCACCCTGAGGTGTGTTAGGTGATGGTTTCAATGGCATCCAGAAGTACACAGTACTAGCCACTGAGAGCATGTGGTAGATAGAGGGTCAGTGTGATGGTGGTGTTTAGAGGAGACTCTGCTATCCTTTAGGGTCTTAGGGGAGGAAATGGAAGGCTGAGCACAGTGACCTCCCTGTGCCCTGGTGTAGAGCAGCAACAAAGGGAGACCCCGAGAGAGCCTGACCTTATTTTATACGGGGCATCTCGGTGGGGCTAATCTAATACGGCAGAGGAAGAATTTTTAAAAAGAGTCCCAAGAGGACTCATAAAATGGCTTTGAATTTCATTATGTTCGAGAGGGAGGCACTAATTCAATTAACCACAAAATGAGAATTTTCCTACCCCTTCCGTTTGAAGCACTTCTGAAGACAGACTGCACCCAAGGAAATGCCCGTGCTGCCTGTGACTATAGTCTTCCGTCTGAAGAAAAACAGTCCCGGCAACTTTCAGGCCCGCTTCCCAACCTTTACTTTTATTTTCTGTAAAATTGTTGGGAGTGAGAATAGCATAGTGGAAAAGAGCGTGGGCCTTGGAATGTGCTCGTTCAAATCTCAGCTGTGCCAGTTAGAGGTGTGTCACCTCGAGCAAGTTACTTAACCTTTTTGAGCCTCAGTTTCCTCATCTGTAAACTGGGGGATAATGAAAAGTAGTTCTCATAGTCATAGGACGCTTATGAGTATTAACTTAGTTAATATATGTTAAAGCATGTCCAAGAGTACCTGGGACATGCTACTTAAGCATTTGCTATTACTATGGAGAGTCTGCTATGCTCCAGGCACTATGTAGAGAACTGGAGACACAGGAATCATTGGGCAAGATTTCTGCCTCCCAAGTCTCAGAGTCTGTAGACATGCCAACAGAAGAGAATGCTCACACGAATGGTCAGTGGTCCCGAGAAAGAAGCTATTGCCTCTGAAAGATGTGGGGAAGGCTTCACAGAGGAGGCGAACTTGGACCTTGAGAGACAAATAGGAGGCAGTATGGGCAGGGAAACGGAGGGGACATGCCAGGATTCAGAAATAGCTTGCCCAAAAGCGGGTGTTGCAAGGCTAAGTGTGTCCAGGGATTGGTGGGCATTTACCAGGGGATGACCAAAGACTTGCGGGGTGGGTGGTGAGGGATGCGACTGCAAGGTCCCTGGAGGCAGGCAGTGAACAGGATTGTTCAATCTGGGGAGACAAGATGGTTCCATTAAATGCGGACCTCCACGAGCTTTACAAAATTCAGCAATTCTTGTCTAGGTTTTCCTTGGACACAGGACTTCAAGTACTTTTGGAGAAAGCTCATTTCACAGCTAAATATTCATGTCTTGGAGTTGGATCTGCCCCTGGTGGCTGCTCTTGTGATCCCAATCCCCGCCCTCACCCACGGGGAACTTGCCATTCTGATTGACAGGACTCTGTGTGAGGATCAGAAAGCAAATGTCTGCAGTTCGTTATCCCCAAACCTGCGAAATTGCTTAAATCACTGTTACAGTTTGGTATGTCTGCGAAGTATGTGGTTTTTTACTTTGGCAGATGGTGCCATTTTGGTATTTCAATTATTCTCTTAGGTTTGTTTTTGTTTTGGTGTGTGTGAGTGTGTGTGTGTGTGTGTGTGTGTGTGTGTGTTTAAAGCAGCTTCAGAATCCTATTTGCTGCACAGCCCTGACTTGTAAATGATCATGTGCTAAACATTCATTTTTAAGTCAGTTGTTTAGACTACAGATTGGGTAGTTCCATAGAAATAACAATATAATTGGTAAGTCTTTCAAGACTTAGTTAACCCCAAATGTAGCTAAGATTTATTAAACAAACAATATAATTCCAGTGCTAATAGTTTTTGTTTGGGAAAAACAGGGAAATACTAACCCTGAATAGTAAGTTTAAACTTCTTGTCTATCTAAAACATGTATCAGCCTCACTGGACTGCTAGTCTATTGCCCATGATAGTTTATGATGTACCTTTGGATACATTATCTAATTGGATCCTCAAAACCATTTTGTGAGGTCAGTGAAGGTGAGGAAATTACAATTCAGAGTCCAGCTGGCTAGTCCAAGAACACACAACTCTTGTCAAAACCCTTTTTGTTTAATTTTAAAAATGTACAATATAAATGAGTAATGAAGTAGAGTTACCTTTATGATGCCAATTACATAGAAATTTTGCCACATTTTCATTAGATTTTTTTTGGAAGGGAAGAGAGTTATGAGATGACAAGGTCTTACAATAACTTGTCTAAACTATTAAATTTTATTGAACTACTACTAACCATTCCTGGTTTTAGGGATGGGTGGGCAGAGAATCAAAGATATTTAAGGAGTGGTTTCTGATCTTTATTGATAATGTAATAATAGAAATTGTAGAGTAGGAGGTCCTTGATCTAATGCAGTTGGGGCTAGGAGTCTGTAGGTCAATCCAAAATCATGGTTTAAGGTAATAATAACCAGAACAAAAAACATACATGTCTTAAATATAAAATATCACAATGTCTTTCTAAGTTTAAAGCCAATTTAGCCAAAATAAGTCATTGCCTTTGTAAGAGATAGTAAAAAAGCAAGTTGTTTTTTTATAGTAGAATAAATATATCTTGCCATTTCCAGAAGGCACAGGAAAAAACCAGAGAGAGAGAAAATGCTAGACTGAGGAAATATGACAATGAAACAGTCACCTGCTAACATTAAGCTCCTCGGGTTGTGATAGCAGATTTCATAGGATGTATTATCCAGTAATTTTTAACTTGCACAAATATTCCTTAAAACCAGGAACCCTACCATATTATGAATTTTTTAAAATTTCATGGCCACGAATCCTTCATTGGGTACGTAGTGCTGGATAAATGTTGGCTGAATGAATGAGGAGATAAAACAACACAATATTAGTTATGTTAGTAAAATAATACCCTAAGCCTGAGTCCCAAAGAGTCAGCTCTGCTTCCTACACATTTAACTGTCTCCCAGAGACAGCCCTGGGCCTCAGGAGATGAGAGTCTGCTTTGGCTGAATTTGCAGATGACAAGGTCAGCTTTCTTAAAAATGTATTTCTAGTCCATTCCATTACGCATTTTGTTGTGGTCCTTGGCTGTCTTCCTGCATCTTATGACAAATCCTCATGGAGCAAATACCTTCTACGGAGGGACCTGTGCCAGGAAGCAGAGGGGCAGAATTCCACTTCTACCTTTCTGTTATTGCTGAGGCTTTTTTGAGGATTCAAAAGGGACTGTAGAATTCTTTAATCCTACCTCCAGGTTTTTCCTGGAATGTATTTATTTTTCTTCTGTGGTGCATTTAAACTCTACCATCCCCAGTGTGTTTATTTGTAAAATGGATTTAATTCTGTTCTTGTAAAGCCTTTGGAAACGTCTGTCAGGGGGCACGCAGGGGCACACACTGCTTAAGAAAGATGTTAAAGTTTTAAGAGAGATTTATTTGACCCTGAGGCCAAATGGCACAGCCTGCAAATGTGATAAATCTAGCCAATAAATAAACAAATAAATAAATAAACATAAATGCCTTTGAGGCAGCAACTGGCCAATAGGCAGCGCGGCGGTTGGCATTTACTTTTACAAGAGCACTTGTTAATTCCACATGCTCTGGACAGTTATGAAGGTTTCATTTCCTCCCCAGATCTTTGTCCCCCTGGTGTGCGGAGTGGAACACTTTATTTGAGACTGGAGTCGTGAATGTACTCCCTGCAAGGCGATGACTTCATGTATATTGATATTGCCAGTAGGGGTTTATTTTCTTTCTTGCAAGGCTGTGATTCTTTGAAGTCAGGAACCACAACTCACACAGCTCTTTGCGCAGAGCTTTATCCATAGAATGTGTTCAAGTGTTTGCTGAATGAATGGATGAAGAATGCCCTAGTCACTGCTGTTTCTCCAACACCACGCATTGTGCTAGCACGTGGGAAGCACTCAGTAAATGTTTGTCGAATGAATGAATGAATGAATGAATGAATGGTTTCAACAGGTATTTCTGTTTTTAGTATTCTCACATATCAGAAGTAAGGCAATGTTGGCATCTTTCCGGTTGCTAAAATGGCACATTGTCATTATTTGAAAAACTTAGTGTCAGAACTTATCTCAATGAGGTAAGGTGCTAGACTCTAGGAAAAAGAGGAGAGAGAAAATAAGAGGCACAAATGCCAAACATATGTATCTGTCTGTTTGTCCATCCATATCTATCTATCTATCTATCTATCTATCTATCTATCTATCATCTATCTATTTTTATCTATCACCTATACATACATAAAACTAGCTGTAGAAATTTTTCAATCAATGTGGAAAACTTTATGTCTACTTATATCTATTTATATATTTATATAGTTTGCATTTTTCTCCTGAGTACTGCTGTTGGACATTTCTACTTGTGTGTCCACTGACCGCCTAAACACTATCAATTGTCCTTGAGGGCAGAGCAGTTGACTGGCTCCATCTCTGGATCCACCTTAGGTAGAATCTCTTCTGTCTCGCTGATCCTCTCCCATTGTTTTCGTTGGATATTTCCTCCGGGGTTCTTCACTGACCTGTGGCGGATCGTCTATCTAAAACCTGCTCTCACCACCAGTTCTCCTGCTCAAAAACTTTCAGTGGCTCCTTGTTATTTATAGGCTAAAATCCAAATGCCTTAATCTTGTTTTCAAGGAACTTTACAACCTGTCCTTAGAACTCTCTCTTATGACACTATTTATAAGCTCCCTCTTCCAGCCAGGCCTGTCCTAACTTACTCTAGAGAAACTGCTGTTCATTTCTATTTCCCTTCCAGGACCCTCATTGAGCGCCCTGCTATGTACCCAGCTCTATAGGTCATGCCTTTTGTTTCTTCACCTGTTTACTGGACACAGGAATCCACCTACCCTCCTCCTAGCTGAGCTAAATCTTAATCATCCCCACAGGCCCCTATACTGAGTTGCAACCAGCTGGCCTCCTTCTCCCTGTGCTTTTTGTCCTGCGGGGACAGCAGGAGGAGGAGTTGGCAGAGGCTAAGTAGAGGTGAGCACAGAGCTCAAAGGCCAGGAGCCTGGGAGGCTTTCTGTTTTGACTTGGCAATGCCACCCCCACAGTCCCCTGGTTGCTCTGTGAAGTCAGCATGGTAAGAGTCCCAGAGGCAGACCCTTCCAGTTTGGAGGACACACATGGCTGGGCTCATATGTTCTCCTACCCAGAGGCACTGGGAGATCAAGTGCTCACTTGACTGTTTCCCTGGCCCTGAGCAGCACCTATTTATTTGCAAAGGCTTCATCTTATGATATGGACCTGCCAAAGTGACAGGTAACCTGATGCTCTAGGCCTAGGCCTAAGAGCAAAGTGGCTTTCTTCTTTCTCCAAGTTAGGGCTAGAGGTGAGCAGAATGTTCAAAGCTATTTGCAGCAAAAGGCATGATCCCTGCCCTTGTATGTGGTGAGGGGGTGGTCACCCATGATCTTAGGTTTCACTACCAACTGCAGCTATTTCAGCACCTCTTTTCTTTCAAACGTCTTGGGTTTCAGACAGGGAGGTAACCAGACGCTTCCCATTTGCTATAGTAATGCTGTTTCAGTCCTTGTTCCTTGACCTTACGAGTCACCTGTTCCTCTTGAGATATTGTCACCCTGTGGGGTGAGACATCTATACCTCAGATTTTGCCAATTAATACTGGGAATCACGTGTAGCACACACTCATTGTCATCATTCAGTGTGGATCTTGGGCAGCAGACTATGTGATTTTATTATAGTTATAGTATTGGCTTAACTTCTCTCATTCCGAGTGAATTAGAAGGTTCTGTAGATTATGGCTCCCGAAAGGTTATTTAATCTCTTCATGATTTTTCTGTCTGTGGTATAAGTATTTGTTCTCTAAGCTTTTAAGATTAGAAGTATTTTAGAGGTTTCCCAGTCTTCCATCAATAAGCCTAAACTCCTTAGCATGACACTCATCATTGTCCTAGTCAGGACTCTTAGTTCACACTAGCTCAAGAAGATCATGAATCATGGACGGGGAAGTCCAGGGATAGATCTGGAGCTTCAGACATAGGTGGATCCAGGGGCTCAATCAATGCCTTCTGGCCTCTGTCCCTCTCTTGTCATCTCCTGGCTCCAGGTCCCTCATTATCATTGTTTCATTCTGCAGACGAGCTCTTTGCAGATAACAGGAAAGATGGCTGCCTATGTCCAAAATCAGTATCCTTCCAACCTCAGAGGAAAGAGGCATTTCTTCTGATATCATTCCATGAATCCAGGGAAGCCCTGATGGATCCTGCTTGGGTCTTGTGTCCAAGACTGCTTGGGGCTAGTCATTAATGCTGGCTCTGGTTAGCTCCTCCTG
This sequence comes from Myotis nattereri, assembly GCF_964212035.1. NCBI lineage: Eukaryota > Metazoa > Chordata > Mammalia > Chiroptera > Vespertilionidae > Myotis > Myotis nattereri. Next base: position 61,164,817 of record NC_138086.1, on the reverse strand, counting down.
AGCCTTCTGTGCCCGCACCCCCTGGCTGTGGGTGCTTGGACACAGTGATGACAGCCCCACTGGGACCACAAACGGTGGAGGAGGAACAGTTGTCTAAAGGCAATATGGTGGTGGACAGACAAAAACCACATTCCTCTAGAAAGGCTTCTATGGTTTGGCCCTTTCTATCTGTCCAGCTCCTCCTAAGATTTCACTATAGCATCTAACCTACCAACCACATTGGACCATTTCCTTTGATCAAAACCTGCCTTCACTTTGACACCTAGTGTTCCCTGGAATTTTTTTATTCCCTTTCTACACTTGCCAAAATTCTTTTCAGTCTTCAAGGCTTAATTAAAATGTTACTTTCTTCAAAACCTTTCCTATACTTTCAGGTCTTCCACCATGCTGGCAAAGAATTTAGCTAACAGCACATTCAGAGAATTTGCTTTGTCCTGCCTCTATTTAGTGTCCAGAAATGCAGAGATTCACCTAATCATTTAATATTCTTCCAGTGTTAGGAAATATGTAGTAAACATTGGTTGATGGATAAATGTTCTCCCAAGATCTTTTCTGAGGATTCTATGTATTGGATCTACCTAAATACATACACTCACACACTCTCAGAGCTTGAATCCATGTATGGAATAGCTGCTAATTGATGCACACAAAGGCCTTTTGTAAATTTCTAGCCACACTCTGGGAATAACACTGTTAGCTTAGTTACAAGCACATATCTTATCCGATGACTTTCCTATCTCTCGGTTAAGAAGAAGGACGAGTTGGGAATGGGATCACAGAAGAAAATCTATCAAAAAACCTGGGGGAGACTGTAGGAGTGAATTGCATCATCTTTGGGTGTTGCGGCCAAAGATGGGGGGGGGGGTGAAAGGATTAAGGAAAGATAGACAAGAGAATGAAAGCTGGGTCTCGGTGGGACCCTGCTCCCTGATGAGGAGACAGTGCCAGCGCCCACAAGCCGTGTCTTTATTTTATAGCAGATGCCACGAGGCAAAGTAGGGGCGTGATCACATTGTTTACAGCATTCTCGTGAGTTCCAACCTCACTCAACTACATGCACCTGAACTCTACCACAAGGCATGTGGGGCCACGTGTTTGGACCATAGGTTCAAGCTTACAACCACAGCCGTTGGCTATCATTGTGCTGGGTGGGCCTTGCCCTCCAGCTGGGACTTGCACGTGGCAATGAGAGGACCCTGTCCTTTCATTAGTCCGAGGCTTGAACCTAGCCAAAACACCGTAGCCACGCCCCATATTTGGGATAAGAGCCAAAGCTGTGGGAGGTAGTAGAGCATAATGGATAAAAATGCAGCCTCCAGGTTTGAAGTCTGGCCCCACTGCTTGTTAGCTGTGTGGTCTTGGGCAGGTTAACTGAGGTCTCTGAGCCTCGGTTTCTCTGTAAAACAGAAAGAATAGTTTTCATGTGGGAGGATGGCTGTGAAAACAGACACGATCAAGCATATGAGCACCTAACGTGATACCTGGCTTCTGATAGGTGCCTCCCACCCCCAACACACAAACACAAGCCGCGGAACAAACAAGTGCGCGATATTTCTTCAGGGGAACCGGTCCCATTGGGTGGGTCAGTGTTGGGAATGCATTAAGGAATGCTCCCTCTTAGTTCTTGTAGTTATCTGACTAATATGGTCTCTGTCTACTGACCATGTGAAGGAGGCATTGAAAGGACGGAATATGTGGGTGGCCAGAGCCGGTCATCTCTGTTGAGAGCAGCAGGAGTGGCAGGAGCATCAGCAATGGATGATGTGTTTTTATTTTCACTGCATCTGAAATGTCCAATTAGCCTGAGAGACTGGGGGAGCAGAAGCCCCTTTGTCTAGATGACCCCCAGGTCCACCCTCCCCCTGTCTCTGGCTGAAGGATCTGTGGTGACAGAAGGAGACTAAGCCATTTTCTGGATTCATTCTGGGCCCATCCTATATAATAAAAGGCTAATATGCAAATCAACCAAACCACAGAGCCACGTCACTATGATGCGCACTGACCACCAGGGGGCAGACGCTCAACGCAGGAGCTACCCCCTGGTGGTCAGTGCATTCCCCCAGGGGGAGTGCCGCTTAGCCAGAAGCTGGCTCACGGCTGGTGAGCACAGCAGCGGTGCAGGGAGCCTCTCCCGCCTCCGTGGCAGCGCTAAGGATGTCCAACTCTGGGCTTAGGCCCACTGTCGGACATCCCCTGAGGGCTCCCAGACTGCAAGAGGGCACAGGCCAGGCTGAGGGACCCTGCCGAGTGCACCGGGCCTCTACTTTATAACAACCTAATTGTAGGCACTATAGGAAAAGAACTGAGAATGTAGTCCACTGCTAGAGTGACAACTAGAATTTTCTCTGATTTTTATTACCTGTCCTATGATAGCCATCATCCCATGTATTCAAATGCTTTTTCTGTTTACATAGAACAGCTATGGTGCTTCACCCAGACCGATGCGGATTGCATCATGGAGAAAGGCACATATGTGATTCATTTTCTGAAGCCTGAAGTCTCAGGATTTACCTAAGGACCCAGGAATGTCATGAGGTAAGTTTTGGAAGGGTCTCAGGTGGTGTGACTATCGATTGGCAGGCTCACCTCCTTTTCCATTAATTGGCTATGGGTTTGCATTTCCAAACTGTGACCCACCATGTTAATCATCTGAAGGAATCTCTAAGGAGGCAGAGAAAAGTATACCCTTTACAAGTCTACAATGGCTGCAAGCGTGCCTATGCCCTTGTACAGTCCTGGACACCAGAAAGGAGACCCTCATGAGCCACATGTCCCTGAGCCACAGGGTGTCAGGATCGGTCCGGGTGGGGGACTTTAAAGGTCATCTATGCAGCAATGCTGTCAGTCCAGAGCTTCCCAAGCACTTAGTTTTTCTCTTCCCTTACTTACATATCTATCTTCCTATATCCGTTCAGACTCTTTCAGCCACAAGGAACAGAAAATGCAACTCAAACTACTTTAAGGAAAAAAGGGGACTTTATTGGCTTGGCAACCAAGGAGTTCAGCTGGATCCAGAGGCTCTAACAATGCTCTTGGGACCCAGTGTCTCTCCATTTCTGAGTCCTGCCACCTCCGTGACTCAGGCATGCTTGCTCCGTGAGGACACACAGCTGCCTGCAGTCCTGGAAGTAGACTTTCAGGCTCCAAATCCAGAGGAAAAAGAAGGACATTGGCTCACATTGGCTCTGAATGACTTTTTTTTTTTTTTAATTGATTTCCGAGAGGAAGGGAGAGAGAGAGAGATAGAAACATCAAGGATGAGAGAGAATCATTGATTGGCTGCCTCCTGCATGCCCCCCCCCCCCCCCCCCGGGGATCTAGCCCGCAACCCAGGCATGTGCCCTGAACTGGAATAAAACCATAACCTGGCTCATAGGTCAATGCTCAACCACTGAGCTACACCGGCTGGGCTCTGAATAATTTCTGAACAAATCACATGGCTCTGGCTGGCTGGGCCTGGGGCATGCACCTCTGGAGCCAGGTGTGGGGACAGCCATACCTGAACTGCAGGGACTGAGACTGGAGGGAGAGTTGGAGCTCCAACAGTAAGTGGGGCACCATTGATAGAAGGAGGAAGAATGGACACTGGGCATGCAAACAAACAAACAGACAGAAAACCCAGCCTCTGCACTCCCCGACTAGACCTTGAGCTCTTCAGTGGAAAGACAGTGCCTATGGACTTCGCATGTCTTACTTCCCGGGACCATGACGGGCACAGTAATGACGTACACATGCTGATGGGAGTGATTTGCTAGTTACTGGAAGGCCTGGGCCTAATTCCTAGTGCAGGGTCTCATTCCCATGTTACCTCCCATTGGTGACACGATGGCTTCTGGAAAGGTTTAAAGTCTGCCATGTTCTCAGCATTTTGTCCCTTTCATCTAAACAAAGTATTCAAACTTTTGCTGTTCAAAGTAAAAAATGTCAGTAGTCTAGATTTCAGCCAGTGAATTTTGGCAAAGTGGTTGGCAATTTGATAACTCTTGGTAGCTTGGACAGATCTGATGAGCTTCCTCAGCTCCTCTCTGGCTCTCACTGTTCACTCTATTCAGACCCTGCTGTGGCTTTCACTCGCTGAGGCCAACACCAGTCCACAGCCGGACGCCACCCAGTCATACTCCCACGTCTCCAGGTCTTCCCACCCTGTCCCAGTTCCGGTAGAATGCCACCCCACAGGGCATGGGCTGTGTCACAGGGGCCTGGTGGTGCAAGCTGGAAGTGTGGGGGTGGCCGATGGTAGAAACGGGGTGAATAAATTTCCTCTCCATGCTCCCTCTGTGGACTCTGAGGCCCACAGTGAAGTGATCGCCAACATACTAACGCAGTGGTTCTCAACCTGTGGGTCGCGACCCCTTTGGGGGTCGAACGACCCTTTCACAGGGGTTGCCTAAGACCGTCGGAAAACACATATATAATTACATATTGTTTTTGTGATTAATCACTATGCTTTAATTATGTTCAATTTGTAACAATGAAATTGGGGGTCACCACAAGATGAGGAACTGCATTAAAGGGTCGCGGCATGAGGAAGGTTGAGAACCACTGTGCTAACGCATCACTTGGCATTGCTTGTTATCCTTCCCTGCCTCCTCCTCTTTCCTTTCACTTTCATTGCCCTGGCCTCTCGCCTCCCAAAGAAGTCACCTGGACCATTCCTGCTGCAGGCTCTGTTCTCTAGGAAACCTGGCCTAACACACTGCTTTGCTTTCAGCTGACATTTTCTTTGAAAGCTGCTGAAAAGGTGTTTAAGTTCAATAATCACTATTGACTCTAATTAAATGAGGTTTCCATCTCCCCAGTCCCCACTTATGAGATGGATAAACTGAGACACACAGTGGATGCAACTTGTTCAACATTACAGGCTTAATCAGTGACCCATTTAAACACAGAATCCGGGTTCCTGTCTTCCCCATGACTGCTCTGCACTAAATCACAATTTAAGTCTAGATCCGCACATACAAAGAGCAGAGAATAATTGGGACAATTATCCCAATCATTCAGGCCAGGCAACCAAACCTAAAATAGCTGCATAAATGAGCTCAGTGTCTCCACTTCACATTGGGCCTCTGCGAGCAGCCAAAGACATGTTACCCGAATCTGGTCATTATGTTGTTATAAGTGCTACTGGTGGTGGTGGGTATATATTTTTAAGCAGTTGATTCTATTTCTTGAAATATTTTGCATTATGGGCCAAATGCCTTTGCTTTTTAACTAATGGAGATGAAAATAAAGTTCCAGTAAAGATAACAGACTTCTGACAGGAGGGGAAATGTCATAATTATAAGTAAAACATTTCGGATTTGCCCAGAGGCACACTACCAACCTGAAGGTGTGGTTAATCGGTAAGTGGATATTTTGTGCTCTGGTTTCATACTGATTTCAAAACGAGTCCTTGTCATTGCTTTATGTTTGTTTAAAACAAGTTTTAAAAAAAGAATTGAAATTATACTCAAATACTTACAGAAACCAGTAATAAAGAGGAATCTATTACAAAGAAAATTCTGGTGATGGGATAAGTTCTGATCCAAACCTAGAAGGAAAACATTATCGTTTCTGGCCTTCTACCTGTGTGGTGGCTAATATCTGGGGTCAGGGTTGGGGGGTGGAAGGGCAGGGGGGGCTTGAATTGCCCAGTTTTCTATAGATATTTATTAAATTAATAATTGTGTTATATTGAGGATCCGGCTCTCTTTTAGACATTTTTATTTTATTTTTAAATAAATATACTTTTATTGATTTCAGAGAGGAAGGGAGAGGGAGAGAGAGATAGAAACATCAATGATGAGAATCATTGATTGGCTGCCTCCTGCACACCCCCTAGTGGGGATTGAGCCTGCAACCTGGGCATGTGCCCTTGATCTTCAGTCCCTAGGCCGATGCTCTAGCCACTGAGCAAAACTGGCTAGGGCACTTTTAGACATTTTTAAAGCACCATTGCTAAACTGACGCTCAGCGTGCAGGTGCTTCATGTCACTCTTGTCAGGTGCTCCTGTGTACATTCATCTGAAAAAGGCACCGCATCAACCTAGCGTGAAAGCCCCTTCCGCACATTAGCTGCTCGCGTTGTAAATGCCAAACCCATTGAAGAGCACGAGGGAGTTTTCTGACACTTATTTAAAAGTACATGAGTGGTGACTGTTCTAGAAAAACAGCCAATTACATAAACATTTCAAGTATCTAAAGTAGAAAAAGCTGCTGTAAATGAAATGTGCATGTAAAAGCACTGAAGAAATGTTGCACTTTGCTTGGTGTTTACAAACACTTCAGATGGAGAAGTTGGTTGGGGGCTCTGGGTGGGGTACAGCTTGGATTTTTATTTTCCCTATGGCATAGGTCACAAAAGAACAGGGAGAAAATCAAAGCTTCATGGAAGATTTTTTACCACGGACTCAAAGAAAGGCCATACATATCCCGCCATGGCAAGAGTGATGGGGATACTGCCCACGCTACGCAGTTGGGAGCGAGAGCGGGGCCGTGGCTTAGCCGGGGTGTTTTTGGTGTGAGAGACTGTTAGAAAGAGCAGGGGTCACATCTGTTAGCATCCTGAGTTGGTTTATGGCTTAAACCATTCTCACTTGTCAACCTTTTGGTTAAGCTCCACGTTTACATATTCACCTATGAAATGAGTAGGAGCTTGGTCAGGTGTTGATCAATTTTTATGGAAAATTGGGCATTTAAAATATTCTGTTCAAATATATGGAACAAATGAAAAACAAGGTGACCCAGATTCTTCTCATTTGATTCTTTCATTTCCAGAGTCTTAGAAGAAACTTAAGATTTTAAAAAGCTCTCCAGCCTGGCCGGCTATGACTCAGTGGTTGAGCATTGACCTATGGACCAGAAGGTCAGGGTTTGATTCCCGATCAGGTCACATGCCTGGGTTACAGGCTCAATCCCCAGTGTGGGGAGTGGAGAAGTGAGATCAGTAATTCTCATCATTGATGTTTCTATTTCTCTCTCTCCCTCAGAAATCAATAAAAAAAATATTTTTAAAAAGCTCTTCGTTCCCAGGAAAGATAAGGAGGTTCCATAAAGGAATAAGAATTGGCCGTTTAGCACTGTGAACTTGTCAACACCACCAGTTAGAGAAACAAATGGTAAAGGTCAAGAAAACGGAGCTTTGGACCTTGGAACAACATTTTAAAACAAAGATCTCCTGCCAAAGATTCTTTAGGTTCCACTCCCTTTAAAATTAGAATAAAAATACCATGAAACTCAATGAAATACATTCATTTTCAGCATACCACGCTAGGCTTTTGGTTCCAATTAAAGGCATGCTTTCCGAGGCAGCAGAAGGCATTGGGCTTTGGGGAAACTTGCTTTTTCACAAAAGGCAAAACAGCATCTTCATACAGGCAGCTTCGGTTTCTAAAAGCATAAGAGGCAATAAAGGTTGCCCTGGCAAGCGTTGCTCAGTGGTTAGAATATCTGTCCGTACTCCAAAGGATCATGGGTTCAATTCCTGGTCAAGAGCCTGTACCTGGCCTGCAGGCTTGATCCCAGGCCACAGATGGGGCTGGTGTGATAGGCAAGCAATCTACCTCTTTCTCTCTCTCCCCTCTCCCTCTCTCTCTTTCCCCTTCTGTCTCTCCCTTCCACTCCCTCTAAAAAAGCAATGGGAAAAATATCCTCAGGTGAGGATTAACAACAGCAACAAAAAAAGGCAATAAAAGGTAGAAAAAAAGATTATGGGACAGAATTGTTGGATAATTACTTCCTTCAGGCAATGAAGCACCATGATACCCAACTTCATTTTGGAACAAGATCAAACTTTTCCTCATTGCTTAGTTTGGGCATTAATCAAACGTCAATGTATTGAGAAAAGTCATCTGTGGCTGACTAGTTTTTTCGCTGCTTTGATTCATCTTTGGGGCTTCATGGCTTTCTTGCCTCAGCTGATGAATAGGCATTTCAGGGGTGAGTCATTATTAACCTCAGTAACAAGCTTAGCCATCTTTCTTCCTCACCTCTTCCTTTGTTCTCTTCATTATTTCCCTGTATTCCCTCTCCTTCTATATTTAAGAACAAGTATTTTACAGTTAAAGGGTGCAATTTTTTTTCCCCTGCAAAAAGCTTTATTGTTGCATTTGGTCCAATGCATGGGACAGGGCTTCAGGGTGGTTAAAAGAATGGCTGGTTGTTTCAGGGAGAGGCTCAGGTAAAAGCCAGAGACCAGGGGGTGCAGAGGGGCCTCTCAAAGGCCTCTGGGCTCCAAAGGTTCCTAGTCGTGCTTGGGGTGAGCCTTTTTAAGAGATACTCGTCCAGCCCAGCCTGGGGGCCAGCAGCCTGCAGAGGGGAGTCAGGTGTTGCCCATCTTCTTGCTGAGTTTCACCTCCTCACCCTGGAAGTGGTTCTCCAGGAAATTACGGAGCTGAGCTCTACGTGCGTAGAACCCAGGGCCGGCAGCTCCACAAGGGCCTGGTTCAGGTTCCTCTCCCAGGCCAGGGCGGCCTCCATGGCGTCCTGAGTTTTGCCCACTCATCCTGGGGAGGCTCCAGCACATCCTGGAAGAGAACGCCGCCACCGCGCTTGTTTTGCAACTTTAAGAGACACTCAGCACCCTTGTGCTTCTTCTCCGCCAACTCTCGGAAGAGGTGACCCATGTCCTCGAGAGCCACATCATCAGGGTCAAAATAGAAGCCCAGAGAGAGGTAGGTGTGGGAGGCCTGAAGATGCAGGTTGGCCAGGCGGTTGACTGCAGCCTCCACCTCGGTGGAATAATTCTGACGAATATGGGAGCTGAGCTCATGGTTGTTCGGCAATAAGGAATTCAGGTAGAAAACAAACAAACTGTGTGTTGGCTGGTCTCAGAGGTGATTCTGGAGGTGGTGACTGGATAAGATGCAGGAGAGTGGCCAGAGGCTGGAAAAAGGGGTATCCCTGGGCCTGTTCCGTCCAAACACTGTTGCAAGAGACAGATCTGGGACCACCGAGGCACTGCCAAGGGTGCAATATTTTTAAAGCCAATCTGTTGTATAAAAGAAGTAAGATAAATCCAAAATATTTGGATTAAAGTTATTGTCCACAGCTATTAAGAGGGCGCTCGATGACCTAGCCAGTTTGGCTCAGTGGATAGAGCGTCAGCCTGCAGACTGAAGGGTCCCAGGTTCTATTAGGTCAAGGGCATATGCCTGGGTTGTGGGCTCGATCCCCAGGAGGGGGTGTGCAGGAGGCAGCCAATCAGTGACCCTCATCATTGATGTTTCAATCTCTCTCTCCCTCTCCCTTCCTCTCTGAAATCAATATATATATAGAGAGAGGGCACTCGGTGCTCAATACTCAGTCCTCTCAGCCAGGGTTAACTTTACCCTGAGATGGACTTTTTTTAGCTGAGCTCCTTTTTAAAAAGCCAGTTCCTCCTACATAATGATTATTCCAGTAAAGTCATGATATCATCACCCATGGGGTCTAGGAAAGTAAAGCAAACATGAATGTGCCTGTATCTTTAATGCCTCGTCTAAGATCATTGCTGAGGATCAAGGTCTTAACTTGGAAAAAGTTAGCCTCATTACTGTTTTGGGATCTGACAGCTGTCTTTGTACTTTTAATAGATCAGTTCCATTCATCTTTTCAAATAAGCTTTTCTAAAATGCTTCCGTGAAGTGCCAAAAATATACTCATATAGTAGTTTTGTTATGTAAGGCTGGTGAATTGTTCTCCCCTCCTCCCCAATTATTTTTGGTTATCCTGACACTTTCTGTATCCCAATCCTTCAAACTTATTTCTGTTTTATCAGGACAGCTGCATGCGTGGCTAAGAAATGGTGCATAATTTTAATAATAAATTTCTTATACCTTTGAATATGGGTATATGTGATATTTTAGAACTTTGTAATATTTCAAGGAGCATGTTGGAGCTGCTCTCACAGGATTTGTCTCAGTGAGGGTCACAGATGGTCACTCACGCCCCTCGTTCCTTCCCCATTCTGGAGAGAGACGGAAGATGTGCCTGTCAGCACCGGGCACATGCTGTGCGTTTATATTTCTGGCTCAGAGTTTTCCTGAGTTGGGAGGTAGGGAAGATGTTACATAGTTTATGCCAAGTGCCTCTCGCTGAGCCTCACGGTTGGCATGAGAGAGAAAATGAAAGATGGAAGAGTGGTGTTTATGATGGATTTTATTGCTCTTTTAAGTCCGTAAGAGGAGTAGGCTAATCCACAGCAGGGAATCCACTTACGTAAGCGAGGATGAATTGTCTAAACTTATGTGTAAAGACGAAATAGTAGCCACTATTTATTGCATGGAAATTGCACTGTACCGGGTTTTGGTTTAAGGTTATTCACAACCAGTCGTGAGGAAATACTGTGAGAATAAACAACTGAAAGAAGACCCTGCAGGACGCTGGGCGGTGCCTGGGAACCCAGGAGGACAATCCGTGCCACTGTTCAGCATCTGGGAGCTCCAAGCGCCTGCTCCTGTGGGGCCACTCCAAGTGGCGCTTGCAAGGTAATCCATCCTGAGCGAAATGCTCCCGACATTGTTCGATCCAGTGACTGAAGCCCCTTCTGGGTGGTGGCTCCAGGATGTTAGAGCTCTTTGTGACTGTGTCCCTGCCTTCCAAGTCCCCTCAGTTGGTGTCCTCTGTGCAGGAATCACAACCAAGGATGGGCAACGCCGTTTGGAAATGCTCATTCATTAGCGTCTCCCGTGACTGCTGCGTTCCTGATGGTGCAGATGGCACAGGGCTGGCTCCTGAGTGTGTCTTCCTGAGGCTGTGGAGCAGGGAGATGACAGTCAGGTTCACCTCTCTCTAACCATTCTGCCCATTTGCTCCTCTGCCTATACCCCCAGTGCCAAAAACCTGGCTAATTCCGCAGTGCCCCAGGCACCGTCTTGTTGGGGGGTACGTGTCCTAGACCTTGTAGCTGGGTGCCCGAGACCAGGGCATCGCTGTGTGGCAGCTCTCGGCCACCCCCAGGTGGGGTTTATGCTCAGGAAGGGGAGAAACCCGGGGAGCTTTCAGGATGAAGGCAGAAAGCAGCGACAGGAACGAGGCAGACATCACAGCCCTGGCTGCGCACAGACGGCTCTATGTGCATGTTCTTGCAGGATTTGGCTAAATATGTTGTCGGTTCCTGTGGAACGTGTGAAGCCCTCTAATCCCTCCGCCCCCCCCCCCCCCCAAGTGGAGAATTGCAACATGATGGCCCGCCGTGGGACTTGGCAACTGCGCTCTCCAGCGCTCCGTTTGGTACAAAGTGCTATCATTACCATTTGGAGGGAGCTCCCTGTAATGTGGAAAGACTACCTGGGAAAGGCCAGCAATCACAAGCACAGCCGTCATGGGCAGGGAAGGGCGGCCTGCGGATCTTCCCAGGTTGCCCCCCGGGCTCTGGTCTGCCTCCGGCAGAGTCCAGAGAGGAGAGGGAGGGAACCTGTAGGGGAATTGCCCAGCCAAGCCAGGCAGCGCAGGTGAGCGTCCCCCTCCTTCGTAGACTCGGGAATTCAGCGTGATCGGCTGAGGTCCAGGAGTCTTTGGGGCAAACCCAACTTCGCTAGTGTGAGTCTGGCCCTGGGGAGAGCAGAGCGGGCGGCAGGAAAACAGAGAAGTGGGAAGTGGTTGCTTGGTGCTGAGTTTGGCTTCGAGTTTAGAGCTCCGTTTGAGCCTTCAGGCTCCAAGCAAAACTCGTGGGGGGCGGGGGGGGGGGCGATGAAACCCACAAGAACCCAAACAAGGCTGGGGCTTGGCAGGCAGCCGTCGGGGCCACACTGCGTCTCACACAGCTCTCCCTGTGCAGGCCTTCCGGCCCGTCGAGCCACCTCTCCCCACAGATCTCCTTTCCTTGCACGCCTGTGAGCCAGAGGCACTGACTGTATTCCGTCAGGACCGCAGTTTTCCCAGAAACAGCCCCCTTCTAACACCCAGGCCCGTGTCCTTGGCTGGCCAGTTATTTACCCGGTAGCCCAGCCAGTCAAGGCCATCTGGGCTTGTTTTTGTGAAGAAATCCACTCGGGGAAGATAGGGACGGTGGTACAAGGAAAACACGAACAGAGACTTGGAGCCGAGACTCTTAGACGCTGTTGGGTGAGCCCTGCACCCCCTTTCTCTATAACAGTCCTGGAAAAACAGAGGTGATGTCGTCATAGCAGCTGCCGATGGCCTGACAGACAGTTTCCGCAGCGCTACATGAGGCCCTTCGGTGTCCCTGTCAGGAGATTGGCAGCTGAATGACACCAATGAGGCCAGGCCCGTATTCCCTCTGGGAATGCCGCCCTAATTGATAGACAGAAGGCAAAGAGAAGGATTGTTTTTGAACCTGAAAAGAATCCCCCTTTTTTCTCCCTAAAGCTCATGCCCCCACTCTCCACAGCTCTATTCCCTCCCCCCGCTAACCCCCCAACACTTTTTTTTTTTTAAAGGTGTTTTGTTCCAGAGCAGTTACAGGGCTTAATGGAACTGAATGACTTTTACCCTTCACAATCTGTCAGTCAAAAGCCCGACTCCAGGACTGTTAAATAAAGTCCTTTCAGAAGCAGACAGGAGAGGAATGTGTCAGTCAGGCAACAGACCCTGTTGTGTTTTAATCTGTCAGAGGGGTGGGGTGGGGGGTGGGGGGGGAGGCCCCAGGCAGGGCACATTCCCAGCAGCCATTAAGAGGCCTTGACAAATCCAGGTGTGGAGCCAAGATGTCACCCAATCACCAGCATTCTTGAGGTGTGGGCCCAGAGCCCCCAGGCACTCGGCTTTGCAATCAACTATGAGATGTTTGGGCAAACTTTCAGCACCGGTTTCATACTAAGCATTTTTAACGTAAAACCAACCACTAAGTGCTGGGTATCGGGACAAGGCATGGCTTTCAGATTAATGCACCGCCTGGCTTCCCGCACTGCAGACAGTAATCCTCTGGCTGAAGGGCCTGCAGGTAGACTCCAATTCCAGAACAATTTTGTGGAGCCGCTTTTGGGTTTGTTTTTTTTTTTTCTACTCCTTTCCCTTCACAATATATGACAATCCATTAATCTTGCCCATTAACTTAAAATTGCCAGGCAATTTTTTTTTTGGAGGGTTCTGAACAGTTGCTTTTGTTCGCCATGGATTTGGAGTTTTCCATTAAAAACTGTCCACCGTTAGACACACTCACGATCTATTCCTTATGTTCCGGTGACAGTTCCTTTAGGGGCTCTCACAAACCAGAAAATAAATGGGGGAGGGTGAGGGCGGGGTGGAAATGGGTGGGGGGAGTGGAGACCTTGCTATTGAGACAAACGGGGCTTGTTCTCTCCGAGTGCTACGAAATACCGAGTCACCCCGGGGGCTGACGTCCTGGGTGTGCGGGTAGGAAAGCCACCCACCGGTCCAGGCCAGGGGCTTGCTAGTGGCCACGGGGCTGGTAGGAGAGGGTCCTCTGGCGCAGGGTAAACGTGGGCGTGTTGGTTATTGCTGGCTTGCTTTTTTCTCCTTGGGAGATTTTGCATAAAACAAAAGGAATCCCCCCCCCCCCCCCCCAGTTTCTTTTCTTTGCCATGCTACCATTCTCCTCTCAACAGCTGGCTCCCAAGATAGGCAGATTTAGCAAAAATCTTGTCTCCCCTGTTTTTCCTCCCCCCTTTCCCAATCTAAGTATTGGGGTGTCTATCTCTTGGCTCTTCCCGGGACCATCAGTGATACGTAGTGTCGTGCACCTTGATTGGTACAGTAGGCGATGCAGGACCACCTCCCGCCCCGCTCCCCCTTTTCTCTCTCCGGCCCCGCTTCCGCCAAAATGTAGACGCTGTGTTTTATTCTCTCCATGCGCTTGGTCTCCGGGGAAAAGCCGGTTTTAGAAACACCAAACTGAAATTTGAAAGGCCGCTGGCATGGGCTGATAAACTGTCAAGCTGAAACTCTAAACATGGTTAAAGTAAACACGCCACACTCTACGTTACTGAGGCTAAACACTTTCCAAAGAAACGGATTTTCAGCATTTGGCCACCATCTCCGAGATTATAGAGTCCAAAGAGAGCAACCCTGAGCTGCTTCACAACAGCGAAGCAAGCAGGTTTGTTTCTCCACGTTTTCCTCCACTGATACGTCTGTGAGCGATCTCACAGCCCCTCCCCACCCCCAGCTGCTTCCCGGGGATGCCTGGTTACATTCGGGGCCCATAGGAAACTTCATGGGAATGATGTGCCTCTGGAATATTAATGAAGTCTTCAAATCCGGACCCAGAAATATGTGCTCTGAGGCTTCCTGAGTCCATCCTTCACTGGTTATTAATGATCTGCCACGCTGCGAGCTAAAGCCATCGCTCCGCTCCCTCTGCCCGCCTGCCCTTCCCTCAGCCTAAAACAAACACGCGTCTGGGGCCGCTGGGAGCACAGGGCCTTCTCCGAGGGGAGCGGCTTTTTTCTCTGCGCCGGCGACTGGAAATGCACGCGGTGGCCTGTTTTTCACATTAATGGCTCCACAAAGACGCGCAGGCAGAGGCCTGTTTGCAGCTCACAGGAAAGTCCTTAAAGCGGCAACGTCTACTCTAGTGAGCAAAAAAAAATCTCTGGACGAGGAACCTCAGTCCTCCAAGTTCTCCATAGGTGGCACTCAGTAAGTTGCTCTGGTTTGAAAGCAAATAAATACACAAACTGAAAAACAAAAATAAACCCCAGTCCTACTTGATGCTCTGGCAGTCCCCGAATTCCGTCAGCGAAAGCACAATTAGGAACAAACAGGTTTTCATTCTCCCTGTCCTCTGCGGCGGGGGTGGGGGTGGGGGTGGGGAGGAGGTCTCAGGGGGGTAGTGGGTTTGCTGCACCCACGTGTGGCCAGATCCGCCTGCCTACTCAGTTCCAAGGGCTGTCTGTCCTGTGGTTTGATGGTGGTGGATGTAACATTCACATATTGGCCATAATACATTTAACGCTAAATTCACTCCATTTTGGGGGGTACTGATTTGGGTTCAAAATTCCTTTTAAAAAGTTGTACTGTTTAAATATACGGCAACTTTAGTGCCAATTCTGTACTAATGAACTCCTGGAATGGCATCTGAAGATCTCAAACCAGATTAGCAAAAAGCCATTCGCTTCTCCAGGCAGAGCCGGGGCCTGGGGCAGGGGTGGAGGGGTGGGGGTGGGGGTGGGGGTGGGGGGGTGGAGTAGATGCAAGTTTGTAAACCAGGAGATGAATGATTTGGGATTGGAAACAGGCTCAGAGTCTTGGCCACCTCCTGGTCCAGTGCCTTTGTCGTTAGTTCTTATGTGATTTTAGTGAAATCAGATCATCTTTACCATTAATTAGTTAAAATTAGAATCCTAGAAATCATAATTATCAATTAAATGTAATATATTGATTAGGCATTACATTATTAGAATAATAATAATATGTGCTAAGTGCATTCCACACACATTTTATATATGCCATCTTATTTGGAAGACAAAACCCCTGTTTGGGGCAGTGTTTACAGCTAAGAGTTTGGCTTTTCAGGCTGAACTACCTGCTTTCAAATGCTGGTACTGCCTCGTACTGTGGGTGAGCATCATCTGTAAAATAGGGGTGACCATAGTATGCATGTCACTGTGTAATTAAATGAGTTCACAGATGGAAAGCCCTTAGAACTGTGCCTGGTACATTGTAAAAGCTATATAAGTATTATTATTATTTTGTTCCACTGCGTGTGGCCTACTTAATAATTCAAGGGGTGGTTTTGACCAGTTAGGAACAGCAGTCTGTATCAGTAGAATAAGCACCCTGCCTTGCCTCCACCACCATTCACCCTCCAATCGTTGTTCTGTTGGTACATAAAATGGCCAAGGCAGGCAAGGGTGAATGTCTGGTGAGTGAGTGGTTTTCACTCCTGGGAGCAGCTAACGCTGCAGGAAAGGCTTTCCCTAAGGGCAACTCCGACCTCATTCCCGTGATGGTATCTGTTCAGAGGTGGCCGCCAATGCCTGAGGAGCCACAGGGTGGCACTGATTCTCTGGGCTCCTGTGCATTCCTGCTGTGGAGCCTCTGAAGTGCTGGGCTGCCCCAGGAGGACCATATTCTTTCAAGATGTTTGACCCTTGTTTCATGAAAGTGTTCTTGGTTCTCCCCCAGGCTGCTCTTGATCTGCACTGTGGAGCACCATGGCAGGATATTACAGTGGACCCCTCCGTGAAGAAAATAGCCTTGAAACTAGAGAAGACCTCTGAACAGGCACACAGCGGAGCAGGCTTGCTTAGTGAGGGAGTTCTGAAAAATCAAGACCTCTCCCTGGGCCCATGCTGGGGTGATGTCAGGCCATCGCAAACAGTGCACCCTTCGGCCTTCCACCACAGCTGACTTCTGCCAGGGTACCGTGCCCACCGCTTCCTAATTCCTTCCAGGTTTGCCACTTTCCTTTCAGGATGACAGCTTCGTCCACCAGTCACGGCATGCTTGTCTGTTTAATTAAAAGGTCCAGCAGCCCTTCAATGTAATCCAGTTTCATTCAACAAATATTCATCAAACACATCTATACCTTTAATCATTTATTTTATTTCTCAAAAATAAACCTCTGGGCACATATTACCATGAAACAAGAAAATGTGCAGAATCAAACTATTTTGACTTCCTTTTCTGATATCCTTGGCCCTCCCCAAATTAATTCAGAAATGCCTATGATTTTTAGCCTCATTCTAGAAATGCAGCTCTTCCCACTGGAAGGTTTGCCATATGTGGTGGGTTTGCACTGTTGCCTCCCCTCTTTGTTTATTTTTCGGTGAAGTAAGGGGCACCTGGTTTTGAACTTTGATTAGGGCTGACGTGGCCACAGTGTAGTCTAAAGTGTGATACAGCTCAGAACTCACTCGCTCTCATGAAGACCACATCCATTGGGCACAGCAAAGGTGTACTAACTCCTGTAACTCCTTCCCCTAACTGGAAGCAAGCGATGAAGCCATTCTGTTGTTGGGGGTGGGGGAGAGTGGTCCAAGTTAGAGTAAATAGTGATTTGGTCTTTCAGTTTCATGAATACCAATTTTGTAAAGAGGTCATAGTCCATAAATCAGCAAATAAAGTATTGGAGGGCTCTCAGGCAGGATGGCGGCACAATCTTGGACATCTGTGGTGGAGCCTGCCTCCTTCTTTTCCATTGGGAAATTGCTTCTTCTCTGTCCTGCATGGATCTGATGGGTTGTTAATAATAGAGCCTCATTCCCTGGCTCTCTTAGTCCATTCGGACTACTATAATGAAGTACCATAGACCGGATATGGCTTATGAACAACACAGGTTTGTTTCTCAGAGCTCTGGAGGCTGAAAGTCCAAGATCAGGGTGCCAGGATGGTCCAGTTCTGGTGAGGGCCTTCCTCTGGGTTGCAGACTGCCCACTTCTTGTATTCTCACCTGGTGGAGAACAGAGAAAGGAAGCAAGTTCTCTCATGACTTTTATCAGGGCACTAATCCCCTTCATGAGGGCTCCACCCTCATGACCTTTTCTAATCCTATTGACCTTCCAAAGGCCCTACCTCTGAATATTGTCATATTGGGGGGTGAGGTTTCACCATAGAAATTTTTGGGGAGCACAAATATTCAGTCCATAATACTGGTGCTTGTGAGGGAGTAGGCCTATGACCCAGGACTGGCCACATCCAGTCTTCCTCTCCACAGGGACTGGGCCAAGGCTTGGGCATGTGGCCAAAGTAAGGCCAATCAAATCCTTCCATGAGAACCTGTATGTGGGCACTGGGATAGATTTAGGGGTTCTTGCTTTTATACATGGGGAAAATATGGGGAAAGCCCTATGATGAGAGAGTATGAAGCCATTATATAATAGGAGAGAGACAAGGAGAACAAAGATATGGAGGGAAGGAGGGAGCAGGGTGGGGGCTGAGGAGAAAATATTGCTATTACTTGAGTCCCTGTCCCTGAAAAAAAAAATCCACTCTATAACTCTCTAGTTTATGAGCCACTGAATCGACTTTTCTGCCTATGATTGTGACAATGGAAAGATGCCTGACTAACGTACAAGGTATAGGGACTAATACAGTGGGGCCATGACTTAGGAGTGTCCCGACTAACGAGTTTTTTGAGATACGAGTGGTCTCTCGGCTGATTTTTTGCTTTGAGTTGCGAGCTAAAATTTGGGTTACGAGCCAGCTTCAGATACCCCACCGCTAGTTGGCGCAGCGAACGTCACAGTGAACGCCACAACATCAGCCCAGCATCACGTGTCTCACTTGTTCACTTTTGATTTTTCATACGGATAATTTTAGTTACGAGCTCCGTCACGGAACGAATTAAACTCATAAGTCAAGGCCCCACTGTACACAAGATTTAGCTATTGTTCAATTAACTTTGTGGCAATCTCTTAACTAATCTACACATCTCTCTCCTCACTTGTAAGTGGAGTGAAGTCTAGTGACAATGGTGGGCACACAGTAACTCTTAGGAAGTGTTTGTGGAATAAATAAAGGAGCTGATAGTATAGTAACTATAGTGGGCTTAATAATATGAAATTGTTGACCTGCAAAAGAAGCAGTTTCATGTGATTTCATGAATAGGATTTTTAGCTACTGAGAAAGTAGACTTGAATTGTCGAGAATTTTTTGAGAACCTACTATGTGCAGGTCTTGTGTTAGATGCTGTGAAGGAATGAAAGATGGTGAATATAAGGTCTCTCAGGGAGTCCACAGCCCAGTGAGGGACTTACTAAGAGACCATTGCTATCCTATTGGCCTCATGCTACAAGCTGATAAAAAGACCAGATTGTTTTTCCCCCACAAAACATGTCATCTTTATCAGTGAAATGTGACTTATGTGACTTGTGCAATCTAAGAAGGATCCAGATGGTGTCAAATTCAAAGGAGGGTCCTGTCACTACACTTCCTAGAGCCCCTCTTTTGTGCAACCCCTCTCTTCAAACCCTTTTGGAACTCTCACACTGACCTCCGAAGCATCAAGGACCAAGGAAAATATGGAACACAATATGCCTTTTCAATCATCTCTGTGCGGATTCGCCCTGCCCACATGAGAATGTTTTCCTTTTGTCCCTTTTGTCTGGGAACCCAACTTCAAATCTTATCTGTGCTGCCTCAGATCCTCAATTCACATCAAGCTGAGGCTGAAGAAGAATAATGGGACATCGCTTTCAAGCTACAAGTGACTGGGTTCTTCTATTAAATGACATTTGAGTTGAACTTTTATGCTTCTTCTGCCCATATTTTTTTTTTTTTTTACATTTTGATTTCTCAACGTGGTGCAGCCATCTGCTGTGACAGTTGATTCTAAACATCTCCATTGCAGCGTGTTTGCCCACCGATTCTCCCACACATATGTGTACTGAAAAACAGAGCCAGGGCCTTGCCATTTGCCTAATCAGGCTGGCCGCTGGTCTCATGTAGAAAAAGAATTACCCATTGAGAGCACGGTTGTTAACCTTCTGTGAGTGGTCATTTGGTTAGCCTTCCTTTGCAAGGTAAGGAACCTGGGAAATGTGGACCTAAAGAATAAGTGCTCTAATGTATGCACGATGCACTTAAAGAGTGAAAATGCATGCGGTAAAGGCCAGGGTCGCTAGCACGCAAGTCTGATTTATCTTTTGCAAACAGGAGAGATGTTTTGCTTCTAGGCGCACATAAATTCAGCAGTGCCGTGCAATCCAGGCTGCGGTGTGTGGCTGCAGACCTCTTTGGTGCTGCCAAACCTTCATGCTTGTCTCCACACATTTTGCAAAGGGGCATTCCTGTTGCTAAAGGAACTCAAGTCACTTTTTCCTGAATGTCCTGTGATTGGCAGGAGTGCTGCCTGCCGTATCATATTGTTCTGTGGTGGGGAATATTTTTTATTGCTCGTTCAATAGCATTTCACAGTTATTAAGCCAGAGTCATTGTCCCCGGAGGCTCCCAAAGGCTCAGAAACTTTGGGCCATGGAGGGAAACTACACACCCACAAAACCTGTCAGTTACCCTCATTGTTCCAGCGCGTCTGCCATACTCTGTGGCTTTTACAGTGTTTTGGGGGGAAATGTTGAGAAAGTGGCTTTTCAAGCATATCATTTATAGTCAACTTTTTTTTCATGAATAAGAATTCATGAGACCAAATTCAATTACAAAAATGATTTTGAAATGTTTAAACATGAAAACATTTAAGAAATGGCATACCTCTATTATTATAAATATAGAGGACATGAAAGGACATGGAGATTTTTTTAAAAAAATGTTTGTAGTTTTAGCAGATATGGCCAAATATTCCATAAACCCCGAGATAAATGGTTGCCTGAAAACAATGCTGTGCCCAAGTGAAATGCTTCAAGGAGATGGATGTGTTCGGGGAGGGAACATACATATTCCTCGGCGAGTGAGCTCTCCCCCAGCTTCCTTAGCAGATAATGAAAATATCCTGGAAGCGAGCTGGTAGGTGACCTTGCACACTGACAGGTGTGAGTGAAAAGGGAGAGCTTGCCTGGAGAAAAAGGCAGCCCCTCTGACCAACCGCAATTTTCTAATGCAGAGAGAGTCCAGGACCTTGGGCTGTTTCCGCAGGGCGGATATGAGGTCCCAGTGGCAGCCCATGGCCCTCTGTGGCTCACCCCAAACACTTAGGGTCTTTCGCAAGCACCCAACTTTCTGGGAATTGGTTTTGCTATTTCTCCCGAGAGCACTGAGCCAGGTCCACGGAATCCGCTCTCTTCAGCTCCTTAGGCATCGTCTGCATTGCTTTCTTTTCCTTCCTCAGAGCAGGTCTGTGAGGCCCCGAGGACCACACCAACACTCAAGTCAGCAGATGCACAGTTATTCTTCCGTCGAAAGAAAAATGCACTCGTATTTCTCTTCAAGTGTCTCTGGCAGCAACTGGGTGTGGGCAGGAACTTGTGTTTATCTAAACAAAAGCAGCAGATGTCCGACCTCTCTCAGCCCTTCTGGCCAACCCTTTTCTGATGATGCCACTCGGTGGCTGCTTTCTGAGAATCTTCTCTTTTTCTAGAACTAATTGCAACTTTAGAGAAATATACCCTGCAGTTGATACTGTGGTCAATGAGTGTATGGGGTTGTGTTGGTTTTGTTTGGACATGGTTTTCTACTTCTCTTTGTGAAAAGATCTCCCCATTCCTGGAAAGTTCCCCTAGTTCCTCTCTCTTCTCCCTGCCTACCCCCCTCCCCATGCCTGCCACTCTTTATTTGTCTCCATGGGAAATTAGGGCTCCCTTTACTGATTTGGATGGCATATTCTTCCCTGTCATAATGTTGAGGGACATTTCTCCTGCCCAAATCTTTCCCTCATCTGTCATTTACCTTTTTTTAAAAATAGATAATCTATATGTCTTTAGTCTGCATCTTATATTTTGCTTCCAAACATTCCTGCATCACTCAAAATGCGTTTGCCAAGCTCTGACCTTTGTTTTAACATTTAAAAGTGAGAAATTTTTAAGGTTAATTCTAGACTACGTTAATAAAACGACTTTTTAAAGAAATAAACGTATTGGCTGATTCGTTCTCTTTGGCAACACGATTTCAATTTATCAGAGTCGAATCCAGTGGTTCTCAACCTTTCTAATGCTGCGACCCTTTAATACAGTTCCTCATGTTGTGGTGACCCCCAACCATAAAATTATTTTCGTTGCTACTTCATAACTGTAATTTTGCTACTGTTATGAATCGTAATGTAAATATCTGATATGCAGGATGTATTTTCATTGTTACAAATTGAACATAATTAAAGCATAGTGATTAATCACAAAAACAATACGTAATTATATATGTGTTTTCCGATGGTCTTAGGCAACCCCTGTGAAAGGGTTGTTCGATTCCCAAAGGGGTCACGACCCACAGGTTGCGAACCGCTGGTCTAATCCCTCCTCCCTGTGAGTAAGTGCTTAAGGAGGATTTGAATACAATGGATCATGATCTGATCTTAAAACAATAACGTATCATAGAAAAAAGCCTGGAAGGATATATACCCAAATGGTAGAGCCTGGTTATCTTCGGGGGGTTTGGCTCATTTTTTGTATCTTTTTTATACCTTTCTACATAGTGCAAAGTTGTATTTATACTTAAAAAAAAAAAAAAAAGGATTTTACTAACAACCATCTCCACGAGCTATTCAGCATTGGTTTGTTTTTTAAGGGGTTATTTGTAAGGAGACTGTGCCTCCAAAGAAGATCCAGTGTAAAACCTTGGTGTGCTGCCCGTATGCGTGTGTCCCTGGAGCTGCTCAGGTTTCCTTGCGTGTACGATGAGGACAGTAACTGCCACTTGTAGGAAATATGGTGAGAATCTAATGAGATGGCGTATGGAAAAAACGTCCATACATGCCAAGTGCTACCCATAGAGGAGGAATAACCACAGCAATTGTTTCTTTGGGAGGAACTAATGGGGCAGATGTGGATGAGTCATCTGAAACAAGGGGGTGTGCCCACTGGTGTCTTGAAACACACAATATTTAGTCTTTTGTTAGTGTGAATGGAGTGACCCTTTGGGAGCCTTCACAGTTGTGCAAGCAATTTAATATTCTTAATGGCAGCTTTGAGCATTGTTTTGTGAAGGGTAAGTGTGTGTGTGTGTGTGTGTGTGTGTGTGTGTGTGTGTGTGTGTGTTCGTAACCAAAGTGCCCAAATGGAATATGCAGTGACATCCAGCTACATGGAGAAGTAATCATCATCGCACCCCGTGTCACCTACCACCCAACCGATTCAAGGGTTTTTAAAAGACTAGCTTAGGTGGTACCAGGTGTTTGGTAAACTGTCGCAGAAAAAGTAAAACCATTAAAATGAAACCAAAACCAAACAGAAACAACAACAGTCTTTCACAGAACATCCAGGGAACCACTAAATAATATAGCTATCTGGTGACAAAATGCAGTGATGTTTTCCTGCTCCCTAAGGAAGACGTGGATGACAGGGGCGGCACTGGTGACAATCAAGTGACCTTCGGAAGCAGAGGCAGGTAGAAAAGAGCAGGGTGGGGAATACGTTGATCATCGATGGAAGTGCTGGGCACCCTGGGTCCTGGTGAAGGTGTCCTGCCCCTGGGCTCAGACCATTCTCAACGCAGCTCGCATGCCAGGAGGCGCTCATCCCACAGGTCCGGACTGTGCAGCATGGAAGGGGTTACGTGTAATGGTGATCAAAGATTTAAACTGTCATGTCGACAGTAAGCCGGGGAACAGGCTGTGCAGAGGCCTTAATAAATCTGCCCTTGACTTATGGCCAAACCTCATTCAGCAGAAAATTATTTCTGCAGAATATTGAGTGCTGTGCTCTGATGGAGACAGAAATAAAAGAAAGGTGGAAATGGGGAGAAGAGATGGAAATTCAATCCACATGCGGTGGGGAGGACTCTTCAGTACATTCTTTCTCAGATGAAATAAGAAACAGAATGTGTAAGACTCTCAGAATATGGTGCATCCCTTTGATTAGTGAAGTGTCTTAGAGGAAGGAAACGGGCGAGGAGTGATTCTTAGGAAAGATTGATGGGGGTTGGGGGGGATCTTAGAGATTTAGAGACGATCGCTCATTCATTTGTTCATCGAGTCAACCAGGCTTCATTGAGTCCTTACTGGGAGCGAGATCCTGTGGGTACGGAGGTGAGCAGGGCATCCTGAGGAGTTATAGCTCACACCCACTGTACACCTCAAATTTGTGCAGCTCCAGCTCTGTACAACAGAGCACAAGGGGAATGCCCGATGGTCCCAAGGAGCAAAGCATTGTGGGGGGAAAAGTGCTCTGAACAAAGTGTGAGAGTATATAGTCACATCTCAGGTGTCGGGGAAGAATCAGCACCTTTCTCCCAAGGCATTTTCCCACTTCAATGGAAGGGATAGAGTTTTTTATTAATTTGAGAGGCTGATTTTAAAAAAAGAAAAGACCTCTCTTTCAGGTGACATGTCATTTAAATCTCCTTACTGCTTTTCCTGATGACATTTTAGAAAGAGAAGAAAGGGTTAAAGATTGGAGGCGTCTGTAGTTTTCAGCCCAGACCAGAGATCATTTGAAATCAAGGGATAATTTAGGAGACAGGACTTCTCTTTCCACTGGTTTTGAACCGATTGGGAAAAGCTCAGGAACAATGCAAGAAAATGATGAAAGCTTTTCCTCTTTTAAATAATTTATTCACGGTTTGTTTCTTTCTCCCTATACTTTCATTCCCAGGGTTGTAATGAGTTTCAGGAACATGAGGTGTCAGATATTGGCTTTTTGTTGATGTTGTTTTTGTGGAGGTCTCTAAATTCATGACCCCTCTGGGCATTCTAGACAGGGAAAATATATAATTTACAGAGACCTGCAGCTTTCATCTTCTCTTCCCTCTAAGTTTTGAAGCTTTTTGTTCAAAGGAGTGATTTGTTTGACTGTAGTGGAACCAGCTGTGTCTGCAGAAGTTTTAGGCGAGGATCTGATGCTCCTCGGGACCCTGAGCTTTGGCGGAGTCTCCTGGGCCGGGCTACATGCTTCTGTGAGCGGGCAATGTGGGTTCTGCCTGTCTGCCGGGGGAGAGGGACCCAGACAGAACCAGCTGGCTGTCCCAAGGCAAAGGGTTTAAGGTGAAGGCTCAGACCATGCGTGAAAATAAAAGATTCTCGTCTGCTAATGAGCTTGAGCATGAAGGTTGGATGAAAAGGGGTAAGGACTTGATGAGCTGAAAGGGAGGAACTATGCTCATGTTAATCTCTCAATGTTTCAGGGGACAAAGACACTGTTAGTCCAGGGTTTGTTTCATGAAGGACTGGACTACCAGTTAACAGCTGGATTAACCATCTAATATACAATACCTCAGTCCAGGCTGTCCCCAATAAAGAGTGTGTCCAGGAGAATGTAGGTCCCCAGAGGTGGAACCAATGTGAAGGATCTCTCTCTCTCTTTCTCTCTCTCTCTCTCTCTCTCTCTCTCTCTCTCTCTCTCTCAGGACAGTTGAGCTCTGAGTGGCCTGGAATGAACTGGGGCAGGGGTTAGCCCTCCAGGTAAACCTGGATAGAGCCTTGGGGTTGCAGACCTGGAGAGGCTGATGAAACCAACGCTTGCCAGGAAGACTGCTGTTGATGAACTTCTCTTAGTGTGTTAAATATTAATGATGCACTTTGTTATTTGAAGGATATTATTCATAAGCTCAATTTAATATATTTTTTATGCACACATTTTTAAAAACCTTACTACCTATTTAACTACATAAATAAATTTCATTCAAACAGGGCATCTTGGTAAAGAATATATACATATGAATGCTTAGAATCTTGTGATTGTTTTGGCCACAATGGGTGAATTATGTCATCACTCCATTCCTGGTTTCCTCACCTCCTACAAGATGAGAATACACCTCTTTTACTTCCCTCATGAAAGATTAGGGAGATCTCCCGCTTCCCTGATCCCCATCAAGACATCAAGTTCTCTAGGGAGCTTCTACAGAAGTAAAAATAATGACTTTCTATTATTTTGATCCTTATAATATGCTTGCCTTAATTTAGAACAATAAATACTTGATGGTTTCAAGAAAGGGGTAAGTTAAATGGTCTACTTTAATCCACACAGATGAATAAATTCGTGCTGTCTCCTGAGGAAGTTATTTGTCTCTTTTTGCCCCAATCCTGCCATATATACCAGAAAGTTCCTGGAGTACTTTCTCTCTCTGCTCCAGAGGTCACTGTTATGAAGCATCCATTGCTAGGAGCAGCTGTAGCCTCTTCCCTTATCTGTCTTCCCTTTTCTTACTTAAACCAAATTCCTTTTCTTGACACTTGAATTCAGAGCGTTCATGCTGGACAAAGGGGTTGGAGAACTCAGAGGAAACTTTTGACAAACGTCTTGGCTTGAGGGAGTGAGAATGAGGTGGGAGAAGCTAAAGGGAAAAAGAAAAGTTAGGCTGAGAATGAAGAGGAGGAGGTACCATGATCATGGAGGCGGGTTTGATGATCAATTCCCTTTAAGATTCCTGCTTTGGCCTGAAACAAAGGAGACTTGAGGCATTTAAAAGAAAGGCTAACCACGGACTGCAAACAAAGCTAGTAAACTACAAAAGTGTTATGGGAGCGCCCATAGGGTGGGTCAGGCTATCCTGCCCTCCCAGGGCCTGTGGAAATCCAGAGACTGATTTGCTTAAAACTCAGGAGAAAAATCAAGCAAATGGAATGCGCCTGACAATTTTTCAAAACGCAAGCTTGTATTTTGCTAATGTGTATCTGAGATGGAAAGTTAGCCAAATAATTGCTGGGGAAACATTTGATTAGGTTTCAAAAGACTGGAGAAACTGACTAGTTAGTTTCTACTAACTAGCAGAATACTCGGGATGATTGTCTGGAAAGATAAACTTAAAAACTGGAAAGGTGAGCTCAGAAGACCCAAGGGAACAAAACAGCCCAGAGGAGGGCAGGGCGCTTTGTCTTTCCCGGAGGAGAGGGAAGGGGTCTGGGCAACAGTGAATTTGCCCAGTTGTGAATGTTTTTCCTGATGTGGCTCCCAGAAAGGAATCTGCCTTTCATCTTTCATGCAAAGTGGTATCTTATTATAGAACAGAAAGCCATACCCTCTGGTTACTGTTTCCCAAACCCTGAATTCTGCTCCAGGCATCCATCTCACATCTATTTAACTGTAGAAATGAAATGGGAGGGAATTTGGCCTTCAGGTTATAGGGCTGGAAAATGCTTTGAGAGGCCTTCTGGTTGGATTACTCCTAAACCCTCCCTGACAGATGAAAATTTATCTTATTTTTAAATGTTCCCCAGAGGAAGAGTGTCCACAGACTCCCTTAGTAACTCATTCCAGTGTTTAACGACCTCCACATTCAGGAAATTCCTTCCTCTGTCTTACCTAAACCCACTCGGCTACAGCTTAAGTCCATTTTCGCTTGACCTGCCCCAGAAGAGATGGAAAAAAGAGGTCACCCTCTTGCATAAACATCCTTTCATATAATTAAAGATTAAAATTTTAAATCTGAAAAGTTCTTTATCTCCTCTCTTTTATCACATGGTATCTCCCC
Organism: Myotis nattereri; assembly: GCF_964212035.1. Lineage (NCBI taxonomy): Eukaryota > Metazoa > Chordata > Mammalia > Chiroptera > Vespertilionidae > Myotis > Myotis nattereri. The sequence continues at coordinate 61,137,985 of NC_138086.1, read as the reverse complement.
ACTTATTCCAGTTTTCCCTCATTGGCTCCATCTCCCAACCTCTTACCCACCACCTTTGCTGTGGCCTCACAATCTTCCTCTTGTGCCCAGCTGTGGGCTGGAAGAGATGAGAGAATGTGGCCATTCTTGTCCTTCCCTTCCCCCCTGGGGCTGGCAGAGCTAGACCTAATACACGAGGCTAAATGGTATTGATAGTGTTTTTAACTTTTAACATTTTTCTTGCCCACATTGTATTTGTTTCCAAAGTTGAATTTTGCTCAGATAGTAGGTCTGTGGACATTGATAGGGTCATACATCTTTAGGTTTTAGAGGGGCAAAAAGAAGTTTGGCAGTACATGAAGTTACTCAGAATCACTTGGTAGAGTACAAGGGTAAGTTCAGTGGTGGCTCCGAGGTAAATCACAAATTGATTTTTGCTCCTGGGGGACCTTTCACTAGGTATAGGTATATCAGAAACTATCCTTTCAGCTCTGCTCAGTTATTTGAAATTTTCTGAGAATCAGTTTCTGGTCCTTGGGTAGAACCACTGATCTTGCCCTCACTCTTGGTGATGAGACCCTAGGACAGCCGTGGGCAAACTACGGCCTGCAGGCCGGATCGGCCCGTTTGAAATGAATAAAACTAAAAAAAAACAACAAAACACCGTACCCTTTTATGTAATGATGTTTACTTTGATTTTATATTAGTTCACACAAACACTCCATCCATGCTTTTGTTCCAGCCCTCCTGTCCAGTTTAAGAACCCATTGTGGCCCTCGAGTCAAAAAGTTTGCCCACCCCTGCCCTAGGACCTAAGTAGGTACCACATTTGCCAGCACTTCACACAAATACTTTTAGGGCAGGACAAAGTCTTGACTTGTTTGTCCTGGGCATCCAATATGTTGGCTAAATAGAGTAATATACCATTTATAATTTATTTTTGCATCTGTTTCTTATTCGTTTGTGTGAAGTTTCCAACATAGATATCTGGGGATCAGAGAATCACAGAGACGGCTTTCTTATAACTTGCATTTTTTTCTGATTTCTGAAAACTCTAATAAACAATTCCCCTGTAGGTTTTAAAACATGCGTGTGAGGGTGTTAAATGGAAAACAGGTGCTTTAAAAAACCTGTTGCTATTTTTATAAATCTTGTATTTGCTCTTACTTGTGTCTTAGCAACGGATCACAGAAGAAAGCAAAGCATGGAGAGAGTGAGTTACTTGTCAATCATCATGAAGAATGAGCTCATAGCAAACGAGGGGCCGTGCTGGTCAGGCGAGGGAGCCTGAGAGGCACCCAGGGCTCCACATTCTCACCATTCTTATTCTTATTTATTAAAGAGCCCCTCTCATGGGCAGGCACTAGGGCAGGTACCAAGGTTACTGCAAGGAGTGAAGAGACCCCAGTCACTGCCTTTTAGAGAACCTATATTTCGTTTTGGTTTTATACATTTATCTCCCATAGTCTGAATAGAGTTAGAAATTATACCTTTAAAAATGTATCCCTTATTTTGCAGCCATTAAAAATGACTATTTTTAAGAAGCCTATAATAATGTGAAAAATGTTTCCTGGGTTATGTTAAATGAAAACACACACACACACACACACAGAGTTGTGCATGCATTCTGTCCTAAGTAAAACTAAAAACAACAATGTAATTAATCATCCCTTTTAAAAGCATACATACACAAATAAAGCTCACAATAAACAGGCATACAGAAAAGACTAAAAGAAATGTTCGTGGTGTGTTGGTTCACAAACTGGCCCCCTCACATGGAGGGCCAGGAAAGACCTGAGAGAGAGGCAGGCCACTCCAGATTGGTAGGTGGCGGTTTCAATAACCGAGGGAACTTTAATAAACGAGGCTTGTTTTGGGCAACCACATGGCGAGTAGATCTCCACGCCTGCCCATCAGAATCTTAAAAGTTTATATAGAGGCCTTAACTGTGTTCAGTCACATACATCCAGAGGGTCTCAGCAACACCTTCCTCTCTCTAGGCTTTGTCCTTGGAGCAGCCCCACTGCAGGGATGGCAGGCAGAACTGTACATTCCAAGGTCAGGGTGGGGGCGAGCAGCCTCCAATTGCCCATGTCCAGCTCAAAGGTCAGCTGGCGGTCATATCCTCATGGTGCTTGCCTTTGGGTACCGGGATGATGGGTGATTCTTCTGCTTTGTACTTTTATGCATTTTCCATTTTTTGTAGTAATCGGATTATTACTTTTAAAATAGGACACATGCTCATTAAAAGAACATTATTCCTTTTAATCTGTAAAGGCTGTAAGATTTTGCAGAGTCTCTCATTAACATCTACCCAGGATGAGTTAGTCCCTAATCCACTGTCAAGGAAGACTTAAGAAACAAGCACCTGTGGGAGAGAGATGGTGCCAAGAGGGAGGAGGGTGGGAGGGAGACAATCACATTTCAAGTACATGACACTCCCCTCGCTCCTACACAGTTACTCTCCGGGCAGTCTCAGAGCTTGGGGGAGGGGGGGGGGGCTCAGGTCTTCTTTCAGTTGGGGGTAGGATGAAGAAATGAAAATTTAACAAGTGTATTAGACATTGTACTTTGTATTCCATTTTATGGGTGAGGAAATTGAGCGTGGAGGCATTATGGTTTTGCTCATAGAAAGTAAGAGGCGAAGACAGGATTCAAACCTAGGCCCACCTGCCCAGAGAGAAGTGATCTGCTTTCTCGGAGCTTCTAGAAATGCCCCTCAGACTTTTGGGGCAGAGCGTCCTGATGTTCTGGTTTGACAACTATGTGCCCAGAGTGGTCAGGGTAGTCCTGATTTAAAAGAAATTTTATTCTTTTTAAGAAAGGACATTTGTTATATATGCAACTAAATGCGACTATAATTGGTAGCTTTGCCAGAATATTTTTCCATCAATTCATGCAGAAATCAGAAAAATCCTCTCCCAAACCACATGCCTAGTTCTGATTCAGAAAAGAGGGCCACTTTGGGTTGCAAAGGCAAAGCAGAGAATGAATTGGGGTCCAAGACATTTTCCCAAGGGGGAAGACATATTTACAGGAACTACTTTGAATATACACTTATATATATATATATATACACACACACACACACACATATATATATACATATATATATATATATATGTTATATATTTCATTTCAATTCAAGATTTGTGCTGAAGTCTCTTAGTTCTTGTAATCTTAAGATAGTCATGGGACCTCTAGGATTTGCTGGGCTGTGAGGTTAGAATTCTGGTAAGCTTGAGAGCTATTTTCCAAGGTTTGTCTTCTAAGAAGCAGGCTGAAGAATGCTCCAGCTAGCATGTTGATTACTATTTTCTTTCTCAACCTAGAGGCCACGGAGATTACTGATCACTGTATTGGAGACTCTTTTATTTACCACTGCCCCTGGTTTGCTGTGAGCTCATGGAATCAAGGAAGGCCGAGTCAGTAGGTTCTGTGTTTGAACATCCAGAGGTTACACAGCACTGGGTGGTTGGTAAACTATTATACTTTTTATTTAGGGGATTTCAACAAAATAGCTGTTTAAGCACACTCAATGAGGGTCAGTCTGGAAACTAGGGTGCCAGAAGTCCTTTTAAACTCCTGTTGTTAGGACATCTGAAACCACCATAGCACCAAACACTTGGATAATAAGAGTTAAGGAGGAAGCAAAAGCTGCCTGGGTAAATGTTTCTTTTTCTTCTTCTTTTTTCTTTTTTAAATAAGAAGGAAACTCAATCAAACTTTTGCATAAAAATATGATACAGTTCTACTGCTTAGCTTTTAATGATAGCATGGAATTCTAAGTAAGCATGGATGAAATACAACTTGTCAGCACAAAAATACCGCCTGTCATAGTCATTTGTGTATAAAATATGACCCGCAGGTTTGAACCATATGGTTACATGAGTTCTAATTTACGTGGCATCTTCTTAAGTCAGCAGGATGCGTCCTGGCCTGCCCGTGGGAGGTGGAGTCAGCACCTCGCCCAGTGAAGTGCAAAGGGCTCCCCGGGGTGCAGGCCAGTTTGGGCTGCTGCAGCCTAGATGGGAGATCTACAAGGCCAGTGGCACCTCCTGGGGACACTTAGGACCCTTTCACACATTGGCATGGCTGGCCAGGCTGGCCCTGTAACCAGCTTGCAAAGGCAGACATGCGAAATTGAAAATTATTAAACATCACAGCTTGTGACTTAGGCGCTCCTCCTGTTCCCACTGGGGGGAAAAGTAACAGGATCCCCTGTAGACACGATGGGGAGAGCGGACATTTGGATGCCATTTTAAAGCAATGTTTAATGAAGTGAGAAAATGCACTCGCAGCGTTGTGCTTCGTGGCCCATAGACGCACGCCCAGAAGCGCACAATGGACACATTCTGTGATTTAGACGCGAATTGGAAAAGCCAAGGAAATGCCATTGAAATAAAAATCAGACTCGAAAGCCTAAGCTGAGCCAGAAACAGATGTACTTTTTGCTACTTAAAAAAGAAATTCTGTCCTCTCCCCTTTCCCCCCTCAAGCTGTGCCCTGTCACTATCTTAAGATGACCTTTCCATCGGGTCTCTCTGAGATGCTTTCAGTCAACTGTTAGAGCAAGTGACTCTTGACCTTTCTGCAAATTCTTGGGGAGCCCCAGGGTTCTCTGGCTGCCCTCTGGGTGGTCCCCCAAAGACCTTGCTGCAGATGTCTGCTCTTGATAAGTCCAGAGAGCAAAGGTGGGAGGGGACCCATCCGGGGCTCTGCTGGAGGGTGGAGGGCCAGAACAGCTGCTCCTGCTGGGAGGCTGTGGGCTTGGGCTCTTTGTTTCTTGGCAGGTGTGGGGGAGGCGACTCTTGCTTTCTGAGGATTCCTTTTTCACTGCCACTGTCAGCTAACAATGAAATCTTTTTAGTGTTGACATTCTGCTAAAGGATACTATCAGCATTAAGACGCCAAATAAGGCTCAGATATTCATTCTAAGTAATTCTCAAAATGGAGATTGTTTATTCCTGTTGCTTTGGAAGAATAAACAGAGCAGCCTTCCTAAGAAGGAATGCATGTTTGGCAGATAGGAAAGGGGAATGACCGGTTACGTACAAGTGTAGCAAAATCAACCCAGATAAAACATCATCACTACAGAGAAGAGACAGATCTTTTATTGAGTAGCTACTAAGCACCAGGTACCGAGCCCAGCACTTTCCAGTATGTGTGGCCTCATCTAGTCTTCACCACAGCTCGGTGAAAGTCCTATTATGCTCCTGTCTTAAAGGTAACGAAACTGAAGTTCAGAGATTCAGTTGCCTGCACTTGGGCACAGAGCTACTGCTGAACCAAACTCAGATCTGTCTGAATCTGCAGCCCTGCCCTTTCTGTCAGATGCCATAGTTACAGCTGGGCCGTGCTGAGTCCTACACGGGAGAGTTTTCTGGACAAAGAAGTTCATCCCTTTCTGGACACTCTAAGTGGGTCCTGCTCGCCTGCAGGTGACCATGCTCGCCCAGGTCAGTGGATTCGTCCTCAGGACCCATCAGCCCCCACTCGACTGTCTGCTCCCCTCTTTTCAGCTCTCAGGGTTCTTGGTTCTCCAGCTCCTCCTTCCGGTTGTTTGGAGTCTGTGTCTTCGCTACTGTTCTCTGTGTCTGGGTCCCAACAACCTAGGGACTTCCTCTCTGGTGCTGACCGTCCTGGGTGTCTGCTCCCGGGTCTCTCGTGCGGCCACGATGGGCAGGTGGTCCTGGAGGCAGCTGCCTGGCCTCGCTTGTCAGTGGGAGCACGGGACCGCCCTTACCTGCGCCAGAGCTTTAGTGCAATAATTCCCCTTTTAAGTAGAACTATCCTGACGGTACAATACTACATGTTTCTGTTTTCTCAAGTAGTGAGACTAAACATTACTTAATATGGCAAAGCTGTTGGGCCACTGAAAAGGTCAAGACCGAACCTCTCTTGGCAGTTCTATTGTGTTTGTTTGTTTACCTGTTTCTGGCGTTTGCAGTTAAGGCTGGTGTTCTCCCCTCCTCCTCCCCAATCGGTGTAGCCTCTTTTTTTTTTTTTTTTTTTAAAGAACATCTTAAACGTTTAATCCTTTCTTTACAGGTTACCTAAGATCACTTTTGATTAAGAAAACTGTAGAAAGTTAGTAACTGCCACAAGCAAACGCCGGTTGGTGGCGCCGTCCGTTTCCCACGGAGCCCTGCTTTGCGGGGTGTCGGCAGGGCCCGGGGTCTCTCCCACTCGCTGGACTCCGTCGCGGCAGGTTTAGTCCACGGGCCGCTTCTCCCCGTATTTCTTGGTGAACTCCTCCGCGTTCGTCCAGAACTGCTCCCGGTCCTTGGCGTACTCCTCGGCCAGGTCGGCGCGAAGCGGGTGCTCCGGCTGGGGGTCGTTGACCAGCGCAATGAGGGCCTGGACCACCTGGTGGGTTTTCGTCGCTGGCTTCCAGTTTTCGGCGCTGATCACTGGCAGGCAGACCTGGCCCTTGTCATCGACGTTGGGGTGGTAGATCTTCGTCTTAAAGGTGACCTTCGGCGGCTTGAATGGGTATCCTGCGGGAAAGTTGATTTCGATTCTGAAGGCCCCCTTGTCATAGGGAGGGTTGTCAGGAACGATGAGCCCTTGCCAAGTCAGTACATTGGCGTCATCAACCTGGATGTTACGGAAGTTTTTCATTCCGCGTTTGCGGATTTCTTCCAGCTCCTTCACCAGCCTCCTGCTGGCCGCCATCTTGGATCTGGCACTGCTTTCCCAGGGTGCATCATGGCTGGGCGGCTGGATCCCCCCCCTCACCCCCAGCACTTCCGGAGCGGCCTCTGCACTTCCGGGGGCGGGGCCAGGGTAGCTTTTTATGCACAATTGTCTTAGTTTAACCCAAGGTATGAAGGGCATGGGCTTCTGTGGTCTTTTTATTTGATTGATTGATTGATTGATTGATTGGAGAACTCCTTTGCTTACTGGACTCTGTTCTCTGTTCTGCATGATGAACGTTGCTTGAAGTGGGTAGTATATTGTCAATTAAAAGCCCTACCTTGAGGAATAGATTACTGGTTCTCAACCTTTTTGTCACCCAAAAGCACTTTATTATTTTCTTTTCTCATGCATGCAGTGTTTTGAAAGATTTGGTCTGCACATTGCATTTGTTTTCCCCATTATGCTATATTGATTTCCCAGAGACACAGTTACTTAAGTGGCAGAGTGAGATTTGAACTCCAGTCTGTCAGCCAAAACCTGAGCTCTTGGCCCCTAGGCCAATGTGAGGTAAGCATTAGGTTGAACCACATGCAATTGCCAGTGTTTATTTTTGACCTGCAAAAATGGCAATTTCATATACCAAACAATACTATTAGACGTAACTAATACAATTTCAGACAGAACCAATGCTTGACATGTCAGTTGGCCTGGGTAGGAAAACACACAACTTCTGGGAAGACTTTTGTAATAATGGCAATAATTCCAGCACTACATCCCCTGCCATGGGCCCTTCTCCCCATCTTCCCTGCTCTACTCAATCCGTAGATTCCCACAGGCTCCTTAGGATGGGGACATTAGCTTGAGAAACATTAAATTAGGTACAAAACATGAATTCTGTCTGATGTGGTTTTTTAAAAAACTTAGCAGTAGTTGCATATAGTGTTCAAATAGGATTCAAATTCACTTATATGTTGTCTAGTTCTTTGTCCCCAGTCATGGAGAGGAGACACTTTGAAGAAAAAAGGGAGAGCATACGATTGGAGGAAAAACCTCATGACTGGGATTGTGTCCACTCTGAGTGAAGACTGAGATTTTTTTTTTTTAATCTTTAAATTCTTTATTAGTTAAGGAATTAAAAATGTGTTCTCATTCCCCTCATAAGACTGAGATTTCTTATCATTTCTAACTATCTGAAGTGTTCTTGTATAGAATTCATTAATTCGTCCTCGTCCTCGTCGTTGTCATCATCATCATCATCATCATCATCACAATAGCTAATATTTATTTGTTTTATAGCTTACAAAGATCTCTTAATAGATTGGATTGTCCTAATGTTCCTATGAGACAGATATTATTTTGCAAATAAGGAAACTGAGTGAAGCTCAAGTTCTTGGTAGTGGGATCTTTGACCCTAAAATAAAGCTGACCGACAGGCCTATCTGCAAAGATGGAAATGTTCTATGTCTGTGCTGTTCAGTATGGTAGCCACTGCCACCTGTGGCTGTTCAGCACTGGCAATGTGGTTCACAAAACTGAATTTCAGGTTGGAATACTTACTTGTGGTTAGGGTCCACTGGATTAGACAGTGTGGCTCTAATTTGTATTCTTTGCTTTGCCACTTTTTCTCAGATTATGAAGACTGAAAGAGAGGGAAGGAACACAACATTTTGAAGGATACAACATTTTCCCAGCACTGAAAGGAGTTGCAAGAAATTACACATAAACTTTGCACAATTTCCTTGTGTGAAGGCTGCTAGATTATGCAATATTCTGATTTATCTGGGATTCTTAACTATATTGTCCCCCAACACCTCCAGGACAGGCTAACTCTCCAGACAACATGGTCATACGACAAACATGTCTAATTCCTACTCTGTTTGGTCTGAATTTTGTTAATCTGCTAACTGGTTAGTACCCATTGTGAAACAGCTTTTATCTGGAGGTTCTTATGAATTTAGTCTAAGCCTAAATTGCATTTTCCAACCCCCCTCAGTGTGCTCTTGAAATAGAGTCTGTTCACAGTAGAGGTTTTGTTTCTTGAGTATCATGCTATGGGGTCAGATAATTTGCTTTAAAATTTTTTGTGTGATCAGATATTTATCATCATTTGCTGCAGCCTAAACTTTGAGAAATTTTTGTAAGTTTTCTTTCTGCAATAGACAAAAATACCTTTTGTTGTCCAACAAACAATGATTTCTTATGGCTTCATAAAAAACAATTTTAAAATATTTTGTTAAATTTCACTTTACCCACTGATGCATCTAATTATTCCCTTGTCACTAAAATCTCTCAACATTGCCAAGAAACCTTCTTGCTTTTCTACACTCTTCCTTCAGTGATGATAAGTGAAAAAAAAAGAATTAGAAAAACTTAAAAATAAAACTTAAAAAGGAGGATAGGTATGTGTACGTGATTCTCCTAAAATTTATGTATTTATTTCAAAATAAAATTTTACTAGGCTTTACAAAAGAATTCATACTATTTAGAAAATTCAGAAATAATTATCTCAAGGCTTTTTTTGAATGAGTCAAATTTAAAATTTTGTTTGAAAAACTGATATAAGGTGAGCAACTCTTTATTTAGTAAAATAAAGACAATTTTAAAAAGAGGGAAAGAAAGTGAACATTTTCTATCATCACTTCTTAGAAGAAAGGATATCATAATACCAAAACTATTGGGAGACAATCTCATAATAAAGAATAGCCATTTAAAGTGAATAAATTTAGCTGTGTAACAATCATTGCAATTTCTTCTTTTTCTCATTTTGACCCAGATTTGGGAATATGTCAGGCTGGAAGCCATTTGTAGTCAATAAGTAGAAGAAAATAAAAATCCTCGTGAATCCAATCAGCATGCTTTTCAATTATTTCATTGCACTTTAGTGGAATAGTTATGACTATGTCTTTGAAAGATGAGATCTGCATTTTTGTTGGTATTTCCTGCCACTCCCTGCCTTGTCTGTCTCCCTTTCTGTAGTGTTTGCAAAGCCTGCCTAAAGGCAAAGCAAGTGACATTCTATCATCACAATCTTTAGAACTCTTGTTGCCGATCCTTAAAAAATATTTGTTAATCCAGCCAAAACAAGATGGGAGATAATGAATGGAAAATGTGTGACATTCAAAGCTGGCCAACAACAGTTACTAAGGTGGGGGGGGGGGCGAGGGGGGCGGCAGGGGGCGGGGATTATGGTATACTAGTTAAGAGCTAGGGGGTTGGAACCTGCTGGTATCCATTTCCTAGCTGGGTAAGGTTCTGAGCATCAGTTTTCTCATCAGTAAAATGGGGAAACCTGTGTCTTCCCACCTATTCAAGTTGTTGTGAAGAGTGAATGTCAGTTGATTAAATGTCAGGATCTGGTCCATGGTAAGGGCTCAGTGAATGGCAGCCATTACTTTTATCTGCAAGACACTGGGTGAGGGGTGGAAGGTAAAGGGGCTTTTGTGTTTCTCATTGTTTGAGGCATATTGTCACTGCTCACTAGGTATCAATACTAATCATTATAGAAAGTGGGTGGATGCTCTTTAGAAAAGGCATGAAGGGTCTGTGCAGGGCAAATGTCAGACTCTTTGATGTGCTACTGGGTCATAGCTGGTTTCTTAGAAACCCTGATGGACTCAAATTTGCCTCCTGTTGAATGTCGATCTTCTCTGAGACATGGGATCTGGGAGGGAGAAGTTGAGAGAAAGCTCAAGTGTGGGTGGGACTCCCTGCAGAAAAAGCTGCCCAAGGAATGCAGGGGGCTGGGACCCAGATCATCAATGGCCTTTTGTGAAGGGGGCCAAGACTGTAGACATTCCCCGAGAGGGCTTAGCTTATAGAGAAGACAAGCTCTAGAAAAAAGTTTGTTGATTAAGGAAAAGCAAAGATATTTTTATTTTCATATTTATTCTGACCTTGTTTCTGTCAAGCGGCATGGGGGCTGGAGCAGGTCATAGGAGGACTACAAAACTCATCTAAATCTATTGGGCTAAGCAGCTGTCACATCTCATGTTTTAAACAAGTGTTACTTTATTTTTTGTTCATCAAAGCTGGCTTGGTTTTGCTAGAGAGCTTTTGTCTTATGGGAGAAGATGATTTTTGCTGCAGGTGATGTTCTTTTCTCCTTTCTTGGCTGTTCTCATTGCTAGGGAAAGGCTCTTAGCAGCCCGCAGGGCCCAGATGGCATTGTCTGATGGAGAAGCATAGGATGACTAAAATGTTGGGGCTACAACTCTGGGAAATTATTTAATATCCCTAAGCTTTATTTCCCCCGTTATTAAAGTGGGGATAATATTCATACCTAGCTTAGGAGGCATTTGTGAAGAATAAATGTGATAACACTGGCAAAAAACTGGGCACAAGGCCTGAACATAGGCAGCCCGAGGCAATGTTGATAGTTTGATTGCTGCAGGTGAGGTAGAACCAGGCTCAATGGTTCACAGTTGATGTGGCTGACTTCTGAGCTTTGGACAACGCCAGCCCATTTCCTTCCATGATTGAGTCATGCTTTATTTGGAGCCTAAGTCCAGTCTCCCACAGTTGTAGGAACTGAAGGTGAAATGAGGCAAAGGTGCTCAAAAATAGTAACACAATTCAAGAAAACAAGGCCTGTTGATAAGTGGCGTCTTTGAATTCTCTGAGCGTGGCAATAGGTTGTGTTGCATCCTCCACATTTGCACCTTTGTGTTGAACACTCCTTAGACGGGTGGTTAGGCTCCGACATGCGTTCTGTGGCTGCGCAACAGAGTTTTGTGTTGTGTTGTATTTTTGGTTTTCCTGTTTAAAGCGAATCACTCCACTAACGGGACACAGTGTACAACTTTCAATCTAGTGAGTGTTCTGTTCTCTACGTGCCTCTCAAGCTGGCTGTGTATCAGAAAAAAGTCAGGGCCATGGCTGTCAAAGGATTTCAGACCTTTACCTTGGGATGACTTGGTGGATCTGGGCTGGGGCCTAGAAGGCCCATTTTTATTATCCATCGTGGCGTAAGCAGTTAGACAAACATGAGCAGAGCAAGGATGATGGGCCAGGTAGAGAAAGTCACCAGGATGGAAAGCCTAGCAATGGATAATCAATTGTAGGGTGGGACCTCGCCCTCGGGTGACTTTTCCTCCCCTAGCATATCGCTGGTCAAGAGGTTTGGACCCCCTGACCTTTCCTCCATAACATCTATGCCTCAGTTTCAGCTCCAGGCCCAGATGAGCAATAAAACCAGCCACAGCTGATGTCCGGACCAGCTGCATTGAATAATGTCCCCCACCCCCAAACCCCCTGCCCTGGTGCAGGCTAATCAATCAGTAGAGACCACAACCCTGAATGAACACACCTAGAAAACTGCTGAATATTCTGTTGAGATCTTCTTGCACCTCCCCTAAAACCTCCTCCCTTAAAACCCTTAGGATGGAGGACCTAGTGCGCTCTCCTTCCAGGGAACTTGCCCATGCCTGTCCCTTTCCTGGCCTTCCTCCCTCTGCCCCTCCCCATGCATTACCACTACCTTCCTTACTCTCAAGCTCCAAGGGTCCTTTCTTTACCTCCATAACTTGTTTCTTAAGCCCATTTCTTCTAGGAATTACTTCTTCCATCTCTGTAATTTACCAAATAAATGTTCTCTTACAATTTGGGTCTGGACTTTGAATTCTTTCCAAGCCAGAACCCAAGTATGGAGGTTGCTGAACCCAAGTTTGGTCTGACCCCACTGGTCAGACATATGGTACCGTTCTTACTGCCTACAACACTGGGAGATTCTGATGGAGCCAGTTCATGGACCAGCACTTAGGAGCTGCTCTATCAATGGAAACCACACACACACACACACACACACACACACACACACACACACGCACGCACACACACACACGCACACACGCACGCTGCTGCTCTCCAGCAGGTAATAAATCCCTCCCTGGGATCAGAAGCTCAGGGCCTCCCTCTCCCATAGGAGACAGCCCTCCAGAAGATTTTGAAAGATAGGAAGATTTTGAATGATAAGAAGCCAAGCCTGGTCAAATTCCCAGGAATGGAATTTAACAGTGACTGATCACTCATCATCTGCTATTTGAGCACCATAATAAAGACAAATGGGAACTTGGGCAAGGATCTCCCTATAACTCACCCAAGGCAGTCAGTGCATTGTGGACCACAGGGTGGGCTGCCGGGCCCCGAGAAGGGCTGCTGCTGCTAGTTAATAGGTACGCACCGAGCTCATAAAACGTTTTATTAAATGACAAAATTCTAAACATTATACAGGGTCCTATCTTGTGGTCCGTTTGCTGACTACATTCCCAGATGACTTTAATGAGCAAATGGCAGCCATTAAAAGGGCAGTCATTTTGCAAAGAAAATAGCTCCCCAGAAGAGGAGAAGGAAACCACCGAGCTGCTACTGTGCTGACAGTTGTCCCAGGAGCTCCCTTCTCCTGCCCCCGCCTCGCTGCTGGAAGAAGGTCTGCTGTTCGGAGACACGCTTGCTCCCATCCGGCCCATCCCCCTGTGTCCCAGGGACACTGCTGGCCGCGGCTCTTCAGTGCCCAGCCTTACTGACCTGGGAGCAGTGGAGAAAACAACACCCTTGTGTGCGCTTTGCTTAATCAAGAAAACCTTTCTTATTAACCATGGGGGAAGAATGAATTTGTTTTTCCATTTTGGTACGGTGGCCCCCGCCTTATCCACAATTTCACTTTCCATAGTCTTAGTTACTAGCGGTCAACCACGGTCTGATAATATTAAATGGAAAATTCCAGAAAGAAATAATTTATGTTTTAAACTGCGCACCATTCTGAGTAGCATAGTGTAATCTCATGCTGTCCTGTTCCGTCCCCCGGGGCTGTGAAATCATCTTTGTCCAGCGTATCCACTCTGCGTGTGCCACCTGCCCATTGGTTGCTTAGTATCCATCTGGATTATCAGAAAGAGGGAGAAAGCCCACATTCACATAACTTGTATTGCAGTATATTGTTCTCTTTCATTACTATTGTTGTTAATCTCTTACAGTGCTTAATTTAGAAATTTAACGTTATCATAGGTATGTATGTACCTGGATAGGAAAAAACATAGTGCGTGTAGGGTTTAGTATTGTCTGCGATTTCAGGCATCCACTGGGGGGCTTGGGATGTATTCCCCTCAGATAAAGGGGGACGGCCGTATAGAGACCTCAGCTTTCTTTCCAAGAGACTATACTGTAAGCAATAACCACTTGGCTCTACTAAGGCATCACACTGTAACCTCTTGTTTATGTGAGAGGTCACTGGACTTTTTGCTGTGTTTTGCCCTCAGAAAAAGCTCTGTTTCCTGCAGACCAAAGGGGCAGTTTCTGAGTGCTCATTCGGTGCCCCGACATGCTCCTGACATGGTTCTCACTGTCTTAACGTTTGCGCTTGGGAGGCAGCATCCTGAATATTTCTTTGCAGTGCACAGCACCGTGCAAGAGTCCTTCTCGCTCCTGTACTGACCTGTGCTAAATACGGTGTTCTAGAATGCTCGCCACCATGGATCCCTAAGTCAACTTTCAACTAACAAAAACAAAATTCATTACGTTAATGATGTTTATGTCAGCACCATCCGCGGGAGCTCTCTGTGATGATGGACGCGTTTACCATCTTATCTGCTCCAACCTGTACGAGCTGCATGTGGTTACCGAGCACCTGAAATGTGGCTGTGGTGACTGAGGAACTGAATCTTATTTAGTTCTTTTTAGACCTTATTATTTCTTAGGGCAGTTTTAGGTTCACAGCCAATTAAGAGGAAGATACCGAGATTTCCTACATACCTGACTCATGGGCGGCCTCCCCCATGATTGACATCCCCCACCAGAGTGGAACAGCATTAGCACCTAAGTCCCTAGTTTACGTGAAGGTTCACTCTTGGTGTTGTACACTCTGTGGGTTCGGACAAATGTATAATGACACATATCCATCATCATGATGTCATACCGAGCATTGTCACTGCCCTGAAAGTCCTCTGTGCTCCGCCTACTCCTCTCCCCCACACCCTAGTCCCTGGCAGCCCCTGATCACTTCACTATCTCCACAGTCTTGCATTTTCTAGAATGTCAGTTGAAACCACACAATACGTAGTCTTTTCAGATTGGCTTCTTTCACTTAGTGATAGGTATTTAAGTCTCCTGCGGAGAGTAAGAATAATTCCATACAAAGTAGAGAAATATCCAATTAAGTGACAACCTTTGTAATAAAAACTTATTTAAATTTTTAAAAAAATACCTCTGAGAGGCAACCATGTCTTTTCATGACTAGATAGCTCATTATTTTAATGCTGAATGATATTTTATTATCTGGATAAACCACAGTTTATTTAGCTACTTACCTATTAAAGGTTATTTGATTGCTTCCAAGTTTTGGCAAGTACAGGTAAAGCTGCTATAAACATCCATGTGCAGGTTTTTTGTGTGGACGTAAGTTTTCAGATTCTTTGGGTAAATATGAAGGAGTGCGATTGCTGGATCATATTGTGATTTAATTTGATTAATTAAAATTTAAATCGAAAGAGCCAGATGTGGCTAATGGCTACTGTATTGGGCAGCACATTATACATACCAAAGCCTTTTCCAGGAACAATTTGAAGCAAACTAGGACAAGATAGTATAACATTAAAAGAAGGATAAATAGGAGGAAGAAAAGCAGGAATGAGGCAACACAGAGCCAAAAAGAAGGCTCAAAATAGATACCAGAGTAATCTACCTGCTTAATGAATGGACTGGCCCTGAGTTAGACTCTATGTTTCCTAATGGAGACACATTTAAAAAAGAAAGCTAGTCAATTACCCAAATGAGGATGCCCAAGAGCCACAAACCAACCGTTTAGGAGAATTACAATGTAGTTCTAGGTTAAGCAAGACTTCTCCCAAAGCATTCCTATTTCATCGTGTTGTTTTCCTGCTTAAAACCCTCCAGTACTTCCTAATGTCCTTCGCATAAAACCCACAGTTCTTACCAATCAGAGCTCTTAGTTGTGAACTCTTGGTGATTTAAGCAGCAAAGAAAGCCACTGACAAAATATTGTAATAACTATGTATGGTGCCAAGTGGATACTAGAATTATTGGGTGGGTGGGCCATTTTGTAAGTTATATAAATGTCTAACCACCATGTTGTACACCTGAAACTAATATAAAATAATATTGAATGTCACCCTGTAATTGAAAAAAACAACATACCTACCTTTGCTGCATTCATAAAAAAAAAAGTCATTGATAGGGCACGGGAGTGGGAAGCATAGAAACCTCAACCAGGGAGGCTGCAGGAGCTGCTTAGAAAGTAGCCGGGAGGAAGGAAAGACAGGTGGAGCCAGGACCACAGACGCCACACCACCAGCCAGTTAGTGAGATACTGTTCCTGCCACGGAAGGACATTTCAGGCCACTGTGTGTGACCATCCTCCCTTCTATGAGATGCTGGACCCTACTCTGAAACTGTGGCCTTTGTTGTCCTCTGGAAACCACAGCATTTGACATACGGTCACGTGAACACTTGGCTCTACAAGCCACAAGTGAAAACTGGCCTTGTCAATGCGTGTTCATGCCAGACCAAGGACACGATGGTCCCTTTACATCCCGGAGATGGTTATGGTGATTTAAGGGGAACTCCTATATGTGGAGGGATATGTTTTCACTCAGAAGAGGGCTGGGCAAGGATGAGGACGCTGGGCCATCGGGGTTCGTTTTTGGTCCAGGTGTAACTCTGCTTCTGCCTGAAGAACGCCTTAATGCTCTTGATTGTAATGTGTTCTTTGTTCCTAAGACCATCACTTCCACCCATCATCAGTTTGGGTAACTGTAGATCATGAGACAGATTTGGGAAACAGTCACACCAGAACTGAACATCTTATTTTATGAGTGAAATCAATATTCTAACGAATAAGTAGAGGGAAAGAATTGTTTCCTCTGAGGAAACTTAATACAAAATGGAAGTGGAGTGGACGAGCCAGTATAGACTCAGTTCTCAATCATTTGTAAGGAACTACCATGTTCCAGTCAGAGTGATATACTAGGGATACAAGTTAAATAAGGTGGACAATCCAGGAGCCCATTGGCCAGTAAATAATACTAAGTAATAAAACTAAAGATTTGGAAAAATTTCTTTAGAATTCAGCGGAGGAGCACCCAACTTAACCTAGGAAGTGTGAGTGAACCCGATGGATGATGGTACAACAGACCCATGTCTTTCAAAAGAATGAAAAGTAAGACACAGGCAGAGGGAGAGGGATTCCAAACAGAACATCTCAAGTGAGTGAGCTCTGAGCAGTTCCAAGGGACTGGTCCAGAAAGTGCCAAGTTGGAGAGGATGAAGAGGAAGTGATGTGGTCGGAACCGCCAAGTTTTCTGAAGAAACAAACATGGCAGCGATGTGTGAGGTCTCAGACTGGTTGGAGACCTGTAAAACAGGCTGACAATAAGCTCACTTATAGGGGTCGAAAACAAGATGCTTGTCACATACATCAAGCTCATTCAGACAAGCATCAGGGGGAACCAAGAGACTTAAGTCCAAGCAATATTGTTAATACTCTCCATCAAATGTTGGACCAAGGCCAGAGAGAGTGTTCTCTGCCATAAATTTTTTCCCTCGGATTTTATCCTGAGTGATCTATAAAGCTTAGGGCTGTCTGTTGAGAAACACTCTTTAAACCAGAAGCAACTGACATTTTGGTCTTATAGAAGCTGAGTCTGTATGGCTCCAATCAGAGAGGAATGGAACTTACTTTTATTCAACAGAGTATCTTTGTTGGAGAGATTACAAAGCCCGCTACAAACATTAAGTCATTGAGCCTTCCTCTTTGCCTGGAAAAATGGACTCAATCGGCCCAGGCATAAATCAATTCTCTTGCTTGACATGGCAAAGAAGCACTGATTTGGGAATTGAGCTTAAAGGGTCTGGAGATACCCATCAGTCACAGCCAGGCGCTTTTCTAAAGACTGGCCTAGCAGGGATTGTCTTCTTTAACACACTGGGGTTTATCAGCCTGCAGTAGTCATTCAGGAATGCAGCAAGAATTTAGGGAGGCTCAGCCCCAGACAGTGTGGGCCCAGAGGGTCACCGTGACCAACAAGACAGAGCCGGTCCCTGCTGTCAGGCTGTGGGACTTGACCATAATCAGATCATAAGCAGGAGGATGTTGGGTGTGATTCATGCATGAGGGCTCTCTATTAGGAACACGGACAGAGAATGGCTGGTGGGGAGTGGTCAGGAAGGTGTCTCTGAGGAAGTGACGCTGGGCAGAGACTCCAATGATAAGGAGGCAGCCATGGAAAGACCCAGGGGAGGAAAGAGCAAAGTCCTTGAGAAGGAATTCGATTGGCAACTTCACCAAGGGCTGTGGTGATTCTGGCTGAGGGCTCTGAACTCAGTTTGTCCTGGTTTGATCCCAGCTCTGCCACTTGCAAGAATTAGGATTTGGGGCATGTTATTTAACCGCTCCAAACTTTCTTTTTTCCACTGTAAATTGGGAAATAGTGCAATATCTGCCATGGACGCTTTTATGAGATAAAGCATGTAGAATGCCTGACAAAGAATGAGCTTAAGTAACTGCAGCTCTTGTTCTTCAGGAATGAGGTCAGCAGCAGCAATGAGTGATTGTAGGCAATGAGAACTAGATTTCTCCCTGTGGGAGAAAGGAGTTATAGTCAAGCAATAGGAAGTCACTTTATTTTTATATGTACACAGATGAACAGATACAGAAATAAATATATACAGGCATGTACACATGGCTTAGTGTACATCCATACATATCCAAGCTCCGAGGGCCTTCAAACAGCAACACTTCTCAGCAGTAAACACATCTAGCTCCATATCGTGGTTTTTAAATACCATTCCTCAAGGAAAGGAGCCAGGTGTCCTGGGGAAAATCGCTAATTCTAGAGCTGCAGCAGTGAAAGTCTAAAAGGAGTCTGGAGCATCTTGCGGTGCCAGAATGAAAAGAAATGGTGAAAGAAAGACGGAAGGAAGGAAGAAAGGAGGGAAGGAAGGGAGGGAGGGAGGGAGGGAGGGAGGGAGGAAGGCAGTCACAAGAATATGAGCTCTAACCTGAAAGAGTTTTCAATGACTGAAGCTGGAAATTCGAGCAGCAAAATAAATGATAGTATTGACTTATAGACCCAAGAATAAAATAAATACCTATGAATTCACACTGATATAAATACATAATTAAATCGATAAATACATGAGGGTGAAGGGACAACTCTTCCTCAGAGAGGAATTCCGATTAATACATGTAGAAGAAATAAGGGGAATGAAAAAAAAAATCACCGTTAGAACACCACAGTAGTAATTGCAGCAGGCAGACCCAGGGAGGAATGCTAGAAATAATGGGCAAAACTTGAAAGAGATACCTTCCTCACCTCCCATATCTTCCTCAAAAGGTTCATTTCTGAGGTGGTTTTAAAATGTGTCTGCAAATGCTCTGATAAGCCTGCCCCTAGGAATCGGAGTTTAGTTCTTCTCCCCTTGAATGTAGTCTGGACTTAGTGATTTGCTTCTAAAGAAAAAAGGAAATTGGATGGAGGGTATATGAGAACTTTATGGTATTTTCAACTTTTTCAAAGTCTAAAATAACCTTTAAAATAAAAATTTTAAGAAAGAATAAAGGGGAGCAGTGGGGCCGAGAGTGAACTGAATTCTCATGGCAGGCACTTGGTAGTGAGTGTCTAGAATGAGTAAATCCGGGCACATGATTGTCAGCGTAGTTTTGAGTGCTACATGGGTAACTATTTGAAGAAACAGCTAAAGGAACTAAAAGTGCTTGCTCCTGGGGAACAGGCCTGGAGTGGAGGAACAGTGGAACTGTGGGCTGCTATTAATTCCAGGCCTTTTAAAAAACTTACCCCTAAACTTGCAAAAACAATACAAAGATTTTTCCAAGTCATCTTACATAACCATGGTACAATAATCTAAAACCGGGCCATTGACACTGATAGAACATTATTAACCATTTACAGATGAACTATAAGCCACTATCAATTAAACGACAATTTTTTTTTTGTTCTGCGAATGTCCTTTGGTCTGGTCCAGGCGATCTACAACCTCACACCGCACGTGTCCATTATCATCTCTTGTCACTGCCCCCCAGCCTGACACCCTTCCTCAGGCTTCCTCTGTCTTTCAAGACTTTCGAACAGTCCTGGCTGGTTATTTCGTGGAATATTTCTGGGTCTGGGTTCTTCCGAATTTGAGCTTCGTCTGATGTTTTATGCTTTTCTGATCACGTGCACATTGCTCTTGCTCAAAATAAAAACTGCATAATCCAAACAACACCTCTCCCCAACCCCCACAATGGACATTACCTGGGTGATCTTTTCTGACATGAAATATACTCCCCTTCAAGAGTTAATTTTTATATATTAAGCCTTGTCAAAGGCTCTTACTGTGGGCTTTGTTTTTTCTCGTCCCATCTTCGGTGGAGGTGAAGAACAAGCCTAATTTCCAGCCCACTCTCAGGATTCAAGCCGACAGCAAAGAACAGGTCTGCTTCCCTCGGGTTTTGGGAGGAGACCAACTACAGAGTCCCAGCTGGGCTGCGGCCCAGGCAGAGGCGCCTGAGGGTTGTTGAAATGAGGGCAAACCTCCTCATCCAAAGGTTCTGGCAGCCCCTCTGAGGTACCCTTGTCCCCTCCGTTGCTGAGCACTTAGGTGCCGCCTCTTCAGGTCTCTGCCTGTCAAACACTTGCCTTTGGCCAATCTTAGCATCTCACTCTCTCTAACAAAGGGAGGGGAGACCGCTGGCATCTCCAAATGCTCTCTCTCTGCCTTTTGAAGCTTTGAACCACGCTCTGCACGGGCATAAATCAAAGGAGAGTGAGCTTATTCATTTAGCTCGTCAGAAAAAATCCCACTGTCATCATGTCACATACGGGAGTTTATTCTTTTAATAGCTTTATTCTTTTCCCGTTAAGAAGGGAACTGTTCCAAGGCACTCATTCCATACTGTATATTAGCCATTTCATTTTTCACGGAGGGGGAAAAATACCTTTCCGCACATGATTAATACTGCAGTTGAATACCAGGAGAGCCGGCCATGTGCTGGCTTTGGGCCATCCATCAGCAATTTCACATCTGTAATCTAGCCACAGCGAGTCAACGTTAACATCATGAACAAATCATGGCTGGTCTGTGGTCGGAGCAGTTTATGGACCTTGTGTGAGCCGAGCAGGCATGCTCCCCCCGGGATTTGGAAACGAGGATGATCTGAAGTAAGGAGGCCACGCATGAAAAGAGGACCCACAGATTTTTGTCTTTTCAATTCTTGCCAATGGGAGTTTAAAGCCCTGCCCTTTCCCCCTTCCGGGAGATCAGAGAGAGAAGCGAGGCTCCTTTTTTAGAGGCGAGGGGACAGGCATGGTCAGAATGGCGCTGTCTGCAGAATCAGAACCGTGGCATAAATATGCTTTTCCTTTTTCTCTCCCAGGGGTCTGAACTGTGAGTGCACAGCAGCCTCACCGCTCTGCCCCGTGCGCACACTTTCCATCTGACGCTCAGACCTGGTGGACATAGCACACTGTGTCTTGAAGCGAGTGGACTGGGTTCAAGTGCTAGTTCCCAATTTTGCATTTGTCTTTGGATGGGTTGCTGACCCTCTCTGACTCTTCATTTTCTCTGGGATGTTGATATCCACCACTCAGGGCTGGTGTGAGGTTCCAGGGAGCCGTGCTAACTAACAGACGTGCCGGCTCCTGACACATAGTAGGTCCTCTAGGAACATGTGTTTCTGCTCTTCCCTTCCTCTCTCCTCTCCAAAGAGAACAAGGTGTCTCGGCCAGGATTAACCGATCAAGACAACTTTCCTGGAAGTTAGTTGAAGGGCAGATCCTTTAGGGGAACACGAATAGCTTTATAAATTGCTTTCAAAAGTCACACCAAATCCTTCAGTCAGTTTTAAAGGAACTGTTTACCGCTGCATATGGCAGTCATTATTTGGAATAATAAACCCTCCGAGAATCTGAACATTCATGGGCCAACAGATGGGTCAACCTGCTTCGCAATTTAACAAAGTAATTTATTTCAATCACCGGGACAGGGCATGTGAAGATTACTAATTCAGTTCCCAAGCAAAAGGAGCAAACACCGCGACGTGGCTCAGTTGTGCAGGCTTTATGGAAATGCACACCTGTTCAATTGGTTTTGAGACAGTCTTCATTTCGATTAGCGCTTCCTATTCTTGGAAGGCGTGTAGTAAATTGCCGCAGATTCTTCTGCTGAAACTCACGTGCTAATTGGCGTCAGGATGAGATAAAGATCTCCGTGAAAATTTATGCCATGGCATAGGTAAAATTAAGGTCATCAAAGTCAGCTTTGGAAAGTAAAACAGAAGCACAATCTTATAATAATTGGGTAATGCGTTATTTTTTTTTTCTCCTTGAAGCAGTCTGTGCAGAGTTTAATGGGGAAGAAGAAAAGCCAGGGTCATTTTTTCCTCGTCTTCAAATCTGCTTCCATCTCCCACGTCTTGACTTCATCCCTTTCCATCCGTCCTCACTCAGGAGCCAAAGGGAGAGAGGAAGAGAAGAGGTGGCCAGAGAGCTTCTTGGGAGACGTTCACAGCTGCTCAAAGATGGGACTCAAGGTGTTAAGAAGACCTGGGGTGGCAGTTCTGATCTTGCCCATCTTGTTGCCCCGCTTCCCGACACTGAGTTGGATGGAACGTCTATGATAATGCAGGGAAGCTTCTCACAGAAGATGGCGCCTGGCTCACACGGGAGAGCTGCCATGTGTTGGGTGAGAGGGGTAATGCTATATGAGTGTTTGGCTGCCCCTTTTGAAAGGAAGATCCTTTTCTGTCTTCTATAGTCTTTCTTCACTTTGATGTCTGTGGTTATTACTTCAATATCCCTGACTTCCTTCTTCCTCACCATCCCTCCCCAAACGTTTATTTATTGAGTTGCCTTCCCTCTGCCAGAGGTCAGGCTAGCTACTGGGGCCCCAACCCCACTCCATCCCTCAGGCCGTGTGGAGGTGGGGGGAGGTGGGCACAGATACCACTGGAGGTAAATCCAGGTGATGGGGGGACCCCTAGTAAGAGCTATTAAAAGATGCTTCTATTTTTTTCATCTTTTTATTCAAAGTTTTACAGATGTCTCCTATTTCCCCCCCTCCCATTGGCCCCCTATACCCCACTCTCCAGGACTTCACCACACTATTGTCTGTTTCCATGGGTTATGCATATATGCATACAAATTCTTTGGTTAATCTCCCCCTCCACTCTGCCCCCACCTCTTCCCTCTGAGATTTGTCAGTCTGTTGCATCCTTCCATGTCTCTGGATCTAAAATGCTTCTATTTCTTTAAAAGGTCTCCATGTATATTAGGACAGTCAATAAATATCCCAACAGGGCTGCAAAATTATGGTGCATTTTGCAAGTTTATCAAATTTTCAACATAAATTCAAGAACCTTACATATAAACTCATTTAGAGGCATTATCAAGAGTCTCAGTTTGAGAAATTTCATGAATGTAAGGCCTGGGCCCAGTGGCCCTTCCCATCTTCCCAACCCCGGGCCCTGCCTCTTCCAAGTACTTTTAGCTCAAAATGCCTCCAACTCATTTTTTCACCTTCCCCTCAATCACCAAATCAATGCTTCCTCCCAAAGTTCCTCTTGCTGTGAATGGCAGCATCATATTGTCACTCCCCTAGCACTCCTCTCTGGTCATCATTCCTCCAAATCTGACCAGTTAGCAGGAGCTGTGGGCCCAATGTCC
This sequence comes from Myotis nattereri, assembly GCF_964212035.1. Taxonomy (NCBI): domain Eukaryota; kingdom Metazoa; phylum Chordata; class Mammalia; order Chiroptera; family Vespertilionidae; genus Myotis; species Myotis nattereri. The sequence continues at coordinate 61,114,691 of NC_138086.1, read as the reverse complement.
TAGCCTCCTCCTGGCCTGTCCCTCCTCACATCGATTGCCTCAGTTAGGGCCCTGTGGCCATTCACCTGCTTTGATATCAGGCCTTGCTAGAGGTCTCTCCTCTTCCTGACTCTCACACGCACCTTCCATCCCCTCCCCACTTGGCAGATTGATTTTCCTGGTACCCAGACCTCCCCCAGCTCCCTGTTTCCCACAGAATTAAATTAAAACTTGCCAGTCTGCGAATCAAAGCCCTTTCCAGAATAACCACACCCTCCCTTTCCATTCCTGTTTCTTATCCCTCCCTTCACACACTCTAAGCACAAGATAAATAAGAATACGAGGTACTCCTCAAATGCATCTTGGCTTTTCCACCTCTGAGCATTTACAGATGCTGTTCCTAGGCCTGCAAGGCCATCACTGACATTCTGCTTGCTGAAACTCTACCCTTCCTTTAAAGTCCACATCAAATGCTTCAGGAAATCTTCCCCCCGCTCCCTACGCCCCTTGAGCCAGATGCGTAGTTCTCTCTTTTGAACAGGAGCAGCTCTTTGATTTTTTTTCTTTTTTTTTTTTTACTGTCTTATGGAACTTATCTTTTTCTAACTTGCATTCAATTCAATCCCATGCCACAGATATTTAGCAAGCACCTCTTAGGAGCCAGAGATTGTGGTGTGTGCAGGAGATACATAAGATATAGAAGGGCCCTTTCCTCATGGAGTTTAGAGTCTAATGGAGGAGGCTGACAGGTAAATAAATACTCAATTACAACAAGGTAATGAAGTAGGAGTGTATCTGGTGGTAGCACAGAGAAGAGCTGCCTACCCACAGAGCTGGTTAGAAGAAGAAGGTTCAGAGTGGGGAAGGGAGAATCCATGGGCGATGCCCAGTTATTTATATTTTATCTTTTCTAGGTGGACATGCTCTTGAGGAAACTGGCTCGTATCACTGCATCTCCTGTAGGTCTGAGCATCTTGCCTACACATCAGCGCTTAAACAACGTGGGAAGACTTTTCTGTAGAGAACCTAAGTCTTAAATTTGCATGAAGGTCCCTGCTGGAGAAATAAGTCTTGGGAGAAAAGGGAAATAGAATGAAAGGCAAAGAGGATTTTCACCTTCAAAGCCAGCTCTCTTTTCCAGAGCTTGGATTGGGTCACGTGCTGTCCGGTCTCCATAATCGGTCCCATTTTACAACTTTTTCAAAGAAAGACGCAGACTTTGGAGCTGACCTCAGGCAAGAGCGTCTCAAGTCAAAGGGCTTTCCGTGAGTCACCTCAGAAATCCCTCAGGACCTGCAGTGGGCTGATTTTTGTAGGGTCCACAGCAGGGGTTGGATAAGCCAATGCTCAGCACTGAACATGTTGGAATTTGGGAACTATATTGTAATCCTAGAGCATGCTGACTGGGGTCTACAGACTGGCTAGCAGTTGACCAAGCCCTCTTCTTTTCCTTCCTGGGACTGGCCTGCAGTTCTCGCCCACCTCGTGGTTGGATGGATCACATGATTGCGGTCTAGCTCATGGGATGTAGCCGGGTTTAACGGTCATCACTTCTAGTGGCCATGCTCTTCCTCCTGTAACAAAACTCCCTGTTGAAAAATGCAGGATGGAAGCAGTTAGAGTTCCCACACCTCCACGTGGAAGCCGCCTGCCTACTCCGCACACCCACGTTGGACTAGCAGGTGAGCAAGAAAATACCTTCCACTGCGTTAAGCCACTGAGCTTTAGGGTTTGTTTGTTAGAGCAGCTGGTGGAGGCCTAACTAATACACCCACTTTGCACCATGCTCAGAGAAGTGAGGACAGAGAAGCAAAGCCTCCCTACAGTGCTCTATGAAACCCGACGTGCCTGGCGGTGGGTGTGTGCTTGGTCTGCGGGTGCCTTCGGAGGGCCTCTGGCAGCCTTCGCTTCTGGAATTGTTCAATAGTAAGTTTGAAGTTGTTCTGCGTTAACTTTAAAAATCAGTAGTTTGAATGTGGATGCAAATTCCTAATAGCTTTAGCAACTGCAGAAAAATTTCCAGATGGTTCCCAAAGCACGAAAATACTGTACATTGTGTTTTTTTTTTTTTTCTTCAATGGGAAATTATTCGCTGGGCAATAAAACGTTGTTTTTTCAGTAAACAGATTATGTTTCAGCCTGCGGTGTGAACACTTAAGTGGAATGATGCAATATGCCACTTTTTAAAAGAGGGTTTTAAACATGTCAGTACGAACCTTTCAGTCCTCTGTCCCATAAATTCAACTTTTTGAAATGAAATCAACCTGAGCCCTGTGAAAGCTCCTACTACTATATCAAAACCAGTGAAATTTGCCTGTTTATTGCCACCTATGGCATGTGGCAAAGAAACATTCTTTTCACCCGGGACAATTTCTTCAACTTTACACCAAGTGAAATTTAATTGCTTTCACTTCCTGGAATCATTAGGTATTAGTCCTGTAGGAGGCGGGGCCAAGAGGAAAAGCTGAAAAAATACGTCTGTGTTTAATACATTGCACCTTGGAAGTGTATCCTTCCTCCCTCTACTACTGGTTGTGCAGCAACTTTCAGCCGGGGAAGCCACTTTTAGAAAAACTTAGGAGGAAATTTGCAAAGGGGAAAGGATCAGGGATCCTGTTGGGGAGAGGTAAGGTGACACTCAAAACGATAAAGCGTGCCCCAATCACTACTATCAGCCACACAATGGGAACAGCTGATAATTCCAAGTTCATTTTTTGAGTATGTTTTCATCTTCACAAAAAAACCTAGCAGTGCAGTATCAGGTAAGCCAATAGAAACCTGGGCAATCCCCAGCCTGGGCACTGGTTGGTTCACCTCCAGAAAAATCAAAATCGTATGAGCAAAAACTGTATGATCATTTTTGTTCATGTTACAACAGGTTGTTTCACTTTTCAAAGGGATTCATGGGTCCTTTCATATTTAATTATAAATCATATATTAAAGTCCCTTGCGGAGTATTTGAAGAAAGATTATGGTAATTACTTGACAGGCAGGATGAGAAAGGGTAAAATTAAAGGCCCTTGTTAAAGTCGCTGCCAGAAACGAAGACGACCGATCTCTGCACTGGCAACGTGAGACAACGGGAAGATGGGAGCCGTCCGGAATACAACATGTCCTGATCACATGCCTGGTCCCTTTTGGAGATGTCCTCCTTTACTTGTCAGGACCCCCGGCCCATGATAACCTGCAAAATGCTCATTGTAATTGCAAAACAGGACAGTGTCAGTAGCTGGCTGAGACTTGAAGACCCTTCACTCTTTGGAGAACACCAAGGATGAAATATAGAGTTGGAAAATGTACAAAAAAGAAACATATCATGACTTTTTCTTGGGATACATATGAAAAGGGAAAGACACTTAAGTGAGAGCAGCAATTCCTCTGTAGGCAGGAACTTGCATTGTACACATGATGGTTTAGAAATCTTAGTATTTTTTTTTTAAAGACAATTCTTTCCTAATGGATAGCTATAAATGGTGTGTGTGAGTTTAAAAGATGAAGAAAATAATCATTTTCTCCTAAAGAATTTCAAAATGTGGGTAATTTTGGTGCAGAAAACTGAACTTGATTAAAGTCTCTATATTTCACTGTTTGATTACCTGAACTTCCATTTACTTTGAAGGCATATTTTTCAAGAGAGGAGGATAGAAGATATTTCATTTGACTGTTCATTAGCTTGATTTAAAGCTTATAAATATTTAGACCAGTAGTTTTGGGGCCTCCATCTGCACTGTTGAACCAGCCCACACCACCGTTAGGGGAGGGCCTGCCCCCCTGTCGCCACAAATCAACCTAAAAATCCTCAGCTTCTTCATGTTCTCTCCCTTACACACAGCAGATTGTAAAGATTTCTCTCCCTGTGAAATACCGCTTGATATTCACTTCACTGACTTGCCCCCCAATGTAAAGTCTGGTTACAAGGGGATTCTCCTCTAGGGTCTTGAAGTTGATATAAGCCAAACAGACCTGGTTAATTAATGGTTAGAAACTGTTTAAAGGGGGAAGGAGCTAGTTACACATAAAGACATTAGATCTGTTCAATCTAGTAGCACAAGACTACACTCAAAGAGAATGGAACTCAGTATTGGTGTCTTGACTTATGACTGCTTTGAACCCATTAATTTTTGCAGTAATCTCACTGCTCAAAAATTATATTCTTAAAAGAAAGCCATGGTGAGAGGAGCAGAAGCTAACGCTGACATATCCGTCTTTGATATGGAGGTACAGTAGGCAGACATGAATTCACCCAGATTAAAAACAAATGTGTAATGGAAGTTGAAATATAAAGAATTTCTCCATTTATCTTCTTGACTAAAGGGAGAAAAAAACATCGTACACATTGTAGATCATTTGAGTTTTAGGCTGATGATTTGAAACATTTTTATAATAATTCAGTGGCTCTTTTTGAATATCCAGATGTTAATAATGGTTCCCTGCGATGTGATTAGGAATGAATCTGCCAAGGGAAAATGAAGCCTTTTCTCTTGGGGGAAGTTGAGTTACTTCTGTTATTTTCCCAGGCTTCCTGGGGAAGTCTATCAACATGTGAATAAATGATGGGAATGGGAGTCTGGCTGGTCACCATGGATTTATCAGCCTTGTTTGCTGAGTTTGACCTTTATTGTTTACACAATCGGCTTGAAATATGACAAATGCAGTAACTTTGCAATGATTTTATTTCTTGAAATCCAACAGTCCTTATAGGTTTTGAGTTTGAAAAGTCTGTGTTGTTTTAATAAAAGTTTCTGATGTCATTGCTTGTGAAGGCCGTGACTTTTGCCCAAATTAAGAAATGATATGAATAACAACTGGGGATTCCCTCCTTTAGATTAATTTTTCCTGGCAGAAAAATACCATTCTTTAAAAGAGAAACGAAACATTTAAAATCCACAAACCTCTCCTAGAGATGCCCAGTATGCTTGGATAATTTTTGTTTCATTGTTCTATGGTTGATATGACACCTGCTTTAATTTTTCTTTCTTTTTTTTTTAATCCTCACCCAAGGAAAATTTTCGATTGATTTTTGAAGAGACGGGGGGTGGGGGGGGTGGGGGGGGGGGGAAGAGAGAGAGAGAGAGAGAGAGAGAGAGAGAGAGATCAATGTGAGAGGGACACCAGTTGGTTGTCTCCCATATGCACCCTGACAGATTGAGTCTGCAACGGAGGTACATGCCCTTGACTGGAATCAAACCCTGGATTCTTCAGTCTGACACTCTATCCACTGAGCCAAACCACCGAGGGTTAATTTTACTTTATTATTTCATGTATGATGCTAGGGTTGTCTTAGGTCTAGAATCTCAGAATAATTATGCTCAAGCATTAACATAATTATTGGTTATTGGGGAAATAATTTCTGGTCTTTATTTTTATAATGTTTATTTATACTTAAGGAGCTGAAGCATTTATGATATAATATCTAAAAATAAAGATATATCTGCAATGACCTCTTTCTATACATGACTCATTATTCAGTTAATAAGCATTTATTAAGGTTGATTTGTTGTTAAATTAGAGCTTTCTTTTAGCAAAACAAAAATTTATCATCTGAGAAATGAGAAGGTCATTACTCTTCTAGTAGCATTTATTGGACAGTGAATATGTGTAGCATTTTGCAAAGGAGCAGAAGGTAAAATAGCATTAATAACAATAGATGGCCTGGAAAGCTAACATTGATTGCATACAACAGGCCAGGCACAGAGGTAAACACATTACATGATTTCCTCTTTCTTTCTCCAGCACCCTTTGGAGGTTGGTAGTACAATTATTCCCATTTAGAGATGAAGAAACTAAGACTCACTAAAGTTTAGGAATTTTCCTAACACCACACAGCTAAGGACAAAGTCAGGACACAGTCCCAGGAAGTACGTTTCTGGAGCCATCTTTTCAAAGGGTGGTTCCCAGACCACTTTCTGAGGACCAACAAGGTCAAAATACTAATGGTTGATGCTATTTGCCTTCTTTGCATGCTGACATTTACAGTGAGGTGAAAAGCCATGACAGGTGAGCTGGCTCCTTTGCAAGAGTGCGCCTTTGCAAAATGCTGCACCTGTTCCATGCCCAGTAAATGCTGCTACAGGGGTGATAACCTTCTCATTTCTCAGGTAATAAATTTTTGTTTGGCCAAAAGAGTGTATCAAACTGTACCTGTGATCATCATGTTCTTCACTGCCATGTGCTCTCAGGGGAAGAAGAGCCAGTTCCACTGAAAAATTACTCCTAATGGAGGAGTAAAAAAAAAAAAAAAAATCGTTAGTTTTATTAAACCTTGACTGTTAAGTACACAGCTTTTCAGTATTCTGTGTGACAAAATGGCACATGTGCTTGGGGCCCTTCTCCTGCATACACATGAGTTGCAAGCTGAAGAGTCACCCTTTTCACTCGAGAGTGCTACAGGCATACTGTGGCTATTTAGACTGGGCCCATTTAGTAGATCTTTTCACAAGAATAAACAAAGTTGGCTTATTGTGGAGAGGAAATCACTGATGGTATTTCTGGCTAGTAATAAACATGAGCTTTCAAGAGAAAACTACCTGCAATGACCGCTTTCTATACATGACTCATTATTTAGTTATATGTAGATGGAAAACTTATATTCATCATCATGAACTCAATCGTTTTGGAATATTTAAAGACTTTCCTAATGACATCAGAGGCGATAGTTACATGTGATTTTTTTTTTTTTTATGAACAGTATATAACTTAATGAACCAATATTTCCCCAGTAATCAATGCTTGATGTTAAAAAATCATGCATGGGTAAAAGATTCACTCAAAGTGCAGAGTAGAAAATAGATGTAATTTGACAAAGTACCAAACGTTAATTTGTGCAGTTTCAGATTCCACATTATAACTAACCTGTAAGAAACGACCACTTGTTGAGTTTTGGTGCAGCATCGAAGAAGGACCACAGCTACGGATAAAGTTATCAAAAGGCTCTGCCCTTGTCTAACCACTGAACTGCGATACTGGATACTCTTCATATACTTCAATCAAAACAACACACTGCAACAGATTGGATGTAGGAGCAGATGTGAGAACCCAGCCATGTTCTATTAAATTGGACCAAAAATTAGATTTACATAACATAAAACTTAAAAATTATAAAAGTTTTAATTATGGTAAAATACACATAACATAAAATCTATCATCATAACCATTTAACATGTACAGTTCAATATTAAGTATATTCACATTGTTATGCATCCTATCTCTAGAACTCTTTTCATCTTGCAAAACTAAAACTCTATGCCTAAACAACTCCCATCCCCCATACAGTGATGAGATCAACCCCACCCTGACTCATTCTCATTCTCTCTCTCTCTCTCTCTCTCTCTCTCTCTCTCTCTCTCTCTCACACACACACACACACACACACGTATTCAAGTCATAGCTCCATACGCAGCAACTATGTGACTTTGATTGGGTCACTTAGGGAAGCTATGGCTTAAGGGAGTAACAAGCTTCACAGAGATGCTAATTCCTGAGCTGGTTGTTGCACAGAGTCCCTATGACTATGTATGTGGAAGCCCTTTGTGAAGTGTAAACATTATACTGGTGCAACATAGATTTTAAAGGAAAGCTCTGAAATGCTTTAGTCCATGCAGTATTTTTTTAAAAAATTATTTATTGATGAGAGAGAGACATCAATTTGTTTTTCTACTTATTTATGCATGCATTGGTTGATTCTTGCATGTGCCTTAACTGGGGGATCAAACCCACAACCTTGGCATGTCAGGACAATACTCTAACCCACTGAGGTACCAGTTAGGGCTCCTTACACGCAGTCTTGTGTACAGGTACAAGAAATCTCAGGAGGCTGCAAATCCTGCCCTCTGTCTCCCTTTGCATAATTCACAACTCTGTAATTATGATATTGCTATAACCAAGTAGGTAGGCCTCTCCCTTTCTCTCTTCATCCCTGGCAGCCTTTTAAGCCAAATTCTCAATTACAGACCTTGCTGGAGGTCCCCTTGGACCTTTGGCTTGTTATTTCAAAGCTATGATGAAAAGAGTTTAAAGGTATGGACATGTTTTAGAATAATATACTTATTGCTTTGAGCCTTTTCTTTCATTCTGTAATATTTGGCAAGCTTGTTATACTTGTGAGAGCTGTGGACTGGAGCTCAGGGGACTGGCTGGGTTTTGATCCCTGCTCTACTCTGTATCCCCTTGGGTCACTGTGTAAAATAAGCAGGCTGGCTCATTGGTCCACTTTGGGCCATGCCTTACCGGCTCGGTCTGCCATTACAAAATACCATAAATTGGGTGGCTTAGAAAACAGGAATTTATTTATTTTCTCACAGTTCTGGAAGCTGGATGTCTGAGATGGGTGCCAGCATGGCTGGGTGCTACTCAGAGCTCTCTTTTTGGCTTGCAGATGGCCGCATTCCCGCTGTGGCCCCACATGGCAAAGGAAAAGAGTGACAGCAGTTTGAGGGGAGAGTTTCTTTTTTTTTTTAACTCCATTTTTTATTTCCTACGTGATTTAAAAGACAAATGCGTACAAAATAATTATAAATCGATGTTCCTGGGCACACAATATATAAAGATGCAATTTGCAACACCAATGCCATAAAGGGAGCTTTATAGGAGTAGTCATATGCTATTGAGGTTAAGTTGGTTTCAACTCAGACCAGATTGTTATAAATTTAGAATGTTAACTGTATTCCCATGAAGAAAGCATTTAGCAAATATGCACAAAAGAAAATGAGAAGGGAATCAACATGGTTCACCACAAAAAAATCAACTTCACGCAAAGGCAGCAGGAACAGAGAAAATGAGAAGCAATAAAAAGGTATAAAACATAAATAAAATAAAACGAATAAACTGTCAGAAGTCTTTCCTGACACCAATTACTTTAAATATAAATGGATTAAACTCTCCAAACAAAATGCAATGATTGGCCAAGTGGATAAAAAACAAACAAACAAATAAAAAACAAAAACCATCTCTCTCCTTACAAGGGCATTCATCCAATCATGAGAGTCCAACTCTCACAATCCCATCTAAACCTAATGCTCTCCCAAAATACCCCATCTTCAAATACCCTCATACTGAGGGTTAGACCTTCAATGCATTAATTTGTGGGGACACAATTGAGTCCATAGCAAGCCCCTTATAATCTAAGTGATGAGTTTATGTTGCATGTGAAGTGTGATACTGAGTACTGTGAGATACCAGCGAAATTGAGGTACAGAAAATCCAAAAAAGAGCTCATCCTAAAGAGAGTACAACCTGTAGGAAAGCAACCATCGTATAGAGCAGTGATGGCAAACCTATGACACACGTGTCAGAGGTGACACGCAAACTCATTTTTTTGGTTGATTTTTCTTTGTTAAATGGCATTTAAATATATAAAATAAATATCAAAAATATAAGTCTTTGTTTTACTATGGTTGCAAATATCAAAAAAATTTCTGTATGTGACACGGCACTAGAGTTAAGTTAGGGTTTTTCAAAATGCTGACACGCCGAGCTCAAAAGGTTCGCCATCACTGCTCTAGAGCAATGTGAGAAGAATGACAAAAGGAACAGAGACAATAGGGTCCACAGAAGTTCATGGAAAAAGAACACTTAAGACTGTGATTGTCTAACCACTATGCTGTACACGTGAAACCAATCCTATATAATAAAAGACTAATATGCAAATCGACCAAACGGCTGAACAACAGGTTGCTATGACGCGCACTGACCACTGGGGGGCGGGGGGAAGATGCTCAATGCAGGAGCTGCCCCCTGGTGGTCAGTGTGCTCCCACAGAGGGAGTGCTGCTCAGCCAGAAGCTGGGCTCACAGCTGGCAAGTGCAGTGGCAGTGGTGGGAACCTCTCCCCCAGGAGCGGGCCTAAGCTGTCAGAAATCCCCCAAGGGGTCCTGGACTGCAAGAGGGTGCAGGCTGGACTGAGGGACCCCCCACCCCACCCGCCGAGTGCAAGAATTTTGTGCACCAGGCCTCTTGTACAAAATAAGATTGAAAATAAGCTGTAATTGAAAAATAACAGGACCTATTCATTCAGTGGTACGCATAGCTAATAAGCAAAATCAAGGCTGGGAGAATCAGGGAGGTCTTCCTGGAGGAGGCGGTGTTGCCCTGGATTTTGAAAGATGGCAAAATGTCAATAAATGATGATGGGTGTGGGGTGGGTGCCGGGCAACAAGCACAGCAATGGAAAAGTGCTTCTTTGGAAAACAGATGAGTCAGCCGCTTACCTTGAGTTCAGTTGGGGAGAGCCTGGAAATATTGCTTCAACCCAGACAAGTCTAAAAGCCAAGCTAAGAATTTTGGAACATATGTGATGACTGGGGAGTCGCTTTAGCTTATTAACAATCAGAGTGGGCTTTTGGGAAAATGAACCTTACTGCAGAGATGAGGACTGCCTGGGGCAGAGAAGAGCCGAGTAGGGAGACCAGCAATAAAAGGCTAGTGAAGTGGTCTTGAGTGACTTCTCACTTTCTCATAAACATCTCTAGGGCATCTGTCTAAAAACCCACAGCCTCGGGCTTATTCACCACTGGAACCCACAACCACTCTTCTGGTTTGGGCTTCTGTTGTGGGTAATCAGATTTATTTCCTCCCGTCAAGTGTTGTATTCTCTTTGCGCAATAGAGGCTCTGGGTACATCCTGAGAGGCGTCTGCAGCCGGGACAGGAAGTTGTTTCTAGGAGCAGCTGGGAACACAGGGAATGGCTGGCACTTCACTGGGCCCCGCAAAGCTTCTCTTCGGCAGGACCCGCCCTGGGGGGACGGAAAGCAAGAGAGCAGACCATGCTCTCGACCTGGGAGCTGCCACCCTCAGGGAGAAGAGACTGCTGGGCCGGTTTGCAGTGTCCCTGACACCTACCAGCTCAAGCAGCAGCCTGTCTGCGTTTGCAGCCCTGAAGTCCCTCAGGCCTCTCCCTCGGGTGTGGCTGTGCCGAGGGGGCCACGTGGGCATGAATCTCACTGCATCAGGCCACGGGGCGCCTCTTCTGCCCACTCCCGAGTTTGTTTATGGGCACGTTTCAGATGCGTTCACACAGATCTCATGGCTTCTTCTCCCAGGGCCCTCTCTGGTGTTTGTTTCCTGCGAAGCCACTTGAGAATGCTGTGTCCTCCACCCCCAGAGTGTCCCGGACACTGACTGTCAGAGCTACCAAAGATGAGAGCAGGTGCCAGGCCCCCTTCGCTCCCACTGTGCCAAGCCGCTCTGTCTCAGGGAGACAGGGCCAGGGTCTCCCCTTGGGCCTTCTTAGCCTCTGCACTGACGTTCCCCCTTCCAGGCCGTGCTCCACCTGCCAACATGAACCCAAGCCCACTGGTTGAGAGGTTTTGAGATGTGCCACGCTTGGAATCTGGAGCCTGAGAACTCAGCTCACAGCCGCCCTCCCAAGGTTTGTTTCCACTGCCCTTGTTTCTGTCAAACCCAAAGCTGCCTCGATGGTGCCGCTGGTGCCTACGCACTGACCACAGACACTCACAGGGCGTTGGGGGCTGTCTGCTGGCGAAGGGGTGACAGAAAGCCGCATGTAGATTTTACGTGTAGATCTGACGTCAGGCAGGGACAAACATTACATGTTGAACTTACGTGCCATATTTCTTTCTTTCCTGTGTGCTTTTTATTTTATTTTTTCAATTACAGTTTACTTTCCATCTAATTTTGTATTGATTTCACATGTACAGCATAGTAGTTAGACAGTCGCATACTTTACAGTGTTCCCCCCAATATTTCCAGTGCCCACACACCGTTACCAGCCATAGTTATTGTAATATTATTGTTGCCTTTGTGTTATCCATTCATCTATCAAAGGAATCTGCAACAGCATGGATAAGCTTAGAAGGCTATGCTGAGCCAGCCACCGAAGGACAAATACTGCACGACTCCACTCATATGAGGAATCTAAAATAGTTCAACTCAATCAATGTGTCTCTCTCACATCAATGTTTCTCTCTCTCTGCCTCTCTCCCTCTCTTCCACTCTCTCTAAAAATCAATGGAAAAATATCCTCTGGTGAGGATTAACAACACCACCAACAACAACAAAGTGTAAAATAATTCAACTCACAGAAGCAGAGAATAGAATGGTGGTCACCAGAGGCTGGGGGCGGGAGAGAAGGGGATTTGATCAGAGGGTATAAATCCCGCAGGAAGAGCAAGTTCCCGAGATCTGCTGTACAGCATAGCGCCCAGTTAGCACGGTATTGTGTTAAGGGGGTAGATCTCCTGTTAAAGGTCCGTGTGATGAAAAGGGAAATACGAAAGCCATTGGTGGGGTGGATGTGTTCATTGCCTGGACTGTGGTGATGGTATCACAGGTGTGTGTATACGCCCACACTTGTCAAATTGTGCACATTAAATACATACAGTGTACTTGTATCTCTATTCTATCTCAGCGACGCTGTTTGCAAGTGCTGTGGCTGAAGTGTCCTATATCACAGCAATGGGCTCACAGCGGCAATAGGAGATGGAAAATGATCAACAGCCAAGGTCAGTGGCAGTTAGGGCTGCCTGTGGGTGGGACATGGGACTCAGTGCAGGTAAGGGGAACACAGCGTGAGTGACAGAAAGCAGTGGGGCATCCACACGCTGAATGGGCACAAAACACGGCCAGGGGGACGCCAAAATCCCAGGAAAAGGGCCTGCACTCCGGGCCAGTGAGGCGGGGGTGAGACAGAGGCAGGATCCACTCGTCTATTCATGGGAACTTTAGGTAAATATACACAGTTGCTTTCTAGAAAGGTCCTACCTCTCTCCACGGCACCAGAAAGCTCTACTCCACGTTCTTACCAGCATGTCCTGTGTTTAAACTTCTTGGTCTTTGTCAGACTGAAAGGAGAAAAAGATGTTTTCTCATAATAGTTACAATTTGTGTTTCCTATTATCTTGAAAGAGGCTGAGCATCTTACGCGAGCGCCTTTAAACATCAAGTCCCACCGAGTCCCTTTTGGAGTGGGCAGCGGACAGAAGGGAACAATAACTCAGAAACAAAAGTCTCAATCAGCCGAAAGATCACTGAAATAAGTTCCTTGAGGACAAGCACATGTCTTTTCCCTTTTGATCTTCGTTGGTGCCCCAAACTCACTAGAAATGTACGTCGGGTTGAATTTATGTCACTTTGGCGTAAGAGGGGGAGCCTTTTTCATATCTGCCCTTCAAACTTTGATGTTTCCCTTTCAAGAGTTTGAAAGTGCTTTCCTGAAAAAATTCAGTTCAAAGAGTTCAAGTTTCATTTCTTATTATATTCCTACTGCCTGAAGGTCCCATTAAACAATAATACTATTATTTCCATGACTTTGTTGTTGTCTTTCCCACATCACTGTATATCTGGATCTCGGAGTCTGGGGAGAAAACCTTCCAAGTTGCCTGGACCCCAAACCCAGACGAGGAATTTTTCTACAGCCTGCATTTGCTACCAGGTTTTTCATATTGCACCAGCCAGTGTTCCATGTCAGGGAGGGGCAGACCTTCGGTGCATAAACCTCAACTGTAGGACATTTACCAAAGGAGTGTGACTGCAGGGAAAACATTAGTATGATTGTCCACATTATGGCCAGTTTTGAAAATCCCATTAGAATGCAGCAGAATATATCATGATCTTTAAAAAAATAAATCATTTTAAACTTTCTACAAACACAGATCTATGCAGCCAATAAAGAATGGACAACATGAAGCTTTTCTGACATTTCACTATTTCAAATGTTAGGATAAAAGGGTTAATGGCAATAAAGCTGTGATCTATGTTCCCTGTCCTGCCCTCTCAGGACTGGAAAAATACCTGTTCTGAGCCACCAAGTGCCACGCTAGACGCTACGTTGGCAACAAACACCAAGAAAGTAGTTGGTTTCACAGCCCAGGACCAGTGGTGAAGCACCATTTTCTTGTGCAAAAGTCTCCCTTTCACGGAGGTGCCAGAGTGCGGCAAGTTCTTTCACCAGGGGCTTTCTCCGGTTGGTTTAAGGCATTACCCACAATGCCCTTGTTTAAGTGCAAATGTATAATGTGGAATAAACAAACTGTCATGATAGCTGGGATTTTAAAAAGTTAGATCATCAGTCCTGGCCAGGTGGCTCAGTTGGTTAGAGAATCGCGTCCCCATACACCAAGGCTGTGGGCTCCATCCCTGGTCAGGGTTTGGGATCCAGGCAACTCGGAAGGTTTTCTCCCCAGACTCTGAGATCCAGATATACAGTGATGTGGGAAAGACAACAACAAAGTCGTGGAAATAATAGTATTATTGTTTAATGGGACCTTCAGGCAGTAGGAATATAATAAGAAATGAAACTTGAACTCTTTTTGAACTGAATTTTTCACAAGAATCAACCAATGAATACATAAGTAAGTGGAACAACAAATCAACATTTCTCTCGCTCTCTTTCTCTCCCTCTCCTCTTTCTCTCTCTCATCTATTTTTTAAAAACTAGGGATTCAGCCATTGTCTAGCAGAGAAGCGACTCCATCTAGGTGAGAGAAGGGGGTGGATCAGAACATGGGTGTTGCCGGGATTTGAGCGGATGCACACAGGGCCTCACAGCCGGGAGGGCACACACGAGTGTTCCCTTGCCCTGGACCCTAGACAACGTGGCTGCTGCTGGTGCACACATTCCTTCTCTGGGCCACTCTGCCCACCTCCCCTGGTGGAGACAGGCCCCCTGCTGTTTGTAGGCTATGGGCTGTGCTCCCCAGCTGGCCTGTGCTCCATTCCCAGCTGCAGCCCCCACCCTGCTTTCTGCTCCTCTGCTGACCCCTGTCCGGGGGAATTACTTGTCATCTCCCCCAACACCAGCCAGATGCATTTCTTCCCATTGCCGTGGCTCGCACCGCCACTTGTCTAAGGTTGGTCTGCCTGATAACTCCTGTTCTTTCTGGGAGTGTTGTCACTACGATCTTCAGCTCCTGATCCCCAGGCAAAGCAGACACCCCCTTCTTTGGGGACTCACTGACTCTAGCACAGCAGCCCCAACTCTGTAGCACTCCCAAGTTTACCTGTCTGTCTCCTGATGGCAGTCTAAGCACCTGGAGGGCAGGGGCTGGGCTGTAAGCATCTCAGCATCCCCAGTGTCTCTCCTAGTGTCAGGTAGATAGTGTAAGCTTCAACCCTTCTGGCCGAATAAATGACAAATGACGGAGTGTCATGGAGAGGGGACCTGGTGATGCACAGAGGAATTTAGAAACCAGGGAGTTGGGGTTGTGCTTCTTGGGATTTTTTTTTTTTTTGAGCATCTAATGCGAGGTCACTGTGATTTAATCACAGCACCCGTTTGCTGACAGCTTCATACACTACCCAATTTAGCCCTCAACACAAGCTAAGAGGTATGGATTATTATGCCTATTTCTTAGGCGAGGGAATGGACTCTTGGCAAGATGAAGTCATTTGTTTGGAGTTACACAGCTATGCAAGGTCCAGAACCAAGGCCGTCGGACTCCAAAGCAATCGTTCTTTCTTACCTGCTGCACCAAGCGAGGTCTGCGGGGGACGCAGAGGCCCTGGGAGCATCGTGCAGCCGAATGGCGGAGGGCGAGCATACGCATTGATTCTAATTCCTGGCATTGTGTAACTGCTACAATGAAGATATAAACAAAAAGGTTCATAACCAAACACTTGTGTATACACAGAGTTTTACCCTCACGATAGAGAAATAATTCATCTCTATACTCCATGTATCTTATAAACAGATGCACAAAGAAAGCTTCGTTGCCACTTTAAATGCATAGACCGGTTGCACTCATATTGTCATACTTGGGTTTCTCTAGCTAATGGTCATGGCCCAGGGCTGGCCCAGCTCAGCAGGTGCCTGTGGGTGACACAGCCTGAGGCTGGCCTTTGTTTGAATACCAGCCTTGGCACTATGGATGTAAATACAGTAGACTGGCAGGGCACGGTAGTGAGTGGGGATATCTGTGTTAATGCAGACGTTGTGTGAAGTTGAATCTAAGCCACATGATGTCGAAGCCCATCAGCATAGATGGTGCATCTATACTAACAAACACATCAGACGGTTCATGTGGGAGAGGCACTAATAGTGAGTGGGAATGCAGCCAAGTGAACACATGAGGACCGAAGGTTTGGCAAACTCAGGGAATGGCTATTTGGGGCCAAGAGTGAGAAAACACATGGCCACTCAGATCAGCCCACCCAGGCTGGCTGGGCTCCTGAAGGGCTGATCACGGTGGGGCATGGGCTCGCCCTGCCAAAGCCCATCTCCTGCTTCCGTCCCGCACGGTCTTGGGTGGGAGGGTCCTGGAGAGCAGGGTCATCAGGAGAGACACTCCGGGCAGTCATCCTGAGGCTTACTTCTTCCCTGTCCAGATGACTTTCTGAGAGGTTGTTCCTGAAGCAATCTGGGCTGCTCGTCTATCTTTGAGTGATCTGGGGGGTTAGCTGAAGAGAGGAGCAGTTAAGATGAGATTCTGCTGAGGTGGCAGAAACCCCCGAATAACAGTGGCTGAAATAATAATTTTAAAAAGGTCTGTTCTAGTTCACATAAAAGAAACCCAGATATGTTCATCTGGAGCTGGCATCTGACTTCACAATGTCTAGGACCTCCTCTCCTTTCATCTTGCTGAGCATATGGCTTCTACCTCGTGCTGCTCAAGCTCCTGCTTTCACATCCTTATTCCAGAAGCAGAGGGAAGAAAGGCAAAGAAGAGCATGCTCTCCCCCTTGTAAGTATAATTCCTAGATGCTGCACACAGCACTTCCTATAGTTGTACACTTAGCTGCAAAGGAGGCTGAGAACTGTAGTTTTACTTAGAGTGGCCACATGCTCAGCCAAAAATTAGAGTTTTTTGTTTGTTTTTTTAAGAAAAAGTGGAGAAAAAAATTGTAGGACAATGACTAGCCTTTGTCACTGTAAGGCCGACGGGCGGAACCTCTTGAAACTCTTTGAGTGGTTGGGGCTGGTACCCCAGGGCTTAGACCTGCATCTTGGGCCTTTTCAGGAACTGCTGTAAGCTTGTGGGTCAAAGAAAAGGCAAGGGGGCCGGAGAGGAGGCTCGTTTCCCGAGGCATGGCACAGAACAGGCCCTGGGCTCCTGGGTGGACCACCATGTGGATCACTGACATTTCCTCACACATGGTCCTCAGACAGCTGAAGGCATGACTCAAAAGGTGGGGGTCAAAAACAGGTTTTGTGGCACCACTTTATGCTTATCAAGCAGGCCTCTTGATGGTGAGCGGTCTCAGGACCTTCAGGCTAACAAGTACTGTGGAACTCCAAGCCTAGAACAGGGCACGCAGCACGCCCCCGTCCACAGCACAGCTCTCGTGTCCTGGGCAGCTCACCCTGTGGACTTTCCAGAGACAGGCAGGACAAGGGCTCTGCAGCCACATCTTCTGATGCCACCTCTGGCCACAGGAGTGACAGCAGAGTGATGAGTTGGTGGAGCAGCAGAGAGAGCAGAAGATGCTGAGGCTCAAGTTGCAAAAGAAGGAAGTTATTTGCAATCTGGATGAGTCAGAGAAGGCATGAAGATTAAAGTGGAAACTCAAATAAAATGGGTGTGGAAAGAACTCTGGCTGATCCTTCTTCCAGGATGGGGGGCGAGGGGTCGGGGGAGGCGGTTGGGAGAGAGAGAGAGAACCTGACTGTTCCCTGTATAACAGAGACCAGCAATGAGCTAAAGCCTGTTGGAGGGGGCTCGCTCCCTCTAGAAGCAACAGGCCAAGCACCAGAGAGTAAGAGCCTGATGAAGCCAGAGTCACATTACGCACATCCTTGCACAAGCCTGAGTTACTCAGGATAAAGGGCTCATCGTAAGCACCAGTGTTGTTTGTTCCCATGTCCATATAGCGGGCCATGGCAGCTTCTGAGACAGCCTCCGCTTCTCTGTCTGAAGGTGAGCACCGCAGCGTGTATTTCTAGAACAACGTGACATGACCTGAGAAGTGGTGCTGGCACGCCCCTGGGGACACTATTCCATGCACAAGCCCGTTGCACACGGTGTGATAAATTGCCCCAAAGAAGAGGCAACAGCAAGAGAACCCGCAACGTGTAGTTCACATCTGGGCAGACATTTATTGGCTTCATAAGCCTGCGTTGCTGATAAAGAGAAGGGAGAAGCAGCAGAATCCTCAGTGGCCTTAACAATCTGTGCCGAAGGGTAGAGGCACCTGCACCCTTGAGGTGGGCAATAAAAAACCGCAGGCGCGTGGAGAGGTCAGAGTTCAGTGACCTCTGGCCAGTGGGGCTCGGATCACTCTATTCTGGACCCCAAACCCGAGACTCCCACATGGGGACCTGGTAAATGTACCACTTCATTCCTCCGTGCTGTGTATTCCCTATGCGGCCAGGCACTTCCCTGCTCCAGACCACATCCTTTCCCATGTCAGGTTTCCTTCCAAACAGAGAGGGGATTAAAAGCTGAAATCGTGGTAGAAGAAGAAAAGTTTTGTGGACAGGACAAGCGAAACGTTCAGCCGCCGGGCTGTGAGCAGGAGCAGGAGGACAATAGGGGCATTGAGGGGCCAGGCCTTCTGGAATCCTCGTTGAGAAGCGTGGGGCGAGGCTCCCAGGCGCTGCCAGCCGCCCAGGCCTCGCTCAGCCTCTTCCTCTCTCACATAGCACCCGTCCCCGGGAGCAGACAGCTCTTTCCTTTCCCTGACAGGGAAACAGAGTCTCAGTTCTGTGATTTGTATGGAACAGGACTCTGTTATTTTTTCGTTTTCAGTTTTTGACTCGGATTAAGTATTTGGGAAGCCATCGACCCCCAGCTCTTCCCTGACCCCTCACGCCTGTCTCGGTGGCATCTCATCGCTGAGTCTGGAATATTTTCAAAACCCATGAGACTCTCCCACCAGCCACTGGGTTTTCCATCATAAATGTCACATACGTAAACAACGTACGTGGCACTCTCCCGCAGAACACAACAAGAAGACGTAAACACAGGGCCTTTCCGCCCAGTCATCGGTGCGAATAAATATACGGTTGGATGTTTTACATATGTGCATCTTTAGAATTATAAACACACACATCTGTTTAAGTTTTGTGTATACAAAGTTCACACGCAAGTAAAAGTTGGGGATACTGTTTTCTCAGCTCACACTGTCCAAAACATATGTGTGTGTGTGTTTGTATGTGTAGGGAAATAGGGCATAATCTAAAAACAATATGTCTTTCCAACATATGTTTTTATATGCAGCGAAGTGGCCTGGCTTGGCATTGAGATTCGCCCTCTCTTGAGCAATCCTCCGGAAGGCTGGCTTTGTGGTGTAGGCGGTGCCTGCTGAGGCCTGCGAAGGGTAACCGGGGCCTTTGAGGGACTGAGGTAAAACCAGATCTGCGATGCAAGCGCCGGCCTCCCCCTCCTCCGGGGTCGCTTCGAAGTGGACAGGGAAGCAACAGCGGAATGAGGTGAGCGGCGGTCGCAGGACGCAGAGGCCGCCCTGCCTGTAAATATTAGTACATCTGCAGGCCAGCAGGCTGCCAGTCTCTCTGCTATCCCCATGGCAGCCAGGGGCTGGCGGGGGCCAACCTCTGTCAGGCGGCTCCGTGTGTAAGCTCACAGCTGGGTGCAGGAGGCACACGGTCTAATTCTCTCGTCGATTCCTTTAAAGTCAGTACATGTTGTGGGTGCCAGTGGCTATCGTGCTGCAAAAGCATCAGTGCTAAAAACACACTTAAAAAAAATGTTTGAATGAGGTGGCATTTTCAGATTGGCTTCTTTCCCTTGGTGATATGCATTTCAGGGTCCTCCATATCTTTTGGTGGCTCGATAGCTCATTTCTTGTTATTGCTGAACAATATCCCCTTGTCTGGGTGTGCCACAGTTTGCTTATCCATTTACCTATCAAAGGTCCTCTTGGTTGCTTGCAGTTATGAATAAAGTGGTCATAATAGTAACCTTTTTAGTATAGCACATTTCTTCCACATGGACTCAACATCAAATATTAAGACTTTGCAAGACCTAGTCCTAAAGATGATTGCATTTGGCAATGTTTGGGCCCAATCAAACTTTTCCAGTGGTACCAACTTGTGCAAACTTTATATTTCCAAGAAAACCCTCTATTCCATCTCTGAACCATCCGTAATATACATACGCATTCCAGCATCTTAACACAACATACCTATTCCAGCGTCCATCCTTTTATTCCGATCTCTTTGTCTTATTTAGTGTTTCCTTCCCTCTAGTCTGACAATCTGAACCTTACTCATCCTTCCCGTCCCCTTCACATCCTGCCTCTTCAACGTAGTATCCCCTGGAGATGGAGAAGAGGGCAATTGGACAGATGTGACTCAAATCCCAGCTCCTCTATCTTACTAGCTCTGTGCGCTTACACAAGTTACATAACTTCCTGGAGTTCAGCTTCCCATCTGTAAAATGGGTCCAATACTCTCAACATTTCAGGTTGCTGTAAGGAGCTACGTCAAGTGCTCAGAATATTTTTTGACACCTCAATACATGGTGCTGCCCTCCTGCTTCCCTCCTTCTTATCATTGTCATCATCACCTCCAAACCCAGAAATGATTTCTTTCTTCTGGGTTCTTATCGCCTCCTGTGTGTGTCCACATCGTGTCTCTAAACTGGAATGTGTGTGTGGGGGCGGGGTGGGGGGGAGAGGAGGACAATGCTTAGCCAAGAATACAAAGTGCATTGGTATTCAATTGCTGAGGTTAAACAGCACAACCCTCTGTTTGTGGAATCCTGTCCCAGCTCCCCTCTTTGTGTCTGAGTGGGTATGAGCAAATATGCCTGAAAAACCATATTTGCTTGGGGCTGCAGGAGGATGCGCTTGCTGGGCACCCAAGCATTTCTGGAAGAGCAAGAGGATGTCAAGGATGTCAGTCTGGGGGGAGGGAGTCTGAGAGTTTGTGGCTTTTGTGCCCATACACTTCCCCTCCCTTCCTCATGGCTCAGGGTCACCTTGGAGGATGATCTGGCCCCTCCTGACTTCTCTCCCTGGTTTTTATCCAAGGCTCAGGCAAACGCTGGGGCAGGGGGCCGAGAGGAAAGCCCAGCTTTGACCCACGATGATGAAAGTTTTTTGGGGGGTGAGAAACTTAATGAGGGGGACGAGTAGAAAAACAAATAACTTGTGTTTAAGTGGCCCCCTACCAACCTGATGATGTCCGAGCACACTGTGTGTGGAAATAACACAGCATCATTTACACATGTGCTCCGGTCACTTGTGGGGCCTGCTATCTCCAGGAATCATCCAGTCTGCTGTGCAGGCCATGTGCTTGGCCTTAAGTTTTATGTTAGGGGTCAGCAAACCTTTTCTGTCGAGGGCCAGGTCACAAATACTTTAGGCTTTGGAGGCGCTACAGACCGCTTCAAATACTCTGCAAAAGCAGCCATGGATGATACGTAAAAAAGTGGGCATAGCCGTGTGGCATTGAAATAGAAATTTTGTATAATTTTCACATCACAAAATATTATTATTTATCAACCATTTAAAAAATATAAGATCCAGTTATAGTTCGTTGGCTATTCAGAAACAAGATGTCTGCCCCACTGGCTGTAGTTTGCTGACCCTGCTATGCACCATCACAGAGAAAAACGGGCTCGGGCAGGAGTGGGGTGGAGCGGGCACATCTCCTTGGTGGGGCGGAGTGGGGACGAGGCGAGGAATGTGGCAGCCCTCGGTCGCACTGCTGTCTTTCTCAGCCTGAATCTGCAGCTCCTCTCTATCGCCTCAGATGGAGTCGATCACGTTAGGGTAGTATTTCTTCACTTGGCACTGCTGACGCTTTGGGTCAGGTAACTCCGTGTGTGCGTGTGTGTGTGTGTGTGTGTGTGTGCGTGTGTGTGTGTGGTGGGCGGCTGTCTTGTGCATTGTAGAAAGTTCAGCAGCACCACTGACCTCCACCACGGAATGCCAGAAGCACCCCTTCGCTCCCCGAGTCATGACAACTAAAAGCATCTTCAGACACAGCCAAATGCCTGCCTGCCGGGGACAAAATCAGCCCCAACTGAGAACGAGTGAGAGAGTGAAACAGTCTCTGACAGGAAATTCAGTGAACCCTTAGCAACCAATCACTGGGCTAGAGGAGAAGGGTGTGTGTGTGTGTGTGTGTGTGTGTCCCCTGACCTCTTCCCTAGATTCCCACGGAGGAAGGAAAAGTGAATGGTTTGTCTTTGCAAAGACAAAAGTGTAATCACAAATGCGGCTTCCCTTGCAGGGGGCGCCCCTCAGGGAGCGGGACCCCTCAGGTGCTCCAGCCCAATGGTTAGCAGGGATTCCAATGATCAGGTAATCAAACCAGGCTCCACACAGCAAGTAAACAGGACCTTAACAAGGCCTTTATTGCCGATGACTCTAAATGGAGATTAAAAGACCTTCTGTTTTGGGAAGGTCTTCCTCCTTTCTATGGAAAAGGAACCTCCCCAGAAATGGAATCATTTCACTTTTTTTGTGTGTGTCCAGGAGAAGAAAAAAAAAAGTAAAATAAAGTAGAAAAAGAAAAAAAAAATCTATCTTAGGTGGTGATGGTACATTTTTAAATTTAAAGAAAGTTTGCATGAACTAATTTAACCTGGGATTCCAGTTAGACAATGTTGAGTAAGAACTGCTCTGGTGTTGAGAGAGAACGGACACTATTGGGGTCTGGCCCCTGATGTACTACCAAGAGGCATCCACGAGAGATGTTGTACTAAGAACTCGTCATTTAAACAAACAGACATAAAGCACAGACCTAGTGACACCACTGGTGTAGCTCTCTGCTCACAGGACACGGTTCTGCATGGGTTCTCTGTCGCTGCCAGTGAAACGGACACAGAGAGATGTGTGAGGATTCCTTTTGCCATTGAGACAACTAGATGCTTTGCTGGCCTTGCCGTTTGTTTTTCTTCTGGGGCAGCTATGGCTAGGAACAGAAGTCAAGGTTCAGCTGTTTGCCAAGAGCCTCCCCATCTCTCTCACCCCCTACTCCACCCCCAAACCCTCAAACCCCAAATTCAAAAACCAAATCCAAATAATCCCAAAGCCCTTCCATCCTGTGGAGGAAATTACTGGGAATCAACCAAGTACTCACTGGTCCCCCTTCACTCATTTGCCACAAATCAGCTTGTGTTTATTTGCCTCAAAACCCCCATTAAGTAAAATTTGTCTCATAGCACACAGATCATTTCCCATGACCGAAACGCAGATCTGTCTCCCTTTCCCCGTCAGGAATCTGAGCTATGTTTCTTTTCAACAAATCCCTATTCCCCAGCCCACATTCTACATTTCACCGTGTTTTGTCTACTTGTCTTCTGGTTCCAGCTGGGTCATTTTAGTCATCGCGCCTTCTTGTCTCAGGACAAACATCTCAGGGCGGGGAGCAAGGCCAGGATGCCAGCGATACAGCCCGAACTCGGTCCTCGCAAGCCAGCATCCTAACCGACGACCTGCACCCCCTCAGGTTGACAGGAGCGTTTCCCCGCCCCCGCCCCGTGCATATTTTAGTCCTGATTGACCATCAACCATATGGCACCATTGTCCTGTGGGTAAGTTGATTATTAACAGCTCACAGCTGGAGTTACAATAACTGTGCACGGCTGTGACACTGCACTAATTGACCAAGACACGCCTGAGAACAAGATGCAGAAAGTGGCCATTGCAAACCACTTCAAGCAGAAATGGGGAGCTTAGTGGGAAACACTGGTTTCAGATTAGAGGTTTCTATGTTCGGACCAAATGGGCCGGGGGCGAGAGGCCGGCTGGAGGCGAGGGCAGAGAGGTGGGCGCCGAGGCGTGCACAGGTGTTCTCCGAAGCCTCCATTAGCTCTTCATTCAAATGAATTATTTTGAACAGATTCCTGTTAATGAGGAAGAAGCAACCGCACTTCAAGTGGCACTGAACCTGAATCTTTAAGCGCTCAGACAATTCAATCACCAAGCCCATGGGTGCCCGCCGCCCGCACTCCCCTGGCTCACCCCGCTGTCACCGGCGAGGCTGGGAAGCTTTGAGAACAGCGTGTGCTGTGTTAGCTCCATCACTTAGCGTTAGAGTCAAAGGAGCCGAGTGCGGTGGGGACCTGGGCGTCCTCTGCACCAGTGAGTGGGGTGACGAGGGGCAGGGACACCGGCCGGGGGCTGTACAGGAGTTAACAGGCGCCCACTGGCTCCTCTGGGGAAGGCTCCTGAAAACGATGAAATATGAATAGGCTGTCTGTGCATCTCTCAGTAAATTTCTTTCTCAGATGTTTCCAGCCAGCGCGACGCGATTGAGAAATGACCGGGGAGAACAGAGGGTAAGCCAATGAGCTCAGCGTCTTATAAATCAGCCGCCCGGGCTGGACTGGAACTGGCAGACCGTGGAAAACCCTGCTGCCGCCGTGCAAGCTTGGGAATCGTTTCCAAAACCAAACCGAACGCTGGCCTTGCTCTCTGGATGGGAGAGGGCTTAATTAAAGCCCACGGAGGGACGAGGAGCGAAAAAAGAAATATGCTTCACTAAGAAAATAAAGAACCAACTCAGGGTAGTACCTGTCCGCCATGCCCCACTCTGACCCTGGCTCGAGCACAGAATTGCAAGCGGGGTCATGAAGAACAGCTCAGTGCTGTTGTTACTGAATCCCGCCAAGAGGTCTGAGAATGCTCTCTGCTCCAAAGCCAAACCACCCAGATGACCCAGTAGCATCATCCCCATTTCATGGATGAGGAAACCGAGGCACAGCAAAAGCAAGTACCTTGATTAGGACACATAGCACTTAGATTTAAAAAAAAAAAAAAAAAAAGGCTAGAGTTCGAACCTGCGAAGTCTGGTGCCTGAACCCATGCTCCCAACCCACTATGGCACTGGCCTCTCTTTGGGGGCATCACAGGCTCCAGGTACACAATCCCTGTTCTAGGCAGGTCGCTGACAATCCACATGCTCAGGAAGTCCTGCCCTCCTCCTGTGCCCAAGGCGTTCGGATTCCAGATTTGTGCCCAAGTGACTTAAGCACCCCACATTTACATGTATCTGAGATTATGGCGGTACTTTTTAAGCCTCAGTCTTTATATAAACTGCTGAGTAAAAAAGCCTTCCATTGGGAAGCACAGGTTTTGGGAGCACCCAGTCAGGCTCCCAATGGCAATTGTAAGTCTGCCAGATCGCATTGTCTCTGGCACGGGAAGGCGTGAGGGTCAACCAGGCCTGAAGTTGTGCTACTGTTGCTGGGGAAACCATAATTGAATTTCCTGAATTATCCACAGAGCGATAGAACGTTGAATAACCATATTTACTTGCCTTCGAGGCCCTGTGGCATCTGTTGTTTAGCTCACAAAGCTCCCATTGACTGGAAGAGGGGTTCGTTGATCCCGAAAGCTGTGATGGGCACAGGAGGCGGTGGGAGCTGGCAGACTCCTGGGTAGGCCTGAGATTTCTCATCCAGCTCAGCAGCCGCTGGCCAAATGGCCTGGCACAGGAAAATCCAAGGATACGGCCTGAGACCCTGGCATGAAATTGATCCTTCTTTCCCCCAGTGATCTCAGTTCTCAGCTTAGGGGAAGAGAGGGGCCGTGTGGAGAGGGGATGGCATGAGGAGAAGAGGGAGCGGGAAGGAGGCAGAGGGGGTGGGAGGTTAGAGACAGGTAGTGAAGAGGGTTGCGAGGCCACGGGGCGGGGGCAGGAGGGAGCTCATCTATGTCATAGCCACTCTGCACAGGAGAGGAAGGCTGGGCGCAGGTGGGGCACTTCTCTGGAGTACAGGGACATGGAGCAAAGGAGGGAGAAAGGTAAGAGGATCAGGCTTCACATCTAGGGACACTGAGGCACAGGGCCCTTCTTTTAGTCTGGGCTCTGAATCGGGCCTCAGAGGGTCTCAGGGTTGTGCTGCCTGAACTGGTCTGGGCGTGGCTTCAATGGAAATCCCTTTCTCACTGAGGTGTGTGGAGTGAGTTCTTCTCCGATTCGGCCTTCAGGCTGGTGTTTCAACAACTAAAGTAATGACTAGTCATGCCTCTGTCACCTGTGCCACAGCCCTTCTCTGTCCTGTGCAGTCACCATTGGACCTTCCCAATCATCTGTTTCATCCACTCTGATTCTTCCAAAATCACAAGGTGGAAATAAATAACTTCTTTCTATTTTTAAGCTTTTTTTTTTCCCCAAAGGAAAATTTCTATCATTTGTAGAAAATAGAGAGCAGGGCACCTGAACCCTCAGGTTCCCATATTCCAGCTTCACAACTTCTCATCTCCTCCCTCCTCAAGCCCATGCCCCCTGCATCTCCCAATCCACCGCCCCATGGTGAAGCAAACGCCAGACATCATATTTCATCCATAAATACTTCAGTACTATCTCGATGAGACAGGGCTTTAAAACATATATTGTTACAAAGCCATGATCACACCTGAAAAGAACAATTCCTTTCCAGAATTCCGTCTTCCCAGCGGGCTCATGAATGTTTACTTACTAATAAGCATTTGGTTGCTGTGTCTCTTCACTTATTCCATCCGTGAGTTCCCTTCCTCTTTTCTCCTTGCAATTTGTTTACTGAAGAAACTAGGTTATTTGTGCAGCAGAATCTGCCACTTTCCGGAGTTTTCAACTCCTCAGGAAATAATATACTCGGGCAATGCTAATCAATGGCTGCAAAACCATTAGGTGCAAAGGCAACAGGAACTTTATAGCAGATGAGAAGCTGACAGTCCCTGTCGCCACTGATCAATCTGGACATCTCAGAATAACCTGAGGTTCCCATTACCTCCTTTGGTGAATTCTTACTGAAAAATTCAACTGGAGTCTCACCGAGCCTCCAGCTCTCAATACCAGTTTAGAGAAAATACAAGGGACAGAAGAACATAAAAAGCCACATGACAGGCTTCTTTTTCTGTTTTAATGTAGCAACCATTTATTATTACTCCATTAGTGTCAGGTATTACACTGTGATGTTTTCCCCAATAATTATTGAAGAATAGAGTGTAGTTATGTCTCAATTAAGGACTCAGACTATTTGTGATGTTTTTGTTCTCTTGCCTGCTTTTTGTAGATTTTAATCAATTTCCCAGGACCACTGACTGTACAATATTTGCACATCTCTGTAACCTTTCTCCCTAGTCTTCCTCCACCCCTCCCCCTCCCCACAGGTTCTTTCCATTTTACTGCGGATTGAGAAACCAAAGATCAACTTTCACAGGACTTATAAAGTAAAGGTTCTACGTGAAAGCTAAATAAGAGATCCTGTTAGTAAATACAGAAATATTAATAAGCAGAGTTTAGTAATCATCCTTGAGTTTTTCAGGGTTTTTCTTCTTTTTGCCTTGTTCTTGATTGCATTCTGGGTAGCAGAAGCTTCTGGATGAATGAGATGTCACCGGTGTTGTTATACTAATCTAACTGGATAGAAAGTTTGGTCACAACACCCAGCAATAATCCATCGCATGCACAGAAAACATGGCAAAGTTCCAAGTTGGAAAAAACCCAAGAGTGCACATCAACCTGAAATCCCATAGAAGTTTCACCTGCATTAGGTCATTAAAGATAAGCAAAGGTAATAACTTTGCTGTTGACATCCCCTTCTTCTCAGAACACCCTCTTCCTTTGCATTCCATGACCTAACGCTCTCCTAGTTTTCTCCTGCCTCTGGGGATTCTCCACCGTCTTTTTCCTGGCTCATCTTCCTCCTACCGACTGTTAAATATTAGAAACTTTCAAGGTTTGATCCATTGCCCTCTTCTGCTTCACATTCTACACCCTCCCTCTGTGATCTCGTCCATGCTTATGGTTTTAATTATCATCTACATGCGGACGACTCTCGCATTTCTATCTCCAGCCTAGACTCTCCTATGAGTTCCCAATCATAAATCCCACTGCCTGTTCAACATCTGGACTTGGCCATCTCTTCAAACTTTGCGTGTCCAAAACCTGAACTCATACCTTCTCCCTCAAACCCACTCCTCCCCCAGCATTCTCTCTCTCTCAATAAATAGCAACACTATCCAGAGGTGAGCCAGCCGGACACTTGGCCGTCCTCCTTGGCACCTCCTTCTCCCACATTGCCACATCCCTTGGTTCGTAGATGCATTTCTGAACCACCTATGTGTCTTCATCCTCACAGCTGCCACTGTAGTCAAGTTCTCATAATCCCACGCCTGGCTTAGCTCAGAGCCTTCTGTTCTCCCCATGTCTACTCTGTGTCCAGTCCATTCTGCAGCCAGTGTTCTTCAGAATTACACAGATCTGTTTATAACTATATCATCTTCCCAGTGCCTTTAGGATAAAGACTACAGTCCTTACGATGGCTTACAAGACCCTTTGTTACCTGTCCTCTACCTCCTTCACCAGCCTCATTTCACAATCCTCTTCCTCTGTTCTCTGGGATCGAGTCATACTGGTCCATAGGAATTTGAGCCTCAGGACCTTGGCACATGCAGTTGCTTCTGGTAGGACTGCTCTGTTCTCTCCTACTCTTCTACCTCGTTAATTCCTATGTGTCCTTCTGAATTTGACTCTTTTAGAAAATCTCTATTGGCTGCTGGTATGTCTCGCTAATGCCATGTTCACGGTCCTTGTTCTTTATGATCAAAACAACTTTATAGCTAAGGGAACGGAGGCCCAGAAATGTTATGTAACTTGCTTGGGGATTGTACATCCAGGTAGTGGCTGTGCTGAAACACACACTGGAATACTCTCACTTTACTAGCAGCTAGATCTGGTGTCAGGTATTAAAGTTCTGTGTCAAGTTTTGGTCTCTAATAATGCGTTAGAAGCTGGAATGAGTTGAGAGAAAAGGAGCATGCTAATTAAAGGGAAGGCAAATAGGACCTTTGAAGCAAGGGAAGGAAGAGGGATTTCACATTTTCAAGTTTGGGGAGGTTATTACAGTGGAGAGGGCAACAGAAATATTTTTTGAATAACCGCAGGGTACAAAGGGTTATATTAGGTCTTCCCTTTCTGTAGCGATGAGAAATTTTAGCCGGAGAGAGTCTGGTTTGACCAAAGAAAAGGCAGTTAAAGATTTGAACAGAACCCAGAGTTAGCTCCTGTGCCTTTCTGTGGACATGGTTAAAAGCAGGATCAGTAACCATCTAACTCACCTGGGGGTTTGGTGCTGACCTACCTCAGGCAGGAAGCTGGGCCAACTCACTGACCTCCTGAGGTTGTTGGGAATGAATGGAGGAAAGAATGAATGTGAAAGTGAGCCTTGCCATCGGTCACAGGCTGGATCGCGCTCCCATCCTGCCTGGGGTGGAGAAAGAAATATTGAGTGGCATGTGTCCCCAAGGGCTCCTCAGCTGATCACGCTCAGTTGGCCTTATCTGGCTCCCAGGTGTTTCCATTTATCTCTGATAAACTGTCAGCCAAGAGTCAGCCCTGGGGTGGGAAGGGGGGAATGAGTGGAGGGAGGGTGATACCCCAGATGTTTTCTGAGAAGATGGGAGAAAGTTATTCCTCAGTACTAATGCATTTCGTCATCCTCTCTGCTTGCAGATGTTAAATTTGGGAACACTTCCAGGTTCCCTTTTCTCTCTTAAAAGAAAATTCGTTGTTTGTTTAAAACATCCAGGACCCGTATCAGGAGGTATCTCCTTTGCATGTGGATGAAGCTTCGGAGGTTTAAGAGGGGCCTAAGTGTTACTGGCCCTGTTTTTTTCTAGTCTAACCAGTCCAGTAGCTCTCTCCTTTGGAAATCAGGAAAAATG
Source organism: Myotis nattereri (assembly GCF_964212035.1). Classification (NCBI taxonomy): domain Eukaryota; kingdom Metazoa; phylum Chordata; class Mammalia; order Chiroptera; family Vespertilionidae; genus Myotis; species Myotis nattereri. The sequence goes on along the minus strand of NC_138086.1, from coordinate 61,085,195 downwards.
ATAATAATCAGAGGTGGCATCTACTGAATGTCCACTGTGTGTGACACCATCAACCCCCCATGGCAATACCACCAGGGTTTAATTCCATTCTACAGATGGGGAAGCTGCCCCCAAATTGTTTCCCTAAGTTCACAAAACTACCAGCTTCAGAAACTGTTCAAACCTGGGACTGTAGGACTTAACTACTAATTACAACCGTTTTAGAGCTTTGTTGTGTGTCAGTCACTCAGTAAAACCTAGGAAGCAGGTACTATTAGGTTCATTTTGCAAGTGAGGAAATGAAGGCACAGAGAGGTCCGGCCACCTACCCACTCGCACACAGCCAGTAAGTGGCAGAGCAGAAAGCCAGGCGAACAACTTGACTTTGAAGCTGGCGTCCTTAACCACGACCCTGTGCAGATTTCTCTCCCCTTTCTGCACTCCATAAAGAATGAGGGTTGGCTGGATACATCGTTTTGTCAAAGTGGCTGATCCGAGCTTTCAATAGCTCAAGGTAGACACTTCTCTTCCCTGTGTTGTCTTATCTTTCCCTTGATCTTCTGTTGTTTGAGCAGCTGCAGGCTTTGATCTGGTAAAGGATGAGCCTCGTGCAGAGCTGTCTCCCTGCTTTGTTTATGTGAGCATCTTTCCAGGACTCATCCGCTTTTGGGGTGGAAGTGCCCTGCCAAAAACTCCAGCTCTCCATGCTGGCTGTGTGGCCAATATAGCTCCCGCCTCTTTGACGATCCCTCAGCCTGGATGGAGAGCGGTGTCTCATAACAGTTTGGAGACACTACAAAAGTTTCCCTGGCAGGATGAACGATGGGCTCAGCAACATGTTCTTGCCTTTTGGAATTGCCCTCCAGTTTTTCCAGGCTCGATCCTGTAAATCATTTCATCTTGTACAAATACTGGGCTGTGAGCACAGATGATCTCAAAGGCAAGGATTATTTGAAACTCTGTTTAAGAATCCATCCTCCTTTCAACAGCTTAATGTAGCTTGAATTTGTGAATAAAAATTTTCTTCTGTGCATGCCAAGGCACAGGTAGTTCTAGGGTCTTTGAGAGAAAGTAGAATGAGTGTCTATTCCAGCAGGCTGTGGGAAAAGGAACTTGTCTGTGTATTGACAACTAATTTATCATAAAAAATGTTTAAGGCCCTACTCTATGTGAGTGCTCATGGGGCAGCTGAAAGTGGAGGGGGATGAGGTGGGGAAAACTGTGACATGTTTTTAAAAAGATATGTTAGCCAGAAAAGGTCATTTAGAATATCTTCTTGCTTTCTGTCATCCCATGAAGATGGAAATCTATTGTGGTTTTTAAGAACAGGTAAAATAAGTCACAGAGTTGGAAGCGTATTTTGGGTAGCTATCTGACGTACTTCATGTTGTAGTTTATGCTCATTGACCTTATCCCAACAATGACAGGGAGTTGGTTGAAGGCAGGCTGTGATAGAGAAGGTCCAACAACCACAAAGTGGTGTATGTTCCATCGGAGAAGAAACTTCTTTGACATCTCTGCTCTTCTTTAACATGTCAACACGAGAGTTGCCCCCATGCAGTGACTGTACCCTTTTGGAATGAACATACTTGAATGTCGAGTGTTAGAAATGATCTTGTGGTATTTGGAGTGAAGGCAGAAGTACCCACCTTTTAAGTGTACTTAGAAGACCCAACTTGTTTCTTAGCACATGAGGTTCATTGTGACCCAATGGGTTTAACAAAAATGTAACAAAACATTCTGCTTAAACTTTTTTTTTATTTTTCAAAGAGGGGAAAACTCTTTCCATCAAACTATACCCTGGGAATGGAATTCTATAGCTGTTTAGTACAGTTAAAATAGTAATAGCTGATGATGTAAGTTCATTAGCTTGGGAGGGGGGGAGATGAAAAAGACCTGAGCACCTTTATAGGTTTTATATTACAAACTGTAGGTTTCTAATTTACTAAATGTTATTTAATTTAAATGCCACAAAGTTTCCTCCTTTTCACAGATGAGGAAACAGAGGCTTAGAGATGCAAGTGAACATTTCCAAGGTACAGCTGATCAGTAGCTGAGCTGGCAAAGGAATCATGACTTTTGGACTCTGGAACTGATGCTTCTTCAATGCACTAGGCTGTATCATTTGCTACCTAAGAGAAATCATAGTGGGGATTTCTACCTGCCTCTGCAGTGACTAAGGGTCTCAGACAGAGCTGCCTCCTGACCAAGGCAGTCACGTCACATCTAGAAGCGGAAGTCACCTGGGTCTTGAATTAGGCTGTCTGGGCTGGTAAATTTACCATAGCTCTGCTGTTCCCTAGCTGTGTTGCTTGGAGCAAATTACTGAAATTCTTTGTATATCAATTTCTGAATCTATAAAAGGGGGGATAATACTGATGCCCAACTCATAGGCTTTGGAGAGTATTACGGTAAATGAAATGGAAAGTGCTTTGCCCAGTTCCTAGAAAAATAACATGCTCAACAAGCCTATACATTTTCTCATTAGATTTAGAGCTAACATTATGTTTTTTTATTAACTTACTAGAGGCCCGGTGCATGAATTCGTGCACCAGTGGGGTCCCTCAGCCTGACCTGTAGGATTGGGCCGAAGCCAGCCCTCCGACATCCCCCAAGGGTCTTGGATTATGAGAGGGTGCAGGCTAGGCTGAGGGACCCTACCAGTGCATGATTGGGGCTAGGGAGGGATACGAGAGGTTGGCCAGCTGGGGAGGGACCACAGGAGGGCTCCAGGGCATGTCTGGCCCCTCTCATTCAGTCCTGATCAGCCAGACCCCAGGAGCAAGCTAACCTTACTGGTCAGAGTATCTGCCCCCTGGTGGTCAGTGCACATCATAGCGAGTGGTTGAGAGGCCTTAGCATATCATTAGCATATTACTCTTTGATTGGTTGAACGACCAACTGGTTGACTGGACACTTAGCATCTTAGGCTTTTATAATATAGGATTTAGCGTAAAACCACCGGAATAAAACATGGAGATTCTCATGAAAGGTAAAAGTAAGCACGTTTGAGTGTGATTGGATGGACCAAAGGAGGCATAGATAATCCTAGAGAGCAACATAAAATGGCTGAACATATTTGCTTTTCAAAAAGATTAGAAATTCAACATTAAGGAATGAGACTAGAACAAAGGTGTAGATGAGGAGCAATTGCTATGAAGCCCAATTCCCTATAGTAACCGGGTACCCAAGAGTTATTAAGAAGAAGGAACCAGACCAAGGCAATGTGTCTTTGTTGTAGTTAATTTAATCACTGCTATTACCACTGGCATATTTTTTTAAAAGGGGATTTAAAAAAAATTCAATCTGCTGAAAATTGGGTGTCATAGAGCCTCAAAAACAAGAGATAAAATAGTACCCTGAGCCCCCCCCAAATAATAATAATAATAATAATAATAATAATAACTAAGTTCCTTACCAATTATTTGACTTACATTGGACATTTTGTGAAGGATCTAAAGCTTTTGGCAAGAGCAATGAGAATCATGGGAAGAAAAAAAGCCAACAGAATACCCCTTTGTATCAGTTCCACTGATTTCTGCACAGCCAGAATGCCCATGAGTTTTCCTTGCACCCATAGAAAGCACGCTGACTGAGAGAATCCATCCTGGGTATCAAGATAGGACCTTCCCCAAACAACTCAGACAATTGAACGTTTCTCCGTAAAACGAAAGTTGATTTTTTTTTCCTTCTAGAATTTTCCTTAGGTGCACTGAGTTTCTGACCATACTCCCTCTGGAACCTTGCATTTCAGGTGTATTTTATGTAGCACTTCACCTTCAGGGGTGATCTCATTGTTTCTTGCTCTGGGCGGGTAGCTATGGAGGGATTAAGGGAAGTAAAGGTTAGCCCTTCTCCTGCTCCCCTGGGACCATGTTGTCTTAGTTTTGATCATTTCCCCCAAATTAAGATTTCTGCATAAAACCCCCCTGTCTGTGTTTGGCTGGCAGTTTTATGGCTGACCAAGTTGTGCACTGGCCAGTGTTCTGGTTGGCTGAATGTTTACACAGGCTGTTAATCAGATGGGGGAGGGGGGGCGGCGATGGGGACTGTCTGTGAGCGGTGCGGTCCTGCTTGCTGTCGTGTGCGAGGGCCTGCACTTTGTTACTACAAATTACATAATGACATGTTACATTTTCAAAGTGTATTTTTACTTCAGGGAAAATTAAACCAATAAACAAACAACCCTTGTGGAGAAAAAAAAGAAAAAGGACAAAAAAAAAAGATCCCTGGTTTCCAGATCTTCCTCTTCCAAAAGTTTCTTAATTAAAGTGTAGCTATAAACAAATCTTTGTTTTATTGCAAAGAGAGCAACTGCATATAAAAGCTATTTTTTAAAATGAGGATTTGAACGCTTGTTGGGCCAGGGTCTGCTCAGTGTGACGTGTTTTATGATCCGTCCAAAATGCAAAGGCAGGCGTGTGCGGTGATGGGAGGTTTTCGGGGTTTGATGGCTAATCCCTCCCAAGTGTTGCTCCTGCCCGGTTTGAAAGGAGTGTGTAAACACAGGAATTGTCTTAGTTTTTCCAGGTACGGATTCAAGCAAAACGGCTTAGCGGAACATGAGGTTGCCAACCCAGAAATATTTGGTCATGTAGAAAACCGGGTCTCTTCCCCGTGCTGTCGACATTTTAGCAACTTTGAACAGTTCAGAAAAACAACAACCCCTCTACATCAACTTCCAAACCTCTCACTGCACACCTACGAATCCAGTATTAATTCTTTTCTGTAAGCTGTTGAAATTAAGTATGTGCTCAGAATCCAAGGTTCTCATGATAGCCCTTGTGGCTAATAGTCATGCTCAGATATTATTCAATTATGCATGTATGTATTTGCTCAAACATTTTTTCCCCCAGCATAAACTATGTTATCAAAAGAAAATGTGTCCTCACTCTCTTTCCCCAGCGAAGTGGGGTACTGAGAGTAAGAACACGTGCAAACTGCATCGTGAATGAGCTGCTTTCACCGAATCAGTCCTGCCCAAGATCTGCTGTTATCAGAACTATTTGGCATGCACGTCCCTGGGTTTGTTCAGGTGTTTGGCTGCTAGAAATAGCAGCAGCCCAGTAAATTGTTGGATGAAAGATTGCCCCCCTTAGATTTTAAAAACATCCCAGGATGCTTACATTTCTTAGCAAAATTACGACGTGACTTAGGATAATTTATCAGTTCAACCCACGGAATGAGGAACCATGAGAGCAACTGAGATAGACTGTCTACATCTTCCTATGCAGTTTATTTATTTTTAAATACAAAGCAGGATGTTTAAAAAGAGACCCTTTCTCTTTAAATCTTTGAAATGAAAAATGGAGTTTTGAACCTCATAGTTAAAATTTCATATTTTACAAGGACAGAAAAAACTTAAGAAGAAAGGAGAGCAAAAAGGAGGGCCAGCTATGTAGAGTAGATGTTATCTGGATAAAATGGGACCATTTCAGACAATGCAATCAGCTAACACTAGCCATGTAAATGCAGCAGACACCCGTTTTATTTTGTGGCCAAAAAAAAAAAAAAAAAAAATGCTGTCTCTATCTTATCTTGGGTCCATAATAGTTCTGTTTGAATAACTAATTTAGATTACTTTATTACATAGGAAGGTTCTCAACCCTGACCCAAAATGACCATCCACTTTTCAAGTGGTTTTGTTTCCGACTTCAAGTACCTTAGTGTAAGGACTGTTATCTGGAACATTCTGACGGGCCTGACCTTGACTTTAGAGGGAACAAAAAGATCAGATTTTTCACTGGTGACTGAACTTGCTTTCACTGTCAATAAATCAACAACAGCCCAAAGTGAAGAGTCCAATATGAATCCAGGGCTTTGACTCAGAATGACTAAGCCAGTAAGAAAGAAAAGTCTGAGCCAAGCCATAGTCTAGGAATTGCCTAATAAGCCAAGACATGCCTGTGAAGGAGTGAGAGGCCTTCATCCTGGCTTTTTGCTTCGCCAACATTTGAAGTGATAGATGAGGTAAACGTGCATCATGGCTTGTTGAATGAATGAGTGAAAGGGGCAATCCTATCTAATAATAGACAAACATGGTAACCGACCGTACCTTCGCTATGCCTCCCATTGGCTAATCAGTGTGATATGCAAATTAACCACCAACAAAGATGGTGGCTAATTTGCATACTGCAGGCAGGGCGGGACAGTGCCATCCTGCCTGCCCTGCTGCCATCCAGGCCTGCTATCTGTGACCTGGGGTGGCGGGCATCCGTGTGCGACCCGACCCGGGGCAGTGCCCCAACCTCTGGATCGGCCCTGCCATGTGCGCAACCCGGGGTGGCGGCCCAACCCCCAGATCGGCCCTGCCGTGTGCGACCCAGGGAGGCGGGGCAGGCACCGAGGGATCGGGCCTGCCATCTGCCACCCAGGGAGCAGGCCTAAGCCAGAAGGTGGTTATCTCCCGAGGGGTCCCAGACTGTGAGAGGGCACAAGTGGGGCTAAGGGACACCCTCCCACCCCCCTTCCCCACCAGTGCACAAATTTTTGTGCACCGGGCCTCTAGTGCAATAATAACAGTAATAATGAGCGCCCCCCCCCCCCCATCCTTTTTGATTGGATGTTCTCAGCTTTCCTGGATTGACAACGTCTCCCTTCTGCCTTCTATGTCCTGGTTTGATCAAGGCTCCAGGGGAGTCCACCCACAGCACAGAGGCTCCTCCGCACAGATCCAGGTGGGGAAAGAGAGGCTGAGGCAGAGGGAGGGTGAACGTTCCATTCTCAGATGGCAGTTCAGATTCGGAAAACAGAATGAGAAGGAGTGGTGGAGGCCACCTCACGGCTTCTTTCACCTTCAACTTAAAATGTAGCTCTGAAGATGCATCTGCATCTATTTCTATCAATCTTTATGTCTGTCCGTCCTTCCTTCCTTCCTTCCTTCCTTCCTTCCTTCCTTCCTTCCTTCCTTTTCAGAAATAAAACGAGTATAATGAGAAGTCTGAAGTTAGACCTTGAAAGCTGTTACGACTCTCATTTTAGAGGGTCAGGTTTTTCCTTGACTGGCTTTTGTAACCCTCTTACCCTCTTCTACTTGATCTTCTCTGAGACTTGTCCTTGATGTGACTTATCAGAGAACCTCTTTGAAAATGTTTTTGTTGAATGGGGCTCAGTCAAGTAAGAGTTCACTTTGCAAAAGATAAAAATGAAGCTTTCTGATAGGGACTTGGTAGCTAATTTCTGTGGAGGTCCATTTTCACAGGCGTGCAAATCTACTGAAAATGCTCTTGCAAATTTTAAATTTGAACTAAAATTAAATTAAAATCATCCCTTTCAATTAATGCCCCAATATGGAACATTAAACACATAAACTCATTTAGGTGTTTTAACTGCTGTTTTTATATATATATATATATATATATATATATATATATAGAGAGAGAGAGAGAGAGAGAGAGAGAGAGAGAGAGCGCTTAGTGTACATTATAATAGCATGCCACCTGAAAAGTAAAGTTTACTTGAAAGCTTAACTGGCCTTGCAATGAAACAGACTAATCAAGTAACATTTGATACCATGCCTATGCCTATGAGTGTGGCATGCAAATGTGCTATTTCGAATATTTTCCTGATTGAATGAATAAGCCCACAGGTTTACCATTTTATATTTAAGAGAATATGTTTTATATTCTCTTAAAAACATGAAACTCGCTTTGAAAGTGCTGGTTTGAATGGGCACTATTAAGTCTTTATCAGTTCTGAGCATTTCAGCCTTTTGCATCCAGAAATTTCTCAATCTGACAGAATAAGAAATGCATTTACATGGCCTAAGCTCTTAAATTGTCCCTTTCAATTAATGCCCCATCGTGGAGCAATCTGGAAACCATTACTCAGTAACTCTTCATTATAATTGCTTGCAGCTGAGTATCCAGCCCTTGGTAATATAAGAATAAAAGAAAACTCAGTTAGTAACAAGTGCAATTGATTCCATTCAGAATTCCCCTGGTGCTTTGCCATGTTTGGCCTGCATGAGAGGAAACATGAGGGTTTTTTTTTTTTTTTCTTTTGGGGCCAGGAAATGAATTGGCAGACATAAGATGGCTTGTGTGGTGCTTGCCTTCATTTTTCAGCTGGTCCTAGTTAAAAATGAGACGTTGGGGCTCCTGCTTTCTCCCCCACTGGCTACATTTTTTTTGGAGGGCTTTTCTGGTCATAGATAAGACAACAAAACTTCAATTTGCTGCAAGCTAACAGCATCTAGAAGCTGTCACCTTCCTGGCCACAGCGATCCTGTGACTCGCCTCTGTGAAGGAGTGGGTTTAGAGCTAGACTCACTCCCACCTTGATCGCCTTCAGGGAGCCGAGTCCCTGGTGCATTTGTACAGGTGGAGAGGGGAGTGTTTATGTGTTTGGAGGCTATCCGTCACCAGCTCTGGAAAGGTGAGGATCTAAATTATGATAGATGAAAATGTGAAAATGTGATATGGTAAACTCCCCTCCCCCCAGTGCCCCGCCCCCCTGTGAATCAGGAACTTGGCTTTCAGGAATGGTGGAAGGAATGTTCTTATCACTCATTCCCCAAAGAGACCACGCAGCTCAGCGCTGACCCCACACTCCAGGGAGCACCAGGGACCACGGGGACAGTCAGCTCATAGCATCCTGTCCTCCTCTGTCCCACAGGTGACTGAGGCCAGGTGACAAGCATGCCCTAACTATTTCATAAATTAAAAAGGTGTAAACTGTAAAACACGTTTTTATTATAAAAAGAATGGGTGCTTGGCATAGAAAAGTGGAACCCAATGAAACTCTAACTGCTCTTAATTAATTTCCATTTGTTGCTTTCATAATAATAGAAAAAAACTCTATAAAGTCATGTGGCATTTCATTTGATTTGCTATAGAGAAAAGACTGTGATGTCTCCCACGACCTGGGACAATCGCTATAAATATTTTAGCATACTTCTATTTTTTTTCTATGCATTTATTTGGGGGAAGGTGTTTTTTTTTAAAAATATATATTTTATTGATTTTTTTACAGAGAGGAAGGGAGAGGGATAGAGAGTTAGAAACATCGATGAGAGAGAAACATCGATCAGCTGCCTCCTGCACAACCTCTACTGGGGATGTGCCTGCAACCAAGGTACATGCCCTTGACTGGAATCGAACCTGGGACCCATCAGTCCACAGGCCAACACTCTATCCACTGAGCCAAACTGGTTAGGGTGGAAGGTGTTTTTTATTTTGGTCTGATTTGTCAGTATTTCTACCCTTTTGCAAACTTAAAAAGACTGTTACAGTTATTACTAATTCTGTGTTTTGAAAGCCCACATCAGGGGTTTTTAAAGGAGAGAGAAGCAATTTCATAATGAGCCCAAACAGGAAGAAGAGTGGAAGAGCTAGGTCTTGGGCCTTTGGAGGGTCCAGGAGCTCAGGGGAACAGGTGTCACCAGCTGCCAGACCGGAGTCCCCACCCACCCAGACTCTCAAGCTCTAGAGCAATGAAAAGAACTGAACAAGCCTTAAAGGAGAACATTTTCCCACTAATCCTATATAATAAAAGCCTAATATGCTAAGCGTCCAGTTGTCCGGTTGTCCGTTCAACCAATCAAAGAGTAAATGCTAATGATATGCTAAGGCCACTCAACCACTCGCTATGATGTGCACTGACCACCAGGGGGCAGATACTCCAACCAGTAAGGTTAGCTTGCTGCTGGGGTCCGGCCAATCAGAACTGAGCAAGATGGGCCAGACACACCCTGGAGCCTTCCTGTGGTCCCTCCCTGGCTGGCCAATCTCCCGCATCCCTACCCAGCTCTGATTGTGCACCAGTGGTGTCCCTCGGCCTGGCCTGCACCCTCTCACAATCTGGGACCCCTCGGGGGATGTCAGGGAGCTGGTTTCGAGTGGATCCTGCAGGCCAAGCTGAGGGACCCAACTAGTGCATGAATTTGTGCACTGGGACTCTATTAAAGAAATAAAAGTAAATACTTAGGGGCAGGTTTTCTGAGGGCGGGGAGAATTGGATTGTTTTGTGTCCTTGATTTCATATTCCCCCATCAAAGAGATAGCAAACCATCAACAACACTATCCTGAATGTCTACTGATTAAAAATTATTACACTTGCTGGTAGGATTTTCAATTTTTCTCTACTTTTCTCTCTTTAGATATAAAAACGTTCAGCCTATTAAAACCTGGATTATTGCCCTGGCCAGTGTGGTTCAGTTGGTTGTGCATCATCCCATGCCCTGGAGAGTTGCTAGTTCAATTCCTGGTCAGGCCACATGCCCAAATTTTGGGCTTGATCCCTGTTGGGGGCATGTGGGAGGGAGCTGATTGACGTTCCACTCTTGCATTGATGCTTCTCTCCCTCCCTCTCCCTTCCTCTCTCTCTGAGAATCAATGAAAATATTTTTAAAAACACACACACAAAACCTGAATTATTAAATCTTTAAAAAGATTTTTTTAAATGTGATAATGAAATTTGCTGATATCCTATGACCTGTCCAGTGGCTGTGAATTCAGGCCAACCACTTATATTACTGGTTCCCAAGCTGGGGATATTGGTAGGATGGGGGATCCAGTCCTTTCTAATAAAGAAGATATGGCCAGTATCTTAGGCTTCTATGTTTGAAATAATCCCAAACTTCAACCTTTGAGGGCTGGTCTGGCCTGGGGCTTCGCCAAAGGGACTTACAGCCACTGGCATGCCCACCGATTTTCCCTGTTGGAAGTCTAGTCTCTCTTTCATGGGAACTGGTCAGGGATGGGTCCTGTTTTCTCATGAGCCAGATAGGCCTGTCTGCTCTGTTCTCCAGGCTATTTGCAGGACTTTGGCTTTGTTTCAGGTTTTCAACACCTTTATTCAAATCCTTTCCTCCTTCCCACTGAGGCAGTATTTAAGCAATTCTTCCTTTCCCAATCAATCAACAGATCATTCTCCAGGTCTAATGAAGTGAAATACTTCATCCCTGCCCCAGGCTGCTGATTAGTGCTGTCTGTGGCCTGCATTCCCCAAATCAGCATCTTGGCTCTTAATGATATTTATTTATTTACTAAATAGTGGTAAAATGCACGTAACACAAAAATTACCATTTTAACCATTTCTAAATGTATAGTTCAGTGGCATTGGGTACATTCACGTAGCTTATTTTATTTTTTTATTTGTGGTTTTTATTTTTATAAATTTTGTTTTGTTAATCCTCACCTGAAGATACTTTTCCATTTTAGAGAGAATGGAGGGGGAGAGACAGAGAGAAACATTGATGTGAGAGAGATGCATCAATTGGTTGCCTCCCCCACACACCCTGACCAGGGCAGGGGATTGAGCCTGCAACTGAGGTACATGCTTTTGACCAGAATTGAACCAGAACCTTTCAGTCCATGGGTCAACACTCTATCCATTGAGCCAAACCATCTAGGGCCATTCATGTAGCTTAATGGCTTTTTAAGATTTTTGCTTTTCAGTGAAAATTATATCTGGTAATGTTGACTAATTTGAAATATGAGAAAAGAGCATACTTTTAGAGGAGGTGGAATGCTCGAAGCCTACAGATTCTTACTTCACACTGTAGATTGCATTTATCTATGTGTCGAGCCATGAGGTCTGATTGTGGATTGCTCATTTTGCACATGGAAATCCTATGACCTGGGATTGTCCCAGTGGACAAGAGGAGCATATCAATAATAGCTGCCTGTCAATTATTGGTAGAGGTTTCAGACCAGAGGCCTAAGAAAACAGACCAATCATAGAATGAAGTGAAGCTGAGAGAAACAACAGCCAGAGACAGGGGACTGCTTTGGGACTGGAGAAATAGAAATGGTTGCACGTGTATCAAATACCTCATAGCTCCACAGAAGCCCTCCCAGCAGTTTCCAAACTAGCACCTGAAGCAGTGGTTCTCAGTGAGTGTGCTCACCATACCCCAGCAGCATCAGTAGGAATGCACATTCTCAGGCCCATCTCAGACCCACAGAGTCAGAAACCTGGGAGTGGGTCCATCAGTCTGTCCTTTAAGCAGCATCTGTTGATCCTGCTGAGGGCTAACGGAGAAACACTGTACTTGAAGTGTTCTTGGAGATGACTTCAGCCTTCCGGCCCCTCACAGCATCAGCCTCTGTTTACTCTCTGTCATTCAAGTGTTTATGGACACACATTTTTCATGCCAACTAACCTTTCAATTCAAGTTCAAGTAAAGACATAGTCATCCATTTCCACGCCAGAGAAAATCAAGTTGGGTTGATTTTGCTGAGAGTCAGTATGTCCACCTCCAATGGCACCATCCCGCGTCATTTTCAAGGATAATTTTGTGGCCAACTTTCACCTCATTGTGATCACTTTGAACCCAGGCAGATCCTACCTGACTACTCCGCACCTCTCTATCTCACTGCTTTGGCTTCTAATCCATAAAGGCTCTGCCTTGTAGCCCAGCCCACACTTAGCTCCTCCCCAAAGACTCATCTACTGTTCCACAAATCTGCCATATTTGGCTAAAACTCCGGCTAGACGACCTGCAACACAAAGATTTTTTAAGGGAAAAAATATTCCTTTTCTATTCTTCTGAGTGCTTTACACGCATGTGAGTTCCTTCCAGCAGTTGCTGCCCCCCACATGGAATGATCTTCCTGCATCATCGTTTGTATTATTAAAAGGCTTCCTGACTGATTATGAGCTTGGACATCCCCGGAGAAAGGCATATCTAAGAATTCTGTTCAAGTCCAAAGGGAACATGGAGAAAACATTTTTCTCTGGGCCCCAGAGAAACAATTTTCAAGCTGTTGCTCAGAAGAATACAAGAGAACCCTGTCATTTTGCTTCCAGGGAGGACAGGGAGGGTTTGGCTAAACATGGCTTTTGATGTGGGAGCCAATCTGCCCCACACAATCCCTAAACACGGTGGTACAGCCTGCTTTGCTGGGTTTGACCAGGTTCCACTGATAGAAGTGAGAGGATTAAAAACTGGCAAAGAGGTGAGTGAGAGAGCTGGAGCCTACGGAGGGTTTAGCCTTATGGCCTGTCTGGCACCTGACGTCGTACGCAGATACACTTTGTAACTGCTATCGAATGGCATGGGTTTCACAGATGACAGCTCCATAGGGACCTGGAGAAGGCCACCTGCACAAAGGTCTCTGGCTGGCTCCTTCCTTATGTCTGCTACCCAACAAGAAACCAATAGCAAGGAAAGATTTACGATTTGATGGGCAAAAGATAAATGATTTCAATCTCTGGATGCTTAAAGAGCACATTTTTGTACATTATATGGTTAAAATTGATCACTCCATTGACTTTTGTATGTGATGGGCCAAAACTAACGATGTCAGGTGATCAATGCGCAAAGTCTGTGCATGAAGAATTAAAAACCACAATAATGGATTGCTATGGCAAAAGGCTCGCCATACCAAGAAGTAAGTGAGGGCTGGTCACTTCCAAAGGAGGCTGGACTAAGAGCCAAGACCCTGGCCCTGACACCCTGAGCTGGCTCTATTACTGGCCAATCTGAGAAGCATGGCTTACGAAGCCCTCTGCCAGTTCTAGTTCTTCTCATGGAGATTCTGATTTCTCTGTGCTGGTGTTTCCTGACTCTGTGACTTGCTTTTTAATCCCAAGAAATAGATCCCAGGATGCTGCTCTCTTTTATAATTGGTTCTTCCTATTTAAGTGGCTGAGAGAACCAGACCTTGGTTGACACCCACTCAGAGGGACGGAGCTTTGTGATCACACTGTTTCCCTGACTCCTAACATGTGCTTAGGCCACTAGTCTCCCAATGTAACTGCTGAACACGCAGGGCATCTGGACCTATAAGACCTACCCCCACCCCTGACTTCCCAGCAAATATGTAGAGAATAATACAAGGGCATTAAATTAGACCTCATTACCTAGCCAGTTGGGCCGTCCAGCTCTCCTGCACGTAATAATGAGGTCTGATTTATTGTGATCATTATTCAGGCATTACAGGTCACTAAATAACATGCTCTGCCCACACATGTCTTCTGAGCTAATAAATATTCCGAGAGGAAACATTCTTGAGGGTGTGAGTCTCAGGGTTGGATCGGTAACTCCAGGCTCATTAATTGTGTGAAGCCACTTGGCTTAATGCTCACAAACTCTTGGGAACAGAGATGAGGACAGTCTAATGATGAATCTGTGTGGGGGATGCGGGGAGAGACAAGGAGGGACTGTCCCCTGGATTTTTTGACCTGGGAGACCCGGCTAAGGAGGGTATGCTGGTGGAGGGACAGAGCTGAAGCTGTCAAGTCAACCATGATCCAACGCCATAGCCCAGCATGCAAGATGTGAGCCTTTCAGGAGCTGGACCTGTGCTCCTCTCTCTCCTCCTTGTATATGACATATCACTGGGGAATCCCCTGAGTTCCTGTCACATCTCTCTCCTTCATCTCTGGGCCTTTGCATGTGCTGTTCCTCTCTGTAGCGCCATACCTCATTTCCACCTCTTCCTTCCTGTGGTACTTTTCTGTTTGGAGCCGTAGATGTCACCTCCCCCAGATGGCCTTCCACCACCTACAGTACCAAATACATATCCTTACACAGTGTATCATGCTGTACAGTTTCATTGATGTTCAATGTCTTCTCCACCAGACTGTAAGCCTCTCCAGGGGCCAGTCTGGGTCTCATTGGTTACTATACTCCTAATGCCTAGAGAAGCACCTGGTACATGGCAGGTGTTAACTAGCTGCCTGGCAAATGAAAAAACTAATGCCTATGCCCAAGAGGAAAAAAATGCCGAAAGCAATGCCATAATGGTGCTGTGGCCTAGAGGGTGGTGAAGCTTTCGCTCTGGCGCTCTCCACTCGGGGAGAAGTGGCCCTTAGCCACCCTGGACATCACTTCCCTGAGCCTCCTACTCTCTAGACCAGCGGTTCTCAACCTGTGGGTCGCGAAACCCTTTGGCGGTCAAACGACCCTTTCACAGGGGTCGCCTAAGACCATCCTGCATGTCAGATATTTACATTACGATTCATAACAGTAGCAACATTACAGTTATGAAGTTGCAACGAAAATAATTTTATGGTTGGGTCACAACATGAGGAACTGTATTTAAAGTGCCAGAAGGTTTAGAACCACTGATCTAGACATACACCACATTGGAAACTTTCTGAAGGAAGGAAATTCCATCTGGTTAGTCTTGGGTCCCTCAGAGCCCAGCCTGGGTCTTGGCATTACGAGGAGAACCTAAGTGTTCATTAAATGGTAGACTAAGCTGTTGGCACCCATAGCTGGTCTTTCCTACTCACCAGAGGCTGGGACTTGGGCCGCCTTTCTTTCTAGAGTGAGGGGAGAATGTGGGTGTGGCTGGGGAAATGGAAGCTTCTTTTTGGCCCTGCCCTTAGTTAGAGCTTTGCTAGTGGGCAGGGAGAAAGAGGTGCGGGCAGGGTGAAGGGCTCTCTGTAGGCCAGCCTGGGTCGACGCTGGGACGCCTGGCTATATGCTTTCTTTCCTTGCAGTCATAATTTCAAATCATCGGGTACTGAGGTTTCAGCTTTGGACATAACCGAATTACTAGAAGATGACAGAGTCGATGGATTGTCACAAGTCCTTTATTGATAACATCCATATTTCTCTTTTTAAATTGCAATATATATTTTTAAAGGCCTATTTGCCTCGAGGAAGACCCTGGGGATAGGAAAACAGGATTTAAAATCATCTTTTCTTTCTAACTCATAATGCAAAGTGTGTAACTGGTAAATACTAAGTAATCTGACCATATATCTGCATTATTTATGGAATAATTTAGGATTATTTGCTTCATAGAAAATTTAAAATGCTTTAAAAATTACAGAAATTAAATGAAATCAGGCTCCTTGAATTATCCATGAAGGCAGCTTCCATAATCAATATTTTCACTGTTCTGGGATGACATTACATCTCCAGACTATTTTCTAAGTTAATAAGATTAGAAATAATAAAGCGATATTATTTCTGTGTGAATTGGGGCCTCTGACCTGGTAATTTAATGCCTTCATTATTGCACAAGGAGAATGTGAGAGACCCACGGAGGCCCATGTACTTGCAACTGCACTCCGTCCGGGTGATCGCCTATTCCTCTCGCTGTCTCCGGGTGCCGGGTTATGTGCGATGGAGGACTATTGTTAACTTACTGTTAAACACTGAGCATTGTTTTCAGGGGAGTAGCGCATACATTTAAAATGGGAAACTGTTACTGATTCAATAACAAAGACCAGCAGAATATGAGAAGACTTATTCCCGAGTTGTATCATTACAGATATTTGCATGCTGGCCAAGAAGTGAGCTCTGTGCAGTGGGGCCATGGGAGAGTTTTGTTGTTGTTTTTGGTCTAGCCTGGACTTGCTGCACTATGTGGCTCATGCTTCTTTTCGCTGCTTTCTGGGAGAAAATGCAGCGAAGGGTGTGAATAAATATGCAGGGGGAGAGGGGCTGAGCCCTACCTAACTCTTATCCCAGTTTCTCACGAGCTCTGCTCCTGTCCCTTCGGAGTTGAGGAACCCGAGTGTGCCCGTGTCCAAGCACTTTCCCATGAACCTTAGCCATCGCCTGTGCAGCTCTGAGGGAATTTCCTGCTGCTTACAATGTCCTGGGCCCACACCTCAGCCCAAGAGACACGTCAGAGCCCCTTCGTGAGGCCTGCTCGGACTCACCCGTGGTTAGGAGCCAATGGAGGGTGTGATTCCCAAGGCCATGAACCAGGTCTGAGTGGGAAAATGCAGTGAAATGGCGGGAATGTTCCATGAGAGATGGTCCTGATTGGGAGGGGCTGGTCTGAAAGGAGACAGAATGTGTCTGTTTATGGAACACGCTTTAAAATGCTGAACACTATGGGCAGGGGGCCGTTATGAATTCTTCCGTTTGACCAGAATAATAGGGAATTGAAATCTCTCGGGGAGATGGAAGTGATTTGTCAACTGGGCCAGTGGATTGTGGGTGACTTGCGGAACCAGCTCTGTCATCGGAAAGTTCTGTTGAAAGTTATGTGGCAGAGATGCCTTGGGCCCAGTTAGTTTTGGACTATGCACCAGTAGTAACAATGGCAGCCCACCGGGGTCCAGATGCCATTGTAAACACTTGCATCCCTCATCTCATTTACTCCCTAGATCAACACAACTGTGCGAGGTGGACATTACTATTCTGCACTTAGACACTTGGTGAGACTGTGACTGGTCCAGTGTCACCCAGATGGAGAGTGGAGCTGGGACTTACACCCAGGTTGTCTGTCTGTCTTCAAGGTCATGTGCTCCAACTACAAGCTCTGTATTATTGGGCCACGCCAGAAAGACACAAGAAAGGGTCGTGAATGTACAACACAACCTCAGAATCAGTTGCTTCCCAGGGGAACTATTTTATTATGTTGTCTCTCTTTTTCTCTCATAACTGGCCCCAGTTTTCTAGCACAGTGTTTTGGAAATATTGTACATAGGGAGCTAGTTATTACTAAAAAGCACACATGCTTCTGGCCACTTCTACTGAGCCTCTAATTGCCCTTGGACATGCCTGTGCTGGGTAAAGCCTCATGTGAGCACAGAACATGAACATCAGATCTAAGCTGGGATGAGTATTCTGAAGCCCTGAGGATACTTTGCCCATAGGAGCTGGAATATGAGAGAAGAGGTACTTGGTTAGATTCTTTTCATTGCAATATCTCTTGAAAGACAACAGACTCTGCTAAACACCAATAAACAAACAGTCTCTGAAGCAATAAGGAGAAACTCATGGCACCACATGGTTATAAGAATAGTGGAAGGTTCATGATCAATCCTTCCACAGTGAGTGCAAAACTGAAAGTTTCAAGAGTAATCAGAGTGACTGGCATTTATTGATTGCTCATTCTGAGTCAGACACAGCTCCAAACCCTATGTGTGCAATGCCAGCTCATTGCATTCTTACAGCAACTCTGTAAAGTAGTTGTTATTGTTCAGTTTATTTCTGCTCATATCTTATTGGCTGCCATGAGTCACATAGCACAACTAGCTACAAGGGAGGCCCAAGCAGAGAGAATACTCTGGGCATTATATTATAAAAATTAATAGAGCCTGGCTGGTGTGGCTCAGTGGTTGAGTGTTGACTCATAAACTGAGAGGTCACTGGTTTGATTCCCAGTCAGGGAACATGCCTGGGTTGCAGGCTCAATCCCCAGCAGCGGAGGTGCAGGAGGCAGCCAATCAGTGTTTCGGTCTCTCTATTCTGCTCCCTTCCTCTCTCTCTAAAATCAATAAAAACATATTTTAAATTAAATTAATAGAAAGAATGAATCCAGAGGGACAGTAAGCAGTCTGTACTCCATCCCAACCTTGAGCAAGTG
This sequence comes from Myotis nattereri, assembly GCF_964212035.1. NCBI lineage: Eukaryota > Metazoa > Chordata > Mammalia > Chiroptera > Vespertilionidae > Myotis > Myotis nattereri. The sequence goes on along the minus strand of NC_138086.1, from coordinate 61,066,989 downwards.
AACTTATTCTCAGAGTGTTCCAAGAAAAGAAACCTTTCTTATACTTTCCTCCAACTAGATTTTGTAGAAGTTCTTAATTTCACTGGGCATTCTGAATAAATAAGAGATAGGAAAGGGTGAGTGAGGGAAATGAACAACCTTGAGCATTGCTTCTTCTGTAAACACACTTCTTTCGCGTAGAACCAATGCTTTTGTCTATGAAACTCTCACAGCCTGATTCTGGAAGCTTTGAAAGTTCTTCACTTGTTTATTCAACAAATAGTTTCTGAAAGCCCCTGATGCAGCCAGTCCTGGATATACAAAGACACACAAGACAAACAAGGTGCTTGCTGTTACGGAGTTTAGTTTCTGCTTGGAGGAGACAGTGGTAAAAAAGTAAACAAGTGAACTAGGTAATTTCAGAAGTTGATAGACAATGTGAAGAAAGAATATAAATGAAACCATGTAAAATAACATAAATAATAACATTTATTTTTCTTGATTACCACCTACATAATTGGTGCCCAGTATAAAATAAAAATATGGGGCTCTTTGGTAAAAAAAAAAAATATTCTGAATTTCAAAATAATGACAGGAGAGCCATTAAATCAAGCCCGGGGTCCTTCTAAGCAAGGAGTCTTGTATGACTGCATAGGTTGAACACCCATGGAGCTGGCTGTGTTTGCAGGTGTGTGGGTTGGCAGGGCTTTTTTCCAGGCTACAGGTTAGGTTCCAATCTGCCCCACAAGTCTCCACACATATTTTCCTTGGATCAGGAGCTACTGAGGCATAGTATCTTCTGGTGGGTCATGGGAAGAGAGAGGCATGCCAAATTGTGCAAGAACATTACAAGCCTCTGTTTGCAAAATGTTTGCTAACATCCCGTTGGCCAAAGGTTTTACATGGCCAATTTCAAGGTCAAGGGGTAGGGAAACACAGTCTTCCCACTAAGAAGCCATGGCAAGAGTATGAAAGCAAAATTCTATTAAGGGAAGGAGGGAAGTACTGAGAGCAGTGATCCTGGTAGGTATGGCAAGAGTGTGATGGGGAGCAACTAATGTTAAGAATGCAAGTGACATGTTTAAATTGTTAAAAGATCATTCAGGCTATAATTAATGGGAAGAATTAATTATAAAGGTCAAGACTGGAAGCAGGGAGACCAGTAAGTCAAAGAGAAAGATGCTGGCTTTGATCACAGTAGTAGAATAAAGGTGAAGATGAAGGATAAAGATGAAGGGTATTATGACTGAGAGGTACACTCAATGGGACCTTCTGCCGGGTTCATTGAGGTGGATAAGTGAAAAAGAGATGAATGTAGAAAAACCCTTTTTAAAAAAGTATTTGAGCAACAGGGTAAATAGTGGTGGCATTTATTGACTTAATGGGGGGAAGGGGAGTGGAGGAAGGGATTAATTCGTGGATCTGTGTTCTCAGCCAGAGTGCAAGCTTCACAAGGAAGAGACTAAGTCTTATTCATCTCTACATTCTTAGAAATATGTACAGTGATTGGCACATAGTAGGTACTTGATAAATAAATCAAAGGAGGAAGAAAGCAGACATTTAATATAGTGCATGGCACTCATATTGATTCATTCCTTCAATTAATTAATCAACTATATATTGGTGATATTCCCAATAGTTATTCATCCCATTAACATCCCAACTTTATTGATCATCTATGTGCAAGGAAGTGTACTAGGTGGTGGCAAATAGAAATGATTACAGTGTCTGACCTCATGGAGCTGATGGTTTAATGGAAGGATCAGAGAAGAACACCCAAGATTATAATGCAGGATAAAAAGAAGGTGCACAGGGGCTGTGGAAGTGGAGAGGAAATCCGCAAATGCAGCCTCCTGGGGAGAGTTCCAGGAAGTTTTTTCTAGAGGAAGTGATGCTTGAACTGAACTGTACATTGTAGGATGAATTTAGCAGCAGCTGGCCTCTCCCTCCTAGGTACCAGTAGCAAATCACAGCTATGACAACCAAAAATGACTTCAGAGCACAGAGCATCTGCTCAATATTTACCCCACTATCTTATGGAAAAATAGACATTAGATCCCTGAATTTTTACCATATTTAACAAACACTTACTGCATGTCAGGTGCTTATACAAGCACTTTCCAGATATTACCTCATCTGATTCTTATATTCTGATAATAGGAGGTAGGTCCTATTATCACACCTCTTCTATGGCTGAGGAAATGGCAGCACAGAGAGGCTGAGGAATTCACCTGAGGCCACACAGGTAATAAGCAGAAGAGCCAGGATTCAAACCCACACACTCTGGCTCCAGAGTCTGGCTCCTACCTAGCACACTATGCTTGGTGCCTGGTAGCCACTGCGCCATTGGGTCTGGAAGAATATCCAGTAGTCATGAGTCAGCCAGAAGGGAGGTGGTAGTTGGGTCTTTGGAACACATGATGATGTACAGCATTTAGACAAAAGTCCCCTCACAGGTGCATTAGGGTTTATCAGCAGGGCATCTAAATCCCTTCCCAGCCCCCTCCCCCTCTCTAGGCCCTGTGGCTCCCCTAACCTTGGAGAGTTGTCATGATCATGGGGAGCTCCTGCTGTCAGAAGAGGTTCTAATCCACCCCCCTGGCCTTGAGTTCAGCTGAAGGCAGGACTGCTCCCTGTAACAGCATCATGGGCAGCCCTCTCTTTATGGCTGGGGGCAGCACTTTCTCCATCATCACCTCTATTGGGGCGGGGGAGAGTCCAGAAAAGCCCTGCTGGCTTAGTTCTCCGAACCAAGGAGCCCCTGAATCTTTTGTGAGCACAGACAAGCCAAGGAATGCGAAGGTGAACACAGGGGTACTGTCTTGGGCAAATTGGACAGAAAGACAGATGTGGCGGGCAGTCGGCCATAACGGCCCAGTGACCATCAGGCTCAACTAACATCAGGAGAAGCAAAACATTCATAGCCCAGCCTCCAAAGGGGCAGGACGGAGTGATGACAGGATATTGGCGATGGCTGTCTCAAAGCAGACCCAAAGGGGCCCTTCCCAGCCTGGGGTGACCTGGAGGGAGAATTTCAACATTGACCTGACCTTTGACCCAAACCCAAGCTAAACTCTGAGTGGGCTGAAAAGCAGATATCTTCAGATCATCACGGTCGTTCTCTCCAGATTTCTACACTCTGCCTGGTCCTGTGAGGGTTCAGTTGTCTTTGAGTAAAACGCAGAAGGGCCATCTGTGCGCCTGCTGGAGCTGGCCCCGCAGGAAGCAGGAACAGTAAACAGTCCCTGAGGTCGCTTCTCTCGGAGACTCTCTCTGTGGTCTCGAGGCTGAAAGGTCTGGAGAGGCACACAGCTGGGATCATGGGCTCACTCACGGTCCCCGGAGCTTCCAGAGCTGGGGCTATGGAGGGTCAGCCTCACAACACCGAGGCTGGCTGTCCGCGATGCCCAAGCAATTTGTTAAAAATCATTTGTCGAACAAATATGTATCAAGAAAGCCTGTTAAGACAAGATACTGGGGGGGAGGGGGGGCAGAGGAAGGCTGACAAATGGAGAATACAAGGAGGTTGAAGCTATTGCCCTACCCCAAGGAGTCCGAGGGTCAGGACACCAACCCCTTAGTGAATGCAGGTTCTTCTCTGTCATCAGTCATGTGCAGAAAGCCAGCTGCCCACCGCATGTAACTGCTCTGGGATTAGAATTATTCACTCCAATAATCGTCCCCATGGGACAGCTGGTGTCCCTCAGTGGTGGCCCCATCCTTGTGGATGTTCCAATGGGCATGTCCTTGAGCCAGGAAAGGAGACAAGGGACAGAGGCAACATGACTCTGGCTAGAGGACTAGCCATTGATCTACCATGTTTTGAATAATTACAATGTGCGGGGCGCTGGGCCAAGCAGTCTAGGAATCTCTGCTGCTTAATTAATCCTACAGCCATTCTATGAGGAAACCGCCTTTTCCGCCATTTTGTTGATAAGGAGGATGAAGCTCAGAGAAGTTAAGTGATTTGCTCAGGGTCACAGAGCTAGTGTCAGAACCAGGATTTGAACCCGGGTCTGGCTAATTCCCAATCATCGGCACTGAAATCTGTCTGCAAGGTGTTTGTGGTTTGCCAAAGGAACACAGCGGGTGGAGCTGCACCCTGAGCTCTGGGACCCTCCCTGCTGCGAGGTCTTTCCCCTGCCCAGACGGCTCTGTTGAGTTCTCAGAGTGGGTGGCTTCAGCTTTTCTCATCCCACCCACCTGCTCTTTCGGCGCAGTCTGCCCAGACGGGACAGTTTCTCACTAATGAGCTCTCCAAGCCCAGGCCCGGGCCTGGGCTGCCAGGTTAGGGCCGCAGAGGGAGGCGGCCGGGAACACAGGCGTCTCCAGCTTGTTTTGGGAAGGCACCAACCGGACCACCCAAACTGCTCCTGAGCCAGGCCCCACTTGGTAACTCTGACACGGACTTGGCAGCCTTCCTGCTCCTTCTCCATCCTGATAACTCCCCTGGGCCGAGTGCTCAAGTGCCATGAGCCCCGCAAAGCGCCAGGGCCAGCATACCCGCCCCCCTTGGCTAAGAGACAGCTGCCACCTTGCCCTGGCACCGGCCTTAAAGCAGTGCTGGGCCACGCTGCCCGTCTCAGCCTGTGGGGTGCTCACCAGGATGCCCTCCCCCATCCCCAGCCAGGGCAGCAATGGGCTCCCAGCTGGGAGCGCCTCCCCTTTGGGTCACTGCTGGGGTCGCTGCCACTCAGATGGGATAGAGGAGGTGATGCTCACTGTGTGGCTTTATAACCAGGACATTCTGGCTCTGAGTCCCACCTGTGCCACCTTGGAACTGCGGGTCCTTAGGAAAAGCTCCATTTCTCACCATGTTGGGGTGCACAGTGGAGCTAAGGCCGTGTGCATTAAAGGTGATGCTGCAGGCGAGGTGTCTGGAGCAGCGACAGACATATCGCAGCCCTCAGTGGATGTGAGTCCCTGTCCCCCACTCCTGCACACCCACATTCACACCTCTTCTTGCGGCCACCTGCCCCCAGGGCTGGATGGCTGCTAAAGTGAGTGGCACCTGGGCACACTTCTCCCGGAGGAGAGGGACAGGGGCGGCTCAGCCCAACTGGTGCAGCGCTGAGGAGCCTGGTGGGATGACCCAGCGGCTGCTGGTCTCTCCCCAGCACGGAGCCCCCAGGGGCTGTGCAGGCCCCAGCCCTGACCAGGACGTGTCCACATGAGCAGGGATGAAGGGGAGCATGTATAACCATGGCTCCTGGTGGCCGGGGAGACAGAGGACCACAGGCCACTTCTCTACACAGAAGTACAGGTACCAACCCCTCTGCTTAGCCTTGGAGATTCCCGACCAGCCCCAAACCACACTGCCAGCTCGTCACCCGTTTCTCCCATTTGTGGTTCCCACTAAGCTGCGTGCTTTCCCACCCCCACACTTGGCTTCTGTTCTCTCTCTTCTCTACTGAGCCCCACCCCCTTCCATCTTTGTCTACTACCCAGTCCATTCAAGTGCCTTCTCAGTGGAGACCTTTCTTAGCCTCTTTGCTGTAGGTTGGTGTTTACATAAGTAATAATACAAAGCACCTCTTGTGAACCCCTCACTGGAAGGGTTCACTCTCCTTCTACCCTCCTGGAGGGCACCCACGGTGACAAGTGCCAGAAGACAGGGGGTGCCTTGTGGGGTGGCCATTTGTCTTCTCGCCCTGGTCCCTTTGGAAGCGCGTAAACTCCAAGAAGGCAGGGACTGGCAGACAGTGCGGGAGGTATGAGGACAGGATTGGGGGCGCTGGGCAGCGGGCGCACAGGAGTCAGAGACCAACGATGCCATGGATGCGACTCCACAGGGCCAGGCGGAGCTAAAGGGCAGGAAGATGGAGGACACGCTCAAGTGTCCAGATCATCAGGGTTATGTCCACCCGACTCCAGGCCAGGCTGCCTCTGGTGGGACACAGTGGCCCCATCTCTACAGCAAGACCTTGTAGCCCATCGTGTCGGGGTGTCCTGAGGCTCTGCAGGGACTGCGGCGTCCAGAACCAAGTGGGGGAGGGTCCCCTCCCTGGTGTCCTTCCCTGGAGCCTTCAGAAAGCAGATGCATCCGCTCGCGCATCCAACGTTCGCTTTGACTCTCGGCCACAGAGAGACTGCAGCCTGCGCTTATGGAAACCCAGGCCCGTGCATCTGGTTTGCAACCGCTGAGCTGCCAGCAGAGACGCCCCGCCATGCTCACATCTCTCTGCACCCTGTCCAGCAGCTGGGAGAGGCCTGCGGGCTCGGGTTTCACGGCCGGGCACTGAGGGCCTCCAGGTAAATTCCAACTGGTCCATTTGATGTGAAATCTTCCAGCTTGACCAAGAGTCACTGACCTCGAGAGCAGCCGTTTAACCTCCATTATTTAGTTTATATTGGTCATATTTACATTGGGAACTTGATTAAAGCTGACCTTTTGGTGAAAACAGAATCCAATCCGCATCTGAACCCTCCTGCCTCCTCCACCCAGTGTCAGGTGCCATCTGTTTCACTTCGCCCCTAATTGGCAGACACCGCCACGCTGCCTGCATCCACCTCTCACTGAGTCTGTGCAACGCCTTCCATTTGGGCCTGGACGCTCACCCCCCATCGCAGGTTTGAAGGTAAACCAGGCTAAGAGCTGCTGCTTGGCTGAGTTTGAGGACAGAGTCCGTCTGTTGGAAATAGGTTCTATTCATCACAAGGTAAGAAAAGACACGGAACGTCCCCTGTCCCTTCTGCTCTAAGGAAAATGCCACGTCGTGTAGCAATTCAGACACCTCCGCTCCCCCTTCACCAGGACCACTGAGCTCCCAGGGGAAGGAACGCGGTGGTCACTGGTTCAGGAGAAAACTCCTCTTCCTACACGAAAATTTGATCTGTATTGCTTTTCAGATCAATAGGTCTGCAAAACTGCAGGGGAGGCTACTGGATAAAATGTGTTTGCTGACCAGTCCAGGAATCCCTCCTTCTCTCAACTGGCTCCATTCAGCAAGGATTCACTGGTCACCCCCCTCAAGGCCTAAGGAGGAGGTCGTGACTCCCCTGTAAGTCAGCCTGACCACACCTTCTCCAGAAACAGCCCCCTCGGCGGCGCGCCCCGCGGGGTTCACACAGCCCTGCTTTGCTGTCCCTTTGGAAGCTAGACTGTGAGTATGGAACCAAGATGTCGCGCACACTCCAACACACCACAGAGAAGGATATCAAATTATTGGTGTGACAAACTAAAAAAATTTTTTTAAGGTAATGTTCTTTTTGTGTGTTTCTAGCCGAATAATCTCTTTTCCCCTTTCTAAGCAATCAGAGGGCTTGGTTCTCTCAGATCCCAGCCTTCTCAGTCTGTGAAGGTTATTACTGGCTTGGTTAAACAGAGTACTTGTTTATAATAGATATAATAGATGACAGAGTCATTTTGAAATTACACAGTTGGTGTAATAAAGCCAGTTAAAACCTTATTTAAAAAATGTCACAGTTGGTCAAATGTATTAATGGCATATGGTTCCGTTTTCTCTCTCTTTTCCCCTCAGAACAATATGTGCATTCTCATTTCACAGAGTGGAGGATTAATGGAGCGAGATAAACTTTCTCCTGGCTTTTCTTCTGGCAATCTACACTTTCATTAACTGACTCAAACTTTATTTATCCCTTTCCTGTGCCCCATCTTCCCCATCTTGTCTTCCTCTTCCCCATAGCACCCAATTGCAGAATTCCTAAAATTCTGGGTAATGGAAGAGATAAATATTATATCATGTTTTAGAAGGAAACGTTAATGCAGAAATTACACACTACATAAACAGAATGCCCACGCTGGCAAACACAATTATCTTTTCTCCTGCTGATATCGCCAACTGTAATAATAAAGTCCAAAATGTGCCCCAAAACATAATATTTCAGCTGCATGTAATCGTCACACCAGCAAAGAGCACAATTGCATTATTGGTCTCCTCTGAAATCTTTCACTCAAAGCTCTATCTTTCACAAGATTCCTATTAGAGAATTATTTGCATGTTTCTAGAGAGAGTGCATGGACTGGAGTCTCCCAGTCAGGACCTGCCCGGCTAACCAAGCTGTACCTGGTCAGGTGGGTCAGCTCAGAACTGTGCCTGGATTTTGCCTGGAGCTTGGAGATGCCATCTCTAATCTACAATCCTGCCATGAATTTGTTTTTTGTCATAAATGAAGCATGGGGCTGTGCTTTAATTTTCCTCACTGCCCTCTGTCAAGTAATAACCGTAAATATTGTCCTGAATCATTAAGTCACAACCTGAAATGTGATCCTGCCCAGCTCCCAATCAGACGGCCATCTGGAAGATGAAAGAAGTCTATTTGGGTTTCGGAATGATCCAGACTCTAATTTGTAGTAACAGTCTTAACAGGCTGTTTCAGAGACATTAACCAGCAACTTGTCTCAGGTTCTCCAGGAAGGTCCATTATCCACAGTTGGAGGTATTTGCTTCGAGCAGAACCGTGAACTGTAACTGTTGGAAAACTCCCAGGCTCACTGGCTTTCAATCGAATGCCACATTCTTCCGTTGGACACCGGGTTTCTAACCACGGGCAGGAATATATGCACATGGCACATGCATACATAATATATCTCCAAGTATTCCCTTTGTCAGAAGGAAAGCAAACATTTCAAGAGAGGAAAACAAATTGCAGCTTCTACAAGCAAACAACAGTACAGCATGATAGAGAGATAATTCTTCTGATCACCCGGAGGTTACTTTTGCAGAGAAAAATAAATCATACGCTTATTTTGCTGTAGGAATAATCTTGTAAACACAAAGAGAAAGTCATTACCTGAAGTCTGGAAACATATGTTTAAACATGAGTACACCACTGATCAAAGCGATTATTGGCCAAGCAGTTACTTTAAATATCTGAATTTCCTGGTCCTCAGAGGAGCAAACAATATCAACAGGAGGTGACTTTCCATTTCCACTTGACTTTGGAGTGAAAGGCCACGCAGAGGAAGGTGCATTATTCTCTCTAAGAGAATGCATTGATTTATTTATAAATAAATGTATAAATTTAATTGTTGAGCATTAAAATACACTTAAAATAAATTGAAGGTATTTGTTGATAAACACATGAAGTAAATGATATTTTAGGCAACAAAAGTAATGTCAATGGTGACTCTGAGCACAACGAAACCAACGCCCAAGACCATGAGTTTGTTTATCTTTACTGCTTTCCAGGAAGAAAATTTCATACCGACTTCAAGGAATCTTCTTCCTTTGCCTCAAAATTAGGTTCAGCACCTTTCACTGTCAGTAATTTAAAATATATATTAATTAGTTTCAAAAATAAATGTCATAAAAAGATAGATAAAATGAATTTAAATGCATTTTGTGGCCTTATTTAATCCTGATGTGAACCGATTTTTTTAAAAGTCGATGTGATTTGAGATAATCATGGGAATCTGAACATTTGCTGTATATTAGATAATAGTAAGGAATAATTATTAATCTTGTTAGATGTGGTGGTATTCTAGTAATTTTAAGTCCTCTTTTAGATATATATATTTAAGTACTTATGAGTGAAACGATACATTGCCTAAGATTTGCTTTCAAATACTCCAAAAAAATAGTAGGTGATGGTAAATGAAATAAGATTCGCAAAATATTAAGTTATTGGAGAGGCGTGATGAATTCATACGGTTTATTACTCCTTTCTACTTTTACGTATACTTTTCATTTTTTTATAATAAAATATTTTAAAATGTTTTCATTAAGAGCCTAGAGCAGTGGTTCTCAACCAGGGTGATTTGCTCTCCACTCCCGCAAATTCATTTGGCAAAGTCTGGAGACATTTCAGGTTGTCACAATTAGGTTCAGAGCGGTACCGGCACCTAACGGGTAGAAGTCAGAGATGCTGCTCAACATCCTGTACTGAACAGCACAGCCCCCCTGGCAATGAATTACCAGCCAAGACTGAGAAACCCAGGCCTGGATGCTGTCCTGTCAGAATAGAGCTCATAAATAGGTAAACTATTGCCTCTGCCTCCATGGAGCTTGTAATCTTCCAAAGAGACCAGGACGAGAGGACAAATAGCCACCCTACAAGGCACCCTGCCTGCATTCTTCTCACCGTGGGTGCCCTCCAGGAGGGTGGGAGAAGGGTGAATCCTTCCAGTGGGGGGTTCACAAGAGGTGCTTTCTATTATTACTTATGTAAACACCAACCTACAGCAAAGAGGCTAAGAAAGGTCTCCACTGAGAAGGCACTAGAAGGGACTGGGTAGTAGACAGAGATGGAAGGGGGTGGGGCTCAGTAGAGAAGAGAGAGAACAGAAGCCAAGTGTGGGGGTGGGAAAGCACGCAGCTAAGTGGGAACCACAAATGGGAGAAATGCGTGACGAGCTGGCAGTGTGGTTTGGGGCTGGTCGGGAATCTCCAAGGCTAAGCAGAGGGGTTGGTACCTGTACTTCTGTGTAGAGAAGTGGCCTGTGGTCCTCTGTCTCCCCGGCCACCAGGAGCCATGGTTATACATGCTCCCCTTCATCCCTGCTCAGGTGGACACGTCCTGGTCAGGGCTGGGGAGGGGCCTGCACAGCCCCTGGGTCTCCATGCTCAGGAGAGACCACACAGCCTGAACTTCTCTGCTGCCTTAGTTCGTGTTCTGTTTTTATAAAACAAAATATATCACACACATATCCCCCCACTTTCTTTTTAAACTGCACTGTAGGAAAAATGAAATTGTTGTTAAAGTTTCTTTGGTTCTTCCAATGTGCCAATCAATATGCTAAGGGACTGACCTGCCTTATTGCATTTAATCCTCATAGCTTCCACAAGGCAGGCACTCTAACCATCCCAATTTACAGATGGGGAACCTGAGGCAGAGCGGTTAAATACTTGTCAAGGTCATACAGAGGTAGAGACAGGGCTTGAGCTCAAATCTATCTGAGATCAGCCTGTGCTCTTGATCATGACTCACATTGCCTCCTTAGGTGAAATCGCTAGGGTGTTACCTTCTCAGCATGTGTGGTTTATTATTATTATTATTTTTTAAATAAACTTCAAATTTTAGAACAGTTTTAAATTTACAGAAAAGTTGTCAAGATAATACATAGCATGCTTACATATCCTATGACGTTTTCCTATTGTTAACATCTTACACTAGTAGGTACATTTGTTCCAGTTAAGGAACCAAGATTGGTACATTATTAATATTAACTGAAGTCCATCCTTCATTGAGATTTACTGAGTTTTACCTGGTATCTCACTCGGACCACCACATGACATTTAGTAGTCATGTCTCTTTAGACTTCTTTTGGTTCTGACAGTTTCTCAGACTTTACTTGTTTTGGCAAGCCTCATTTTGCATTCTTACTTATTTCTAACCGGGTTCTGAGAAAGTAACAGTTTTCCATCTGCATGTCTTAGACCATTGTTCCAAAAATGGGCTGTTAATCAGAGATGTAAATTAGAGCTAAATCTAAGTGCCTAACACAGCACAGCGAGGCAGCGTGTTAGGCTAACTGACGCCTAAGGGTGTTGAAGAGGATCCGGTGGACATTCCCCCAGCAGACACCCAGCAGGGTCCGGGAGGTGTGTGACTGTTGCAGCCAAAAAGGTAAACTGAGTCGGGGGGAGGGGGGATGAAAGGATTAAGGAAAGACAGATAAGAGAATGAAAGCTGGGTTTCGATGGGATGCTGCTCCCTGATGAGGACACAGCGCCAGCGCCCACAAGCCGTGTCTTTATTTTATAGCAGATGCCATGAGGCAAAGTAGGGGCGTGATCATGTTGTTTACAGCATTCTCGTGAGTTTCAACCCTACTCAACTACATGCACCTGAACTCTATCACAAGGCACGTGAGGCCACATGTTCGGACCATAGGTTCAAGCTTACAACCACAGCCGTTGGCTATCATTGTGCTGGGCGGGCCCTGCCCTCCAGCTGGGACTTGCACGTGGCAATGAGAGGACCCTGTCCTTTCATTAGTCCGAGGCTTGGACCTGGCCAAAACACTGTAGCCGCGCCCTGTATGTGACTGTCCAGGTAGGTGCCTCACTCATCACTGAGCCATACCCCAAGAGGAAAGCATGCGACCCATCCTGTCCTGATGGCTTTGTGCCTCAGCTAGTTCAACACAAAACATCAGGGGAGGGGAAGCCTGCTGCCTGGGAAATGCACCTCTCATCCTCTTTATGGGCATGCCAACCGTAAAACCTAGGGAGATCTGGCTGGGACGACCACATCATCTCTTTCAAGGCAAAAAAGAGAGGATGGTGACTTACTAATGGCAGAGTCTAAGTAAGTGATCTACATAAATTTGCATTTGCATGGGAGCATTGTTATAAAATGTGGTCTTCCTTAAAGAGGGAGGCTGGTGATGTACCTTAGGAGGCCTGACACTTGTGATTTCTGATCATCTGGCTCCTTGGTCTCTTTAAAGTCCATTCCTGAATATGAAATATTTGCCTTGTCTAACTAATGTAACAAAGCCACCTGAAGTGAAAGCTGCTGAAATCTATACTATTATGGAAATATTATATGCATTGTATAATTAACAGGGACTACAGATGCATGTTCACATGAAACAAATGTGTCCTGGGGAAGGTGCTTTGGGAAAATGACGTAAAGGGGGTATCCTGGTTAGGAACTATTTGTCACATCCTGATCCCAAAGGAAAATGGTACAAGGAATAATCAAGAGAGAGACATACAAGAACTTTCTTAATGGAAAGAAAGGAGGGGACAGTTGTTCCTTTTCTCTTTCAACCCATGACTGGCCGCATAGGAAGAGAAAGTAGCCTGAACAACAGCCTGGGGATCGAGGTTAAAAATGACAAGTCTTCCCTTCAGAGGCCTGTTTTGCACATTTCTCAGCTGTTCTGGTGTGAAATGGAGGGAGGAAGAGTAGGGTGGTTTGGGACTCTTTCAGTAGAAGAAATAAGGAAGCAATGGGAGTCCTATACAATAAAAGGCTAATATGCAAATCGACCGAACAGCAGAATGACCAGTCGCTATGACATGCACTGACCACCAGGGGGCAGAGGCTCAATGCAGGAGCTGCCCCCTGGTGGTCAGTGCGTTCCCACAAGGGGAGCGCCGCTCAGCCAGAAGCTGGGCTCACACTCTACAGAGGGAGCAGGCCTAAGCTGTCAGATGGACATCCCCTGAGGGCTCCCAGACTGCAAGAGGGCACAGACCAGGGTGAGGGACCCCCCCCCCCTCAATGCACGAATTACATGCACCGGGCCTCTAGTCTCTCTATATAAAAGGCTAATATGCAAAGTTTCCTCTCAGGTATTCGACTGGGAGAATGGGAGTTCAATCACTTACTATGACTTACACTGACCACCAGGGGGTGGTGCGGAACACGGTGGGTGACCAGTGGTGGCAGAAGGGTACTGAGGGAGCGAGGGAAAGAGGAGGCAGAGAGGCAGGGAAGCAGGGGAACCTGATCAGCCCCAATCGCTGGCCAGGCCTAGGGACCCTACCCATGCATGAATTTCATGCATCGGGCCTCTAGTATCTATTGGAAAACAGAACACTATCATGGAGCAGTCAGAGTTCAAATTCATGGCTGGCGGTGCAGACTGGCTTTCAGTTATTAGCTGTGTGGCACGGGGGAAGTGACGTCACTGCTCACGATGGTACTCTCCTTGTCTGTAAAATTGGAGCGTTGAACTAGGAAATATCAAAGGTTATTTCCAGTTCTAATAATTTTTTCAGTGTGAGGTTCCCATAGCAAGGGGTCAATACGAACTGGCTTGCCTGGGGTGGTCCTGACCAATGCCTGTTGTCCTGGCATCATTATTGATGGTGCATATTTCCACCTCAAAGTGTCCATGTCTGAGCCACAAGTTATCTGGTCAGCCTGTCTAGAGACATTTATATAACACTTTCATGTGATAGCAGCTTAGATTGTTTCCCACAATACCAAAATTAACTAAAATGAAGCAGAAATATTTGGCCGAACAACCAGCTCTTCTTCCTCCAAGAAACAAGTAATAGTAATAATAACCGTTCTCATGTATTGAGTTGACCACATGCCTGGCCTTCTTGCCTAGGCTTTTCCAAGCATTAACCAATGTAATTCTCATTATCACTCTGGACATCAGATGCTACTCGCTCTCTCTTACATGTGGGAGCACTGAGCCACCGAGGTTAAGAAAACCCACCCAAGTCAGGATTTGCACTCAGGTCTCTCTGACTCCCAGGAACCGGCATGCAAGCTTTCTAACATGCTGTTACATGCTAACGCAACTTACTAACATCCATAGTACCCCCCCCCTCCCCAAGGGTCCTGACTAGTTTTAGCGGCCCATCTTCTTGGCTGTGAAAGCACAGCCTTTGCAAGTTGCAAACTCTCCCGTCTGACATTTAGATTTAAAAATGAGATTGCCAGAGAGAAGGGGGGTCGGGCGGTGCAGGGGTTCCTAATATAAGGTGACAGGAGGTTTGACTTTGGGTGGTGGGCACATGGTGCAATATACAGATCTTGTAACATAGAAACCCACACCTGAAACCTATATGTTCACGTTGACCAATGTCACCCCAATCAATTTAATAAATAAATATATATATTTTAAATGAAAACCTCCCCACGTCACTGTGATTTCATCAGCACGACATTTTTTTGCTTCCCAACGAAGGCACACATTCCCCCCGCAAGGGGGGTGGGGGAGAAGGGGTTGGGAAAGACTCTCTGGAGCCTAACACTTTTCCATGTTTACTAAACAAGGCCTGCCCAGCGATGATTGGGCAACTGCGATGTTGAGTAAACCGCGTTGTTCCTGTTGTCCAGGGAGGCAAACAGTGCAGTGATAAAAGCAGGCCCGCGTTCTAAAATCATTTTCAAAGCAAAAGAGGGTTTGAGCAAAATAGATGATTTGAATGCAAGACATAAACAACTAAACAGACCTGCAGACGAGACCAGTGATGAGGCACCTGGGACACCGGCTCTCCTCCCGATGCCTCGCAGGGCGGGCCTGATGCCTTGCAGATTCTCAAAGGAAAATAAACCGGTGACAGGAGAGCAGCAGCTGCGGGCACAGTAAGGAAATTAGTTGGAGCAGATTTGTAATTAAGCATCGAAAGCGGATCAGTACGACCCCCTCCCAGCATACAAGCACCGTTCGCTTTCTGCCTCTTTTCAAAATCCCATGTTTAAAAAAACTAAACACACACTCTGGGGTCAGTCATGCACGCCCCCGCTTGGGACAGTCGCTGAAGATATTACTTTTTGTGGGAAAAACAAGAAATTAGCTCACAGGAAACACGGAACCCTGTGAAGTAAGATAACATGGACTCTGGGCACTCGTTTGTTTTTATTTTTGCCATTTTATAACTTTGGAAAAACGAAAGAGTCGTCTCCCTTCCAAAGAGTGTATGTTTGTGTATAATGAAGGAAGGGTGAAGGACCCTGGGAAGTGATTTGGGACAATTAATTTTCATTTCCGAATACAAGAGGAGGGTGGAAACTTCATGATCGTTGTGACTGATTGTGCTTATGTCATTTAACAGGGGCGTCACAGACAACGCTGAGGCTCTAAAGATAGTCATCCTCTGAAGATTTTAAAATAATACAGCAGTGTTTTTGCACGGAATGGACTTCAGTGTTACATATAGTATTAAGTGTCTCCTACGGCTGTCTCCCCACTCCCATGCCCATGGCTTAGCTCCCCCAACCCCAGTGCCTTGCGGGTGTCATGGCTGAGATTCTCCAGCATCTATGAGGCGGGACGGACCTAGACACACCTTCTTGAACTGGAAATCAGTGCGTTGCTCAGAGGAGCCCGTTCTTACTTCCTGGCTCGCCCTGGAGAGCGGGCCCTGCCTCCTGCCTCCTGGATCCCCTTCCCTTCTCCTGTAAATCATGCTGAGCCTGAAGCTGGGGAGATCGGGTCAGACTCAGGTGTCCTGAATCATTAAGCACACTGGCTCCTCCGGGGCGACCAGCCTCCCTGAGCTTTGACAGCAGTGAAATGTGACAAGAAAGTAAATATCCCGGTGCCCCACTTACCCAGAGGTCAGCGCCCCCCCCCGCCCCCCTCCGCCCGCTGGAGCCGGGCCCAGAGCAGGAAGGAAGCAAAGCGGGCTGGAAGCGGCGGAAGCACCAGTCACCCGGCGATGCACTTTAACTAGGTCTAATTGACTCTTAATTAAGACGCTCTCCTAACAAGCCTATTTATGTAGTCTCCCAGCCCACAACAAATTAAAAGCAGAAAATTAGAGGGGGCCGAGGAAGGAGGGAAGAGAGATTAGCCGAGATCACACTGAAGGCAGTAAGAAATGATGGCGAGCAGCCTGACATCAAAGGAGCAGAGACAAACAAGCTCCTGAAAAGCAGGCCCAGAATTAGTGAAATCAGCCATCCACAGCCACTTATACGGGGGTCAAGCAGCCCGCACATCTGTTACTGACACCACAGTTCCTGCTCTCAAAGCCGGGACCACGTGCGGCAAGAAGAGAGCCTGCAGGGAACTCGGAGACTTTGGCCCAGTCTCCATCTCCCGGGCTCCTGCTAGAAACCCCCCGGGGAGCTTGTTGGAAATACAGGGGAGATGGGGGATGGGGGCAGGCCCGGAGATTCCCATCAAAAACATCCAGGACCTCATTCCAGGCCTGCGTTTTCACGAGGCCCCTCCCACTGCGAGGGTGACTCAGAATCTCATCTTTAAGAACAATGCTAATCCCTCACCAAATTGGGAAATGGCTTGGGCAAGTCACTTACAGCTCTTGATGCTTCTGTAAAAGAAAAGGTGGAGTGCCTCATGTCTGGTTTCCCTTACAGCCCGAGTGGCTAAGAGCAGTACTCATTATATGGTGAAGTCTCAGGCAGCTGCTCAACAGCCTAGCAGAGTTCACGAGGATGACAGACCCTCCTTTGCAAAAAGGAGGCCTATCAGGCTGCATTCAATCGGTGCCTCTCATCTTTTTAAATCTTTATTATTTTAAAAAAAATCTTTATTGTTGAAAGTATTACATATGTCCCCTTTCCCCCCATTGACCTCTTCTAGCCCCCCTCCCCCCAGTCCCAGGCCTTCACCACCCTATTGTCTGTGCCCATGGGTTCTGCATATATGCATACAAGTTCCTTGGTTGATCTCTTCCCACCCACCCACCCACCCTCCCCTGCCTTCCCTCTGAGATTCCACAGTGGTTCTCGACCTTCCTAATGCCACGACCCTTTAATACAGTTCCTCATGTTGTGGTGACTCCCGATTTCATTGTTACAAATTGAACATAATTAAAGCATAGTGATTAGTCACAAAAACAATATGTAATTATATATGTGTTTTCCAATAGTCTTAGGAGACCCCTGTGAAAGGGTCGTTCGATCCCCAAAGGGGTCGAGACCCACAGGTTGAGAACCGCTGACTTACACAGTCTGTTTCATGCTTTTATGTCTCTGGATCTATTCCCACCTTTTTTAAGATTGCACACCCCATCAGTAAGAATTTGGGGGTAGTCACTCTCAACAAGTGTGTATTTTTACTTATTTATAATTTCTGTATGTGCTACTAAACTAATACATCGTTTACATCAGAATACATACACACCAATAGATCAACAGTGGTAGCTCTATTGGCATGCACCACTTTAAAGACCATTGGGATAAATTTTAGGACAAATTCTAGTCGACACCCAGTAGAATGTGAGCTAGTTTGAGGCCACACTTTGCTTTATTCGTCATTGTATTCTCAAGGTCCAGCACAATTCCTAGTTCACAGTTCAGGAATGTTTTTGAATGAATGAATGAATGTTTGAATGCCTTGGGATTTGAAGTGGCTAAGCTTCAGTTATCAGGAGTATTCATCTACAAGGAATATCTTTTCTTCCATGGTAGAGGCCAGTGTGACTAAATACAGAAAATAAAGGGTGAAGTTGAGCAGTATCATTCATATTTGAGGAAACTGCCTGTTAGAATTTAGGGAGTACGATCAATATTTATGAAGCTCAGAAAGCCCTCTCTGGGGCAGGAGAATGACTCACAGTTCATGAAAAGGTAAATGCATTGGCTGTTCTATAACAGGTATGTATTAAAAGCCATATGTGTTCATGAAGGGGTGTGTGTGTGTGTGTGTATTGAAGACATTTTTAGGAGGTACTGGATGTTTCCTTTTCCAGGGATATGCTCTGTCAGATGTAATTTATTTAACTGATTTTTTTTTTTTTTTTTTTTGCGGGGGAGACCAAGTGATATTTTTTAAATGTACTTTAAAAATTAATATATACTAGACCCTGCTTTATGCAAAAACATTTAAAATCCTATTGCTTACACAAAACATGATATGTGGCTTACGTCAGATGAAGAGTCACTTTGCAAAGCCTCAGAGGTATGCCCTTTAGTGTTGTTTGCCGAGGTGACCAAGGGAGAATTACAGTCATCTGCCCATTGGTCATTGACATGGCAACCTGCTTCGTCAGCTATAAGGATTGCTGGTAACTGCTGGGACTGTGAGGAAGGAGAGGGGAGACCCCTCTTTGAAGAAGTGGAAAGGGTGGTAGATCTACTTCACTTAGTCCAGCACTTCTTAAACTTTCTGGTCTTAGGATCCCTTTGCATTCTTGAAAATTCTTGTGAACTCCTGAGAGCTTATGTTTATCTGGGTCAAACCTATACATATTAAGCGTATCGGAAGTAAAAATGGGGAAATGTTTAAAATACAATCATTAGCCATCAGAGCAATGACATCTGCACATCCGTAGCCTCCAGAAACGCACACCGCACACTCATGACAGTAGAGAATGCCGAAGACAGATAGCATTGTGGTGTTACCATGAAATTGTGGGAGCCAGATGAGCCCACTGGGAGGGTCTCAGAGCCCCCAGGGCCCTGGGACTATATGCTCTATGAACCACTGACTTAGTCCAGTTGAGCGGCAAAAACCTGACCCAGGTCTACTCCTGGAAGGTGTCAACCAAGATGTAAGAGTGACATCTGGCTGGTAGAGACAGAGGAATTTCATCTGGATAGAGGCTCCCTTGGTGACAGCTGGTGCTCACCAAATTATGACAAAGCACATCCCATGGTGTGCCGAATGCGGAGAACACGGTACTTATAAGACTGACCTTTTCACCTCTGAAATATCTGGAACTGGTGACCTCCCCTTCTTGACATGATCCTTGACACAGTGACCCACGTTCCCTTGAATTCTTCGCCGTGGCCACCTCTGGAAGCCGTTAGCCCCTGGGCCCGGGTGAAGGTTTCTGAAGGCGGGAGGCCTCAGCGCTGGGGCCTCGGGTTTCAACAGCAGCATGGTTTTGAGCTGAGATCTATCTTTCCATTTCAGCAGGAATTTTCTGCTGTGCCAGAAACAAGGTAGAAGAACTACCTACTTTATTCTCTTGGGCAAATACTTAACATTTTTGTTCTTTAAATTTTAACTATATAAATACACAAATACTTGTTGGCTGAATGAACTATGAAGTATGAAATCAACTTTACTGTGGTCTAGGAAGGACAGATCCTTTCTTAGGGCAGCCTGGAGGGAGAATCTTCTTTCTTTCAATGAAAGGTCACTCTTGAGATAGGTCGGTCACTGGACACCAGTCGGGGGACCAATCCAAGGGCACAACCCAGAGGTGGTTATAGTGTAAAGTAAATCCGTGAGACCTCTTGTTTAAAAAGCGGGGGGGGGGGGGGGGGGGCTATTAAATTAATATTAACTTATTAATATTAATTACTTAAATTAAAATAGAAAACATTTCCCTTTTTACCACATTCAACTTGTCATGGTGTTTGTTTTTTAAAAAAATATATTTTTATTGATTTCAGAAAGGAAGAGAGAGAAGGAAACATCAATGATGAGAGAGAATCATTGATCGGCTGCCTCCTGCACGCCCCCCACTGGGGAGCGAGTCCGCAACCCTGGCATGTGCCCTTGACCCGAATCGAACCTGGGTCCCTTCAGTTCAAAGGCTGATGCCCAATTCACTGAGCCAAACCAGGTAGGGTTTGTCATGGTGTTTTTTATTTGCTATCTGATATCATTTCAAATAAAAAATACAAAACTTGAATTATTAACATGATTTTACTGTTCGTCTTTATATTGTGCAATGCCAGTATAAAAGGCAAATATAAAAGCATTGAACTTGCGTGCAGAATGGCTGAAATTATACAACGTGTTTTGCATAGCCCGTACCTGTGTATGTATTTAATTCTTACCAGGAGAGTAGAAACATGTCACAAAACTAACTAAATTGTTTTTATTTCATTTCTTGAAACGTGAAATTCTACAAGCAGGTGGCTTACCTTGTACCCATTTTGAGTCTCGCTGAGCTCCATGCATGGTGGGTGCACAGGAATGCTGCTCATGAGGCATCACCAATAGTATGTGTGACTAAGCGCCCCAGGAAACAGGGGTCACACTTAGTGTGCGTGTCTCCTCTGCTCCCACACATGTTCCATTGTCCCATTGACCTCACAAGTTCCAGGATAAAGTTGTTAAGAATTTCAAGATGACAACAGCTGAGATTTAACCAAACCGGGGGCCCATCTGAGCATGGGGCCGTTTGCCTGCACTCGCCACATACTCCTGAGCTGACAGATGTCACTGTGCTGAGCATGCGGGCTGGCTCTGGCCTGAGGACCTGTTCTTGGCTTATGGTTGTGTGCAGGGCTCTCACAGACATGGGCAGTCCAGGATCCCACAGGGGAGCACCTTTCCCGCAGGGCCGGGAGGACGGCAGCCACTGAGGGAGCCCACGGTGATCTGTCTTGGTGCATGAAGAAAACGAATTCCTTTTCTCCTCACTTTTTTATCTCATTCTTTTAAAATTTCTGTGTAGTGTGCATGTGTTTTCAGAATGCACAGAACATATTAGCAGAGTACTGTGTGTACATAATTTATACATATATAAACACATATGGGTGTCTATGCTCAGAAATGTTTTACCCAAAGGAGGACCTGAAAACCGATCCGAGGGCACAACCCAAGAAAGACAGCATGAGGAATGAGCCGAGGACAGTCTGGGGAAGGAGGAGAAGTGCATTTGTTCACTTGGCAATGCTTCCTGAGAGAAGGGACAGAGCAGAACGTGGAGACGGGATGCAGCACCCCACCTGGGCAGTGCACCCCCCCACCCCACCCCCACCTCGTGGGAGATGGTCAGGTCTGTATGAGCTCCAGTCACACAGGTGGGGTGTGAGTTGGTCAGAGGCCCTTGACCTGCAAGGGGCAGAATTTCAGTTGTGTCCGTGGAGGAGAGGCAAGGATAAGGCCAAGAGCATCCCTGGCTCCTGTCAGATTCCCACAAACAAGAGATACAAATAATTGGAATCAAAACGAGAGGAGCCAAGTCAGTAATCATAGTTTGTTGAGTTCCATGCCATTAAACTCACTGAGGTAGGTCTCATTCTTCCTGTTCTACAGGCGAGGATGTGGACAGCCAGAGGCGGTGATGTGTGGAGGGTCCCAGAGCTCACCTGGGCGGGGGTTGCGGGGTGGGGGGTGGGCGTCTATTCCCCTGCTTACTTCTAGGTTGCAGCAGGCTGGCTCATGACGGGATACTGAGCAGAAATGCCCCTAAGAGGCAGGAACTAGTATTGTTGTCACCCCCATTTTGTAGATGAGGAATCTGAGGCTCAGAAGAAGGTGGAGGTGACCAGCTTGTTCTGGACAGAAGCTGGGCGTGTGGTCCGGGGGTGGCTCAGCCTGAGTCAAAGCCTCCAGGCCGGTTCCCATGGCTGAGATGATGACCAGCATCCTGTTCCCAGTGAGCCCAACTGTCTAAAGGGTTGGAGGGGTCTAAGGTGATCCCTGGTTTTGGAAATGGGTGGACACAATCTTTAATTGCTGGACGGGAAGTTATAAATTCAATTTATCTTTCAAAGCACACTCCAGGGCATTAAGAATCACTTAATGAAGATCTCTTTGGTATTTACCATATCCCTAAAAGGCAACAAAGCTGCTTCACGTCCTATTTATGTCTACGCAGAGCTAAGGCGTGGGGACAGGGCCGCCCCACTTCTGAGCGCGAGGGAGGCTGCCAACACACTGGCCCTAACCCGGTGCTGCAAATAAGGCAGCTTCTCACTCTCCTTGCGTGGCTTCCTTTACCTCATTTGGTTAAAGCACACTCGCTCGGAGCTTGGAACTTCCGTTTCCTTATCTTGAACATCATGTACTGTTCCGGCTCCCAGCCAGCCACCCAGGAAGGAAGCGTTCGTTCCTTTCAGACAGCGGGCCTGGCCATGCTGTTGAAAAGCTCTGAAAGTAACGTGATCTCTATTGCGTTAAAAAGATCTATCAGAACTGGCAAGTGCACAGCGTTAGATGTGGTAAAAACTGCAGAGGCCAGAGAGGGAGGGCAACAGGGGGGGGGGGCAGGGGGGGGGGAGGGAGAGAGAGAATGAGAGAGAGAGAGAGAGAGAGAGAGAGAGAGAGAGAGAGAGAGAGAGAGAATATCAATCATGAGCCTCTTTTTCTTTCCATGAGCCTCTTTTCCTAAAACCAGTTAATAGTTTAGCAAGTCAATAGAAGATCAGGCTTCAATCTATTTGATACTTGTCAGGATCCTAAACTATGTGAATATTTTATTCTAGTCAACTCATTACTTAAATATGCTTGTCATTTTTAAAATATTACTTGAAATATGTTTTTGTTCTTTCTCTCTTTTTTTAAACTTTGATAACTTGGTTAAGTATTTTATAAAATAGGGAGATGTTGCAGTAAATGCATCCTTTGGGCTTGGAAAAAAATCTGCACAGCTAGTTTCCCATCTGTATTTTTATTTTCCTGAGGCTTCTGGTTTCCCAAAACCTACACTCTCAATGAGCTATTTCTACTGCAGAGAATTTTGAAAAGTCCTAAATGAAAGAGGTATAAACTATTTCAAATGGCACAGAGTATATATATATATATATATATATATATATATATATATATATATATATAACAATGCCTTAATCTATTCTACCTAAAAATTCATGTGAAATAGAGATTTTTGCCATTGTGGTCAAAGCGACCTGGTTAATGATGTTTAATAGGTGGGTGGGGTTAGATTATGAATTGGGGTTAGAAAACAAATTCCACGCCCTTTTCTTTTTATTGTAGGACATAAACATTTGGCATGCAATCTAGACTGAGTGATGGGGGATGGAAAGGTCGTGAGGATCTGAAAGGCGTTCCTGTTTCCTCCTCGCTGGTGTGTCCATCTGCACCTTGGGCTGAGAACAGGCAGGACTCGGGAGAAAGCACACAGTGTTTCTAAGAACGGTCTTGCTCTGAACCCTTGGTTCTGAGGCCTGGAAAGCTATCTAGTTGAGCTCTCCTCAACCCGTTTGGTCCGATCGATCCTCTTCCCAACCTAGAGATGGGCTTCTTTCTTGGGTTGACACACTGCACATGCTCGGTGAGAATCCCTCCGTCTCCCTCTCCCTCTCCCTTGCTCTCCTGTCTTTGCATCTTCGTGGTCTCCCTTGGACAGTCTCAGAGAGCAGGGAGCAATGTCCCAGCAGTAAGAAGAGCTGGCGTTTGCTTATAACTTACCCTGATCTTTTTCACTGACCTGGACCTAAGCTCTGTAGATGAACTAGAGCATTTACCTTCACCAGGATCTCATGGAATCAGTTCCATGAACACCCCATTTTAAAGTTGAGAAAACTCAGACAAAGAGAAGTTAAATAACTTGCTCAAGGACGTGCATTTTATAAAAGCCTTTAGTGGGATTTCAGCCCAGGCAGGCCACTTCCAAAGCGTGTGCCTATAACCCAATATTCCCACCCTCCCACCTTCTGCAAGAAAGGGGATGGAGAACAATGGCTGGGAGGGATGGAGAGCAATGACTTGAGGAGGGCACCGGGAGGTTGATGGAAATGACTTGTTTCTGCATTGAGGTGCTGGTTCCACGCACCTAGAAAATTCAGGGAGCCAAACACTTATGCACTTTTGTGTGTGTGCATCATACCTCAATCCTATTAAAACAGAAAGGAGGAAATGAGCAAAAAGAACTAAGGTATATGGATATAACCAATGATAAACATGAGCAATAATTTTCCCTAGTAATCTTCTTTTTGAAGACATCCCTAGCTGAGGAAAGGTGGCTCCCAGGCATGCACTCTGGGTGAGACTGTCCGGATTTGATTCAGGGCTTGCCCCCAGGTAACTTCAGGCTGTTGACCTGAGCTCTATCCATGTCTCAGTTCTTTACAGGTAAGTAAAGCTGGAGATAGGTTATTCCTACCTGACAGGGTAAGATAGAATGGCCTCATTTACATAAAAATTTGGAAATGGAGTGAAGATAATCTCCTCGATGCCCTGGAAGCCTTGGCAACTAGGGGTTCCAGATGGTTCAGGGAAGGGGCTTCCCAGACAGTAACCAGGATCCTCCTTCCCCAGTGAAGTGTAGGCATTTAAAGCCATTTGTTGGCAGGACACAGGTGTGTCCCTGCTGCAGGTAGAAGGGTCTTCCTTTCAAAACAAATAGTCTGAGCAGATCCGAGGTTACCTTCCGGTGGCGGTTGTTTAGAAGTGCAGACACTGGGGGAACACATTTCCCACCTCAGGTATAATCTAAGGTCCAGGACTGAAACGTTGAAGTGAGTAGGTCTAGTTACTTCCTAGTGTTTATGACAAAGGCCGAACTCCAAGAAGCAAATGAGGAAACAAAGAAGTTAAATTCCGGTGACCTGGCTGTTACCGTCTACCCCCAGGCCTGATGTGTCTGAAACCTGTAATGTCAGTCACGCTTGCGCCCTTCTTTTGTATCCTCCGCCGCACGGAGCTAGCCCACAAGCATTTATGAGGTGCCCACGGTGTCCTTCCCACGCCCTCTGTGCCCAGTGTCCTACCCTTCCTCACAAAGGCCCATTCTAACGTCCCCAACGGTCGGCTCCGCTTGCCGCAATTCTGTAGAAGCGGACAAATGAAACATGTCAGGTGACATATGGAAGAAAGGGCTTTCTGATTTATTATGGAACTTTTATGGATAAGAGTTATTTCTATTGGCCCGGTACCTGCTCTCCAGGCTTGATCACATTTCAAGGCACTGTAGCTGTTTACTCAAACATGCCAGGTCCTCAGATGCCTGCGTGCACGTGTCTGTCTGTGTGTCTGCATATCTGAAGACAGCTGGAAAGACTACTGATGGCAACACTACTGAGAACTTGTACTGTTTATTTAGAGATGTATATATACACTTACCCTTGCCCCCCCCCCCTTCCTATTTACAAATGAGACGCTGCTGCGTCTATTTCTTGTGGGGAAGTTTTATATATAAAGTGGTAGGAGAAGGTCAGGTTCGGGGGTGATCCTTCTCCCTCTAGCTTTTCAGGTGTCACAACCAGATGAAGGATAATTTAGGAAGCACAGAGCTGGGTGATGGGTCTGGCAGAGTTGCCTGTCCGAGGGGCCTGGAGGAAAGCTCAGCCCCGGGCAGGGCAGGTGATTTACGGCAGAGGCCGGGCTCAGCACCCCGCAGGCAGCCGCCTGGGCTCTGCGAACAGGCCCCGCTTTATTAGAGCCGCGCGGCTGATAAGTTAGGGCTTTCCAGTGGCTTTCCCCTCCTCCTGCCCCTTGTTGTGGTTGTTATTTATTCTTTGTGCGGAGGGACGAGAGGGTTCACTTGGCCAGCTTTTGAACCCTCTCCAAATTCATAGCCCTGCGTGTGGCACTGTCCCGAGCCTTCCTGCACCTGAGCTCCCATCCTGTCCTCCTATCGCGGGCAGAGTCCGGGTGTGAGCAGAGCGAGGCACTGGAAGATTTGGTTTAAAAGGTAGAAATAATTCCCTAAACATCAAATAGCTCTTTTTTCAAAAACGGAAATCAACCTGTTTTGATGAGTTGAGCGTAAATGAATTGAAAGCATATGCTACAAACCTCCCCCCCCTGCCCGCCCCCCGTTTTATGCAGCAAGTTCATGGCTGAATGACTCTTAGGCTTCATTGGATTCAAAGTTGATAGGAAACCACGGGGCCAGGGATGAGCCCAGGCACATTAGTCCTTCTGGTTTCTGCTGCTCTTTTCCTTGTTTAATATGAAACGGGCTCTGAGAGAGGAGAGAGCAGGAGGCATTTTTAGGCAGCATTTTGCCAAGTTAAGAACCTGGTATTAGGAAACAGAGCGTTTTGGCTGAAGATCGGAATTCTTGGTTTAACGGCTGTAACGTTAGGAGGTAGAAATAACTTTGAAAGCTCCGCTGCCTTGGAGCGCGGCTCCTCACCTTCCCGCCTGCAGCGAGCTGGGCGCTCCCCTCCTGTCCTCTGAGCCCGGGAGGTTCCCCTGCGTCTTGTCCTTCTACGGGCCATTGACTTAAAGAGCCTTTTTGAAAGCGAGCCCTGCGGGCACACAGCCAGCCAGCAAAGGCAGTTGGGATAAAAGGGGGAATTCTAAGAAATCCTGCTTCCTCCTCGTGGTCCCCGAGTTTACGGGGGTTGCCTGCTGCCCCCGCCTCCGGAGGCCCAGCATAGCAGGCTTTGGGGAGTCGGGTGCATGGCAGGTGGCAGAATTCGAGAAACGTCTACCAAATGAATGCACGGGGGATGCCTCCAGAAGGACACGCCGTATTGGGGGCGGGGGAGACAGAGGTGCCAGGAGGCCACTGACCAGACGGAGCCACAGTCACCCCTGCGAACAGTCCCCACGGATGCTTGGGAAAACCACTCACCATGGGCTGCCCTGGGTCCCCACTTGACAAAAATGGGCTCACTGATGGCCACCCACCTTGAGGGGTGGGTGTGGGGTGAGTGGAGACACCCACAGAGAGCTCAGGGCCCGTGCGTGGAAGCCAGGCACCCACACACAGCACCCAGCACCCGCGAACTGAGTTTCAGTGTCCGAGGCAGCCGCTGGGGGGAAAGTGGGTATCTTTTTGCCTGTAGTCAGCAACCAGCTCAAAACACGCTTTCTGTTCCTCTGTGGAGAGGAAAACACAGTTGTTAAAAGTTACTCCGTGATGACAGAATGTGCTGAAAAGAAACCGCCAAGAAAAGCCCTTTGCCCGGCTGGCCTGGCACCCCGCTGCGGCCCAGAGTGCCTGAAGTGGGGTCCTTGGCGAAAGCAGGAATTCGCTCCCACCGCAGACTGTTGAAACCTCCCCATTCACATGTTTTAAAAGCTGCAGAGCATTAAAAATAGAAGCTTTCTGGAGGGAGGAGAGGGTCCTCTGGGGCACTCTGTTTGCTTTGGTTTCTCCCTCCCTCCCTGGAAGGCAGTAGAAGCCCAGCGGAGGCCGTGCTCCCGAGTGGGCCCCGCGGAGATGGGGGAGCCCCTTGCACCCGCAGCCAGGTGCTCCTCCCGGCTCTGGTTTATCACAGGAAGGAACAGCAGGAAGGATGAGCCCCCTTCTTGAATTCCGCACAGGTCGCCTTTCCTGAACTGCTCCCTCCTTCTGCAAACACGGCAGGGCCCGCCCTCCAATAGGTTACTATTGAGCAGCTGATGGTAAATGCTGAATGCGATGGCTGTCACCCAGGTGGAGGAGGTGGCGCCTGCACATGGGCCACTGAGCCAAAGTAGTGGATCGCATAATGGGGGGGGGGGGGCGGGACGGGGGAAGCAGAATGTCTTGCAGGCTCTTCGGAAAGTTCAAGAGAGGGTATGGGAGGAGGGGGAGGGGAGCACAAGGCAATCCGTAGGCCACTGGTCCCTGAGACACTGGTTTTAGTTCCTGGAGACCTAAGAAAATGAGGAGTAAAGGTCTAGGCTCTTGGGGCAAACTTTGGCCTCTCTCTCTCTCTCTCTCTCTCTCTCTCTCTCTCACACACACACACACACACACACACACACCCCTATGGCCTATCCTCCTAGCTCAGATTATATAAAATACCAGAAGTACCTGAAATAAAGTTTTCCAGCAGGATCCAGCGGATGGTCTGAAGCTGCCTGGGACTGTCATGTTTTTCTCAGAAACCCCTGAGGGGAGAGGGGCCAGTGAAGAGCAGTGGCTACAGACAGAGATTATACACTCGCTGGCTTTAGGAAGGCGGTGCCCAGCGCCTCCCCTGCCCTGGCTCAGCAGAGAGCTGGGCTCACTTCTTTAAAAAAATTTTTAATTCAATGTTAAGTACAATTTAAATGTTTATTTTTATTAAATTATTGTTAATATATAATATATTAGTTTCAGGTGCACAACATAGTTTTTGAACATTAATGCACCAAACGAAGTGGTCACCACGCCGTGTCCAGCAGCCGTCTGCCACGGTGCAAGTGACTACGACGCTGCTGACAACAGTCCCTGTGCAGTCTGTGCGTTGCATCTCCATGACTTCCTTATGCCATCGCTGGCATCTGTGCCTCCTACTCCCTTCACCTCCCCGCTACACCCCTCCCTCCCCCCCCCGCCCACCCCAGGCAACCGTGAGTTTGTTCTCACAGGAACAAGACCGTTTCTGATTTTTGCTGTTTGTCCACTTGTTTAGTTTTAGATTCCACATATAGGTGAACCTATGCAACGTTTGTCCTCTGACTGACTTATTTCTCTAGGGCATTCCCATTTCCTTTCTCCTCAGTACCCGCCCTGCCCCGAGGTTTTGAGGCCCCCTCCACCCCTTCCTCCCCCCTTCCCACCCCGGGATGCGGGGGAGACGGCCTTTCTCCCCTCCAGAGTGGGAGCCTGTCTGTGCTCAGCAGAGGCCTGTGCTTAGACAAGACGCTGTAGTGGATATACCTGTTACTCCCTTGCTAAGAAAAATGTCCCCGTCTCTCTGCAGGGAAAGAGGGATAATGAGGAGTGTCCCTCCTCTCTACCTCACCAGGGTGACATGAAAATGAAGACGGTAATGTTTATGATGAGCCATGTTATGTGTACGGTTATGGTCATCGCCATGTCCCTGTGCGTCCATCGCTCTCTCGCACACACATCACGGGGGTAAAGATGGTCTCTCCAGGAAAAGACAACAGTCAGGCCTCTAAGGAGAAAATTCACGGGGCCTCACTCAACGATGTCAAATTCTAGTTCCCCCGGGCATTGTTCCTGCTTCATTCCAAAATGAGGAAATCTGCGAACCAGGCTATTTGTGGGCATGGAGGGTTGGGACAGATCTGAATGTTTCCATTAATATTTCAAAAAATGCAAAACTTGGCGGGCTTCTGATTGTTTGATTTATACAGATCCGTGCTGCCTGGTAGCCACCGGCCACATGTGGCTAGTAAAGCATCTGAAACGTGGGCGGCCCGAGGTAAGATGTGCCATAAGCACAAAGCAGACACTGGCTGTTGAAGACATGGAATGCAAAAGAGCACGGAAAAGACCTTATTAATAATTCATATGATTACGTGTTGAAATAATAGCTTGCATATGTTTATTTAAATCTTATTAAAATGATTTGTAGCTGTTTCTTTTTATTTTTTTTTTAAACACGGTAGAGGATGGCCCTCCTCTACAATGGCTCCCAGAAAATGTAAAATGCCGTACGCAGCTGCATCTGTGGTTTGCATTGTATTTCTCTTGGACTGCTCGGAACAGACTCGAGAGAAGTTACTGAGTGTCCTAAGGCGTTCTTGTGGTTATCTCCACTTTTCACTGTTTTTTAAGCATTTTTTAAAATGTATAATTCTGCAAATTGTCGGAACTGGTAAAATAAAAAGAATTTTTATTTATGAAATGCAAATGAATGGTGTCTGGTGGAATGTAACTGATCACTGCTCCATGGGTGTACTCTTTTGCATTTCTGTGTAAATTCATCTCAGCATTCCTCACTGTTCATATATGCGTGGTTTATTGCATTCTTTGACCCCCATGATGACATCTTACTTGTCCCCTCATTAATAAATTGAAATAATCTTTAAGTGAATTTATTTTATATTCGTATGAGAGTCCTAATTTTATGTTTTTAAACGATACTAGAGAATTTAGGAGTTCATGGTCTTTAAGATGAACTCCTACTCCTACGGCCCCAGGGGCAGAAGTACTTCTGAAACCCTGAGAAGGGAGATAGGATGGGTTTTTCTATTCAAAGTAGTTTTTTGGTTTTTGTTTTTATCGGAGGGTTGATTGCTGCTTAAACTCTACTCATCTACAGAACAAACTAAATTTGAGTTACTTTGAATTTTGTGAGCCAGCCAGGGAACCCTCTCCTCCCTCCCAGCCGAATGTCTGGTTCTAAGGGAAGATGTGTTGAGAGCTGAATAACGAAAGAGAAACTCAGCAGACAGCTTATCGGGGAGGTGCACACTGTGGATACTGATCAAGCACGCAGTCGCATACAATCCGCAAGTTTAATGACAAAACATGTTTAAAAGCGAGTGGGTTTTATGCCTTGTTTGTGCCCCTTCTTTCTTTTTGTAAAAAAATAGATATTAAAAAACAAAGCCAGCCCCATTTTACTTTACTTTGTTGTCATTTTCCAAAAGGTTTCCTTGAAGGTAGGACAAGATAGGCCAGACACATCAGTACTGATTTCCCATTTCCAGTTATTCCTGTGGAAAAATAAAGTGGATTTGAACAAACACGAGCAGATTAAAAATATCCAATAGGTGATTTCATCCACGCTCCTTTAAAACAAACGCAACATGACACTTGGGATGTATATGCTTTGCTCCTTTTCCTTATTTTCTTAAAAAGAAGTTGGCTTTTATTAGCAGAAAGATCATGACATTTTGTGAGTACTGGCCTCCAGCATTTAAGTTTTACAGAACACATGAAAGTTTACTGGTCTTCCACCAGCAGGAACGTCTGATTTTTATGCATCGGCAATTCTGAAAATGAAACGTTCACTCCACAAATGCAGAACAGGCCACTTACACATTTCATGTTTTGTGGGCTGTTTTATTATATAAAGCAACCACCTTGGAGATTGAATTTAAAGTACAATTAAGCAATATTCTCACCTACATAATCAGCCCATATAGAATTCTTTTCTGTTTTGGCTCTTTGGGAAATTCCACAAGGAGGCTTCGTGGCGCACGACGTTCGACCCAGGTATTTTTAATGTCATAATTTGCTTGGTGATATAATCAAGAAAAACAAAATATGCCTTTTTATAATTTTCAGCTGTTTGGTATTAATTTTTGAAGTTTAACTTGGCTACAAGATGCTTTTTTATATTAAAAGTACTTTAAGCATTGTATGGGTATGAATTTGTGAACTATTTCTTCAGAATAAGAACATTGTCTTTTTAAAAGTTGATTTCATTAAATTAAAACTTTTGATGAAATCTTTTCAAATTTAAAATGTGTTTTTAATGTATCTTATAAAAGAGTTTGGATGTATCTTAATTCTCAATAAAATGGGGGGAATGAACTGATATTAAATCTTCTATCATTATTCAAAATTAATGGAATACTGTGCTTTAAAAATAAAACCTAGGTTTTATCTGCATGAAAAATTTATTTCTTATGCAACAACTTTAATCTTGACCCATTTTCCACCAAAAGGAGTTATCATATACTTTATCTTTTTCTTTAATAGCTATTGTTCTCCTAAGTTGATTTAACTTGTGTTTCTCAGAAAAATTTTGTTGCAGTGATGATTGACAGTTAAGAATACAGACAGACAGATGCAAAGATACAGATTCTTCCTGGAAATTGAAGAATTAAAGAATCTTTTCCAGGAAGTTGTTTGGTTTTTATTAACTTGACAATATTTTAAAGATTCATCAAAAGATGATGTCTTTGTCATCTGCTGTCTATTCAGGACTGAAAAGTTTTGGAAACAAAAAGTTACTGTTTATCACATAGGACTGTAATGTTTATCAATACCATCGGTCACATCAATAGTACTGCATACTACTTATGGCATATGGCTTCCTGTGTCAGGAGGGTCTCCATTGTTAATATGCCCATTATTCGTGTGGAAAATAGCTAAGAAAGAGGTAAATTCAGGAGCCGTAGGTACTTCAGATAATTGTAATATGAAGTCCAGCCAATCCATGAAATGCCCGTAATTGCTGGGCAAACTTTTGTACTTATTTTTATCTCTGAAGAGAGATCTTTATTAGAATTTCAAAAGTATCCTTAACCCTCCCCCTTCAGAAAAGATTCAGACTATGTCGCTAGCAGCTTGTCTCTTTACCATCCAGATGAAAATGAAGATTTTTGAGAATACTAATTGATCCATATGCTGCCCAAGTCAATCCAAGGGCTATAATTTTCATACAGTTTGGCGGTATATAACGTTAAGGAGACGTAGTTCTTTAAATGATATGCCATCTCAAGCCTCTTTTCTTTAAATCTAAGGCCCCCTTTCTTTTGAGCATCATACCTGCTTGTCTCCTGTCCCCAGTCTTTCCTACCTTCTCCCCCTGAATTAGCCAAAGAACACCTCCTGGTACCCCTGACTTCAGGAGGCACAGATAATTCTGATGCTTGGGTAGACAGGCTGTACTGCTATCCATTTAAGAATGAATCAATATCTGTTCATACAATGAGTCTGTGTCAGAAACAAGTTATGAAAGGAATACTGTGCTGTTGAAAAGGGGTTTTATTAATTTGGAAACCCAGGGTCCCAGTATTTTTAACAACGTTTGTGAGAAAGTTATGAAGCATTTACAATCAACTACGATGGAGACGATACTGTCAAAGCTCGCGTTTGCTGGCACCATTTCAGAAGTTTCCCCACAATTGTCTCCAATTTCTCCTCCTTCAGCACATCCCTGACATCTAAAGCAAAGGCTCAGCTCAACCTGCCCATGAGCAGAAGTGAAGGAAACTGCAAAGCAACCTCCGTAGAGTGAGCATCTTGCAGGAAAGCGTGTCTGGGCTCCCAGGAAAGGGGCTTAGGAGAGATTGGAGACGGGGGTGGGGGGGTGGGGGGGTGGGGGGGTGGGGGGGGGGCGGCGGCGGGGAGAAAAGGGGGGACTCTCTGTCACAGTCTGGAGTTCTTGGACAGCACTATCTCCCGGTTTTAAGCAGGAAGAAGTCGTCTCGAGAAGTAAGGAAGTTTCGGAGACAATCAGAAAGAGAGAACTACAGACAAGGAAGTTGTTCAAACAGCTCGCTCCTCATCTCGGTATTGGCAGACTTTTTCTCTGCATCCCACACTAATGACAACCCCACACAAAAGACAAACCTTTTCCAGATGCTCGGGTGAACTTATGTGTGTTTTTTCTCTCTCTGTAGATGATAACTAACTTTTGGTGAGGGCTTTACAATTTAAAATGCATGCAACAATTCATTTGCACAAAAATCCTTTGAAGTTGCAATAATAATAATAATAATAATAATAATAATTGTAATTGTTCTTTTCCTGAGTTTTATAAATAAAAACACTGAAGCGTGGACTCTGTTTAATCATCCAGGTCATAAGTGGCAGAGCAGGAACTTTAGAATGCAAACTACTGGACCTCAAATGCCTGCTTTCTCCCTTTTGGAGTGACAGTCGGATAGAATAACACATGCATATTTTTTTCATTAATAAGTTACGTTTGATTTTTTTTTTTAGTAAGAGTTTGGAGAAATATACTGTTTTGTGTATTCTCTAAAATCCTTTGCTCAGAGAATTTCAAGTTCGGACTTCTATGTGTATGGACTTATACAATATTTGCATCATTTTGAAATGTTTCAGAGGGAAGGAAATAGAGTTCTTCGCCATGAGCATAAACTAGCACCATCAGGAGAGGAGCTGGTACCAACCCAGCACCCTGGCCTCGCCCTACAATGCTGGTGGCCTTCAGCAACGTTGGCAGTTGGAAGAAGTGGAACCAGAACCACATGGACTTAGCTGGGAATCTGCACCATCTCCCAGAGTGCACCAGGGGACCCTTCCTCCTGGCACCTCCTTCCTCTCCCCACCGGGCGCCTTCAAGAATTCAGCCTGGGCTGTTGGTGCTTGGCTTGTCATGGGAACACTGAGCGTTTCTATTTTGCACACGGAAGAGGTGAGGCAGAGAGAGGCTGTCAGACATCTACAGCAACCGGAGAGAGCGGCAGAATGTTCCCGTGATGCTGTGTGCTTGCTTCCAATGGCTTTATTTTCCTTTCAGCTAAAGTCAAAGATGAACCTCAGAACAAAAGAACCTTTGCAGACATTTTTATCCCAAGGACTAGGCTCCGTTGCCAACACAGCATGGCCTCTCACGGATACAGACTGTTTTCCAACAACAGATGGGTCTGTAAGTGAAAAGAACCCCCGCGTTTGCCTGGTGGCATGCGGACTTCGTCAATTGTCCATGTGGTTCCGACTGCCGTGGAGGGACCACACCACACGACATTAATGCAATTTCCTCTGTGAGGCGCCACCTCTCCATCAGCCCTGGTGTTCCGGCGTCCACGATTAAGGCGCTGACCTCCATCAGACCAGCAGGAATGCCACGAGCTATGTGGAGATTTGCCAAAATAACAAGCCAGCATCGGAGAGAGGCTAGTGATAACGCGATTTCAGTTTCGTACCATCTGTCTCCAGGTTTCTTTCACTACCAGGATGGTCACTGGCTTGGGAGAACGGTCAGAATGCCAGGGTTCTGGAATGTCCTGCATGGGGTTGAAAGGAGCAGGCATCCCTGTGAACTCCATGGTTGGTAGTTGCCACAGGGAAGTGGACAAGATTGCTGCTTTCCATTAAGAGATGTACTAGAGCCCAGCTGGCATGGCTCAGTGGTTGAGCGTCAACCTATGAACCAAGAGGTCATGGTTGGATTCCTGGTCAGAGCACACGCCCGGGTTGTGGGCTCGATTCCCAGTGTGGGGTGTGCAGGAGGCAGCCGATCAGTGATTCTCTCTCATCATTGATGTTTTTATCTCTCTTCCCCTTTCCCTTCCGCTCTGAAATCAATTAAAAAAAATTTTTTTAAAGAGATGCACTTGAAAATCTTCATGAAAGCAGTGTTACCCTCAGGAGCTGGCTCTGTGTCTGAGAGGGACAGGGGTGTCAGATCGCTCCCCAGGCAACCAGGGAAAGAGCAGTAAGAGCCACGCGGGCATTCTCAGCAGGGAGCATGCTCTGTTCTTGGGAGAGGGAAGCCTTACCAGGGATTGAACTGCAATCCCGCCAACCTCTCCCCAGCAGGTCTCCCCGTTCCAATGAGAACCTACGCCATGCTGCAAAAACAACAACAAGGAAGGCTTGTTTTGGCCAGTGAGCCAGAGATTTTTTTTTTTTTTTTTTAATGGTGGATTAGTTTACACAAGCTCTTGGGTGATTATTTTCTTTACTCCCAGGCAATCAGGATTAATTGATACAATAAAGGTCTGAAAGCCCTAAAATGTTGGTCCAGTTCCCAACTCTGACACAAAGAAGCTAGACGAGTTGCAAGAGAATATGTAGAAAAATCAACAACAACTTTCCTGTCTGCATAATAGGGCTGAGGTGCCACTGGGACGCGGTGCGCATTTAAAAAATTGTGTTCCAAATGCTAATTATTCGCCAGTTCGTGTGCCACACCACGTCTCTTGACATCAGTATGTTGATTGCTCATAGGATGATGATACTGGTTTAACTTTTAAATGTGGATTTCAAAAGTCTACGTTTCAAAGTCATCAGAGAAGTAGAATATTGGAAGTAGAAAAAACTTGAGTCAAGAATCATGTCAACTTTCCTTATTTCACCAGAGGTTAGTTAGTGGCTTGGCCCAGGCCACCGACAGGGTTAGCGACAAGCCAGGACAAGAAGGCTGGCCTTTCCCTTTGATCCGAACCACATTCTGTAAGCCACGTTGCTTCGATAGGCCTGCTTTCTGTGATAATTCGGGGGAAGGATCTTAGTGTGGGTTTTTCATGGACCGAGTTGGGTGATCTGAGGCCACGTGCAAAGGGAACTTCTTGAGACATTCCCGTCACGCGTACCACGCACTCCTCAATGACAGAACCGCCAACATCTCCTATCAGTCGCCGAGTCGCAGAAAGCATGAAAATAAACAAAGCCTGACAACTCTGTTCCCACGTTATGACCTGTTCACCTCCCTGCCACTTCCAACTTCACCCCAGTCTGAGCGGCTCCCTGTTATTGAAGTTAGCAGGACCTCAGAATCAGGCCGTGGGTCTGAACTCTGCAAGCTCAGGGCAGGGCTGGCACAGAGAAACGAGGCCACTGTTAGTCTCAAAATTTCCAAGTGTTCCCTCTCTTATTCTTTTCTTGTTCGTTTGTTAATCCTCACCCGAGGATGTTTTTCCATTGATTTTTAGAGAGAGTGGGAGCGGGAGAGACACACAGAGAGAAAACCATGTGAGAGAGGCACATCGATTGGTTGCCTCCCACAGGTGCCCCAGCTGGGGTTGGTGATCGAGCCTGCACCTGGATTTTAACCTGCGACCTTTCAGTTCATGGGTCAATGCTCTAACTACTGAGCCGAACTGGCTAGGACTCACGACAAAGCGAGGTACATGCTGATGCCTCGACAAGCTGCGCCAAGTGAGAGAAGCCACGCAAAGAACGACTGCGTGTTGTTCGGTTTCATTTACATGAGGTGTCCAGAAAAGGCCGAACTCTAGGCAGAGAGGAGATTCGTGACTGCTCAGGGCTAGAGTGGAAATGAGGAGCAACTGCACATAGGCTCAAGGTTTATTTTAAAATCAGGTGGTGGTTGCACAGCTCTGTCAACTTACCAGAAACATGAACTTGAACACTCCCTAGGAGAGAACTTTATGGTATGGAAATTATGCTCAATAAACCTTTTAAAACAAACAACCATGCAACAGGCGCCCAGCTCTGAGCACGGAGGACATCGCTGGAGGATGGTGATGTCCGGTGCGGTTGGGCCTCCGGACTGAGGGAGCAGGAGAGTTTTCCTCACCCAGCCGCCCTCCCGGGAGAGCTGGGACCTACAAGTCAGGGCGGGACATGATGCAACAATTTACAAAATCAACGGGGGCCCTCGCAGGTGAAGTCTGACAAAAACCTCAGTTCAGGGACAAATGCATTCAAAGGGGAAAGCCCATGGCAGTGGCAACAATTTAGATCTGCAATTAAGACACTTGAAGTATTCAGGGCTGACAAGGAGTTAAAGTAAATGTTGATTCAGTTGCAGAGTTTCCAGAGTCATAGCCTTGCAACAGGGTCTTGCACAATCGCAGGGTTTTATTTATTTATGCATTGTTATTGTCTTTAAAATATTCTCTTCTTCCCCTCCTCGCCCCCCGCCCCACCCCCCCCCACCCCCCCGCCCCGAAAATTTCCAAGCAGCTCTGGGACCCTTAGCGGGGGAGACTGGAAACAGGTCTGAAAAATGCATTCAAGATAATTTCAAAAAATCACCCTTTAACGAGTACCATATTCCCTCCAATTTTCCCTTATATACGACCCACCATTTTGCAAATAGCGATGTAGAAAGAATGCATTGAATGTGGCGAAAGTTGAAGATAGCCCCTGTGGATAAGACCTAATGGACGCCATCCTGAAATAATACATACAGCTCGGCCTCCAGACATGTGTCTTCAATTGAAAATAATTCAGCAATCATGTTCAACCCAAACCTGATTACACAAAATGGGGCTTTTTAACTCCCAGACTTGGATCCAATTTTGAGGCCACAGAAAGGAGGGGGGTGGATAGCATGTGCCATGTTTATATACTCCAGAGACTGCGATTAAACGATCCACACACACATTTAACTGTTTCTGTGAGCTTATCAAAGCCAAATTAATATTTTCCACCTACAAACAGTTGTCTCGCCTTTGTGAGGACTTATGTGCAAGTCCTGGGCTGAGACGCACAGGGAAGGGAAAGAAGCTGAACGTCGGAATATTCCAGTTTCTAAAGCGCTGAACCGGGCCTCCTTCTCCACTTTCTTGGAGGCCGGGAGGGAGGACACAGGACTGGGCAGAGCAGGCCTCTCTGGGGTGGCCCTAGATTGCCCTGCACGGCTGTGGTCTCAGAAGATGCTCTATCTGT
The DNA here is from genome assembly GCF_964212035.1 of Myotis nattereri. NCBI lineage: Eukaryota > Metazoa > Chordata > Mammalia > Chiroptera > Vespertilionidae > Myotis > Myotis nattereri. The sequence continues at coordinate 61,029,394 of NC_138086.1, read as the reverse complement.
CCTCTTCGATCTCTCCTTTGCTGCCAGCTCTCTCCCTTCTCCCTCACTCCTAGGGTTGGCCTCCTTTCTCTTGGGCCAGCTGGACCTCTGCCTGTATTGTGATTTCTGGGAGGCTCAGCCTTTCCCTTAGAAAGACGGCTCAATATTGAACGGCTTCCATGACGAGGTACTTATTACTTCAAATCCCTTTGATCAGAAGAAATCGTAGATAGAAAAGTGTTTGGTGAGTGAGAAGATTGTCAGATAGAGGAGATCCAAGGTGGCGGTGGAGTAGGGGGAAGCTGCCTGCACCTCCACCCAGTGCCAAACCGGATTTACAACTAACTTATAGCTCAATCAGCCTGAACAGCCAGCGGATGTCCAGCTGAACAGAAGCATTATAACCCAGGGTCTACGGAAGAAGCCACATAGAGAATGAATAATATTGAATGTAAACTGTAATTGAAAAATAAATAATGTCTAAAGAAGAAGGAGACAAAAAGATTGTCAGATAAATACAGAGGCCCAGTTCAATTTGAATTTCAGATAAGCAACAAATAATTTTTACTATGGGTATGTCCCAAAGAGTGCACATGACAATGGTCTCAAATTTAGGCAGCCAAAACGTGGGCATTCTAGAAATAAAGGTTTTTGCTTGTGTGTGGTTTGCCAATAAGATGAACATATTTCGAATGGATGATTTTCTTTTTAAATTGGGAATGTTTCCACTTTCCTTTTTGTTTATAGAGCTTGTGGGTTAAAAGAAGAAAGCAGGTACTGGCTGAGGAAAGACTTCTGATTTTGACTTCCCCCTCCCTTCCACTTTCTCTAAAAATCAGTGGAAAAAGTTTCCTCGGGTGAGGATCAACAACAACAAAAAGTCATAGAACAACAAGGACAGATAACCCACACTCACTTGTGTTTCTCAGGCAGGGAGAGCAGAGGAAATGAGACACGCAGACCTGCCTCAAGCCACACAAGCTCCACGGCTTCTGCTGCCTCCAAGAGCGGATGACATTTACCATTTCCCTTTTGGGTGAAAGCAGAGAAGTGAGTCATGGGCGCTGTAGTATTCCATCGCATCTTGGTTTTAAGGCATGGGGTTGTTTTTTTTCTTTCTACTAAGAAGGAAAAAAAAGCATTGTCATAGGAACACCCAAACTTCAGAGACATTAACATGCTGAAATATGCATGTCTCCGAATCTATGAAAAACAGATAATTCTGCCTCATGCTTGGCCCAGGGCTTTGCATAGGTAGTCAATAAATATTTGTCGCAGTGAGTAAACATAGGTGACAAGCAGAAATCCTTGGGTTTTGTAACGCTTAGGGTCAGTCTCTGAGGACAGTGGACAGATCTCTGCTTGACTTTTAAGTAGCACTGAGAAGGGCAGGGGACTGCTCTGTAGTTGTGAAAAAACAATGACACACAAACAAAAAGCCATGTGGCAGAGTCTGCCAGCCTACCCCCAGGGAGTCTACCCCCATAGGTCTTGTATGTTGTTCATGAAGAAATAATGATTTTGTTCATCCCCACTGTGCCCATCACACAGAGATCTTTCTCTGAATAATCAAAGAAGGGATGGTTTTGTACAAGAGTCACACTGAAATGTGTACGGATATGCGAATGAGTGTGTGTACGTTAAGGAAGGCAGATGGATATAAATACATCACAGAGAGTAAACAATTCCTTTAACAAAAGCTTGCTGGGTTTAACACATCAGCAAGCAGCATACACTCATGATGAACCCACAGATCTCAGACGGCAGCCTGCAGCTCTGCGTCTCCTCTCTACAATAAAGATGGGCGATACTGATGCCACTTCCAAGCCCCCCAAAATAATAGCTGAGTCTATTCCACAGAGCTGGTCAGACTGCTGCAGGCAAATCAGCTCCAGGTCAGAACCCCACACACATAACCTTCAGAGCACTTGTGAAGTCTGGGCTCACAGGGTGACAGATCCAGAATATAGACGGCACTGAACAGCCTGTCCTACTTGAGCTTATTTTTTAAATTCTCCACCAGCAATAAGGATGTGTTCTCTGATCTGGACCTCCTTACAAATAGCTCCTAGTTTATCTTTTCAGGGTTCCTGCAAGAAAACCAAGAAGGTCTTCAATTCAAAGTGCACAGATGTGCGAACAAGCATCTTTATAGCAAAAGGATGGGAGATAATGATGTCAAATAGGATTCAACTAGATGACAGGGCTTGGAAGATGCTGTGTGGAACTCAGGGGACTCACTGCCATGTCCTAATACGTCCTTGCCCAGTCACCCCTGGCAATGGGAAACAGAGGCAATAAAGGCAAGGCCACCAAGTACTCAGTTCATTTGGATCAAAGATTTGGCCATCCCGTCAGATAAAGGATCTATCCAGTGAGTTGCTGGTAGAGTGTGGGGGGACATGGAAAGGGTGGTGGAGGAAGGCTGCTGTAATTACTAGGTGGGGCTCCTGACCAACTACGGAAATGCGGATTGAGGCAGGATCCTCTTTCTACCACTGTCTGCATATTTCCCCTGGTCTGAGAAGTAAAGAAGCAGAAGGGGACTTTTTATAGTGCAACGAATGGTGGCACTGCCGTCCCAAGTCCCACAGAAGGGTAGTACTATGGGGGGAATGGTACATAAATAAATCGTGTTTGGAGTGGGCATGGGGTCATCTCTTTGAATCTCAAGAGCTTGAATTTCAGTCATGTCTGTTGTCTTACATGCACCTCTCCCAAGACAAGCATTCCTTCTCTCAGATAGTTCAGTGTAACTCAGCCCTTTAGGAAGAGCAAAACTGTTTCCTGGACCTAACTTGATAGACACTCTGTATCTGTGGGTTCTGTAAGTTACGCTGCTTGGTTCTTCCCTTCACAGCCCTTCCTCCACACATTCTTCCTCCTCTTTGTGCCTTTGGTGGCCATGCCCTGTTTTCAAGAGAAACATTTAAAGACGACGATTTCAATATGGCTTGTTATGTTCTTAGTCAAGGATCTTTATCTCCTGCTAATTCTTCCTTATAAAAGTTTAAAAACCCATTCCCCAATTTGTCTCTTGAGACACGCTACCTGGGTTTGAATCCTCGCTCTGCTGTTTAGTACTGTGTGACCTTGGAAAAGTTACTTAAACTCTCTGTGCTTCAGTTTCCTCATCTGTGAAATGAGAATGAGAGCAATAAGTCCCAGTGTTATGGGACTTTTATGAGGATTGAATAAGATTATATGAGAAGTGCTTAGAAAGGTGCCGGTTCCTTTGTGACAACGTTGCTTTATGAGGAGGAAACTAAGGACTTGTTGACATGACATACCATGCGACCTACTGAGCCTCTCCGCAAAAGGAAGAGAGTGAGGCAGATGCTAAGGCCTCCTCTCCCTGACATCCTCTGGTTGTAGTTACAATGCAGTGACAGGCTTGCCTTTGAACTTGAAAATGGTCCTTGGTCCCCTGCCCTGCCCATACGAAGGCAGGAGACTGACAGCCCAAATGGAACCAAAGCTCTTTAAGCAAAAGAGCTCACCCGACTGTCAAGTGTGACCCAAAGAACTCCCATGAGAAGCCACCTCCCAGTTCTCAGGGAAAAAAGCAAAGCTGTCTGATAGCTTTTGAATTTACACAAACCAGGTCTCCTCCACCCCCCTTTCTAAGTATCTCAAGCCAAATGAATTCTCGGTGTCAGCAGAATTTTACATACGTTATGCGAAAGCACATCGCTGGGACCCAGAGAAAAGACCTAAAATAATGCAAACGGGGCCTCTGCATCAGCCTGGCCAGGTGAATGGCGTGGGGGCCACAGTTAGCTAGCCGAGGCCGCCAGTGGTCACTAGGCAATATATTTATGGGAGGTGTCTAGTGAGACCAGCACATCTGCAAGGTGGGAATCCAGTGTTTCAAAAAAGGGGCAGGTGAAGAAAAATTGTGAGGGGCGGCGAGACCCAGGAGACCCTGTAGGGAGAGAGAGGACAGACTCGGAGAGCGGGGCAGAAGGAGGGGAGCTCACAGGCGAAGGCCTAGCATTGGTTTTGAACAAAGACAGAAAATGCAAGTGTCACATTTTGAATCCTCGCCATGGCATCTTGAGCGAGCTGTTGATTCTGCTTGAGCCTAAATGACGAAGGGCTGTGGGTTACATGGAGAACTGTCTGGGCTGCCCCTCAGCAGATGGGAGAACCACATGGAAGGGAGATTAGCGGCTGCCTGGTGGAGAGAGCGCCTGGGTCTTTCCTGCTTGAGGCGTTCCGAGCCTGCGTGGGGTATAAACGCAGGACCATCATCTGGAGATGGCTCCATCCTGAACAAAACAGCCATTAATAACAACAACAACCCTTTTCCTTCTCACAGATTTAAGAGACAAATTCCCTTTTCCAAGAAATTGCTAACCGGTTTTCATTCTGGAGGCCTGGGTTGGATAGTAGGTGTGAGAGGAGGCTGGGAGGTTTCTCCTTCACCCTCACAGCCCACCCTGGGCCCCCTGAAGACACGATCGCCTCCAGGGAGTTGGGCACAGACGGAACAGCAGAAGTGAGCAGAAAAGCAGCTGCCCGGAGGGAAGCCTGCCTACTTCCTCCAGGAGGCACACTGGCCAAAATGAGCGGTTTCTGTTGAAATAGCAGCTCCCCACTTCTCCTTGGAGGGTTCGATTGAGGGATGGAACTCAGGGAGCTCCAAGCAGCCAGCAAAGGACCCCCTGTCCTGAGAGAACAGCACTCACCAAACAGCCGCGGAAAGGCAGATGGTGGCCATTTTGAAAGCACCCTCCCTTGAGTCGCAGGCTTCTGGGAGCCAGAGAGGGTTTCCATAAAGTCTGGGCATTTTTGGAAACCATTCCACTAAACTTGCATCCTAAGGGGAGTCATAACCCAGCACATAGATACTCAAAATCATAATAATCATCATAACAACCATAATAATGATGACAATAATACTAGCTGTAGTCATGAGTACAATCATAATAAAATCTTAATACTTATTTAATGCTTACCATGTGCCCACCACTGTGTTAAGCGCTTTACCTGCATTTTCTCATTTAGTCCTCAAACAAGACTGAGGTAGAGACTTTTATTAGCTTCATTCTGGAGGTGATGAAGATGTGGAGTCGGGGAGAGAAAGGCCTCGCAAAGGTCACGGAGGAGGATTGATTAGCAAAGTGGTCACCACTCTCCACTCTTCCCAGTACGCACACTCCGCAGTGTGGCTCTGCAGCTTCTGGCTGGTCTCCGGGCTTGCTTCTGGCCAACAGAAGGAGGCTTTGCTGGCAGTGCCCCAGTTCTGAGCCTAGACCTCCAACATGTCTACTCCTTCTCTTGGAATTCTGAGAGGATGCCAGGTGAACAAACCGGGACCAGCTGCTGCAGGATGAGCGACCACTTGGAGCAGAGCTAAGCTGCCCCAGCTGAGACCATCCTGGACCAGCCAGCCTCCTGCCGACACTTAGGAGTCCAAAGAGCTCAGATGAGTCTGGCTCAGATTAGCAGAACCACCAAGCTGATCTGCTGACCAGTGAGCAAAAATAGATGTTGTTGTTTTAAGCCACTAAGTTTGGGGGTGATTGTTATATAGCGATTAATAACTGAAACAATTACCCAAGGAACGCTAACATTCCAACCAGGTTTCTTTACTCCAAAGTTCTTTGCCTTTTGACTCTTAATCTCTAGTGACACACTCCCATGTTCCCCATCGTTCTCACCAACATTATCTTCTCCAATTCCGCCATTCTCTTTCCAGTAGGTTCCTGCAGCAGGTATTGCCGGCTGCTCACTGATATTCATTTGCTGGCACTATATATAGGGATACATATAGGGATCCTGACTCTAGGGGCAAATCTTGATTTAAAAAACCAGCCATAGTGACTGCAGTCCCTTCACTGGTCATTGAACAGGGGTAAAGATGGGACCCATTTCTGACTATGAGATAGAAGGGTGGGCCCGCTGAGAGCTTTTGGAAAAGATTTCCTTTGTTCCAGAGGACAGAAACACCAGAACATACAGTCTTGTTCTGATTTTGCTTGCTGTCCATCATCTTGCAACATGAAGGGGCTACCTGAGGCTGAAGGTAACCCTGACGATGGCAGACACAGAGGCTGAGGTCGCTGGGATCCCTCAGACACTGCGGTAGGATCATGCCTGGGCCCATACTGGTTTTCCAACTTTCTCTTTTGTTCAGCCAGTTGGATTTGTTTTAAAATTAGCAGCCAAAAGCTTGCTAATTAACAGAGTTCCGATCATCAGTGACAAGGATCCAGCCATCTGGTTGTTGAGTCCTTTATTCCTGCAAAATACAAAGTCAAAGCCCTTTATTCCTACAGTAACCAAACTAAAAGTGCAGAGGAACTGAAACTGACCCCCCAAGGAAGGCCCCTCGCCCTGTGGAGCCCCAGGCTTCTGAGCCATTGCTGCTCTGTGTAGCTGACATCAGCAAGAAATAGCTTCCTTAGGACTCAGAGCAGGGTGACTGCAGGGTGGGGTGATGGGAGAAGACTTGGGATGTTCTGGGGAACATGACTGAAGTGCGGCCAGAGATCCAAGGAGACAACAGATGCTCAACTAATGCATGTTCTTGGGGTATCCCCCCTTCAGCTGGTCCCAACATTTCCTCCCCATTCCTCTACTCCCAGAAGGCACGTGCCTTTATTCAGCAATGACACGCACAATATTTAACCACTGGTATGCTCAGATGCGGATCAATCAAAACACCAAGGCTCCTGCAGTTCTGAGCAGGGTCTTGGAGGCCCCTGTTTTGGATCCTGGGAAAGCTGGGGGTTGTTATGTGGAAAGGATGTCCTTGAGGAAGGGTCAGGGTAGAAAGGGTAGAAGATGGACATTGTCTGGCAGGTGGATGGGCAGTCAGGACAGTGAGTGTCCACCAGTTTGAACTTATTTTCCAAAATGTAACACAAATTTTAACGTCCTGTGTAGCCATACCAGGGCATAGCAGACTATTCTATTCTAATACATACTGCATTCTGTGTGCATCTGTCTGCACCGCCAGCTAGCGTGCCCCAGAGGCCAAAGGCAACTGTGATGCTCATTTGCATATTCCCAGCACTCAGCCCAACCCCCCAGCACACAGGCCATTTCAACGCAGTTGGATGAATTGAGCATAATCAACAGTATAAACCCGAGACCCAGTCTCTTCACCTTGTCCAGATTCTGAATAAAGAAGAATCTGACTGGTCACAGCCATTTTCCTGTGAAACAATTATTTCTTTGGAGCAGAGTTATGGAGAGCCAAGGTGACCTCTGACGTTCCGACCTCCTTCGCCCTGAGATAGCAGCTCAAGATTAAAGTGTCTCATTGAAGAGAGCAGATGGCAGAGCGAGCTGGGGGGAGAGAGCAGCCCCCTGTGTCACACAGGCCTTGGAGCACGCTGTGCCCTAAGCTGCCAGGCCTCCATCATCATTAGTGATTCAACAGTTCTCATTTGGCTGAGAAAGGGCGCAAAACCCTGCCCCCCACAACCTTGCCCTGGGGAACTCCTAAAATAAGCCTGCAATCCCAGGACTTGGACGCGGTCTCCTCCTCCAAGGCACTGCTCTGTCCTATTCATCTTTGCCCCAAAACCAAGCATGGCAGGGGGTCAGGGGCCATCTACTGGGAGCAAGAATGAGGGAATGAATGCATATGTGAATGAATGAATGAATGAGGGAGGGCACCCTCCTTTGCAAGCAGTTTTGGTATAGCGAGCATGAGATGAACTTTGGAGTCCTAGTCATGTGCGCTCACATCCAGATTTTGTCATTTCATGGCTATTGACTTCAAGCAAATTCCTTAACTTCCATAAATTTGTTTCTTGGGTACAAATAAGTATGATAAAACCAACCTCACAGGCTCACAACTCATGTAAAGTGCTTACTTTAACACCCAGAAGTGCTCAATAAATTGTAACTACTTCTGTTCTTCTATATTCTTTTTCTTCATTTTATTCTTTTTGTTTTAACATCATTATTATTAAACTCACTACTCAGAGATATTCTTTGCATGTTTTAGAATTGCCTAGTTTGAGTTTTTTCACCTAAATAATGTTCACATAAATTAGCATTTAAACGGTCTCTCTCTGAAGAGTCTTGGTCGTCCATTTACAGCCACTTCTCTTGCCCACATTAAGGAGGAAGGTCCATTTGAAACAAGCCTAGGAAAGGATGTAATGTCCACATACAATGGGCACCTACTTTAGTTTGCCTTCTCCCTCATAATCTTTACTGAGCACTTGCAGTGTGCCAAGCGTAGTACAAAGCTCCTTGTATTCCTAATCCCTACCACAGCCAGCAAGGTGGATACCGAGGTATGTAATCTTCATTTTATAGATGAGAAAACAGGCTCAGGAAGGTTAAATGACAAGGTCAAGGGAATGCAAGTAGCCGAGCTGGCACCATGAACATGATGGTTGTCTCCCGGCACTCCTCTCCTCCCCTTGAGTGGAGCATACCTTTGTTTTTGGTGTGATCAGCTCTATCTCCAAATCCATGGGTTTAAACCAACCAGGGTAATCCTATCCCTTTTGCCCAGTGATTGGCTCAGATTAACCAGACTGTAGCCAATCAGTGGTGGGGGGAGACCAGCTCTCCCTTTTGTTCCCCTGCTGACCCCTGAAGAGGAAGCCCTGATTGCAGCTCGCAGCCAGCTTTCAGCCTTGAGGGAAAAGAGGGAATCAGTCTGAGGATGAAGCTAAAACAGTAGAGTGGAGAAAAGAGCCACTGACTTCCTTGAACCCCTGGAACAACCAACCCAGAAGCCTGCTCTGCCTGTCGTCCAATATGAGCCACTAAATTTCCTTCCCTGTTAAACCAGTTTGACTTGGTTTTGTTGTCAAGTGGAATCAAAAGCATTTTAAATAATACAGGAAGATTCAAGCCCCGGTCTGTCTGATCCTTGAACAGTACGCACCTCCCATGTTAGGCTGATTTCCGCTGGTCATCAGAAACCCACACCTTTATGGGAAGCCCGTAGCATCACTGGGTCTCAGCCCGCATGCGGCATTTCTGGGCTGGCTGGCAGGTGGAGGCCCCAGGAGGTAGCTGGTGGGCACTAAAGGTCACTCTTTCAAATCAGGGACTGGAGGCCATGAGAGCAGAGCTAATGGCTATTTCTAGATCCAAGGTAATGGAAACCTCTTCTTGGGGTGATTCCAGCCAAGCCAGGCTTTAGCGGAGGGCTGACCTCAGTGGCTGCTTAGCAGGCCTTGACATACTGAACATGTAAAAATGCTAACCTCCTCCACATGGCAGTCTAATTTGTACAAGTGCTTAGAGAGAACACTGCGTTTATCAGAGCTTGAAGTACAAAATATTAAAAAATAAATCACTGCTTGTAAAATCGTAGAGCTACCAGGAGATCCATTTGAAAGATAGTTAGCAAAGTCAATCGGAGACACATTCATCAGGCTTTGAACTCAGAGGAGGATGGCCCACTCACGTGGGCTTCCTTCCAGCCAGCCCAAGAGGACCGTAGAATTTAAGGCTGAGAACGGCTAAATCCTGACAACTAGGAATCAGATCATTGGAAACTTGTATAAAAGTGTTGAAAGAGATCAAAGAAAATGCCAGCCCACATAGCTGAGAGCAAGAGGCTTTTAAAAATTTATTTTGTTGCTTTCCCTTGTCCTGGCTTGGTCTTTCTGGGGACACTCATGTTGGGCCTGTTCTCAGTCTCCTCCAGTAGACCCAGTCATACTCAATCTTCTGAGCCCAGGTATAAAGTCCGTTTCCCAGACCTGGGGTTCAGGTAGCTGACAATGAAGAACCTTCTATATTGGGTCTCAAGTCTCCGTGACTGCCAGCAATTGAAGGACCCATGTTGACCTCGCTGGGAACATCTCACCTTCCTGCTTACCCAGTTTGACCCTAGCACAGGACTGTGCATCCTAAATCCTGACTGGCCAGGCCTCCAGCCTCAAAAAAAGGCCTGATCTCCTTGGCCCCTGGGCTGACCCACTCTACTGGTAAGTAGTGTCACATACAGACTACTCTCTACAGCCCTGTCTGTGTCCCTGGGCCTCTGGGGGTAGGCCTGGCCCTTTCCTCTTCCCACCTGCCCCAGACTATGTGAGAGGGAATGACCCTGAGTCATTTGTGGGTCAACCATTTTTCTTAATGAAATAGTATCGCATGATGGTTTAGAGAGCAGTGCTTCTCAAGGATCTGTGATGAACGGCCAGTGTTTCATACTTTCAGTCCATCACAGAAAACAACGTGGGCTCCCTGTGTGTATCTAGCATGTAGCTTATATCACATGTGACTCCCAGTGCAGATGAGACGGCCCTGAGCTCATCTACACCCTAGTCAATGAGATATGCCCACCATTGATCATGGACTTGGATGATGGCAATGTCAAATTATAACAGGTTCCTGAAGCTTCCCTTTGATTTAGTTTCTGTGCTTATCTTGTCACATATTGGTAACAAATAGCTCATATCTGCAGTTGGCATTTTGAAAAACATTTATTTAAAACAATGGTTCTCAAAATGTGGTCCCTGGACCAGCATCATCAGCAGCACATGGAACTCGCTAGAAATGCAAATGGCCAGGCTCCCTCCTGAACCTAAGGAATCAGAAACTCTGGGGATGAAACCCAGAAATCTGGCTTTGAACCAGCGGCCTGGGTTACCATGAGGGCCCCTGCCAATCTGTAGAACCACCTCTCATGCAGTGGGAATGAGCTAAGAGCAACAGGTATGTTAGGAAATTCCTTCTGTTAGACTAGAGCCTTAAGTATCATTCAAAGGAAATAGTTATGTCTATCTTAGCGACTATTGAGCTCAATTTTTGAAGCTTTGAATTGTATTTGCCCTGAAGTCAATGAGTAGTACATTCCACAGAAATATACTTTTATAGACTCATCTTAACCAAGCCCATCATTTGTGTTTCCAAAGTTAATCTCTAACAGATTTAAGAGTGAGTGACCATTTTATAGCTTCTCCTCAGCCTTGCACCATTTTCAGCAACTCTTCAATGGCACATCTGCAAAGATGCCTGGAGGAAGGATTAACAAGGGAGGGAAGACCAGGCCCCCTGAGAACAAGGAGCCTCCCCATATCTGTGTATCCAGCACCTGGCTTATCATAGATGCTCAGTACATCTTAAAGGGACGAATGAGTGGATAAATCAACAAATGGAAGAATGGAATTTGATGAGCTACAATACTTGGCAAAAGGATGTTATGATTAATTGAACTCTGTCATTGATTGACATATCCTTTTTTGTCTGGTTCTTTATTTTTTTTTCCTTAATTAGTAATTTTTTATTTTTAAAATTTTACTTTTCAATTATAGTTTATGTTCAATATTATTTTCTTTTAGTTTCAGGTGGACAGCAGCATAGTTGTTAGACAATCATATACTTTGGAATATTATTCAGCCACAAAAAAGAATGAAATCTTCCCATTTACAACAGCATGGATGGATCTAGGGGGTGTTATGCTACATGAAATAAGTCAGAAAGAAAGATAAATACCATATGATTTCACTTACATGTAGAATCTAAAGAAAAAAATCAGCTAACAAGCAAAATAGCAGCAGACTTACAGATACAGAGAGCAGACTGATGGTTGCCAGAGGAATGGAGGTTGGGTTGGGAGACTGGGTGGAAAAGGTGAGGGGATTAAAAGGTACAAATTGGTACTTATAAAATAGTCAGAGGGATGTAAAGGACAGCCCAGGGAATACAGTGAATAATGTTGTAATAACGGTGTATGGTGCCAGGTGGGTGCTTGACATATCAGGGGATCACTTTGCAAGGTAAATGATTGTCTGGTTCCTATTTTCAAAACACTTTCATAAAAAAAAATTACATTTTTATTTTTCATCTAATTTTAGTGAATTTCTATTAATTGCAACCCAAATGTCACTTGACTAAAGACAGCTTTGCTCAAGTGTGATACACCCAAATTATATCTGCCCTAACGGGGCTATGGTTCAAGTTTCTGGGGTCACATAAAATAGTAAAACTAAGCATTTCATTTCTGAGAATTTTTTTATTGAGAATAAATTTTATTGGAAATCACATGCAGAGAAAAGCAAATAAAAAAATTATAGCGCATGAAGCATGGCAAACATATGCCATTATTTGGGGTAAAATGTAATTATTTTTATTACTAATACTTAAACTAAACACACCCTCATTTGGCATTTCCATAACCATAATTGGTAAAATGGTTCTATAACAAGCTCAGAGTGGTTCAGGCAGGATTTATCAAACTGACATAGGAAAAGTAAGCAAGGAAAATCATACATGATAAAAAAAAAATATTGAGAAAAAAGTAAAAACATCCACCAACTGATTTACATACATGGGGCCCAGCCCCTGGGACAATGGATTCACTGAAATTGACTGATCCTTTGTCTAAAGCTTCGTTGGCACAATGCTAAGACAACCCCCTGACTTGAACCGTTCACTCCTAAATGGACTGAACTGACCGGCCCATTGGAGTGCCTGGGGAATCCACCTGTGACGTGTTTGTCTTGAATACGAGGCCTCACTGCCTTTATGAATATCTTCAGATGCACACCATCCCTCCTCAGTGGAGAACAGAAGTTTAGAGGCCAACAAGAAAGCGCCCATGTCTGGCTCAGAGCCCTCTTTATGATGCAGGCCACTCACATGAGACAAATTGGTGGTCTTTTCTAAAAAAAACTTTTAAATATTAGATTTTGAAGGGTGAGGTGAATTCAGATCTTAGATCTCCCTCTTTAGCCATAGGGTGGCCCTCTGTATAATGGGAGTAATAATACAACCTGCCTCATAGACTTTTTCTAAGGATTAAATAAGAGAGTGCACATAAAGCATTTACTGTCACACATGGCATTTAGTTAATATTAGCTATTATTATCAGTTACTCGTCATCAGGCATCACGCATAGAGTTTTCCTTGATTTGCCCGACGATAACACCTCCTTGGTATTAGATATTTAAGACGCAAAGTCTGTGATTACATCCTATCAGCATGCTCTTCACTCCAGTGCTGAGTTTACACCGTATTTTATGAGCTGGTTGTGAAGGAAATAATGCTTTTCCCACCCAAACATATCATCCCTGGAAATACTGCAGTTGATGGCCACAAAGCCCAAAAACAAAAGGAGAACCAGGCTCTGAAAAGGGGCGCAAACTCATGCCTGCCAACTTTTCCCTTATTTGGAAGGAGGCCCCGTGAAATTCTAGAACCCTCTACAGGCCACTCATGGCCCGTCCATTAGCTTTCCTGTTTGCTGTCTTCTTGTCTACTTACGTCAACTCTTCTTAGTATTTAAGAACTTCTCAGGAAACTCAGTTTTAGAAAGACAGCGAAGGAGCTTTGAATTGGCAAAAGGTCCACGTTTCAGAGGTGATGCTAATCTAAAGAAACACACCATTATCTTAGCGATTTCCAATTGTTCCTGGAAGCGTTTTAGTGCAGAGACCACTGCCAGCTATTAAGTAGAGGAGACTCGTTTTGGTTGCCAGAATTAGCTGAAATTAAGATCCTTTGACATCTTCTTACAGAAGAAAGTCAGTTTCAGTACAAACGATTCAGAATTTAATAGATTGTGACAGGTTATAAAATTCTATGCATTTGAAAGAAAAGCTTTGTGGGTGGAATAATGTGTTTCTAATTTACACATAATAGGCCCATGAAGCTATGACTAGAAGGACATTAAAGTAATGAGGAAATTCCAGTTATAGACACTTTCTGTGGAGATCTTAAAGATTATGATTAGGGCAGCCATTTCCCCAAGCGCCTCATACAGCTCAAGCCAAAACGAAGGTGGCCAGGACACAGAAAGGAGACTGGAAGGGCAACAGGCTCCAGGTCAGAGCGTAGGGAAAGCATTTTGGAGAAGTTGCTCAATCCAGAGGTGGAGGGTTTTAATAAAATTTAATAAATGCTGTATCTACTGAATTTCCACCAAGGGCCTAGCCCTGGGTGATTGCCCACAGATGAGGGAGGATCAGTGAGGGAGGATCAGCAATGACGTGCCCCCATAGGGAAGACCATGTGAATTTTGTGGATGAATAAGAATTCTCCTTTGCTTGATTCTTTTTTTTTTTTAAATATATTTTATTGACTTTTTACAGAGAGGAAGGGAGAGAGATAGAGAGTTAGAAACATCGATGAAAGAGAAACATCGATCAGCTGCCTCCTGCACATCTCCTACTGGGGATGTGCCCGCAACCCAGGTACATGCCCTTGACCGGAATCGAACCTGGGGCCTTTCAGTCCGCAGGCTGATGCTCTATCCACTGAGCCAAACCGGTTTCGGCCTGCTTGATTCTTTGTCCCTACAGGTGTCCACTCTTATCCATTCTACCCACAATTAACACCATGCCAAATAGAGCCATTGAATGCTTTCATTTAAATAAGTCTCCGTACTTGTATGTTATTTAAAATGTATACTCAACGGCTGAGAACATTTGGAGCATGTCATTTGATAGGACTTTGGGTAGCCATTCTCTTACCACAAACTGATACAGAGATAGGGAAGGCGGTTCATGCAACAGCAGAGAACATGCCCTGATGAAAGGCACATGCTTTGCTTTATTGCCAATTACTATTTTCCTGCCCTTTTGTGAGATCAGTTTCTAAGGTGTAAGTTGATATAAGTGAGAAATCTGCTTTCTGACTAGAAACTCTTGCTCCGTCGTTGCTCCTGCTAGGGTTTTATATTTTGGACGCTGCATCTGACATATGTTAGTGGTCAATACTGACCCCCCAGGTGTTGGGAGAACTGGCAATTTTGTTCTTCCTTTAAACATGTCTCCAATGAGTGTTTCATGATTCTCCTCTTCTTTCCCTCTGTCTTTCAGAAAATATTTTTTGAGTGCCCTCTATATGCCAGGCACATTCTCAATCCTGAAGAGTAAGATTCCTGGATACTTAGACCTTCCGTTCTGGGAGGAGAGGTGGGGAGGTGGGACATAGTTAACTCAAAAATAAGGTAATTCTTTGTGCCTAATTTTCCTCTTGTGCTCTTTGGTCTGTTGGGATCTCTTCTACCAGAGGCCTTTCTTACCCTTGGCCTTACCTGAGATGCCAAAATAAATAAATAAATAAAATAAAAAATCCAAAAAGAGTTAGTGGATATCACCTCTTACCTAGAACCCTGCCACTGGGCCAGTTTGAGAAGATGATGGATTTATAGTTTGAAGATCATCATATAAGCACATAAGAGTAGGAAAGATAAAAATAAAATGAAGATATGTTTATGTTAGCAGCTTTATTCCCTCAAAGTCCATCTCTTTCTAACCTGTTCAAGAGGCATGCTATTTGGTTACAAATATTTCCTTCATCATCCTCCATCATGAAGAGTGTCTTTGTGACACCAAGTAGCTGGGCAGCCAGGCCAGTTCAGCTAAAGAAAACAAACCCGGTGACAAGTTACTTGGCATCAAATAGAAAGGTCATCTTTTTACTTTTTTATCTTTTAATCTTTCAGTTGGTCTTCTTTCTTGGGGCGTTCTGGAATCCATTTGTCTATAACTCAAATTTCCTTCAAGAACGAATGTGATGGGATTCTTTCTTATCCCTCTGTAGTCATTGTGCTTCATTCATTAATAAAATTTCCAGAAATGAGATCAGGAGCCATGGTGGCCCCATCTATTTAGAATGCACTGTTTTGTTTTGTTTTTTCATTGTACGCAGTAAAAGTGTTTGCTGGGACTGATCATCAGACGCTGAGCAATGGATGAATAGGTTACTCTGACACATGTTTCTATGAAAGAGAGGCCAAGGGGCTTGTTTGGCTTTAGGAACCAAAACAGCCCCGATTGCCTGCCTCGTTAGCCTTTTATTGTAACAACAGCTTGAAGTAAAATTAACCTCTAGATATAATCAGCAGGGTAAGTATCCTTGAGAAAGCTCATGCTTCTACAAGGTCGGGTCTCAAGACTAAACAGAGAGATTGTTTGGAAAAGTCAAGGTAGGGGCTGCCACCTTCGGCAAGGTCCCACCCAGAGGCCCCCGACCTTTCAGAGAATCTTCCTTACCGACTTTCCAACCAAGTACCGTGCTTCTCCACAAGTTTTTACTACGATAACATGAGAATTTTCTTGTTATAGGAGGACTATAATCTGTGTGTTTTTTTCTCCCTGTTCCCAGCATCTTGAGGAGTTGAAACCTTCAATTGCACTCAAAGTGACATCGTATTCTTCTGAAAGAATTTTGGACATAAACTTGGGTTGTTGAGTAATGAGGGGTTGAAGTTACCTCAATTATCTGTAACATGAAGAAACAACCCTGGTTTGTGGTTGAATAAAAGATAAGCTATGCCCAGCTGGTGTGGCTCAATGATTGAGTGTCAACCTATGAACTGGGAGTTCATGGTTCGATTCCCAGTCAGGGTACATGCCAGGGTTGCATGCTCAGTCTCCCATGTGGGGCATGTAGGAGGCAGCCGATCAATGATTCTCTCTCACCATTGATGTTTCTATCTCTCTCCCTCTCCCTTCCTCTCTGAAATCAATAAAAATACATTTTAAACAAAGATAAGCTATTGTCACTGCTTGGGCTTCTAGAAAACAAAACCCCCAATAGACTGGCATTTGGCCTCAGACTGGTCTGTGACTTCTTTCCGAGGAGGCCCATGCACCAGATAATCATACTCATCTCCTTGCAGATCCTCTCATGTGGAATTTTAAATTTGGAAAAAATCCTAAAGGTCATTAGTTATTATTGTTACCTCCTTCCAAATCTAATCTTTATATATCCTAAAGGGCCAAGGGTATGCAATGAGATTCTTACTAGAATCCACAGAGAAACAAAAAGACGCAAAATAAAATTGCAAGTGGCCAACTGAACATCAGCAACCAATGGAAAGGGGGTATATATACCCAAACTGGCTGACTCTATCCACAGCTTCAGCATGACAATTACAATCAAAGTACCTTTTTTTCAACAAAAGTTCCCAGCCAAGCACATCAATGTTACTTGCTGCCATTTTTCTATAATCCTTATTTCTTGAAAGCACCTATACAATTCATGCAGATTCTATACTTCAAAGTCATGATTTTGAAAGTAACAGTATTTCCTTGTGCATATGTACTTTGAGCTGAATAATTAATTTGCTTACTATTTAACATATACCTATTATTTACAAGATACTTAGAAGCGATCGAAATGAAAGGCCCCAAATGGCTTCCCATCTAGTAAGGAATACAAGAAGTCTAAAGGGAATGTTGACAATAGTTTCCAAGTTGCATAACATACTTAGCTTTAACCCTGCAATTCTACATCCATCCTAAAAAGAGAGATTATGACAACAAAAATGGAAAGTCATCCAAATGTCCTGTACTAGCTGTTAAGGGAATTAACACTAGTTTACTCTAACCAATAATACTAAATCTCAGTGGCTTAACACAACAAACAGTTTAGTTTTCACTCATGATGCAGTTCGAGGTGGTTGTTGGGTAGTCTGACATATAGTGATTGAGGGACCCTGGCTCCCTCTGTCATGTAGTTCCACTGTCTTTCAGAACCTCAAAGTCCTCCTCTAGACCCCGGCATCCATCCAACAGATGACTGGAGAGAGAGTGAAGAGGAATGCCTGGACTTGCTGGAAATGGCTTACATCATTCTGAACATATTCTATTGGTTAGAACCTGGTCATGTGGCCACACCCATATGAAAGTGATGCTGGGAAATATAACTTTCACTGAGCCCCAAAGGAAAAAACAGAATTGGTGAGCATCTAGCCGATCTCTGGCACATTTACAGATTGGCTGAATGAAGTATGGTACATCCATAGACAAGATACTTACGCAGACATTAAAAATGTTTAGTGAAGTGGAAAAATCTGCCATCCTATATAATAAAAGGTTAATATGGAAATCAACCGAATGATGCACACTGACCACCAGGGAGCAGACGCTCAATGCAGGAGCTGCCCCCTGGTGGTCAGTGCGCTCCCACAGGGGGAGCTCCGCTCAGCCAGAAGCTGGGCTCATGGCTGGCGAGTGCAGCATCGGTGGTGGGTGCCTCTCCCACCTCTGCAGCAGTCAGACATCCCCCAAGGGCTCCCAGGCTGCAAGAGGGTGCAGGCTGGGCTGAGGGACCCCCAAGTGCATGAATTTTGTGCACCAGGCCTCTAGTGATAAATAAACAACAACATATATTTTGTCAAAAATATGTTTGTAAATAAAAGTCCTAGAAGGTATAAATTAGTGTTTCTGAGTGGTGGGAAGAAAGAATTTTCTACTCTGTGCTTTTCTGTATGTTCTCAACTCTTATTGTAAATAAGCATCACATTTTACAATCAGAACATTGTTAAAAACAACTTTACCTCACAATACTGCTCTCCAGTAGAAAATCACACATGCAATTTTAAATTAAAAATAAAATGAATAACATATTTTAACCTAATATATTCAAATATTTCAACATGCAATCAATAAAAATTAAAATATTAATAACATTTTTACTTCTTTTTATTTATACAGAGCCTTTGGAATACGGATGTATGTTACACCTACAGCAGACCTCATTTGGAACAAGCCACTTTCCAAGTGCTCAGTAGCCACGCGTGGCCAGGGCGGACCGTACTGGACAGCAGAGGCTGCGAGTGTGAGCAGTGGCCCAGGTAGACTGAGCACCTGTCTGGGGAGCTCAGAGGAGCACAATATCTCAGACACGTGGGGGTTGGGAACAGCTTTGTGAAGGAAGTGGATTTGAGGCTGAGATTGGAAGGATAATATTAATAATACCACTGGAAACCGTAATACTGAGAATACCTAACATTACTTTTACCCTCACTCCTTGCAGGCTGCCAGATGCCCATCACAGTGTTGACCGCTAGGGGTCAGTAGGGAGAACACCAGCAGCAGCAAAGGTGGAGACCTGGGGAAAGCACAGCACCCTTGCAAATATTTTGGGAGGAACTGGGGCAATACAGTATCATACTCTTGGTTGAATAGCAGACAAAAGTATAAGGCCAGTTGGAGGCAAGTTTAGAAGCACCTTGAAGGTTAAAGGAAGAACTTTTTATCTAGTTCAGTGAGAAAATGTGATAATAATAACATATAACACTTCCTAGGTGCCTTGTGGCAGGTGCCGCTCCAGTGTTTAACATGCATTAATTCATTGTGAGATAACTACTAATAGTGTCCCCATTTTACAGATGAGGAAACTGAGGTGTAGAGATGCTAAGAAACTTTCCAAAGTTATTCAATGTGTAACCACGTCTGGCAGGGCCTGGCTTCCAACCTAAGTATTTCCAGCTCCAACGTCTAATCCTTAACCACTCACAATTTTGGAACCAGAGTCCAGATTTGCATTCCACGCTCTTCCTTCCCTCCCTGGAACTTGAAACAGTTCCCACACTCTAGAACAGTGATGGCGAACCTATGACACGCGTGTCAGAGGTGACACGCGAACTCATTTTTTTGGTTGATTTTTCTTTAAATGGCATTTAAATATACAAAATAAATATCAAAAATATAAGTCTTTGTTTTACTATGGTTGCAAATATCAAAAAATTTCTATATGTGACACGGCACCAGAGTTAAGTTAGGGTTTTTCAAAATGCTGACACACCGAGCTCAAAAGGTTCACCATCACTGCTCTAAAAGCTTCAGCTTCCTCCTTCCTGAAACAGGGCACGTCCTGCCTATCTCATGTGTAGTTGGGTTGGATGTAATGACACTGGGCACAGAAGCACCAATTACACTGTCTGGAACAGAGCAGATAGCAGTAAATGCTGGTTGCCCTGCAAAATGCCCTGGGGAGCCATTCCAGGCCTTCAGGCAAAGGAATGGAACGAATGGACTTACCCTTCAGGAAGATTTATGCTGGAAATACCCCTCTCCCCTGATGACTGCCGGATGGATTGGAGCTGGGAGAGATGGGTTAGGAAGATACTGCAAAGTCCAGATAAGAGGTAACGAGGGCCTGTGCTGGGACCGCGGCTGGGAGAATGCAACTGGGCAATCTGATTGTAGGATATTAGAGCCAGAACAGGCCTTATGGGTCATCTAGTCCAAACTATCCTCATTTTTCAGAGTAAAAGAGCCAACATCCAGCCTGGAAGGACTTATCCTTGAGACGAGTCCAAGCCTTCTGGTTTCCTCATTCACTGACTTGTTCTTGCCTCATAGACAGTGCTGATGTTAAACATCAACACTAGAATCTTTAGTTCTTAATAAAAATAACAGACTCTCTCAGTTTTGTCTAAGTCATATACTTTCTAGTCTTCAGTAGCATCCATGGACATTCATCTCATTGGATCTTGTCAATGGCAACTCCCCTCCACCCTCCCCCCTCCTCCCCCCCACACACTCAAAAAGAGATAAGTAGACTGGTGCTAGAATAATTTCCACACTTCACATGGGTAAACTGAGGCACAGGGGAAGGTGACACTCATTTCTATCTCAATCCTCTCACATTTACTTCTATTAGTATTTTTTTTAAATTAAAGTTTGTTTTGGCTTTGAAATCTTTCCAACATGTTGAAATGGGAACTGTATTCATAAAACTTCATGCTGAACAGAACTCCTGGGGACAGAGAGGCTTAGACTTTTCAGGTCATTCAGATCTTAAAGGGTAATGTCTAGGGTTCACTTGAAATTATGTCCATCCGAAGGAAGGCTATTGTGTTATCAACAGGAAATTGAATCCTTGTAGTTGTTCTGTTTTAAAGATAGGGAAAGTATAGGTAATTTATAAAAGTAAATTTTTTCCTATACTTTGTGAAAGTATAAAAAATGTGAAAGTATATAAATTGTCTTGTTCGGAAAATATGCCGAGATGCTATCTATCTCTTTCCATCTCCCATTCAGAGCAGAGGAAAGAAACCAAACAATCTAAGAATTGGTGGTGGTTGTTTTTGCCTATGAGAAAAGCTAAAGTCTACCACTGGGGGGCGCAGGAAATGTCAGCTGCTTTATCAGATAAGTGACACTAGGTGGCGCTGCTCTGCTAGTTTTCATGTCTGTTTTTAATTTTTTATTTTATTCCTTTGTTTATGAATTAGCTTTAGTCATGTAAGAGTCATTTTTACCTTTCTATCCTTTTCTCACCATGTCTTGGTATGTCATTATGCCTTTATAAAAGTATGCTAAAAGAAGAAGAACTAGTTATTCATCTTATTATCTTTTTTTCATAATATACAGGTCAATTATACTTTATTTTTCAGTGATTTTCAGGACCTTCAATTGTGAATCCGGATTGAATTTTCCTTTATAGTCTGTTATTTTCTCAGATTCTAGTTTGTTAAAGATTTCATTTTAGTTTGGCTTTAAAAGAGACATAATTCTGAGTCCCATATGAGCCGCATAAATGTAACATAGCTCAAACGCTGAAGACAGAAATAGGTATTAATGAAGAAAATGGAAATGGAGTCTCCTAATTGCATTTCTGTAAGGAGGAGTTTCTCTGGCATTATTTCGTTAATTAGTTATACATCTGAGTTATACCCCTCTCTGGAGTTCGAA
Organism: Myotis nattereri; assembly: GCF_964212035.1. Classification (NCBI taxonomy): domain Eukaryota; kingdom Metazoa; phylum Chordata; class Mammalia; order Chiroptera; family Vespertilionidae; genus Myotis; species Myotis nattereri. The sequence goes on along the minus strand of NC_138086.1, from coordinate 61,008,047 downwards.
ACGCTAGTTATAAAAATAAGAAAATTTCTCTAAATATCTTCAAAGTTCTAGTTCAAATTTGAACAGCTGTGATCTTATGAGCATAGAAACACAGTTGGGCCCCTGCCTGCCTGAAATACAATTCTTTTTTTTTTTTTAATTTTTTTTATTATTAGTTAAGGTATTACAAATGTGTCCTCATCCCCCCCATTAACCCCCAACCTCCCCCCCACACACACACACAAACTCATGCTCCCATCCCCCCGTTGTCCATGTCCATTGGTTTGGCTTATATACATGTATACAAGTCCTTCGGTTGATCTCTTCCCCTTACCCCCGCCCTCCGCTACTTTCCCTCTGGGGATTGATAGCCTGATCGCTGTTTCTCAGTCTTTGGGTCTGTCCCTTTTCATCAGTCTATGTTGTTCTCTATAATCCACAAATGAGTGAGATCATGTGGTATTTATCTTTCTCTGACTGGCTTATTTCACTTAGCATAATGCTCTCCAGTTCCATCCATGCTGTTGCAAAAGGCAAGAGTTCCTTTTTTTTTACCGCAGCATAGTATTCCATTGTGTAGATGTACCACAGTTTTCTAATCCACTCATCTGCTGATGGGCACTTAGGCTGTTTCCAGATCTTAGCTATGGTGAATTGTGCTGCTATGAACATAGGGGTGCATATATCCTTTCTAATTGGCGTTTCTGGTTTCTTGGGATATATTCCTAGTAGTGGGATCACTGGGTCAAATGGGAGTTCCATTTTTAGTCTTCTGAGGTAGCTCCATACTGTTCTCCACAGTGGCTGCACCAGTCTGCATTCTGAAATACAATTCTTGAGTATTACGCACAAGCTACGCTTTCTAAAAGTCTGGATGGCGCTCGGTGGCAGCACGGATGCAGTTGTGAGGCCCATCTAGCTTTCCCATCCCTGGTTCTCACTGGAGTTCCTGGGAGGATGAGCCTGAGTACGGAGGAGGGGCAGCGGCTGCTCTGCCCGCATCACACCCACGAACAGGACCTATTGAGCTGGAGCTGCCTGTTGGGAAACTGCACCCAACTCCGGCTCCAGCCTTCACCGCTGGGAGGTGCTGATCTGTTCATTAGAAAGTCGGCATTGAGCCCGGCCCGTGTTGCTCAGTGGTTGAGAGTCGATCCGTGCACCAAGAGGTCACCGGTTTGATTCCTGGTCAGGACACCTGACTGATTGTGGGCTGGATCCCCAGTAGGGGGTGTGCAGGAGGCAGTGATCAATTATTCTCTCTCATCATTGATGATTCTATCTCGCTCTCCCTCTCCCTTCCTCTCTCTCTAAAACAAACAAAATACCAAACCCATATTTAAAAAAAACAACACAGAAATAAGGCATTGAGCTTGGTGCTAGACTCCATGATGGATATGTGGAGGGGTAAAAGGCCAGACCCTCGATAGCTCACAATCTAGGGGGAACAGAAACTGTTTGTTATCAGAGGGTGAGGAATAATGGGGAGCAAGTGCCCCATGAGATCAGGTCTGTACCCTTGGCCCTAAACCCCGCCCAGACTTCTGCCCATAGTTGTCATCCTCAATAGCGTTGTTAAGTCACCCTGGGGACTGGCTGGTTTGTGGGAAAATCTGTTACGTTGCGATAGAGAAGAGGTGGGGGGAGGGAGGGGAGAAATAATGAAGTTGTTAACGTTCTCTGCCAGCTAGTAGCAAATGTTAGACATCCCGGTCACAGGTGTGACATTTTCTCTGAAGTATCTGCCATAGACACAGCACATTGGGCTTCCGTAGACCTTTGCCAGCCTGGAAGCTCATGACATCTACAAGTGTGCAAGGCAGTGGCAGAAGTGGGATAAAAATCCTTGTCGTGCCGTCCTGGCAATGTCCGCTGGAGTATGATGTCCACTCCAGTGTGAGCGCATCAAACCCAATGGTGCACGGGGATCCCCTTCAAATGCCAGGATTGGCAATATGGGGCTCTTTCCCCAGGTTTTACAAATATAGGCAGAAATAGTTTGCAGCTTAGTGCATGTTATGCCCATGGTCACCAAGACCGAGTGGCTCAATGAGTTGCTGCAGGCCATGGAACATATGGATGTTACCAAAAATAGTACGGACTTAGAATAATTTTGTGCCTTATATCATGGAGGCTTTGGAGCACAGTATAGGAACCAGTTTTCTCACTAGTGCATGGCTACTTCGTTGAAGAAGTGGCTGAACCTTGTAAATACAGTAGGTCCTCGGGTTATATCGGAGATCCGTTCCAACGCGATTTTCGCAGTAAGTAAAAACCCTCCCACATAAGCACCTATGTCACTCACATGGAGCACAGACACAGCAGTAATGAAGTGAAACAGTAAAAAACATTTAAAAGAAAGATGACAATTCCTGACCTTTACTTGTAAATAAACAATAAAAAAGATAAAGCACATATGTACATACATCGAAATGACGGAACTTTTGTTTTATAAATAAATGGGAGATGGCGATGTAACCATGAAACGACGTACGTCGAGTCCAACTTAACCCGAGGACTGTCTGTATAGAGTAGCACGGGCCTCCCTGACCCCACTGCATTTTGAGTGATGGGCCTGGAGGTGTGGCAAGTGGAGTCCTGCTCCCCTGGGGGGAGGAGGGGAGCAGGGGTGCGGGGAGGCAGGAAGTTGGGGGACTGGGATAGACTGAGTTTGGCAGCTCAGGCAGTGAAACAGGAAAGGAAGGAAAAGGTGAAGCAGCAGCCAGGCCGGTGCAGAACCTTCGTAAGTCAGGCCCGCTCCTTTGGGTTCAGATGGCGGCCACCACGGCCATCGCCAAAGGTGTGGCCCTCCCAGGACTGAGCTGGCCTTCCTTCTTCCAGATCTGTCTTAAAGCAGTGGTTCCCAAAGGGGGTTCCTCAACACACCAGCACTGAGGGATGTTGATGGGTGGGGAGAACAAACGTTTGGCATGAAATTAGTTTGGAAATGCTGCGTTAAACCAAGTCAACTAAGTGACTTTCCTGCCTGGAGCCTGTAGTGTGCTCCCATACCCTACTCCTCCTTAAAGGGAGGGTTTATCGTGCAGGGCTTCCCAAACTTGTTGAGTTCAGAAACTTTTTAAAAAATCATAGGGTATCTCAAGACAAATGTCCTGAGGAAGACACCCTGGAAAACAATATCCTAATGCAGCCGAATTTATTTCAGAATAAATGACACTTTAGCCATTTCCGTGTGAAAATTTCAGGATAAAAGAATTGACAGGAAAGTGAAAGATTCCCTGAGCCAACTATCGTTGGTGACATGCAAGCAAAACCCAGGGTTTTCTCCCCGTGGCTGGGCTAAATCCGCTCCGAACCCTCCCCACCAGGCGTGAATGGTGCCCGTGTCGCTGTGGCTGTCAGTCTAAGCTCACCTTCTGATCTGAGAATAAGAAGAATAAATACAGTTCCCGATTTCCAAGTCAAAGACGGCACGGATTGATATTACACAGTAAAATGCAATGAGATTAAATCAATAACATCTGCAATAAGGCATAATGAAGGTAAAATTATATCTCTGGCTTCCTGAACAGCTGTGAATCTATTTTTAATGATCCTCATTTTTGGCAGCCAGCTAACAACTTCTAAAACGTCCTAGAAATTGGATTGTTAAGCAGATGAGCACTGCAGTGGCTCAGAATGTCATTAATTTCAGCTGCCTGATCCATCTGCGTGGGTGAGACGCAGGCATCACAAACTCATTCCCCCTACCCCCCAGCTCACCCCACTGAGCACCCCACTAACTGGGCCTTGGGTCGCCCCGGCCAATGCTGGGATAGCAAGGCAGGAGAGCCGTGGGGAGAGGGGCCCCCTCAGGAGGATCGTGGGCTGCTGAGTTCTGGAGAGAAAGGAAAAGTCCAGTTGCAGCCCGGAATCGACTGCTATGTGCGCGCGGCGCCACTGGAACCCACGCCACTGCAGAGGACAAGGCGCTCTAGGGTCCTCTTTTTGCCAACAGGGCGCTTCGGTTCCATGAGATCGCTCTGCCCAGGACTTGGTCAAGGTCACACCACCAGCAAGTGCAGGAGCCAGGACGCACCCCAGGTCTTGTCATGGCAAAGCCAGGGCCATGTCCAGGGCCCAGCGGATCCCCTGCTCCTTTGACTGGCAGCCCTGGGAAAGGCACCGTGACAAGTCTGAGGTTGAGGACATGTGAACAGTGGGGACCCCCGTGGTTTCTGAGCCGCCTGGCTCCTTCACGGTTTGCTGTGGTTTATACGAGGAGCTGTGATGGGAAAACAGGCCGTTGATCCCTTTGGCTGATTGTTTTAAGGTCGCTTCACTTTTCTGGACTGGAAGAGGGGAGGGGGGACCCCACGCTGTGCACACCGCTGCACTTCCTGCACCCCACGGACAGATTCACAGATCCCCCAGTCAGGCTTACCAGCAGGAGTCTTGGAGGCCCAGGCTCAGGGCATGCCAGCAGGTTGCAGCCGGGAGTAGGAACTCACCTTGAAGATTCCCCTTGAGCCGGGGGGAGGAGGATGAATTCGTCTTCGCTTCCCCACAGTGGGACGCTGTAATATAGAGAGGGAAGACTTATTTTTGTTTGTTTGTGGGTTTTTTTTCTTTTCTTTTCTTTTTTTCCTGTTTAGAGAGGGAAGATTTTTGTGCAGAAGAACTGGCGGCAGCTATGAGAAGCCATGGGTTTATGGGCTGACCCCACTGAGCAGCTGGCTTTCGCAGTGTGGCTGAGACAGCTGTCAGTCAAGCAGTTTGTGGGGCAGGTGGGGGCTGGACTGTGGCCTGGTTTGGGGACTGGGGAGAAGAGCCTGGTCCCAGAGTCACACTCATCACCTGTGAGCCTGCATCCATGCACACAGACCATTCCCAGCACAGCTGCAGCACCTGTGCAGTACACGGAGGAGGGCGGCTTCGAGAACGAAGCTCCAGAAGCCACATCTTCTAGCTTGTCTGGGCCGGGGAGTCATCTTCACTAACCAATGAAAGGCAGAGACCAACACCCAAGATGTGAGAGCAGCCACCTGCTGGGGAGGCACCTAAACCCCACTCCACGGGAAGGACCACTCCCGGGCCCCTCGGAGCGAAAGCCACAGAGGGGAGGAAGCCATTGGCCTCGTGGCTCTGAGCAGACCCACACCTGTGATGCTGGTGGCTTCTGGAAGCTTCACCTTGAGCTTCGATTAGTGCTGAGGGCGCCTGAGGGCTGGAGTAAAGGAAACAGCAGAGCTGAACCTCATTTTAAACAAGAAGATGGTACATTTCCGAGGCGATTCTGCACGTCAATGTCTTTCTCCAAATGATAGCTTCTTAATAAACTGCATTTCACTGGCTGCATATTGGGACGCTACTAAAGGACGGGATTTGTTTTTAAAAGGAAAAGCCGCACGGGAAGCCTGCATTGGCTAAGTTACCGTAGGGGCCAACATCACACATTTGGGGGAGAGGTTTCTCACCTGGACTGAATTGCTAAACAAAGGCACCTGATGCTCACGGGTGATGGGCCACAGGTCTAGGTAGCAGTGCTCAGCACTCAGGGCTGGGAGTTCATGGGGTGAGGTGGGTACCATTCCTCCCCATCTGGGCTCAGGAGCCGACACTGATAGCCACACTCATCTATCGGGAAGTCCCCACCACACCCAGCGGGAAAAAGGACCTCGAAATTGTTACCACGACTGCACACTAGCATCCCCTACAACCGGGCTGTTGCTGATGCAAACACAGTGAAATCTGTTTGCATTTGGGGACATAGCGGCTTGCTACACTGGGCGGTTTAGTGCAAACTCTTCGTAGAAGGAGAAGTCTCCTTAGGTGTGACTGTTGCTGTTCACTGGCTGTTGAGGTTGGAAATGGTCCTCCCTAAGTAATCTATATATATAAAAGCCTAAGGAACCATTAAGACCGAACATCTGGGACGACTGGAACAACCAGTGGACCAGTCACTATGATGCACACTAACCATCAGGGGGCAGACGCTCAATGTAGTAGCTGCCCCATGGTGGCCAGTGCACTCTCACAGCCAGCCTCCCTTAGTCCCTCCCCCCAGCCAACTGACCCCCTGATAGGCCTCTATTGCTGGCCAGGCTGATGGACCCCACCTGGCATGAATTTGTGCACCGGGCCTCTAGTGAAAATATAAGGACTTACTAAACATTTTGAGTCCTTTGCACTTTCTCCTGGATGCCCTCCAAAGTAGTGCAGTGTAGGGGCTCTTACCTTCAGATCTATGAACCCCGAGTGGCCCAGGCATAAGAATTTGAGGGTCTATACCAGGGGTGGGCAAACTTTTTGATTCGAGGGCGACAATGGGTTCTTAAACTAGACCGGAGGGCCGAACAAAAGCATGGATGGAGTGTTTGTGTGAACTAATATAAATTCAAAGTAAACATCATTACATAAAAGGGTACGGTCTTTTTTTTTCAATAGTTTTATTCATTTCAAACGGGCCGGATACGACCCGTGGGCCGTAGTTTACCCACGGCTGGTCTATACTCTTGGATGTGAAACAAACATATGTATTCTTATTTTGACTTCATCCAACTGAAATTTAGCAGGGCGCTCTATTATGAGTGTCAGCAACAAACCAGTGTTGGTGTCGGTGATTTTGCCATGAAAAGGAATGACAGATCTCATGTCACATCACAGTTGTTGCAGACACGCTGCAAAGTCACCTGTGTATGTCAGGACTTTGAAATGACAAGGGTTGTCCGCTGCTGGTCACGTGATATTCATTCGATCACAAATTGGGGTTTGTAAAAATATTTTGATAACTGCATTTGAATGTAACTGGTTTTCTTTGTCTTTCCATGCATGTGAAAATGTGATCCTGGGAAGAGGCTCTGTGAATGGGAAGGGTGTTCCCTTCAGAGGAGGAGGCCTGGGTTATGCTCTTCATTAAACTTTGTCAAGTCCCCCCACCTCCGTCTTTTCACTTATTTTCTTCATTGTCATTCTCCCTACCCAACCCTTGGCAACCACGACTCTGCTTCCTGCCTCCAAGGAATTGCCTTTCCTGGGCATTTCTTCCAAAGGAACCTTTTATGTCTGGATCATTTCACTTAGCATCATGTTTTCAAAGTTTGGCCTTACTGTGCCAGAACTCCATTCCTTTTGATGGCTGAGTAATATTCCATCGTATTGGGTGTGCCACCTTGTCTTACCCATCTGGCTGGGTCTTTTTTCATCTTCCTTTCTGCACTTTCAGGATGAAGAGATTAGGGTGGCTTGTGGCTAAGGACCCTTTCCTCTTTCAAGCCCTGTGTTTGCACCTCCTTTTAGCCCCTGCTGTGTTGTTTAGCACGAAGCTCTGCCTAGACTCCGTTCTGGGTCTCCTGCCTCCAAGATTGGCCGATCAGATTCCTGAGAAGGCGTTTTTCAATTTCATCTGTTTATATCTACGAAAAAAATGTTTTCAATTGGTCTGGTGATCTTACCTAATTAAGCCTTATGGGTAGACAATCTAAAATGGAGGTCTACTTTCTCTTTTCCAATTATATGTACAACATTACAGCAACCAACCAAATTACAGTGAACTGGGTCCATGCATAGGGGAACTGAATTTTAAAAAAAATCCTCACCCAAGTATGTGTTTATTTATTTTAGAGAGAGAGGATGGGAGAGGGAGAGAAAGAGAGAGGGAGTGAGAGAAACATTCATTAGTTGCTTCCTGTGTGCACCCTGACTGGGGATCGAACCCAAAATCTAGGTTTGTGCCCTGATCAGAATCAAAACTGCAACCTTTTGGTGTACAGGACGATGACCAAGCAACTGAGTTATGATTGAGGGTGGGGGTAGAGACTGAACTTTTTCTTAATTTTAATTTTTATTGATTTCAGAGAGGAAGGGAGGGAGAGAGGGAGAGAGAGAGAGAGAGAGCGAGAAAGAGAAACATCCATGATGAGAGAGAATCACGGATCAGCTGCCTTCTGCTCGCCCCCTACTGGGGATGGAGCCCACAACCCCAGGCATGTGCCCTGACCAGGAATCAAACCAGTGACCTTCTGGTTCATAGGTCGATGCTCAACCCTTGAGCCACGCCGGCCAGGCCTGAATTTTTTTTTTAAGTACAGTCATCAGAAAACTCCTTTGTCAAAATCTGTGGTGTTTTGTACACCCCAGGAAATAATTAAAGGTCTTATTCTATCTAAGGTTCTCACTCAGCCATTCTCAATGCTTAATTCTGAAGAAGAAGGAGAAGAAGAAGAAGAAGAAGAAGAAGAAGAAGAAGAAGAAGAAGAAAATGTAAATCATCTGCCACTTTAAAATTTCACCAGATCAAAACAGCTTATTTCCACAGGCCTGTAAAGGATTGGAAAGATAAAGGAGGGAAGGGTTCATGGAGGTAAGGGACCAGCAATAAATCCTCCAGTTGTGTAAGGATAGAGAGCTGTTAACAGAGTTTATTTGAGGATCTGAGATGATCCCTTACTCGACGACTTTCACTCTCATCTTTATTAGATTATAAAACAGCACACCCCAACTAGTCAGAAATAACACAAAGGATTCGTAGGCAGCCCAACAAATACTTTTTAATGGAAGAAAAATTGTAAATTATGTTCTTTACTTTTATGCTACCTCCCATCCCCTCACACATAAATGAAATAGGAATCCTCCGTGGTCTGTCCCCCCACCTTTCTCCACATCAGCTGAGCCTTGTTTCGCTCACAGCCTGTTCTTTTGTTACATAACCACACTCCCGATTCGTCCTTCTGCTTCCTTCCATCCCAGCCGTGGTGTCTGAGCCTTGTCACACCTACTGGGCCCTGGCGCTTAAGCAGTTACTGTTCCCAGCCCAGCAATTTTTTAAATTTTTTTTTTTTTTTTGCTTGCAAACACTTTAGATATTCTTTCTTTGGGCGGTAAACCCAGAAATCTGCAAATTCATACCTAATCGGTGATAGCGCTCTCACCCAATTCTACCCTCTCCAAACAAAACCCTTTGGTGAGAGGAAGACAAGGCCCATTTCATAAATAATTTTTTCCGCCAACCTTAATCTGCTGTCTATGAATATTAATGAGTCTCATCGATTCATGTCTCCATTTTATGTCCAATATTAGACACCTTCCCAGAAAGCTAGCTGTCAAGGTTGCAAAGAAACCTATTTCACTTTCACATTAAATTAGCAGGATTAAAAAGGGCCACTTCTTTGGCTTGTAGATTTCAAGAGACCCCGTTAGCCCTACACGCCGACTTCTTTCACATTGTTCCTGAGTCACAGGCCGATCCTTGTAGGAAGCTCTTGGTCTGTTCTTGGTCCCTGCTCTGGGTCTGTTTCAGGCCGGGCTGCCTGGTCACTGGTGGCCTGATCCATGGGGAATGTGCAGACACCCACTAAATGTGATTCTCTCACCAACTGTGATTCCTTGGCTTGCTTTTTTGGGGTATGTACAGGGTGACCCTGCAACCAACTGAGACCCCTGGCCAGGGTGGGGGGTGCCTTCCTTGTTGGATCAAGGGCTGAATTCCTATGAGATTCTGCTTCCGTTGCTATCGTTGCTTTAGATTTTTGTGCGCACAGGCCACAGATGAAGTGGGACTGGGCCGGGGCTGCCGCTGGCCTGTGAGAAATCTTTGTGAAAATCAGGAGAGGGCTCTTCTGCAGCCCCGTGAGGAAGCAGCATTCCCTGCAGATGCACACGTTAGAACAGGAGCCCCTCGGGGCGGACACGCCTGTGGGCTGGCACCCAGGCTGTGGCGATGGATGCCTTCAGCACCCGCTCCGTCTCCACAGGGCATCTTGGTTGGTTTCTCTATGGAGTCTTGCCCGTGCCTCCCTCAGATAGTTTCTTGGACCCAAAGTGTTTTGGGGGACACCAAAGATTTGCCTTTTGGGCTTAGCTCCTTCCGAACTACAATTCACTTTTTCCTCTTTTCTTCTTTTTTTTTTTTTCACAGTATTGAAGTGAAATTTCTTGCTTATCTGCCGGGTTTTACTGAAGCGCCCTTAATTCATCTTTCCATCTTTGAACAATTTGAATAGAAATTCAAATGACATCCTTGGGTTTTCCATTTATTTGGATGGCTGATTTTTTAATACATGCTTTCACATGTTCAAAGACTTGTTTGCTGATAGCATTATTTGTTCTTTAAATGACAAACAGATGGCCAGCTACCCGAGGGGGCCGAGGAAGCCTGCTCTAGCTTAGGTATACCCCTTTGCCTGCTACTCACGCCTGAAATTTCACCTTACAGCCCTAGTCTTTTGGATTAAGTAAATGTCAGCCTGTTGCAATGGGACATACTTGGAAAGAACTAAGTAGACTATGTTAGTCATTGACATTTCAGTAAGAATTAGTTTATTAAATCCTCTTCCAGGGGCAGCTGTGTGAGAGAAGAAAAATGGTTTGGGGCCTGTAATGTACCCAAACCCTAGTGGGCAGGCTGGTTAGGTGGGCAGGATAGGCTCTGGGCACACTGGTCATTTTGACATCAAAGAACTTGACCTCTCTTAGACTTGTTTTCTCCAACTAAATGCAAGTGTTTGGAATACCTATTTCGTAAACTTGCCTTGAGGATTAAATGATACAGTGCAGATAGAGATCTTGGCATAGAACATAGTAGCTATTCAGCATATAGAGAGGTGGGCAAAAGTAGGTTTACAGCTGTTATACAAGAAATAATACAATAATTAATAAATAATAGTACAAGAATAAACTCTGTTTTGCACAGACAACTGTAGACCTACTTTTGCCCACCCCTGTATATACATCGTATAGAGTAGGCTCAGAGTAGGTATTTCAGTTATTATTAACCATCAATCCTTCCCTTCCCTCTGCCCCCACTTGGGATTAATGAAAACCTTAGCCAAAAGAGAGGTAAAACAGACATGTTTCTAGCCAGGTTCTATTCCAGGCTTTTAAAACTTCATCCTAGTTTTGTGTACTTGGCTGTCTGATGTGCCTAAAGGCCCCATCCACAGGCTCCATGACACGCGAATATAGTCCCTGAAAAGACCGAGTTCTTGGCCTCCGTCTCCTGCTGCTGTCAAACGCCACCTGAGCTTGAGCTGAGACTGCCTCCTGCTCTGCCTCCTGATCAGCCTCCCGATGAGCCCGGGCAGTGCTGGAGGGCGAGGGGCTCCTGCCACCGCCTGCAACCCGTGTCCTGAGAGGTGACCTCGGGACTCGCTTCTGAGCGCTCATCCTCTGCAGCCGGAGAGAGGGCTCGCATAGGCCAGGACTCCGCGGCGGCCATCCCCTTCGAAAAACGTCTCAGCATTCTTTTGCAATGTGAGAAAAAAATAGTGAAGTGAGATTTAAAAAATAAAATAAAATAAAATAAAGCTTTTAATTGAAAGAACTATCCTCTATTCTGAGATTATGGTGTGCTTGTTTTTGGTATCGAGGTGTGTGTGTGTGTGTGTGTGTGTGTGTGTGTGTGTGTGACAATGAAGAGAGTAGATGTGAGTGGTTATTTTTTATGCCTTGACTTGGCAAAATAAAAAGCAGGCAAACCAATGCCCCCCTCAAACCCCCTATTACCACCCAGATTTTTTAAAATTAATTTTACTGACTCATGAAATAAAAAAGCTGGAAACCACTGATATGGACCACCCTGGTTGTTTGGGGAAAGAAAATAACTTCCAGATTAGCAGCTACCTGGAACATTTTCCCCTGACTGCAGGCCCCGGGGGTTGTGCTGCATAAATTATTTAATGTCTCATCCACAGCGAGGATGGCAAACGAGGGCGAAAGGAGCCTCATGGGAGTTCGTAGTTCCCACTAAAGCCAGCGTGCACCAGGAAGGAGGAGTGAGCTTGAGGTGAGCCCCATTCCCACCACGGGCATAAGCCTTCCTTTGTGTAAACAGGTCGCAGAACGTTTGCTGTTGTTAATCCAGTGCTTCCAAAAGACTCTGCTAACATTAAAAAAAAATTTAAACGTCTTCTGTGAGAGCCTTACTTCAACCTGGTTTTGTTTGGGTTTGAAAAGACCACCCTTCTTTCCAATATTGTGAAATCCCTCCTCTCATCATTATAACTAGGAGGCCTCAAACTCCATTAGCCATGTGGTCGCATTCCCAGTAACAGGTTCCGAGTGATGTGGTTCTGCCCTGTCCGCGTGTCTGTCAATGCCAGCTCAGCGAGCATTTCTAGAACTGCCTGTGAAGATGGGCCTGGTCCTCTCCTGGGGGTTGCCTGATGCTGCAGCCACCCCAGGGCTCCAGCCCTCCAGCTTCCACCCTGCCCAAGGCCTGGGTCTCCCTTCCCCTCCCTTCCCCACCAGGCCTCTGGGAGTGATTCCTACTGAGGGACTTCTTGTTCAAGTCCTTCCCCTCCTCTACGGTTCAGCTCAATCACATTTCCTTTAGGAATCCCAAGATTCCTGGTTCAGAAATGGCCTCTTCTCCTCCTTCTCCTGCTGCACTGTGTACCCTAGGAACCCAAGCTACATGTGATGAATACTGGGATAGTTATTTGCATATCCATCTTCCTACCATTTCCAGGTACCAGGTGAGCTCCAGGATGCAAGGACTGGATCACATTCATTCTTTTTAACTCACCAAAGCACTGGCACAGTATAGTGAGCATCATAAGTGTAGTAAATACTGAATAAAAGTGAAGTGCCTTAAATTCTTACTAAGGTGTGAATGGCTGATTGCCAGAATATATAAGAAAAAACTTCAATAGGAATTTTTGCTTTAATCGGTCCTTGAAGGGAAATAACAATTCTTGAACCTTCCAGGAAATCACACAGGATGGCAGCCTGAGCAACATTCAGGTAGGTAGATGCCAAAGAAGCACATGGGCTCATGACGAGAACCCCCCTTAAGTCCCCCACCAATCACTCAGAACAACATCACTGGCAGATCTTGCACAATATTAGCTTAATTTAACCAGCCATCATTTCCTTTTAAAAAAAAAAATAAGAAGGGAAGATAAGGGCACGTAGGGGAAAAAAAATGCCTTTGAATTAAAATCTTAGCTTTTCTTTGAACATACAGATGATTAAATGAGATCCAGACGAAAGCAGGCAATTTCCAAAAAATAAAACCCAGCCGCGGGTATCTGCATTCCCTCATGTTTCTACCGGTGAGCCTGTGGTAGAGTAAAGTCATGATTGATTCGGAGAGAATTATGGCTATTATAAACTGTAATCAGCGGTGGATGAGAATAATTACGCAGGGAGAGGGGGAAAGCTGAAGCATGGCTGAGCAGTGTTCTGATGGATGGGGAAGTCATTTCCTGGCTGTTAATGACTGATTTTTCAACAGTCAGCACACAAGCTTTAATCCCGGAGGGGAGAAGGCGAAAGAAATGGCCACATCATTAAGGATGCTCCTGACTTCACCTCACCCATGTCAATCTGCATGTGGCGGGTGCCTGTCCCCCTGTCTGTCCTTGCTTTTGCTCCTGCCGTGGCAGACGTAGCCGCTGGGGCTGAGGCTGGGGCTGGCCGCTATCTGACAGACGCCGGAGAGAGTTGGGGTTGTAGCGGACTCCCCGATGTCCTGGGATGTCCTGGCGGTGGGTGCAGCATCCAGGCAGATCAGCATCGTGGGCCGTTAGAAAGGGAAGGGCCACAGACACCTCCGAGGCCAGTCTGCTCGCTTCATAGACGCGCCCAGAGAGGTGAGGAGACTTGTCCCAAGCCACATGGCTGATGGACTTTTAGACTGAAGAGGAAATGGCTCAGAAGGAGTGGCCTTGTCCCAGAGCTGTGCTGGGGTCTCTGGGGGAGAGCTTTGCTAAGCCCATTTCGAATGCATCAGCTTAGCCTGGCCCGGGGAGGCTCTGGAACTCCGTGTTCCGCCTGCAGGAGCTGCGTTGGGTGAGGTGACAGAGGGGGAGAGGCCCTGGGCTAGTGGAAGAGGCTGTGGTGTTTACAGACCAGCAGGGAGTCCTCTAACCTGTGACACCGACCGAGACAGAGTGGAGAGAGGACCCGATTTATCTTATGGTCCGCAGTCATAAAACAAGAGAACTGATGGAACTAGATTAGAAGTCATAAAACTGTGCAAAGCACGACAGCCGAGAACTGGTGACAGACACCCCTTTGGAGCCCTGTGACCTGGAAGAGCCTTTGGAATACTCTGTGAAGTCCCCGCTTCTCGCTGGCCTGCGGGGAGAGCCCCAAAGGGAAAGGTGCCCGCTGGTGACGGGCATGTGACGAGCCCAGCTGCCCCTCCAGGACAGAGCCCAGCAGGAGGGAAGGGAGGGCCGGCTTCTAAGGAAACAGGGCTGCCTCTGGGCTAAGCCGTGTCAGGGTGCAAGGCCAGGCTGTCCACGGGCTGTTTACCCATCTTAATGAAATCTGGACAGCGCTGGGGGGAAATGCCTCCGTTCCAGCAAAGGCTGTTTTGACTCTGAGGATGTTTAGACTCTCGTCTATGAAAACAAACATTTAAATCAGGAAATGATCATTCTGGGATCTTCATTGTACAGGTATTTTCTGGAGCAAACTCTCCTGAGCCCACGTGTGTCCTTGGTAATATTCCAGTCAACATGGTTAAATCATCTCAGTGGTTTCTCTGTCCTCAATTTTAGTTTCCTGAAATTATTTTCAACAGGATCCTTCCTTTTCAGGTACATTTTATAGGGATGCTTTAAAAAATTATTTGTCCATCTGGTATACCTTCCCAGTAAGCGTACCTTACTTTCCTTTAGGGAATCATGTTTTCCCCCTTTCCATTGGTTCCTGGTCTGTCTACACACCCCAGAGTGGCATCTCACCCCACCAGAGCCCCAGGCCACGGCACCCACCCCAGCAGCACTCCACAGACCTCACATGCAGAAGGGGATCCCCCACCAGGATGGGCCAGTCCCAGTCCTCTATTCCCAGCCAGGGTGATTGGCTTTGAAATGGACATCTTTCTTGAGATTTGATATATTGGGAGAGTGAGCATGTCTCGCCAATTTGGTACAATATAGCTGTAAAGATATGGTTTTTGAGCTGTCTATATTATCTTTCCATCTAGAGAGGGGGAGAGAGAGAGAGAGGGAGAGAGAGAACTTATATGTTCATCCTGGACCCAGCAGACCTGACGTTTTGAATCTAAAACCCTAGACTTCCCAATTATGGGGACCAGTGGACTCCTTCGTTGCTGTAAGATACATGGAACTGGATTACTCTTTCTTACTAGTGAGAGTCCTGACAACGACTGAAACTTTTCACTGGGCCTGCTCTGATTGACATTTTGGCCTGAGAGTCCAATACTTAATGTTTTAAAAATGTGTTTTAATTGATTTTCTTTTTCAGAGAGAGAAGAAGGGAGTGGGATAGAGAGATAGAAACATTGATGAGAGAGAGACATCCACCGGCTGCCTCCTGCATGCCTTCCCCCCACTGTGGATGGAGCCCACAGCCTGAGCATGTGCCCTGACTGGGAATCAAACCGTGACCTCTTGGTTCATAGGTTGATGTTCAACCACTAAGCAACACCGCAGAGCCAGTACTTAATTTTCAAAATTGAAATACTTATAATGAATTATTGTGCTAGTAACAGAGGCTATATAGTTACTTTATATAGCAGAAAGTAGACATATTTTTTTTTTTTACTATAAAAGCTTGGATTTCTAAGCCCATTATGAATATCTTTACAATCAATCTTTGAGTCTATATGATTTGAATGAATAAATAAATGATTGAACAGGTAGATGGGCTTAAAGTCTTCCAATATCACCCAGCACCTCTAGAAGCCTCCCTCCTGCCAATGAGTTATTGGAGTTAACAACTCTTTCTATTAACACCACACACACACACATATCAATGATGTCTTAAGGGACAAACCAGGCAAAAAGAGAAAGTTGTCTAGAGAAAATATTCAGAATGACTGTTTCGCATGTGATTTAGGGAGAACGCTATTCCCTCAGAGAAGATACCCAGCGTGGCATCACATTTAAGACCTCCACAGAGATGCAGGGGAAATTCAGACACTTGGCTGGGCATCCCTTCCCCTTTTCCTCTGGGGCCCGACGTTGTATGTCGTTGAGGGTTAGGCCATGCATAGTGAAGCCCTCCATTTCCTACGGGCCCCTCCTCTGCACATCCTGGATGACAGGCACAGGCACTGAGGGCCAGTCCTGGGAGCGCTCAGGTGTGGAGGATGAGTGCTGGGGGCTGCTGGCCCAGATGTCCCAAAGGCTCTTCCCACAGGGGATCCTCAGGGTCCACACAGCATCAGGGGTGCCTGTTAGAGGGCACAGTGGTTAGTGACCAGGGGACTAGGTGGGTGGGGGGTAGCCATGGCAGCGGAGCTCACAGGTATTCTGTCCCTGACACTGGGCTTGCACAGCCCCAAGACAAAGCATCCCACTGCCCTGTTCCCACTGTGAAGTGCAATCTCTCACTCGGAAGGAGGAAGAGAAGAGAGATCTCTGGGCACAGATACCAACTGAGATCACTGTCCCCATGGTTGACAGGACTTCTGCTCCAGGCAGAGCCTTCCCCATTTGATTCGGCCAAGACACCATCTTCACGGAGAGCAAATGGGTGACTCTGCAAAGTCACTTAACCCCAGAGAATGCAGACAGACCCTGTCACCGCGAACGGCTGACTGTCTTTTTTGTTGCTGTTGACCTCCTGAAAGCCACTTACTTCTATAGCTTTAACAACAGGTCAAGTTCCTGCATTGGTGGGTCATTGAAGTTAATCATTGTATAGCATAAGTATGTGACTGTGTATGACTGTATGTACATAGGTATACACATACACATGCAGTCATATACAGTCATAGACACATGCAGGAATACACATTTACTTACATATGTGCGTGGTGCATGTATCTATATGAGAATGCACACACACAGGCACATATACCTGTCTTATCCAGAGTTGTCACTCTGCGAAGAAGTGTATAGCAGATTTTTGAAAAAATGACTTAGTACCCTTTTTCAGGTGATAAAGTGAAAACGCCTATTGTAGAGAAAGTAGGAGCAGAAAGTGGTGAAGAGGAAAAGAAACACCCCCTGATAATCTTGATGAACAGAGAGAACGGTTCCTGTCCTTCTCATGCACATTATAGGGGTTGCCTCTCTACATAGTCAAAACTGCGGTCTGAGTCATTCTGCAAACAGCTGCTGCCCACTCAGCCCTATGGGAGGCAGTTTCCCTCCCTTTGTCTAACTAATCGAATGCCTATCTATGCATTTCTTCCCAGGAGTCTTCAGTGAGTGCCTGGGCAGAGGCTGCACCGCCCACCCTCTCTCTGACATTGTTGCCAGGTCTACCTGGGGGAGTGGGGAAGTGGACGTGGCATTGCAGACTCCCCCACAGCACCCACCATGTGCCCTGATCCAGAGGCGCAGGTTCCCTTTCCCACGATGGGGGCGGACAGAGAAAGCACCCTGGGGGCCAGTTCGAGAGGTGCCAGGTGCCTGCAGACAGCTCAGACCTGGAGCACGCACATCCCTTCGGCCCCTCCAGGGCATCTGTGTACGCAGCAGCTGAACTGCGGTCCGAAGGTGCTGGCTGTGTGCATAAGAGATGGCTCCACGCGTGCTGTGTGTATTATTCGGAGAGAGGCAGGGGGGTGCGCTGCCTGGGGGAAGAGCCTTGCCAAGCGGCTGAGTGAGTTATAGACCTCAGCAAGAGGACCTTAGCAAGGGCAGCGCCTCAGCGCGGCTGCCCCAGGGCCTGGCTGCCCCGCCCCATCCACACTGTTCCATTTAGTTGGGCGCAGATGCACTGAATTCAGAAAAGGAAAACAAAAACCAAGATAGAGAACAGACACTGCAGAGGAGCCAGTTGATGAAAGATTTAGGCACAAAGACATTTTTACATTTTTTTAAAGCACCAATAAATTCCTTCTCATAAAAATGGTAGGAAACCAATGTGGAATGAAAGGGAGAAACTTACAGAATCACCAGAGATACTTGCAAGCAAATGAGTGTGCGACAAGAGCGCTTGGGCCCAGTGGCAGGGATGCACTGAGCGGCTGGTGGTCTCTGCCAGCCCAGCCTGAACGCAGCGCCCTGGGGAGTGACCTGGCTCCGGGCCCTCAGAGGCGCCCACCTGCAGGCTGTGCAGGTTGAGCGGGGGAAAGGGTCAAGGCGAGCTGGGCTCTCAGTACCTGCAGGCTTTCTCGCAAAGATCTACTCAGAGAGATGTCAGCTGAGATCTGGCCTCCCCCCTCGAGGGAACAAGCAGATGCCCACCGCCAACAGGAGGGAGTCCCAGGAGCATAGGGCCCCGGTACGTGCCTCTCACTAGACCAGTGATGGCGAACCTTTTGAGCTCGGCGTGTCAGCATTTTGAAAAACCCTAACAACTCTGGTGCCGTGTCACATGTAGAAATTTTTTGATATTTGCAACCATGGTAAAATTTTTGATATTATATTTTTGATATTTATTTTATATATTTAAATGCCATTTAACAAAGAAAAATCAACCAAAAAAATGAGTTCGCCTATCACCTCTGACACGCCTGTCATAGGTTCGCCATCACTGAACTAGCCCCTTGCATCTACTCTTTGGGAATGTCTGAGACCTGCAGCATTAACTTCTGTCTTTCTGTTCGATCAGTTAACAGGATATCTCAAATCCTCCTAGAACTAAGAAATATTAATCCTATATAATAAAGAGTAATATGCTAATTAGACCAAACAGCCAAATGACCTTCCAGATGACCTTCCAGATTAAGCTGGGGCTGTGAGGGCGGCTGAAGCTGCAAGGGCCAAGCCCCTTGCACGAATTTCATGCATTGTGCCTCTAGTTTCTTATAAAACTTCTAATTGCATTGTCTGTTCTCAAACCTTAGCTAACTCTTAAATTTGACAAGATTCTTTTAAGATAAATGTGATGTGTGTTTTTATTACAGAAGTAACACATTTTTGTGTTATAATTAAGGGAAATTGAGAAAAGTACAAACTATTCACCCATACTGTTATTTGGCGGTTGTGAATTCTTTCTTCTTTTCTTCCTGTGTTCTCTTCCTTCTTCCCAGTTGAGAAATATTTGGCCCTTGGAGCTTTTCTTGAATTGGCACGTTTTGGAAAGTTCCAGAAGGTGATCTAGCAAACACAGGATGCTGTGGTTTAAAACGTGGGTGACTCCTGCCGCCCCCTCCTCAGAGACACTCAGAGAAGTCCCGCGGGCAATGTCCCTCCTGGGCATGGTGTGCAAGGCCTTGTGTGAGCCTGCAACACTTCATTTCACGTGACGCGCATTGCCACCTGCAGGGCTCTTCTGCACACACAGCTTTGAAACGGCTGTGAACTCATCGCTCCCTTTTCTCGGATGCTGGTTTGCATGCTGCCAAGGCCTTCCATGATGATGCCGATTCAGGGGCTGGCCTTTGAAATCCCATTGACTGAGGTCCCCGTTTCGATATATTTGGGTAGTTTTATTATTTGGGCTTCCTCTGACTGTTCTGTTAAAAACACTTTGGTGTCTTGTTTCCTAATGATTGCCACCATCATCATGTTCATCGTGTTCATGTCATTTATTGAACACGTACTGCTCCCAGAGGCTGTGCCGAACCCTTTCTGTGGATTATCCTACTTCACCTCACACTGGCCTTATCAGGGAGACGATTTTGTCCTTCTCGTTTCCTGGATGAGGAAACGGAGGCTCCAATTGGTTAAGGAATGTGCTTGGGGCCACGTGGTCTGTCTGCTTTTAGCCATTATACGTGATTCACTTCAAATCTCTCAGCCCCAAGGTTTGCAGACACCCACAGAGAGATTTAGTGTGTACATCCTAAGATCGTATACACTTTTCCCTCAATATATTTATAGCTCTAATCTAATTAACTGGCTGCCTTCCCTAGCTCCTCTGCCACTTTCCTCTTCCAAGTATTTAGTAAATTTCCACTAGATATTAAACGCTGAGCTAAATGTTAAAATGAAGGGTCACAGACATGGGCCCTTCCCTTAGGAAGGTAACAGTCTGGTGTAAGATTCCCATGAGTAAATCCACGACTTAAACAGAGACCCGCTCCTCTGTGAGCCCAGAGGCATAGTCTCTGCATCCAGGGAGCCAGAGAACTTCTAGAGAAGGTGGCAAGGAGGGTGAGTTTTAAAGGGTAGGTGTCCAATAACTAGGCCAAGGACTGATATTCCAAAACTGACGGGCATGCTCGAGGCATGGAGGCAGGAGAGGGCCAAGGAGTTTGGGGAACCAGCAGGGCTGGAGTTGGGTTGGGCTGAAAGGAAGGGCTATAGGGCCGGGCAGGGCAGGTCTGACAATGGCCCTGTGTGCTAAGTCGAGGGATTTTAGATGTCTGGAGAATGACATGATCAGGTATATGATTAGGAAAAACCTCTCCAGCCAGCGGGGAGGCCGCCTGAGGTGGGGGTACTGATTGGGTTCAGGGAGTTAAATTAGGAATTTAGGGGGGAAGTGATACAGACGGCCCCAAGGCCATGACAGTGTGGGTTGGCAAGAAGCGTTAGATTAGAGAAAGATGCAGGAAGAAGAACTGAGAGTATCTGATTGACTTTCAGGTGTAGGAGGTGAGTGAGGAGTAACATGGCTCCACGGTGTCTGTGGTGATGGTGGTGATGGGAAGGAAGAGGGCAGAGCTGGGCAGGAGCCTCGCCAGGACACAGGGAGACAGAGCTGGTGGCAAGGAGTCTGCATGTCTGTTCAGTGGGTGATGGTGCCGTTAGGACCACTTGGGCCTTCATCTCAAAAACACCACCTACTATATAACCTGTCCAGCCTCCTAAAACCAAAACATTGATTTAAAAAACCCCACAAACTTATATTTTACATTTTCTGTTCTTAAATCTTACGGAAATCTTAAATTTGACAAACTTATGTTAGAATAAATGTTAACTTTCTTTTGATTATCAAAGGAACACATCTTTATTTCACAGTTAGGAAAATCGAGGGAAGTCTAAAATGTTCACCTGAGAGAGATGGATGTGGAGGTTGTGTGTTCTTTCTTTGTCTCTTCATTCTCCTCCACCTCCCCTCCTTTTATTTTTTATGTATTTATTTACTTTTAGTTACTTATCCATTTATTCGCCAATGTATTCAACTAATATTTATTGAACATCAACTAAATGCCAGGTCATGTTGTAGGCACTGGGGACCCAGCAATAAAACAGTACCTCCATTTGCATAAATCCTAATGGGAGAGATTCTGACAAATAAGCAAATCAATGTCTGTCCGTCGGTAGAACATGCTGTGGAGACAAGTAAGCTAAAATAGAACTTGGCAGGGGGCTACAAAGTACCAGAGATTTGCCATTTCATGTGGAATGGACTGGAAATGCCCGTCTGATAACTGGGGGCATTCGCTAGAGCCATGAAAGGACAGGGACGCAGGCCATGAAGCAAATGCAGGGAGAGGATGCTCTGGACACAGGGAACATCAAGTGCTCAGGCCCTGAAGTGAGAGAGTGCTTAGCACTGAGGAACAGCCGTGGCTGGAACAGAATGAGCGAAGGGGAGAGCAGCAGATGATGTCATGGAGGTAGCAGGGAGCCAGCTCAGACTGCAGAGAGCAAGTTCTTGGAAAGAGCCACAGAGACCGGTTTCGGAGGCTATTGGAATATTCTGTGGGGGAGGTGATTGTGGCTTGGACCCGTGGGGTAGTGGTGAAGTGGTGAGAAGCAATCGGATATGGATTCATTTTGAAAGCAGATTGGAGGGATATGTGAGACAGGGGTCAAAGATAGGGCCAAGGGTTTTGACCCAAACTGGAAAAATGGAGCTTTTGTATTAGATTTGGTTATTTATACGCCTGCATAGATTTTTTATGTAGTTGAAACATAATTTTGTATCCTGCTCTGCCCCCCCTCACTTCTTCCCCCTAAAAGCAGAAAATTAAAGAAAGTCAAACAGAAGACATACTCCCTGTTTACCTTCTTACCTTTCCTCCTTTTATCCTCCCCCTTTTCTCTTTTTGTTCTTGTTCGAAAACCAAACATACATGAATTAAGCCATACGTTCTGAATTTTGCTTGGGAGGGGACTTGGCTAGAAGCTGCACTCTCTGTGAACTGTGTGGCCCGCGGCCAAGGGAAATAAAGTTTAATTAATGCTAATTTTTCTAACCCCTTTCTTTGCCTTTTCAGCAAAATAAAACTACCTTTGGGAGAACTGACCAAAAAGTTAAAACAGACACCACACTACTAAATCTAGTCATTGATATAGCAAAAATATTTTCCTACATGGTTTGCATGGGACACAAATGATAAAATATTTTATCTTGCTCCTTCCCCTACTTACCTCTACTTTTTTTTTTTTTTTAAGTTTAAACAAGTCAGTCGGCTTTCATGTGTCTTTATTTCTTTAGAAGATGTAGACCGTCTGTGAGCTTGTTTGCATTGGGCTGTGATCCGGGTACTGGCCTTGGTCGGTCATTGTCACAGCGGCTAAACCATAGGTGTAGGAAGAGCTGGTGGGTGGCCCACCTGCTTTACTCAGTTAGGGTTTCATTTGCTGGCCTTTCCGGTCTGTGAGATGAAGTTAGACCAGCTAACTTGAGGACCAGTTATTAGGAAGTAAGCTTCACCCCTTTTCCTAGGCAACGGTTTCTGTTCATTAAAAACAAGTTGTGTCTTCATTGGTCTCTGGTGAAGGGCATCAGCTGTTAAGAATTTAAAGGGTGGCCCTGACCGGTTTGGCTCAGTGGATAGAGCATTGGCCTGTGGACTAAAGGGTTCCGGGTTCGATTCCAATCAAGGGCATGTACCTTGGTTGTGGGCACATCCCCAGTAGGGGGTGTGCAGGAGGCAGCTGATCAATGTTTCTCTCTCATCGATGTTTCTGGCTCTCTGTCCCTCTCCCTTCCTCTCTGTAAAAAAAATCAATAATATATATATTTTTAAAAAAAAGAATTTAAAGGGTGGCTTTCTTGCCTTTGGTATGCTTGCTGAACATTCTTAGGTTAGTTTATAAAGCATTTGAAGTGTTGGTCATGCAGTGGTTTCTGGGAGCTACAGCATTCCCACGAGAAAATGCTGTAATGTAAAGCCCTAGGATGTTATGGCTGGTGATCATCTGAGAGGATCTCATCTGGTTCTACCCTGTCCTCCATTTCCCATGCCCAGATAAAAAAAAATAAAGCAAATAAAACAGACACATGAAAAGAAACCTTAACTGTCGCTTGGTACTGCCAGCTCAGCCAAGGTTTTCTCTGTTATCAGCTTGTTATTTTTCTTTATTCAGTCAATGGCTTGTCTTTGTGACTTACTGGGGGAGGAAAAGGAGGACCCAGGAGGAGCCACAGGCCCTTCTCCGAAGTCTTTATTTTAGATAAAGACATTCCGTCTCATTCTTACTAACAAAAAGCATGCAGTGTGGTGCATGTTCATGGAACCTCCTATGTGAGGACTGGGAGAGATCTCGGTGACAGTGCATCTCAGATCCATTCTTTCACGGGGGAGGAAGCTGATGTCCTAATCAATGAGGGGACTTGTCCCTTATCAGACAGCTTGTTAGAAGCCAGACTAGAGCTAGAATCCCAACTCTTTTTTTATTATTTATTTTTTTTAAAATATATTTTATTGATTTTCACAGAGAGGAAGAGAGAGGGATAGAGAGTTAGAAACATCGATGAGAGAGAAACATCGATCAGCTGCCTCCTGCATACCCCCCACTGGGGATGTGCCTGCAACCAAGGTACATGCCCTTGACCAGAATTGAACCTGGGACCTTTCATTCCGCAGGCCGATGCTCTATCCACTGAGCCACACCGGTTATGGCATAGAATCCCAACTCTTGATTCCTGGGCCACTGTGTTTCCCATCGCCCCAAACTGTTTCTAAATCTTCGTTTCAGAAAGTTTCTGATCTAAATATTCTGTCCCTATGACAAGTGTTCTGATGAAGATCATTCTTTCTCTAAGGAAGTCGATATTACTTTAAAAGCAGAGTCTATTTTGAGAATTCAATGACGGATGTTTACTCACTTCCAGAAATATGCACGTAGTCATATACATACAACACTTGGTGTGCAAATGCAAGGAGTGCAGACCACCTGAATGCCATCCTAGGGGAGTGAGCAAGTCAGGTCAAACACCCTGTTTAAAAGTTTATTTGTAATTGCTGCTTTACATATTTATGTCTTCTGCACTTCCAAAATTATACTGTAAAAATATTCTTGATGGCCTTGTTCCCCCAGCATTTAAACAGCATTCTGATTTAGATTATGTTTCTTCCTTTGGAAGCTGCCTTATCTTTTGGCTTCTCAACTTGAAATGATTTTTCCTCAAGCCCTTCCAATGTTTTTTAATGCATCTTCCAAAGGTTCTAGTTTCAGGTCCACCCTTGTCTAGGGAGACTGTCTTTATTTTATTTAGTTGAGAACACTTTTGTTTTATAGACTATTTAATATTTGAAAGACTGCGGGCAGGGTTAAACCTACCTCCTGTGCACCTTGCTGCCCTGTGCACCAGGCATTATTTCATCACCACATGACAATTCCAATCAGAATTCAAAGCTTGCTCTGACAGCCAGAGTCTGTGGGGTCATGTTTAAGTTTATCATTTCCCAATCCAGAAATAGGCTTCCCAGGGTTGTTCATGTAGGTCATCCCTTCTGCCACTCAACTAGATGACTATTTCATATCTTTCCCTCACATTTCAGTGCTCCTTCTCTACCCTATCTTAGCTGAATACCTTATTTTCTGTTTCTAATAAATTGAAGCAATCTAAAGAGAACCTTCATAGGCCCTGACCACCACATCCTCCCATCTCCCTGCACCTACGTTATGGGGGCCATGTGCCCTCTGGTTGGGACGAGTGATGGTCCAAGGTCGCTCACTTGTGCACTCGGCCTTAGTCTTTCTCTTCTTCAGGGTGCAGCTCCAGCCATCTCCTCTTCCTACTCAAGCATCAGCTTTTCTCTATATATCAACCTCAACAGGCATTTGAAGTGTTGGTTCCCATCAATGTACAACCCTATTGTAAAGCAAGAACATTCTTGATCTCATCTCATCCTCTGGCTGTGGCCTGATTTCTCTGCACTCAGTTACAGCGAAACTCCTTGAAGGTGACGTCTCTCTTCCCAGGGTCCGTTCCAGCACCTCCCATTCTCTTTCGAATCCACTCCAACCAGGAGTTTGTCCCCACCTCTCTGTGGGAATTGCTCTGATCAAGGTCACCAGTGAAGCCCATGGTGGTTACAATAACTACCTGCCCAGCTTGGGATGTGCCATCTATTGTCCCTCTGAGACCTGTCCCTGAACTGCACATTTGTAAAAGACTATCACAAAGGGAAGGAATGAGATTTTGCCCAAGTGCTCCCCAAATTTGACAATGCTGAGTGCCTAGCCCAGCGTTTCTCAACCTATAGGTCGCGACCCCTTTGGGGGTCGAACAACCCTTTCACAGGGGTCGCCTAAGACCATCGGAAAACACATATATAATTACATATTGTTTTGTGATTAATCACTATGCTTTAATTATGTTCAATTTGTAACAATGAAATTGGGGGTCACCACAACATGAGGAACTGTATTAAAGGGTCGCGGCATTAGAAGGTTGAGAACCACTGGACTAACCCCTATTTTGTGCAATGTAATTTTATGAGACAATTGAACCCATCCAACTGAAAATATAAACTTTTCTAGGTCTACACATGCAAAGGGGTGCATCGGTAACTATCCAGTAATTGGGTGGTTTAGGTGAAGAGGCAGAGTAAGTGAGGCATTCTGCTCCTTCCCTCTGGCCTCCCCACACTTTGGGCCTCAGTGGAACTATTGGCCTTGAAGGATATGAGCAATTGTCTCAGTGTTTGCTTTCCCTCTGCCTGGGGAGAAGGGCCCAAGGTTTAGAATGTCACATATTTTATTTCAAAGGAAAACGCACAGCATGAGAATGGAGTCTTAGGAGTAGAGCAAGCTGCACCCTGTCTTATAGACGGCAATTGACATGGTCTCTTCATGGGTCCTGGGGGAGAGGACAGCCCATCAGACCCCCAGAGGAGCCTTGGAATGGACATGACAGCATTGGCGGGCTCTGGGGGTGGCGAGGGCATTCCTAATAGACCGACATTAGAAGGACCTACTCAATAAGTGACTCAAGATTTATTGCAGTGGGATATGGATGTCTTCCTCACCAACCAGGAGGAGGGAAAAGGGTCTCAATCCATCTTTTAAGAACTCAGACTATTTCTTCTGTCTCCTCATGGGGCATTCTCCATTCTCTCTCCTTCCAGAATGAAAGGTTCATTTATTTCCCTAGATAAGGTCTGAATAAGGGCAAGATATAATTTAAATGCAGTCAGGCTTAAGATAAATCAGTCATAAAGAGGCAATTATTTTACATTAAATCTGTGTCCTTTCTAAAAAGGAATTTGTATTTATCAATTAACTCATTTTCACCATTTAATTTTTCTAAAGGAGATCATGAACTTTAAAAAGAACTCGTTGTTTTTTTTCTATTTGTAGAAAGATTTAGATAGCTGGGGGCTCATATCATAGTATAGTCATCTTTTTCATCAACATTTACTAAATATTAAAAAATGCTGTAGATCTAATGTTTTCTTTAAACATTCAAAAGCTCATGCTGCAGTTTTTTTTTTTTGTCATACATTGCAGATTATTAGATTAGTAACAGGAATGTACAGCAGGCATCTGAGTGAAGCAAATAATCAAATGGCTTTTGCATCAGGCTTGAATTTGAATCTGAGCTATCATGCATGACCTGGGGCTTGCTACTTCATCTTGCCAAGTCTCAATTTCTTCAACAAGAAAACGGGTATACAAATGGCATAGGACTGTAATAAACATCTATTGCTTTTGCCCATCTATCCTGCATTTCCTCTTCTGGACCAGGCCATTTCCTTTTTTCCCAGGAGCGGTTCCTCCCCTGTTCTCAGACCATAGAGTCCTGGTAGAGCTCACCTTCCTCTAGGCTTGGGGTTGGTGTTTAGTCAGTCCCCCTCCTCCTTGAAAGAGCAAGACTGCATTTAGCAAAAACCAACGACTCCAGCCATGCACAGGATCAGAAGACAGAGAGCTCAAGAGGGCCGGATCAAGAGCTGGGTTTGTTCATGGCCCTGTGTTCCTTTCTTGTTCTCTCTTCCTT
The DNA here is from genome assembly GCF_964212035.1 of Myotis nattereri. Lineage (NCBI taxonomy): Eukaryota > Metazoa > Chordata > Mammalia > Chiroptera > Vespertilionidae > Myotis > Myotis nattereri. The sequence goes on along the minus strand of NC_138086.1, from coordinate 60,981,185 downwards.
GGCGCATCTCCCTCTTCAGCCCTGGCTTTTCTTTAACCGCCAGAGACCATTAGATCTCCAGTGCTACAATTTATAAGGTATTTTCTGAACAGCCCAAACAACTTGCATGGCTTCCAAATGTTCTCTCTGTTATGTCATCAAAACTTTGGGGCTTAATGAAACACACCACTCAAGCCTTGTGAGGCTCCCCATCCCATTAAATCCTACCACTGCTCACCACTGGATGTATCATGTGCCAGCCTCCAGTAGGCAGCACGCCCTACTTAGCAATGATGGAAAGAAATCAAACCCATCTGCCTGGAGTAAGTGGTCAAAACACAGGAGCTGTTATGAGTATTAATGGGCACACAGGTTAAAGGAGAAGCTTTTCCCTCATGGCTTCATTAACCAATTTGCCTGTTTCTCCATTTCAGTAAGCCGGGGAAATGGTGTGCAGTAATGATTGTCATGGGAATACTATAAAAGAGCAGATTACTCTCTCTCCTAATACACAAAAATGAGAAACCTTGTCTTTGCCTAGCCTCTATGAGCCTTTGTGTGGCCAATTTCTTTTTCATAAGCATCATAATGACAATTTGAGAAGACTGGTTATGCTGCTTCTCACCCCCACCCTTGGATCAGACTAGACCAGTGGTTGGCAAACTCGTTAGTCAACAGAGCCAAATATCAATAGTACAATGATTGAAATTTCTTTTGAGAGCCAAATTTTTTAAACTTAAACTATATAGGTAGGTACATTGTTATTAACTTAATTAGGGTACTCCTGAGGCTTAGGAAGAGCCACACTAAAGGGGCCAAAGAGCCGCATGTGGCTCACGAGCTGCAGTTTGCCGACCACGGGACTAGACGATTGAATCAACCATTTCTTTTCTTCTTTAAGTTAAATTTATTGGGGTGACATTGGTTAATAAGGTTATATAGGTTTCACATGTATAATTCTATGATAGATACATCATCATATATTGCATTGAATGCCCAACACCCAAAGTCAAATCTTCCGTCACCATATATTTGATCCCCTTTAACCTTTACTGCCCCCAACCCCCTTCTCTCTGGTAACCACTATATTTTTGTCTATGTCTATGAGTTTGTTTTACTTGTTTGTTCATTTGTTGTTTTCAGTTTTATATATCACATATGAATGAAATCATATGGTTCTTAACTTTTTCTGCCTGACTTATTTCACTTAGCATAATATTCTCAAAATCCATCCATGTTGCCACCTCTAAGATCAGAAACAAGACAAGGATGCCCACTCTTACCACTCTTATTCAACATAGTACTGGAAGTCCTAGCCAGAGCAATAAGGCAAGAGAAAGAAATAAAAGGCATCCAAATTGGGAATGAACAAGTAAAAGTGTCACTTTTTGCAGATGACATGATTCTTTATATGGAAAACCCTAAAGACATCACCAAAAAACTAATAGAAACCATAAACAAATACAGTAAAGTTGCAGCATACAAAATAAATGTATAAAATATCCACTGCATTCCTATATACTAACAATGAAATTTCAGAAAAAGAAACTGAAAAAACAATTAGTTTTGCAATTTAAACAAAACAATAAAATACCTTAGGAGTAAACTTAACAAAAGATGTGAAAAACCTATATACTGAAAACTACAAAGCATTATTAAAAGAAACTGAAAATGACAATGAAATGGGAAGATCTGTGTTTAAGGATTGGAAGAACTGACATAGTTAAAATGTCCATATTAGCCAAAGCAATATACAGATTTAATGTAATCCCCAATGGCATTTTTTAAAGAAACAGAAACAAAAAAAATCACCAGATCTGTATGGAACCACAAAAGATCCCAAATAGCCAAAGCTATCCTGATAAAAAAAAATAATAATAAAATCAGAGGTATCACACTCCCTGACTTCAAATTATACTACAAAACTACAACAATCAAAACAGCATGGTATTGGCAGAAAAAAACAGACACACAGATCAATGGAACAGAATTGAGAGCCCAGAAATAAACCCACATGTATATGGGCAAACACTTTTTTATAAAGAAGCCCAAATTATACAATGGAGAAAAGAAAGCCTCTTCAATAAATGTTGCTGGGAAAGTTGGAAAGCCACAAGCAAAAGAATGAAACTAGACTACTGTTTGTCCCCAAATACAAAAATTAACTCAAAAATGGATCAAAGACCTTAAAATAAGACCTGAAACAATAAATTACATAGAAGAAAACATAGGTACGAAACTTATGGACCTTGGTCTTAGAGAAGGTTTTGTGGATTTGACCCCAAAAGCAAGGGAAATCAAAGCAAAAGTAAAAGAGTGGGAATCAACCATTTCTTGAAACAACCATTTTATCATCATAGATATGATCTAAGCCTCAAAATGTGGTCTTTATACATTCTATAGACAATAGCTTCTATCCGAAAAGAAACACAGAAATATTGCAATATTCAGTTTCAGTGTTTTCACCACAGATAAACCATTACAAAATACCTCTATCTAGTTACAAAATGTGTTAAATTTTTCTTTTGATCAATTAAGGATTTCAACTCCGTTTCTCAGTCAGCTGGAGAAGTACCCAAGGTCTAGGGCAGTGATGGCGAACCTGTTGAGCTCGGCGTGTCAGCATTTTGAAAAACCCTAACTTAACTCTGGTGCCGTGTCACATATAGAAATTTTTTGATATTTGCAACCATAGTAAAACAAAGACTTATATTTCTGATATTTATTTTATATATTTAAATGCCATTTAACAAAGAAAAATCAACCAAAAAAATGAGTTCGCCTGTCACCTCTGACACACGTGTCATAGGTTCGCCATCACGGGTCTAGGGGAATAGATGTACTAAGAATAAGTGTGTTTCTAAACATCTTTCTTTTTATAAAACACGGAGCTGGCCCTAGCCATTTTGGCTCAGTGGATAGAGCATCAGCCCGCAGACTGAAGAGTCCTGGGCTCCATTCTGGTCAAAGGCATGTACCTCAGTTGCAGGCTTGATCTCTGGCCATGGTCAGGGTGTGTGCAGGAGGCAACCAATTGATGTGTCTCTCTCACATCAATGTTTCTCTTTCTGTCTCTCCCCCTCCTTTCCACTCTCTCTAAAAATCAATGGGAAAATATCCTTGGGTGAGGATTAACAAAACAACAACAACAAATAAACATGGAGCTGTCCATATTTTCCCCTTTGCAATAGCCACAAGGAAGCTCTAGCTCAAATTTGCAGCCTGATGCTGGCAGCAAAGTGTATGACCTACGTACACTAGCAAATGTAAGATATGCATTTTATATCTAACCTTACCGTTGGTGTTGCTTTTTTTTCCCTTTTGCGTTTTTCCTAATTCTCTCACACCCCCATTTTAATAGCTCATTCGATTTTGTTTTCACTCTTTATATCATCTGTAATTATGCAAGCTCTCACACATTATACTAAAATAAAACCTGGACTACTATGGCCAAGGACAAGCCTGGGCTGGCCTGCCACAAGATGAGAGACCAAACGGGAGTGATTGTTGAGTCATTCTTGCTGAGGCCATTCCAGACCAGTGACCCCTCGGTCAGCGGGCGCTTTCATTACAAAAGCAGGAGCAAGCCCAGCTGAGCCATGTCAAGCCCTGACCACCAGCAGAGCACTTAGTCTAAGGAGAGAGAATTATCGGTTATAGTTGGTTAGGCTATTCACATTTCAGAAGGTTTATTACTCAGGATAGCAGCTAATGTGCTTACCAATATATGTTTTACTTTTTGTTCCTGCTTCCCTGAGAAGAGTTAAGGAGGAGCAATCTTGTGAGCAAATCAGGGAGAAGGTTTGGGTCACCATTTGGGGCCTGTTCTCTCGACTCTCATCCTAGGATGTAAGGTTGCTGTTTGTGTGAGTACCAACTGGCCAGAAGAGACACCATTTGGGCTGCGGATGTGTTTACATAGTGATAACCCGTCTCCACTCATCCACAGCCGGCAGCCGGCTCCTCTGCGCTGCAAGCTGGAGGGCAGTGCTAATTGGCCCGGCCGCTCAGATCCTTCTCTGGACATCGCCTCACGGAAAATCTTTGCAAAGTGGAGGGCCGCGGGGGGGGGGGGGGGGGGGGGGGAATGGCAGATCCAGGGCTGAAGATCATTTCACTGGCTCGCCGCGGACCTTGTGTGCTGGTGATAAAGTAAAGATTGGAAGCTCAGCAACCAAAGTGGCTCCAGGGCGGACGTGTGGCCGAACTGTCGATGGCAGCTCGCCCTTTAATGGGCGCTTTGTGCCTGCCTGGCTCCTCGTCCAGAGACGGGCGGAAATCTATTAGTGAGATCCGTGCCGCTCCTGTCTTGCTCCGGAGCCATCGGGGAGAAGCCTTACCCATTTCTTTTCTGATTCCCTAACTGGAGCCGCTGACTGATGCGAGCGGACCGGAGTGGCTTCAGATGGGGATGCTGAGAGCTTCGAGCATTTACAGGGCAGCGGGAGATGGCGTCCATGCTGTCCGTAGATCCATCTGGACGGACGTGGATGGATGCCAGGAGCCGCGGCCTGGAAGGCCTCTGTGCAGAGGTTGCTGATTCGCAGTGACCTCCGCCTGCTCTTCAGCAGCTGAATGCGGCTGCGAGCCGAGGTGGAGGGTGTCTGATGTCGGTCGGCCCAGGGCCAGAGCTCTGCTTTCCCAGCTTTCCTCCAGCCTCTCGGGCACCCAGACAGGACGTCTTCTGAAAGAGGCCTCAGGCTATAGTTTTCATGGCATGAAAAACAGTTCAGACATGGGAGGTTGGTTCCAATTAATCCCGCTCACGGGCTACGGGTGACTGAGGGGCTGTGCACCATCCTCTTGGTTAATGACTTGCACTCTCCAACTGGCCCAGTTCGTTAGTCGCCCCGCAGGCCAGGCCTGCTGGTGCTTGTAGGTGGCTAGGCTGCTGCCCGTCCACGGAACTCGCTGAGTGTGATGCAGATGGGAAGGAGCCCAGGGAAGCCAGCTCTCCTCCCAATCTTCCTTCCTTTGTATTTTGCAAAGCAGATCCTCCCAAAGAAGCCATTCAAGTCATTCATCAAGCTTTTATTGGGCACCTACTATGTGCCGGGGACTGTTGTGCATGGACATGAACACAGTGTGACTACTGCTCTTCTCCATAACGCCCTGTTCTTCAGATTCTCTGGCACCCAGCACAGCAGCCCTCCCTGCACCCACTCGGCTGTAACACGGCTGGAAGCACCAGAGAGGTTGGGGTGAGGGCTTTTCCCTCCCCCAGAAATGTGATGGGAGACTCTCCTTTCTCATATATAACCTGCCTTTTGTTAATTTTTATCCCACCACATTCCAAAACGAATACAAAAATAATAGGCCAAACGATGAAAATGGAAAGGACATAAGGGAAAATATCAGTAGAAAGAAATGCACAAACTATGCACTGCAACGTCCTATAAATGTGCTTGGGGAGCGCAAATTCGGCTTTCAGCACCCTGGGTTCCTGGGAAAAAGAGAAGGCCTGGTGGGAATGTATGGGCAGAAGGGTCAGCAGGTGCAGGGAGTGGGCTGGGGGCGCTGGGGGCTGTGCTCCCGACGAGGGACCACTCCCCCCGTTATCTCCCTGTCACTACAGTGAACCTGAGGGAGTTCTTGCACAGGTAATGCTAAGCTCAGGTGCCAGTCGAACTGAGGTGCTAGATGTTAGAGATGGTAGAGTCCAGCTGGGGGAAGGCGACTCACTGTCTCAGTTAGCGTGTTGCCATGCAACCCAGACAATGTCCTGGGGGCATTTTTTGAATAATCTTCTTGTTTCCCGAATTCTGCATTTGCACTGTCGAGCTTGCTGAAATTAAAGCCTTCAAATAATGAAGTGACAGGGTAGGCCTAGTGGCAAACACAGGGCCAGGGGATCTTGTATTGACCCTCATATCATGCTGCAGAAAGGGCTGCCCACAGTACACCATGCGGGAAGCATTCCCACACTGTCTCCTTCATGGAAGAATCCTGGGCGCGTGCTCCTGCGGCTCCTCTTCACTGCCCAGAGGCCTCTTGCTGCCTGTAACCCCCTCACTGCCTCCATGTAACCTTCACTCCTTCCTCTCTCCCCCAGAAAAAGGAAGAACACACCCACTGGGTTTGTCACATACGGCTCATGGGCTGGGGCGGCCACACATTCTTTCAGTCCAATCTACTATTGAGTGCTGAGAAAAATCAATTTCTTAGGTAATAAAATTAATTTCTTAGCAACCAGATGAGTCTGCATTATCTCTCACACAACTGTGCCAAGGTATTTCAAAAAACCTACAAGGTGATGATAAAGTGTCTACTCATTATAGGTTAATAAACTGATAGCATAAGACATTTATTCATTTTCATATAAATGTAGTGGCTACCCGTTATCATGATTTATTCTCCAAATTCAGTCTCGTGTGCTTAAATTGAGAAGTTACAACATAAGAGGCTTATCTTTATAGCTGTCATTGGTGTCATATTTATATACATGCTACATTCACCAACACTTTAACAACTGAGTAGCAATATAAATTGAATAACTTTAAAGACTATATATGTTTCTGTCTAGTACAAGACTGCATTCATTTATATTACAACCTCATTTCTGTAAAGGATTGGCTGCGGCAGAATGGAATCTGGATTCAACCATGGCCCCCTTTTTTCTACTTGAAGCGCACAAAATATCACTTTAGTTTCCTCTCCTATGACCGTAAAAATAACTTTAACATCAAATGGAAAGAAATGGCTGCGGCAAGTATATGTATAATGGAATGTTAGCTTGAGTGTTAACTTTTTACTTACATTGGCTGGGTTACTGTTCACATTTTGATATTTATCTACTTTTTTTTTCCTGAAGAATAAGGCCCTACATCCTGATATAATCATTGTTAGTGAATGTTCCACCATCAGATGGACTTAGATTTGAAACTGCTGTGTGGTCTGCTAAAAGCCAATTAATGTTCTAAGCCTGTTTCTTCATCTACCAAGGGAGATTTGATATATATATATATATATATATATTATATATAATGAGGCAGGTAATATTGTTTCCCTCATGCATATATTGTAAGGATAAATGAAATAGTATATGTAAAGCATTAGCATTTATAGTACCAGCCAAATAGTAACTACTTAATAAATGCTAATAAGTATTATAAATATTGCTATTAGTTGTTGTTTTTTTCTTTTTAAAATATATTTATTGATTTCAGAGAGGAAGGGAGAGGGAGAGATAGAAACATCAATGATGAGAGAGAATCATTGATTGGCTGCCTCCTGCACCCCCCCCCAATGCGGATTGAGCCCACAACCCTGGCATGTACCCTGACCAGTAATCAAACCATGACCTCCTGGTTCATAGGTCGACACTCACCACTGAGCAACACTGGGCCAGGCATTGCTATTGTTTTAAAAGTTGAGCAAAAAGAGAATAAACCAAGCTGTTCACATTTCCCCTATAAGTTCTTTTTGAAATAAAAGTTCCTTTAAAAGAAATTTTGAGTAAGCTCAGCAGTTAGTTTTAATCTTGTTCTAACCCTCAAATCAAATAAAAGAAAAAGTTGGAATCCTTAGAAGTTGCTTCCCTATGATAATTCCAGTCCGTGTGCAAATGTAAACATTAGAAGTAGGGAGACTGGCATTAGTATTTTTGATCACTGTGGTTTATAGGTGAGAAATCAGAGGCAAAGGAAAGTTAGACTTTTTGTCCAAGATCACAGAGAGGCAGAGTAGAGAGTGGAATGGAGGTCCTTTAACATCCAAGTCAATTTCTTTCAGTCTCAGTTTTTAACCAGTTATCAAATTAAACTCATTTAATATAAGGCTCATGTAATATGAAGCTAATTTAATGTAAACTTGGAGTCCTAATATCAGGCCTATTATAGGTATCTTAATAGGATTGTGTTCATGTACAGAGAAAACACCCTTGAAATTGTAGATGTACTTTTTCTACATTATATATGTTACTATGTTGTGTCATCAATATCCAAAAGCTCCATGTCTATACTGTACATTATGTATTGTTTTTGAATTTCCAGTAAAAAATAAATATTCTACTAGTATTATCTGACAAAACTAAGCCCCTCCTACTCATTACTTCTGCCAAAGGAGAAGAAAAAAAGAGAGAGGGATAGAACAGATGGATAACTTTTGGTTCTTAATTTTCATCCAATGGAATTCAGATAAAAGTAGTTGCTAATTCCTAATAAATTAAAACATTTTGCCTCTTTATTTTAAAACAGTTGCTTAACCCCTCTAGTTGACACTGAATTTCCTTTGCCATCCATGTAGCTAGTCTACTTGGGAGAACAAAACGGAAAACTGTGTGAAGTGTGCTTGGAGTATCAAGTGACGTGTGACCAGGAGACCAGTTCGCATGGTGGGGAGGGTGTGCCCTTCATAAGCGAGTACGTCTCCTTTGTTCCCAGCAGCTGATATAAGTGTGAAGAGTGTACGTGAGATGATGTTTACACTAGACTTGCTTTTCAGGCTCACCGCACGACAGGATCATCTCAAAAGAGGCTGCGAAGGAAGAAAGGCGCCTGAGAGAAGGGTCTCCTGACTCCTAAGAGTACACGTTGCCTATTTTCAGATCCCAAGTTGAGCCTGTGATGGACAAGCAGCAAGTCTTACACAACAAACACAGCATCCTCGAAAGCTTCCGAGGGACCTGGGCAAGCCGTGCCACCTCCTTGTCTTTTAGTGTCTGCATCTGGAAAAGGCAACTGATGAGATCGGCCTTCCCTCTCCAACTGAAACATGATGTGTATACAACACGCTTGTTGCACAGAAGGAAGCTATTACCATTGCCATGTTGCTAATAGTAATAGGTAACAGACTGAAAATCAGTATTTAAGGGGATGTTGTCAGTGTAGCAGCAGAAATGGGGTTCTCGGGGGCTTCCAGACGTACGGTACTGGGGAGACAGGGAAGGGACGTGTGATGAGAGAGCAGAGTGCTGTGGGCACCACCTTCCTCAGCCCGAGAACACTGTTGTCAGGCAAAAGCTCTTGCTGAGAGAGATCGTTTATTCTTCCAACAAAAATGGACATTCCCTTGGCATCTGTTCCATAACATGGCAGAGGAGCAATTATGCCCCAATGTCTGCCTATGGCTTGAGGTCTTTAGGGTGTCCATCTAACATGCATTATTTCAGTGTAACCACATGGAGCATGACTTAAAGGGTCAGAGTTCCCTCTGTGAGAACATCCGGAATCCAAATAAACAATTGTGAACCAGAGAAAAAAGTTGGACAAGTCCAAAGGAAAGTGGGTTTGTTATGATCTGTCAACCCTAAATGTGTTTTCTTGCAAGGACTTTTCCCTACACAACCCTACATAACCATAGAATCATTATCGCTGGATTTTGCTTTTGTTTCCTCATGATTATATTCAAGTTAAAGATTTTTGAACACTAAATAAGTGATGTTACATGCTTCTCTATCATATCAGGAGGCATAAAGACAATATATCTTATTACCGATGCTGATTTGGACTACTTGGTTAGGTGATGGCCTTCTAATCACTCATTGCAATTACTAAGTAATTTATTTGAAGATAATTTGAGACCACACAATTTGTTATTAAGTGGCTTAGCATATGTTGATGACTCTTGTCTGAATCAATTATTACATTGGTAGACCTAATTTTAAAATTAAAATTAACTGCTGTTTAATAATTGTTCCTTCATTCCAGCATTTAAGGTCATAATATAATTTTTTTGTTGTTTTTATTTGTTGTCTAAATATTTAAGACCAAAGGAGATCATCCAATTCTATGAAAACATTTCTCATGAAATAGAGCACATGTTAGGAAGACGGCCAAAAAAACCATGGTGCAGCTATATTTTAGAAATCAACATGTATTTTTTAAAAAGAACAAATCTTGCACAAGATTTAATATTGTCCATGATGTTCAGCTTTTGTAGTTTGTAGAAGAAACACTGTAATATGTCATTTAACATCATAAAGGAATCTCACGTCTGTCCACTGATAACTCATTGGCAATGCACCACAGCTGTTAAGAGGCAGCCCAGGAAAACCTACAAGCCAACCATCTGACTTTAATTAGGAAAGAGAATAGTCCCCAAATGTACAAGGATGAGGTCTTCTGCAGGTTAAAATATGACAGAACTTGAAAAGAGGTAATATAATGACCCTCTATAGGAAGGTTAGTTCATGCATTAAAGGATTTATAATATGGAATCCCTACCCTTTCCTGACAACAAGTAAGCCTTTGCTTTAACTACAGTAAACACTCATTGAGGCACAGAAATCTGTGCTTCCTAATTACTGAAGGCCTGTTGGGCACCAGGGCAATGACACCATTAACTGACATGGGTAAGGCTGTGGGTACAGCAGGTTCTGTAGGTGAGCAAGATCAGGATTTCAGGTTGGGACATGATATATTTGAGACATCCAATAGATGTCGACATGGAGATACAGAATGCATCAAGGTTCCCTTTTCTCTATGTCCTCACCAACACTCGTTCTCCTGTCTTTTTGATGATAGCCATTCCAACATGTGTGAGGTGATACCGTGATTTTCATTTGCATTTTCCTGATGACTAGTGATGTTGAGCACCTTTTCATGTACGTGTTGGCAATTTGCATGTCTTCTTTGGAAAAATATCTATTCAGATCCTCTTCCCACTTTTTAGTTGGGTTGTTTGCTGGTTTTTTTGTTTGTTTTGGTTTTTGGTTTTGTTTTGCTTTTGAGTTGTATGGATACTTTATGTATTTTAGATATTAGCCCGTTATCAGATATAGGATTTTCTAATAATATCTCCCATTCTGTAGGTTGCCTTTTCATTTTGTTGATGGTTTCCTTTGCTCCCAGGCCTTATTCTGGACACAGCACGTACCCTGGGCATGCGTGTCCTCTTCCCAATTTTGCTTTTGCCTCCTCTTTTCCCACCGCTGTGGACTAAAGCTCTCTCTTCCTTCCACGTGAGACCCAGAAGGAACAGCCAGGACATATCAGGCACTGTGCTCAGAATCTCTGTGAATGCCTGAGAGAGAGGAACTAAAGATGCTTTCAGAGAAGATTATTCTGAGTGGGAATGAATGTGGGCCCCAGGGGGCCAGGAGCGGGGTCCATTGCTGGCTCGTACTTGTATTGGCAAGGTGACCCCAGATGCATTGCCCCCCTATTTCTCACCTGCAAATGAGGGAAAGCACCAAGAACAAGAAAACAGCTTGTCATGTGTATGTCAGTTACTGCTGTTTGCTGTGCCTCCGGAAGCCCATTTTGATTCCTAGTTGTCTTTTCATTTCATTGTATGTTTCTCTAACCTTCATCCCTTTCCCTTTTTAATCTAACGTTACTACTTACTACTCAGATCTTTTTTTTTCCCCTCCTTTTCTCGAAGTTAGAGGAGAGCAGCTTGCCACTGTTCAACCCGGGGACAATGTGGATCCCAAAGGACCGTTCCTGCTAACGTGGCCACCTCTCCCGAAGCAGCTCCGGCTGCAGTCTTAGGCCTTTTAATGTGAACGCAGTTGCACACAAGTCATTTCTGGCTGCCTGCTTTGACTGGAGGCAGGACACGCAGGTTTGCTGTGCCCTGAAGGGAAAAGATCCATATTATGGCAACGGAGGCCTCCTGCCTCATTTCAGAAATTAGGAACTGAGGCCCAATGCTCTGAATCGGTGATGCCGCTGGGTCTTGCCAGGTTTTTAAGTCTTTAACTTCCACCCTTAATAGAAATAAACACCACAGTCACATGACCCACAAGAATAATTTCAAGTCTTTAGAAAATTATTCTCTACATTTGATAGCTGATGTGGTAGAAGGTATATTATACCTACCCACTAACTCAAATGCTCAGAGAATAAGAGAGCAACCTATTTTAAATTTATGCTTTCTTTTACGGGCTTGATTGAAATAAAAGGCTGGCTGGAGGTACATTAGGCTTCTCCAAACAGAGTCTCGACAGAATTGGGAGGAAGATGAGCTGGTTGTTCTGGGCTGGTTGTTCTCCAAGTGTAACCATTCCGTCTGTGCTTCCAGAGATACTCTCTTTGTGGTTCGCTTTTGGTTCTCTTCCAATTTGCATGTTTACCAAAATCTCAAGGAAAGAAGAAAAAAACCATTAGGATTTCCACCCCCTATAATCCATTTAAGTCAAAAATGGAGGGGAGAGAGAAAAATTTGTAGCTTTCAAACACCATTAGTTTGCTAATGATAGCTTTCACCCTCTGACGGCGCTCAGACTGATAAGATGCTCTGAACATCCACGGCGAGGACGAGGGCCATTTGCAGGCCCCCGCTCCGTCTCTGCAGCTTGCACATGTTTTCCAACATAATTTCATGCCTGCTTTCTGACAGCTCATTAAACAAAGGCCTCTTGGTGCCTATATTGCCCGTCTCCCCGCTGAGAGTGTAACATATTTACGGCCTTTGCAGATTGCTGGCTGCTGGCACCTTCTCTTCCCCGTGGCCTGCCTGCCAACTGCTTATCAGTCTCCCCCAAAGGTGACATCCCCCTCGTTTGTTTAGGTAGCGATGGTCCCGTGTTTGACCCTTGGAGGCCAGCAGCCGTGTGATTAGGAGCGGCTCCTGCACCAGCCAGATAAAGGCAATCACGCGGGTGAAGACAGCAGGGGCGCTCCGGGGCCTCGCCAGGCAGAGAGCTCCATTCAGGACCGCGCTGGCAGTTCGTTAGCGCGACAGCTGGCCAGGCGCAGCCCGGCTGGGATTTCTGCCTCGGAGAAAGCAAACAAGGTTTCGGGAGTGTTGGGGAGCTATCTGGGGCTGTGTACAAGGGTGATCAGGGCGGCTTGCTCCTAATTACCTGCCTCTCGACTGCCATTAAATCATCACCACACAGCCAAGCCCATAAAAGCCCCACTGAACGCGGCACCTTAGACTTAATTTTTATCCTTTCCTCCTGCCTTTGCCAAAAGCATTTTGCTGGGGTCCTGGGAGGACAGATGAAGACATCCTGGATGCAGCGAGAGGCTGCGGGCTGCATCCATCTGCTATTGCAGGCTCTGACAAAACTGCTAACAGGTTTCTGCCTGCAGTCCTGGGGGTGAGGCGTCATTCCCACTGAACAGGGACAGAGAGCGGAGGGAGGGAGCGGGAAAGCAGGGCAGAAGGGAAGGGGAGAGCAAGACCTCTTTCTTTCCAGCTGGGTCACAGTTACTGCATCCTCAGCTGCTGTGGGTTAATGGCCAGGCTCCAAGGGCAGAGTTGGTGTCAAAGCCTCAGATGACCTTGGCCCCAGACATGTCAGTTGTGCCGCTGGGATCTGACTGGTGCCCAAGTAGGACCAAGACTGAGGCGTGACTGCATTGGCCTTCTGGGCGGATGACGACAATGGCTGCCACTTTTCAAGTACCTCCTGTGAATGAGGCAGTGCATTAAGCCTTTTCCGACAGAACAGTCTTCTCATTTAAGGCAACACCACCCTGGGGTGGCCAACATTAGACCCTTTGCACCGATAAAGCCGAGGCCCAGAGGTTGGCAGGCTCCAGCAGACTCCCTGCGAGTCAGCAATTGCATTCAGGTCTGTTGGTTCCCAAGTCCCCACTCTTGAGCTCCCAGCTTCTGCTGAGTTGATGATGACATGAACGTGACTGCAGAATTAGTCGTTGCTAAGCCTGTGTCCTCTCTGCAAGTTCTCAAACCCCAGCACGCATGCCCAGCAGCCAGAGAGGTGGTGAATGGTGGAGACTCCCAGACATTCTGCATGAGGAGGGACCCCAGGCAGGGGATAAGCAATCTTTTTTTTTTTTTTCACTTTGTGGAAGCACACTGGGTGGTTCTATACAGGGGCTCTTCAGGTCACACTGAAAATCTGGTTTCTCACCTGGGAGCTCCCTTCTTGTAGTTCCCCATAGAATGCTCCCAGCACATAGTAGGTGTTCTATAAACACTAAAATCAGGAGAATGTTTCTCTTCTATTTCATTCCTCTGTGCCTTACTTTAAATTGTATTGGGACATCTGCGCCCTTTAATTGTTTTAGAAGGAAGCAGAGGATAAATCTTATACAAATGAAATTTATGTTTCCAATACGCCCTGAGCACTGACAGTGGGGCATCGTTCACTGTCAGACCACCGCCTCCTGAGGGGAAGACAGCTGAGCCTCTGACCCCAGCAGTCCAGCACGGTGATGGCCCTCCCAGAACTGATGGTGTTATTGAACGTTTACAATAGAATTACCATTGCTTACAAAGCACCCCATGTGCACGTTTGCTAGTTATGTGCACGAGCACTGTTCTCTATTACATGCAAAAATTATTTACTACATGGCTTATAAATAATTGAAACTCTAGCTTGTTTTCTGCGATGGCCTATTGTTTTTTGTGTACTGCAGTTCCTACGAACCGACCAGTGGATATTATTTTTGACGAATCCTGACTTGGAAAGCAGGTATCACTGGCTCCATTTTATAGATGAGGAAAGTGAGGCTCAGAGAAACCAAGTAACATCCTAAGATGGCATAACTCCCAGATGGCATAGCTCCCAGACGGCACAGACTCCAAAATAAAATACTACCTCTATTTCACTATGTTGCCTAAAGACCAAACTGATTATTTAAAACTGAATAGAGAAAACACTGGAAGGAAGTAACCGCAGTTATTAATGATGGTTGCCTTTGGGAGATGTGATATTGGTTCTTAATACTTTCTGGTACTTTTTAAATTGTATATGCATAACTTCCATAATTGTGGGAAAGCTTAAACACAGACACACACAACCAGGGATCACACTATCTGATTAAACTTAATTATTGTTAATTTATCAGGAGATTTTTTTTTGTTTGTTTTAGTAGTTCATTTGAATATATGAGTTTTTGATTAAAAAAAAAACAAGAAAGAAAATATTCAGGCACAGTAGGACTTTCTCGTAATTAAAATTATTCTCATCACAAGGAAACCAGATTATTGCTGGTGGAAGAATTTGGGGATTGGTTCTTAACAAAAGAAAACAGAACAGTTTACTGAAAACCGCTGTCTGCAGTGGTTCTGACGGATGTGTAATACTGAGCTGAGGATGGGTGAGAGCGTCTTATGCTTCCCCACCACGCTGCAAAGCTTACAGAGGACTTTCTCTCCCATCATTTCCCGTGGTTTCATGATCACAGACCCCCTACATCCCATGTCCTAGGCACGGTGCACCTGAATATTAATGACCAAGTTTGAACTTGATTCCCAGCATTATAAGAAGGGCTGGGTGTGTACTTTTTTCTTTTTTAATCCCTTTTACCTATGAGGAAACTGAGGAGCAGAGATGAAGTGACTTGCTCCATGGCTCCCAATTAGCAGGCAATGGCATGAGAACTCCAAGTTCAGCTACCTCCCTCTAAACGAGCTTCTTTAACTGCACTACCTCCTCGTGCGTCTTAGGGACAGATCTGTTCTGGATTGAGACTGTCATAGGGGTTACATCGGCTCTTTTGATGTCTTTTCAAACTTGATATTTCAGAATCCATTTTTCACTCTCCCACTTACCCAGGACCCACTGCACCATGCCCTGCACCGCCCCTTCAGATGACAACGCAGGACCCAGACCCTTCTTCCTCTCTCGCTCTCTCCCCTGCCTCCCAGTCAAAACCTGGGCCACTTGTACTCCATCTGCTCAGAAAACAAATGAGCTGGTCTGTGCCAATGCATGATGAGGATTCCTAGGGAATGTTCTTGCTTTTTTGAAGAGGACATTTATGAATGCTATGCCTTTGCCCAAAGGAGTGCCCTAGTGGAGGGATAATTAGATAATATAGGAGGTCAATGGGGGGAAAAATGAAAAGGGAAAAATACCATCCATATGCGCTGGGAGGAAAACAAATGAAAGCATCATTTCATTTCAGAGAAACACTTTGTTAGTGGAGGCCCACATCTTACAACTCCTGGAGAGCCATTTGGCAAAGGATAACAAAAGTCTTTCAAAGGGTCATAACCTTTGTCTTAGTAAACCCAGTTCTGAGGATATATCCTACAGAATAATTCTAAATACTGCAAGGACTTTGTGCATGAAGAAATCACCACAGAGTTGCCTATGATATTGAAAAATGGCAAAAGGGGGCATAAATTATCCTATATAACAGTGATGGCAAACCTATGACACGCATGTCAGAGGTGACACGCAAACTCATTTTTTGGTTGATGTTTCTTTGTTAAATGTCATTTAAATATATAAAATAAATACCAAAAATATAAGTGTTTGTTTTACTATGGTTGCAAATATCAAAAAATTTCTATATGTGACACGGCACCAGAGTTAAGTTAGGGTTTTTCAAAATGCTGACACACCAAGCTCAAAAGGTTCGCCATCACTGCTATATAATAAAGAGGTAATATGCAAATTGACCATCATGCCCTCACACAAGATGGCCACCACAAGATGGGCAGGGGAGGGCAGTTGTGGGCGATCAGACCAGCAGGGGAGGGCAGTTAGAGGCAACCAGGCCAGCAGGAGAGGGCAGTTGGGGGTGACCAGGCTGGCAGGGGAGGGCAGTTGGGGGGGACCAGGCTGGCAGGGGAGGGCAGTTGGGGGCAACCAGGCCTGCAGGAGAGGGCAGTTGGGGGCAACCAGGCCTGCAGGAAAGGGCAGCTGGGGGCAATGGGGCTAGCAGGGGAGCAGTTAGGCATCAATCAGGCTAGCAGGGAGTGGTTAGGGGGTGATCAGGCTGGCAGGCAGAAGTGGTTAGGGACAATCAGGCAGGCAGGCAGGCGAGCGGTTAGGAGCCAGCAGTCACAGATTGTGAGAGGGATGTCTGAGGGGTCCCAGATTGGAGAGGGTTCAGGCTGGGCTGAGGGACACACATCCGCTCCAGTGCACGAGTTTCATGCACTGGGCCTCTAGTGATACAATAAAACATAATCATTGCAACTGATGTCTGCCAATGTTTTGAAATAATGTAAATTTTTTCTATGGTGTAAGATAAAAATGAGAAGAGTAGAATAGGATTTTATAGGCATGGTGATAATCATGTCCAATATATTTTGAAGATGATTATCTAGAAGTAATTCTTCTTTCTATATTTTTAAACAAGTTTCCAGGTTTTCTTAAATAAAAATGTCACTTAACTAATGGAAAAATTAAAATTATTTGGAAAAATATTGTTATTGTACTTAATATTGGTTTTTTAATTTTTTATTTATTTTTAATATTTTATTGATTTTTTACAGAGAGGAAGGGAGAGGGATAGAGAGTTAGAAACATCAATGAGAGAGAAACATCGATCAGCTGTCTCCTGCACACTCCCTACTGGGGATTTGCCCACAACCAAGGTACATGCCCTTGACCAGAATCGAACCTGGGACCCTTGAGTCCGCAGGCCAACACTCTATCCACTGAGCCAAACTGGTTAGGGTTTAATATCGGTTTTAACATAACTCAGCTAACATCTGAGTGGCTCAACCTAAGAGTGACGAGCAGAAACCTAACAAAGAAATGAGCATTCAAACACCACAAGCCTTTAACTGGCAGCAAATAAAAGGCACAATAGATGGTGACATTATTCTTATATTGATTCATCAAAGCCATTCTAGTAAATTGACAGTCTTCCGGAACTTATAACCATGTCTCTGTATTAGCTGCATAACAAAATACCAAAGACAGAGTGGCTTAAAAAACAGAATTTTATTTTTTCACACGTCTGGGGGCGGCAAGTCCGTGTTCCAACAGGATTGGTTTCTGGGGAGATCTCTCCTTTCCCTGCATCTGCATATGGCCTTTCCTCTGTGTGTCCCTTCCTCCTCTTACAAGAACATCAGTCCTATTCAACATGGAGGGTTACAACAGCTGAATTTGGGGGGACACATTTCAGGCCCTAAGAGTCCCCAAACTGAATGGGTTTACTCATTCCCCACACCCCGTTCCTATAGTCAGGAAGCACCGGATTTAACACTATTGTCAAATTAGTATCATGTCTCTGGTCCAATATCCCTGGGAGGCTGAACAGTAGCATTCAAGCAACCCTGACTCCCCATGACTTTTAAGCCCTTGGTAGTTGCAACAGATACTTTGAGTAGAAGTGGGAAATGGTTTCTAGTTGGTGATGCCAGTAAGGTGACTAATAAGGCTAATTTGCTGGTTTTGCCTGAGCAAATAATTTCAAATCATAAATCTTGGTCTAGGCCAAATCAGATTGGGATTTAGTTGCCTCAATCAAAAATCTGGGCCCCTCTTCTTACAATTCATATACAGTTGTCCTAAAGAGGCCATGTGTCATCTTTTATTATATTAATCCAAATGTGGACGGACAAAATACAGAGCATGCACTGAAATCTTGCTTTTTGTAGGAGAAAAAAAATCTTTATATTTTTTCAGTTATGTTCAGATCTTTCAGTTTAAAGAAAAAAAAAATGTTCCCCAGTCCTCCTGCCTCTTCTCAGATCCATCTCTACTGATTCTCGATCTGATCTCTACCTTTAATGTTTTAGAGGTTCAATGTGTAACTTTACAAACTTAGTTGAGCACTAGGATTATTTTTTTTACCAATCTTAATAATAACTGTTGAGGGCTATATCGATGCACTATTTAAATGTTTAACATGGCCCATTCTTTTGGAAAATATTAACTACAAGAAATTTCCTATGTTGGCCATTATTTTTTTCTCTTAATCTGCATCCCTGGTTAATAGTGATGAAGAGATGGCCCAACAACAGGTCTATAAAGAAAACAGACCCCGCTGCCACCACCCCTATGGACACATCTTTCCAAGAAAGAAGGAAATGGGAATGTGAAGAACAGCGTTAGCATTTAGCTACACAGAATCACCAACAGGCAACTGCAGACTACTTCCCGCCTTCCATTTTCCTGTTTTCCTCCTACTGGCTTGAACAATGGGAAAGACAGGCTACACATTGGCCCAGAGTGATGGGAGAGAGGACCACACTGACCTCAGAGAACCTCTGATGAAAAGATGACCCCTTTTGATCTATACGGAGATTTTAAAATGTTATAAATCAGCATTTTATTCATTTATTTGAATATTACATTTCCTTGGAGCTGGCGTTTGTTTTATCAATGGCAATGAACATGTGTTAAAAATGAGCTTCTGACATGTGTTGAAAATGAGCAAATCTGGCTGGGGCCCAATAAGAGAAGGAAGTTCTGGAGTGGCCCCACAATTTTTACTTTTGTCCGAATTCTTAATTCTTAAGATGATCGAAAAATTCCTCTCAATGAAGAAAAAGTCATGTTCAAATCCACTTCTATGAAATAAATACAAAAGACACCACGATGTGTGGATGTAAAGAGGTATCTATCTTTGGGCAGAATTAAAATGATTGTATTTGTTTAATGGGAAAGGTGTAAGGCAGCCTGTTGTCACATTTCCTGGAGACACCTTCAGACTCTGAGACAGAGACTGGTGTACAGGAACGTCACTGGGGAACACACTTGAGATCAACATCTGCAAGGAAGAGAGGGGAGCAAGATTGGGCAGGAGAAGAAGTTGAGAGGCCTCAGCTCATCCCACTTGGAGCTCTGAAGCTGAGATGGCCCTTCAGAGTTGTCACAAGTTGAGGCAAAGGGCTGGGTCTTTGTATCTCTGCATCAATTCATCTTTAGACTCAAGCTACCTCTAGGAAGAGGACAAGGCTGCCTCCTTAGACAGGGGGTGTTTCCCAGAAAGAATCACTGTTGTGAGCCTTCCATGGCCAACCATCCTGGAATGATTGCCTCCGACTAAAGTGGGGTCTGAGCAGACACACCGCATGTGAGCTCTTTTGGATCATTGTAAAATGTGTGCACATCCCAGACTGGAAATCATTGGGTCATCCCTTTATTCAATATTGCACTGGATTTTGACTCTCAGTCCTCAAGCTCAGATGGAATATTATCTGGGATGCTTTCTCATTTCAGTTCCATCTCCTACTCTGCCAGGATACATCGGAAATGTAACTTCAATCATTCTTGGGGCTTCCTTTCCAAGTCAGGGCTATTTCCAGATCTAGGGTCTTAAGAAGGGCCAAGGCTTGAAGGCAGGGGGGAAACTAGGGGATGTTTGTTTATAACATGATCACTCTGAGAAGACCACTGGCCCCTTTTTCTTGGTCCCTTCAAAGCCATAGCTGAGGAAAACCCAGACCTATGGCCCTACGTCCCTAGCCGTTCCTTTTGGAGACTTGCCATCTCCCAGGACCCTGCCAGGGAGAAGGACCCCTCTCCTTCCTTCCCCAGACCCACCGATCTCTTCCTATTGGAGCCCTATGGGAACATGTTTCTGATTCAGGGGAGCTTCTATCTACTTAGTACATGTATAAGTCACTTCACTTTTCCCCCAATTTCCTCAAATCTCCAGCAAATAAACACCAAATGCTTCTTTTATAGAGGCAAGGAGGGCTTAATCTTCAAATCCTCTTGAAGGAAATATTTGCAATCTACCTTTCTCAGGAATCAGAGAAAGGAAAAAAACAAACAAAAACAGTTCAGTTCCCATATTAAAATAGTCTGAAAATCAATTTATTTATTTTTTTGCCAAATCACTCAGAGAGCGCTCATTTGCTGCATATTCTGGCTATAAGAAAAAGGTAACGTATTTCCAATAGTCATGACCAATTGGTTTTTATACACAAGACAATTTCAAGAACAGTTGTCCAAAATGATTCTTAAGTTGAAAGGTTACCTCTTTGAGACTGAGTTTGAATATAAACACATTGAAACATTTTCTTTTAAATGTATCCAAATTTTAGGCCAGCATTTCCCTCCAAGCTAGCCTGTGTATTGTAATGATTTCTGTTAGCAAGCATTTTGAACTTAAAACCCTCGTTCTGACACACTGACGATGTAATCAACTACAGGCAGTCCCCAATCTTTGAATGTGTTGCTTGCCAAAATATTGTTTGCACATCTGTTGTTATTAGAATATAAGTTCTAAGTGCCACAAAACAATAGCGTAAATTGTGTGTGTGTGTGTGTGTGTGTGTGTGTGTGTGTGTGTGTGTAAAGATTTTGAGTTCTTTATGGCAGGGACAGTTTCTTCCTGTTCATAGAATTTATTAAATATTTACACTGTCAAACATATATTAAAATGTAAAGCACAGTGTAAAACATAAAGCATATAATACATGCTCAATGAGGGAAAAACTCAGGAAACCAAGGGTAAATAATTTTAATCATCTAGGATTTCACCACTGCTAAAATTAGGCATATGGGGGTGTGGGGTGGCAAAAGTAGGTTTACACTTGTGAGTATGCAAAACACAGTTTATTCTTGTATTATTTATTTATTTATTATTGTATTGTTTTCCATATGAACAACTATTTTTGCACCACCCTGAATGTCTTAGTATTTTTTTCTATGGTTGGAGTATGTATTATTTCTCTTTATATTGTCCATATTTTAATCTGTATATCACTTGGTAATAATATACTGGTAACATAAAAGGCTGATATTTTCAGAAGATGGTATAGTCCCACTTCCCTTTCTGTGCCTTTATCCTAGGCCTTCTCTTCTCCCCCATTTTTCACTTTCAGCACCCCACCAGCACTGCTTCTTCCCTGTCCACCCCCTACCCCACCTTCCCTCTCCCGTCACTTGGCTGCCTTCTCTATCTCCTGCTAAAACTTCCTCAGAACAGCTGACCTTGTTTAGGGCTTGGAAAGAAATCTGGATGACAATATTCACATCAATATAAATGACAGTTAGCATCGTAGCACCCATCTCCAAGCTGCTTCATAAAGAATCCTTCATTGAGAGACTTTCAAGCAATATAGTATCACAAACTGTGCCCATCATCTTTGGCACCTGTCTAAAAACCAACTCTTCCTAGTCAACAAGACTTGAAACTTCAGCCTTATTCTTGTCTCTTCCCTCTCCATGACCACTCTGCCCACCCCACCACCCAGTCCCAACCCAACCAGGTCCAGGACTGTTGGACTTCACTTCCATGCTTTGGTCACTGCCCTAGGGTGGCTGTCACTAAGCTCCACCCAGATTCTCAGGGTCCTCCCAGGCATTCCTGGCTCCCTCCTTGCTACTCTACCAACTCATATTCTGATAATATTTCAGTGACCTTCCTGAAAATAGCTCAAGCCATGTCCCTACTGCCTGCAGAGAGAAGCCCAGATGCTCAGGCCCCTACACACCTTGTCAGCCTCATCTTCTGCTACACTTGACTTCATATACACTGTGGCACAGCCAAGCATATGGATTCTCTGTCCCCTGGGCTCCCCTTCAAACTTTCCCTGGTTCTTGCTTTTGTTCTGTCTCTCAGTTTGAGCACCCGTTCTTAGCCTTCGCATGTGCATTTGCATCTCAAATACTTGTAGTTTGCTAGGTACTGTTCTCATCAATTTCTCCACATCAACTCATTTAACCCTCATACCCACTCTAAGATACTATTACTATTATCACCCCTCTTTTAAAGATGGAGAAACTGACTTGCAAAATTAATCTCTCTGATGCCTATTCAAATATCCAAATTTTTACCACCTAGCGCAAAGAAAATTTTTGTGATACTCTGTTTGCTTCCACTTCTGACAAATGCCTCATAACTTGGCCATGATTAAGGGCCACATAGAAGAAGATGAGCAATCGTGATCACATTCTCTCTTAGCATAGCGTGATCCTGGCTTGCAAAGTGCATAGCACAGACTTTACTAATAAACAAAGAAATGGAACATGGTACACACTTTTTCTTGGATGTCACTGAATCTACTGAAACCTTTTCCCCCTTTGTACCAGAAAATACCCAATCTGTTGTAAGTACATTTACTTTTTCCACATTTAGACTAACATTCTCAGATGTTAATACAGGCCTTACAAACACATCAAGATTTTTGTTAAAATTTTCAGGCAGTTGAGCAGCGTGTGATGTAGGTCAGACTGATGCCTCTGTTCCATCACCAAGTACATTCAACGAATGTTGGCTTCTCCTCTTTGTTCTAAAAGATGTCATAGCAGCTATTATTGTTGGTAATTTACCACTATCATTATCCTTATTATTATTATTATTAACATTAGTTTCTTCTAATGCTCTCTGTTTAATTTGCTTTCCTTGGTTCTATATTCTATATTAAAGTTGAATCAGGTTTGGGTTTACAGTCAACAAGTGGTGACCTATTGGGTCACACCATAGTTGTCTCTCTTACTGGACATTAGCCATTGTCCCTGGAAAGAACCTTATCAACCACAGTATTGTTAATTCCAATGGGTTTAGTGAAAATCTCGACTACATTGTCTTCTCTGGCAACTTCTCCTTAAGTCTTTTGAGCACAGCCAGAATCAGGCTGCTGGAAACACTAAAAAGGGACCCCTCTCCATGGCCTGTCCATTCAGAAACGCCAGGTGCCACGAGCCCGGGCCAGCCTCGGTCCTCGCTGCAATGCCACCTGGAGGCAGAGCTGAACGCGCGGGCACCACATCTGTCCACCTAGACTTTGATTACAGAGAGAGGGCTTGGTTCTATCAAGATGCTCACTTGGCACTTTTTATCTTCATTCAAATGCCTTTGGCGGGGAAGAGAGACCGAGCCAACCCTGAATAATAAAACAGTAATAAAAATGAGAATCATTATCATTGGAGTCTCTGGATTTGATTCTCAACAAAGAAAAATGCATAGGGAAGTGCCTTTGAGGAAGAGCCAACATTCCAAGGTCTACCTTTGTCCTCCTCCCCAAGCCCCCCTTGTTGATTCTTTGATGTTCACGGGGAAAATCCTTTATAGGGGCCAGATCCTCTCCCACCGCAGCCCCGAAGCCCTTATAATAAGAGCAGGCCCTTCCATTTGTGCGATGCTCTTGGCTTACAAACTGCTTCCACACCCTGGGCTCCACCTCTGCAGCCAGCTCGAGAAAAAGAAGCCTCAGTCTTTTCTTAGAATGTAGGTTCAACTCCAGTCCTTGCCCAGCCATCTTGCCTAAGACTAAGCAAGTCCACACTCCCCACAAACCTTCTGTACCTTGGAATTTCCTCAGCAGCCATTGGGGCAGTGACATATCTCTCATCCAGGTTTCTCTGACCTGACAGTGTGCCTGGCCTGTGGTAGGAGCAAGGAGAACCCCAGTGGCTAAAGGAACAAGCCACGTGCGCCAGGGCAGGGGCCTCTCTCATGGCTTCTGTGTTTTGCACACTTGGTGGCTCATGTTTCCAAAGGCAGCTGACATCTGCTGCCCCAAAGGTTCCCTGAGTCTGGAAATAAGGGGGACTGAAGTCTCAGGGTTTTTATTCATAGGTTTCAACATCTGTAATCCATAAGCAACAAGGAGTAGCAGGGTTTGGGCCTCATGGCCCAACTGTCCTCCCTGCTTCCTTGTGACCTAGTGACCCCTCGCGAGCCACATGCGGCTCTTTGGCCCTTTGAGTGTGGCTCTTCCTAAGCCTCAGGAGTACCCTAATTAAGTTAATAACAATGTACCTACCTATATAGTTTAAGTTTAGAAAATTTGGCTCTCAAAAGAAATTTCAATCGTTGTACTGGTGATATTTGGCTCTGTTGACTAATGAGTTTGCCGACCACTGACCTAGTCCTTCATACAATCCTTTCTGTGAATTCTCTTTTATTGGAAAACTGCATCCTACATATAGAAAAAAGTTAAAGGAGTCCAAAGTTGTATGAAAAGAAAAAGAAATACATCTCCCTTCCTCCCTGGGTTCCCCCAGCCTCTTGCCAAAAGTTTTAACTGTTAATGGTTTCTTGTGTATTCTTCCAGGACTATTCTACACATATACAAAGAAAAACTATACAATATGTAATATATAATACATGGATATTATATATAAAAAGTTCTTCTTCACAAAATGAAATAATCAACCTGCATCACTATCAAACCAGAAAAGAGATTGTGTGAGACTATTCAGCATTAGTCAGAGGCCAATATGGTCCAAATTCTTCATTAGCGATAGGACACTCATGTGTTAAAGTTTTTCAAATGACAAATTCAATATACATTATGCACTTTTGTTTTTTTGTTTTTTTGCTAAGGCTAACAACGCAAGTGAATAATCTTTTCTTATCAATGTAATTCCTTCCCTCCAAAGGAGCTCTTATCAACCAACTTTTAAAACTTTACAAATAATAATGTCTGAGACCATACTGGCTGCTTGTAAGTTTGGTGTTGAGCCTTGGCTTAGAAACAACTTTCTTTCTAAACATTGAGTAGGAGTGCTGTTGAGAAACCTCCCTTTAGCTTCATGCCAGTATGCCAGTGTGCCTCTATCCAGCCAGGTCCTCCAGGGACTCCTAACTGCAGGAGTCTTGGGCTCTGTGACTGGCTTCTGTCCACTGGGAAAAACTCTAGGACCAAGCACGCACTGAGTCCTGAAACTAACAGCTAATATTCACGTGAAACTCCCCTGTGCCAGGCCTTACCCTACAATCTCACGTGCATTTGCATGTACCCTCTGGCCCAGGAGTTAAGTACGCTGAGTAGCCATGTTTTACAGATGAAGAAAATGGGTCTTGGCAAGGTTAAGTTACTGGCCCAAGATCAAAGCTCTGCTCTGGTAAGTGGCACAGAGGTTATACTATGATCCCAGAGCTGTCAACTCCTTGAATATTCGCTGTGAAGTGAATCTTGAGTCCCATTCCCTGCATTTACCAACCTCCCCAGCAACCCCACATGTCTTCCTATGCACACCATTCACCCTGCCAGAAAGGCATGCCTCCTCCTCCAGGGAGGCTGATCCGGCCTGGCTCTGAGTTCCTCATTCAGTCCCCTCACATGTGATCTTAGGTATCAACAGATGCCTCTGGATGTGAATTTGGCATCTTTGTGCTGTTTTATGATTTATTTTTATAACTTGTGATGTGTATCAGGTTAAAAGACCATTTGCCCTTGTGGACTGACTGGCATAGTTGCCAAACCTGTCTCAGTGAATTGGTGCCAACAGAGAGAGGTGTCCCTTGCGGTCTGAAGGTCAACCCAGTGACAGAGTGAGAGTGAGCTCCATTCCACACCTTCTTGCTGCTATGGAGTGAACGTACACTTTGGAAATCAAGATAAGATATTTCATCCTCGCTTAGGAAGTGACACATTCAGAGGAAAAAGGAAATGTCTTCATTCTGGAGTGTGGGCCGATCGTGAACAAAGGCTGCGTCAGGTCTCATTAGCATTCCCAGCATGGCCTGTGCTACCAAGAATCCAGAAACTATGCTTTTATCTGGGGACTCCTGCTCTGGCACCCCAGATAATCTTTGCCTTTTAAAGAAATATAGCTCCCATGTTTCCAGGCATGTTCCAGAATCGCTGTGGCTGTCTAGGTGTGAGATGAGAATGCCTATTCCCATGGAGCCCGCCATTTCTGTGGGCCATGGGCAATTCCTTTCACCTCTCTATTACTCTCAGTGTTTAATGTTCATCACGGTCTCACTGGGGTAAAAGAGCAACAGAGAATGTCCCTCCAAAGAATAGACAAGGCAAGCAAGAGCGGCCACATCAAAAGCAATGTAAGAGTCACATAGAGCCCCTGACATATCACAAGCAGCAATTTGGGGTTGTACCTGATTTCAGGGAGAATGGCTTTATCGAATCAAAGGCCTTAATCAAACAAAGAAAACCAGGTTTGAACAACGGCGTACGGCACATAAAAGGAGGCAGCGAGCACAAAGGACAAAGGAACCTGCCCGTTCTCCTGCTCCTTTCCCCACACACATCACCAGCCCCTTCCTCCCAGCTTTCCCCTGGTGGCCCAGGAAGCCAAGCATTCCCTTCTGAGCCTTAAACAGATTAGTTAGAGTCTCCATTGGACCAGCACCATCCATTTGGCACCACTTTGGAGAAACACCCAAACCAGAGCTATTCATCCTCCTCTCCACCCCGAGGTCCAAGTGCACCTGACACACAGAGAAAGTGCAGCAACAAGTGGAGGGTCTGGGCTGTGCTTTCCCCTCGCCAGTGGCTCATCCTCTGTCTCTGACTCTCTCCTCAAAGTTGAGCTTGTTTCTGATGTACTTCAGTAGATGCATCATTCTTTTGGAGATAAGCATGAAGGTGGAGGTCAAGGTGCCAATGAAAGATCAAGTGGAGGTGGAGGCATACAGTTCTCTCCTGATGCCATTACAAGGGTAAATAAGGACAGTCAGCTCTGGTCTGTTTAACGATGACTGTTATGTGGAGACAGGGACTGTCATACCCTCTTTGGGATCAAAGACTCTTTCTCTCTCTTGCGTATCTCCCTCCCCCACCATCCTTACTCCGCATAAAACTCTTGCAAGTTTAGATCTACATGTTCTTGTTTCTCTAGTTATGAATTCAACAAAACCCTTTAACTTTGGGGCTGCTAATATTTCAAGAAGAAGGCCAGTTGCATTCATGGAACATAGCATAAACCAAAATGATTTTACCTGTTGAGTATATTTCTCTACCTACCAAGGAAGAAATGTGTCGGTGATTTTCAAAAATGGGATGCTGCAGCCTGGCTGGTGAGGCTCACTGGTTAAGCATTGACCCATGAGCCAGGAGGTCATGGTTAGATTCCCGGTCAGGGCACATTCCTGGGTTGCGGGCTCGATCCCCAGTGTGGGTGTTTCTCTCATCACTGACGTTTCTATCTCCCTCTCCCTTCCTTTCTGGAATCAATACAAATATCTTTAAAAATAGCCTCTACTTGTGACCACTAATCTCCATGTGGCTCCTGTACTCTGTGCAGGGCCCAGAAGGTGGCTGCTCAACATCAGCTCTTCCTTCCAGAGCCAACCCTTGTCTTTAGGAGACAACATTGCCACTTAGCAGGTTGAGGACAGATTGCAAGTGTGAAGTGGGCTGGATCCAAGAGGCAAGAGGAGGCAAGACCACAAATTGACAAAGGCTTTGAGTCTGTTCTGTGTCCCTAGCGTCCCTTCGTTGCTACCACATGGGAGAGAAGAGGAGTGGCCCTGGAATGTGGCCCCACAGTGATGGTCGGGGAAACGGGGAAACGTGCCCGCAGCCCGCTCTGCAGGTGCTGTGGGTTGTGTCCTCACAAAGACGGGGGCTGGGCAGGGCGGGAGGGTGGATGTCAGGCTCCCTGTTGGTCCCTTAGGTCTGATGTGAGGGAGAACGGCATGGCACACCAAGTTTGGATTCATCCTCCTGACGCATGGGAGAACTTTTTCACTTCGAGGGCAACTGCTTTGCGGATTCACCCATTTTCCATTTAAAGTTTCAAAATTCAGCTCTTCGTGAGTGCAGCTGATCCTGGAAAAGACCAGCCACTCCTCCCCCTTGGCTGCTGAGGATCAACGAGAAAGAAAGTAAAGAGAAACCGGGGAAGAGAGTTCTGCATTTGCTGCCTTCAGAACTTTTTAGAGGCAGAGCATGGAGTCGCATGTAAATACTCTCTTGCTTGGGCCGTTAAGGGAAACAGCTACTTTCCCGCGCTTTCAGGAAACCTTCCCCAGAAAGACAGTGTCCAGAAACCGTCACCATTCCTCTGCTCATGGCTCCTGGTCTCCAAAACTACCCCCACCCGGAAACCTCCCAGGGACTCCACCGGTATCGGTGTTCAGACCCAGTTCTACTCATTTTTCTCTTACAAAGACATGATAGGTTTCAGTTTTGTCTTTATTGGCTCATGTTCAAATGTTCCCTAAAAGCAATCCTTGTGTGAGGCTGATGGTGCCACCCATCACTCTGTTTCTAAGCAATAGCCCAGTTCCCTTGCCGAGAAAAACCTCCCCAAACAGAACCTCAGAGTTGGTCCTCTTCAGGCCAATTTGACTTCCTCACAAGCGCATTAAACCCCCACATGGATGCAATTAGGGCTCTTTGTCTTTTTTTTTTTTACAGAAAACACATTTAATTATAAAACATCAATTTTTTAAATGATTGTCCATCTTGAGTAGATAATGCAGCAGTGGCATTGTGCGTTCTTGCAAACGGAGGCCAATTTCCCAGCTGTAAAGCACTCCCCTTTTTCTATTTCATCCTTCATTTCCTGCCTTGCTGAGGTCACATTCTACTGAAAAAGCAGTCACCACTGCATTCGGATTCTGAAATGACACATCTGTGTCTCATGGTGGCGGTTTATACAAAAAGACTGCAAGCTCATTAAAGAAAATGGTGATCATTTTACAAGTGACACTCATGGCCACTGGCATATAGGCGGTCTTGGTATTGTCATAAATCCAGAAAGATCCTTTAGTTCCACACTCGCTACTGTTGCCCAGGATGCATGTGCTGTCTAGCATGACACCAGAATTAATTGGTCCAGGTATTGAGCCTAATAATCGAAGCATCCTAAACTGTATCCCCAATACTAGAGGCCGCTGCCCTTGTCAAAATTCTGCCTCAAAAAGACAGCCTGTTCCCGGATTGAAATGAGAACAGAAATAACACCTCCTGCGGCCAGTTTTGGTTTTGGAGCTAAAGCTGGAAACTGTGAAACTTGATGGACAGATCTGCCCCTACTCCTTGGCATGCTCTTCGCTGCAGTTGTTTTTACCTTTATGGCTGGTCCTCCTATGCAGTCATGGCGAACCTTTTGAGCTCGGCGTGTCAGCATTTTGAAAAACCCTAACTTAACTCTGGTGCCGTGTCACATATAGAAATGTTTCGATATTTGCAACCATAGTAAAACAAACACTTATATTTTTGATATTTATTTTATATATTGAAATGCCATTTAACAAAGAAAAATCAACCAAAAAAATGAGTTCGCGTGTCACCTCTGACACGCGTGTCACAGGTTCGCCATCGCTGTATAGCCATCCATCAGAAGGCGTGTCAATCAATGCCATGACAGATCTGAGAAACCACCTCTGTCATAAATACCGAAGCAGGCCCCTGTGGACAGCGCACCTTTCCAAAACGGGAGGTGGACCTGGATGGCGATTTCAGGGGCGGGACCTACATGTTCTCAGCGGCACGGTTTTGTTTCCTTCTTGCCATGTGCTGTGGCCCTCAGAGTCCTAATACAATGTATGAACTTTGCACTGCTGAATCGATGCCATAAAAACAAAATAATTTCCAGACCAAAGGCCGTGTGTGTGTGGTTTTGGCAGCCCTGTGCATCATAGTGCAGGCAGCAATGTTTCTTAATATCAGCGAGTGAAGCCCAGTTCCGTGTGAGTGATGGTGCCATTACGTGGAACCACTGATGGCTGTGCCCAATGCGGGGCGATTTCTCTTCTGGAAATTGGTTGCTGTCTCTGCCTTATATGCATCCGGGCACTTTAAAAAAAAAAACCACCGCATTTTGACTTCAGCCTCAGGTTGCCCTCCCCCCATTTACATGTTCCAGAACTTCCAAGGGAAATAAAACCGTCTCGGAGACAAGTCCTATCTATTTTGGATCACCGGAGCATAGAAACGATCCAGGTGTTTGTCTAACTCTTTATTTTCCTCCTCTTAATTTAAACTCTTGGAAGTTAACTTGTTGGCGTTTTTGACCTTTTGCACCGACTAAGGATGTGAGTTATAAACCCAGCAGCAGGAACCTCAGCCCAGCCAGGTGGCTTTCAGGGATGCTTGTTTACTGCAAATGCCAGGTCTTCGGTCTTTTTTCCTTTTTAACTCCACAAGGGGAAATTTAGCATTTGTATTTTTTATTCGGGGCTCTAATCACTGGAACAAACTTGAGAAAAGAAAACAGAGACCAGAGGAATGAGGAATGATTTACAGTTAAACCCATGAAGATGAAAGGAGGGAATTAATGACTTAGCAAAGTTCAGCTTGACCCGCTCCACAGTTCTGTTGATGTCCTGAAAGAACCGAATGTCCCTTTAACCCACGGCAAGCTGCCCTAGAACTGGCACCTGGCCGCTATCTGGCCATGAGTGTGGTCTCAGACTCACCCCCCCCCCCGCACCCGCCCCCATATTTCTGAGACATAAAGGAAGTTAACTCTGGGAATCTGAAGCTATTTTTCCCTGCCTGGCTTTTTAAAATTTTCACCCAAGGATGGATGGATAGATAGATAGATAGATAGATAGATAGATAGACAAAGATATATAGATATAGATATATAGATATAGATATAGATATAGATATAGATATAGATATAGATATAGATATATAGACCAATTGATTTTAGAGAAAGGGGAAGAGAGAGAGGGAGAGAGAGAGAGAAACATTGATATGAGAAACATGGACCTGTCGCCTCCCATACACACCCTGTACACATGTGGGGATCAGATCTGCAACCTTTTCGGTGTACAGGATGATGCTCCAACCAACTGATCCACACCAGCCAGGGCTCCCTGCCTGGCTTTTTTTTTTTTTTAAACCTCCTCTCTGTTTTCTCCTTGTATGTCATGTTATTTTAAAATTTCTTACCAAGTTTCTATACATTTGCTCACTTTTTCTTTCACCGGTTTGCACATTCATTTCTTTGTTCATTTTTTTCAGTGGACCATTCTTAAGTTCTAAACACGCCATACACAGGACAACATGGTAGAGGTTTGGGAAAATGGAAGCACACCAGAGTAAGTTAGCAATGTGCTTCCTTCTAAGACATTAGAATTTGGAAGTGGACATAACCATATATATAATGTCGAGTATGTTGGGTATGATGAAAGTTTACCAACAAAATACTACGGAAGTTCCAAGGAGATAAAACCTTTACCTGGTGAGGAGCTTAAAAAAGATTTTGAGAGGACTCAGGCTTAGAATTTGTTTGGCCAGATGGGACAATTTTCAAGCAGCAGGGAATGTGATAATGGGAGCAGTAAGTAGGAAAGTGGGAAGAAGATGGCCCAGTTGTCAAGGGGAGGACACCTTCCAGTTTTACATGGAACTTAGGGCTCTAGAAGGAGAGCTGGAGAAACAGGTGGTGGTGGCCATGCAGTGAATGTCACATGAAGTGTCTGGAGTGGGGGCCTGTCAGAGAGACTCTCTCTCATAAATGCCTTATGCATTTCATTTAGAATCATAAGGCTTTAGAGCTGAAAGGGATGTTGAAAATCTAGGCCACTTTACAGACAAGGAACCTGAGGTCCAGACAGGTCAAGTTACCTGCTGGGATCACACAGCCAGTTACAGAGCCTAGACCAGAACTCTTCGGAGTCAGCTGTTATTTTGTTTTGTTTTCCAGATTAGAAGCAATAGAACTCAGTAGAAAGGAGAAAATAGCCTGAGAAGCCAAGACTAGAAGACAGAAATAAAGCCGCACGGCATTTTCACTCCTGATTCGGGCTTGTTTTCTCAGTCGGGAGAGGCTCTCATGGTTCTTAGGCCTCAGACCCAACTGGAATGACACCCTCAGTTCCCCTGGGTCTCCAGATGGCTGACTGACATTCCTGTGACTTGTCATCCCCCCATGAGGGAGCAGCCCCTGCATCAGATGTTCCCAGTTAAATGTCAGCTCTGCCACCTACTACCTATGACTCATTTAGCCTCCCTGTGCCTGCTTTCTCACCTGTAAAGCAGGGTGAGTAAAAACTATCCCATAGGGTGTTTGTAAGGATTTAAGAAGAGAAAACAAAACAGTACATGGCATACAGTAAGTGCACAATAGGTATCAGGTGCGGACTTTGATCTCAGGGTACATATAGATGATGGATCTTATACTTTTGGCCTTGGATCTGGTGTCTCCTGGAACCCAGTCTGCTTCACAGATAGGGTTTTGAGCTCTGGATCATGCTGTCTTTGCTTCTCATCCCTGCCCTTTGGGACCTTTCCCTTATTTTTTCATCTCTCCATTACCCCAAATCACAGTCATTCCTACAAACAGAGCCCTGGGCTGATTCTGTCACCATGACCAACAACTTCTAGCACAGAGATCTCGGAGCTCAGAATCTCAGAAAATGTTAGGACTAGACAGTTGCTTAGAGAGTATCTACTGTAAACATTAAATATTTTGCTCTTTTATGAAGGTAATCAAAAGTTATATGTGCTTTCAGTAGTAAAATTCAGAAAGCTGAGGAAAGATCCCCTTTTCCTGAGTTTGCACGGCAGGTAACATCGTTTCATTCTTTGGACTCCCCCCACCCCACACACCCCACCTCCCAGCAATTTTTACAACCCTCTCTTATAACACTCAAGGTTGTGCTGTTCCTCCACGTCTCCCGTGGCTGAAGCATTCAAGGAGAAGGCCTCCCTCCTATGCATCACTGTGTGCCTGTGTCTGCTACCTTCATTCACGAGTGGATGTATGACTGCATTACCGACTAATTATGTGAAGAAATGAGTGGGTAAGTGAATGAATGAAGAAAGGGAGGAATAAGATGAATAATTCTTTTTTTTCACCACAGTCTTATCCTATGGTGCCAGATTACTTGGGACCATAATGAAAATCCTAACTATAAGTCAGGCTAGATTGTATGTGTACACATTTTTATGACTTACATTGAAAACTAAGCACTTGATAATGACCTCTTTCATTTTTATGAATGTGTAAATTAGGATAATAAAATCTGAAATTAAATTCACACCAGCGTCAATTCAGCCATAGTCAGTTTTCTTTGTTATGTCCTTTCTAGGGCACTCAACTCAGGATTGTAACTCAATATATTTTTACATTTTCTGGGTTATCTCTTTCCCTGTATTAACCTTTTCATGGAATTAAAGGGCTCCTCTTACACATGATGGAATGATCCTAGGTTAGATATGGTAAATAAAGAAGTAGATTCACAAAGCATGCCTTTGAGGAGCCTCTGGTAGTAGAACTTATAATAATCCTGTTCTGTGGTTTCTCAGGAATTTCATCATAATTAGCTCATATATAAAGAGTTAATAAAGCACATGAAAAAGTGACATAGACCCTGGACCTAATCAAATTGCTATGCCCATTCATAATTTGCAGGAAATACAGAGGACAGAGAAATATGGGAGTGGGTCAGAAAAGTTACAATGGCAGGAAACTCCACAAGGCAAAGACTGGTTCCTTCAAAAAATAAACAAATAAACAGAGAAAGTGAGGTATGGGGAGGGAGGGAGGAGATGGATGAGTAACCCAAAGATGAAAAGAGATTTAAGAGCAACATCAACTACGCTCAAGGTATGGGCCTTATTTGGATCTTGATTCAAGCAAACAAATGGTTAAAATAAAGTGACACTGATGACATAGTTGAGCAATGAATATTTTAAGATTATCATCAATCTTAAAAGGTGAGATAGAGGTATTGTAGTTGTATGCTTTTATATTGTAGTTGTATGTTCTTATCTTTTATAGATATGTACTAAAGTATTTATGAGTAAAATAATTTAATTTTTCAGATTCAAAATAATTCCACTTCCAGCCAAGATGGAGGAACAAGGGCCAGCTTTTCTCCCTGCCTGAAATCCCTTCTCCTCCAAAAAGGACAACATATACGAAGCGTTTTCTTTAAAGCACTAGACCCAGGCAACA
Organism: Myotis nattereri; assembly: GCF_964212035.1. Taxonomy (NCBI): domain Eukaryota; kingdom Metazoa; phylum Chordata; class Mammalia; order Chiroptera; family Vespertilionidae; genus Myotis; species Myotis nattereri. The sequence continues at coordinate 60,947,086 of NC_138086.1, read as the reverse complement.
AAGGACTGTCCTTCCCGAGAGATGGGAGAAAAGAGTCACATGACTGCCATTGCTTCCTGCACAGAGAATACTTCTAGGTGATGGCACAGGAAAGATGGAAACCAAGAAGAGTCCAAGGGGCTCCAGCTGAGAAGAGAGAGCTGAGAATCTACAGAGATTGTTGTTGGCAGAACAGCGCACTGCAAATGAGAGGGCTGCTCAGAGAAAGAGTCTCAGAGGCAGCCGCCACCACTGGTCAGTGCATGCGTGCAAAGGAAGTACCTGAGGCTGGGGAAAGAAAGCCCTACCCAAAAGGGTAAGAGGGAAGAGTACCAAGGCTCATGCCAGGCTGGGAATAGTGCTTGCTCTCACCAACCAGACGGGAGAGCCTACAACTCAAGGGGTGCTGGGTCGAGTATTGAAGAAGGTCTTGCCTCAGGAGTAGGGGATAGTTAGACCAGGCATTGCTTTGGGCCTGCTTAACAAATAAAAAGCAAGATCCAAAAGGATCAACTAACTTAACTGCATCCCAGAACTATGCCCAAGAATATTCATAAGAATACAAAAATGTCCTCTACCCAACAAGAAAAAAATGTATAATGTCTGGCATTCAATCAAAAATTACCAGGTATGCAAAGAAGCTAAAAAACACTACTCCTACTGAAGAGGCTAACCAATCAATACAAACTGACAGGGAACTAGCAGAGATTATGGAAATAGCAGACAAGGACTTTAAAAGTTGTAATAATCGTATTTTTGATGTTCCACTGTAGCAGCTGGAGTGGTTATACTAATAATCAGGAAAAAATAGAGTGTAAGACAAAAAAATAAATGCTAGAAACAAAGAGGGACATGTTAAAATTATAAAGGTGTTAATTCATTAGAAACTATAACGATTTATACATGAATGGATCTAATACCAAAGCCTGGAAATATAGGAAGCAAAAACTGGCAGAATTGAAGGTAGAAATGCATAAGACAACAGTAATAGTTGGAGCTATCAGTACTCTACTCTCAATAATAGAAAAGCTAGGCCAAAAATTAGCAAGTATATAAAATATTAGAACATCACTATCAGCCACCTTTCCACAAGAAAACTCCAGGCCCAGATGACTTCACTGGTGAATTCTGCCAAGAGCAATAATCCCAATTCTATACAAACTCCTCCAGTAAATTCAAGATGATGGGATATTTCTCAACTTATTCTGTAAGGTCAGCATTAAACTGTTAGCAAAATCAGACAACAACATTATAAGAATAAATTCACATGAAATAGAGGTTCTTAGACAACCAGTTCTCAAAACTTCTCTGTTCTGTTAATTGTCATCTAAGGGACATCTTCCCACCTCCAAGAACTTCAGTCCCCGCCCCCCCCCCCCATCCTGTTTTATCTGGATGACTGTAACCTCCTTACTGTCTCCATACTGAAGATGGAGAAATCTTCTTCAAATGTAAATTTTGCCCATAAAGGCCCTCTTTCCCCCAAGGTTGGAGTCTAAACTCCTTGACAAGGCTTATAAAACCCTTTCATGATCTGGCCTATTGGTCCCCAGGCTCCTGTCTTATTTCATCCCTTCTTCAAGCTTCTCTCCATGATCCAGCCACTCTGACCAGCTTGCTCTTCTCCAGCACATAAGTCCTGTGCTTGCTCCTTGCTCTGGGCTCTGATATCCACTGATCCTGCTTCTTGGAATACTTCCTCTACCCTCCCCTTCCCCATCTCATCTTCTTCTGATTAACAACATATTATTTCAAGACAGATATCAACTCTTCCATAGAACCTTTCCTGACTCCCCTTACCCACCCAGCTCTGGGTCAGCTGACCTCCTAATGCTCCCAGACATCGTTTTTCTGCACCATTTATTATAACCTATGAACACTGTCTTCTTATTTCCTCACCAGGTTCTCATCACTTCACGGGCCAAGATCATGAATTGCTTTTTGTGATCATCCCAACACGCAGAATACTCTGAGAGACAGAAAGGATGCTCAACAAATATTCGTTACCTGCATAACAAGTTTCACTTATTAAATGCTTATAATGTTCCAGGCATTGTGCTGGGGACTTCATGGGAATATCTTTTTCTTATCACATCCATTCAGGAGGTACTATTCTAATATCCACTTTACAGTGGAGGAAACTAAGGTATGGAAAGTTATAAAACTCACCTGACATCACAACAGATATACTTTAGAGTCATGATTCAAGCTCAAGCCAATGGGTCTCTAGAGTCTATGCTTCTAACCACAAGAGTTTACAAATGAATGACTGAGTGACGATGATTTGAACAGCTACTTACTGAACACCTACCACATGTCAGGACCTGTTCTAGGTGCTGAAGATACTGCAGTGAATTAAAAAACACAATGAAACCAAATCCATGCCTTAAATGAGCCTACAGCAGTGGTTCTCAACCTTCTGGCCCTTTAAATACAGTTCCTCATGTTGTGACCCAACCATAAAATTACTTTCGTTGCAACTTCATAACTGCAATGTTGCTATTGTTATGAATCGTAATGCAGAATATCTGATATGCAGAATGGTCTTAGGCGACCCCTGTGAAAGGGTCGTTTGACCGCCAAAGGGGTCGCGACCCACAGGTTGAGAACCGCTGCTCTAGAGGGAAAGACAGTCAATTATCAAAATGCATAAGTAACTTGATGTATGATGAAGCAAAGGCAAGAAAGGAATATTGGGTCACAATTTTAAATAGGGTGGTCAGGGGAGGCAGCACTGAAACACTGACATTTGAGTAAGGACCCGAAAGTGAATACATGAACGAAAGTTTTCCTAATGGTTTGTGAGCAAAGACTTTCAGATGAATAATAAATAGTTTTTTTGTCAATTATATTCCACGTATAAGACATATCTATACTAAAAATACTCTGTCCTATTGTGATTTTAAATTTGGCAACTCTGCACTCATGGCAAAGCTCACCTGCAGGTCAGACCGGAATAAACTGCTCTTTATTGCTGATGGTGGGCCTGTGGGATCTGTTTCTTTCTGAGACCCCGAGAGATGAGCGGCAGGGCTGGTGCATCCGCCTGCAGCTTTGGCAGAGCCTGCCCTGGCAGGGCACTCGGTGCCACATAAGAGGGAATATCATTTTATAGATCTTGACCAATGGGTCTTGCCCATGAAGGAGGACATTTAGGACAATTCAAACTAACTGGCATATCAACAGACTTTGAGAGAGAGAGCATTCAACATGGGGTTGCGTTAGCTCTGACTTCTGCTGAACAAGACAAGCCAAATAAGGAACCCGTCAGTGGGAAGATGTATGCCATGTGAATCTGAGGACTTGGAAAAGCAGAAGAGTGCATCACTAGTTCTTGTTTTGCTAAGTTGTAATATTCTGCTTTTCCAAAAAGAGCTAAAAGTATTATGATTTCTCGTTGAATCTAAAATGTTACCTAAACTTGGACACAGCTGGCCATTTGTGTGAGTAGATTTCCTCTTATGTACTCGAAACTAAACAACCTTGTGGCAAACTCAAATCAAGGGCAGTGATAGCAAGAATACCCCTATAATATGCCTTTCAATTGTCTTCCTTCAACTCCAGTCTCCACAGGCTCTTACCTCACAAGTCCTTCATGTGACAAACTTAAATGTCACTTTCTCAGCAAGCATTCCTGCATCTCTAGGACTCCATTAAAGCTCCACGTCACTCGTCCCCTCTCATAACACTTTTCACGCTGGTAACTAGGTGTAGAGTTTCCATCTTCCTCACTAGACTGGGACCATGTATTCACCTTATTCGTGACTATCTCTCCAGCAAATAGATGCTGTTCAAGAAATGTGAATTGATGACATAGCTTTCAAGAGGTTGGCAGCCTCACCAAGCTGAGCCAATTAAGGAGTCTGCTCCAACTAGGAATGAAGTCAGGCTCAGAGCAAAGTCAAGAAGAATGGTAAGCTGCAATTCTTTAAACAACAAGTTCATATGGCATTTCTTTTATAAGGGAAACAATTATTCATTAAAATAAGTAAGTGAAGCCTCAGGACTCAGCAGTTTGTCTTTTAAGATCAAAGGAATGAAGGGAGCTAAGTGCACAGGATATGCTGGGCTCTTCTTTGTTCGCAAGCTGAGCACATGTTATAGGATAACAAGGAAACTGTGATCAACAGATGTACACATTGCACACGGACCCCTCCTCCATGAGCACCACTTGTTTCGGCAAAATACTCAACTGTTGATAGGATTGATCATTTGTCATACCTCTTCCATTTATAGTGTTCTATGTTGCCATGAAGCTAATCCACTCAACCTCAGCCGTACTGAAAAGAAAACTTTTTTTTTTTTTTTTTGAGAGGGGACTGTCCTGTGCATCATAGTCTGTTTAGTAGCACACCTGGACTCTATCTACCCACTAGGTGCCAGCACCACCACCTTCCCAAAGTGTAACACTTTAGACACTGTCAAATGCCCCCTGGGAGCAAAACCAGCATCAGTTGAGAATCACTGAGCTAATCTTTACTGAGTGCTTAAAACATTCCACCCCTTACCTAAATGTTCACAGGAGAGATCTCATTTAACCCTTCAAACAATTATTATGTGATAGGAGTGATTAGCATGCCCATTGTATAGATGGGGGAAAACTTAAAGGTTGCTAAAGGTCATACAGCTGGTAAGTAGTGAAACTCAGGCTTGTCATCACTAGTCTATGCTGCAAGTGGTTTGGGGTGGAAAGAGGTGAACTGGGACTTGGTGAGGAAGAACAGCGGCGGTCCTTGGCGTTAGCGGATAAGGTTTTATAGCTGTTTCCAGCAAAGGCTAGCTAGGGACAGACAGCGAGGAATTCCTTACAGGACTTCATTAGGAGATAACCCTTGGCAGTCAGAGCCAGTCTATCTTCATTTTCTGTTTGTGAGCTTGCCAGCTGTCATCAGACTCCGTGCTTAAGTAAACAAGAGAGATGGGAACAGGAAGATGAAAGCCAAAATTAAAGGATTGTTATTATTTGTTCTCTGACATTTAAAAATAGTGAACTGCCCCCCCCTCCCCCCGCCCCCGCCCAAGGTTACTCTATTGCCTGTGTGTCAGATTTCAACCTGGGCTGCCTGACTTCAAATCTGGTGCCAGATTTCTGATCCCAGAGCTCCCTGGCCCACCCCTGCCCTCTGAGTCTGGAGGAGGCAGAGGACGAGCTCAGACGGGCCAGGCTGTGCGTGAAGGCTCTGTGTGTGGCAGAGCTGCTTTACGGCAGTCCCATCCGGTCTCAGGGAAAGAAAAGCAATCCCAGCGACACTGGGGGAGACGCCTGAGAGTCTCCGGGGGCATGGAGGAGGCCCGAGACTCCTCAGGACGTCCCTCAGGAGGCTGGTTATAAAAAGCCCTCCAGGGGGCAGGCAGGTGGATCTGCCTGGAGAAGCTGCTCCAGCAATTTTCTGTAGAATATCCACAGGCCAAGATCCTGGTTCTAAACCGCCCCGCCAGAAGCCAGGGCTCCAGACCTGTGGGCATTTCCAGGTCTATAACTCAGGAAACACACACAGGAGGCATGTAGAGGAGTGTCCTCAGCAGCACCACTAACCACAGAGAAACTGGGACACAAACCCAGGTGCCTACTGTGGAGTCACGTAAGAAAGGCTCATGCATATGAGCTCTCCTCACTGGGAACTGGGAATACTTGAAACCGGTATCTCTTTACAGGCCACTTATAGGGCTCATGTTTTGAGATTATCTGAGCTTCTGTCTTGAGGCAACTGGAGCCTCTCAGATAAACTGTCTAAACATCTCAAACCTTTGGAACTTCCTGTCATCATCATCATCATCGTCACCATCACCATCTTCATCACCATCACCATCGCCTCAGGACTTGTGCATTCTCAGTCTTCTCTTTGACCAATATATTTATACTGGATGATACTTTGTACACATCAAAATCAGACAAACTTTTTATCCTCCTTAAAATCATTTGCTTAACAATGAAGAGCTTCAAACAAAGATTAAACCTAACCAAGTGATCATTTATAAACAGTACTCCCAGCTACCTGCTGCCCCATTAGCATTGCCAGCTCCCATCACTCTCCCCAGTCCTACGTATGTCTCCACAAGCCTTATGATAACAGACAGATGTAAACAGTGAACTGCACGTGGGGCAGAGGTCAAGTCAGTCAGTGGGGTCTCCCTGTCAGGCAATATTGTCAAGAGTTCTGCCACCGCTGACTTTAAGCAGGTGTGGCCTCCAAAGGTAACAAAAGCTTATCTGGCTAATCCACCATGAAAACCAGATTCCTGATCCTCCTGATGTTATCTCATCCTCCCTCACCTCACCCAGGCATTAGCAGAAGTGCCCATGTATTATGTTGTCAGGTTTTTAAATACACCTTGGACAGTTATCAATGGTGTGCACCCACAGAGATATTCAGATAGTGATGGAGAAGATGGTGGGAAGGGTTTATAAGATAGTCAAGGGTAAGCATGTTCTGGAAAGACATCAGCAATGGCATATACATTAGGAGAAATCTGCAGAGACATTGCACATAAAGTCATGGAGGAATTAGGATATAGAAAATGTAGGAAGGGCTTAGGGCAATGGGATTTTCTTGACATTTTTGGTGTAAATATTCTGGTATTTGGGCTATACTTGGATTTTGTAGCAGTAGTTTTCATTTTTGTAAAATTTTTCAAAAGTAATTTTTGCCAACCAAATTCACCCCTAAAATTACTGGGAAAACCTATTCATTTCCAGGACTTATTCACAAATAGTTTGAATAAAATGACACTATGAGTAGGTTAAACCAACATATTAAATAGATTTTAGGTTTTGGGGACCTCAGATCCTTCTTTTCCTCATATCACTCTATTTCATTCTACTTGTAGGAGCAACTCCTGAAATGAGAATTTTTAAGATAGTATAAATAATGAAGTATGTATATATATTTATACAATGGAATACTATGCAAGCTATGAAAATTAGGTTGTAGAATCATGTTTCTTAAAGTATGGTTTGAGAAAGCATGGTATCAGAATCAGTGAAAATACAGACTCTGGACACTCCTCCAAACCCACTGATTTAGGGTCTTCAGGCAGAAGAACCAAGAATAGACAGTTAGCCCTAACCAGTTTGCCTCAGTGGATAGAGTGTCGGCCTGCGGACTGAAGGGTCCCGGGTTTGATTCTGGTCAAGGGCATGTACCTTGGTTGCGGGCACATCCCCAGTAGGAGGTGTGCAGGAGGCAGCTGATCGATGTTTCTCTCTCATTGATGTTTCTAACTCTCTATCCCTCTCCCTTCCTCTCTGTAAAAAATCAATTATATACATATATATATATATATATATATATATATATATATATTCTATTTAATAAAAGAGAAACATGGTAATTAGCGTATGACTGCTACCCTTCCCATTGGCTAATCAGGGCGATATGCAAATTAACTGCCAGCCAAGATGGCGGCCGGCAGCCAGGCAGCTGGAAGCGAACATGAGGCTTGCTTGCTTCAGTGACGGAGGACTCCAACGTTCCCCGCCTGCCGCTGCCGGCCTCTGAGCTGCAACTCTAAGCAACTATGTTACAAATATAGAAGCTAAACAAAACCCCAGAAACCTGCTTTCGTCGCCAGGCTTCAGCCAGCAGGATCACAACATTGTTTCAAATACAGAAGGTAAACAAAGGCCAGAAACCTGCTTTCAGCAGCGGAGGCCTAAGAGCTGGAGCCAAGCCTGAGAGCTAAAGCTGGCCCAGAATAAAAAGAAAAAGAAAAAAAGGAGCGGTTGGGAGCTTCAGTCACCCACCAGCCTGAAAACAGCCCTCAGCCCCTCACCCAGACTGGCCAGGCACCCCAGTGGGGACCCCCACCCTGATCCAGGACAACCTTCAGGGAAAACCAGCTGGCCCCCACCCGTGCACCAGGCATCTATCCTATATAGTAAAAGAGTAATATGCCTCCCAGCACCGGGATCAGCGGAGCCGCGAGGCCTCCCGGCACCAGGATCAGCGTGACAGGGGGCAGCACCCAAACCCCCTGATCGCCCTGCGGCTCTGTGTGTGACAGAGGGCAGGGCCACAACCTCCCTATGGGCCCTGCTCTGTTCATGACAAGGGAAGGCACCCCAACCACCTGATCAGCCCTGCTCTGTGCCTGATAGGGGGGAGCTCCCCAACCCCCTGATTGCCCTGCAGCTCTGTGTGTGACAGGCTGCGGTGCCCCAACCCCCTGATTGGCCCTGCTCTGTGCGTGACAGGAGGTGGCACCGCAACCTGCCCATCGACCCTGCCTTGAGTGTGACAGGGGGCGGTGCCCCAACCCCCCAATTGGCCCTACCCTGAGCATGACTGAGGGTGGCATCGCAACCTCCCGATCGCCCTGCTCTGTGCATGACAGGGGCAGCGCCCCAACTCCCCAATCAGCCCTGCTCTGAGCCCGACCAGGGGCTGCACCTAGGGATTGGGCCTGCCCTCTGCCACCCGGGAGCAGGCCTAAGCCAGCAGGTCGTTATCTCCTGAGGGGTCCCAGACTACGAGAGGGCACAGGCCAGGCTGAGGGACCCCCCTTCCCCCCAAGTGCACAAATTTTTGTGCACTGGGCCTCTAGTATATATATATATATATATATATATATATATATATATATATATATAGAATAGGCAGTTGGACATCCTTTCTAGGTCATTCTCAAGCATAGCAAATGGTTTGAATCATTGTGGTAGAAAAATATGTAACATTGTAAGAAAAAGTTTTATATCATGTACAGAATAATTCCAATTTTGTGAAATAATAAAATGCATAAAAATGTTTAGAATATAGGCTAGAAAGTAGAATGGTATTACCAACTATGAGCAGAAGTCATCTCTGGGATGTAGGTTAATAAATGTTTTTATTTTCTTTCCTTCCAAATTGTGACTTTCAAATTTTTTTAAATGGAAATAATATATTCAGAAAACTCTTCGTTTTCCTTAAAATATCAGCATTTATGTGGATTCTGAGGAAAGCCCTACTGATTGTGGCTATAATAAACCAAGAATAAACAAAGAATCAGGAAGGTGGTAGCCTGAGGATGATGGACCATGGGAGAGAGAAAGGGTCCTCCTGAATAAGAACCAGGGCAGAGGTGAGAGGAGGACTGGGAGGTGGGCAGAAAGGGCAGGCTTCAGCCCCGTGAATTACATGTTGGATAAGTACTGGAAACCACAATTTTTTAAAGTCTTGACTGTTTGGGGAAAATGTTTAAACATTTCCCAGGAGAAAGGTTAAACCACAAACTATAGATTCCGATCTCTGTTTGTTTGTTTTTTTTATTCCTACTTAAAGCTACTCATGATGTAATCACTGAGAAAATACTTCTCATCTCTCACAGCGAAGAATAGATCTATCTTTGTCCTTTACAGAGCAATTAGTGAGTAACTACTCCCTGAGTACCTCCTATGTGCCTGAATTCGTGCTATAGGCCATCTATATATATATAAAAGCCAAGTGACTGGTCATTATGATGCGCACTGCGGCGGCCAACCGGCCCAATCGGGGCCTCAATTGGACCCCCCCCAACCTCCCACAGCCCCTCTCCCCAGCCGCCCTCCTGATCCCCCACCCCAATCAATTGGGGCAGGGCCAGCCGGTCAATCTTCTGCATCCCTGCACCCCCACTAGCCTGGCCTGATAACCCCCATCTGGGCGGGCTGGACAGATCCCACCGGTGCACGAATTCGTGCACCAGGCCTCTAGTAAGAGATAAAGGTGAAGTGTGAGTCAGAACCCTTTCTTATGCTTGTTTTGCATCACGGAGATTATAATCTAGTTGGAGAAATGTGAGTCCACAGGCCTTGAGCAGTTCACATGGTGGTGCTGAAGTTATGGGTGAGGACTGTGGACACAGGGGGCACCTTGGCCTGGAAGCCTCAGAGGGGCAGCTCACACCCGGGTCTGAAGACTGTGTTCAAGACAAAGGGTGAACGGCAATGTTACCTGACAACTTCCTAGCAAGTTGCAGTTTTGGTGAGGAGAGCATTGCCAGAGAATACAACTGGGAGAAAGAATCGTTTCTCCGTATCCTGGTTCTGAGATATAAATATACACATATTTCACTGAGGAAATAAATGGCAGCGGTCATTCAGTACACCAAACCATCTTGAAAATGGTGCTTTATTCTAATATTTGATAGATGGCTAGCATCATATACCCAAGACTCTTTTGTGTGACATTTATAATTAATAAGTATATATGTGGTTAGGCATTGTGCTAAATAATGGAAAATGTTTGTTATATCAGAGTTTATTTACAAATCAAATGTTTGATTTATTTGGTCTCCTGTTCAGAAAGCTGAAAAGACTTAAACACTCATATCTCATCAATATTACCTTTCAGATTTTTTCCAATCCTAAAATTAAATAGCTCTATCTATGATTCTCTTCCCAACAGACCACAAAAACAAGCAGCAAGTAGATGTAACACTTTGCACTTCAGTGCACCTGTGGCAGAAGAAAATCAATGGAACAAATAAGCGTTGGGTACCGCTGTCAAGCCTCACACTAATACCTGTCTATTATATAGTAATATTGGGAACATATTAAGGGAAATAGATTTATAGTTTTAAAATTGCATTACATATCCCATTAATTCTCCCAAGATTATCTTGAAATAGAAAGGGAAAACGAGAAATTCAATTTTCCTGTTTTGCTGATAGAACACATGACATATTAAAATGGTGATTATTTGTGGTTATGGACAATGTGGGGGAAAATGATTATATTCAAAACAACTGGCTGATTTAGTTGAGCTAGTGAAAGGAATAGGCAACTGAATGAGGAGGGGGAGGATCTAATTCAGTGGAGAAGTTCTATCTGAGCCACCATTTCATTGATTGGACTTAGGTCATGAGAGCCGATAGAAAGCCATGTGGCAACTCAAACACTGTCCTTTTATTCAAGACATTGAAACAATTGATTGACTCGGTTAAACAACAAAAATTGGTCACTTCAATAAGAAAAAAAAATACAAAATCACTTGTCTTGTTTGAATAGAAAAAGGAACCAGTTAATGGCTTGAAGTTTCAAAAAAGGGTGAGGAATTATATATTATTAAATGTATGTGATGCCCATCTAATCATTTATTCTACAGAACAAACATTTCTTGTTGAATAAATAAGTCCACGTATAAAACACAGACTCTAATGGGCTCTGTGTTATTCCTGAGTATCAGGCCTATTTTTCTAGAAGTCTCCACTCTCTTCTCTTCCCTTTTGAGCAAGGAGGTCTAGACTTGGTGTCCACAACAGCTTCTTGTAGGAAAGCAGAAGAGCAGGATCATTTGCTGTGGTTTGTGGATTCTTTTGTGAAGGTTGGGAATTTTTAAGAGACTGCTCTCACTGGTTGCATTCCAATACACCGTCCTAGTTTTGAAGGCCAGAGGTTATGACCTTGAGCAAGTCACTAAGCCCTTCTGTTAAAAAGGGGGACAATAACACCTATGTGGCACCCATTGGGCAAAAGTGATTATCTTCTCAGAGCTTCAGTTTCCTTCTTTATAAAATGAGGATAATAAGAATACCTACCATACAGGGTCATAGGCCAGGCACTGTACCAAGTGCTTTACATATATTATCTCATTTAATTCTCACAACAATCCCATGAGACAAGTATAGTTATCATTCCCATTTTATAGATGAGACTGAGACACAGTATCCTGCCCAAGGTCAAACACTAAGTGGTCGAGGCAAGGACTGAACCTAGATCTGATACTCAGGTCTGTGCTCTCAACCCACACATGGTGCATCTTCTTTACACACATGTCACATGGCAGTCCTGCTTTCGTATCATAAGTAGATGGCCTGAGGGAAGGGTCCAGTGAGCTTCAAGGCTGCCAACCCCCCACTTTTGGAGGACAGTGGCCTAAACCAACCTTTTCCCACCTCAGCTGCTATCACTCACTCAGCGTAGGTTGTTAGGTGATGAAACCTCAGGGACTTCAGTTATGCTCTGTTGACCTGGGTACTAAGGGTGAGCCAGAAGGCAGCCATACATGGACAAGGCATGTTCTCTCTCAAAAAGAAGTTTCGGCTCTAATTGGCTGGCATCACACCAACCTAATGAATTATAGCTTGTATATTAAAACCTCTCTCTCTCTCTCTCTCTCTCTCTCTCTCTCTCTCTCTCTCTTTCTCTCTCTCTCTCTCTCACACACACACACACACACACACACACACACTGTTAATCCTCATCCAAGGACATTTTTCCCATTTATTTATTTATTTTTTAAGGAGAAAGTGGAAGGGACAGGGAGGAGGGGGGAAGGAAGGGGAGAGACATTGATGTGAGACAATTCAATTGATTGTCTCCCACACTTGCCCCAACTGGGGCAGGGATCGAACCTGCAACCCAGGTATGTGCCCTTGACGGGGAATTGAACCCACAACCCTTTGACGCTCTAACCACTGGGCCATGTCAGCCAGGGCCACAACCCCTCTCTTTAGGGAACATCACTGCAGAGCAAAAAAGAGAGTCTCTCCTCTCCCACATCCCTCCTAAGGAAGCCTAGTCATTCTTCTCACTGCTGTGAACCCTACCTCAGAGCTGGAGAAAATGACTGGTACCCAAGGCAACCAGGGATCAGAGCCACAGCCTACCCGCCACGCATCCCAGGTTTGCGTCCAGTTACTACCTTCCCCCGTGGGAGAGTCTCTGAGCATACACCTCTCATGTGGAATCAGTCCTGCTGGACAAGCCCAATTATCACCATGTTGTAGAGAACTGCCAAAAGCCTCCCAGCCCTGGGGTGGGGAGGCGGGCAAGGCTTCTCTCTGAGACCTCACCACCTCCCGTTATCCCTTTTATATCCCCTTCTCGACTTTTACCACTGCCCCCAATGCAGAACCCCAAAGATGCCTGTCCTCTTTGGCTACATGCCTACGACCTTCTGAGTGACCCCCTTCCCCACATCAAAGTATAACTGTCTATTGTCCCATTCCCAGCTAATCTGATAAAGAAATGTATTCTGCTGTGACCATGATTTAATATGTGACGTGGAACAACCTACCAAAGTTTTCATTTTTATGATGTATTCTTTTCCTTTTATGGCCCCCGAGTGCTTAGCAATACACATATGTAAAAAGAAACCATATCTTTAGCTGTTCTCACGTCCTGAAAGAGATCTCCCTAGAACCCTGACAGAAGGTTCCCAGTACTGCACATGGGAACAGAAATTAATATCCTGTCTTTCGTTGGCATGCACTTGGGAACTCATGCCCCTGAGTCAGGGAAAACTCCCCCTGAAGAGCATCTATAAATGGTTTACTGCATGTTTAAGTGGGACCGATGGACTAATTGTTCTTAGGGTCGGGTTATTTTTTCTTTACAGGAAGTTAGTTCATGTCCCCATGTGCTTATTTCTTCTCCTTATGTAAACTCTACACACTTGTTAAAATTTTTAAATGTGTATATTATAAGCAAGGCTTTCCAGAATGACATCCCCGGGACCACAGGCATAATTTAAGGTTAGGTTGTGTTCACATAGGCAAAGGGAAATGGTGACTTGAAGTAATTATTGAGACAATTCGGGGGAAATGGCCCTTTTCTGCCACTAAGGGAATAGCATTTTCCTCCGGGTCAGAATTTTCCAGATTGCCTGTTAGTCTTGCTTTCCACTCTCTACTTTGCCTGTGTAAATGATTTTTCAACTTGAATTCATTTTGTTTTGCTGGTGGAGGTGGGGGCGCTGGGGAGGAAGGGCGAAGGAGGGATGGGGGAAACAGCATTTCATTCATGGGCCTGGGACCACATCCAGTTCAAGGCCGAGTAGGCTCCATCGCTAACCATTCCAAATCTTCACCTTGGTCTGGTAATTAGATAAAGCGAGACAAATGGGCCAATGGGCCCGGCGGCACTTTAATCACACTGACTCCAGAACAAATGCTTCCTCTCTCAGGAACGAGCGCATGCCAGATCCCGGACACATTCATTTCCATGCGCGGGTTTTTCTGGGCCCCGGTGATTGAATTCCTCTCCCACTTGCAGCATAAATGTGCTCTCTGTCACCGGCCATTTCAGAGCAGAAATGTTGCCTTCAGTTTGGCACGACCTGGGCGAGAGCCTGCCTCATTCGGGGATGACAGCGCCTTGCATGAGCTTTGTTATTGGCATAATCAGTCTCTCAAATGGGTCCCTGGAGGTTTTTGCCTTCCCCAGCTGCTGTGCATTTTTTTCTGATGGGTTTTAGAAATAAACAACAAAAAGTTCCTGAAGTCAAGAAATACTTAGAGTTGGCATCACTGTCAAGATGCGTCCAGCATCATAGGGACAGAAACTAGAATGTTGGCTGCCAGGGGTTGGGGGCGCTGGGAAGCTCATGTTTAATGGGGATGGAGTCTCAGTTGGGGAAGATCAAAAAGTTCTGGAAATGGATGGTGGCAGGTGCACAACAATGTGAATGTACGTAATGCCACTGAACTCTACATTAAAAAAGTCAAGTCGCCGAAACCAGTTTGTCTCAGTGGATAGAGCTTCGGCCTGCAGACTGAAAGGTCCCTGGTTCGATTCCGGTCAAGGGCATGTACCTTGGTTGTGGGCACATCCCCAGTAGGAGATGTGCAGGAGGCAGCTGATCGATGTTTCTCTCTCATCGATGTTTCTAACTCTCTATCTCTCTCCCTTCCTCTCTGTAAAAAAATCAATAAAAATATATTTTTTTTAAAAAAACGTCAAGTTGACTTTCAGCATTGGTCACCATTTTATAAGACAGTCTCTATTGTCATGGAAATGTTTCTTAAGCACCCCCCCCCCCCACCTTTTTGATACTGAGTTTTCTGTCCCCCCTCAGGTTTGTTGTTGCTGCCTTTGCATGTTACTATTCAGAGATCAGGTCACAGACACAGAATGGCAGGCTATAGGCTATGTGAACAGACATGGTTAAGAGACATGGTTCTACATTTAAATAAAATCAAAAAAAGTTTCACCAAAGAAATGTATTTCTTCCCAGATAATGTACAAGATTTTGTTTATTTTGTGGGAATGTCGTTGTTTTGTTTCCTTTTAGTTATTTGCACATCAAAACCCCTCAGCAGTATATTCTAACAAAGAGATGGAACTGACAATAGAATAAAATAAGGGTCTCTACAAAGATTTTCGGAAATACCTTAGCATGTTCTCTAAAGCACATATCTTTCTTTTTTTTAAAAAAAAAAATGCAATTACATTGCTTGCAACCCCTAAGGAGTTTTGCTTAAGTGCAGTACATTGCTCCAAACAGAAAACAAAGGGAAAATCGAGTACGCTGAACCCCCAGCAGAATACCTATCAGTGTTAATGCTCTCTCCCGCCTTCTGCTCGGCCATTATTTCCACAGTTAAGTAGTTACCCAGCAGCAGCGCTGACACCCGTACCTGTGCTCTTGCATCAAAATCTCACTTAATGAGACCAACTTGTGTGTAGCAACTGCTGTTTTGAATCATTTCTGCAGACAAGATGAAGTCATTATGGATAGGCATTGCATCTTTTTCGAATTATTAATTTGAAAAGCCACAAAAATGGCCCCCAGCCGACTCGAAGTACAGGCATTCAGAAAGATACACCGGCTGTTGGAGTTTTCACCGAACCCTCCGAAAAGAACACTCTGTCTGTCTCTGAAAGATTCAGGACCTGCAGGAGAAAGAAAACTCCGCACAACCGACTGTGCTCTCAATAAATGGGCGTTGCCTGTGAAAAAGACACTTAGAGTGTGAGCACAAAAAGTAGGAACATTTTTAAGCCTTTAACTTATAAATGATGCCCTCAATCACTGAGCCACAATTTCAAGGTTTTTGCACTTGTTTTATTCTTATCCTATTAATTTTTAGGCTATTATCTCTACCCTATTGATCTCCTTGGGGGTCCTCCCAACATATTTACATCATCATGTGCCTCATTTACATATTGTCTACATTATGAATATTCAGCAGTCTGTAATTTCCCCTGATTTGAACCTCAGAATTCTGGCTTTAAACCTCTGTTTCTCCATATCTGAATCCCCAACATCCTTCTTCCAGCCCCAAAATAAAAGTAAGAGATGAAGAGACCTCACAATGAAGAGGTGAGATGAGTTAATAGCATATTAACTGGAACTTTAAATGAAAGAGACGCCTTTAATAACTAAGTCCATCTTCCCACAGAAGCAACGTCTGACAGTCTTGATGAGAAAAAATGTCATTTTGTTCATGAATGGGTTAGTATCATACCTGTGTCTGAAATCTCTATGTGCTCAAAAGAAATAGATGGATTCTCTTCAAGGAAAGAAATGAGATGACAGTTTAGATGGTGTCATTGACTGACCTCCAGGAGAGATCAAGAATTGATTGCCAAACATCATTTGATAGGTTCATAATGCATTGCCTGGAAAGAAGGAAGTCAAATAAGATATCCTAATAATGTCCTGAGCTGACCAAGAGTGGGGGAGAAGAGAAAGAAGGACACAGCTGACTTCACATATGGGGTCTGTGTCATCTTTTCAATTTTCTTTTTTTAAAATATATTTTTATTTTATTTCAGAGAGGAAGGGAGAAGGAGGGATAGAAACATCAGTGATGAGAGAGCATCATTGATTGGCTGCCTCCTGCACGCCCCCTACTGTGCTTTACCAAAATTGAACTCGGGACCCTTCAGTCTCCAGGCTGATGCTCTATCTATGGAGCCAAACCGGCTAGAGCTTCAATTTTCACTAAATTGCTGAGGAAGATAAGGGATATCAAGAGCTCTTTTAAAAAGCCTATTTTACTGCACACCTAGTAAGAGAAGCTGTAGTTATAGGGGCTAATTCAAACAATGAGAATGACTCTTCCTTTTAAAATCATTTTTGTCTGACTCCTTTATGTTGCATTATCTTTGGCTTTATTAACTCCTTCCTATTGCTTTGTTTCTTGTAGATTTTATTTTAATGTCAGATCCTCAATTTTGCCTTTATTCTCCTAAAATCCGCATAGGCCTTGGCCACTTTCTTTGTAGCAAGCCCTTTTTAAATCTGGAGGGTTCCAAGAGCCCATCAGGTGTAGTCAGCTGTTTGCTGAGCTATTTCAAATGGAAAATTGATCCAAATGCACAAAGGTAGTTTTTCAGCCTTTTAAAATCTTTTCTAGGAGAAAGGAAACGAAAGGGAGAACTAAAGGAATGTGTGTGTGTGTGTGTGTGTACAGAGGAAGCAAACGTGGACAGAAAATCGTTTTTCTATATTCAGGATAAATGCTCATCATATACTGATGATGGGCTCTACTACTCCAGAAGTATTCCTAAAAACTCTACCACAGCACGTCTACACCTGTGTCTCCATTCTGCCTGTTCTTGAGAGTTCTTCCTCAATACCTATGCATCTGTTAGGAATTGAACTTCCCCCTCTTCCCCCCCCCTCCACAACCCCCCCCCCCACACACACACACACAAAACATACATTGAAGTCCTAAACCTCTGACTATGTCCTTATTTCCAAATGGCAGATGTAATTAGGTAAGTGGAGATGAGGTCATAGTGGATTTGGTGAACTGGTGTTCTTACAGGAAGAGGGAAATCTGGACAGAGAGGCACACAGGGAAAAGAGCCATGTAATGTGGGAGCAGAGATGAGAGGGAGGCTGCCAACAGCTACCAGGAGCTAGAAGAGGCAAAGAAAGGGTCCTTCCCTGCAGGAGTCAGAGGGAGTATGATCCTGCCAACACCTTGATTTTGGACTCTGGCTCCCAGTAAGAGAATAGTTTGTTCTTGTTTCAAGCCATCCTTTCAAAGGCCTGAGGAAAATGCATGCACCCTTTCCCCGCCAAGAATTCTGGGAAGGCTGATACTTCCCAAGTGATACCCCTTACTTCTACTGCCATATACCTCTTCAGCCCTGCACATGCCCTTTAACTTCTCAGGTGTGATTCAGAAACCAGGGTCTGAGGCCCCCAAATTGCAGAGGCCATAGCTCATGTTCTCTGGGCATTCTCTTTAAGGCACCTTTTTCTCCATTTGGGCTCCAGAAACTCCTGTGTTTATATTGGAAGCAACTAGAAGAAACTAATGAGAGCTTTTGAATCCTAATTATAATTTTCTGTGATGGCAAATCGAGTGCCCAGTTCTGTGCCAGGTGCCTGGCTCCTGCAATCGACGGTGGCCTGGGGGCAGGGTGGTATACTACAAGTAAGCCTTCCAGAACCAACCAATCACTGGGCGGAGAAGGCCCGGAGAAGGGGGCTGTGGCTGGGCAGGCTCTCTAGAAGGGTCCTGAGCACACCCTTGAATGGAACAGATTCCAGGTTTCCTGTTCACCTCACAGTTCCAGAGAGTCCAAGCCTTTCTGGTTCTCCAATCCCCACTTTCCATATTTCACACAGAGTGCCTTCTTCTGTTGATATATTCTTTCTTTTTTAAAATTTTATCCTCAAGGGAGAATATGTTTATTGATTTTCAGAGTGAGAGAAACATCAATGTGAGAGAGAAATATTAATCAGTTCTCCCCGACATGTGCCCCGACTAGGAATCAAACCCAAAATATTTTGGTGTATAGGACAATGCTCCAATTAGCTAAGCCAGAGCCACCTGGCCAGGGCAATCTATTCATTCATAAATGGGCTAATGCCACTGACTTGGCTGTAGTCTATTTCTCTTTAGATCTCGGTTTCTATAAAGTAACTTCACATATATTTGATTTCATGCACTAATGTTGATAAAATTAATTAAACTACATTCTGGGGGAAAGTAAGTACTGCCACTTACATCCATTAAATTGAAAAACCTCAGTAGCATTTAGTTTCTTAAAATTCAGTGGCTCTTAGCACCATTTATAAGAAAAATGTAACACAAGAATAAATTGCATTGGTGAGTTTGTGATTCTTCTGAGGGTAATCTTTGAATTTCATACATGAAACATGTCCTCTTACAAACAAACAAAAGTGTGCAGTGAGTATTGACCTCAGTGTCCTGATTCTCCCAGCATCTCGGTAAATCTGAACAATGAGCATTGATCTCATTAAGTAATTAATAACCCAGGCGTGTCTGTTAAAATTCAGAGTCTTGAGATTGACCTCAGATATACTGAATGAGAATTCCTGGGCTGGATCCTAGGACTGCATATGCATAGTAAATGTAAGAATTGCTAGGACACAATAGGATTCCTTGTAGTTTAACTATTCTACAAGTCTATGCTCCCAAATTACCAATGTTTCTAGTTAAAAAGAACTGCATATTTTTCCATTGCCCCTCAAAATTTTTTTTCTCAAAAGGAAATATTATGTTTTACTCAGAGCACCAGAGTTCTGGAAAGATTACAGACCACTTTGCATAAAAGAAATTTGCTTCATAAATGCACATCAGGAAATACACTGACCGGAGAGGATAAGCCAGAATTTGAATTCCAGCTCTGGCACTTACCAACTAGCTCTACATTTTTGATCAATAATTTAATTTCCGTTTCAGGGAATGTTTAATCCTCAGGAAAACGGAACCAAGCATTCCCACTTTGAAGGTAGTTGTAACACTGAGCAGCAGGTAGAACAGTGTCGTGGATAAGAGCAGGGACTTAGGAAGCAGATTGGCTCCCAATCCTCACTCAACCACTTCCCAGATGGGGGACCTGGAGTCAGGGTCCGACTCCCCCTCAGCTTCAGCTTCCTCATTTGTAAAGAACCCCCAGAATCGCAGAGCAGAGAGTTGGAATCTGGTCTCAAGTGACTTAATATGTGTGGAGTGCTCAGAATGGGGTCTGGCACATAGCAAGCTCTATCTAAGTGTTGTTTAAATTAGAAACAAGATTCTGTCAATGAAGGCGTTTTATAAAGGACTAACCAAATGTAAGGAATTAAGGGAAAACACACACACACACACACACACACACACACACACACACACACCCCTAATATGCAAATAGAACAAATGGCAGAACAACCAAACAACCAGTCGCTATGATATGCACTGACCACCAGAGGGCACGCGTGGAACATGGCGGGTGTCAGTTGGAGCAGGACGGTGGAGCAGGTGAGTGGGGCCAGACTAAGGCGGGGCACCCATCACTATCATCAGGGCGAGCCTCTGGTGATTACCAAAAATTCTTTGCTCCTGCGTGCCACGGTCCCACTGGGTGCTCGCACCTGCTTCCAGCTCTGGCCCCACTTGCACCCGCTGCTGGCACCCGGCACTAGTGCCAATCACTCCGCACCATCAGCGGGTGTGAGCAGTGCCTGCTGGCCCCGATCACCCCTGAGGGCTTCTCCACCTCCCCCTGCTCCTGAGGGGTGATCAGGGCAGCAGCTGCTGCTCACACCCACTGACAGCGCCGGCTCCAATCACTCCATGCCATCAGCAGGTGTGAGCCAGGTGGTGCCATCAGCACATGGGAGCGGCAGTGGCAGGAGCAGAGCTGCTGGCAGATGGGGGAGGGGAGGATATGGCAAGAGGGGCCAGGTGGGGGCATGGAGGATGGGCTGAGACCCACCCCTGTGCTCACCACAGCCTCAAAACCCACAGTTCCTTTCAAGGTGCATGAATTCCTGCACTGGGCCCCTAGTGTTATTAATAAACCTGTTTGAATGCATTCAGGAAGTCACATTGCTCTTGAGATGTCTCTGAAGTCATGATAGAAAAGAGCTTTCGAATCCATTTTCCGAGTCATCAATTATCCCTTCTGCTATCATAATTAATTCCTATTGTTATACTTAATAATGGCCAACATCATCATCTCGGGGGTTATTGTTTTATTCTATTAAGCTATTTCATTACACTCAAATGGGCTGAGGGAATGTATGTAATTGACTTGTGAAAATTATTCAATTTGCAAGAGAAATTCATCCAACATTAAGAAAATTGGGTCAAAGAAAAGCCACACTAACTAAATTATGAGGCACTTCTATTTGCTTTCCCATTCTCCTAGGGAACGTTTTATTTTTATCCGCTAAATAGACAACTGAACGCTTCCTTGTCCCTCCCTAGGACGGGATCTAGCCCACCCGTGGGCTGACAGCTCAAGAAACAGACACAGGGGTTACCATCAGTCTGAAGATGGTGAACAGAGCTCCCCTCAGCTCTCTCCTCCCACTGTGTGGCAGCTGAAATGCAAAATGGATAGCATACAATGGTGACAAAATGGGTAGTATACAATGGTGACAAAATGGGTAGTATACAATGAGACGTCTCCATAGCTTTTGAAAAGAAGAGAATCAGGAAAGCACTTTCCAGGCAGACTCCTAACCACCCAAATAAATGTGCTTGTGACCAGGGCTTGTGGGACCTGGCTTTGGTTGTTACTCTGCTGCATGCCAACTATGGAGTCTTAGACAAGTCACTGGACCATTGGCAATCTCAGTGTCCTCACCTGTAAGCTGGGTGAAGTGGAGAAGAGGGTCTTTGGGAATATAAATATAGCATAGAGGACTGTGGGTAGGCAAACTCCATTCCACCTCATAAGTCTCAGAGTGGGAAAGACACCTTTTCATGTCATAAATGTGAACCAACTATGAAAATTATGTGAGACCAGCTACATAAATTGTATAACATTAGTCACGGATCTATTTGTTCTGCCACAGTGTAAAAATTGCAGATTTCCCAAGTTAGAGGGGAAAAAACCCTCTACTAGCACATGTCAGTAACCCAAGCCTCTCCACACACACTGCATTTCGTCACACTACTTCCGTGACTGAGCAGCAGAATTCGGGGACAAGTGGCGTCTGTGATCTCCCCTGGAATCCTCAGCAAGTTATAGCCGTCTTTTCACTATAAAGACCTGGATTCTTCAGGAAACATAATCTGAAGTGTCGCCCCTTGGTGGAACCCACCCCTTTGGCTAGGCAACACGATGTTCACTCTGGGTGAGAAAAAGGTGTGAGGACAGATTTCATGGTTCCTTTGTCCTGCCGCACAGGCATGTGGTCAGGCGGCAGTTCCAGGCACTGGGGCTCACTGAAGTCCTGTTTTGAGTCATCTCTTCTGTTACTTCTAAATATGTGATTCTCCCATGCAGGCTGGTCAGGAATTCATATGTTAAAACCTTTATCAGGACTGTCTGTTTTTCTGTGCTAGAAGCTACTTTGAAAGTTTACTTTTCTTCTTTGGTGTGAGCCTGCAGAATGGCTTGCACTGCTTGGTAAGCACCACGGGGGTTTCAAGACAGAGTTTAGCCTCTGCGTAATACTAACAAGACATTCCAACACAGACAAAAGCAAGACAGAAGCCAATGAGCAGAGGAAGCTCCAGGACCTGAATTCAAATCAAGGTTCTCTTCAGCACCAGGAAAATTTGGGCTGAACATGGGCCAGGAATGCTCTGTCAGCTAAGGTTTTTGTAACTCAGGTTGGTCAGGTTTCAAAGTAGATATGAAATACATAGTCATGGAATTCTACATCCCATAGCTTCTCCATGAGTTTCCGGTTTGGGTTTGGCCATTATCTCCCGGGAGACGGGACTGGAAGGGTGACCCAGCTCCCCAGCAGGAATTCTATCCTCACAGTAAAGGAAGGACAGACCTTTCCACAAGACTACAATTTCCATGTGGTTAGTCATTCCAACAAGGCAGGACCAGAGTTCGTACGAAGACAAATTCATAACTAAATTATAAATTCCTGCAGTGCGGTGAGAGGACATGCAGTGCTCCCCATTCCTATTCTAATCTGGTCAGAGGACAAGTCAGCGGTCCTCCGTGAGAGTGTGCCTGCATTCAGATGTGTTTGTGTTTGGGGGTGGGGTGGATTTTTTTCGTTGGCACAAAAGACTGGGGTTTGTACTGACACTTACCAGGCAGAACATGTCTTACATCATACTGGACATTTGCGCACAATAAAAAATTGTCCCATGTAAAATATTAATTACATGGGTATAGATGGACTTAACCAAGAAGGTTAATCCATATATTCCCATCTGCCTCCTCTGTGCTCATCTTGCCTGAGTGTGAGTCCCCCAGGGCACAAGGATCTTGGAGGGCCAGGACTATAACTATTCCTAAGTACTATATCACATCATTACTCAATTGTGTCTAAATGTATTTATTTGTTTACTCATTTATTCAATAAGTATTTGTTGAGCATCTACTGTGTGCGAGACACTGTTATAGGTACTAGAGATAGAGTGTAATTAAAGAAAAACACCTCTGGCCTATTCAACATTGTTTTGAGGGGGGAGAGGTGTAAAGAACAATGGCAAAATTCCTCTTTATATCTAAATATAGAAGCTAGGAATTACATAAATTTATAAGTAAAAGGGAGAGAGCACGTTCACTTTACAAATGGAGAAACTGAGGCCCGGAGAGGTTCAGCGCTTGTTTCAGGTCACATTGTAGCACCACAGCAGGGTTGGATCCCATAAATGCCAGTTACCTGTAGTTTTCCCAGTATTCTGTTGCTCTATATTTTATATCCATGTCCACGAGGGAGGGCATCAAACACTCAAGAATGAGCCCGGCCGGTGTGTTTCAGTGGTTGAGCAGCGATCAATAAACCTGGGGGTCACTAGTTCAATTCCCAGTCAGGGCACATGCCCAGTTGCGAGCTTGATCCCCAGTAGGGGGCGTGCAAGAGACAGCCAATCAATGATTCTCTCTCATAATTGATGTTCCTATCTCTCTCTCCCGCTCCTTTCCTCTCTGAAATCAACAAAAATATATGTTTAAAAACTCAAGAACGATAATCACTCTACCTTTGGTTCATGAAGTCTGGGCTCGCTTCATGATAGATAATCTGCCAAATTAACCTTGACAATTGTAATAATCAACGGACAGCTAAGAAGGTGAATGATTATAAAGCAGTCTCTTAAAATTTTTGAATCATTCCAATTCAACAGATATTTCTTGAGCATCTACTGTGTGCCAGGTACTCTACTATCCACTTTGGAGGATTCTAAGATAAATGGACTCTCGTTCCTACCCTCAGGTCAGTTACTGTGGTGAAACAGACAGATGGTATGCAACTGCAGTGCTGGACGGAGTATGATAAATGCCATAATAAAATCATAAAGGCCTGTGGGAGCAGAGAGGAAGAGATGAATCGCAGCCCCTCTATAAAGTGTTTCCTTACTTCCCCAAATGGAATTTGAAATGGAACTTGAAAGACGGATGGAATGTTAATGAGGGGGTGGGGGCGGAAATCTGCTTCAGCTTCTCATCCAAGGTGACAATCTCCTGGAAGTGAAAGGAAAGGTCTCAGGCCCAGAGATGACAAAAAGCAAGGCAAGGTATGTTTTTGGCAACAAGTAGGTGTCTCTGGCTCTGACAACCCATTGGGAGTCATCTGTACATTAGTAGGAATTTCAGGATGTCAGTAATAACAATAAACAGCAATTATGGCCACTGCAGTTATAAGCGTGCACTGTACATCAGGATGAACTCTTCACATCACACATGTAGTATCTCATTTAAAGCTCAGAACAACCCTTTAGGTGCTACTTTCATCCTCATGTTACTGGGGGGGGGGGGAGGGAGTGTGCCTTAGAGGGGACATGTCACGTGTCTGAGGTCAAACCCATAATAAGTGTCAGGGCCAGGCTTCAAATCTACGGTTTGCTGTCTCAAGCCAACATTCAAAGTTGTGACATTTATTCTTGTCAACATTGAAGCAAATAAAAAGTAGCGTATCTCAAAAGGACTATTTAGCCAACTTGGCTGAGCAAGATCCTACCCCTGTCACACATCCTTAAGACCCTGGGCTACCATTACCAACCCCAAAGAGGCATTTCAGCCCGGTCTGATTAGTCAGTAATCTATTAGCCATAACATATTCATTCCAACCAGTCCCTAAGATTCTAAAAGTCAATATGCACCCTAGGTCAGGGCATTGGAAAATATTACGCCAAAGATTTCATTCGTTCAGTTCCTGTTTCTTCTTCAAGACCCATGTCAACTCTTCAGCATCTATGGCACCTCCCCCTGATCACAACACCCTATCTCTCCACAGTTTCAGCCTCACAGTTCCCACTTCTCATATCATTTATACGGTACTTGCTCCAGGAAGAATTCTATCTCTCATCAACGTGTTTACTTGATTCCATTTCATCCCATAAGGGAGCAAATCATATGAAAACCAATGCTTCTAATGTTCCCTCAATTCTCATAGTTTCCCCTCCCCAAACAAGGAAGAAAGATTTATTTGACTGGTGGGAAGGGGACAGGGTTAACCATTAACTACGCTGTGCGGATCTGAGGAAAAGTCCGGGACACTGCTCTCTGGACCTATCTACCCCCAGCACTCAGGCATGGTGGACGCATGTTGTACCTCCACTCTTGTGCTAGCAAATGGATGGAGACCTGGCAGGCCTGGTCTATTCTCTGATCTACTCAGCTTCTTGTCCTGTGTCTGCATGGGGCGGTCAGGGAGGTCAGGGAAGTCTGGTCTACTAGCGAGATTTGGGGAGAAAGAGGAGACCCTGCCACTTCCTCCAACCCTGCTGCATCCTTAAGAAGCTGACACTGGGTGTGGGTCTCCATTTGCCTTTCTGCATATGCTTTTAAGTAATTAGTACCTTGAAATGTTTTGGCTACTGGGCATTCTCAATACATTTATAAGCACGAATGTGTCTTCCCCCACCTGGTAGAAGCTCCTTAAGCACAGAGGCAGTGTTGCATGCTGGGAAGAACACTAAAGTAGGAGTCAGAAGTGGATTTAAATTTGCTTTAGGTCGGGCTCTGCTTGGGAAGGTCACTTTCCCTTTTTTAAAAAATAAGACTCAGTTTCCCTATCTGAAAGAAGGAGAAGACAATATTCATGTTTATCTCTTGGGAGAATGGTGAGGGTTTGATAAAAATAATGGCTATAAGAGTAAACGGTAAAGTGCCATAAATGTGTAAGGGCTTATTACTATTATTACTGTCATCATCATCATCATCATCATCATCATCAATAATTATATCATCTTACTAATAGAAAAGGAAGCTATTATTTATTGAACACCTACTATGTGTCAGATGCTTTAAAGACACTCATGAGCCTTAAGGTAGTATCTTGTTTGCAAAGCTCAGCCCAATGGTTCCCCAACGTTGCTGCACACTGAAATCACCCAGGGCTATTTGAAAAAGAATAATGCCGGCTCCCACCACCAGACGTCTGACTTGGTTGGTATGGAGTATAACCAGGCATTGGAACTTTTAAAAGATCTCCAAGTCACACAAATCCCCAGGTGCAGTTTGGACATCATTGTCAGAGTCTTTTGGCAGCTCAGGAAGGGCACAGGCAGGTTTGGGTGAAGTTGGACCTGAGGATTTATTTCTCACTTCCTCACCAAACCGTTCCTAGACTTCCACAGCCAGAGGGGAACATGGGGCCCAGCTGGACTGTCACATTCTGGGTGGTGGTGGTGGGAAGGATCATCTGAAAAGCTGTGGGACCCAACAGCTGGGAGATCACTTAGCTCCAGAACAAACAGGGACTGAAGGAAAGTAGATGCCCTTTAAACAAGGTCTCTAGCCCACTAGGTGACCTCAGGGTCACTGTTTCACTCTCCTTGGGGTGAGTCAAATGTGGATAGAATAATAGGGAGACCCAGCAACCAATTGAATAGTACCAAACCCTGGTTTCCTAGTGAGGAGGACCAGCACACAATGCAGCTAAACCCACATTTCTCTCACTTGCCAGTTCAACTCCATTCTTTAAAAGTCCTGTGGTGAAAACTAGGGAATTTCTCTACTCAAGACTAAAACAAGTACAGATTCCTGTAAGCTTCCTAAGCCAACCTGTTAGTTCTGCAGGTTTAAACCCACTTCCTTTTAACTTAGCTTTTTAAAGAATTTTGTAACAGCAGAGTCTTCAGACTCAGCAAACTGGCACCTACTGTTTTAATACAGCCTCATCAATTTCCAGATTTTATTGGTCAGCCGAAAGGGAAATGGGTCAATCTAAGGGGAAATCGTCCCTAAGGGATGCTTATTACAAAATAATAGTACATACAGCCCAGCTTCCTGATGGAGAGACAACCTGGGTCCTCATTTCTAGGTAGGTATTATTTTCTTCATTTTACAGAAAGGGAAACTGAGGCTCAGGTTAATGGATTCTCTTACAGTAGTGCTGAGATTCAAATCCAGGTTTGTCTGATTCCCAAGTTTATTTGTGTGTGCATTCATCCAGTGTATCATGTCACCGCCTTCTATATAACTGTACCCCCAAAGATCTTCCTCATTAAATTCGGGAGCACATAGAACATTTGACCACCCACCTTTCTTTCCCTAAGCCAGATCTTGTCTACATCGATTGACCTAGTACTTGACAATATGATATTCCCCAGTTGTTTGGTGAGGATGTTGGAAATGGAAAAAGTTGGCAACTTTCATTCATTGCCTAATTTGAAAGATTTCACATCATAGAAAATTCTTAAGCCTTTCCTCTGTTGTTGTATTGACACATCAGTAGAGTTTGCTTGTGGGTAAGAATTCTACTGGGTGAGAGGATAGATTGCACAGACAACTACGTGGACATAGTATTTCTTCAGGTCCAAGCAAGAATGTTTGTCAGCATGGCCACTGCTCTTCCCTACCACACAAAGACCTCCAGACGCCATGGTGTCCTCAGCAGTCCATCACTAGAAGCTCTATGCATGCAAAGGACAACCCAGAAGACGCCTTCAATTATCTTAGACTGGTTTACTAGTTTTGATCATCAAGAAGAAAATAAGATTGAGGAGGTCTTCCTTGTGTGAAGACAAAACCCAAAGAAGAAAACAAACACCCAAAGAAACCCAGGAATGTCCCCTGGCATTCATTCTGCCTCGATCAAGTCTTCATTTCATAGCGCTCTTTGCCTCATAATCTCCGAAATGTTCCTTTGGAGAATAAGTGGTCAGCTCTGACGTGGTAGGGAAACGTCTTTGGCTGACGACCCTTCTCCAGGTGCAGAGATCCACAGCAAAGGCATCTTGGTGCTGTCGTCCCTAAGTGAGAGCGTGGTGAGGGGATCAGTGGAAAAGCGGCTGAGGGACAGTTTTAAATAAACAGAGCCAGAACTCTCACACGAGGAAAGGAAAGTCATTCAGAGCCTTTTTCACAAACTGAAGGGTTCTTCCCTTTGGTACCTCAAAGTGAGAGTAAAAGAAACTTCCATTCCATGTCCAGGTCATTGTCAGGCTGACGCTGTGATTATTTACTGTTGTATCCTTGGCTCTGGAATCAGCTTTTATCCCCAAATACAAAAGCAACAGAGAAGGGAACTAACTGAACAGAATGCCTGCTCGACATGAATGTGGTTTTACATGGGTGGTTCACGTGTGTTATCTCATCTAATTTAACTAAATGCCCGACCTCCACCCATTTTACAGGTGGGAAAACTGAGCCATATGGAGCTTATGTGACTGAGTGAGGATCACACAGCCTGTAAGTGACAGATCTGAGACTCACATTCACTGTTTGCTCCAGAACCTGTGCTTTGTCATCACATCAGTATCAAGAAGGCTTTTGTTCTTGTTTTGCTTTGTTTGAACAAACTTACCAGAATTTTTTCAACAAAATAAGCTCTGCCTTTCCGTGGATGAAAATCATATGCCTCCCAAGATTTGTAAGGATCAAATAAAATAAACTTGAAAGGCCCTGAGAGCAAGGTACTCCTAGAAGGCCAGCCTCCTGTTCTATGAGGGTCCCCTGGCCAGTTATGGCCCAGACTACACTTTTAGAATAATCTTCTGAGATGGCTGTAAGTCCCATAAGCCTTATCACTGCACATCTACACCCTGTGGTTAACCCAAACCATGGTAGCCTACTTCTAATTATCAGCTTGATTCCTAGACTTGCTCTGATTGCTCTGAACAACTTATACATGTAAAAAAAAAAAAGAAATTAAGTTAAATTATCTTTAAAAACAAGAACATGTCACTACTGAAGCTATTCAAGGATAACTTGCTGACTCTGAATTGTAAGAGACTCTCCAACAGGATTCCCAGCAAATGGGTCATCACTGGGAATCCACTGGTCTTCTGAGTAAACTGCCGTAAAGAGAACTGCTTTCGTTTGCACGGATATTTTAATGTTTCATAAAATCAATCTTCTTACCCTATACTGATGCCTTCAGGGGAACTGCAAGAATGCCATGCCTGGAATGTGATTATCGGGGTACTTTACTTTGATGGAGAATCTATGTTAATTAATCAGTGGGGCTGCCATAAAATACCATCGATTGGGTGAATTAAACAACAGACGTTTATTTCTCCCAGTTCTGGAGGCTGCAGGTCTAGACCAAGTGCCAGCTGACTCAGTTTCCAGTGAATCCTCTCTGTTTGCACTGCAGATGGCTACCTTCACACTATGTCCTCACAGGGTGGGGGGAGAGAGGGAGAGAGAGAGAGAGGTCATCCCCTTCTTATAGGCCAAAGTCCTACTGCATTAGGGTCCCACCTTTATTACTTCCTTTAATCTTAATAACCCCTAAAGACCCTATCTGTAGATACACTCACATATTGGGTATTAAGCCTTTAGCATGTGAATTTGGCGAGGGGGCAAGGAGGAAGCACAATTTAGTCTATAACAACATGTTATAGTATTTTAAGCTCATTGTCTTCCTTTAATCAAGAAATTTTTTTCAATGGCTTTTGGATTTTGGATCCTGAAAACATATTCACTGACCTCAGGGTTGGACTATTAATTGGCAAGATATTCCATCCTGATATTTTTTTGCTTTCACATATTTTCTAAATGATATATATCTGACAATTAACTATCAATACCACCTTTGTCTTTAAATTGGATATTATTTGCTTTCTAATGCCAAAATCTGGGTGTACCTTAAGAACAAAGGCATTTATTTTCTAGAGCATCGCCTCTCCTTAAGGCAAGAAGAAGCAAAGGGGAGAGGTGCAAATTGCCAAGAAAAGTTACCAATTTTTCTTTAAGGTCTCCCTTGTTAATGTCAGCATTTGCTCCCTTGCACCAATCTAACAAAATCACTGGTCTTGGGGATTCCCCAAGCATGAAAAGCCATAACAATAATCTGAACTAACTAAAGTTGAAGATACTGGAGTTGATTAAGATTAATTTCCTAATTTAAAAATTATTTTGGTGGGGTGGGAAAGGGCACTTTAGTCCTGTGACCTCGACACACTCCCAGGCCCCATGCATGACCGATCTGATTACCGTGGCCAGCCTGCCCGCATGTGTTTATGTCAGCACAGGGGCACGTGGAGTGGGGCAGGGACGGCAGTCTGCCCTCCACCACGGTTCCCCCTCCGGTTACATTTGCCTCTAGAGAAAAGATGAAAATCCTCATTCCCACTTCATTCCTTCTTTGAGATGACCTGCTCCTCCCTCTGACCAGCCAACCAGCAAGAAACATCTGCAGCTCAAAAGAAACATATAAATAGTTGCACTCTCTGATTAAGGGTCAATAGACTTCCTGATACAGGGGATTCTCTGCGCTTGCGGGGTGTCTGGTTGCTTTTGCACGCCGCCGTTAGGAGCTCCATGCTTCGTCCCCAGCCCTGCCATGATACTTGGCCCAACTTGTGCAGAGCATCAGCAAGACGCCCACTGTTTCCCCCAGTGACTCCCTATTGTCCCCCGACATACAGCAGGCCCTTCTCTGGGCTTCCCTTTGCCAAGCCCAAGAGAAAGATGCAGAGGAGGACAACAGCTGTAGTGCTGGACTGTGCTTGACAAATGGGCCTGTCACTCTTGCTATTGATTAGCAATATTATGACATTTCCTTTCAAAAACGCAGATGTGGCAGGGCGAGTGACAAGGCCATGGCTCTGGGTGGAAAATAAGGTTGGCCATTGTTGGCTCGTCCCCCTCTACATCTGTTCAGCTTCAGAGGGATGAGGAAACTGAGTTTCTGAGGGTGTTCAAAAGATCTGAAGAAGTAGAAGTTCTGGCACCCTTAAGAAACAGACGCTAGTGAGGCACCACTGTATACATGGGAGAGAGAGCATAGGGTAGATGTGTCCGGGAAACTGCAGAAAGCAAGGGTGAGTTCAATGGGGATTAGGAAACAGGCCTCCCTCTGTCTTGGCAGAGCCACTCCGCAAGTCTCCTGACTTCATAAATCAAGCCATGGAGAGGCCTGTCATGTCTGTCCCTTTGCTTGAAATGCATGAAGGAATGAGCGAGTTGGTGGTTCACCGCCTTCTCTCCTCCAAAAGTGTCTTTAATCTTCTCATCCTGACCCCGTGAGGCTGACAGTGTATTAAGGAGGGACATGCTCCTAATTCCACCTTCTTTCCCTTGTACAAAGCATTCAGATGATAGCATGTGCCTACTTTAATTTGTGAAACTTCTACAGGGCACTTCCCCCCAACCTAGTCCAAGCATCCATTTCCATGTCAAGGGGGGAAAAAGTGTTCTGAATAGCAGTCCATTTAAGTAAAAAAAAAAAAAAAAAAAAGGGAAAAGTGCATCTTGCAGTCCAACATATGGTACATGTTGAGGTAAATTACAGGTAATTCATGAACATTTCCAGCAGCGAGATTGCCATCGTGGGACTCTTGTAGATCCATTACCTTCTATTCTCATTTTTGTGGTTAAAGGCATCTCTCAAGCCTTTGAAGCAGAAAAGGCAACCCTCGCTCTGCACCATTCTGTCCTGCTAAGGAAAGTTATTATCCTGCGAACACACGGGACTGATCCAGCAACTTGATTTAGGCAAAGCTGATGGAAAGCAGGCTGCGAGGGGACATGTGTAGCACGGGTTTTACAATGTGAAAGATCTGGGGGTTGGCAAGCGCAACAGTTAAAGAGGAAAATAAAATTTGAGCAAACTCAAAACAGTCAGGCCAACACTGTTGGATGAAAGAGAAAAGAAGAGAGGAGGTCACTTGGGGGATGGGGAGAAGAAACAAAAGGAAGAAAAATACTGCCTGTTAGCCCTGGGGGTGGTGATGTAAATTAATAGGAGCTAAATGGGATGTGACCAATTTGTAAGGCATTTGTTTCTCTCTCCGAGGGGGTCACCTTAGGTTACCCTCTCACCCCCACACTCGTCACTATGCCGGTGTTGACCACCTCTCTTCATATACAGAACCTTTCATGGTCCCTATTACATCCCAAGCCCAAGAGCCTTGAACATTTACTCCTGCGACTCCAATGTTCCTCTGCTTGGCATAAAACCTACATGTTGGATCCTAGGTCGCTGGGAAAGATGAAGGGGAAGGGGAGCAGGGGAGAAAGGAAAAACAAAACAAGCTTTTGGTGTACTGGCCCCTCTGCATTGTTTGAGCAGCCTTTGTGTCTGGACCGCCTGCAAGAATTACGCAACTTCCAACATCTCCTTCACATCAAAGAGCTTCGGGAAGAGCTCTCCAAGCTCTGAGGCTGAGCTGCCCTGCGCCTCCCCTGCCCGCGTCCTAAATCAAGCTTTTATCTGCCTTCCCATCGGAACTGATGCTAAGTGTCCCTGACACACACATCCTCCAAATAATTTGAACTTGATCTGAGGCTTTCGGCCCTCTTGACTCAAAAAAATTGCCTATGATTTGCTTGGCAGCCATCCACCTCAACATAGGCAATTGTGGACAGAGATGTTGATGTTCATGAAGGAGTAGTTGCCACGGCAACGCAGAGTTCAAAGGAAGGGCCCTCGGTGGTATCAGAATAGGGGAGAGTGATCATGTAATGAAGGCTTGTGTCTTCTCAGGCAGGGACAGGAGCTGGCCAAGTGATGGGGAGAAGGGGGGGGGCAGTCATTCACATTACAGTTATGTCTGAAATATGCATTTATTTGGTATTTTGGACATCTACTAGCTTGATTGCATGATAGGGATTTTGAAGACTGTATCTGACCTTGGCTCTATAGTAAATAGTTGAACGACCTTACCCCTGTTGCTCATTAGTTTCCTCATCTATAAAACGAAGAGATTGGACTAATAAAATCCAACATCCTTTCCATTGCTAAAATGTTCTGATTCTATTACTCTAAGCAAGCTAGGGACTTTCTGGATCCATCCGATAGCATGCTGATGTGGGCCACATTCTAGTTATCAAGGCCTTACAAGATGGAGAAATGGGTGGATATCTGTGGGCATGAATTCTGACATTCATGGAGCAATGTTTATTCATTAAGCACCTAGTCAGCTCTGAGCACTGTTTAAGGTGCTGAGAGGATGGAAAAGACAGACAAAGCCCAGATTCTCAGTGAACACACATTCTGGCAGGAGAGACAAACAGTATACAAGCAAACACAACAGATCATTTAATGGTGGTTGCAGAAAGGGCCACCACATTGGAGACAGCATGTTACTGGAAAATCCCTAGGTAGTCTCAGTGGGCTGGGGAGTGTTAAGGAGGCTTCTCAGAACAAGTGGTGTTTGGGATAAGATCCAAAGGATGAATAGGAGTTAATGAGACAAAGGGAGGAAGGAGAAGGCTTTGCAGACAGAGGGAAAGGCACATGGAGCTTGGAAGTCAGAAGGAACTCAGATGAGCTGCGCAGTGGGCCTGGGGCGTGGGCATGGTCCCATCAGGTCAGGTCAAGAAGACCATATTCATCTGTTCTGTTTTAACCTAAAAGCAATGAGAGGTCACTGAGGTTTTATAAACAAGGCTGGCTACTCAGATTTGCATTCTTTTTTAAAAAAAAATTACTCTTGCTGCATCATGGAGGACGATGGCAATTGGGGGGCTGGGGTGGCACTTAGATTTCAGAGATGAGAACATCCTCAAGACAATTGTAAATGATTCAGGAATCAAATTTCTTTTACTCTAGGTTACCTATTTTGACAGTTGGAAGCAATTCAAAAAATAATTTCACAATCATTTCTTCTTTGCCTTGCCTGGGTGGGCACATCCTGTAATGAATTTCCTGAACCCCAATTGGTTGGAACTGCCAAGGGAATTTGTGTGACCAGTGGTGAATTATTATTGATCTAGTATTCTTCCAGTGTACCTCCACAGGCCTGCAGACATTTCCTATTCCAAACAGGGTGGGAGTTAGGGGAAGGTACATATGAAATGTTCATTTTTAAATTTTGAAATGCTTCCTCCTAAAATTCAGAAACGTCTACATAGACATCCATGGAGCTGTACCCAATAATATGAAATGGATGAAATGGAACAAATCTCAGCTTTAAAAATGCAAAACTTATGCCTGGAAACACTTATTTTCATACATATGTGTAGTGGGGTTTTTTTTTGGGGGGGGGG
Organism: Myotis nattereri; assembly: GCF_964212035.1. NCBI lineage: Eukaryota > Metazoa > Chordata > Mammalia > Chiroptera > Vespertilionidae > Myotis > Myotis nattereri. Next base: position 60,913,152 of record NC_138086.1, on the reverse strand, counting down.
GGAGTGTCAGCTTGCCCATTGCAGGGAGTTCTGAGCAGCCAGGTTTTTGGGGTGAAGACATCTGCAGAATCAACTAGGTGACCGTCTTTGGATGCCTGGGAGACAGGGCAGGGCAGTGGATGAATAGCACAGAAGACACTTAACACTTTTTCTCACTTAATATGCATGGCATATTTGCTATTTTCTATGGCCCGTGTTGAATGTGTGATGTTCCTTACTTTGTTTAATCCTCAGGACAACCTATTATCATCTCTATTTAACATATGATGAAAGAGTGACTTAGAACATTTATCTGATCTGCCCACAGTGGTCAGCTTTCATGGCCTCACGTATACCCTTTCTGCTCTGCAGTCCAACTGATCCCAAGGGAGGGAAATAATGGAGAGAAGCTCAATAAGGGGAGCCTCATGCTTCTAATCATTCTCTCCCTTCAAGTTGGTACACCCTTCCTCTCTAGTTCCGCTCCCTTCTTTCCCACTGCTAGAGGGGGGCCATAGGGAAAGATTTATGAACAAAGAAAAGCTCTCTAACCCCTCTATAAACTTTATGGGCCATGTGGACATGTACAAATCAGATATAAACATGATGTCCAGGGCCAGAGTTCTGTGAATAGTGATATCACTGAGGAAAATCTCCAGGAGAATCTGGTTCCCGGGAAAGAACAGACGAGGGTCCCAAAAACAGCGTGTGAAGAATGATGAAAGCTGCTTTGAAGTGAGGCCCAGGGCCTGTGGTGTTTTCAGCAGCTTTTCCCCTGCAGCCTGTGGAATTTTAGCTGCAATAAAAAGATACCAAAAGAAAACAGCTGGTCTGGTTGGACTTGTTCAAGTAGGAGCCATGTGTGGCCACGTAGAGAGCAGCTCGATGGTGGGAAAGCAGGTGTGATGAGAGGACCAAGGGGTGGTGTTCATAATGAGTATATTAGGCCCACCAAGGTTTCCCCATACACATCAAGTGCCTCCTAGGTTACTAAATGCTCTTGTTGGGCCCACACCAGGCCTGTTGGGTAACACGCAAGTATTCATATACCCGTTTTATAGATAAGAAAGCTAGAGTGTTGGCTTTGGCCAAGGGAAAGCGGACACAAATTATACTATCTGCGCAGTGTCTTCCGGTGACAACGATGCAGATCTAAAGACAAGACAAGGGTCCTGAGCCCAATTCTACTTCTGCCCATAAGTTTCCTCATTTGTGTCCACATTCAAGAAGGTTGTGAGTCAGAGTTGGTTGCTGGGGGCCTGACACTTGAAGAAACATTAGGAGCGTTCTCCCTCATTGATTCCAGTACTATTACTGAGGTCCAGAGACTCTTAAGTTAGAATCATACTGCATAAAGTGCCATTAAAGTAGATAGCAGCCGGCTCCCAAGAACCCTACCTCTTGGCATTCACAGCCTTGTGTATTCCCTCCCTCATTGTACCAGGCATGGACTGTATGTCCAAGAGAATATGGCAAAAGGGAAAGCATGTCATTTCTGGGCCTCCATCTTGGGTTCTCTTCTCTCTCTCTCTCTCTCTGTCTCTCTCTCTCTCTCTCTCTCTCTCTCCAGCCAGCTTGCATATTGTGAGAGCAGCCTACTGAAAGGCCCCATGACAAGAAACTGAGTTCTGTCGTCAACAGCCAGTGTGAAGCTGAGACCTTCCAATGGCCTCATGAACAAGCTTGGAAATGGATCTTTCCCCAGTCAAACCTTTAGACAATAGCAGCCCCAGCTGATAGCTTCCTGCAACCCCATGAGAAACTGTGAACCAGAACCACCCAGCGATGAGGCTCCTAAATCCCTGAGCCACTGACACTGAGATCATAAAGGTGTGTTGTTTTAACCTGCCAAGTGTGGGGGTAATGTTTCCAGACCAATAGATAGCTAATATATTGTGTGTGCCACAGCATTTCTGCCCTGAGGCACTAAGGAATCATGGCAGTGGAAGAGGACTGTTCTAATTTCTAATACTTTAGTGCTATTCATCTAAGGAAGACGCTTGACAAAAACCCTACAAAGAGTGCCACCAAAAAAAAAAAATGCGTGTCTTACATAGATTACGATTTTACTGAAGTGACTAAATAGACATTCTGCTAAGAACTGAGGATACACACAGCAAAGAAATAGAAGTACTATAATGGCAGACAACTTAGAGACCTGAGCTGAATCATAAGGATGAATAGGGGAAGGAGGAAACAGGGACGGAAGTGAGCAAATGGAATAAGAAAAGAAATAGCAGAGTATATATGAAGAATAAGAAAGGCTACAATATAACTAAAGCAAAACAGAAAATAACATGAGATGAAGTTGATTTGCCAAGGGAACATTAGCCTGGACTAAAGGAGGTAGCAACAATGGTCACCCAGCTAAATCTGCTGCTGCAAGAAAAGATCAAGTGGGAATTCACATAGTTCATGTACAGCGGTAATGTCCAATGATGTAGTCACTAGACCACACAGAGCTATTCATATTTAATTGATTAAAATAAAATTAAAAAATCAGTTCCTCCATTGCACTGAGCATATTTCAAGTGCTCAGCAGCCACACATAGCTTATGGCTACTGCATTTGTCTGTGCAGATCTAGAAAATTTCTCCATGACAGAACGTTGTATTGGACAGCTTTCATGTACAATATCACTAGATAATATCACAAGCATATATTGAAATGTTGAGACAAGTTGTGTAAAAAGAGCTCTGGGAGCTCTTAATGTCACATTAAGTGATATCCAATACAACTGTGAGTAGGCAAATGCTACATTGGCACAAAGGCTTAGGTAGCACCTCTGCAATTTCCTGCTCTGCTTTCGTTACTAGTATATTGGAGCCTAATTGTAATGTCATTTTTCAGGGGCCTTCCTCGCACTCTTAGGCATCTACTTTTCTTAAGGGTAATAATAACTCTATAATAAAACTCTATAAATGTGCTTAATATCATGGTTTTGTATATCCTGGTAAATTTCATCCCAAAAACCACTCATGGTACTTTTTAACCCACTGAAATTCTGGTGGTGCTTCACAGAGCAGTGGTGTCCTGAGGACACAATGGGAGAAACTTTGGGGGCCAGCAGGGATTTGAGGGGAGTGATATAACTAGCTTCACAATGTGATAGTTTTTGTGACAAAACATCAAGCAGGATGTTTTCAGGCGAGGGTTTTCATTAAAAAGTAAACATCTGCCAGAGTTCAGAGCTTCCTCAGTATCTCATGTAAATATCTGAATCTAGGTCTGGATGACTCAAGTGGCCGTTTCCTGACTAGACTGCCATACTTGTCAGGAAACTTTTGGACAAGTCTATCTCAACATAGATCAGGCAACACAGCGCCAAGTAAATGCTCTGGCATCAATACCCCACTTGCCTCTGGGACATAAAAACTAAATCGTTCTAATCAATTACTAAGGTCCATTTACGATCCATGGTCCAAATAGACATGTTACATACATAATCATATATGGCTTAATATGTCATTTAATAACAGCTCTCTTAGTCCCCCTTGTATATAAAGAATACAAGAGTTCTAATTTGCTTGTGTTATGGATCAGACGAAGGATCCACACTTAGGTACATACATCTGGTATACCACCTGACTTCTCCGTTACATGAAATGGCTCCTTGTAGTTAGAATGGAGAGAAAAGCAAAGGGTAGTTTGCATCATTTACTTTTTTGTTCTGGGATTTGTTTCTGTGTACTTAGTATTTATCTAAAAATAATTAGTTGCAAGTTTGTTGGTTTTGTCCCAACACCCACTTTTTACCTCTGATAACAAAATGTTAGCAGTACACTGCCCACTTATACCCCACATATTTTATCCCAATAATTTCACTGAATGGATAATGCCAGTCCAAGTTATTGTAGATAATTTGGGAATGGTCCATTGCCCTGTTGGAAAACTGGCCAATTCCATTTCCTACTCGGGGCTGTCACAGCAGACTGCAGACCTGGAGGCCACCTTTTTCAGTCTCCCCATGTAACTTCGCATCCTTTGCTGATCCATCCAGCTGCCGGCTGGTTGCAATTCGCCTTAGGCAGTCTGCTGCAATTTTCCATGTCCCAATCTTACCCTTCATTACAAAAAAAGATGGGAAATATAATGGGCTGAAAAAATTCCGATCGCAGATGCCAGACATCAAATTACACAGGTAGTAATCACACAGATTAGGAAACATAATGAATACAATATTCAAGCTGCACGCAGACAATGAATTTCTCAGGATGATACAAGCTTCTTGTTAATAAAATGAAATAACAATTTTCTCCTTATTAAAGTGAAAGCAATCTCTATTTTCTAAAGGGACACATGTCACCCAGGCTTCTGAGCTGAAATGATCTGAAACTCAATACACACAGGACCAAACAGGCATTTTGGCTGACACTGATGTTTCAGCTTGCTTTGCTGTTATTGTTCATTATAGAGTGGTTTGGAAGTTTCGCCTAATGTTTCTGAGCCCTTTTCAGAAACAAATACTTTATGCACAAACATGCTGGACATAGAAAAGCGCCAAGGTGGGGATCAGGACACCTGGGGTTTAGTTGCAACTTCCCCCGTTGGACCTGGTACCCTTGGATCTACAGACTGACGAACGAGGGTGAAGAGTGGGGAGCGAGTTCTGTCCTGGGGGTAAGGAACAAGGGGTGCATTGCCTGTGGAGAATTTCAAACAATCATAAAACTGACTAAAGTCAGCCTGCTTTTTATTATCAGGCTCAACAATGTCAGGGATAAAATGCTCCTCCTCCCCCACCTATCTTTTGTTGGTCTAAGCTCTAAGCAACTGATACAAACAAATAATCAAACAAACAAACAGAAAAGTTTATCTATATCCTTCAAATCAGCACACTTCATTACTTATCTTTAATAAACATTGTCTTCTCCATGGAAGTCAGTTTTAAAAATTCCCAGTACAGAGCTGGGCCTCCATATTTGTGAGCTCAGCTACCTGCTACGTGCATTTGTTCCCAGGATAAATTTGCAATGACTTAGAATCCTTCAAGTTAGCTATGAATTCAGTTTGTGTCTTCAGCCCCATGATACCATAGACTCCAGATTTAGCATAAACAACAATAGCAAGTGACTATACAGACAAAAAACTGAACGCTAGCTACTTCCATTCTGTCATTATATGTGACTACTTGGCATTCTGATTTGTTTAAAATGTACCAGAGTGAAACAGGATGCATTGTGAAGTGTAAAATGTTTGCTTGGTAAGTGCAGATTTTAGTTCATTCCTGAAATATTTAACTGATTTTGAATCATATTTTTCAATGGAAACTTACCCTCTTAAAATTTGTAATTATTTTATAACTAAAGAAAAACTAACAAAATAAAAAATGATTATTAAATATACATGCTTATTACTGAAAAAATTGTTGCATAGAGAAGGGAGGTGTTCAAAGTGAGCCACCAGATGTGTCAAATACGCCAGGTACACCCTAGGGGTGAGATCCCGGCTGCTCAGTCCCTGCTTTAGATTAGAAGCAGCGTTTCCCAAGGAGAGGATTTGCAGGCCATCAGTTCCCTAGCTCCCTGAGTTCTTCCAAGAAATTAGGGGTGCAATAGATATGAGACATGCTTCCCTCCCTGAATGATCTTGGGGATTAAAAATGGGCATTATTGTAAAAATTCTGCCAGCATAAAACTGAGCAAAGCTGTCTTTAACCTAGTTTGTTAACCCACCGATTACTGGATCTTTTTGGTTTGATTTTGGAGTAGGCGATGCGGAAGGACGATGGGAGGCGGAGAGAGTGGTCGATGGATATTCAGGAGAGGGAGACATGCATTTTCCTCCATGGAACTGCAGAATTCACTCTGGCTTAGACCAGTGGTTCTCAAACTTGGCTGCACATTGGAACCCCCCAGGGGGAGCTCTTTGAAACCTCCTTCCCCCGGGCTGAACCCAGTCCAATTAAGTCAGAATTTCAGGGGGCAGACCTAGAAGCAGGCTTTGAAAACTCCCAGGTGATCCTGGTGTGTAGCTAAGCCTGAGGACCTGTAGGCTCAATCATCTTATGGTATTTTTCCGATCTTCAGTAGTACGGCCCTAGGCCTTTTCAGTCCCCGCCATATCCCATTCCCGTGCTCGCACCGGACATAGGAAGCTGAAGGAAGGGGTGATGTGACCTTTGAGCTTCAGTCAGGAGAGGGATCAGGCTCAGCGCCCACCTCCCAGCTCACCTTGGTGACCTGAACTGGCAAGGCTGTCTGGAGTCTGTCAAAAAGAGGATGCCATTAATAATAATAAAAAACAAATGGCTCCTTTAGCTCAAAACCCCCCAGAAGTTGAAAAATGGGATATTTGCGCACTAAGATGGTGCCCAGATGCCTTGAATTGTAAGAAAAGCAGGGAAGAGAAGAACTACAGCTGGTGTCTCCGTTGCTGGGCTGATTTGGCTATTAACCTCCCGGAATTCTGAGCAGCGCTTCGTTTAGCTCGCTTCTCTCAACAGCCCCACATAGGCCCTGCCTCTGGGACACAGCGTGCGAGGCTTTTCATTAGAAAGTTAACTTTTGCCACTGAGTTCAGAGCGCCCTGAATATCTCATTGAAAAGAGAGAAAAACAGCTCCGCTTCAGTGAGGCAAATGTCGCAGTAAGACAAATGCTAACATTTTCTCTCTCTTTTTTCTGTGCCTATGAGTTTTTTATTTTGCAAAATCCATCCACCTTTTTCACCCAACCTCCTCCCCTCTGACGGCTGTCAGTCTGTTCTCTGTATCTCTGCATCTGTCTCTATCTTGTTTGTTAGTTTGTTTTGTTCGTTAGATTCCACATATAAGTGAAATCATATGGTACTTCTCTATCTCTGACCGGCTTATTTCACTTAATGCTAACATTTTCTTGAAAGCCACTGTAATTGCTCAAAGACCAGCCCCACCCTCCCACTCCTCACTCCCACATCTTGCTTTTTCCAAGGATCTGCTCCTACTGTCATTCGGCAAAACTCCCAGGGCCATTTTTAATTTCACAACCTTGTGGGCACAACCGCCACCATCAGGGGGTGACCGGTGAGCTTTCTCAGCAGGCAAAACCAGGCCCCGCCTCTCAAGAACACACTTGCATTAGATCCAACCTCACAGACTGTTCCCAACAGGAGCTCCTGTTCTTTGGCCACCAGACTGAGGCAGTTGAGACCCGACGGGGAGGCCAGCGAGTTGCCCCTGAGGATTCAGGGTTCCTGCCTCGCCCGATTCCATGCTGAGCCTTTCCATGCTGAGCCTCATGTTCTGGAAGAGGTCACGCCAACAGGCAGCATGTAATCAAACAGAGGGGTGCTTCCTCCCTGAGCCTAGCGGCTGAGGGCAGAGGCAAAAGCACTTATTTCCCAAAGTGGCTTCTGCAAAATATTAAGAACACTTACCTGTGAGAGGGTTTCCGTGATATGTAAATTTGAGGAACATTGAGTGAAACAGAATTAAGCAGGATTGTTCTAGGATTTCTCAGAACAACTGAGCAGGGTGAATATTCACTCAGGAGCTAGAGAATAAGCAGCATTGCTAAGTTTATTTGACCATGACATTCTTTTTATTGCAGAATATATGTTGGTAAATAATGGCTTAGAATTGCACAGTGGCACCTGCATATGCTTCGGTTTCCTTATCTGTAGAATGGGATCATTAGGATCATTTTTGTAAACCACGGAGAACAGAATTGGGTAGAAATGTTACCCCTAACCTGAGTTCACATTCCAGCTGCTTATTAGCTGTGCAATATTGAACACGTTACTTAGGTGACCGGAACCTCGGGTTCCTCCTGTATAAAATACGGATACAACTCGTTTCTAACTCAAAGTTTCTAAAGATTACATTGACACGCTGCATTTTAATTGCTCGGCAAACTTTCAGCATATAGCAAGTGCTCAGACCCTGCTAGCAAAGGAAAGCAGAAAAACACCACTGTGTGTAGCGAAGGGCAGCTTATCCTTCCATGAATCTGAAACTTCACAGACTGTCTCACTGACTCTGGGGAAAGGAACAGTTTACATTCTGAAACTGAACCAGGAGCTGGCCCCTATTTTCATATAGCAATTCTAAAATTGACAACTATAGTCCCACAGAGTGGGGTGCAGATTTATGCTGTATTTACTCTGGTAAAATAAAATAAATGTTATTATGAAATCTTAAAGAAAGACCTTATTTCTGAAAAAAAGATTAATTTTGAAATAATCAAAGCTGATCAAATTCAGATTAAAATTGCAAAAGATCTCTGAAGATTGACCATATTCTGTCAGTTTTTTGTTTTGTTTTTAAGATTTGGACATTTTGGTAACCTTAAGAAAATAGGATGGGGAATTTGTTTCAACTTTATTGAGGTATAATTAATTGGTATACAGAAAACTGCACATAATTAATGTAAGCAAATTTGTGCAATTGCACATATGTATACGCTTGTGTTATGATCACCAAAATCCAGGTAACAAACACACAAAGATCAGGACTTTTGAAAGAGCTCGCAAACTTAAGTGGAACAAGCACCCCCATGCGTCTGATTTCATTTCCAATCTCATTCTTCTCACCCCAAAATAAAGGAGTCAGTACGTCTTGATGAATGGGAAAGTGCAGAGGGGCCCATGGACTGTTGTTTTTACCGTTATGTTTTTGGATGCCATTCTCTCTACTTAATCCAACCCAAATCTCAAAACAGTCCTGCCAAAGCTGATTAGAGAGGGCAATTAGAGGATAAGCCATGTAAAAATTCTAATATTTGGCCATTTTAAGCAAAAAACAGCAATTACACATCGCCAGATTGTCTACTAAGTTATAATGTAAGCGATGATCTGGTAACATTTTCCTAAGCTCTTAAAAAAAGCTTTTTTGAAAAAGAAAAGGATCAAGAAGAAAGAAACCTACGTCCTACTGGAATCAAGCAAACCCAGTGTTCGAGACAGGACTCAAGTCCTGTTTCATATTTATTTTTAACAACTTGCCGTCTGGTAACATTTTTCTGTTCTATTTTTAATGGCTATAAAGTTTCTATCATATTCAGTAATTATCTTCAATCTGAAAAGGAGAAAGGAAATTCCATAATAAGAACTACATGAGACGTTGAGTGTACAGGTGCCAGAAAATATTGTTTTGTTTAGTGGAGATGAGATTGTAAAAATATGGCTCTTTATAACGCATGTTCTCAAGTTTATTTATAGACACTATGACACCCACTCTTAAACTCCTCTTTTAATCACTAACAGGAACATTATTTTGAAAGGGAATTAAGGTGGTAAAAATATATTATTATATGGTATGTTCTCCAGAGCAAACTCATTTTTTTTCTTACTATTATCAGCTACAACTACTTAGGGGGGGAAAAAAAGTCAGGAGGCAATGTAAGCCACAACAAACAAAGGCATTTAAATTTCTCAGGGGCAAGCTGCATTCTAGCATGAAGGAAATTGGAAGGGATTTCAAAGAGAATTTATTGTCTGATGACCACCCCTAGTTACTTAGTGAAAGCTGGGAGAGAAAAACACAGCAGCAGTTAAGAGATCCCGATGTAAACTTTAAGTGCAGACAACGAAGAGAAAGCTTGAGATTTCACTAATTTTATACTTTGGGACCATGGATATTTTTGATAACACACAGTTAATTCATTGTTGCATGTTTAAATGTCATATTAAGCAATTATACCAGGTTATTATGATCACTTTGAAAGGACAAAATAATGACCTCACTAATCATAAATTCCATTCAATTCAGCTAAGGATGTCTGCACCATCACTGCTCATAACAAAATCATTAATAATTACTTCTTTCCCCTTATGGAAAATGTGCGTTAACTGGAAGATAGAACAGGAAGTACATTCTGTCTGCTAGAATGTATTCTCCCAAAAGGAAAAAAAAAATTAGAATACAAAATGCTATATTTTACTACTATCAAAATCTTTCATTATCAGATAAGGATCTCCCTAAATAGAGTTAACCATCTATATTTTTTGCTCGAATCCTAATGTCCTAAGTTTATGTTCTGCGTGGGAGGTAGGTTTACAAGGGTTTATTCCAGAACAGACATTGAAATAAATGGTTGTACTGCAGAATATTCATCGTGGAAAAGTTTCACATACTCGCTGATAAATAAAAGGACATTTCCAGCACACCTATTGCTTTTAATGAAGGGGAGTGGGATGGGGGAGAGCGTAGAAGAGAAGAATATCCGCAGGCGTTCCTCCTGGACCCACTTTGGATTTCTTCACTTAGTTGGTAAAGCAGGTGAGGTGGCCACGTCCCCGGGTTTAATTATTTTCCTGATGGAGACAGAAGCACAAAATAGCCCACCGAGCCCACCCCCGACTTCCCCCAGAAGCCCGGCAGCTGTGGAACTGGATTCCGATGAGTCCACTGCAGCACCACAGAGGGCGATGGCCCTGTGACATGTGAATGCACTGGCTTGTCTTCTGCTGCCCCCGACATGGGCAAATAAAGATAACCTTCACCAAGAAGCATAAACCGCTCCCAGGGTGCCACTGGTTGGGGCGGGGGGGGGGGGGGGGGCTGGGGGGGGCTGGCGTCTGGCAAAGAGAGCAAACGCCCCGCTAGCACCCGCTGCCACCCTCGTGAACATGAAGAGAGAGCTTGGGTGGGGAATTCTGGAAACCTGGCTGCTGATAACACTTATCTGACCGCCAAGCACGGCTGGGGGAAGCCCTACACAAAATCTCTTTGTTATCCAGTTCGGAAGAGTGGTTTTCTCAGCTTTGTTTCTCATTAGACATTTAGAAAAGGATTACCCCACGTTTTGCCTACTTGGTTGTTTTTGTTTTCTGGCATAACGTGCAACACATTCCCTAATAAAAGTCACACCACATTAAACAGGCCGTGTTGAGTAAGCTGCCGTTAGTGTGGCTTTACTGGTGTTATTTTAAGCGTCTGTTCCCTGAATTCCCTTGGAATTGATGCTGTTAACTCCCACGAATACGAACAGACCTCCCAGGCCTGCCGTGACACACGCTGTATATATATTAGGGGGGGCAACTTCACTTCTAGACGCTGCGTGGAGGGCTGTATTTTGTCGCTGGACACTTCAGTTCCTGAACACACTTGTTTGAAAGTGTCTCTTAAAATATACGGTTTAGCTGGACAGACTAAAAATTTTGTGTAATCAGAGAGAACGTTTAGAAAACATTGTTTGGGGAGGGAAATAAAGCTTTAATGCTACTTCTAAGAGAATAAATAATGCAATTGCCCTTCTCCAGGCAGCGGGCACGCTGGTTTTAGTATTGCTAATAAAACAAAGGAGAGACGCGGGCCTCAGACGGTGGTGATACAAAAACATCAAATATTTAACCATTTGGCCTGGAAACGTGTGCAGGGACTAAAATCAGGTTCTTTCACTAATACAACCACTACAGAAATATCCACTTCAAAGTCTTTTCAAGGGAAAGATAAGGCTAAAATCAAAGAGAAGAATCTCTTGATGAAGTCTGGGACTGCATATCCGAAGAGAAAGCTTTCATTTTGTCAAGAAAGTTTTCATCTCACTTTAAAATATTAGAATTTATTTTATACTTAGTCTGAGGGAGTTGATATCCTCCCTCTTTAGTTTATGTCACTTGTTTGGCATTGTTTCTTATGTTCCAACATTGTAATTTTCTTCTATATGAAACTCCATTCTAATAAAAGAAAATTCACCCTGAACTGTGATGTTTTTAAGTTGTAACAGTAGCTTCAGTACAGGTCTGAACAATTAGCTGAATATTGTTGAAAATGGGTTTAATTTTTTTTAAGTTCCCAATTTATTCTAATTTTTCCCATTTCATGAAATCCAATCATGAAAAAATCATAGATTCTGATAAAATCATAGATTAGAAAATATGTGCCTGTTAAGGTTTCCTGAACTTTCCATTTCACCCAAACCCACCTAAAACCACTAGAAAAGGGTGTAGAATTACTGGTGAAGTAGCGCCACCCTCTGGAAATTTTCAGAATGGCAGCCATAGTGCCTTTTCCTGACAAAGGTGAGCTCTGTCCCACTGCACACTCATCTTTGGACACGAACTTGTTCGGTTTACCTAAGTGTCCCGAGAATACTCGGCGTGACACTTAACCCCATCCCTGCACTATCCTCGACAGAGAAGAGAAAGATTCATCTCACATTGGAGACGATGCTTTTCTGCACGTCTGAAGTGAATGACCCGGCGTGAAGCACAGAGGGTACGGTGAAGGGAAGCTGGGCTCCCGCATTTTAGACTTTCAGTTCAGACACCTACATGCTTAGTGCATGTGCGTGGGTCTGGGACATTAAAATTCCTCACCTGTACAATGAGGGTGATCGTAGTATCTACTTTCCAGGAAAGCTGGAGGTGTCACATGAGATAATGCCTGCCAAGTGCTTAGCGCAGTGCCTGGCACATCCCTGCAACCAGTAATGGGAGGTGTTTTTATTTCACTTCCTTCTAAGCATCTGAATTAACATCCATCGTGTTGTCAAGGACCGTAAAACGTGGTGAGGTCCAGCTCCTGTCCCAGAAAGAATGCTTCCACACTTTCCTTTAAATTCATGAGAAAAAGGATTACCATCCTCTTAGTGAAGTAATCCTCCCTTACAGTCCAGCCTCAGCCTCCCCAACCTCAGTGACCTGCATCCCCAAGTCTACTTCCGGCTCCCCAGGTGGGCCGCTGGCTGCTGGCGTCTTATAGTTCCTCATCTCACCCCTCTGTGCGCACATTCCACCTCTTCGCTTATTTAGCACCCCCCTTCCTGGAGGCTTAGGTTCCACCTTTCTTGTGACTTCATCTCCTCTCTTCCCCACCACCTGTCCCACACCTGGAAAGTGTTAGGGTTGGGCTAGTCCTTCCCCCCTGTTTGTAACTTGACTTCATAAGCTGTAAAGCCCCTGACAGGCAGGCACAAGGCGCTAAACATCATTGTACCCAGGAAAGCAGCTGGATATTTGTTTTTATGAGGTTAATCTCCACGATGAAAATACATCTCTGTACCCACAACTTCACAGTCAACATGATCCGCCAACAATCTGAGCCAAATTGGTCATGGAAATAAAACCCCAATCCCTGACCTACATTAAGAGAACAACCGTTCACAACTTAGCACACAGGGGGGCTTAGCTCCTGGGCCACACTGGAAGGAGGACAAGGGGCGATCGGAGTTGTTTTATTGTGGCGATAATACGATGGTAGTTACATCTCATGCCCATTAGAACCTCTTTCCCACGAGCAGCCTCGATGTAAGGACCAGTTTGCGCATCCTTACCATCACAGCATCTCTGTGGTGGTAGAGGAGACCAGCTCAGGGCAGCCTGGGCTGTGGATGGGATGGCCCTAAGTTGGAATCCTGCCACTACTTAATAGCTGTGTGACCCAGGTAAGTTGTTCGACCTCAGTTCCCTCCACTGTAAGATGTTCACAATGATCCCGCACAGGGTTGTGTGAGAAGTAGCGATGTGTGAGATGTCTGATCACACGCACTCAGGGCCAAACACGTGTGCTCCTCCTATAGTGTTTTTGGCCATCATTTCAAAATTCCCGAGCGTTTTTCTATTTTTCAATCTGAAGGTTTAAACTCAACTTCAACCTAGAATCACCAGCAGAGGTCACTCAAGGACAGACTGAATTCTTACTGACCCCAGGCCTGACTCCTAAATTGAGGATTGCAGCACTATAGCTAAAATAGCAGAACATCTTATGGTAGTGCTTCGTTTTAATGTTATTCTATATTGCCCATTAAGAGCTACACTGCGACAATTTGATTAACGTTCTACTTACAGAATTTTCTTTCCCTAAATTCTGTGTGGAGAGACCCAGCTCACATCCTCCAGGTAGAGAAGTGGAAGTACAGTGTGTGGAAGAGGAACAGGATAACGGCACCCAGTTTTCAGTGACATAGACAGAGAGTCTAAAATGATAACCCAAGCAGCAGGGAGAGGCTGGGACCTGGGCCTGCGCCCGCATAAGCAGGGCCGGGGAGGCTGATGGGAGAGAAGTTTCAGAGAGACTCAGGGGTCAGATGAAATGCTCTGGGGGGTCTGGTGATATTAGGAAAGGAAAAATAGGAGCCCCAGCCCCTGGTTGTGGTATGTGCAATAAATATGTGTGACTAAACCAAGGCCACTTAAAATGGCCATTAAAGAAACACAGACATGTTACAAACACCACACTTTTCTATTTAGATTTCCTAGCGACCAATAAGAGCTGTATCTTATGCGATGCTTCACAGTTTAAAAATGCTTTCAGATCCCCGGTTATCTCGCCTTCAAAATAATCCCAGGAGTGCACGAGCCCACAAACCTTTCTCGGGGACAGCTGCCACATTTCATGTTGCTCTGAGTCTGCCCCGAATCATTGGACATACGCAGCACTCTGTTAATATTGGTTGAATGCATGACAAGTGGATAAAACCATACCATCAATTACTTATTCACACACAATTTTATCATTTGTGTCATAAATGTATTATACAAATCTATCCGTTCATTTTGGCCAACATTCTAAGTTGCAATGATAGCTGAGTGGGCTATAGTTTTAGTCAAAATTGGTGAAATCTGGCATGGGGTCTTGGTGTTGCCTACCTTCCTCTGTGAAATCTGAAACTAACTATCTTGCAATGGCTTTGATGGTTAGAAGGCTGAAGATTCTACCTCAGATATCAGAGTTCCTACAGAATTTACCCCCCCTGGCCACCTCTCCTGGAAGAGTCGGGTGGTGTGAGCAGATGTCCTATCCACAGCAGCACTCAACAGAGTAAAGGGAGCCAACCAGCCCACGTGGCAACCGGGTACACACAACACTAAACTGAATGACTCTGGGAAATGAAGCAAGTGGAAATCACTAGGGTTAAAGCAAAGTTTTAAAGCAGAATCTAAAAATCACGTTTCAAAGGTGCAAAGGCATTCCTGGTCAAGAGTACAGGAATGGACAGGGAGTTGGGAATGATCAAACTGCTGGCAGAGGAGGCAGCAAAGTGTCTTGAGGAATAAAGATGGAGACTGCTGGTTAGATGGATGGCAATTTAAATATAATGATTGCTTAGGTTTAAGACAGAAAACCATAGAGTTAAGACTCGCGGATATCAAGATTGTATTCATCTTTGTATAGTCAGTGTTTAATTCATTCGTTTGAATTGAATTGGACACTTGAATAATTCTAATTGCTAGAAATGTCTTCCTTTATTATTTTTTAAAATTTGGCTTCTTTCAGCTTTTACTCATCAATGATTACTTGAGAACAATGCTAATCTTTCTTCTAAGAAGCAGTCCTTCAAATGCTTATATACCTACATACCAGTCCTTGCCTACTCTCACCTCTCACAGAACAAACACCCTCATTTCTTTGGTGTCTGCACACTGTGCTGCCATGGTGGGCCAGTGGTCCCTTTAAACAGGTGTCCCACAAGGATGTCCAAAAGTATGGGCCTTCATGAAGCCAAGCCTCACCTCGTGAGCATTTTTAAGTGAGTCCCTTTCAGCAGGAGAACTGACCTGTCTCCATGGTCTCCCAGTGATGAGAACTGAATTTGCAGCCCATTTCCTTTATGGGAAGCCAAATGCACCAACCACAGAACCCATTTCATCACATTCTCATTAGGAAGCGTTTGCTGCCACCACTTTTCAGGGGTGAGTGGGGATCGAACAGAGCAGAAATTGGAGAAAAACTGAAACATAAATGTGGAAAACAATTTACCTGGCTGCCACTGCTAGCCAATGGCCAAGGAATGAATAACACACAGTCCTCCCACCTTCTTGCCCAGGGGGACTTACGTTTCTCCTTAAACAAAACCACGCTGCCTGTGGAGAGAGTCTGACAACTGGAGATGGGAGGGACAGAGCCCGCACATTTCCTGAACCCCTACGAGGCCTAGGCCTTCCTCCGTGCGGGCTCTCTCCATTCACCTAGCAACAATCGAGGGCCTGCCACCCAGCTGGTCAGAGAGAGAGCAACCCTGCCAGGGGAATCTGGCCACCAGGTGTGGGTTCCATTTGCCAGTTCCCTTTCAGCAGCAGCCAGGATGTGAGCCATGCCCTTGATGGGCATAAATGGATCCGGTACATGCTATCTTTCATTAGGGAAGAAGGAGGCAGCCTGTGCCTTGGAAAGCAGGTGGAGGGGGTGGGGGCAATGCCCGATGGGTGAGGGTAAGAACTGTGAGCAAGGAGAGAGGGCCTGAAGCCAGGCCAGACAGAGACCAGAACCCAGCAGGGTTAGTCCAGTGCCAATGGTTTGATTGCCGCCTACTCTTGTATATTTTATATCAAACTTAGGGGGTTGGGAAATGCTTGGGTTAAGAATCCCAGCAACCCACACACCATCATCTTCTCTTTGTCTATCTCTGTCTCTCTCACACATATAACACACACACACTGTACACACAATGTATACAATGAAACTTTCCTTCTAGGAGGAAAATTCTTTTTTCAATCTCCTGGCAGCCTCCCTCCCTAGAGGAACAGCACCAACCAGAAGGGCAGATACCAGGTGCCACCCTGGGGCCTGGGTAACCGGCCTCTGTGCCCACAACTCCTGGCCACCGAGTGACTGGCCTACCCTTGGGCCCATAGCCGCCCTCCTGGACAATGAAGTGCAGGCTGCTAAGTGGTGATTCCTCACAGAGGGGCTGAGAAAATGGAGCTGGGCTCGCAGCTGTAACTTACCCTGAGGCCAATACCCCTCACCACCCTTCCCCACCCCAGCCACCTCCCCAGTCACTCTCTGCTCTCCCTCAGGACAGTTTAGCCCCAAAGGTGTCTCTGCCAAGAGCTAGAGAGGTGTCTTGGCAGAACTTCCAAGGTACAAGCAAATTCCTAACAGGGTTTGGCAAACGGCACCCCATAAGGCACCCATGGGGACGCCAGCCAGATTTCTGGTACAATGTTGCTTTTCCTTCGGTGTCCCTGGGCCTTGAGGAGGCCACACAGAATGTCAGGACTTCTTCTGGGCAAACTAACACGCCAGTGTTTACAGAGGAGCTGCAAGCTGCAACCACAGTATGTCTAGCAGGTCCCCTAAATCCACCGGAACGGTCTGTCTGGAGAGGGACAGTCATGCTTGTAGGAAAAGAGCCCCTTTCTTTCTGTTCCAAATCTGGGGAAGCTGTTAGGACTGGTGGTTGATCCACAAGGAAGAAGTGAGTGCCTGCCACCCAGTCACCGGGCATCAAGTCACACATGGAGTGGCTTCTCCTGACTGAGGCCATGGGAAGGGGGCAGGCTTTCCAGCGGCTCCTGCCCAGCATGGGTGGGGCGGGGGTGGCTGTCAGCCATCTGTGAGGCGGTGGGTGTGCCTCAGCTGGGCTTCTCCAAGGGGCAGCCCCACAGTGGGCCTCAGAGACCGGAGCAGAAGGCCCACCTGGGTACCCTGGCCCCGGGCCTGTCCTCAGCCGTCAGAGCTCTCTGCATGCAGCAGATCTGCTGCACAGATGTGAAAGCAAGAACTGGTGGCCCCACACTCCCCAGACGGTGGGAAGCCTGGGGCTCTGGGGCTTCTTGGAAAGGCCATCCGGTCCCCTGGGGCCCAGGGAGGGCAGCCCCCGGTGGAGGGCAGCCCCGGATGGAACACAGACACCAACAAAGAAAAAAGCTGTGGTTCAGCCAACGGGGAAGAGCTTCCAAAACGGGCTCCAAGTCTGTTTACAAAAATGGAGAAGGAAACAAAAAAATCTATTAGGCTGCAATCTCTTTTGGGGGAGCGTGTTTTTTTTCTACGGGGAATTTACATGCCAAGGAGACAAATCCCTGAGGCCCAGTTTCAGCTTATTAGCACTCAATTGGCCACAGCAAATGAGCACTGCGACTGTCAGCGACCTGGGGTTTTATAAGTGCGCAGGGACTGTTCGCAGAGATTTCACTGGCGCCCCACGGACCCGCTGAGGGGAGCACCGCAACCCACGATTCCATTTCCAGAGCCCACAACAGCCATGGAGCCACCCCGACACCTCCACGCAGGGATCTCCGGGGTCTGAACCTTCCTTGAGATCTTTGCACTACAGCTTGGCTTTCTTGAAAGGGCAAGAGCTGGATGTAAGAGGCACAGTGAAACCATGTACTTGGGGAAGGAGCCCTCATCTCTCGCTGTTTCACATGGATTTGAAGAGCCCTGTCCTGGCAGAAAAGTGGTGACTGTGGCCTATGCAAATCACTGATCAGGGGAACTGTAGGGGGACCAGTTCCCGGCCCTGCAGGAGACAGGCAGGGGTGGTGGAGTGAGCAGGAAAACATCCTCTTGCCAACAAGTATCCAGCGCTGGTGGGGAATTAGATGCAAATCTGCCTTCTTTTATTATTACTATCTTTTTCTCTCACCAGGTCTCATGCTACAAGCTAGGGACAGACAGGGGAAAAAAGAATTATTTGTATGCATGACGACAATAATTAAGAATCTGGTCAGTTCTGTGAAGGAAATAAGCAGGAGGCTGCAAAGGAGAGCAAAGCAGGGCCTTACGCTGGGGAGGGTGGTGAGGACAGCCTCAGGGGGCGCGTTTCCGGGAGGGTCTCAGAAGACAGAACTGAGGTCGCTGAGAGAAGCAGGAGGGGTCGGGCCAGGCAGGGGGACAGGGAGCACCCAATTTGTGAGGCTGGAGAGAACTCCTGGTACTTCTGGGAGTGAAAAGGCCAGTGAGTGAGGAAGAGAGGCGGGTATTAAGTTGTAGGGATAGGCAGGGCCTCAAACACACTGATACCTGTTATGGGATATGGGTTTTATTTTTAAAATCTTTCTTCACCTCTGTAAAATAACAATATCATGGTGCTTCTCCAAGCACTCTGACCAGGCATGGCTTCCTGTGCCAGCTCATCTTCCTGCGCGCGCACACACACACACACACACACATGCGTGCACACACATACCAATGTGGATTTGTTGTGGCTGGATTCTTGGCCATTTGCTCTCTCTCTCTTTCTCCTCTCTCCTCTGAGCCACTCTAGTGGCATCTTCCAGCATAACGTGACTCTATGTTAGTGACTTTCAATTTTGTCTCCTCTCCAAACTCCAGTATTTAATTAATTGGTTAATGAATTAATTCAATTACCATTTAAGAATTTCTGCTATAAGCCAAGTATTCTGTTAACTTCTGGAAATATAAAAAAATTAAATAATCCCTTGTCTTGCCCTCTCAGACCTCCACTGGGGCATCTGCAGGAATAGAAAGTGGAGAGGAGTATGTCATCCCTCACAGGGGTTTAGTGAGATGCCATTTGAGCTGGGTCCCCAAGAAAGAAGATTCCCATTGAGAAGAAGGGGCTGTGGGTGAAACTCCAGAACAAAGAAATAGCACACACAAGGCACAGAAGAGGAACTTGTCTTTAAGGGACCAGGACTAGCTCTTTGCATCCTCCCCACCAGTCCCAAACCTGTTGGGCGGGTGGGTCAAGGTCTCGGAGGAACCATGACATGCCATTCCCATTATGGTGAGCCCTCTATCTGTGAAGAAAAGTTCAGACTGGAAAGCAGTGTCCACTCATGAACAGAACATGGGCTTGAACCTAGGGGAGTACCAAGGAGATCATGGTAATGATCTCATGCTAGTTTATCAGGATCGATAAAACACAGATGAGCAAAACTGAGAACTTAGAGCCATGGATTGGATGGACATCCAGCTCCTGGTAGTTATTATCACTTTCCTAGAATCCCCTGGCCCAGGCAGGTGATCCTCAATATGAAAGGGAGTGAAACATGGGGCGAATCCACTCGTGGGAGTGCTCAATAGGTGATTACACACTTGAAAAAATAGCTCCTTTCGGGAAATATTAACAAAACAGGGATTGTAGAGCTTGGGGAAGATGGGAGAGCCATGAAAAAGATGGTGGGTCATCTTCATATTTTATCTTTAATGGGGACAGAAGGAACGTGGTTTATTTGTAACCAAAAAGGTTTTGATGGACATAAGAGAGTTCTCCAGACAAGGAGGTATTTTAAAAATACAGCCAATGTGCCAGCTGGTGTGGCTCAGTGGAGGTCACAGTTCGATTCCTGGTCAGGGCACATGCCCAGATTGCTGCAGGCTTGATCCCTAGTAGGGACGTGCAGGAAGCAGCCAATCAATGATTCTCTCTCATCATTGATGTTTCTATCCCTCTCTTTCTCTCCCTTCTTCTCTCTGAAATCAATAAAAACATATTTTTTATAAATACAGCCAATGCTTGTATCTCTGACAATTTACGAGTGGATTTGCCTAAAGCATGGTGAAACAGACCAAGGGCCCCCTCTCAAGGTAGAGATTTTATTCCTGGGCTGAAGAGGTCAAATTGTCCATGTACAATCCAGAGTTGGCTATTTCAGCCCATGTAGACATTTCAGATTCTTTTTCCAGTATTTTTTCATCTAAATTCTTTTTACTCTACACCTGCTCACACTCTCTTCCTTAATTCTCAATTAGTTAAAGAGAAGGTGGGACTGCCAAATGGATCCTGCTTCCTCCTATCTGCACACTCTATGGCAGACCGAGTCAGCTGAATAGTGCATATTTTCATTTGCTGTCTTGCTGGGATTATCAAAAGCTTTGCCTCCCTTAGTTCCTAAGAAAAGCTCTGTTTATTTTGTGCCTTAATTGTGAGCCCTTATTACCACAAGAGACCGAATTCTTGAGCAAACCACATTCTATAAACTTGTTCAACAAATAAAATTCAAACATTACCATGCCTTTTGGATAGAGGTTTAAGGAGGTCCGGAAACTGACAAAGAAGACAGACAGCAAGAAATGAAGTATTTGCCTAGGAAGTCTCTAAGAGTCTGTTGCGAGTTGGAAGAACAAATCTCTCCCTAGAACATGAACGTTGCAGTTTAAATTTGAGGCCCTGTCAGAAGCAGTGAAAACAGTAAGTATCTGGGCCACAGATGATGAGGAGTTCTTCATGCACCTTTCACTTCATATCACCACACCCCTGACCTTCCATTCTCTCCCACCTCTCACATTTCCCCCGAGGGTGCCCTCCAACAGCTTGTGTGTTGGCAGAGGGTGGGCTGCTTGCCTCCGTCAACCAGAAGGCAGCCCTGACCATGACCATACCACATACTCAGTGACTCTGAACTGGGCTCTTGCCTGAGCCAAGGTTGTCAGAGCGCCAAGCACTGCAGGAAACACCAGATTCCAAGCACCATCCTGTAGGACCCACTAAATAGACCTGCCACCTCGACTATCCATCAAGCTGCAAAGCTGTCCGATGCTCTGTGCTCTGCGCGGGGAAGCCATGCTGCCTCAGAAGCCTCCTTGTCACCAGCCTGCGTAGAGCTACTAATTTGTATCTAACTTATTTTTCAAAACTCCTCCAAGCTCTCCAACTTTGATGTCAAACTATGTTAACAACGGCTGGCTTGGAAAGTCCCTGTAGGGTTTGTAAGGAATTAATGTTAGCTTCCTCTCAACAGAAAGCTGGGGCTTTGCAAAACACACCATATGCTTGTCACTTCGCCAATGAATCAAGATGTTGTTGCAGCCTTCTGAGTCTAAATAATTAATGGTAATGTCTAAAGATTACCCCAAGGTTCAGGGAGTAAGGATAGGGCCTTTGCAGTGTCCAAAGTTACCCAACCTCAGCTCAGTCCAATATTTCATGTGATAAATGGTCAGACTTCATGACCTCCCCCTACACACATCCCACTCATCACCATTGTTCATTCCCTTTTTCTTTACCCTTCCTCTTCTTCTGTAATTAGACTATTGAGGTGCTTCAAGTACATGCTGCTGGCTCTCCCCAACCCTTAAGTGATATACTTCTACCCAGGTTTCTCCAGCTTTCCTTGGTGGATAAGAGTGTGTATCAGTTTAGCTATTAATATTAGCACTGTTCTTGTCAAGAAATTAATTTCCTCTTGCTAGATTCCCACCACCAATTAATCCAAACCAACAAACAAGTTAAATGAATCAATAGCCCCACTGATGTTGCCAATTGTAGGGATTATAGGTTTTGCTAAAATTTCTTGAAAAAGTAGATATTGAGTCCTTGATCTAAATAAAAGGATGCCTCCACAATCCTTTTAGATATTTCCTCTTAACATTTAAGTGCAAGATTTCATCATGCTACTGAGAACAATGTGAAATTATAACTTATGAATTGTTTATTTCTGGAATGCTCCATATAATATTTTCAGACCACTATTGACCATGGGTAACTAAAACTGCAGAAAGAAAATCTGAGGATAAGGGGAGATAACTGTATATTATTATTATTATTGTATTAGTAAAAATGGAGAAAGTGGCTTGTAGAAGCATAAAAATTGAGAAGTGATTTATCATTTTTCTTTTTTTCTTTTTCTTTTTATTTTTTTTAATATATTTTATTGATTTCTTACAGAGAGGAAGGGAGAGAGACAGAGAGCCAGAAACATCGATGAGAGAGAAACATCGATCAGCTGCCTCCTGCACATCCCCCACTGGGGATATGCCTGCAACCCAGGCACATGCCCTTGACCGGAATCGAAACTGGGACCCTCCAGTCTGCAAGCCGATGCTCCATCCACTGAGCCAAACCGGTTTTGGCCATTTTTCTTTTTTTAAAGGATGGGTGTGATCCACTTAAATTTCTGCAAGTAGTTATTCCATATTTCATTTTCATTTTGAAACTATTTTCTTGATAAAAAAAAATTTCTACTTTTAATAACTAACTAGAAAAAATATTAATTTTAAAATATTAGAAAAACATCAAAAATACTATGAGTTATACTCACTATATTTTATGAAGTTAAGTGACTGGGGAAAGTATACAATTTCACTGAATCAGTCTATCACCTTATATGGCATCACCCAATAGGCACTTTGTATAGTTGAGATAAGGATTAAAAAGATATTTTTTCACCTCAAAGGGTCTATACTCCAATTAGAGAAACAAATATATATATATATATATATATATATATATATATATATATATATATAGAGAGAGAGAGAGAGAGAGAGAGAGAGAGAGAGAGAGAGAGTCCTTATGATACAAAGCAGAAAGTAATTGCTTTAACTAAAGCACCAAGACCCAACAGAGAATGAGGTTTTGGCGGTGCTATGGGAGGGT
This sequence comes from Myotis nattereri, assembly GCF_964212035.1. Taxonomy (NCBI): domain Eukaryota; kingdom Metazoa; phylum Chordata; class Mammalia; order Chiroptera; family Vespertilionidae; genus Myotis; species Myotis nattereri. The sequence continues at coordinate 60,890,240 of NC_138086.1, read as the reverse complement.
GGCAGCAGTGGTGATGAAGCAAAATTGATCTTGGAGGGTTAAGATCTTGACAAGAAGAGAATTGAGCCCTCTGTTGAAGCCAAAAAAAATATTTCGATGCTCGGACAGAAAGCAAGATTATTTCTCCTGGGAATCCTACTTATAATTCTGCTTGATCACTTTTATGTCACTAAATTACCTAAACACTGGTGTCATAATATTGTTGAAGCTCCCGCTAGGACCATAAAACAGTCCTCAGAAGACATGGGAATGACTCTTTTGAGCACAAGCTCATTCCCATGCGAGGAGAGCTTCATATTATTCTTAAAAAAATGCCAACTCATTCGCCAAGAGCAGGTCCCATGCTGCTGGGGTTAATGAGAAGGGAACATGCTCATGGGATTCCATCATAAGTGTACTTTTTGGATCCTGGGAACCCAGTCTGTAGACTGGTTTTCTCTGAGATGGAACCATATGTTAAAGATGCAGACAATTGAGCTTCAATTCACACCCCACTGAATCAGACCTTCCACAGTTCGAGGCAGGAATCTGTATGTGTGTGTATATATTTGCATGTTTTTAAAAATATCCCCAGATTATTTTTTGTGCAAAAGGTAGCAAACCTTTACTCTAGAAAGGAGTTGTTCTGAAAAGGTAGAGAGGCAGCTGTTTCATATTATCTGATCTGACTTCTGAGGTAATTCTCCCCAGTTTGCCTTGGAAAGGTAACTGTAGAGGATGCTTGGCTGCTCTCAGGGAGTGGGTTTGCCAAAGAATCCAGGAGTCTGGACAGGCTCTAAGACCTTTGGGGACCAACGAAGGAGCCTCTTGACGCATGGCTCAATTTGTATTTCACTTTGGTTTTCCCCCCTTTTTTCCATGTCAGTGATTTAAGAGCTGGAAGAAAAAAATGTGTGGCCAGTGACTCCAGACAGGGAAATGCATTTGTTTTTCAAATGGTAATAAAGCAAACAAGTCCAAATCTATGGTCTTATTTTCCTTTTCACCCCTAGGAGCGTCCGTGTCGGATAGGGACATTTCTAGCTGTCCTCCTGGCAACCTCCCTTCACCGTCATCCTGGTAATCATCTTGGCCACTTCCACGTGTATCCTCTTTTTCTTGGATTGTATGCCTTCCTCTTTGTTTCCCCCCTCAATATGGTGGAACACATCATCCAGTGGTTTCCTCTGAAAAGGTGCATGTAAAGAAACTGTTTGAGCTCTTCTAAGATGAACTGGATAACTTGTCCAAGATGGATACCCTACAGGCTGACCTCCCAGGAAGTGCCGACTTCCTTCAAAGCTCAGTTTAAACAGGGTATGCCTCGTGCTTCAGGCGATCAATTCTGATCATCAGTAACATTGGACCCCAGTTCTCCAGTCACTCCAGGGCAAGGGCTGGTGCTTTACTAACTATGAATGCTGATGCTATAAGGTCCACCACCACTTGCTTCTTCAGACAGTTGCAACCGCAAGGCTTGAATCCTAGCCCACTGATCACTCCAGGGAGGGTCTGATGCTATCTTTAATTAAAAATAGCGTCTTGGCAGAAAAGGTCTGAAGATAAGTTCTGCCAAGTACTATTACCACTGTACCCCAGTCTCTGATTACACAGAGGATATACTGATGCTTCCCTAAGTATGCAGTTTAAAAGCCCAACCCCCACCCCCAAGTCTAAGTATCTGAGTACCTTCTCCAGAGTCTGACATTTAGCTCTGTCAGATTGTGCTCGTCCCCTGGGTGTGGTGGGCAGTGGGAAAAATTCATGCTGTTTCTATGAACGTCCCTGGTGAGCATTGCTCCAGCATTCCTGGTGTGTATGCTATCTAGAGTTTGCCATTGTTTTCATAGTATCTTGAATGTGTGAAAAAGTATCTCTCCTCCTGCCCCCACCCCAACTGTACTAGCTCCGCTACTCACACCACTCCTACTTCTATCTAACTGATAGCTTGGCTGGGTATAAAGTTCTGGGTTGCAATAACTTTCCCTTTATAATAAATTATTTACTCAATTCTACTGTTCAAGTGTTCTGACTTCCAGTCATTAGTATATGGCCTATTTATTTGGTCTTCATTTCCTTATTTATTTATTCTTTCTTTCTTTCCTTCCTTTCTTCTTTCCTTCCTTCCTCTTTAGAAATTTAGAATCTCCTCTTTGATCCAATATTATAAAATTGCATACTTCTATACCATGACATGAGCATTTTTTAAATCTATTAAAAAACATATTAAAGGGCATAGTTGTTAGCCCCTTTCTACCTGGAAACTCATGTACTTTGGGTCCAGAAAATTTTCCTTGAATTATTTCTCTGATAACATCCTCTATGCTATCCAGGTCTCCCATTTATTCAAATGTTGGATATCCTGGACTAATCTTCACTTCCCCCCCCCCCACCCCCATTTTCCATTTCTTTGTTCTCTCTTTCAACTTTCTCAAGATTTTCTCAATTTGTCTTCAAATTATTCTTGTGAATTTTTCATATCTGCCCTCATAATTTTAATTTCCAAGAGCTCCATTTTGTCTTCTGAATGTTCCTTTTATATAGTTCCCAGCCCATCATGTCATTAAATATCTTCTTAATTCTCTAAGTATATTAATGAGTTGGTGTGTGTGTGTGTGTGTGTGTGTGTGTGTGTGTTACTGCTTTATCTTTTTCTTCTCCCTGTATCATTGTCTTTATTCTCTTTTTTTAATTGTTATTTCCACCTTTCATATTAGAAATTATCCTCAAATGTCTGTTGATCCTTATCGGAATAATTACATTTAAGGGTGGAGCTGTAAAGACCTAATTGGAAGCTTTACTTGGAGAGTTTAACTCTTTACATGGAGAGCCAATCAATAAGTGATTTATCATGTAAAAAGATTGTGATTTTAAAAAAGAAAGAAAAAAACAATCTCCCCAAAAAATGTGCATGTAAAAATAATTCTACGTTTCATTTTAGGGACTCACAAATTAATGACTCTTTAGTTAATGAAGTATAATGCTCACCGCTGTTTGTACACCTTAAAACTACTTAATAAACAAATACTTCTCTAGACTTTGCTTGAACACCTTGAATCTAGGAAGCCCATTACCAGTCAGTCAGTCTATATTCATCTTGGAAAAATTCTATTATCAATATCTTTTCTTGATCCAAAACATGTCTCTCTGTAATTTCTGTTTGCCTTATTTAAACTTATTAGAGATATTAAAATCCAATCAAATAATTTTTTTTAACTTGGAGCTTTTTAACATAATTGATATTGATTCTACATCGGTAATTCAACCTTTCTGGTATAAAGATAATTCATCCTTTATTGGTATAAAACCAATACCTCTGTTTTTATGAAAATATCTGTTTTTAAAATGTATGCTTCACCCACCCTTTCAAAGGCAAACCTGGGTTACTGGATACTTAGATTTGTGTTCTGTTTAAGATGTAGAGATGCCAATTGAAGAAGTTAGAGAGTATAGATTTATATTGGGAAGAGTTAACTCCTGAGAGTGGATGGCAGGTCAAGACTAGACCTGGTTAAGCTGGGGCCAGAGAAGAGCCTGCATCATGTTGGGATTTTTTAGAGAGAGAGAGAGAGAGAGAGAGAGAGAGAGAGAGAGAGAGAGAGAGAGAGATCCTGACTGGTCAGACCCTTATCATCAATTCTCCAGTGATACCAAGAAGCTCTTTAGCTTTTGTCATTTTATAACAGCTTAATACATGGCTTTACTCCCTATCTACCCAACACTAACATGGTCAAAGAGATCAAGCCTGTTCTTTTACAGCAACTCCACACAAATCCTGGGGTACTGTCCTCCAACAGGGTGGCCAAGGAGCTTGATAAATCTTTCCCGAACAACAAAAGCCATTTGTTTCTCCTTCATGCAGCCCAAGAGGAGCTAACAGCAGACATCCCCCAATACACCGGGGTGTGTTGCTTTGGCAGAGGTAGAAAATCCCCAACTTTCCAAAAACCATTCTTTAAACCACCATCTTGTTCTCCTAAATGCCAGTTCCTTCGCAGCTTATCCTCAGAGTGGATTCAAGACTCCTTTAAGCTTTCCATCTCACACTTTCCCCCTGAGCTTCCATATCACAAAGGTGGATGAACTTGCGGTCTGTAACCTGGCTCCACCCCAGCACCTGGCTCTCTTGCCTGTGAGTGAGGACCAGCCAAGAATGAACTCAGCTGGAGACAATGTGCAGAGAGGGTGGGAGCCAGGAAGCCAGGGACGGAACAAACCCTCCCTCCGGAGGTGATGGGCTCCACAGCTGTCCCAGGCCTCAGAACCCCGCAGTGACAGTCAGGAGGCTGGCTCCGCTGGCTCCTCCTCTACTCTCCTGGCAAGGGGTCTTTTTGTTGTTACTCCCCCTCCTTCTCTCCTGATTCCGGGCCCAGTGTTTGCTTGTCTCGCAGCCAAAGATAAACTCCAGGCATCGAGAAAGCTGCTCTTCAGATATCCAAACAGAGCACTAAGGGAGAGGAACAGTGTGTCTCGGGAACTGCTTTTCCATTTGCTTTTTCCTTCTGAGCTCATTTTGACGAGGGGACACAGTCACATGGACTTACAGAATCTCAGGGTTGAAAACTATCATCAAATGCACTGGGACGAAACCTATTTAATCCTTGAACCCCAGACCCACACCATTCCAGATCTTTCTTCTCTCTACTGACACTAAATTTACTGTCTCCTGAAGAAGTGCCCATATTTGCAGACAGTACAATGAGCATTCTCTCCTTCCACCGCATTCACCAAAGGCAAGGCATATGAGGAAAACCGTCAAACCCGTGGATGAGTATACTGTGGACAGAAACCCTGTCTCCATTCCTGGCGTTTGTGTTCAAATCAAGAATCCTACAGTTTGGGCGGCCTTTCTTTGATTTTCTGGCATATTAAAAAAAAATTAGAAAAACACTGGAATTTGCCTCTTTAGAGGACTCGACTGAAAACGAAGAGCTAAAGGATACTGTTGTGTTTTAGAGTTGTGTTCATTGTGGGCGCGTCCAACAGACAGCAGGAGACAAGAGGGTTAATCATTGCCTTCAGGGGAGGTTGGTTGATCTAGCAAACACCACAGTCCATGCCAGCTCAGTAAGGAGCTTGTGTGTGCAGTGGCTTATTAAATGCAAAACATGTACACTCTTTCGTGAATAATAACTAAAAGCAAACAACCCCTGAAGCTGACTAGGAAAGGAGGCAGCAGGGACAGTGAGCATGGGACACGGGCTAAGGAGAAAGCATGGTGCATTGCCAGAGGTGGCTGTTGGCTGTGCAAACCTGGGGCTGCACAAAAGGTGATCTCCCTACAAGCTGAGCAAAGGGGGCTCAGTGGGGGCATCCTGGGGGTGGACCTGGAAGTCAAACCACACTTGCAAGATAAAGAAAAGCATGGATTGTTATTGTCTGTGAATAACTGACTCTCTGCACATTGAATGAATGCAGAATAGAGACAATTAGAAAACCAAGGGCAGGGCAGCCACGAAGCTTTATGAATGTTCCCCCGTCTCTGGGCAGACACCTGTGGGCCCGGTGAGGACATAATGGATGGTGACTGCACTTCACACCCTCCTCAGCACAGGAGGTGATGCCATGAGCCAAGGGCCAGAAGCACATTGGGGGGCTGGAGGATGGACATTTTCCTTCTGTTCTCAGACCATCCAGTGAACAGCTGGGTACCGAGAAAATGAGCAGGTGATTTCAGATTTACGAGGCTGCAGCCTGACCCCCCAGGCAGAGCCTTTGAGAACAGAAGGTGGGAGGCTGACAGAGATAGGTAGATGTGGGCATGTGAACCCAGAACACTGGCTCTGATTACATATGGAACCTTGAACCAGCTGCTAGAAAGGGCTGCCATGGTGCCAGGAAACTGGCCCCCTCTCAGCGTGGAGAAGCCAGGTAAGGATCACCATTTGTTGAAGATTTCTGTTGAGTAAGTTAATCCTTGAATTGAGAAAGTACAGTGTCCTCGAATAACGTCATTTTGTTCAAAGTCCTTTCGTTATGACAACGGGGGGGGGAGGGGGGGACCAATTCCTGGGCTGGGCCACCATCTGGGCGGGGTCTGTTCATTCTCCCCATGTCTGCATGGGTTTTCTCCAGGAGCCCTGGCTTCCCCCATATCCCAGAGATGTGTGTGTTAGATGAATTGGTGCATCTAAATCATCGCAGTCTGAGGGAGCGTGTGTGAGTAGCCCTGCAACAGAAGGGCTCCAGCCACTTGTGACCCTGAACTGGAATAAACACGTTAGGAAAAGAGTTCTTTTTATCCATCTTTCTTTTTTTTTTCTTTTTTTCCCTTTTTTTCCCCCGCCCTTGACAATCCCCTGGCCTCCCCTACCCCCCAGTGTCTTATGTCCATTGGTTATGCTTATATGCATGCATACAAGTCCTTCGTAAATGCATGTAGAGTTCACATCTATTTCAATGTTAAATATTGGAAGTGTTCTGGGTCTTGATTTAGAAGTTTGGTGATGTTTCTGTGACCAGAAATATGCTGTAGGAACTTAACTACTGTTTATGTCAATTAGCCTATGGGAAAACTGGTTTCCTTATGTGCCATTTCACTTAGAGTTGCAGTTTCCAAGAACTTATTGAGGAGAGTGAGGATTTACTGTAACTTAAATTTTCTGCTGGTACTATTTCTATGGTTTGGATTTACTTCTATAAACTTCTAGAATTTTCCTTTAGATAGTGTTGCTATGTATTGATCACAAATTCATTTCCACTGGTGGTAGTGTCTCCAACCCATCCACTATCCCCTGCCCATGGAAAGAGAACAAAGATGGAGATGTACAAAAACTCTCACACTGAGAAAGCAACACCCCATTAATTGTATAACAATTCCAGTACTTGCAAAGGAGTGTAGAACATTAAATTAGCTAAGCGGCATAAGTATTATTGTTCACAGATATTTTCTACCCCTTCCTGAGAGGAATATATTTTTTATCCACTTGATATTAAACTTGGCCATATGACTTGCTTTCCAAAATGAAATGAAAGCAAAAATAGCATGTGTCACATGTCACTTCCATGCAGAAGCTTAATGGCCAGTGCATGATCTGCCATAGTCACTATTCCCTCTTCCAGGAGATTGTTCTAAATAGAGGCAACTCTTTCATGGTGGGTCCTTGGAATGAAAATGATGTGAAGCACAGCTGGGACTAACTGCAATGAGCATGCAGCATGAAGGAGAAACTTTGGATATTATAAGCCACTGAGAACTGAGGATCTTTTGTTACAGTAGCATAACCTGGCCTATACTAATTAATGCAAAGTACCCTTAAAGTATATACATCACCTGTGTTTTTGAAATATAGTATGTGTATATTAACTTAAAAGATTGATAAGAATCAGAACAAAATAATAGTGATTATTTCCTCGGTTGGGCATTATTTTTTTTCCTGCTTTATGCTTTTTTATAATTCTTGAATCTTCTACAGTTAAAAAATGTTACATTTACTATTAAGGAAAACATAAATGTTGTGTTCTTTAAAAGGTAAGGTACCGGTTGATGCGGGGTGGAAAGACAACGCAAAGTTCTAACCACTCACGGAGTCCAAAGCACGAGTCTTGGATCTCTGGGAGATGTGCAGACTTCTCCAGCAGATCCAAATGAGACTTCTCCTGATCTGATAACCTATGAGCTGAGGAGTAAAGCTGCCTGTCCCCCACCTCCACCATACACACCCCAACAGTGAGGAAACTCATCAAGAATAGCCTCAATACACCCTCCCACTTGGAAGAGGAAAAAGGCAAGTCCCATGCCAGTCACTGAAATATAAGAGTCCATTGAGCAGATACTTTGAAGGACCCCCAACCCTGAAGTGGGGATAGTCACTCTGCGAGGCCGGTTCTGTTTCCTGGAACATTGTTCTGTCCTCTGCCCATTGTTTTCCAGGGCCCCTGGCTCTGCCCAGGGAGGCTCCTATTGGTTTATTATTCTCTGTGGCCACATCACATGAGGGAATGAAAAACATTTGAAGCTGTCTCCTCCAGCTTCAGATATCCATTTCCTTACCACCCACCTACATCCCCGCTATGTCATGTTCCTGGAAGAAATAAATTTCTGAAACTACTAGGCCTCCATCCAGAAAACAGAAACTACTCGGTTTAATACAGGGAATGAGAGGACACGCAGCCATAGGAGAGTCAAGAGAGCAGGAAGGCCACGTTCCCGAAATCGGTAAATACTGATTATTGGGAAGCCACCACCAATGGCCTCAGCTTCTGTAGCACTAACATGGTTGATTCTCAGAAAGACCTACAATGAGATGCTCTCAGCTGCCCACAGCACAGAAGAGGGTGTTTCTTAGGATGATATTCTAATCTAAGCCACCAGCAAAATACATCAGCTCTCTGTTCTTGCTAAGAGAATAATGACTTCTCCTTCCCTTCTGCTGTCCAAATCTCCAGGGAGTGTCCCCTCTGGTGAAATCTAACCAAGACTCTCACAGCAAGGGAAACTGGGTAATGTCATTGCCACGTGTTCGCACTCCGCAGTTCAGAGAAGCCTGCTTAGAAAGGGCGGCGATGGTATTGAAAATGAAAAGTAATATTTTGTGCACTGAATTCAAATCATAGAAATTATTGAAAGTCACAGCCACTTTGGCCAGTTTCCTTTTCCTGACCCATCTTACCCAGCTCTGTGTATCTTCTATAATTTGTCAACAGTGAATATGAGCAATCATTTGTGGGCAATATCATTAAAAAAGAACACACAGAAAACTAAGAGTTCCTTCAGGGTCTGAAATTTTGTGACTCTGACTCAAACTTCAAATAAATCTGACCTTGGTAAACATTATTGCTGAGTGGGAAGACGATGTGACAGGGAGTGGACACAGCGAGGGCCACTTGGGACTTTGCTACTCAAAGTCCACCTGAAAGAAAGTAAATGCCGCCTTTTCTTTCTCATCTGAAACAAAAGGATTAGACTAGGTATGTGGTTTGCAGGCTTTTACATAGCTATGGAGCTATTCTTAAAATGAGATCTTACAAGCAGTTCTGATAACTAAAGTACATGATGAAGGAGCTGCTTGGAGTAGGACAGAGACCTGGAGCCCAGTATTTCCTGTGGCAGGCAGCTCAGGCAGCCCTTGGGCTCCATGGGGCACAGTTTAAAAACTCCTCAATGAGACTCTCTGTAAAATATCCCATCTACTTCTGAAGTCACACGATGCAATCATTTTCCATGCCTTGACTGTTGAAGGTAATGCCAAATTCTCATTTTAAAACATCAGTATTTTTGTTACAAATCAGATTTGTATTTGTAGGCATACACAACATAAGAGTGGAGGAGAAAGCAGGCAGGTTCAACATTGTGCAAACAATGTATTTGTGTGTGACACAGAATTCATATTCCAAATGCTGGATGACTTACTGTTCCTTTCCTTGGTCACTTTTCTGAGAGACTTGATGTGTCATTAGTCAAGTGATACTCTGATAGCCGGAGTAAGGCCACAGAAGAATGCCCACAAGCACTGTAAGAAAACATGAACAGGTGCTGCTTAGGGGACAGCAATTAGACTTAACTAGGACCTGCTGACGTCATCATATGGAACATGAAAAACAATACCACTTCCAAGGTGGGAGGTGGGGGGAGAATTCCATAGCATTCACCAGACCTTTTCAGCTATATTAATGGAAGACCAGCTATGGTTAGGATCTATTTGGAGTAGTTTAAAATATAGTAAACTCAAGAAAGCAGAGGGAACAGAAATGTCTGATTACTAGAACTTTCTTGAAAATTCTGTCATTTGCCCATTTTCCAGTTGAGCTTCCATGTCTTTCTTTCACTATAGAAAGACCTTATAATTTAAGCCACTACAAAGATCAGATCATGAAATCTGCCACAGAGCAGCAACATCAGGGAGCCCAGGAATATCTATAATCTTATTACTTTCTTAGTCCATTCAAGCTGCTATATCAAAAATACCATAGATGAGACAGCTTATGCACAACAGAAATTTATATCTCACAGTTCTGGAGGCTGGGAAGTCCAAGATCAAGGCACCAGAAGATTGGTGTCTGGTGAGAGCCTACTTCCTGGTTCACGGACACCCACCTCTTCTCTGTGTCCTCATATGGCCAAAATGACAAGGGAGATCTCTGGGATCTTTTACTTTTTTTTTTTTTAGTTTTTATTGATTTTTTTTTTAAGAGGGAGAGAGATAGAAACATCAATGAGAGAGAAACATCATGGATCAGTTACCTCGTGCATACCTCCCCACTGGGGATCGAGCCCGCAATACGGGCATGTGCCCCGACCCGGAATTAAACTGAGACCTCTTGGCTCAGGGTCACGTTCAACCATTGAGTCACACCAGCTGGTATGGGGTCTCTTTAATAAGAGCACTAATCCTATTCATGAGGGCCCCACCCTCATGACCTAAGCACCTCCCAAAGCCTCCGCTTCCAAATACCAACACATTAGGGATTAGTTTTCAACACAGGAAGTTGGGGGGGGGGGGGGATTCAGGCTATGCTTACTCATGGGACTCTGAGTATCCCTTTTTCATTTAGTTTTACACAGTTATTGGTTGATTTTTGGTTGTTCCAGAAGAGTTTATTAATACACTGTAGACACTGGTGTCCATTAGGACACAATTTGGGAAAAGGTGATCTGGCTGAAACACCTCATTTTAGATGTGAGTTTATTAAGACTCAGAGATGGTGTCTATCTAGTGACAGAAAACCCAAGTTCTAGGTCTTCAGTGCTATTCCTTGTCTCTCACAACCTACTTGCTGCTAGACGTGACTCTCATCAGGATCTGTCCTTTCTTTGGTTACTTTTCTGTTGTATTATTCTCTTGATGTGCGTGCAAAAGAGACCATCCTCTTGAGAAATGTGGGCTGCTCCTTAAGAAGACACTTAGGCATTCATCCCACAGAACTGGAAACAGCCACAAATGTGGGGGGGATGCGGTAATGGCAATGCAATCAAAGGACAGAATGCCTAATTCCACTCAAGAGCTTGATTATGACAATTCACTCACTCGTTATTTATTCCACAAAGGTTTCCTGAACGCCTGCTGTGCCAGAAACTGTGCTAGGTGCTGTGGATACAACGATGAGTAAGACTCAATCCCTGCTTTCAAGCTGTGACAGACATGCTTGCAACAAATGAACCCAGCGAAGTGATGAAGCACCTTTCTACCTGACTCACTCAGGAGGTCAGGGAGGGTGTTTCAGGCAATAGTCACACATTGACTTGTTTCCTAAGCACTAGGAGAGCTTGTCTCAAAAACTGGTTGTGTCTCAAGTTTCAATTGTTCGAATTAATCAGAGCAGCAGCACAGATAATACAAAACAGGGACTAAGAAAAAGCCAGTTCTCTGCGTTAGCACTAACACGAATATCCACCTCCCCCTGCCCGCCTCCTGCCCGGTCCCCAGCAGCAGCTTGCCTTGCTAATTGTGTGTTCTTAAAGCCAATGCTAGCATTGGTTTGGATCCCTTGAGCACACACCAGCTGGATAGTAAGAGGAAGCCAGTTCAGCATTAAAAACTGACCGCAAGTAATTTAGAGGGCAGACAAGCCACAGGCAGATAACCAAGTGGACTATGTCGTTATTTTTAACCAGTGAGGAATTGTACCCGCCCACCCTGTGGTGCCATCTCCCATCTCTGCTGAGGTTGTAGTCTTGTTATAAGTCTTAATAGACCCCTTTAGAATATATCGGGGAGCAGCATAAACAAGGTCATGTGAAATTTAGAGGACGTTAATGAGACCTGTGTCGCTTTAGACGGTCTGGAATGCAGTTGTTAGATCGTTTTCAAGTGAATAAAACCTGAAATTTGCTTTTCACTTTGCAAATCATCTCACCAGCAACTGCCTGCTGTAAGCGCTCTCCAAAGCCCATAAAGCAATGGGCTTTTAAGGGATGCTTCATGGAATAACTGAATCAAATTAAACTGCTGTTTACTTTTGCCGTAGAAACTCTGACAAATAAAATAGAAGACACTGTTGGCATTTTCATCTACTAAAACAAATCTTTACAAGGGAGAAAAAGAGGCGAAAGAAACAGAAATGTCAGTTGCTGACACTGTCATTCCCTGCCACTCGGTAAATAAACATAACATCTATTAGTTGTCATGGAAACGTTCTGCCTGATTCTGAGCATCAAAGCTCAACAATGAAGAAACCCTGATATTTGTGGCTGGGTACAAACAACTCTTTTGGCATTTCTCATGAGCTCACCAGCATAAGAGCTAACATTTTCCCTGTTTGTTTTCTTTCTTAGGCATGAATGCATTTGCTTTGGAAAAAGAGACATGTGTCTTAGAAACCTATCAAAAATATTTGAACACAGCTACCTCGCCAATCTTGGCTTTCCCCGCTCCTCCCCCCACTTCTCTTTTAACCTTTGCCTGAGAAGAATTTAAATGGCATATTTAGTCACTATGTATTGTGCTTCCTGTACCCGAGGCTGCATAAAAGGGATTGATTTAAACCATTTACAGTAACCGTGTGGGGGAGGAGGGTCCAGTTTTTTTGCACCAAATGCTCTTGGATCCATAATGAGCAGCCACAAATGCACACAGCAAATGAGTGTGCTTGTATTTGTCTCTTCCGGGGGTAAAGAATTATCCTGTAGTCACGACATGGAATGCTTTCAGCATTCAACAAGAAAGCTCCTCAGATACGTGAACAGAGATAAAGGATGCTTAACCCTCTGGCTCCCAGGTAACCAGTTTCAGAAATGTTGGCTAAGAAAGTCAGAGAATGTTCTTATAAATTTATAACACCTCACAAAGCAGGAATGGACCAAGTGTCAAAGTTACAGTTGAGAGCAACTAACACATTTGGGGGTACCCATTGTTAATCATCATCATCTGCAAAGCAGAACACAGCTCACCCTCACAGGTGGGCTCAAACATTCAGCATTCTTAAGGCTCTAGCCTTGACAAGCTGGGCATAAATCAGGGGGGATTTAAATTCCTGATTTTCTGGCATTTTTCAAGCTATAAATCCCACACATTCTCAAAACCACATTGTCCCATAACTAGAGCTGAGGGCCAAAGTAGGTTCTGACTACAGATCAAGTCAGATTAGAATAAGGGGCTCCCGCTTCCCTCCAGGCCTTAAAACAATTCTTTCTGAAGGATAGTAAAAGGTTTTTTTAAAGCTTTCTGAAGTGAGGCCAAGAGGGGATTACATTGATCCCAACACTCTACCAGGCCTTTCACATCTTTGGATGTAGCCATCTCTGAATTTTTCTAGAAGTTCCTATTAATACATGAGTACTTACATGAAATGATTTGAATAGTCAGAGGTAGGGAACCAATTGAAAAGAGGAAACGAAATGGTCTATAAATGAATAAAGTTGATCCACAGTTTCTCAAAGTGGACTCAAGTGCTGGCGAAAATGTGGAGAAAAGGGAACCCTAATACATTGCTTGTAGGAATGCAGATTGGTGCAGCCACTGTGGAAAACAGTGTGGAGTTTCCTCAAAAAATTAAAAATGCAATTGCTATTTGACCCAATGATCCCACTTCTAGAAAAATATCCTAAGAATCCCAAAACACCAATCAGAAAGACTATACGCACCCCTATGTTCATAGCAACATTATTTACAAGAGCCAAGATCTGGAAACAGCACAAGTGCCCATCAATAGATGAGTGGATAAAAAGTTGTGGGACATTTACACAATGGAATACTATGCATCTGTAAAAAAACAAGGATCTCTTACCCTTTGAGACAGCATGGATGAACCTGGATATTATTATGATAAGCCTATCAGAGAAAGACAAATATCACATGAGCTCACTTATATATGGAATCTAATGAACAAAATAAACTGACAAAATAGATCCAGAGAAACGGAAACATGGAACAGACTGACAGATCTCAAAGGGGTGGGGGTAGGTGGGGAGAGATTAACCGAAAAACTTATATGTGTATATGCATAACCCACAGACAATAGTGAGGTGATGGCGTGGGGTGGTGCAGGAGTTGAGTGAAGAGGGGTAAAGGGGGGGATTGGGTGACAACTGTAATACTCTCAACAATAAAAATAAAATTTATATATATATATACATTTTTCATTTCCAAGAAATAACTTAAAAAGCACATGTTGCCACCCTGACTGGTTTGGCTCAATGGATAGAGCATCGGCCTGCGGACTCAAGGGTCCCAGGTTCGATTCCGGTCGGGGGCATGTACCTTGGTTGCGGGCACATACCCAGTAGGGAGTGTGCGGGAGGCAGCTGATCGGTGTTTCTCTCTCATCGATGTTTCTGACTCTCTATCCCTCTCCCTTCCTCTCTGTGAGAAATCAATAAAATATATTTTTTAAAAAAGCACATGTTGCCAATGATAACAGTTAAGCATTCAAGCAAGAATTAGAACTGTAGAAAATTTGCAGCTACCACCATGAGCTTTACAGCTTTCCAATACTTAAAAACCTTTCTGATGAGCTTAGTGGCAATATTAATGAATGTGATTTGTTGCTTTTGTATGATGAAATATGTCAACATTTAAAAGATCTATCTAGGGCGGGGTGATAAAATGGACACATATGTAATACCCTTTGTAATACTTTAAGCAATAAAAAAATAAAAATAAATAAATAAATAAATAAAATAAATAAAAGATCTATATAACTCAGTGAGCCAATACTTTACAAATGGCCAATGCATCATGTTACCAAAGCATGCATGGTAAAAGATCCACTCAAAGCCGAAACCGGTTTGGCTCAGTGGATAGAGCATCGGCTTGCGAACTGAAAGGTCCCGGGTTCGATTCCGGTCAAGGGCATGTACCTGGGTTGTGGGCACATCCCCAGTGGGAGATGTGCAGGAGGCAGCTGATCGATGTTTCTCTCTCATCGATGTTTCTAACTCTCTATCTCTCTCCCTTCCTCTCTGTAAAAAATCAATAAAATATATTTTTTTTAAAAAGATCCACTCAAAGTGCAAGATAGACTAATGGATGTTAATATAACAGAGTACAAGATATTCATTGATATAATTTCAGGTTCTACATTGAAATAGCTTTTAAGAAACTATCACTTGTTGAGTTTTGTGTCTCATCAAAGAACATTATCCACAATGGAAAATCTATTACAACACTTTTGCCTTTTCCAACTACCTATCTAGGTATGGCTGCATTTTCTCCAAATGCTTCCAGCAAAATACCACATCACAAGAAATGGAATACAGAAGCAAATATGAGAACCTAGCTGTCTCCAATTAAGCCAGACATTTCAAAGGTTTGCAAAACTGTCAAACAATGCCACTCTTTTCAACAAACTATCTCTTGTTTGGAAAGACATTTTTAATGAAAATGTTATTTATGTTAACATGAAATAAGATTATTGTTTTTAAATAAATAATAAATAAATGTTATTAAAATGTCTCCATTTTAATTTCTAATGCAGTAAATATCAATATTAAATAACCCACATGAACAAAGTTCTTGAGTTCTTCAATAATTTTTAAGAGTGTAAAGGGGTTCTGAGACAAAAAAAAAATGTGAGAACCACTGATGTAGGAAAAAATCAATGATCTAAGCTCAGAGCCTAATTCTATGTTACATATAAATGCAAAGTGCTTTTGTATCTCCAACAATATACCAACTTTCTGGAATGCAGCTGCTATATTAGTCAAATGGTAGATTGTGTGTTGCTTGGTTTAAAACTTGACCAAGAACTGGTGACCATTTCATAAGGTCATACCACCCATGGCAACACTAGTCATGACATTAGGGTTGCTGCTACTGTACACCTGTATTTCCTGGCTTTGTCACTATGTCATCCTTGTGTTATTTGTAAGGTGCAAACATCTGACCCTTTGTCTTGTCCCCTGGTATAGTTGTGCCCAAGGATTTTCATGCTGAAATATATATTGTATTAATAACTTCTTCATTTTTATAGTATTTTTATTATGTGTATAGGTGATTTATATTATATATGAATTTCATAATAATGAAAAGGAAATTAAAAATATTTTTATGAAAGGGGCATTGGGTCTGATATGGTTGAAATCACTGCTGCAGGAGGTAGAGTCTGAGGTGAGAGGCTTGAGAGTAATCTATGTAGAGGTGACAGCTGAAGCCACAGGGAGAAGTCAGCTTGAGATGTCTGTTCAGAGTGCCACGCCTTTAAAAGTGACGGAGGAATAGCCATGGGGTGGAGGATATCCCAAAAGAACACTGCTCATAAACATTAGTCCAAAGTTCTGCCAGCAAAGTGCTACCTCCTTGTCCAGCCGTGGGCAAACTACGGCCTGCGGGCCGTATCCGGCCCCTTTAAAATGAATAAAACTAAAAAAAAAAAAGACCGTACCCTTTTATGTAATGATGTTTACTTTGAATTTATATTAGTTCACACAAACACCATCCATGCTTTTGTTCCGGCCCTCCGGTCCAGTTTAAGAACCCATTGTGTCCTCGCGTCAAAAAGTTTGCCCACCCCTGTCCTTGTCAATCTCAGACTCCAATCTCCCATTTGCCCACTAACTTTGGTTCATAGGCTTTTTCCTCCTTGGAACTTTTATCTGCTTACATGAATCAATAGATATTGTAGCCCACCTCCAAAATCCATTCTACTAGCCACATTTTCTCAGATACCTGACCTCAGTCCACCTTGGTCTAGAGATGTGCTACTGCTGGACTTTAACTCCAAAAAACCTCTGTATTTTCTGGCCACAGAAAATATAGAGGTCAGCCCTAGCTGGTTTGCTCAGAGGTTAAAGGTCAGTCCTCGGACTGAAGGGTCTCAGGTTCAATTCTGAATGGTCTAAGGTTCAATTCCAGTCAAGGGCATGTACCTCAGTTGCAGGCTTGATCCCAGCCCTTTGGTCAGGACAAGTGCGGGAGGCAACCAATCAATTTGTATCTCTCACATCAATGTTCCTCTCTCTCTGTCTCTCCCCCTCCCTTCCATTCTCTCTAAAAATCAATGGAAAAAATAATACTTGCCCTGACCGGTTTGACTCAGTGGATAGAGCGTCAGCCTGCAGACTCAAGGGTCCCGGGGTTCGATTCCGGTCAAGGGCATGTACCTTAGTTGCAGGCACACCCCCAGTGGGAGGTGTGCAGGAGGCAGCTGATTGATGTTTCTCTCTCATCGATGTTTCTAACTCTCTATCCCTCCCTTCCTCTCTGTAAAAAAATCAATAAAATATATTTTAAAAAAATAATACTCAGGTGAGGATTAACAAAAAAAAAGGAAACACAGAGATCAAACAGGGCATGTGTAAAAAGAGGAAATATTAAAAATGAACTTCTTTGATAAGATAAGAGGTTAAGCTCTTGCTACCCAGAACCTTCAGTCACAGCTTAAGCCTTTATTATCTCCCTCCTAGGAATTCTGAAATTTATTCAAATTCATATTTTTGTAAAGTGGCAAAATGTCTCACTCTCTTAGCCCGTGATTAAAATCCACTTGCTTATTTATAGGGCCATTTGTTGCCGAAACCTCTCCTTTAAAAAAAATAATTGCTTCTTCGGATGGTTTTCTTCTATCTGCCAGAAGATATCATTTTGGGTTGAGGCCATTCAAACTTGTTCAAATCTGAGTGATAGCTCAACTAAAATGAGGTCAATGTAAATGCCTACCCTTAACAGGGGGAAAAATCTGTTAAATTAAATCTAGAGTAAGTACTAACATATCATGTTGTGAGAGTTACATGTGTCAGATGAAGGAGTGTTATGAGGATTAATGAGTCCATTATTAAAAAACGCTTTGGGATTCTTGGATGAATGGCATTTTTGAAAATGGGAGTAGGGCTGCCATTTACAGATTGTAGTTATATCAAGGCCTTGTAACAGACTCTGGGGAAATATAGAGAAAGCAATGAAAGAACTTAAAACATAATTTTATATTGATTTTTTTATTTTATACTACATTTAGCAGTCCAAACACTGAATTCAGCAAAATGGATAGGCAGGTGCTCGTGTCTAATTTGCAAAGTTCTGCAAAGAAGAATATAAGTAAACTCATCTGAGGATCTCAACATAGAGTCATAGTCTATGAAAGAAACACTGGGCCAATAGCAAGAAACAATTAAGAACAAGTGTATTCTTACTCCCTACAATGGTTTGTTTAATAGATGTTGAAGATGAAAAGTGTCAAGGAATTCTCTGTTGGGTGAAGTACAGATCTAGCCGGAGACGGTAACATGATTCTGGGCTTTTCTCTGCAATGCTTGATGCTGTCAGGGATAGTGGAAAATGCGCACTGTAAACTGTGCCTCTAAGATCATCCTAGCCTTTGAGATCTGTATAAAATTGTCACGAGTTTCCTATCACCTCTCTTGCAAAGTCTGACACTTGCCATAGCTCTCTGGCACTTTCCAGGACTGTCTTCATGCTCCTTCTTGTCCATAAGCTCAGGTTGGAGCTGGATCCTCCCTCACAGTGTCTTGCAACTGTGGGGCCCTCCCATCCTCACCAGAGGAGCCATGAAGCCCAGGCCTTCTCCTGGGCTTAAAGCATTTGGTGTGTGGCAGCACATTTTACTGAACACTTGGGAAAACAAATGGCACTTAATTCACAGAAACAAAACCACTTTAAAATATAGTAATGGACATTCCTGTTCTCAAGAGTCCCCCCAGTCACCCCAGCACCAAGTATTGCTCATTGGGCACTGTCCCCTTGAAGTTATAGTCTCCACCAGCACCCAGATCCAGGATTCCTGTTTCCTTGCTTCTCCTCCACTCTTCCCTACTTCCAATTTCCAATACATTTTCTATGCATAGCTATTAGCTATTTCATTGTGATTTCCTTCCAATCCATGTCCTCAGAGCATCACCTTCCATCCTTGATGCAGGTTACCAAGGTGTCTTCCTGACTACAAACATTTGTTCAGGAAAGGAATGAAAATAATGTTTTCCTCAAGAAGGAGTTCTGTTGCCTGCCATATGAAAGCCTAGGTCACACTGTAACTATGTAGGACCTTCAGAAGAAGCCCCAGGCATCACCTATGCGGTGGAATCATGTCAGCTTCCTTCCCTGCCACTGCCTGGAGAGGGCCTTCCCCCTCCACCAACCACTGCCCACTTGTTATCCATGGTGTCCAGCAGAATGGACATTATCCATGCTGAACTCCATCAAAATTATACTATATGAACCCCTCCTTAATGTTGACACACCATTTTATTTTATTTTTCTTGTTAATCCTCACCTGAGGATATTTTTCCATTGATTTTTACAGAGAGGGAAAGGGAAAGGGAGAGACAGAGAGAGAAACATCAATGTGAGAGAGACACATCAATTGGTTGCTTACTGCAGCAGTCACCAACTGGTGGTCCGCGGACCACTGGTGGTCCATGGGGTCCGAAAGGTTGGCGACCGCTGGCCTACTGCATGTCCCTGAGCAGGGCCAGAGCCTGCAACCTAGGTACATCCCCTTGACTGGAATCAAACCCAGGACCTTTCAGTCTGCAAACCCATGCTCTATCCACTGAGCCAAACCAGTAGGGTGACACACAATTTTAAATGTTTCAACAGTACAAGAGAGCTCTCATGGAGAGAAATTACAGATCCTCCTTCAGTCTTGTTTGTTTGTTTGCTTGGGGGGGAATGTTTTAGTCACAATTTTTTACAATTAAATCAAATTTATTATTTTGAATAGATAATATATGCACAAAGTATAAAATTCAAAAGGGTCCGGTCAGCATGGCTCAGTGGTTGAGCATTGACCTCTGAACCAGGAGGTCATGGTTCAATTCCCAGTGGGGGGCACGCAGGAGGCAGCCAATCAATGATTCTCTCTCAGCATTGATGTTTCTATCTCTCTCTTCCTCCCTTCATCTCTGAAATCAACAAAAATATATTTTTAAAAATTCAAAAGGAGCTAAAGGCATAGAGTTAGAAGTGACTCTTCTTACCTCTCTTGTTCCTTAACTACCATGCCCTCCTTCCCAGAGGCAACCACAATAGTAACAATGTCCTCTGGATCCTTGGGAGTTCAGAATG
This sequence comes from Myotis nattereri, assembly GCF_964212035.1. Classification (NCBI taxonomy): domain Eukaryota; kingdom Metazoa; phylum Chordata; class Mammalia; order Chiroptera; family Vespertilionidae; genus Myotis; species Myotis nattereri. The sequence continues at coordinate 60,870,366 of NC_138086.1, read as the reverse complement.
AGCCACCCCAACATGTGCCTCGGTTGTATGTGGATTACTTTTAGAGAGGTATGGGTGTACCTCATTAAATTCTACCCAGGCACTGTCCCTATATTATTGCTAGACTTTACAATTCTAGGTTTCAGTGTCATTGTCCCATTTTATAGGCAAGGAAGCTGAAGTCTAGATAGGTGAATGATCATTCAGCCAATAAAGTAAGGAAGTGGGAATTCCAACCTAAGTAGATGAGGCTCTAATAAATCCATATTTGTACTATGAGACTCAAATTGCAAGTATGAACTAATGCCGTGAGTCATTACCATTCGTGCCACATTTCTTTCTTCAGGCTGTCTCAGTAAGTCAGGGAGATGGCAGCGTTTATGACATGTGATTAAATGTCAGCCTCACTCACATGCAGGCCAACCCCTGTAAGTAATCAGTGTTGTACCCTTTACACACACACACACACACACATACACACACACACAATGGATTAAGCTTCAGATCTAGAAATGGCACATTTGTAGTGCATGACTTTCTTTCCAGAACACATCTGATCGCCCTGAGCACTGGGGATACTTTGGTATTTGGACTCCACATTTATCACAGTGTGTTGCCTGCAACACTTTTCCTTTTCCTTTTTCTTTTTCTTTTTTAGTACCTGATTTGTTAGAGAGACCACTAGTCATTTTAAAACCAAATTAAGTTTAAATACATTTCCTTGACGCATCTGTTTTGTTCAATGTATCCCACGAAACCAACATTAAAAGCCAATGCCATTAAGAGGGCATAAGGTAAGCTCATTTAGTTGACCAAATTGTATAACACAATGAATTAATATGGTAATACGCCTTCGGAGACCCACAGCAGATAATAGAGGTGAACAGAGGCGCTCGAGTCTGGTTTTGGAAAAGCACAAGCAATTCATCATTATGCTGTTACAATGTGGGAGAACATTGCTCATTTCCCACGCGCCTGCCCCCATTCTGAAAACCTTTGGGTTGTACTTTTTGAACACCAACTTTGACCAGTGATAATTTTGCTCACCAGGCTGCTGTATTTTGGCTGCCCAAAGAATTCTCTTGTTTGTATTTTGAAACAGTGGTAAATAAGTGGAGACTTCATTTATAAGTGAGAGCTGGCAGGGCATGAAGCTGAGAAAGCCTTGCCTTTGTCACCCGCAGAACGACTAAGCAACATACTCTTCCAATAGACAGAAGGCAAAGGAGGGGAACAGAGGTAAGACGGCAATGCCAGCAAGGATTCCAGCTGTCCTTCCCTTGGAGTTAAACATTGAAATGATGAACTATATCAATTATATCAACTGACGGTCATTTCTTGGACTTGGTTTTGCTCTCAATGGCTTAGGTTTCTGTTTCTATCATGTCAGAAAGAACCTAATTAAAGCTTATTGTGCCTGGCCAGCAAAGTGTATCCCCTAGCCACTTAAAAAAAAAAAACCACAAAAAACAACAACTATCTAAATAATGTTTTCCCTCACCTATAAAACTAGATATGCTCATTATAGAAAATTTTAGAAAACTCAGAAAAGCACAAAAGAAAATACAAAAGTATCTATAACCTCGATACTCAGAGATATGACCATTAATATTTTAGTGCATTTATATCTATTTCACATACCATTAAACAGTTTTCAAAAACAGGATTTTAGTTGCTGAAACTCAGTACATAAAATGATTTAAAAGTACTTCTGAGGTTGAATATTTAGCTTTTCAATTATGAACAAAGCAATAACAAACACATTCACATAAACCTTTCACACACACACACACACACACACACACACACACACACACACACACACCGCTTTAGTTTCTTTTAGGAGGACGTATTCCTGGAGGAGAACTCCTGGGCCTGGGGGTCTGAATCGTTTTAAAGCTCTGAGGTTGAATCCACCAAACACTTTTCAGTCCTCGTCTCCCTTGACCTCTTGGCAACTTTCAACACACTGACTGCCACCCTTTCCGGGCGCCCTTTCTCCCTTGCCCCGTGACTCCACGTTTTCCCAGTTCCTTCCCACGTCCCAGGCTCTGTGTGCACAGCCCCTGCCTGGGCCCCTCCTCTGTTTAACCATCGGCGGGTGTTGAAGTTCCCTAGGGGTCCATCTTGTGTCCCCTCCTCTGTTCCTACAAGCTTTCTCTAACTGCTCTCATCTACCCTCGGGGTCTCGCTTGCTGTTTCTGCCTCTACAATTCCCAGTTTTAAAAGCTGTCCCGGCCTCTTTTCAAGCTCCAGGATGTGTACCTCAGACTCCTGGACTCCTCTCCCCTCAGTGCTTACAGGCATTTCAATCGCATGATCTCACCACACCTGTTCTCTGTTGAAGAAGGATAAGAGATGCCATGGTGTGCATCATTCTACTGTCGCTGGTTTTAATGGGAACGGCCTCTGTGTAGCACATGTAGCAGGATACTGCCTGTTGATCTCAGACAGGCATTTTGATCATGTGAGACTATAAAAGGAAGACCTCTCCCTCCTGGTATCTGGACCCCACCTTGGGTCAGAAGTGTTAATCCTCCCATGCAGCCTGTCTTAACAAGGATCTTTGCTTTGGGTGCTAAAACTACCCAATTCATAATAACTATACAAAGTTAAAAAAGGACCAAACTGCACAGTAAAATAAACCAAAATATTCAGTAAAGGATTGCACCTTGTAAATGACACCAACAATTAACAAATTGAAGACAGTAAAATAGTCTGTAGAAGTATTGAAAACAAAGTCAACAAATCGTTAAAGTGCACACGGCAATAATAGTGTAGACTTAAACTGATGAAAGAATTAGATCTCCTCCTCAGATTAGGTTGTGCAAAATTCAGTCCATAAAGTTAGAACTGGAAAAAATGATGGCCACAAAGGCGGAAATTATTATCTGTAAGATTTGATACAGGCCAAAGGGAGGGGGGAACCCAACTGAATAATGAATCAAACCTTTGTTGAGATCAATAAAAATAATTTCATAAAAATAAAAATGGAGAAAATGAGATCAGTTTAACTGTGTTGTAAGAAATTAAGGAATTAAATCTTATCAGGGAACTCTTCATGGGACAATGGATAAATGATTTCCCCTGAAGAGTTGTCATATATTGAGTATGATGGTGTCTTCTTCCTCTCCACACTTTACACAGAAGTAGGCAACTAAGCTGCACTCCATATCCTTAGGCTGACAGCATCACACCTGAGCCCACTGCGAAGAGAATCTCAAAACTGAAGACTTTTAAAAGTATCCAGACAAAAATAAAAATAAAAACGTATCCAGGAGTCTTGAAAGACACCTGCTTCAATTGTTCCCAACCTGGGATCACAGCATCCTCAAAACTAAATGCAGACTAAATAAACAATAGTCTACCATTTATTTTAAAATGCTACTAAATTAATTCTAGTGTTTTCCCATTCTGTCTGTGTCTTTTCAGTTAACAGATTCTAAAAGCTCAAGAATTATCATGTGGGAGCACATGACATCTTTTCAAGATGGAGTGAAATCTTCAAAGTCAAAATTGTTCCAGTCCAATCCCTTCATTTTATAGACTAGAGGCCCAGTGCACAAAATTCATGCATGGGTAGGGTCCCTAGACCTGGCCGGCAATCAGGGTCAATCTGTGGGGCAACAGGCGGGGCAATCAGGGGTCCCCGCTTGCACCCGCCTTGGGCTGGCGCCACCTGCTCACCTGCTCCACCATCCCACTGAGGTACCGTACTCCTCAGGGCCCATTGGGGCTGGCAGCGCCTCCACTGCCAGTGCTGCATCACCAATGCCTACCATGTTCCACACTGCCCCCTGGTGGTCAGCGCACATCTAACTCCTGGTCTGTTGAACTCCCACCTGTGGGGACAATTTGCATATTAGCCTTTTATTATAGAGGATGAGGAACAGGTAAGTTAAATGACCTACTCAGGGTCACTTATTGAATTAATAGCAGGGTTGATCTAAATATTTGTACTCCTGATTACACACCCAAGGCTCTTTCTACTAGATTCCTTCAAATTTGCCTCTTGGGAGGTTTTGTTTTTGTTTTATGGTGTGTGTGTGTATGTGAGTATGTGTGTAATCAATCAGTGGTAGCTAAGTCCACAAACCTTAGAGAATCTGGAAAACAGAAAATCATGAAGAGCTTCAGAGAATAATTATAGTAAGAATGTAATTGAAATATTATCATTGATATGAAAAAACAAACATCTTTTTTCTTCTTAAGCCACCTTAGGACAATGACTACAAGGTCTCAATGATTGTGACTTACTGTTCTCTCTTCCTGGACACAGGCTCCCCTGCTAAAAACCACATTTCCCAGACTCCTTTTCAGCCAGGTGTGTCTATGTCGCTCACGTGACTAAGTACTCGCCAACAGAATGTGAACCACAGTGGGGAGAGCAAGGTATGCCTCACCTGCACAGAAGATTTCTTGCCTTGGATTTTTTTCTGTCTTTTCTCCTTCCCATTAGCTGAAATATGAACATGTCTCTGACTAGCTTTTATTTAGGAGACAAAGATAATGCTCCCACATGATGCTGGAACAAAAATAGGGCAGGCACTGAGATCTCTGAGTGACTGTATGGGGCACAACTGCCCATCAGCCCAAATCTTAAAAGCATTGGTCCACATCACCCACCGTACTTTGGGGACTCCTGGTTATGGTCACTCTGCCTTTCCTATAACTCTTACAGTGAACAAACATATTTTTTTTTGCCCTTTGGGGGCATTGAGAGAGAAAACTAACATTGTCAGCTTGACACATTGGCCAAGATATATTTAATTCTAGATTAGTCTGTACAGTGTCTGACTAAGGGGGAAAATGCCAACTCTGTGTTTTGGGATCAAAAGGGTGGGTCTGGTTCATGTTACAAAAGCAAGCCATAAATGTCTGACCCATATTTTAGGAATCTCTATCTCCTAACAAATATTAACCAAAAAAAAAATCTCCTTCTGTTTTCATTATTCCTAGTGAAAGAATTATGTGAGCAGGCAGAGGGGAAAAAAAACATGAGAACTGTGCTGTGGATTTCATTGAAAAAATATTTATACTTCGGAACTCTTAATAGGAGAACATTAACTTAAATCATATTTGACATTATTAAAATATTTCCATGTTGATCTTTTTAACTATCTTGCTATTCTCCTCCTTATACTAAGGGAGCCCTGTACTGTGCCTTCTGGCAGATAAGGGGAGAAAGGGAATTCTAAATTCCTTTCCCCTTTTGCCACATCCTGTCATTGTATCTGAACTCATCCAGTTGCAGCAGAATCAGGAGAGAAGGGCCTGTAAATTTGGGTGCCTGGGTCCTCCTGAGAAATAGCGTGTTCCCTGGGGACACCCACTTTCCAGAGAAACAAGAGCCTGAAAACAATGCTATCAACGCTCCTGCCAGCCACTCAATTGATGTGAGCATGGGATAGAGCCACACAGAGAGAAGGGATGTTCACCTCTTCCTTCCTCTCTTTCCCCATCCACCAAAGCAAGACCCAGCCACCCTGCCCTGGAAAGTACCACCTCCTCCCCTCAGGCATCTCCATGGACAATGGATTAAATGAAGCCTCCAGTTCCTTTCTGGCTTAAAAATCTCATAATTCCTTTATTCTAACTGGATTTTTTTTCCAGTGGGAAAACAAAGTACTTTATTCCCAGTCTGCTCTATCTACCTGAATCTCTCTTTTTCCGCCTATTTATAACTCCCATTGTTCCCCCAAAAAACTGAAGGTGGCTGACTACTCTCTTTAACATGGAGTGCATCATTTTTTCCTGAATAACCATTCAAGCCAAGCAATGTCCTGTTTTTAAATTAGTGATTGGGAAATCTGAAACACACAGTCTGTCTTTACCATTTTTTTTAAGTTACAATGTAACTCTACCCCAGCCCCCAACATGTAAAAAAGAGACTGAATCAGGTTTGGTCCACTGCATCAATCCAAGTCCAGAAATATGTAGACAAGTACCCTCCCAATGCACAGGGAAAGCATTGCTTAGAATTTTCTGTTCTTCTACTCTGATCTGAGGATGTCTACAGACTTTCTAATCACCGCCCAAAGGAATTGAAATTTCTTCACAGAATATAACCTTCTCCTGCTGCTATTCCTGGCTCAGTACCCAACAATAATCACCATTTCAGTGTTGTGAGGATAAGACAATATTGAAAAAAAAAATTTAAGTCTGTGGTATGATAGGTAATAAATACTTAAGAATTTGAAATATATTTTTGTTAACGGTCTTTTTAAAAATATATATTTTTATTGATTTCAGAGAGGAAGGGAAAGGGAGAGAGAGAAACATCAATGATGAGAGAAAATCATTGATTGGCTGCCTCCTGCACATCCCCTGCTGGGGATCGAGCCCACAACCAGGGCATGTGTCCTGAAGGGGAATGGAACCATGACCTCCTGGTTCATAGGTTGATGCTCAACCACTGAGCAACACTGGCTAGATCTTGTTAATTATCTTCTTCATATTTATTTAAAAGTTGAATTCACCTAGAATATCTTTAAAAAAACAACAACAGGAATCAAAGATACTGGTATTTTACTGCTTTGTAATAGTAAGTAGGGTTGTGAAAAACTTTTTCTTCATTCAATTCTAACTTAAAACCATTCCTTATGTTGAGACAACATCTTTGACTGACTTTAATCAGGACAATTACCCTCCAAAAATTTAATTATTGGCTTTTGCATAATATAAAGATCTAACACAGTGGTTCTCAACCTTCTGGCCCTTTAAGTACAGTTCCTCATGTTGTGACCCAACCATAAAATTATTTTCATTGCTATTTCATAACTATAATGTTGCTACTGTTATGAATCATAATGTAAATATCTGATATGCAGGATGGTCTTAGGCGACCCCTGTGAAAGGGTCATTCGACCGCCAAAGGGGTCGCGACCCACAGGTTGAGAACTGCTGATCTAACATAACCTAAATATCATACCATATGATACACTGATACTGGGCAGATGAGAAATATTAGAATTTTGGGTGGAACATTGGGCTGATGGTGTCAAAAGTCATGTAAATACAGAGTTCTAGTTTATTTACTTTTAAGCTCATCCTCTCCATCTAATCCAGACTCCAATTTAGATCGTAGAAATCTCTTCCTTCCTTTTCTGGCAGAAGCAAAAGTCAACACAGCTTCTCTCCCAGCCTTAAAACAGACAGAGAAACCAATATATTTTTAAAGACCATACTCAGTGACATTCAAGTTTAGAGATGATGCTTTATTGCAATCACTGGTTATAACTAGTGCATTAATTCAATCATTCACTTTCCTTCTATTTTTTGACCCCAAAATGGGTGTGTTTTTTTTGTTTTTTTATGTATGTATTTTATTGATTTTTTTTTTACAGAGAGGAGGGAGAAGGTTAGAGAGTTAGAAACATCGATGAAAGAGAAACATTAATCAGCTGCCTCCTGCACACCCCCTACTGGGGATGTGGCCGCAACCAAGGTACATGCCCTTGGCCAGAATCGAACCTGGGACCCTTCAGTCCGCAGGCTGATGCTCTATCCACTGAGCCAAACCGGTTAGGACTGACCCCAAAATGTTAAATATAAATACATGATACTCTTCTCAGACATATGATATTTCAGGAAGTAAAACTTGTCTTGTGATCAAACTAAAACCTAATTAATAAAAAGCCTTTAATCGAGCTGTGGTTTAAAGCCAGACAGAAGCAATGACATATGATAAATATTCCACTTCAAACATGCACATTATAATCTGATCATAAGGATAATTCAACCCAATGGTCACATTGTTCCTGTGGAGGAATCAACATTAAAAAAAGAGAGAGAGAATTTTCATATTCCTTACTTCAGATGGAGAGAAGAGTAGCTACCTTTATTCACATGTTTCCTGAAAAATGTTGGGATCAAATTCTCACACGGCCACACTAGGTTTGACAGGAGAAACAGGTCAGTGAAATAAAAAGTGTTAGAATAGCATTTTGCTGTATTTTCAAATGGTACCCAGCGAAGATACTACAAGCATGGAAAATGGTTCTTCAGCCATTTTTTCTCTTAAAACCTCACCACTAGCTCTCCGTCTCTCAGCCCCGTTGGCCCCACATAGACACCATCTCCCTTTCCTAATTTCAAATCCCCTAGTAACTTAGTTTTGAACCAGCTCATCTCTGGTCACAAAACTGATTTTAGCAAGACTGGGCGTAGGGTGTTCCAACCATGTTCCAGGGAACCCTCCAGGGTCAGAGGACACTGAGGAGTGCCTGAGGGGTGGGCTCGTGCGTCCCTCCATCTGTACTTTCCGCCTCAGCAGCTCCACATCTGTCAGCTTAACACGGCTGGCTTTTTCCAAAAGGACTTTCTGTTTGTTTTAAAGAATAGTTCCGCTGCTAAAAATGAAACAGAAAAAGTTGACAATTGCTGACTTACACAGCCCCTCGAGGTCTCCGTGACCCTTCGTGGTGCAGATCCTTGGGAGACTGAAGTCAGTTTCAGGCCAGGCCCTAAACACCCACAGCAGGATGGGACCCAGGAAAGGAGTGTCTGAGGCACCCGAGGCAGGCCAGGTTGACCTCCTCTATCCTCAAACCTGGATGATAACCATAGAATGACTCAGCCTTCAGAAACCCAACCACGGACTGATCAGACCTTCTTGATCTTTCTGGCCCCGCATAATCCATCTGAACCTCTCAACACTCAGACAAAGCCAGAAATGGAAAGGCCTGCAAACTCTCAGTGGCTTTGTATTTTTGAGGCTTTTACCCCTAAAGTGAATTTCATGTGATATTGCACACACTTCCATGGAAACTGCAAACTTGGCAAGACTCCTCCTCCTCCTCCCTCTTTCTTTTCCTTCTTCTTTTTGCTGTGGCTGCAGCTTATTCTGCTTCTGTGTCAGCTTCATTTCCTAAAGAACGGAATCATTTCACTTTCTGGTCAAAACTTTTGATTTCTCCCCATTTTGTTACAGAACAAAATTCCTAAACTGTCATTGAGGACACAGTCTACTTTGCCAGCCAATCAGCTCAGACCGTCTCCCTCTCGCTCAGTCCCACGCCCGCCCTCAAGGCCGTAGGCCTGCAACCACACTGAACACACGCGGCGCTTTCCCTCCTCCAAGCTTGGGCTGACACTGAGCCCTCAGAACGGTGACCATCCGCATAACATCTCTACCCGCTGAGGTCCAACTTGCTCTCAAGTCCCTGCCCCGACGCGAGCTGCCAGTATTTCCCAAAGTCACTGTCAATCCCCCTGAAGGTGGAATGATCCATCAGAGCACGTAACACTCTGCCTCACATGTAATACATTCTCAATAAATATGAGAAAGGAATTAAACTAAAACCCTTACTCCCAAAGCACACATAACGCGCTTTGCAGAGCCAGCGTGGAAAATGGGTTATTGACTAGCTAAACAAATAGAAGATGAGGCAAACATCCCAGAATATTTATGTTGCCTTCGGTCTTAATTTCATGGCATGCATTTTCTCATATGAGATGCAAAGAAACAAAAAGATCCTGGATCTTATTCAAGTGGGAAATGTTTCCAGACTTTTTTTTCATAATTTCACATATGCTCATTTTATAAATTTTTCACATCTTATGCTCAGCGTTGTCAGAATAAATCTCAGCAATAACCCGATAGCCCCCTAGGGTAGCAAATTCATAGGGTGTGTTAGCAACAAGAACACAGGGTAGGCAACACTAAAGGAGTCATTCAGGACTGCACACCTTGGGACTTCCCTTACCATTCTGCCTCAGTGGCTTGGAACGCTGGATCTCCATGACAGGAAGTGGATGGAGGGTGACTCACAGAGAACAGATCAGACTGCGCAAACATATGTGCTGAATAACTCAAAACAAAAGCTGTCTTGCTGAATAAACGGCAACTTTGAGGATGAGGAGGGATGCAATGGACCAGTATCCCTGGCTACCTCAATTGCTTCTTCTATAAAATGGGAATAATAACTAGTTTAGGGCTACCATGAAGATTAGATGACATCTTGTAAACTCTGTGAAAACAGGGATATATGTCTTGTTTATAACCTTTGCTCCAGTGCTCAGCGAAGTGCCTGATACATAATGGGTCCTCAACATATTTCTGGGGATTCAGAAAAACATATAAATGTCCCAAGAAATGACAGAAAGGAATTCTTACCTGGGAGTACTAGGTTTGACAGGAGAACAGATCAGTGAAATAAGGCAGAATTTCATAATGGCGTTTGGATGTACTTTCAAATGGGACCTAGCAAAAGACCTAGGAACACTGGAAATAGGTAAATAGGTTAATTAATTAAATCCTCATCACAAAGCTTGGTATCTATTAAAAATACAATAAAAGGAAACTTTAAAAGCAGACTTTATAAAGAGAGTCATTCAATCAGCAGAGCGCTTGCTGCACACTCTGAGCCCAGGTCAGGAGGACGCCTGCATATTTATCGCCTTGTGTGAGGAAGGGGGAAAGGACGTGACCTTCAAGCTATGTGGTCGTGTCTGCAACGTACTTCATAGTGAGCTCTTACCAAACTGAGCTGCTGTATCTGCAGAGCTCCAAGGACTGTCCCTAAACCTGTGGAGAATCAGGACATTCTGAACCGTCTGGGGGCAAGTTACACTTCATCTAAGCCCCAGAGACCTGTTTCCAACTCCTGTTATGACCTCAGCCCTACACGTAGCACCTTCTTCCTCCTGAGAATTAACAAGGGAGTGAAATGGGAGTCAAGGGAGTGAAATGGGAATCAAGGAGTGAAATGGGAATCAAGGGACTGACTTTCTTCTGGACGATCATGGGTGGTTTACTTTGTTCATTTATCAAATACTTACTGAGCACCTACGAAGTGATGGCCCTGAGAATACCATGTAAACATGCTCTCAGGCAAGGAGGCGCCGGTAGTGCTGAGGTGGGATGTGGGGACAACTGAGTGATGGGATCGGAGTGGGCAGCTCTGTAGGATCTCCCAAGCTGCCCCTGTGGGATGGATTCAGTAGGCGGTGTCTGGCATAGGCTGAGAAGCATCTGCCCCCAAATACCTCCTCATGGGCCTGACATCTGAATGTCATCATTTTGTTAGAAAAGAGCACCAAGAAACTGTGGCCAACAAGCCTGACCCCCCTACCCCCCCTTTAACAGAAATTACATTGAAGTCCACAGGGACGTAGTGACTTATTCAACACTATGGAGCTAATTCAGGACAAGTCCAAACCCAGACTCAAGGCCTTGGGCTTCCGTTCAGTGTTAATGAAACCACTGAGTGCTCCCTCTGACTTAGAAGGGAAGGGACTGGGAGGAATCACAGGCCTTCCTTCCAGCACTGGTAGCACACCAATTCCAGGGAGTTGGCAACTGACTTCCATCCCCATATGCTACTAGAGGAGCTACTTGATTCTCTACTGCTTTATTTCCTCAATTTTAAGTTTTACTGATTGAGACAAAAATGCCACTTTAAGTTTGAATTCTCAGAGCAGTTCAGGGCCTAATTTCTCACCTAAAACTTATCAAAATTAACCATATAGAACAGGTACTTCCATTATAATTACACTAGAGGCCTGGTGCATGGATTCGTACACTGGTGGGATCCCTTGGCCTGGCCTGCAGAGATCGGGCCAAAACTAGCTCTCTAACATCCCCCAAGGGGTCCCGGACTGGGAGAGGGCACAGGCCAGGCTGAGGGACCCCACCAGTGCACGATCATGGTGGGGGAGGGACTGCAGGAGGGCTCCAGGGCATGTTCAGCCTGCCTTGCCCAGTCCCAATTGGCCAGACCCCAGCAGCAAGCTAACCTATTGGTCAGAGCATCTGCCCCCTGGTGGTCAGTGTGCATCACAGCTACTGGTCAAACAATTGAATGGTCAGACACTTAGCATATTAGGCTTTTATTACGTAGGATGTTCAGTTCTCAAACAGGCACATTTTTATCACTGCCATAAGCATCATTTTAGCATATGAACTACTAATGTGTACATCTATCTAATTTGTGTATTGATGAGTATGAACTTGTATTTATTCTATTCTGGAGTGTAACTAAGGTTTCAGGAGGTAGTTGAGGCAAAGATGGAAACCAGCACACAGAATGATCTGTGTGTTCAGCACTCACTTGCCCCTATACAGTCATGCAAAGGTAAAAGTGCACACCCTTCAAAATATGGAGCAGTTGAGTTCAATTTTGTTTACTTTTAGCCAGTTAATTAGAAAGAATTCACTTGGCGATGTCATTATGTCACCCTTGGGGTAAAATACATCAGGGCAACCAGACAAAATGTGACGGCCAGAATTTCCAGGGCTGAAGAGCGATGTCATGGTATTTTTCAGAGAGCTTTCCCAGATCAGTGTGCAGAAACTCTTGAGTCATTTTCAACCACTAACTCTTCTAATGGGAGAGCCCGTTGCCAGTAAGTGCATAGAAGATCGTAATTCACCACGATTTCCCTTCAGAAACTGAGTAATCTGTGGTGATTTACAGCTCTCAAAATATAAAAGAAACATGCAATTTTTGTAAAAGCCTTGGACTCTGTACTTCTTGAAATGGAGACATGTCTAAGTTCACACTGCCAATTCTCTAGAGTTCAAGTGAGATAGGCCAAATCCACACACAGAATGGAGGACTTTTTAAGGGTTCTCTATTAGTGTTCTTACATGTATTTTGGTAAGATGTAAGTCATTGGAGAGAGAATTCTAATTCATACTGGCTAGAAAATGTGATAACCCTCACTCCACCAGAGCAATCTACATGTCTCAAAGTGCTTCTGGATGCATGATCTCATCTGATTCATTTTATCTGTGCTTGAAAGTGGGTACTAGAGTCCCCATTTTGAGGAGAGGAACACAGGATGGGAGATTTTGAGTGACGTGAGTGGCAGTGCTGCAACTTGATCTGAAGTCACAGCATGCACTATAGTGCTCTTTACATTAGACAGAGCCTCTCCTTGCCATTCCTTCTGCCTCCTTTTGGTTCTTAAAAGTGTCCTCAAAAGATCATCCCCATTGCTGAAAACTCCTGACCCACATATCTGGTCAACTCTCCATTTCCTGGAGTAGCGGTAAGTGTTTTAGAAGATGGAATCCCCTGAAGTGGGAATTTCATCATGTAGCACTTACTTGCCTAAGGATGTGCTGCAGAAATGTTGAGGTTAATTGAATTACAGTGACTACTCTAGTCTCTTAGAGCTGTAAGATTCAAAAACTCCGACCTCTTCGGTTCCAGGTTTTCTCGCCAGTACAGAGAGTCTCGACTAGACTTCTCCGGTCCACAGAGCCTAAGATTCCCACCTCCTCTACCCCAGCCAGAAATAACTGCTATCAGGATGTTTTCCTTTTTTGGGAAAAGCTACCCAGAAGAGGGCTCACAACAAGGAGAGCAAACCTGTATAACTGCCCACCCTGCCGTTGTCTTATATATGATATCCCACTCAATCTAACTCTCACAGGCATCTCATTATACTTATACTAGAGAGGAGGGGAAGCAGGTGCAGAGAAACTGACTAGTTTGCACAAGGCTGAAAAATAACAACAGTAATCACAATAGCATTTAACGTCCTCAGGGTGTTTATGTAGTGCTGGGCACTCTTTGTAGCACTTGATTGGGCATTGCCTCATTTTCATCTCTATGATAGCCCTGAAAGGTAAACATCTGATTACCCCTCTTTTACAGATGAGAAAACCAAAGCACGTAAGAGTGGTTGGCCTCCCCAAGGCTGCATGGTGAGTGGTAGAGCTGAGAGGCAAAACCGAGGACCCTGACTCCAGTGCCCAGGTGCTGAGCCATCCTGCCCAGAGCACAAGGCGTGGCTATATGTGGCTAGACAAGCACTTTGAAATGCAAATCCAAAAGTCAGATTGGAGGAGAAAGATTTCAATGTAACACCAGATGTTCCCCCAGGTGAAAGTCCTACATAGTGTCATGATTATATTATCCAACTTTCTCTTCAAGAATTGGCTCTGCCAGAGGTTACACTTGAGTATCTGAACGTTTTGGTCAGAGCACCTGGGATGATCACATAAACCTGCATTTAACAGAAACCCAACAACTCTGGCTGAACGGAATGAGGGTCTATTTTTCTCACATAACAAGCAATCCGGGCCTGCACAGGTTCTTTGGAGACCTACCCAGGGCTCCTCTTGCCTTTTGGGGCCACTGCCTTGGAGTGTTGCTTTCATCCTCTTGCTTGAAAGATGGATGCTGCACTTCCCTGTGCCCTCCTAGCCACATGTGGCTATTCAAATTAAGTTAAATCAAAAATTCAGTTCCTCAGTCACACTAGCCACATTTCAAGTGCTCAATAGTCACAAGGGACAAGTGTGGCTGCCATACTGACTGGTGCAGATACAGCACATTGCCATCATCACAGGATGTTTTATTACACAGCACTGCCCTAGATGTCACCTCTGCAAACTGGACAGGAAGATGGAGAAGGAAACTGAAGACCAACTGAGACTGTGCCCTTTTAGAGAGAAAACAACAACTTTCATGGAGTCCTGATTCCACAGAATTTTCCTTTCGTCTCTTTGATCAGGTTCCATCACTTGACCACTCCTAGATAGAAGGGAGTTCTGTGAAGTGGGCTTCTTGCTGCCCTGAACTACAATGGGAAATGTGGATATGGAAGAGGTAAGAATATATAATTAGCGAAGTAAGTAGCGGTCAGACTAGCCTCAACATCACGTGTGAGTTATGCTTCAAATTAGGCCAGGTTTTCCAAAACAGAATGGAAAAACCAGGCAGCAAACATCTGTCATTGCACAGCTGTGGGGCTCCGGGCATGCAAAGGCAGTAAGTCAGTGATTACTGCCACCTGGTAGTTCCTTGAAGGAATGAGCCAACAATGAAGCAGGAAATAAAAAGATGGAGAAAGAAGGTATTAGTGTCGAGGCTGGTCCAGAAAGAGCCATGGCTCTTGGATCCCTGGGCCTTTGCCAGCTGGAGTTCAAGGTGACAGACTGCAGTGGGGAAAGGCATAGTCATGCTTGTGGGGCCAGGCAGCCTGGGGTTTGCACTGCAGAACGAACAACCCAGCACACTCAGCTAATGCCCACGTGGGCCACTGCCAGCTTCTCTGGTTCTGATACTGCCTCCAAAGTATACCTCCTTACTGGCTTTCATAAGGAGATGGATATTTTAACTGGGCTCTGGCTGCACATGACAGGGGGCTTTTTCTCATGGCTCTAATAGCTGGGGGAAAGCTGCAGATAGCTTTCAGGACCCCAGCTGGCAACACCCTAAACAAATTCACGGCTTAGTGGTGTAAAAGTGGGAGGTAACAAACCCAGGCACAAAGGGAGTGTCTTGAGATGACAGTGAACAAGGGGCAGGGTCTCTGGTTAGGAGAATTCCGGTAACCTGACTTCAATCTTTTGCCTGTGGTCAGTCCTACAGGAAAACTAAAAATAATTGCATATGAATAAGCAAAGACAAAAGACCATCAGCTTACATCTTTCCCCTGTCTTACCAGCCCTGTGCCCAACTCCAGTTTTTAACAAATGCTTGTTTTTTGCTGTTGAGAGAACAAAGGGATGACTTCCATTTAAAGTGCATCAGGAGACAAAAACAATTTGTTTCCCCGTAACTTCCCCTGAGGAAAAGCAATGATGACACTTAGTTTCTCGTCTCTAACAGATGCGAACCCATCTCTGAAGAGACATCTGGAGGCTGAGACACCAAACTGATAGGTTGCGTAGATGATCATGTTGATGGCTATTTCCAAATGAGGAGGCGGCAAAGCAAAGTTTGAAAAAGCATTTTGAAAATAAAATCTGTTGCTAGCTACGGCTTTTAGTAAATAGATGCCCAGCCCTGAAACTATGATTCAGTGTGGGGGGAAGGAAGGGAAGGAATGCTGACACGTACTGCAAACCTCAGAGACTTGGAGAACCTGAGACACGCAGCTGTCCTTAAAGAGAGAGGGGCCCCATTGCTAATGCTTAGCCCCAGGCCAGGGTGTCATAAGGAAGATAGAGATTGATTCATTTACCCAAATATGTTCGTTTTCTGGGGCTGCCAGGACAAATACCACACACTGGGTGTCAAACAACAGAAACGCATTGCCGCATAGTACTGGAGGCTAAAAGCACAAAATCGAGTTGTTGTCAGAGTTGGTTCCTTCTGCAGGCTGTGAGCTCTCTCATATCTCGTCTGTTCCCGGCATCTCTCCTGGCTTATGGAGCCTCCTGGAAAGACTTGGTGTTCTTGGTTGTGGCAGCATAACTCCATTTTTACCTGGCATTCTCCCCATGTGAATCTGTGTCCAAATTTCCCCTTTTGATTGGGATACAGTCATATTGGGTTAAGGGCCACCCTCGTCTGAAGTAGATCAACTGCAAAAACCCTTTTTTCCAACTAAGGTCATATCCACAGGTGTTGGAGATTAGGACAGCAACATCTTTGGGAGGGACACAATTCAACCCATAACAGCAGGTCATCCCGATCAAAGAATTATTTCACTTTCCACTTTGTCACTGTAGACCAGGCGATGTAAAAGTAAATTTGATGGCATCGCTTTTGTCCCTTGGGGAATTCCTGACGTTAAGAAAACCAGCCCCTCTCTTTCTCAATGTTTGCAAGCTACGATCCTTTTCTTTATATAGTTCAAAACATATTGTTCCAATCTAGGACACTTTCCTAGAAATTTGAAGTTTTTCCTGCTTCCTCACCTTCAACCCACCTTGAGAGTCAAGACCTTGAATTTGAAGCCTGCTCCTGAAAGCGTACCTTTTCTAACGTTTAATGTCTTCCTTCATCTCATTCAAAAATTGGAAAGTTTGGATGCTTAACTCAATTCAACTGACCTTCATGGGAAAATTTCTCTGCATGAGGCACTGCGCTGGGGATTTAAATCCAAACCCCATGATGTTGCCCTCTGAGGACCGCTGAAGGGAAAAGTCCAGGATGGCTGGTGCTTCCAGACCTGATGGGTCGCAGCCTCACGAGGGGGAAAGAGTGGAGGGCGAGGTGGGGAGCTCTGCTTTTAAATAGGTTGCAGGGATTTCAGGAAAGCAATAACAGAAATTAGGTGATTTTATTTTGAGGGCCCAGAGATTCCATACATCCAACCCCAACTCCATGTTAATGTTTTTTTCCTGTCCTGCAGCTTAAGGGCTATTAGCAAGGGTCCCAGAATGGAATAGCCTTCCCTTCACCTCATCCTCTTCATTTCTTCCCTCCCCTCCCCCCAGAATAAGTGAATAAATAGAGACGAATACTCCAAATCACTTCCTATAGAAGAGCCAAGAGATCATGGGTCAAGAGAGTATGTTAGGGGAGGTTTCTATTTTTTTTAATAACTTCCCAAGAAACAGCACTTACAGGCCCTGGTGGACACCATTAAGTCATCCATCACTGTTCCCTTTTCAAAGCCAAATACTTTAACCTTTTCTCCCTGGGCCTATATTATAACCTTTGATTATTTGTGTTGCTCTCCTGGACCCTGTCTGAGTTCTTTTAAATTTGAGAATAAAATACTGGATGCTGTAATCAAATAAGCACTGAACCTCCATAGATGATACTGCAGAGTCAAAACACTGTCACACCCCAAGACATGCGCAAGCAGCGGCAGGGAGTGAGGCGTGGGCATTGGAACAGCACAGGATTGTAAAATGCTCGGAAAATGAAATGTGCGCTCTGCATGCCAACTAGCGCTGGCACTAACTGGACAGGCATTCCCCCAGAAATGTCCGCATAGGATGTAAGGCGCAGGAAATGTGGAGGCTGTCAGTTCCTCTGTTAGAAATGGCCTGTGTCAGCAGGGGTTGGGCAGCTTACCTGGCGGATGCTGGCAGCTTGACAGGTGAGCTCATGGGCCTCTGCTTACAACATGATCACGTTCGCTCTGTCACAGCAATCCGGCCACTTGGTCTTGCTCAGAGCTCTCCAATAAGCCACTTGGAAATGAGTGGCAGTGAGGACATGTCAGTACTGACGCTGCCCTGTGAACTCCTGTGGCCATGAGGTACCATCACAATCACAGCCTTCAATTCTGTTCCGTTTGACAAGAGTTCTGCACAGCTGCCTATGTGCCACTTACTGGGAAGGGTCCTGCTTCCCTGGCTCACCTCTCCTCGTGCGCTTTAGGCCTCACAGAGACTTTTCCCCCTTTATAGCCACGAGGGTCAGCCAGGGCTGCTCCTCTCTACTTAGGCCTCACTGATCCTGGCCTGTTCCTTCCGCATCTATTTCCCAAGGTAGCTCGTCTTGTTCTAATGTCCTCCCGTCCTCAATACAATGATAAGAATGCCATCTTCCAGTCTACCTTTTCTGTACGTTACCTCTAATGTATTCTTATTTCTCCCTCTCCCCATTCTCGACCTCCCATACACCCCACCCATTTTACACACACACACACACACACACACACACACACACACACACAGTCCTCCCCTCTTCATACAACCATCTAGCTCCTGATTTGGGGCCCCAGAAAAACAAAACTACCTTGTTTTTATCTCAGGTTGCAGCCCATTCAAGTCTCATCCCTCAAGCACCCAGGACTTATTTTGTCATTGTCACCTAGATCCAGGGACAGATTATCTGGGCACAAGCCCATACTTCTTTTCAGGCTCTCGAATTCACAGGCCTCAGGGAATGGAGGGGAGATGCTAACTTGGGTAATAACAAAAAAATTCATGGAAATCCCCAGGCATTACAGGGATCCTATACTAAAAATAATCAAGTAGAGCAATAAACAGGATGTCCTGGGAGAACAAAGGTTATGGGAGAGCCAGCACTTATGTTTTCATGATACAAACGATTCTATTGACTCTTTAACTTTTCTTTCCAAGACCTTTCTGTACCATTCATTCGGTATTTGATGAAGATAAAATGTAACATGGTCCTGTGTCATGTCATTTATGATAACTTAGCATTGTAGTTGGTTGGGAAATAAGGCCAGGCATATGAGGCTCCACAGATTGGCTTGCTGTAAATTCCTAGCACCTGTTTATAATGTACCTTTACAGAGAAAACAGCTCCAGTAACATTATAACAGCATGGTTCATGAGTGCTATGAACCATCTCTATTGCATGTTACAAATTTAAAAGGTTTTTAACTTTACAGACAATCTGTAGGTTTATGAATTGAAAGCCACTGAAATAAATCACCCTTGGTAATGAAAAGGGAAAAAGAGGGGCATGATATAATTTCTATTTGTCAAGGTATAATGATGTCACCATCCATTTATCCTCTGCACTTAAAGGTTGAAGCTATTCAACAAATCTCTTCGCAGCCAAATACATCTGGTGCCTTAATGGAGGCCATGGCACAGGTTTCTGATTAGTTCACAGCTCACTCACCAATTAGAATAGAGGTAAAACTTGTTTTCTAAGCAATTCATTAAGACAATAACCTTTAATGGAATATATAATAGTGGGGCCTTGAAATGTTTTTTTAAAAAACCATGTTATCACTTTAAGATGATCTCTCTGCGTAGTTTGTAGATTAAACAGATTTGTTTCTGGGGGTGCTATTTTTATCCCAATCACTATTTTCATTTATTGCGAGTTTTTAAGCAATAATTCAGTTAATTACTAAAAAAAACACACACACACAATAAAACAAACAAACAAAAAAACCAGGATATAGGGTACGGGGTTGCTGGTTAAGTTTTACCTTAAAGACAAGTTGTACCTATTTGTAAGACTATCGGGAGGTTGTTCAACTGCTTACAGGGGCTAAGCTGAGGGCCAGTGTGGGGTGAAATGCAGCCTTCAACACAGTCAACAATCCTCATGCCCTGGCATTGGTGGCACTGGCTACCAGTACCGACCTCCTGCAACTCAGCCTGCAAAACTGAGGGAGCAGTGTTCACCCAGGAATCAGGGAGAGGAAAACTGTGCCTGATGAGGGGTAGGAAGATGGGGGAGCAAAGAGGCGGCTGTCCTCTGTTGTGATTTAGGACTCAGTTCTTGCCTCTCCGTTGGCAGGAAAGTGGGCTGAACCTCCTTCCTCCGGTCCACTCTTGGCCCATAAGCCATCCCCTGGGACTTAGGCAGGTTCCTAGCAGGGAAGATCCGAACGCCCAACAGCAGAGCTCCTGCCCCATTATTCTGTGGGGTGGGTGGTGACCGGAGCCTTTCCTGGGGCGAGCTGAGTGTGGCTTGGCCCTGCGCTCCACCAGCTCCCCTCCCTTTCTTCCAGGAAGTCCCCCTGCGGCTTAATCTAGGCACTATGACTTTTCCCTTCTCTGTATTTCTATAGCACATTAACAGTCTGTGACACAATCATTAGTGGATCTAGCTTAGAGCTGTGGTTCTCAACCTTTAATTTTAGCTCATCTTCCTATGGGTAACAGTGGCTCACCCTGGGGCATTGCTTTTGAAGTCAGAAGACCTAGGTTTGAGTCCTGCCCCTACCCATTAATGTGTGACCTCAGATAAATCCTATAGCCTCTCTTTGAAAAGTGGGGATAACAACACTTGTCCCACTCATTTAGAGTTATAAGCATCCAATGAGATCATGAGTGTGAAAATACATTGTACATTACACACGAACCATATATGTTTTCCAGTGGTTCTCAACCTGTGGGTCACGACCCCTTTAGCGGTCGAACGACCCTTTCACAGGGGTCGTCTAAATACATCCTGCATATCAGATATTTACATTACAATTCATAACAGTAGCAAAATTATAGTTATGAAGTAGCAACGAAAATAATTTTATGGTTGGAGGTCACTACAACATGAGGAACTGTATTAAAGGGTCGCAGCATTAGGAAGGTTGAGAACCACTGTTTTAGACTCTATTTCTAGAGTCTTTCCATAAAGTTGTGATTTTCTTACCAATCATCATCACCATCCCCAATTAATTAAATTTCATAAATAAAACAATGATATCTCTTTCTAAACTACTTTTAAGCCAAACTAGCTCTTTTCTCCTCTTGCTATACATAAAAATGTACTAGTAAATGCTGAGTTGAATATGCCAAATAATTAAATGCAGGCAAGTCTTTTTAGGTTTCTGTGTCTTATTAACCTTATGCTAAGAACCAAATTCTGTCTTATCTTCACTACTACATGCTGAAGAACATGTACCCAGTGTGGAATCTGTGAATGCAGATAGGCATTGGGATGAGTGCAACCATTGTGGGGTTAAAGCGGGCTCAGGCTGCAAAATAAGACAGGGTGAAAAGAATCCTACCCGGAAGATATTTATACTGCTGAAGAGAACAAACAAACTTTGAGCCTTCTGGAAGTGCCTTTTTATACACAATTTATATGCTAATTATGAACATTTGAATATATTAGATAAAGCAGGCTCCCTAAGGATCTAGTGTTTGGTATAATTTGTCCTTGGAAAAAAAACAACAAAGAGAGTAAAATATTATAAAGCCCGAGTCTTTGCAATGACCTCTAGAGCCTTCCCAGTCTGCCCCCACATGCTGTATAATTTCCTTCCCTGTTCATCAGCTCCAGCCACGCTGGCTTCCTCATTGCTCCCTGACCAGACTAACCTGGGGGCTTGGCACTGATGCTCCCGCCATTCTGGGACACTCACAGGGCCCCTTCCTTCAAGTCTTTGCCCAGACAGTCCTGCCTAAAACAGGCTACTCTGATTGCATGTTGAATTTGCAGCCCTCCATTTTGTATGCTGTTACTCTGCTCTGTTTTGTTCCATAGCACTTATCAGCTTTTCACATACTAGACAACACACTCCTTACTGAATGCATTGCTTCTCTCTCCCTGGTAGAAGGTGAGCTCTGCCAGGCAGGGACTGCTGTCTCTACCATCCACCGCTGTACATCAGCACCTACAACACTCCAAAGATTGTTTTGAGGAAAGAATGTGAAAGCTCTTTGGTGTTCATTACATGCGACTTGACTGCAGAGATCTATCTGGAAAGAAAAGTTTCCAGGGAGACTGTAGAGATCTTCCCGTGGGAAATTAAACAGAAAAACAGTGGAACAGAGAAAATAAAAATAAAATAAAAAAACAGGAACAAGGAAGAGAAAGTGGAAGCAGAAGGAGGGAGTAGAGATAAAGTATAAGTCCCCTTTCCCTCATGGAACCCAAGAAGACTTTTGCCACAGTTTGCAGATTGGGTTTGGTTTTGCTCTCTTTGAGCTGGTCAGCAAGAAAGTGAGAGTAAAACAGGAAAAATCTAAAGACTTCAGGTGGCCTGCGTTTCCTGGAGTTCAAACCAAAAAGGGTCCCAGCCTTGAGAGAGTGGGGAGGAAACTCCCTCACTGCCCCCCTTCCAGAAGAAGTCACCCTCAGCCTCAGCAGAGAAGGATGGGCGGGAGAAGGAACTGGCCAGCTCTGGACGGGCCACCAGCATTCATGGTCAGTGTCTTCCAGCTGATTCAGCCTTTTAATCTGAACTAGATCACGCAGGGCTTGTGAAGAGGGGGTACGTGAATGTCTGGTAGAAGGAGGAAAGGTGAAGGAAGTGGGTCCTGGTTTAATCTAACTGACATTCCCTTTTATAATTCATTCTAAACACAATTGGATATTCATCAAAGTCTTTATCTGGATGCTCGTGACCTTCCTGAGGAAGTCATGCTCTTTAACAATCTATAATTCAGAATGCCCATGCCCAGCAAGCCCCACTTAGTGACATTTGATCTTTAATTTGACATTGTGATCTAAAATGTAAGCATGACCTTGGAGAAAAAATGAAGGGATTATGTTCCCTCACTCCAGATTGTACAGGTTGCTAGGACCTGTGTTAACTTCCTGTTTTCCTCTAGAATTCTAACTATTTCCTGAAGTATCCTAATACATTTCCTAGGTTTAGGGAGGAAGGAAGAGAAGGGGGGAAACATCACTTATTTTCTTCCAGAGATATCATCCCCCCTTTGTCAGTTTCCCTTGTAGGTAGGAAGCTACCACTGCAGTTACCTGGCTTCTGCCACACCTCACAACTTCCGCTCTGATGTTTTCTTTTATCAAACACTGCAACAGACATGCTGTTTCTTCATGTCTTGCCATTCCTCAATCTTATGCACTCCCAATAAGGTAAGCTTAATCCTGTTACACATTATGGAAGAAGGTTTTTAAAAAGGAACTGGGTTACTATTGATTGCCAGTCAGTGAAATTCTCATGGGCCACAATGGGCATGTAAGCCACTTCGTATGTCCCTGCTCTGGGTGACATCCTGGGCACTTACATTCTTTCAAGAGACTGCCACGCATCGTAATAAAGTGGTTGAGGTTTTTATCTTTTCTTATTAGGCAGAAGTTATCTCAACAAGCTCTCCTTTGAAAGAGAACATGACGAGCTAAATGACAGTCTGTCTTAGTCTGTTGTGAGCCCCCAGTCACCACGACTAGAGTTTCTTTAAACGTAGACCTCCTATAGATTAGAACATATATCTTAAGCACCAATGCTAAAGCTAATGCAAAAGTTCAGAGGTGCAAAATAATTTAAATGTGCCCAAGTAGTAGCAATAACATCTCTAAAATCTCAGCAGTGAATTATGGATGGATATGTGGAATATTAAAAATGCAAAGCTAACTCAATTTGCATTTGCAATGCCCCCTAGCTGTTACAGGAAGGAGGAAATTGCTTTCTGCTGAATTCAAGGGCACACTACTTAGTGCTGTGTTTAAGTCAAGGAGGAAAATCACTCATTTTTATTCTACCACTTAACTCGTGCTTATGTAATCTGTCTGGCACCAGAGTCAGTTGTCTGATATTATTTTCAATCACAGAAAGAGAATATATAATTCAATCAGCACACCTTTATTTTCACTTGCTTGGTGATCTCTGGGAGCCTTATTACCACCAGTAAATGCCAGCCCATCATCAATCAGAACTCAGCTCCAGGACTGTCTCTGACAGACAGCACCAGCCGCAAGTATTAATGTTTTATTTTTGAGAGGGGGTATGAGGTGAGAGTAAGGTTATGCTTGCCCTATGAGCTAGGCAGAGAATCCATTCCTTCCCTAAGGACTCTCCCCCGCCCCCAACCCCCAACCCACCCTATCACAAGACCAGCTCTCTCCCCAGCGGGTAAATTCTCAAAGGTAGGATAGACACCCAAATTAGTAGCTAATATATTCCAAAGCAGGAATCCACTTTCAACTTTGTCCTTCCTCCTTTTCAACTAGCCCTTCCTCCAACTGCTCCTTTTCATGTTCCCTGCACACTCAGCTCAGATGGGTCCATTCTTCTTTGGGATGCCGTGGGAGAAGCACAATGAGCATGCCCACACTGCCCAGTGGGCATGGCAGTGGCACTGCCTATCACTGCCCTTCTCGCAGAGGGACTCATAAAACAGGCAGAAAAGGCAACATCTGACATATCTTAAGGCAGAAAAGGCAACATCTGACATTTCTTGAGATGGAAGCCCAATAAGAAAAACTTTGTGAAGAGCTGGGGCCTGTTTAAGAGGGAATTAGTGAAAGGCACTAATAATGTAGGGGTTCTGGTCACAGTGAAAATGAGACAGCACAGTTTGGTGGATGAGACTGTCCATGAATGCCGGTTTAAGGAGCACCACCGGGTCCATTTCTCACTGATCTTTGGGAGTGTGTTTGATGCTCATGTTGGTCATGAGTTGCTTTGTTTCCCTTTTTCCCATGTTTCCTTGTATTTATTACCTTATCAGGAGTCATTGCTTTCTTTTTCATGTACCCTGTGTAGATGTGGTTGCAGTGGGCTTTAGACCCCAGTTTCATAAGAACTGTGTAAGCCGCGTGCCCAGGAATTCTGACTCATTAGGTGTAGGGAGGGGGTCTAAGGATCTGTATTTTTATTAAGAACCCTTCCTCCCAAGTAGTTCTGTGGGTAGTTCTGGACGACTCTTTTTTATTTTTTCAGACTACTCGTTTGGAAATGGCCTTCTGAAAGTCACAGAAAGAAGAAGATAGTGTTGTATAGTCTAGTCTTAATGGTTTCCCCCTGATCTCTCTCTCGCTCGCTCGCTCATGTGACTGACAGAAGGGTCAAGGTTGTCTCTTTGTTTCTGCCTTATGAAATAAAGAATCTTTTTGACAGACTGACATAATAGGCTGAAACCATTACCTTTACTTCCACAAAGAAGCAGAAATTACTCCTCACCATCAAAGATGAGGCACAGGGGATCCCTAGAGGGTAACATATAAGAAACTGAGGTGGAGACCAGCCTCCTAAAGCCAATTCCCCTATTTTTCTAACAAATGAAGCATCCTTGGATTTGGTGGTTTGGGATTTGGTTGTTGTATATGGAACACTAAGAAAGATGAATAATTGTAATTTGGGGGCTTTTTCAAAAGCCACAGGATTTCCTTATATATTTATAATGCATGTGAGCTGAAAACCAGGTGAAACAGCCTAATTAGGAATATCTTAGACAATAGAAATCCCATTTGGTCCTTGAAATTTCAAGCTCAGTCTCTGGTCAGATAATACTTTAAAAATTAGAATTCAGTCTATTGTTTTGAAAAATACATCAGATAGAAATGAGAGCAGACAAATGAGAGATTTATAATCCCCATGGTACACAGTTCATAAATTGGCTGCCCTTTTATCTCTACAGCCAGAGAAATGGGAAATTCTGAAATCCCCAGAAGAAATAGGCAAGATGTCCAAGTTAAGAATGCAAGGGGAAAGGACGCCCTATTAAAACAAAATACTGCCCCCTTTGCCCTGCACATATCATAACTTACTTGTTTTATTCCATTCTAGCTGGGTTTTGCTAGGTGATTTATTAGTTAGTCTGAATGTAGCGCTGGAAGGAAGGACAAGGAGAAAGTGGCTCCCCACAGTGTATTTCATGAATTTCACTTTCCTCTTGAAATTCACACATTGTCATCCCCACTGGGATTACCATCTTGTCCCAGATATAAGCAGCGTCCATTATAATTACATAAACCAAGTATGGACAGAAAGTCCTTACCATTGATTTTAGCACAAGTGAAACCAAATAAAATCTGTCCCTTCCTTACCACAAAGTGTGAAATAATAAGGCGTCTGCAGGTCAAAATGACACCCCTCAGTTTCTTCTAGGTCTAACGTGCCTGTTCCAAAGCTAGTGGCCACGTGCAGCAAACAATCTCATTCCTTTTTTTTTTTTTTGGAATGCAAATTACTATCTATAATTATTAAAATAGTTTTAAATGGAAGGCACAACTATAGAAAACTGATGTATATAAAATATTTAATGTTTACAACACTTAGAAATGCTTTTCTTATTAACAATAATGATGCAAAGTATATTAGTTCTATGACTTTCCTTAATATGTTTTGAAGATTTAAAATTATGTGAACAGATCTTCAAATCTAACACTTAAATAAACTATGATATGCTCCATATTCTTTTTTATTAAAGTTATTGGGTGACATTGGTTAATAAGATTATATAAGTGTCAAGGTTACAATTCTACAATACATCATCTGTATATTGCATTGTGTGTTCACCACTCAAAATCTAGTTCCCAATCCAACTCTTCAGGTGAGAAATTAGTCTCTCTGTACAGGCATGACTTTGTCCCCAGGGCCTAACCACACACCAATCCTGTAACAATACAACATCGGAACATCCAGGCCACAGGGATTATATACATATAATAGCAGGATGGTCATTCCATCTCAAAGGGAAAGGAAAGGTTTAGATCCATGCTCCATGTTGGGATGATAAATCAGAATACTGCTAAAGATGGGGCAGCATAATACAGAAGCTGGCCCAAAGGGAAATTGTTACACCATAGATAACACTGGGTTAAAGCTACAGAAAAATGAAAAAGGAAAAACCAAACTGTTTAAACATTAAACATTTGTTTAAATATTAAAGTAAAGTTAGCCTGACAGCAAAATCGATATTAAATCAGGCCTGGAAACTGTTTTATGACCTCAAACTCTGGGCTTCTTAACTGCCAGTGTCATAAATGATGTCACTTTTCAGCATGATTGTGGCCGTCAGGAGGCAGGTCAGAAATGCCACCTTTAATTTCAAAAATGTTCATTTGTGACGTAATTTAGAGTTTACTCCCAGGGACAAATGTCATTCTCTGGTCAGGAGCCCCCCAAAGTGCTGCTGTGAGTAAAATGTTCCCTCTTAATTCCCTTCCCCCCCCCCCCCCCGACAGCCTGGTTTCCAAGGTGCCTGCCAGTTCTCCCAGGTTTGAACAAAGTGTGTGAGGACAATAATAAATGGGTTGAGATTCTTTCCAGTCAGTGAAGAGAGAAATTTTGAGGAAACTCTTCTGTGGGGGAAGGAAAGGGATCTGTAGAAGACATACCGGCTGCAGAATGTTCCGTAAGGTGCCTGGCTGGTGTGGCTCAGTGGTTGAGCATCAACCCATGAACCAGGAGGTCATTTTTTAAAAAATATATTTTATTGATTTTTTACAGAGAGGAAGGGAGAGGGATAGAGAGTTAGAAACATCAATGAGAGAGAAACATCGACCAGCTGCCTCCTGCACACCCCCTACTGAGGATGTGCACGCAACCTAGGTACATGCCCTTGACCGGAATCGAACCTGGGACCTTTCAGTCCACAGGTCGACGCTCTATCCACTGAGCCAAACCGGTTAGGGCAGGAGGTCATTTCTATTCCCGGGCAGGGTACATGCCCGGGTTTTGGGCTTAATCTCCAGTTGGGGGTCTGCAGGAGACAGCCAATCAATGATTCTCTCTCATCATTGATATTTCTATCTCTCCCTCCCCCTTCCCCTCTGAAATCAATAAAAATATATATTTTTTAAAAGAATATTCTGTGAGGCTGGCAGTGTGGACAGAATGGGTCTCAACAGAGGGGTGGCCTTGAGCTACCAACAGTACCATGTATCTTCTGGACATACACCAGCCCCAGTGGCTTTATTCTCAGCCCCACCGGAAACGGACCTCCCTCCCCCAAATTACTTCTCCCCACTGGCCTGTCACAAAACCAGAAATGTCTACGTTGCTGACTTCTCTGGTTTGAAACACTGAAGCACCCACTAAAATGCAGACGTGCTCTGGGAAGAGAAATGAAAATAAAAATGGCGTTCATTTTTCTCTTCTTAAAATCAAAGGATCCTGAGAACGAAAATACTGAAATATTCAGAAAAGACATCAGTGGGCAGTTTGTATTCCCCTCCAGGCACAAAGGAAAAGCACTACCAAAAAGCACGCAGGCTTGGGCACTGCGGCCCTGCCCATCACACGCCTCGTCCAGACCTGCCCTCGATGGAAATGGAGTCAGCAGGGGAGTGTGTGAGCTCAGAACGCGCTCAGGGAAGAACGCAAAGGAAAGCAGTGCTGAGCCACCACTGCTGCAATGACGGAAGTTCAAAGTTATCATCGCGGGGATGCTCCGGATATCCCCAGCGGCAGACAGTTGCGACGCCATAATTTTTTTAACATCACAAAAGTCACCTCAGTCCAAAAAGTCTAGAATTGAGATTTCATTTTGTAATTTTCATCCATTTGCTTTTCTGCACGGCTTAAAATAGGACACCCCCACCTCTGCCCAGTAGATTTCCCTACACCTTTGCTCCTCCATAAACAAATGGACACAATCCTTCCTGTAAAAGAGATGTGTTCCTATAAACGCTGGGTGTAATAAACTCCTCTGCTTTCTGTCTGCCCCAGTTCTGTCAAATTTGTGTTCACAAAGGGAGATAGACAAGGAAATTATCCAAGAAAGACACAATTTCTAATTAGAACAGCAGAAACAAAAGCAGGCCTTGGTTTTGCAGGTGGAAAACAATGTCTTCAATTCATGTTCTATTTAGCCATTCCCCTGGAGAGAACTGCTGTTTTGATTTTCTCTTCTTTAATATGAAGGCCTGATGTTTTGTCTTGCGGGTAGAAGTTGGGGAGTTTGGCACAGGGGTTATAGGAAGGGGTAGCCCCCAAAGGCTTGTAAAAGTATTAAGCATTTTAAGTATGTGCTCCCTGACGGTTTCTAATACAACAGGAGGGCTGTGTGAACAAAAGGTGATTTTGCATTCAGTCTCACAAAAGCGAGAAGGCTCATAGCCAGTTAGTTCTAAAAGTGATAGTGATGGTGACCTTTCATCACAAGCAAACTTCCAGGTGACTTCGAAGAATTTAGTGTCTGTTCTGTGGAAATGTTTCCTTTAGATGGGCGTGTGGCTTAAGCACTTTTATTTTAAATTGAATTTTGAGATAAGAGGAAAAGAAGGAAGGAGAGAGGGAGAGAGGGAGGGAGGGAGGGAGGGAGGGAGGGAGGGATAGATTTGTTGTTACACTTATTTAGGCATCCATTGTTGCTTCTTGTATGTATCCTGACCGGGGATCGAACCCACAACTTTGGCGTACTGGATGACACTCCAACCAGGCTGCCTGGTCAGGGCTTAACCACTTTTGTTAACACTTAATAGATCCTATTTTTATTTACATGGAGGTTGAAGCAAATAAGAAGATTTATTTAACCCGGAGTTCTAATAGATCAGGCTTTGCCTTTGAGGAGATGCACAGTGTTCTTGCTAGCCTCCCCATCCAGGTGTACAAATCTACCTCATTACCTTATCTGGCTTTAGTGTTATCACACCAAATGTCTATTTATTAGTTGGGCTGCTTTTAGTTTAAGTAACTGAAAACCCAACCAAACTTGTTCAAAGAATAAAGAAGGTGCATTGGCTCGGGTAACTGGCAAGTCCAGGGAGGTAGAGTGGCATCAGGGGTGTTCCTAGAGTGTGATTCCTACCCATTGGAGCACTCCGGGTGAGCCAGAAGCACCCTGACGACAGAAGCAGCACCCTAGAGGTGTGACCATGGGAGCAGCTGGGAAATGGCAACTGCAGCCTGGACACCTGCCACAGGCCTGCTTTCCCCTGTTTAGCAGGGGCTGCAGAGGGCTTCCTGAAGCAGCAGCTGCCTCCGGTGCGCCCACCCAAAGCACCAGCAGCAAGTTCCGCTGCCTTCCCCAAACCCTTGTGAATCCCTGTGTTGTTCAGAAACATTTTTTCAGCAATGTCAGTTTCCAGTTTTCAAAGAACTTTAAAGATAGGGTTTGATGTAAATTCTGTAAGGAAACAGCACTCGTAGTGATACTAATGAACTTGATTATACTGTGTTGCCCTTACGTTTGCCCTTACACCCCTTGAAGGGTTCCATCCAGTCCCCATTCACCCAGAAGAGCCGGATCGCGGCTGGGTCCCGTTGTAACTGCGCACTGACTGAACGCACACAGCCCTGCAGATCCATCTCAGCGGGAACAGGGAGGGTTCCAGTCCTCCTGAGAAGCCACAATGGCCTCTTCTGTTATCCCATCCTAGGCGGTGCTGCTCTCCAGGTTCACACACTAAAGGTCTCGCAGGGTGGGGTTGCAGGCTGAATGGCGAAGGCTCCCAGGAAAGAAAATAGAACCTGAAGCAGGGAGCTCTGCTTTAGAAGGGCCAATGCCGCCAAGAAGCCTGGCCTCTCCAATTCCTTGACCCCTAAGGAGGAGGGAAGACAGGGAAACGCTTCCTCCTGTTTGCGGAAGGATGGAGCCTTTGCTAGAGGGGAGGTGCATCTCCCGCCCCGCCCCCCCCCCCCCCATCGCCAGGCCACCTTACGGCCCAGGCACCCCCCACCAGCTGAACCCGAAGAATTACAAGTGGCTGTAAAAATGTCCCCCTGCCCAGAAGCACCAGGTTTGCAGTGCGCCCTCATTAAAGTGTGCTCCTGCAGCCAGACTGCCAGTTTCCAAAGAAAACTCCTTTTCATCTTAACTAGAGCCCTGGGCATCAGAAACAGTAGAGAAAGGGGATTCATTTATGAGTTTCTATGGCAGATTATGGGTTTTATTTGCTCCTTCACACCACTTTTCAGACTGTCATTTTGGTAAGGTTAACCCCAGTGTAAAATGTTCCCGTAATTACGCTCGGAAACACTCCCAGCCTGCCGCGTGCCAATAAATGCCTGGAATAACTGTCAGGCTAAATGAATCCCATTTGAACAAAATGATTATTGAAAGTTATTTTAGTTCCCCATTAAGCAGTTGCAGAGCAGAGCTGTAATCAAAATGTTTATTTCAATTAGAATTATTATGGCTAATAAAAAGCTCAAGTAGAAAGTAAACTACACTTTATCAAATAAAGGCCACAGCTAGTTAAACTTCTTGTTTCACACGGCCTCTATCCCTGAGTCTGACAAGAGGCACAATTATCAGCCTTCTCCATAGGATATTAATGGCTTTCATAGCCCAACTTCTGGTCCAGATAGAAGGGTGGACAAAAAATCCAATTCTCTCTTGATGGTTACCATGGCCAGTAAGTGGGCATGAGCCCCTGTTTCCGTAGCTACAGAGTAGGGGTGCAGCACCTCACTTTGAATAAGTGAGGAAAGACCCTGGGGGTTATAATGCCAACAGCAGTTTTCATTCATTGCCCTGCCCCCCATGACTAACTGCACAAGCATTCCTGTTACTATAGCAGCTATTTCTTTTTCTGTGGAGCCCAAAATGTAGCCAGGAAAAAGAGTGCTTTTGCTTGTTAGGACAATGCAGTCGTCTTCACCAGAAAACAGCTTTTTTGTTTTGTTTGTGGGAGGGGGAGCACTAACAAGAAGAGACTACTTCTATCCACTCTTCTGTCATCTGCCCTTGAGACAAAACCTTGGGAACACACAGCAAATTGCTTTGCCCCTAAATCACAACAGTTTCAGTCATAACCCTCTATGCCTAAATGTATTGTGTTGTTTTTATAAATTCCAATGCCCTGGCCAAACCCAAAACCAGTTAAGTGAGAATCTCTGGGGTCAAACCCAGGCATGGAAGGGGGGGTGGGGGGGGGGAGAAGGGGTTAATGTTCCCCAGGTCATTCCAATGTGCAAATACTGGTGTGAACTCTAATATAGGGCAGGGGTTCTCAAAGTGTGGTCCCTGAACCACCTGCATGCACACCACCTGGGAACTTGTTAGAAATGCAAATTCTCGGGCCCCATCTCATAATTACTTAATCACAGCCTGGTGCTGGGCAGGACCATCTACGTCTTACCAAGCTTCCAGATGAGTCTGGTGCATACTCAAGTCGGAGAACCACTACTATAGGGGACCTTCTTTAAAGAGGAAAATAAAGCAAAAATGTTTATCATTCCTATGTTGAGAAACCAGCATTAACACTTAATAGAACTGGAGCAAGGTTAATATAGCAACAGTGTCCACTGACGGTCTGCCTCAATGTTAAGGCAAGGGATATACTAAGAGAAGAGGTGCTACAAAGACCTCCTAATTCCTACCTAGACAAGGGAGCAGGGTCTCTAAATACCATCATCACAAAAGCCAGGGCTGAATAATGAGTAAATAATGAATTAAAACTCTACAATCAGAATGTTAAAGGAAACTAAAATGGACAGAACAACAGGCAGAACTGACTCACAAGCAAAACTCTGAGCCAGGCAAGCATTTGCTTTGCCTCTTCTCTCTCACCTACATCACTTCTGATTCCTCTTTTTTCTAGCTTTCCAAGGCCCCCATGTCTCCCAAAGTCCCTCAGACAAAGGAATTAATTTATGCTAAATGACTGACAATAATTTTGTGTTTTTACATCCCCCTACATTATTTGGGTTTTCAACAAAGGTCCTAAGGCATCTATGCTTAACTTGGAGACTTACACGGCACTCCTTGCATGCTAGTTCCTGTTTTAAGTCTTTTACACACAGCAACTCATTCAACACTCATTACAATACTATGAAATAGGTCCTACTTTTCATCATTTCACAGGTGAGGAAACTGGGTTACAGAAATGTTAAGTAGTCCTCCCAAGGTCGTAGCTGTGCACCCAGGCAGTCTGGCCCTGAAAGGTATGCTCTTAACTATTACACTCAAACTCTTCTCAGGACAAGCAGACTTCCAGACATGAAGTTCCTGGGCTTGGAAAAGGTGGAAAAGAAGATCTCTGAAAGCCATTAACACCACATCTTGCCAATTCCATCTCCATGTCAGGTCAGTTTGGGCCATGCATTTTTCACTTTGGTGTATTATTCCCTCCTGGAAAATGTGTAATGTCAACCTTGTCTTCAAACACTTGTCCTGCTCCTGCTACTGCCCTGAGAATTTGACTCATCCAGACAAGATTCCTGAACTAATCATTTTGGAAGGATTTGCTTTGCTTATAAAAATTATGGTCCAAGTCCAGTGCTTCCAAGACCTATTTCTTCAAACTTAGAAGCATCCCAGAAGGAGTAGCTTGCATCAGTTTCCCTGAGAGGTCCAATATCAGGACCAAATTCCAACTTTTGAACTCAACTGCTTTGGCCCAAGTAATGGAGGGATCAGTACAAGGCTTGAATTTATTTTTTCTTCTACATTTTTCCCCCTAAGTCTTTGTCAGAGCCTTTTCCTATATGGGATAAAGCCTTGAATTTGAGGGAGGCATCACTTTCTGGAATTTGGCAAGTCTGTCAAAAAGAGACTACACATGTCAATGTCATTCTGTGTCTAAAGACCATGAAAAAGAGTGGCTCGGTGTTAACCCATAGAGTGCTTCAGTTATACATCTGAATCTTCCTGGCAAAAGCCTTCTAGGGCTGGCTTGGGAAGGGTTGGGGTGGCAGCTCTGAGTAATCTTCAATTTTTATCCCTTGACACTTTAATTAAGATAATTTAACAGCCTGTTAAGCACGGTGTGCAGAATTTCCCACTAGGAACCAATGAGGAAAGAGTTTTGGGGAGCAGGGAGATAAGTGTGAGGCTGGAGATCTAGGCAGCGTAGAATTAAAAGGAGTCACAGTTATTATTCAGCCCAATGACTGTGACTCTCCCAAGGTCACATAGTTAATTAGTGCACTCCTGGATCCCACATGCATGAGAAGCTATGGGATGTTAAATAGGACTATTCAGGCATAACAGATTGTGAGTGCTTTTCTAAAACAGCTCAGTGTCTGGCCTCCTCAGAAATCAATGGTAAGCTTAGGCAAAGTCTTGGGTTGGGGGAAGGCTGAGGCAAATACTGATGACGTGACTCAAGATCCTGTGGTTTTTCAGAGGGTGGAGGGATCGCCAAATCCAACGGGAGATCTTCCTTCTCATCTCATCTCCTAGTGACACTGTGTGGCCCATGCAGCATCATGGGTATTCTAGAGACCCGTTAGGACTCCCCATGCCTCTAGCTATGAGGCCATTCAGAAAGGTGCCTCTTGAACTCACGAGTATGCAATCAGAAATAGCACCCATGCCATTAATCATATTAATCCAGAGGCATTGTCAGGTCTGACATTAAAAAGTTCTGTGCTTTGATTACACTTTTTTTTTCCCAAGCCCTCAAAAACTTAATTTTTAATTCCACCTTTTAAAGGGTCTTCAGTCTAATAATATGCAATTCACCCTAAAAGTGAATGTCATTTAAACTATTCTACATAAATAACACCTTTTAGTACTTCCATTTATGCTCAGCATTTATCAGGATTCATTCTTATTTCCAGCTGGATTGGGTAAATGCATGCATAAATAAAAACCATGAAAATAATGGATTTCAAATCCACTTAGACAGAGAACTTCGTAATGCAAACTCTTAGATTCTGGGCACCACTAGCTCCTCCTTTCATATTTAGAAGTCAAGAAAAAAAGAGATGGGGCAGTTTGGGGTTGAGAGGTGAAGGCCAGGAGGGAGGTGAGCCAGAGGAGGCTGTGGAGGGAACCTGCTGGGGCAACAAGCGTCATGAGTTCTGGTTTAGTTTAGTGGCAAATGATCCGCTGTTCAAACAACTTTTTGTGCCCTGACCGGTTTGGCTCAGTGGATAGAGCGTCGGCCTGGGGACTGAAGAGCCCCAGGTTCGATTCCAGTCAAGGGCATGTACCTCGGTTGCAGGCACATCCCCAGTAGGGGGTGTGCAGGAGGCAGCTGATTGATGTTCCTCTCTCATCGATGTTTCCCTCTATCCCTCTTCCTTCCTCTCTATAAAAAAATCAGTAAAATATATTTTTTTAAAAAAACTTTTTATGGTTCTATGATAACTGGGAAAAAATAAAATGCGTGGAAGCAAGGAAATCATGTGTGTGCAAAGGCATAGAATTGCAAAAGGGCCTATCGGTCATTGAGAAGCTCAATTAGAGATGGATGGTTGAAGGTGGATGGTGGGGAAAGGTAATCAGAATGTGATGGGGAAAGGGGGAAAGACAGGACTGGACTGTGAGAGTCCTCCTCCTCCTCCCTGGAGCCTTCCCTGACCACACAGGTACAGAAGAAAATGTCTACCTGTGAAACCTCCAGCCTGTATTATCCAAACCTTAAAGCTGAAAGGAACCAACGTCACTGATTCTTAGTCATGTGACAGGTTGCATACTATTACTTACCTCTGTGTTTTGTTTATGTCTCTCTGTGTCTGTACTTTGACTGTTTAAGAACATCGTCGACAATTTCAGGGGAGGACCTTTCCTTAGAGAGTTGTAAGGAACTACAGCACATGGAGTAGGAATACACACAGAGCCCTAATTAATAACGACAAGGGTCGTTAAGGGATTTCTACATGCCAAGAGCTTCCTATGCATTAAGTCTAATCCTCAAAGCAATCCTATGAGGCACATATCATTTTCACTGCCCATTTTTAAATGGGTAAATTAGGCAGGAGAGGTTAAGTAACTCGCCTAAGGTCACAGAGCTCTAAATGGAGGAACCAGCATTTGAAACGAGGTTGTCTAATTTCAGAGTTTGTGTTTTTAAACCACAAGACTCTATCTGCTTCCCGAATAGGTGCTTTAGAAGCCTTTGCTGAAGGAATGGGATGAGTGGATGTCAGATAAATTATTTAAAAAAAAAACTTAAAGTCTGTTAATTGAAATAATATCAATATATTATTTAGTTCTTCAGCAACTAAGAGGTTTCCTTTACCAAGTCACTGATGGGCTCCATATTCAAAGACACATAAAGATCCTACGAGTATTTCTCACCAGAGACCTATGAAGAAGAGACCCTTGTTAAGTACCAACTCTCTCCGGGCCACCAGACTCTTTTCTCTACATGTGAAAGCTCTCTGAATGCTGTTCTCTCCCAGGGAAACACTGTAGACAACCTAATATTACTCTACAGTTCAGAAGTATCTCAATCATAAAAACAAGAAATTAATCTTTGCAAGATCAAGAAAGGAAGGGAATGCCACGCAGCCGACAGCTGATGGTTAGTGAATCAGTCAATTCCCCAATTCAGAAAACAGCCTGGGTGGGACCTTTGTCTCTGGCCATCACCCAGAAACCACTAGGAGCCAGGAAACTCTGGGGGAATAACCCAAATCAGATTTCCATTAGAACCCTACTCTGATGGGTGGGGAGAGCCTCTGGAACTGATGATTGCCCACTGCTATTTCACAAATTCAGACACTTGGAATTTAAACCTATTACCCCTTATCCTTGACTGGGAAACAGGATGAACAAGAAATGAAGGTGCTGACAGCTCTGTTTTTAGACAAGTGCCAGAGCAAAATCGAAGTCAGGAAAAGAATCAAAAGAATGTAAGCAATGAGACATTCCGGCATCATTGAGGCCTGTGAAGAGAACTGCAGGCTTCTCTCCTGAGGACGGAAAAGCCCTTGCTTCAAACAACCTTCTGCCAAGAGTAGATGCCTTCCCATGCAATCCCCCTTTCTGCAGAGCAGCTGTGCAGGAAAAGCACCATTCTTTCCCATGATTCTCATGTGTTTTGACTGATGCTTGTGGAATAGTTTAAACTCAGTAAGGCTTTCAAGGGTTGGCCAAACAAATCTTGGACAAAAATGGCAGGCTTCAATAAACTATCATGTCCAATGTCTCAATTTTGGCTCAATGTTTAGACTGGAAGGAAAGCAGATGAATAAAGCAAACCCTTAATTTGTACTAACATATATTCATGTTTGATCACCATGAAAATTACCCACTACTGCCAGATCACCAATCAATATAGGTTGCAACAAAAGCACATTGAAGGAACTACAAAGCAATGACACTTTTAAAAAAACAATAATCAGCATGCTGTAGTTTATCATATGAATGAAAAATGTCCTGCAAGATCACCGTGGGACTGGTCACTTATTCTAACAATATTACCATTCGTCAAAACATAGAGATCGTGTGGGAAACACACAAGAAAGTGTTTAATGCAACGCTGGAAAGTTCAAACCCTCTTCTGTCACTATCTGTGTGACCCTGGAAAATTTACTTAACCTCCCTGCTCTTCCATGTCCTCATTGGTAAAATGTGTATATTAATTCCATTGATGTCTGAGTGAAATATGTTTGTATGCAAAACATTTAGTATCTTTGACATCTAGCAATTACCCAATAAACGGTGGTTGTAAAAAATTATTATCATCATTAATGATAATAACAATAAATCAAGATCAGTCATTTAAAAGCTATGGAATCCTGAGCAAGTGCCTAAACCTCTCTGATTCTCAGTTCGCTCATTTAAACATTATGTATATAGTGCTTCTTAGGGTTATTAGGGATAGAAATGTAAACATATGAAAAGCATCTAGTACAGTTCCAGGTACACACGGTATTCAATAGATACAACTTCTTTTTAGTAACACTTTATATAGCAATATGAAGTTATTTAGTCTGCAAACTGGAGAAAAACCAGAATAAAATCTAGTTGCACCTAGAAACAACTTGTCTCTCTGTTTAAAACCCTATTATCATCTCTTTAAAACATGAAATAAAAATTAAGTCCTAGTGTAGATTAAATTTGTAATTGGAAACACCATGGATATTAAAAACACATTCTTGTGTTATATTTCTAATGCAGGTGAAATAAAATGCCTGCAAGTATTAAGATATTAGAACAGAAAATTATTGAAATAAAAGTTAAAATCATGAGTCTATAAAACTGTATATTCACATTATTGCATAAATGTCTTCCTCTTTTATTCCTGCAATGAGACTGTAAAAGATATTCATCTACATACACACACCCTAATGTAAGATGCAGAGTACAGGATTTCAGCTAGAAAGCAGAGATTATCAGCTAGAAAGAATAAGTAATTCTGTCTGCAATAATTAAAATAAAATAAAATCCCCTTGTGGTTGTGACAAAAATCAAAAGATATTTGGGTGTCATTTTCAAAAGCTTTTGACACCAAGCTGGTGGGAGGTTCCAAGGAATCTTTGGAGTCCTCCATAGTCTGGAATGATTCAATTCCAAGTTCAGTCTACTGATACCTTAAAAAAGCTAGAGGTGGTGACAGCAGTTCTAAAAAAGAATAAAGATTGGGGATAAAGTACCCATTTGAACCTATTAATCAGTGAGAATTTTAATATTTCTTATGAGTTCTTCTATATTGTGTACCTAGGTATGCACAAAATACCACAAAATGTTTCAATATAGATGAAAGCTTTATCTATTTTATTATTTTGGAAATCTTTGAGGATGCTAATTTCTCAGTTAATGGAGTTAACTCTTAGCCACTAAGCCTGCCTGTGTGGATCATTTGGCAGCTAGACCAAATTATGGAGAGCACACAGGAGGAAATAGCCTCTTGATTATTGAGCTAAATTCAAACACAAAAATTGATTGTCCTCTTCCAGCCAGGGTGGCTCAGTGGTTGAGTGTTAACCTATGAACTAGGAGGTCACGGTTCGATACCCAGTCAGGGCACATGCCCAGTTGCAGGCTCAATCCCTACTGGGTTTGCATGCAGGAGGCAGCCAATAGATGATTCTCTCTCATCATTGATGTTTCTATGTCTCTCTCCTCTCCCTTCCTCTCTCTGAAATCAGTATAAACATATTTTTTTTAAAGTGATTGTTCTCAACACAGAAGATTAAGTATCAGCATTACATGCAGAGCTTTTTCAAACTACACACAAACACACATGCACACACATCCCCACCCATCAGAGATCCTGACCACCTATTTAGATATTATGTGGTTTTCCCTGGGAAGAACAGTGTGTATGTTGGAAGAAAAACACACGCACACACGTACACACACACACAGGTGATTCTGACACATTCCTTCTTCCCACTCCTGAGACCTACTGCTAAAAATTGATGGCACATGTCACAATCATTTCTTGTATTTTTCCAAAGAATAAACTTACGGACTGTTATTGTAACAGACTCTTACTCCAGGAAAGGCTGTAGAGAGATGCAATTGAAATGATGATAATTGACTAAGTCAGCTGAACACTCTGTCATTCTCTCAGCAAAAAAAAAATCTCAAAACAAGTATTTCATGTTTTTAGCCCAAGGCATCTGCAAAGCATGTGTTTGACCGAAAGTTGGTCATTTGAAGAAATCCATGAGCAAGTTAAAAGTATAATTTATAGCATGCTTCTCCTTACACATGGATCTGCTCTATGATTTTCCAACCCTTTCCCAAGTTTATAGTCCTTAGGATACCAGAGACAGCTTTAAGAGGCTGTTGAAGCCAAAAACAGAAGAAAAGTTTGAATTTCTTTTATATCAACTATTTTAATAGATAGATAGATAGATAGATAGATAGATAGATAGATAGATAGATAGATAGATAGATAGATTTCAGAAAGGAAGGGAGAAGAGAGAGATAGAAACATCAATGAGAATCATTGATTGGCTGCCTCCTGCATGCCCCCTACTGAGGATCTAGCCCACAACCAGGGCATGTGCCCTTGGCCGGAATTGAACCTCAGACCCTTCAGTCCACAGGCCGATGCCCTATCCACTGAGACAAACCAGCTAGGGCTAATATATATTTTAAAGTTTTAGGGTCTACTAGCAATTTTGATACATAAACCTTTTATTTCAGTCTTGATGTGCAATGTCAGCAAACTCTCTGATTTGTTTTACCATGCCCCCCTTCTTGCTGTCATTTCATTGTCTCACAGCTGTCTGCTCATTTCTGCCTTCATTTCTTCCTGGATGCCTAGATGCCTGCTTTAGGAAATGATGCCGCTCACTTTTAGTTGTTGGCTTTGTAGTAATGAATTCAAGTGAAATGTAATAAATAAAAGACAGCCTGCGAAATGATACTGAGAACTAGGAAGGCTGAAAAGAGTAATGATAATGTACAAGTCTTACTGAAAACAGTTTTATTTCTATTTTTTTTTAATCATTTACCCAATGAAGAGCTATGGTCCACTGCACGTGGATTCATGGCTAAGACTGAGGCCAAGTCAATCCATGCAGTTTCCCACATGCTCTCTCTCTCTGATTAACCTTCTTGTGCACTCTCTTTTGAGTCCATGTTTTTGCTTCCATGTATTAGTAAGAGTGAAGACTTTAAAAGAGAAAAATGGATCCACTTGGGAAAATTACTGCACTGAGCACTATTCTGCTTTTATTAACCTGGTTCCCTAATGAAAAGCTATTGCTCAACATTTAACAACAGCTTTGGCACAGGTTTAAGAAGAATTAAAGTGGCAGTATCTCTAGAATATCAAAATAGCTGGTTGAAGAGAGACATTTCTAGCCCTGGTTAACTACTAGCCAGCCATTCCTTTTAGCTCTTAATTTTTTTAATGTTTTATTTTTTATTTAAATTTTTTAATTTTTCAATTACAGTTGACATTCAATATATTAGTTTCAGGTGTACAGCAATAGTGGTTAGACATTGATATAACTTACAAAATGATCCCCCCAATAAGTCTAGTACCCCACATAAGTGGCTATTACAATATTATTGACCATGTATTCTGTAGGCTGTACCTTAAATCCCCATGACTACTTTGTAACTGTCAATTTATACTTAATCTCTTCAGCTTTTTCACCCAGCTCCCTATCTCCCTTCCCATCTGGCAACCATTAGTTTGTTCTCTGTATCAATCAATTTGTTTGTTTTGATTGTTCATTTATTTTGTTTTTCTTATAAGTGAAATCATATGGTACTGTCTTTCTCTGTTTGACTTATTTCATTTAGCATAATACCTTTAGGTCCATCCATGTCATTGCAAATCACAAGATTTCATTCTTTTTATAGCTGAGCAATATTCCATTGTACACATGTATCATATCTTCTTTACCCAATTGTCTATCAATAGACACTAAAGCTGCTTCCATATCTTGGATATTGTATATGAAATGTCCTTCTTTGTCTCTTGTTATAGCCTTTGTTTTAAAGACCATTTTGTCAGATATAAGTATTGCTACCCCAGCTTTTTATTTGCATGAAATATCTTTGTTCATCCCTTTACTTTTAGTCTGTGTGTATCTTTTGATCTGAAGTGCTTCTCTTGTAGGCAGCACATATATGGGTCTTCTTTTCTTCTCCACTCAGCCACCTTATGTCTTGTGATCAGAACATTTACTCCATTTACATTTATATCTATATATATAAAAGCTCTGGCTTCTGTCCTGAAGCTGGTCCTTGGAAGTTCACAGTGAACTCGGCTAAGCGAACTGCTGACCAGCCAGTACCACCATGGGGCAGACACTCAATACAGGAACTGTGGAACGACAGCAACTTTGCAGAGTGTCCCCTCGCACTCCAGGACCCCTTGGGGGATGTCAGACTGCTGGTTTTGTCCTGATCCCTGCAGGCTAGGCCGAGGGACCCCACTCACTCCACAGATGCCCTTTGAGCTGCAACACCAGCTGCACAGGGAGGGACCACGGGAGGTTGGCTCCAGGGCGTGTCTGGCCTATCTTGCCCAGTCCCACCCCACCAGGTACCTTCTTATTAATTTCCTTTTAATCCATGCACCGGGCCTCTAGTTAATAATAGGTATGTAGTTACTGCCATTTTATTATTCACATTTTTTTATATTTTTTTTCCTTCTTCTTACACAGATCCTTTTAACATTTCTTATAACACTGGCTTGGTGGTGATGAAGTCCTTTAGCTTTTCCTTGTCTGGGATAAGCACTTAATTTACATGAGTTTTCAGTAAAAATTATTTTAACAAGGTTTTTAGAAGTAATTTTTAGTTATTGGTAAGTCCCAATTGCCTCCTGACTAAAAACTGCCAACCAAACTTCCAACCTCACAGAAGGTGAAAACTGTAATTTCTTATTCAGAAACAGAGTCAGTTAGGTAACAAAGATAACCAGTAAGTACAGAATGTCATACTTTAAAGACATCTCAGATCCTCAGAACAATCTCTTGATGTCCATGAATTTTCCAAACATTAAAAGTTTCTCAAAAATTCAACAGTAGTTTACATGAAGTGTAAAATGTGCTTCACATGTATTGAATTTTTAAATGAACCATTTGCTGTTTGTA
This sequence comes from Myotis nattereri, assembly GCF_964212035.1. Taxonomy (NCBI): domain Eukaryota; kingdom Metazoa; phylum Chordata; class Mammalia; order Chiroptera; family Vespertilionidae; genus Myotis; species Myotis nattereri. The sequence goes on along the minus strand of NC_138086.1, from coordinate 60,828,486 downwards.
GTAAAGATGCTAAGTCTTGCTAGAACTTTAAACAAGAAAAATTGATCAGACTGGAGTTATAAATACAAACATTCTCAGATAATAGCTCGTTCCACCACCAAACTGTCTTCACTGGAAAAGGACTCATCTAAACATCAGTTTGAGGATAAATAATGCATTGACTTTTAACATTTTTCTATAATGCTTTACACTTGGCAAAAGCTGTTGCCAAGTTTTCATATTTAGAACATTAACTTGTCGGTACAATAAACCTTTTAGCGTGGGCAGATAGTTAATGCCATCATACAAATATACAAAGTAATAAACTCAGTTCTGCCCTTCCTGACCACACAGCACACAGGTGCACTCTTCAGAATCCTGGACAGTTGAAAACCTCCCCTTCAAACCCCCCCCACCCCCACCCCCCCCCGCACCACCACCACCACCCAGCCCCGATTCTGCCTTGTGGATGTGCCTGTGATACCAGCCCTTCTTGGAGGCACATGGTAAGTGAAAATAGTAAAAAGGCTTCCAAATAAATGTACTCTCATGAAGGATGGTAAAGGAAGGTGTCATGCACAAGGTTGTTAATTATGTTGATTGGAGTCTCTCCTAATTATAAAATAACTACAAGCTCTTCGCAGAAAATGTAAGGCAAGTCCTTTTTTAACCTCATGCACTTAAAAAAAAATATAACTTTAGGTGCATTTTTAAAATCCACCATCAGGTAGAGGTTTAGGAACTGGCCAAAAACGAAGTCCCTGGGGGACTCCCAAGCAAATTGTTGATTGACATAAATATGAAACTTCTTGTGTCCTCGCCTTAGAGTTTCTCTGAACTACAAATTCTATCAGAAATAGGTATCTTAAATCCTTCGAGTAGGATGTATGATAAATGCTAGATAAGAAAGAAAAAGGAAAAAATATTCCATGTGCTCTAGCAATAGCCTCCATGACCACTGCTCATGGAAAATTCTCATGGCTTATGGTTGTCGGGCATGGTAGAAATTGATGCCATTGGTTCTCACGAGAAGATGAAGTTATGCATGAAGTTAGTATTTGGTACTGTCCTTTTGTCCCTCTCCTGCCTTAACAAATATCAGGAGGGGAAAGAGGTCCCACATGGTTATATTATCTGATACCCTAACTGTCAAAGAATAGATCTTCCATCTAAAACAAAGTCTAAAATCTCTGTGACAATTCAAGGATAAAATAATGACTCCCTTCATGAACCAACTTCCCTTCTTCAACATTTCTATTATCACTAATTTTCAATAGTGTACAGTAGATCTTCCTTAGCAATAATAAAACTACCCGTGTTACAAGTTCAGTTTTATATAGCACTCCATATGGTGGATTCATAATAAATTGCTACTGGGAATACAATCATAAACCACTATTTTCTGCTATAAAAACCCATTAAAGCACAGACATGCACAAACAAGGTAATCTGCAATAAATTTGGAGATGTTAAAATACTACAAATGTAAATGTATTCACCCCCATTGCAATGCATGTAATTTCCATAGCTTTATTAGAAATCTTGCCTTTACGGTGGTTTGGCAATAGGCTATAAATAAAGTAGGAATGAGTCAGCGTGCAAATCCCTTCTGTGAAAAAAACAATCTGAAAGGTTTTATAGCCCAAAGCTGCTTATTATTTTGTAAGAATAGTAATGCAAGTTTGTATTTGGAACCTGCTGAGAGGAGAATTCTCAAAATGTCCTGTTTATAAGCCAGCAAGGAAAAAATTCTCAGCAAATTAAAAAAAGAAAAGAAAACATAACATTTGATTTCAGTAAAGTCATGGAAATGGTGTTTCCCAAATAAAGCGTTTAATTGATGGACTTTTTTCTCTGCACACATTAGGGCCATACGAGATATGACCAATATATCACACTGAGAACAGGAGAGCAGCGTTAGCCTGGCAAATTTGAGCCCTGGAGGCAGATGGTAAATATCTTTGGAGATGAGAGGAGAGGAGCTTACCAAGGTGACGAATGCGAGGGGACTAAGGAGAGAGCTGTCAGAAACAAGCACAGTGGGGCACGGCAAGGGCAGAGGTGTGGGCAACATAGGAGACCGCTGAGGGACAAAGAACCCGAGGCCCCCACCCAGGCTGCGAAAGAGAGTTAACTGTAAGGAGATGGGTCTCAAATACAGAAGAAAGGTTGGAAGGATGAGGATCAAGAGCAGAGGGCGGCTGGGTTTGGGAGTCAGAAGCTCACTGTGAACTTCCAAGGACCAGCTTCAGGACAGAAGCCAGCCTGCAAGGGCATGAGGAGGGAGTTGAGGGTGATGGTGTGGAAATTACAGGCATGAACGGCTTTTAAAAGGAGGGGGGCTTGTTAGCTTGAGTACAAATGGAGCAAGGAAGGGTCTCTTGGGAGAGAAAAGATCTGGGGAGGTTTACAGCTGGTGAAAGGGGCAAAACCAAAGACATGGTAGACGAAAATCATTCCTCAGAAGATGCAGTTCAGGCAGGATATCGAGGAAGTGGGTTCAAGGACATGGGTAGAGGGTTTAGCTTAGAGAAGAGGGTGGGTGTTTAGACAGAAAGAAAGGGCAGAATTGGTAAAGGTTAAAAGAAAATCCGCAGAGTATAAAGAAAGAAGTTGGTGGAACTGAGGTCCAAAGACCTTAGATCACTTCAGAAAACCAAGAAGTACTCAGTTCCTGACTTTCTTAAATATATGAGCTTATTTTAAAAACATATTATCATTTTTTTGTGAGCATATAGAGGGTCTGTGTGTGTTGTGAGGGAGCCAAAGACGATAAAATATCCCAAACTACCTAAACACATGTGCATGCAGTCTGGCACACATGTTCACATAGACACACACACACACACACACACACACACACACACACACACGGACAGCAGAAATGCAAGCCATTCCAAAACCAGGTGTCATGGTGTAGTACACTGCTTAGGTCACAGCACTGATCTAAGACTTTTTCTCTGTGTCTCCTTTCCCTTCAGAGGCTCTTTCTATAAAAGTCCGGATCACCTGAAGCAGAACGGAGCTGAGCACCCACCACATGGTCCAGATCGCTCGTCAGTGCATCAGTGGGAATGCCTGTCGGCGTAACCGGGCACAGCAGCATGGGTCTGAGAATGACACATCTCGCTAACATAAATTATGGAAGGTCAGAAACTTTCAATGAATTTGAAAAGACAATGGTAAAAAGGGAAGGGGGGGGAAATAAGTTTATTTCCTGAAATAATAAATTGGTGTTCCTTCTTGGCTGATGACGTGAAGAAAGGAGACTGCATGAATATGGCCAGAAGGCTATAAGGGGATATATACTATAGGGTATCCCAAAAAAATGTATACACACACTTTGCATAATTATAAAGGCAATGTTTATTAAAATACATTTCATTTTCAAAATTGAGTTATGAGCTGTTAAAGTGTGTATATATTTTTTTAAAGTTTTTAAGACATATTTTTATTGGTTTCAGAGAGGAAGGGAGAGGAAGAGATAGAAACATCAATAATGAGAGAGAATCATTGATTGGCTGCCTCCTGCACACCACCCACCGAGGATCGAGCCCACAACCAGGGCATGTGCCCTAACCGGAAATCAAACAGTGACCTCCTGGTTCACAGGTTGACACTCAACCACCGAACCACACCAGCCGTGCCATTTTTTGGGGACACCCTGTATTTCAGGATTCTAACAAAAAAAAATTTGAGGAACTCACTCTTTCTATTAACTCACTAAGTTGTTAAGGAGAGGGTTGTAAGGTAATATAAGAGAACACCAAAAGGAAGAAAAAATTTAGTAAGGAGGAAATAAAGTAGTGACATGGGTAGGAAAAGAAAATTATTTAGGGAAGGAAAAATCTAAAGTGGGAGCAAAAAGGTAACCAGAACCCACAGAGCTATTTTGAGAGTGAAAAACCAATGAAAAACATCAAGTATAAGATTATTCTTATTTGACATTTTTATACAGCCGCAACTTAAAAAACATCAAACACTGACATAATCCTTCCTCCAGCATTTTAACACATCATTATATTGTTAACAATGTCAAATGGCTATAGCCATTCATGTGACTTTTAAATAGATTACTTTTATCATAAAAATGTCATTTTTAGGATAATCTGTATTCTCACATTTTTATGTTCAGCTATGGTCTTAAAATGTCAAGTATAGGAGATATTTGTGTCTGCAATTCTTGGAGTCTTACTACAGATCTTGAGAATATCAGTACAAAATAAACCTTAAGCTGCTGTGCTCAATTCATTTTTTTCTACAATTTTTCTCCTTTTAACAATAATTACAAAGTACTTGTATAAGTAAAGATGAGATTGTGGGTTAAGGCCATAAATAGGCAGGAAATTTGTAATGAAGCCTGCCGTGGCTGCACGAAAGGCATCTTATAACATGCTCAATCACTCAAGCTCACATTCCCATAGGCATGATTATATATGCAATATTTGGCCCGCCTGCCCAGTTAGCAATAATGGTAACGATGTATCATTTCACTTCCAGGGACTAACATGTGCCAAATGTCCAACCAGATTTCTTTGATCATTCCTCTTAAAATTGCTTTGTGAGGAAAGCAAAGCAATTAAATAATGTACCAAAGATCAGACAACTGAGCCACCAAGGGGGAATTAGAACTCAACTGAGTCAATAGTCTAGTGTAGGGATTGGCAAACTTTTTCTATAAAAGGCCAAATAGTCACTATTTTAGCCTAGCAGGCCACATGGTATCTGTCGCAACAATTCAACTCTGATGCTACAGCGCAAAAAAATAACAAAAATCTTGCATAAACAATGGGTGTGGCTGTGTACCAATAAAACTTTATTTACAGCCGAAACCGGTTTGGCTCAGTGGATAGAGCATCGGCCTGAGGACTGAGGGGTCCCAGGTTCGATTCCGGTCAAGGGCATGTACCTGGGTTGCGGGCACATCCCAGTGGGAGATGTGCAGGAGGCAGCTGATCGATGTTTCTCTCCCATCGATGTTTCTAACTCTCTATCTCTCTCCTTTCCTCTCTGTAAAAAATCAATAAAATATATTTAAAAAAAAAAACTTTATTTACAAAAACAGGAACTGGGCTGGATTTGGCCCTCTGTCCTTAGTTTGCTAACCTCTGATCTAGGGGATCAACTCACACAATCTGTCAAAAACTGAAGCTCAAACTTCAACAAACACTAACTTCATCTAGACCTAGAAATAGTATCTAACATTAGTGAGAGCTCACCAGATGCCAAGCACCATGGCACTTCATACAATTTCATTTTTATTCTATAACAGTCAGTAAGAATGTTATATTCATTTCGCAGATGGGGAAACTCAAGCTCAGAGAAGGTCACTCAGCTTAAAGTTAAGGAGACAGAATTTGAAAGCAGGCAGCTGGATCAAAGCTTCTGATCTGCCGGGCCAGTGTTGCTCAGTGGTTGAGCATTTTTACCTATGAACCAGGAAGTCACAGTTTGATTCCCAGTCAGGGCACATGCCCGAGTTGCGGGCTCCATCCCCAGTGGGAGGCATGTAGGAGGCAGCCGATCAATGATTCTCTCTCATCATGGATGTTTCTATCTCTTTCTCCCTTTCCCTTCATCTCTCTGAAATCAATTAAAACATATTTAAAGAGGTTATATTGTTTTTTAAAAAATCAAATAAAAATTTAAAAAATTTTTAAAAGCTTCTGATCTTCACTACAGCCTGATGTTCAATGAAGGTAACTTGTGGACGCTAAGAACACATGAAGCTATAAAAAAATCAGCATTTCCAGGAAAGGGATTGTGGGGTGATCTGTACTCTTTAAACTTTAGGAACACTCCTAGTGGCTAGACACCCTGAGTTGGTCCCATTCTGATCTATCTACTTGTGAGTGTGCTGCAAACCCACAGTCACCATGCTGAAGAATGAGACCTACACACTGAATTCTCTAGCCAACTGATGCCCACACCATCCAGGTGCTCTCTGCTGTTACCGGGGAAGGCCCTGGACTGAGGCAGCAAGGAGAAACAAGGTGGTCGAGTTTAAATCATTGGCAAAACCAGGAAAGCAACTACCTTGTATGGCCACCGGCAGGAAGGCTTGCACCTGCATCTCTCAACTTCATCTTCCGTCACTCCACGGCCCCATTGAGAATGAATGCAAAACAAATGTTCAACATAGATGGAACCAGGATATGATGCTTCTAGCATCTGCTGTTTGCATGGTGCACTCCCAACTCCCAACATCCTCCCAAGTAGGAAAGTATTATTTTATCCTCATCTCACAATAAAGTAAGAGAAGTCATTAAGACTCACTAAGTTGTTAAGGCCACGTAACAAGGAAAGACTCAGTCCCTAGTCTTCTGAGTCAGTTTCAGGCTGCCTTCTAACCTTCCAAGGTGACCTACAGAGTGACAGTTTGAAAAAGCAAACCATATGAAAGGCATTACACAAGTATGGATTATTTTGTTAAACTGAGGACCCTGGAAAAGATCATGAGAGTACCCCAAGTCTTAAGTGATAGCCCTCATGGGGAATTTCAGGCAGACTATTTATAATAATAAATAAAGTACGGGGTTGGGGGAGAGATCTTTGGTAAAATTTAGCCCCCGAGGCCCTAAACTTACAGGATCTGCCCTCAACCCTTTCCAGTCAGAAGTGTCTGCAGTCATGTCACATCTAAGCCAATTCTTTATTTGGGGGTCACAGGATGAGGGGAGCATCTGGACTCATATACTAGTATCCTCTACCTTTCCCATCATTGCACAACAGTTGCTCTTTGCCCACCTGCCCCAGCAACACCCCTCACCCCAAACAAAAAGCAAAGAATGCAAAACATCAAAGTGAGGTCTATTTTTTTTCAACTAGATTTGATTATTCTTTTAAATATTGAGTCAAATCTCTAGTCTAAACAAAGTTGATGGGAGCTGGGTATGAATAACTGAGAACAAAGATTGTCCCATTTATAAGAGATAAAATTAAAACTCTTTATCATTTCACCTGAAAGCAGATGTGGGTGCTGTTTACCAACACACACACACACACACACACATACACACACACACACACACACACACACTCTACTTTTTCTAATTTCTTTGTTGAAGAAGAAAATGTCTAATTTACATGTAGAGCCTGCAAATTATAGCCAGACCAGACACGGAAGCAGATGAAGGTTGTGATTGATATTCCAAAATTTCCATCCTTATTTTCCTATCCTCAGAATTAGCCACTCTATAAATCAAACCGACATACGAACATCGGATGTCAAAACCAATAGGTCACATCTGTGAAAAACATCAGACATAAAAAACTGGATTCTTCTGTTCTTCTCTGAAAAAAAACACCTCTCCCTTCACTATCCCTACCGCCATTTCCACCATTATACTTTAAAATATCCTGTCTCTGTTCAGAAGATATCACTTTCCAATCTTCATTGGTAGAAATAATGGCCATTATTTCTTTCCACTTGATTGTGTGAAATGCTAGTAATTGGCACTATTTCCCTGAATGAAACCTTGACCATTTCTAGGTAAACAGTTATTGTTGAGACACATATATGTATGTTGTCAACCAGGAGCCTAATAGTGATGCAAATCCCTCATTTATTAAGAGCATTTCTGTTTCTGCTGATCTGGGTTAATTTATCCCAGAACTGAAGGCACAGATTACAAATCTAGGAGCTGTAAGAGTTGCCTCCTACTCTTAACCACATCACCTTAGGAGTGTCACTCTGGGCCTTGGGTTTTCTCTCTCCAAGAATCTCCAAGTGTAAATGCTCCTGCTGTTTCTCCTCTGTGAGGACAACCATGGTGACCCATCATCCCTGGAATGTGCTTGAGCTCTTTTCCACATGTAATGATGAGTTTACAATTATAAAATGTTTACAGGAGAAAAAAACAACAACAACCTCATAGACCTAATACCTGACTTACAGCTAAGGAATCTGAATGGTGAAGAGGGTAAGTGACTTAATAGCTCTGTGACCTCAGGCCAGCTACTTCACCTCCCTCAGCCTGAATTTCCTAACTTATAAAATGGAAATAATGAGAGTACCTGCTTTATAAAATGATCGTGAGGCATAAAACAATGAATATAAAACCTATTTAGAACATTCAGTAAATATTGATGCTGTTATACCCACAGTATTATTTTCCTAAAACTGCTGTAACAAATTACCACTGATTGGGTGCCTTAAAGCAACAGAAATTTATTCTCTCACAGTTCTGGAGGCCAGAATTCCAAAATCAAGGTGTCAGTAGGGTTGATTCCTTGTTGGGCTTCTGAGGGGAAATCCACTCCATGCTTCTCTGGGGAGTTGTGGGCAAGTCTTGGTGTCCCTGGACTGTAGCTGCATCTCTCCAATCTGTGCCCAGGTCTGCTTGTGACTGTCTCCCTTGTGCGTCTTCTCCTCTGCTCTCCTCTTATAAGAACAGTTGTCAATGGATCTAGGCCCACCCTAACCCAATATGATCTCACCTGGAGATCCTTAATTATATCTGCAAAGACCCTTTTCTAAATAAGGTCGCATCCACAGGTTCAAATGCTTCCCTTCCTTCATTTCTTTTGGGCGGGCCACCATTTAGCCATTACACCCTTTCTCGACCTGAAAATGTCAGTTTAGGTCACACAAGCCTCAAACTTTTTCTTCCTGTGGAAAACAGAACATGGGTCAGGTTTTCCCCCACAAATGTCTTCACTGTTCCTGTTCAAAGGCCCCTTTGATCAAGCTCTTCAAAGCTATGCTAGTACCTGTTTTCTTCCTGTTGTGTGGCTCACTGGTTTGTAGATGGAACATGGGCATGGTGATGGGGAGTGGACAGTAGGGTTTCAGATGGGCCAGCTTAACCCCTCGTGCCCTTGATGAGGTAACAGAGATCTGAGAAGTGACGTCCCTTGTCCAGGTAGTGAAGGTAACATGATGGCACAGCCATCACAGAGCCAGTCACCTGGCCCATGGCCCTGCCCCTCTTCCCTGCCACCTCCCACCATGTCACCCCCCAGCACCACAGTTATAAGGGCATCCCAGCATTCTACAAGGCCACATGAGGGAAGATGTCATATTTTTTCTATGTCCCTGGTTAATTCTATAGGGCACACCAATTTTAACCCAGAAAAATCAAGATGTAAATAGCCAGTTTGACCTGCCAGGTTTCCAATTAAACTTTGATTTGCTTTTCTACATCATGGGGTCAAGGAGAAATTTTGGAAAATGCTTCCCATCTTATATAAGGGCAATAGTACCCTATAACTTCACTTGAATCTTTGATCATACAAATAATTTCTTAATTTCTGAAGATTAGCCTGATATGCCAATTGTTTGAAACTCAAATTCTCCAGTCAATAGTAACCATATAAGTAAGTTTCCAGAATAAAGCCTACAAAATTATATAATGCAATTACAACAAAAAAGAAATTAATATTAACAATGTAAGTAATTAAACAAAGAAAACTTAAATTGAATTATAAAGTTAATTCTTTTCTTCATTTGCCCAGAATTTCAGCTTGAGAAAAAAATAGGTTTAATAAAAAGAATATAAGGACATAGAAGGAAGCTTTTTGAAAAGCTCCTGCATATTTTAAAGAGCATTAAAGGTCAATTATATTTAATTCCATTGTGAATTTATGGATTTTTTTCCCCCAGTGCAGAAATATTTTATAGCTCTTTACAATTTTTAAACAGCTTTCAGCACATTGTTTCATTTGTGAGAGTAGTAGGATGAGTATAGATTTTATCAGGCAGCCACGCCCAACAAGTTCCAGAAACTGATAAATTAGCGACTGGGAAGCAGTTATCACTGGTCGCTCTCAAATCCTCACCACCCAGAGTGTGAACAGGAGCATTAGCATACCTGGGAGCTTGAGAGAAATGCAGAACCTGGACCCCAGACCTACAGGAACCAGAATCTGCATTTTAGCAAAATTCCCGGGGATGCCTGTGTGCACCAATGTCTGAGAAGTGCTTCTCAGTGAACAACAGTATCTTTAGGAAATGCTCGTCTATCTATATATATAAAAGCCTAAGTGACCATTACGACCAGTCAACTGAACAACCGGTCTACCAGTTGTTCAGATACTCAATGCAGGAGCTGCCCCCTGGTGGTCAGTGCACTCCCACAGCCAACCTCCCACGGCCAGCCAACCTCCCACAGTCCCTTCCGCCTGGCCAGCCAGCCCCGATAGGCCCTGATCTGGACTGGGCAAGACGGCCCTAATCGGCCTCAATCACCAGCCAGGCGGAGAGACCCCACCCATGCACAAATTCGTGCACCAGGCCTCTAGTAAGAATATACATTTGTTAATTTCAAGGAAATACAAATCAAAACCACAAAGAGATATCATTTCACACCTATTAGATGTTAAGGTGACTATTATTTAAAAAAAAGAATGGTTGAGGTGGAGGAAGGGGTACTCTGGGACATTGTTTTCAGGAATGTAAATGTAGGCAGCCATTATGGATGGAAAACAGTATACTAATTCCTCAGAACACTAAAAATAGAAATACCATATGATCCAGCAATCCCTCTTCTGGGTGTATACCCCCCAAAAAACAAAATCAGTGCCTTGAAGAGATAGCTGCACTCCCATGTTCACTGCAGCATTATTAACAATAACCATGGTATATAGAAACCACCTAGGTATACACTGATAGATTAATTGATAAAGAAATGTGAATATATATGTATATATTTGTGCAATGAAATGTCATTTGGCCTTTCCAAAAGGAGCTCCTGCCTTTTGTAATAACATGGATGAACCCAGAAGAAATTATGCTAACTGAAATAAGCCAAGCACAGAAAGAAAAAATGAAAACCTGCATGATCTTACTTGCATAGAGAATCTAAAAAGTCCGGTACATAGAAGCAGGCTGTAGAATGGTGATTACCAGGCAAGGGAGGCAGGGGAAATTAAAGATGTTGGTCAAAAGGTACAAAGTTTCAGTTATATAAAATGAATAAGTCCAGATAGCTAAGGTACAGGAATGTGACTACAGTTAATAGTACTGTGGTGCTGAATACTGGAAATTCGCTGAGAGTAAACATCAGGTGCTCATCACACAAAAAAATATGGTTACTATGTGAGGATATGTGAATTAGATTGACTATAATAATAATTTTCTGTGTATCTGTGTATAAAATCATGTTATACACCTCACATATATACGATTTTTCTTTTTTAATTAAATAAAACAAGAAAACAACCTTTAAAAAAATAATATACATTTGATTTTTAGTACCAGCAATGTTGCAAATTGAGCTAAGATTTTCTTTCCTTTTAAAAAAACAAAGATCCGGATAAACTACAATACTAAAAAAAGTTACGTTCAAAAGACAGAAAGGGGCATTTCTAGTGACCAAAACACCACAAATGAACAAAAGAACTCATAGCAGATGAATGAAGGCAGAAGAATCCTGGGGATAGCAGACTTGTTTGCACACCCAAACAGCAAGGGACTAGAGTCATAAAATCCCCATGAAAATCAGAGCCGAGGCCTTGAGCCCATATGAAGTATGAGGTTAGAGCATAGACTTCCACATAAAGCCCGCCCCCTTTGTGTAAGAGGAATGGGAGAACCTCCCAAGGGGGCCAGAAAAGAATCAAAGGAGCATCAGGTCTGGCAGGCCCCCAGCCCTAGTCTGTGCCACATGTGGACACAGAGTCCAAATACACTCCACATGGCGCTGGAATCTCAAACTGACAAGATACTGTGAAAATTCATCCTGGACAAGTAAAATCCTTGGGATACCCAGCCATGGCAAATATAAAACCTCTCTGTAAATATACTCCCACAAACCAGGGTACATATGACTCACGCAGACCAAAAATAATCCCAGATGAGATTGAGCCCACAAGCCAAAATTAAAATCACATGAGAAAATAATTCATTACAAGAGAGTATTATCAGGAACTGCCAACAGTGGATTAGCATGCCCCAAAACCTGAGATATAGAACCATTCCAAAGAGTCTACTGTCTTATTTAAGTCTCAAAGCAATTTACTAGATAAGAGAGCTGAGGCTAAAGGGTAATTTACAGATGAGGAAAGAGAAGTTCAGAGAGTCTGCATGCTCATAAGAATTGAGGACTCAAACCCAGCCCCAGGGCTTCTTCCACATCACATTATCTCTGTTCTTAATAAGTGTATGATTCACTCATACCCACTAAGTTGGATCAATTCTTGGATTCATGTAAAACAGAAGAGAAATAAGTGATTTATTTTTATTTTGTTTTAGATTCAGAAGGGAGAACTCTCATTCAGTAAATTTGACCTTAAGCAGTCTTTTACACACACATAAAGGGAGTGATTAGAGATCTTTGTGTACTCAAGAATTCTTATTGGGGGTGGGGGTGGGGAGAGAAAGTGACAATGTAAGAATTTTGAAGCAGTTGGACAAAATAGGTAAATATGCATCTGAATTTCCAGAATGCTCAGAAGACAAGGAGTTACATCTTGACATTTGTCCTTTTTCCAAGGTAAGATGCCAGGTAATCACTGGAACATGAGCCCAGGTGAGCTTCTGACTTTGCCCCCGCACCATGACCTCAGTGTTGCTGCACGGCTGCTTTAAGGCGCAACTCCAGCCCACAAAGCTTCATGCAGGTTGCTAAGGAATAGTGGATAGCTCAGGCACTACAGCAAAGCCGTGATTTCTCGTCTCTTACCCCCATCCCTAAATTACAATTAAATTCCATCATTCACAACTGCCTGATCTTGAGCCAGATGCATATATCACAAGAAGGCATTAAAATCTGACCTTTTATATCCCAATAAGAAATGTCATGAGTCGATCACAGAGCCATAACTCCCTCTCGAATATGAGCTAAGGAAGATCTGAACTTCAAAGGGGAACTAATCCAAAGACTTTTCTAGTAACCTCTAAAAATTCTGAATTCTAAAGAAAAAACTGAGTTGACTTCTGTGTTTCACAGCAAAGGTAACAATGAATGAGTCAGTATCAGGGTGTGAAAAATGCTACAAACAAAACGCGAAGAAGGAGCATGGCGGTACTTCTCTGAGAAGTCATTTCCGAGGTTACTGCGAACTGGAAAATCAGTAACACCTCAGCAGAGGCCCTAAAACCCAAAACAATTATCCTTTGGCGCTTTCGCTAAGCTGTACATCTAGTAGCTTCATCAGTAAGATACCACAGAGGCTCCGCAACACGCTGTGGGGCTGGGCGACTTCAGAGCTTGCTCTTGGAATATTTATCATTTTAACTTAGTAAATAGCTGGTCCTTTGCCCGTGGGGAGATAAGCAGGCAGCCTTATCAGCCTTGGTGCTTTCCTAAGGTTCTGTTCCACAGCACAGGGTGGAGCATCCATCTTCCCTCTGATGACCATCCCTGCGTTGAAAGAGGAAAGTAAGTATTTAAACCTTTGTAAAGAAGAGTCATTTAAATAAGAAAGAAAAAACCTCACTGAGTAGTAAGAAAAAGAGATGGGGTCAGGGAGCAACCAGAGACAGAGATTCCAGAGCAATGGCAGCTCAGCTCTACAAAAGTGAAGGGGTGGGGGAAGATATGAGGCAATTGTAAATGAAGGACATAGACTGAAGTCATACACAGACACCTCCACGTCCATCCACACAAAAGCATACTTGGTGTCCAAGGGAAGGCAATGACAAAGCAAGATGGCTTTCCTGACTGCATTAATAAACATTTACTGAATCCCACGGTGTATACATAGATGCCAGAGACATATCATAAGTATAAGGAGGAGGAAAAGAAGTAACAGCATGTTACAGTACAAAACATGAGATTAAATCAAATACAAGAGAAAATGATGCAATCAAAAAACAAGTAAACACAAGATATTTGAGGTTGCTGCTGACGTAATACAGTATAATGTTTTATAACCAACGTTTTTAATAACTAGAAAGAGTGTACTCTAAAATAATGATAAAAAGTATAGTATAGCAAAAACATAAACCAGTGAAATGGTTATTTCTTGTCATGATCAAGTACTGTGCTGTACCTAATTATACCAGCATCACCACAAACACAAGTGATGCCTTGTGTTACTATGTTAGGACATTTCCATGGCTGTGATGTCACTAGTTGAGAGGAACTTTTCAGCTCCATTATAATTCTACTAGTGCCCTGGTGCATGGATTTGTGCACATTAAAAGGAAATTAATTAGAAGGTGGCCAGTGGGGCAGGACTGGGTGAGATGGGCCAGACATGCCCTGGAGCCAACCTCCTGGGGTGATGCCGCGGCTCTAAGGGCATCTGCCTAGTGAGCTGGGTCCCTCCAGTAGGTGGGGTCCCTCAGCCTGGCCTGTGGGGATCGAGCCAAAATTGGCTTTCTGACATTTCCTGAAGGGTCCCGGATTGCAAGAGGGTGGTTCTCAGGTGATGAAACACGGAGTCAGGCTCCCTCCTCTCTGGTTCTGGGGTGCGTTATCCGAGAACCCCTGCTGCCAAGTCACCGCAGCTCAGCAGCTCCTGTGTTGAGTGTCTGCACCCTGGTGGTCAGTGCACGTCGTACCTACCAGCTGGTCAGACAGTCAAACGGTCACTCAGCCTTTTATATACATATAGATGGGACCCCTGTTGTATATGCGGTCAGTGACTGACGCAAAGATCGCACATTACTGTGTAACAAACCACTCAAAAATACAGTGGCTTTAAACAATGTATTGTTCTCTCTCATAGTTCCATGGGTTGCCTGGATCCAGTTTGCTGGTTCTCCCTTGGTTCTCTCTCGCGGTTGTGGTCAGATAGTGGCTAGAGTCATCTGAAGGCTCCACTGGACTGGACATCAAAACAGAGCAGTCACACAGCTGGTTAGTACTGCCCACTACCTGGAGCTCAGCTAGGACAGCTGACTGCAATGCAGACAGTAGCCTCTATATGGGCCTTGGGTTTCTCACAGTATGGTGGCTGGGCTCTCAGAGGCAGAAAATAGAAGCTGCCAGTCTCTCAATGTCTGGGTCCAAAATCAGACAAATGCCACTTCCACCATATTCTACCAATCAAAGCCATCCCAGAGCCTGCCCAGATTCAAGGAGCGGGGACACAGACCGCCTGTCATGAGAGAGGAAAGTCAAAAATGTATAGCTGCCTTTAATCTCCCACAACTTGTGAATAGATTAGCCTTCTTATTCTCAACACCATATATTTGAGCTTTAAATATATATTTTTAAATGAAAAAGAGCAATACTATGTAGAATATGGATACAACACAACCATGAAAGAGTACTAGTCTTCATGGTAAGCTTATCACCTCTAAGCCTGAGCTGTTTTTTCCCAGCAGTCAGGATAAGTTTGCACTAAACATCTCTTCTCTCTGCCTACTCCCCTTGGTGACCAAAAGTGTATGACAACAAAGACAGGGGCAGAGAGGGGGTGAGAAAGACAATCAGGGGACCAGGCCACAGATCAGGGCCACACACAGGGTCACATCCATAGCCTGCGCCTTACAGCGACTCGAGAATTTTTCACAAATTGTGACTGTTGGGATTCTGCCAGCATCCGCCCCGCAGTCCATAATGATCCAGCACCCAAGAGCTTCTGCTTCCTAAATGTTTGCGGGACTCAGAAATCAATAACTAATCACACTTAGCTGGATCCCAATGTTCTGTACACTCAGCAGTTTACAGGTTGGGCTGTGGGACTGTAGAAGTTAACATGGGAAGCAGAACATTTGTTGAAATGAGTCACATTAAATATGTTACCACTGGAATGCAAATCACTGGTAATGACATTTACCAAGTGCTCATTCTGCAAGAGTCCCACTCTACCCGGAGTTTTAAGATGATACAAAGGAAATAGAAGACACTTTTTATTTTTTTTTAACCTCAGAAGCTAATGTCACTCTTTTCCCCCTCAGCCTTCACTGGGAGCATAACAGCTAGATTACTTCTTGAAATCTCTTATCAACTTTAAAATCCTGCTCAGAATAATGGTAATATCAGCAGTATCTGGTTTCCGGGTAGGCAACTGCTAGTCTCCTTTCAGTGAGGAGCAAGTTGAAAACACCAACTAGGCCCTTTTGAAAACGTTTACAGAGCCCCGGGTATGGCCCAGTCTTTACTGTCCCTTCTCCGCCCCTAAATTACATAATTTACATTGAATTCACAGCCAAATCCCTGATGTGACAGCCGTGACACGCCCTCCCTTTTTCACAGGCCAGCTCTGGTAGCACCAAAGACAGGTCTATGCAACACTCCAGAATAGTGCTTCTCAAACATGAAAATGCAGATTCCGATTCAGTGGGTCTCACGGGGACTCCGAGACTCTGCATTTCTAACAAGATCCCAGACGTTGACGCTGCCAGCCCTCGGACGTCACGAGTAGCAACATGAGGTTACTATGGCGAAAGCTTGACCTGCTCCAGGCAGCGCTGAAAGAAGAAAGACAAAGCAAAGGTCCCAAGTCCCTGAGCTTTCCCTTCTCTCCCCCTCGTGCCATCACTAGAGGATATATGCCAATTAAGCCTTAGGAAGAGCCTTGGGAATCTCACAATTCTCCGAGGTGGGTATGCAAACTAGGCCCCAAGCGTGATCTCAGGTTTAAAGCATCAACCCAGCCAAGCATGTCAAACTCAAGGCCAGCGAGCCGCGAGTTTGACATGCTTGCGTAGACACTGACAAAGAGAAAACACTGAAAACTGAATCTGAAAACTTTGCCTCTATCCTCATAGTCATGAATTTCAGAGAACCACTTCAAACTAGTTGTCTTTTTTGACACCAAAAGAGGAGATGCATGTTCGCTTTCCTTATAGATCCCGCAAAATTATTTCTTGACTGGGAGCGTTATGACAGAAAGCTAAGACTAAACTTTTTTCTAAATTAGAAGCAAAGGAGTTTTGATTTTTTAAATGTATTTTTTGCTTTGAATTATCTAGATATTTCCCCTAATTCCTCAAATCATAGTTAACAACTTAATATTGTTTTTGCTTCTTTTTCTCCCAAGCCTTTTACATTGCTCATCCACATACCATGGTGGGTCACCATGCCCCTTAAGGTCTATATATAAAATTGGCTCAGCCTCTGTGCTCTCCAGAAGGCCTGCCCAGGGCCTCTTTGTGTTTCTGGAAAAACTTACGTTCTATGGCCATTTCTATTTTGAGTTTTCTGCCTCTACTGAATTTTTGTTCTCTGTTTTGCACTTTTTAGCAATTTTTTTCTCCTACTAAATTGCCCCCAACCCAGCCCCTTCCCACCTTCATTTCAAACAAGGTGTATATAAAGCGCTTGTGTTTTTGAAAAACTTTTACCGAAGGTCGTAAGTGGAGGATTATACTGCTACACTGCAAACAGACTGATTTAAAGTACATTACACACAGAAAAAAATAAATCAAGTACATTACACGTAACTATTCTTGAAAGTTCTATCAGGCAACCCTCCTCCCATAGATCTCTGGACCGCCTGCCTTTTTCTGATTGTTCCTTTTTTCCCCTTCCTTCCCATTTCTCTCTCTCAACACCACTCCCCTCCCCTATTGCCCCGACACAGTCCAGTTTTATGTTCATACTCAGCGTATGCAGAACAATTTGACTCCACATTCTCTGTTCCCCAACTATGCCAAACTCCCTTTTGTCCCTCCAGACCATCAACACCCTCTCCCGTGGGAAAGGACCACTAGCAGGTTGCCATCTTGTCGTTAAGGGGCTTCCCTTTTTTGGAGGCGCATGGAATTTAAAACAGCTTTTGTCTTTCTTCATTGATAAGCATGATCTCACTTGACCTAGTTACTCTAAAGTAGGAAAAGCAAGCATTAATATGGCCATTTTAAACAAGAAACTAAAACCCAGAAAAATCATATAACATATGCCTACTCCCCTCATTAGGGGCAGAACCAGGACTGGGACCCAGGCTTCCTGGGATCCGGTATATTCTCTCTACCAAGTCATGTTTCCATTGGATAAGACCAAATACAACATTTTACAGAGTCAAAGAAGCCCATAATTTTCTGGGACCAAAATTGAATAAACCCAGATTTTGTTACTTAACTAATACAAGCTACTTGATGACAGCTTAAAAGGCTTTTGTTTGCAGTGACAATTGGCAACTCCACATGAAATTGCTTCTATACAGAGGCCACAAATCAACATTTTCTCCCTCCAGTTTTTAGGACTGACTCCAGGACTGTAGAAGACAATCTATGAGTCACAGAACAAGAAAAATGCTTTATCTTTTATAACTGCTGCTTTTCACATCTTAAAATCACTGTCAGCAAGTGCCTTGAAGAGCACTGCACATTCATAAATAAGCTTTGGGCACCACCACAGGCAATATTAAACCATTAAATTGTGCTTTAGAATTATTTATTCACCTTCTCAACATTCAAGACTTCCAAACTGTTTGAAAATTGCAAAGATCAGAGAATTCTGAGATTACAGTACACTCTGGGGCTGGTTAGCAGGCTGATTTAGGCAACAGGCTAAAGAGGAAAGTCTAGCCTTCAGATGCCAATTTGTCTGTTCTCTGCTTTAACCCAAAATTCACAGAACAGGTTCTATCGTTGTAACAAAAAGGAGGGAAGTCTATGTGAGGAGGTGGGAGTGGCTAGTACAGGGGCTTCACTGCTCTTAATAAATCTACCCAAAATACACATACCCCAGTGCACACACACACATGCACACACTCAATTTGGGATATTATAACTCAAAACTTTGCCTGTTTTCTCTAAATAAATTCATACTGAGAAAGAAAAGCAGCCCCTGACATCCAAAGAGCTGACTTAGCTGGGTTTTGATAATCTCTTATTGAATATAAACAATTTCTTTTCTTTTTTTTAAGATATTATATATATATATATATATATATATATATATATATATATGTATATGTATATCTTAAATATATATGATTTATTCCAGAGAGGAAGGGAGAGGAATAGAGAGTTAGAAACATCAGTGAGAGAGAAACATAGATCAGCTGCCTCCTACGCACTGGGGATGCGCCCGCAACCAAGGTACATGCCTTTGACTGCAACCGAACCTGGGACCCTTCCGTCCGCCGGTCAACGCTCTATCCACTGAGCCAAACCAGTCAGGGTGAATATAAACAATTTCACAGAAAATCAACATCAGACAAAGCCCCTCTGTGACCATGATGAAATCAGAGAAAAATATGGCCACTCAGTAATCGTATCTAAACACAGGCAAAGTGTGAGCATCGTCCAAGCCACAGATATCAAAAGGCCCAGATAATAAGAGGGACTACCGCTGCCTTCCCAATTGCAGTGGGAGCTTGGCTGCCCTCCCTGTGGGTATGACTCGCTGAGCTATTCAATCCCAGAGTCGTCCTTGATTTCGGATAGCACCCAATCCAGAGTAAACCCTGCCGCCGTGGGTTCTCCCCAAATTACCCAACCAAACTCAAGTCCTGTAAGGCCTTTCTAGCACTCTCTTATGGAGACATGCTCTGGGCCCTGTGGTTCTCCTTCACTGGCTGAGCAGTAAACATACTTGTTCAAGTGTAGGTGAGTTTCTTGGGGCCTTTGACTAGAAGGCAGTGACAGAAGTATAGGTCCGTTTGGAGCGAAAGTTAAAAAAGTAGGACCATGAGGGTCTTGCCTTTGGCAAAATATGGTAGAAATAATGGTGTGGCACAGTTGGAAAAGTGACATGTGGCTACTTCTCCCAGGCCATTGTGACTGCAGGGAAACTTGACTGCAACCACTGATACAACCTATGTGAGTCCATGTAAATATCAGCTGTGCATGTGAAATCTGCCTCCACTCCTTAAAAAGTCTATGTTATCACCAGTTCAAATTGTACTTTTTCATATAACCTCCACACCTTGCATGCTATGATGTATCTTTATACTCAAAGACTTCTACATTTTTCATTTTGAACACAACATAATATCCAGACTCTCATTTGAAGATTCCAGGCAGACTAAAGCTCCACCTGTTCTTGAATTTTTCCTCCAACCAATTAAGCATTTAAATTGATTCTCATCTAAATTAAATTTGCGTTTTTATTAATTTTTTTCTTTTTCTTTCCCACAGTCATTAACTGTATCTAGCAAACAATTGCGTGATGCTCTAAGGAAATAAAAGTGCAGCTGTAAGGAAGTGGAAATGAGAGGGAATAGGAACAGAGTGGTGAAGGACAACTGTAACCAGGTATTGGGCCTGGGACTCACCTTGCAGAAGGTGATCGTGGACAGGTCACGTCTGCTCTCTGGACTTCAGTTTCCTCCTGCATAAAATGAGGTTAAGATGAGGTCTCCCAACTTTCACCAGGTAAGCTGTCACCATCCCTCCTTGCCCATCTTCACTCTCTCCTGACAGAAGAGGAGGCCTTCTTTATGCCAAGACTCTCCCTTCCAATTTGAACTGGCTCCCAACAAGATACGTTTCCTCTCTTGAATCTTTAATCCCCCTTTTCCCCATTAACTTGTTACTCTTTTCTAACAAAAAAGTTACCCTATTCCAAGTTCACTCTCAAGAATCACTAACCATTGCTTATGTGGCTTCTTTCTCCATTTCAATCAGTACATTGCCCACTGATTCCACACCCCTTCCTTTGCAGCTGATCTCTTCTTAACCACCCTAATTCCCAACTGATTTGGAAAATAAGTGTAAGAGATCTGATGGCTCAACACAGACTCAAGGAACCATTTTTAAAGGGGCATGTGTTAAAAATGAATTCTTAACCCAACAGCATTACAAGTCACAGTACTCAATAGATAACTAACTATATTCAATAACCTGTTTGAAACAGACCACATTTCTATTTTTTCCATGAAATTAATCAGAAGCTTTGTGGAAACCTTATGGAACACATGATTGCATGAATATAATTTTTTAAATTTAATTGGCATTTAGAATAACTGGGTTAAATTTTTTTTAACCAACTACCAATTTATTTTCCTTGGCTTATATTTTTATTAATTTACTAGAGGCCCAGTGCACAACATTCATGCACTGGGGTTAGGAGGTGTTCCTCAGCCCGGCCTGCACCCTTTTGCAATCTGGGAGCTCTTGGACATCCTTAGTGCTGCCATGGAGGTGGGCCACTGTGCTCACCAGCCATCAACCCGGCTTGTGGCTGAACAGTGTTCCCCCTGTGGGAGCGCACTGACCACCAGGGGGCAGCTCCTGCATTGAGCGTCTGCCCTCTGGTGATCAGTGTGCATCATAGCAACCGGTTGTTCGGACGTTGAGTCAATTTGCATATTACTCTTTTCTTATATAGGATGGTTGATTTGGTAAGACTAGAAAAATATATAAGAAGTTGGTTCTTTTCTTGAAAGGCTAGATTGAACTTGAAGGCCTGTGCCAGTGAAAGATAAGAGAAAGCCAGATTTTGCAGCTCTCTTTGAGATAGGAGGTGTAGACTTTTGACTATCTTTGCCTCAAAAGAGCAGGTAGGGAAACTCTAGTTCTGTCTCCTCTGCTCCTGCCCTACTAGTACTCAAGCCCAGAACCTGCTCTCCTGACAAGCCTCAGGACTAAGGAATAAGCATTGACATGACTGGCCAAAGGTGTAGCAACTTTCAAAGTGCTTTTAGTGAGTAATCTGGTTTTATCTTCATCACCCTGGGAAATCAGAAGGAGCATGTAAGCAATCCCCCTTTTCTCCCCAAAGTCTCCTACTATCATATAAAAGATAGATTTCTCACCTTTATTCACACATTCCACAAACATCTACTGTGCCATTAAATGTCAGCCAAAAAACGGTTGAATTACGGAGCCGTTAGGGAAAGGCAGTGAGCAATCCTTTGAATGGAAGAGAGGTCAGCGCTTGGAGCATCTCTTACTTGTGTAACACCAACTCCCCTGTAACACCAACAACTTCCTATGGGAAAAAATGGAACAACCGTCCCATCTTTCTAACTATGCCTGCAGAAAGCGGGGCTTGAAGGGGTTCTCCATGCAGATGCTCATGGGATCCTCCATGCAGACATAAAAGCATTCTTCCTTAATGGCAGCTACCACCTGGCTTGTGCTTTTCCATTTACAGTCACTCATTTGTGTTGTCCTATTTATCCCCCTTTGGTCCCAATCGTATAACCAAAGTGCCTCTGTCAATTCTTACTAAGAAAACTCAAAAAAACCCTGAAGGAGTAGTGTTATGGGTTGAGTTGTGTCCTCCTGAAATTCATGTGTTCAAGCCCTCACTGTCAGCATCTCAGAATGCGATCTTATTTGGAAATAATGTCATAGCAGACGTCATTAGTTACAATGGGATAGAATGGGCCCTAAACCAATATGATGGGTGTCCTTATGAAAAGGGGGAACTTGGGCACAGACACACACAGGGAGACACCATGTGAACATGAAGGTAAGGGTGGTGCTTTTGTAAGTCAAGGAACACCAACGATTATCAGCAAACCACCAGATGATAGGAGGGAAGCACAGAACAGACTGTCCCTCACATTTCTCAGATAATCCTGCCACACCCTGACTTCGGATTTCACCCCCAGAACTGTAAGACAACAAGTTTCCATTTAAGCTGCCCCGTTTGTGGAACTTGTCACATCAGTCCTAGCAAAGTAATAAAATGCCTTCATCTAAGTCTCTGAGGGGCATTGTTGCCATTCCAGTCGAGAGGACACAAAGAGTTGTGGTCTCCCCAACTGTGCTACAAACCTTATGCAGCTCTGTCTTTTCATAGGCTTGCTTTCATCAGTGGTGCTGCAGGGTTGCAACCAAAGGAAACTCCAGAACTGGCAGGCACAACGGAATGCTGGGGGGACACAGCAGAACCCCAGAAGGAGGGCACCAGAGCAGAAGGAATGAGGGGAAACTGAGGCTGCCACTGGTCTGAGAAGGCATGTGAGAACTCCTTCCCAGTGGGACTCCCATGAACACACTGAGGCCATTGCTTAGCAGGAGGTGCAATTCTCCAACCAAGTAGAGCAGAGTCACCAAAATGACCCATTTAATCTGCTCAACATTTTCATTAAGAACATTAACCATAACTGAGTTCTTGACTGGGATTGCTCTGTTCATCCTGGGAAAACAGCAAGCTCGTATCCTAAAGGTAGAGCTGTTCGCCGGAAGCGTTGTGTCTGGAGAACACAGCAGTTTGGCAGGATTGCATAGGACGGAAGGAAATGGGTTCAGAAAACATTAACAACTTCAGTCAGCTGTGATGACCACCAGCCAAGCACAGCTTATACAACTATTTCAAGATGAAAAATGGGAAGTAAAATGAGGAAAGGAAGAAAGAGGTAAAATAAAATTATGCTGCAAAAGGTTGAATCAGTCGTTTTCAATTTTCTATGCACCCTAAATAAAATGTGTCTAATTACAAGATACAACTGTGTTTAATAATGCAAGATCTTGTTCTTTTTACTGAGGCCATTGGAGCAGGGCCATACAAGGGGGCACCAGGGACATGCAAAGGGAAGCAATGGGTTGGATAATTAACTTGTCAATGAAAATAAACAATATGTATAGAATTTAGACCCCATAAAATGAGTTTGTGATCAGAGAGTCTCATGGAGAACCAAGGAATATTTGCCACAAAAGGCACAAGGAGAATGGAGATCCTGGTGTTTTTAAAAAAAGATAGTATCTATAATTATTGAAAATATAATATTTCAGGGTATCTATTAATTATTTTGTTTTAAAGATTATTAAAATATATAATTACATAATTAATAGAACTAACTTAGAAATAAGTTTCAGATGTTTTCACAACCCAGGATTAACAACTGTTAATAATTATAAATTCTAGGTGGTAGAAATTCTATGTTAGTTTTGTTATTCTTTGCCTTTTTCTGTTTTTCAAAATATCCCAAAAATGTTTTTAAAGAAAGATGGCTTATCCAACACCCCATTTGACTATAGGTTTCACATGTACTAGCATTATGAGTTTGGGCAAACATTTTACTCTCTCTGAATTGTTTCCTCATCCACAAAGTGAAGTTTATAATAATACAAGGTAATTTATAAGGATTAGAGGTGATTATAGAGAGAGATGATGGTAGATAGTAGGTATCCCCCAAATGGTGACAATTCTTATTCCTGAATCTCCTCACTAATGCTCCTGGCATGCAATCATCCAGTCTAGCATGTTCAGCCCTACTAAGGAAACCCCAATCCCAGGCCAGCCTGTTATGCCTTTTAACCCCTCATTGTTAGAAATCCCACTAAAGGATCTCCCTGTAACTGTCACCCATGGTCCTAGTTGAGGCTACAAAGTCCTTCCACTCAGGATCCTTTCAGCATTTTAATTCAGCTAGAATTTTCCACTCCAACCTCCCTCCATCAGCTACGTTCCTCTGTTCCAGTTAAAACACCTCCATCTCTCTATCATCTGAGATGGGACTTAGTTTTGAGTTCTGGCACTTGGCAGCAAGTTCTCTTCCACGCATGCTTCCGTTGACCGTATCGTTCTTTAAACTGCAATGGCTGCTGTCGAGGTTGGGGCTGCACTCCCCTCCCTGTCCCGTGTCCTTGTTAGAGATTATGGATAGGCAAATACTTTCTGTAAAGGGCCAGGGGGTAAATATCTTTAGCTTTACCAGCCATACAGTCTCGTGCAATTATTCAACTGCCGTTATAGCACAAAAGCAGCTAGAGACGGTACATCAAAGAATGGGCATGGTTATGTGCAAAACAGCAGGGCATATTTGACCAACGATCAGAATTTGCTGACCTCTGTTTTAGATGACTTTCTACTAAAGAAAGGCTTCCATTGGCCTTTCCAGGGGCTTCACCACACTGTTGTATCACTTATCATACCTGCCCTTGAGCTATGTCTTAAATAACGTGGTATTACTTTTAGCGCCTTTCTAGGTGCAAAGAAGGATACAGATACAAGAACAGAGTGTAGCCAGCCTCCCTTATGGTGCATGCAGCAGAGAGGAACAAGTTGGAACACTGAGAACGACTCCTTAATGCCAGTTCCTGCACAGATACAACAGCTACCAGGCTACCGCATATCCATCCAAGCGCTATGCTACCATGACTGAGCTTAATGCAGAGAGAAACTGATGTACCCCGGATGGACGTTTTAGACGCAGATGCCGCAGATTTTGAGATCCTATGTGAAGGGCTTTGCCTTCATCTAATGTTACATATCATCTTGATAGATCCAGCTCACCCCTCCCACTGGTTGAATATTTTTTGGATAATCATTTTATTATCTAATGTGTAGAGTCACATCTGTTCTTTCCTTTGTTGATAAATTATTTTCTCTTTTATTCACAAGATGTTTGCATAATTAAGGTATTTACATGGTAGCAATTAATTAGCTGTTAATGAGGCACAAGAAGCCATTCAATTCCTTTCAACAGTATTTCATAATTCAATCCAAGTTTTTTACTTACTCAATCTTCGGAATGCCCTTAATTAAGATTTGCTATAATTTCCTGCCTTGGTAATTCAATGTCTATATTGTCACCAGCCTATTATCAGCATAGGAATAAAAAGAGCACTGGAATTTTAGTCAAAACACAAATATTAGTCCCATTTCTATTACTTTTTAGTTTGAACACTCTAACGTACTAAAAAATCATTTACTTGTATACTTTAGATGGGTAAATTGTACGGTATGTGAATTATATTTCAATACAGCTAGTACAAAATTATACATGATGGATGGATGAATAGATATAAGATAGATAGATAGATAGATAGATAGATAGATAGATAGATGATAGATAGATAGATAGATAGATAGATAGATAGATAGATAGACAGACCCAGGTAAGAGCTATTGAAGGCAAGCTTCTGGAGCCAGTTGGGTCTGAGAATTGGACTAGTGAGAATGGCTAAGCCACTCTGAGTCTCTGGTCTTAGCCACCCTTCCCCGAAGAACAGCCTGATGCTGGAAAACAACGTGGACTGGCCTGGAGCATAAGGAGCACTCTTTCCCCATAATCTAGTAAGCCTCAGACCAAGGCAGTGTATGAGGCCCAAGCCTGCATCTTGAATAAAAAGACAAGGATATTAGCCCACAGGGCTCATCTCTTTAAGCTGCATGGACAAGGAAGATCGAAGAAGGAAAGATGGACAGTGGGCCCCATAATAAACCCTGGTCAGCTAACACCCACTATGGCCACTAGGGTGAAAGAGAGAAAAGAGAGCAAGTCACATCCATGAACTGAAATCTTTTCTCAAACTGACTTCACTGTGACTAAATGTGGCCTAATTAATATGCTGGAATCTGAACAAGGAAATGAGCATATCTTCTGTGGATAAAAGAAGAAATTTGGGGAGTAAGGGAGCCTCCCTGCTCCTAGAGCAGTGGTTCTCAACCTTCCTAATGCCGTGACCCTTTAATACAGTTCCTCATGTTGTGGTGACCCCAATTTCATTGTTACAAATTGAACATAATTAAAGCATAGTGATTAATCACAAAAACAATATGTAATTATATATGTGTTTTCCGATGGTCTTAGGCGACCCCTGGGAAAGGGTGGTTCGACCCCCAAAGGGGTCACGACCCACAGGTTGAGAACCTCTGTCCTAGAGGTTCATGACTTTGTATATCCAACTTCTAAAACTTTAAAATACAATAAATGACCAACCTTCTTTGACCCCTCCATTTTCACTTCAGCTATTCTTTGCCAGCATTCTTGCCCCTTTGTCTCTCCAATCTACTCTGGAACCCCAACATTTCTCTTCCTTACTCCCCACACAGGCAGCTGAGCCATGCTGAAGGAGACCACGTTGTATGAACTGGCAACTCAGAGACACTCTGCATCCAATTCTCTTACATCTTCCAGATAACATACTCTTCCATTCCACAGAGATGTTTTCCCAAATCTCCAGGACTCTTCTGATGTTTCTTCTTTACTTTCCATTCCCCGTTACCACCCCCCTCCCCATTCCCCTGATGCCCTTAACTCCCACTATACAGAGAAAAGATGTTGTAAAGGAAGGAAGTTGATGAAGTTCTTGTATCTGAACCAATCCTATTTTCTTCCCTCCAGTCTCATAGAAAAAGATGTTCCTTCTCTTGAAACCATTAAGCAACACCGACGTTGTCCCTGAGTAGGACTCCTTGTGTCTTAGTGATATTGCTAGAAAGAAAAATTCTGATCTCAGGGTATGTTTGGTTTGCATTTCTCTAACTATAAGGGAGGCTGATCATCTCTTAAATATCTTTGTGTATGTTAAATCTTCCTTGCCTGTTTTTCTATCTTTCATTTTCTCTCATTCCTTTAAACATTTTCTTTATTTCTTTTTATCTTCCTTCTTTTCTTAGTTGAATCTATGTCCTTTACTATGGTTTATTTTTTAATTTTACTAAATTTATTGGAGTGACATTGGTTAATAAAATTATATAAATTTCAAGTGCACAATTCTATAAAACATCATCTGTATATAGCATTGTGTGTTCACCACCCAAAGTCAAATCTCCTTCCATCACCATATATTTGACCCACTTTACCCTCTTTTACCTCCCTTTACTATGTTTTAGCAATATCTTGCATCACTGTCTTCCTTCTAATTTTGCCTTAATTTTTATGATGATTTCTTTCTGTAAAAAGATTTCTTACATTTTTTTCTTGAGTTCTCCCAGTTTACAGTATATCTTCTCCTACATGTCACCGCCTCTTCCCTATTTCTTCTTCTTTTTCCCACCGGTCCATATTTATATGGATTCTCACTTTTTTGTTCCTCATTTTTTTTTAAAATATATTTTTGTTGACTTCAGAGAGGAAGGGAGAGGGATAGAGAAATATAAACATCAATGATGAGAGAGAATCATTGATCAGCTGCCTCCTGCACACCCCACAATGGAGATCCAGCCCGCAACCTGGGCATGTGCCCTGAATGGGAATCGAAGCATGACCTCCTGGTTCCTAGGTTGATGCTCAACCACTATGCTGCGCCAACCAGGCGATCCCTCATTATTAAAAGAGATGAGTTTTTTCAGACCAAATATTTGCAGGTATATGTTAGGAAGGGACCAGTGCCACTTTCCAGTGTGGCTGGAATGTTCTCATTCCCCAGGGTTTTGTGAGTGGTGATGATTGGCAGCCCAGGTTTTTTCTCACAATAGCGACTTTCTCTTCTCCCCTGATGCCATGGAGACCATCCATTTCCTCTATGCAGCCTTTCTGCATGACTTCCCATTTGGCCCTGTTCTGTCTGGTTCTTAAAAGGAAATAAGAGCCCAGAGCCAGCACTGGCCCCTGCATCCTGTTGCACCTCAGGTGTCCCCGCTTTCCCTTCCCTGGGTTTTTGAGACCTGCAATCTCTATATCCTCTCTCCATGTTCTCATAAATTAATTTTCCCCTTCTCTATGGTAATTTGGGAATTTACAGTTCCTTAGTTACAGCAACACTGGGCCAGGGAGTTAGTGTTTCTTGTGCTCCTTTCTGTTCGTGGATGATTTCTAGAAAGAGCTAGAGGAAATGCCAAATTTATGTTGCAATATTCACAGCAGAAATCTGTCTCTCATGAGGATTTTCAACCCACATCTATTTTTTTCCCCCTCAAATTTAGTGGAAGAAAATAAAAAAGCTTCCCTTGTACTTTATATCTTTATCTACCACTTTGTCTCTCTCTTCTCATTTACCAAATATTTATTAAATGACTACTGTGGATGAGGCACTGCCCTCAGTACTAGGGTTGTCATGTTGACCAGAATCAGCATTATCCCTGCTTCCTCTGAACTTACAGCCTGGGAGAGAGAAGTGAGAATTAAATCTGCAATACAAATATTCTACATTCAATATCCCTCCTTCCCCACTGGCCATTCACTTTTCAGCTCTCTGCTCCCCAACCCTTCTGATATTATCTTATTCAGGCAAAGTCACCAGAGACATTTTCATTGACAAATACTAGTAAATCCAGCGACACTCTATCAGTCTTCATCTCACCTATCTTGTCCATGGCACAGTTTACCATTCCTTTCCCATTAAAATGCACTCTACCCGAATCTCCGGGACATCCCCACCCTCCTCATTTGCCCAGAGCCTCTCTGTCCGCTAACTGTTTCTCCTGCTTCTCACTGAAAGGTAGTGTTCTCTGGGGCTTTATCCTTGGTCCTCTTCCTTTGTCATTCTGTGAGAGCTCACTAAGTGACTTCACTTTGCCATTCTCTCTATTACAAACAACTCTCAAATAGAACTGTTTAGCCCAGACTTCTCTCCAGGTTCATGTATTAGCCACCTACCTCCTACCTGGGTGTCCACATTTAATTCCAACTGGATAGATCTAAAACTGAATTGGTATCTAAGTCTGCAAAACTATTAATAAGTCTATATTCCCCAGACTAGTTTAGTGGCTTTATCACATACTTCATTACCCAACACTAAAGCCACGTATTTATGCTAAATAATGGCCACTTTTGATGCCTTTTAATGTATTTTAAATCTGCCCCCTTACCTCCAAGCCCACCTTTACTGCCCTCATTTAAGCCCTTGCTGTTCCAGGCCTGAACTACTGCAATAGCCCTGGAGCTGGTCTTCCTGCCTCAGTCTTCCATCTCTAGCAATGCTACCACTAATGCCAGGGTGAGTGATCTTCCTAGGATGCAAATCAAATCATGATAGACTCCCATTTGAAACCCTCTAATACTTCCCCCTACCTCTAGATAAAATATAAAATCCTTACAAGAACTTACAAAACCTTTCATGATCTGGCCTCTACCACCACGCTTATATCCTGCTGCCTCCCTTTCTTCCCTGCCCTGTACCCATCCTGTGCTCTGCTGTACCTAGTACTCATTCTCAAATCCACCATGCTGGTTCAAGCCCTATGTCATCCATCATGATCCTTCCTGGAATTCACCTACTCCATGTTTCCACCTAATGAATTCCTGCTAGAACATCCTACAAGATTCAGTTCAAAAGCTGCCTCCCCACTGAAGCCTTGCCTGCCCCTGTCCTCCCCACAATGTTATCTCCTCTGAGCCCCCATTTGATGCCCTACCTAGATGCACCTAAGAGCATTGGTCCCATCATGTTTGAATTCTGTGTTTATTTTTCGGGACTTTGATTAGGCTTAGAGCAGAGCCCCTTGAGGGCAAGGGTATAGTCTTATTCCATTTTACAACCCTTTCCAAGAGCCTGGCACTCAAATGTTTGAGAATGAACAAAGGAGGGAGTGAATGAACAAAGGAGGGAGTGAATGAATGACGAATGGTGAGATCATAATGTATGGAACAATATAACCTAGTCAGTGGGGAAAGGCATTTTACAGCCATGGTGGTGTTGAAAGATGGGAAATGCCGTTCTTCTCCCTGGCTATTAAATGTTTTACATCAGGTCCTTTCTGAAGTGTTAAATCAATTTCCAGGAAAACGTGACTGCCAGTGTAAAATATGCCCTGAAGGGAATATTTTCTCTTCTAATACTTTCCATGCACATGAAAAGGAAACGTGCACCACCGCATGTGTGCGATGTTGTCATCTAGAAGCTCATGCTCTTACATTTCTCCAGGCCCTTATTTACAGGCTAGTAAATAAGTGGGTTGGCCAGGGATCAGTCCATTCACTAGTTGGCAGGTTCTTTGCAGAATAAGGAGTCATCTCCTGTCAACACCTGGTCAGGTCCCGCTGTGAGACAGAGAAGGCCAGAAGGGACAAGGGGGACCCAGTTGATCTGGCCAGATACAAGTAATGGCGCTCCACTGGAGCAAGGACAGAGAAGACAGATATTTGATTCCAGGAGTTCCCATGATACAGCCAAAGAGGGGTATCAGGCCACCACTTAAAGAATCCACGGTGTTGAGAAATAGTCATAAGGTCAGCATTGTGTCCAGTGAAGGAAGCCCTGTGTGAAAGCAGAGGCAGAGACCAAAGGCCGCGCTGAGACCAAGGTATAGATTCAAACTGCACCCAAGGGAGCAGACAGAGAAAGTGGCATCAGTCTCCTTAAGAAACAAACCCACACAGTACGACAATGGCAATACAGCATTGAATTTGGAGCGGTGGTATTCTTAGTGTGTATAGATAAGGACTGTGTACTGGACACTTTCTGGTTTGGGGTGCCCAGAGTCACATTCCTGTATGCTCCTGGTAATAGAAGCTACCCTTCCTATGAAAAGCCCATTTGTTGAGGTTTGAGTGAAACCAACCTCATCCACCCCTCGCTCTGGGATGGTCACATGACCCAGACCTGACTTCACATCCCTCAGGATGCTGAGGTCCCTAAGGTGGTCTCAGGCATCTGGCAGCCTCCTGTTTGGTGGAGGGGAAGGACACCTAGACCAGAATGTCCTGTCATCTGAGAAGTCAGCACAGGCCTGGCCTCCCTTGTGGGGTAGTTTCCCCCTGAAAGTCAAGCGGAGATGGAGCTCTCCTTGGCCTACTCCCTGCAGGATCCCATTATGTCCTGTATAATGAGCCTGAAGACATTCCCTGCTGTTTGTTTGTCACGAAAACAAGTGGAAAGCTCTAGAGAAAAAGTAGTTATTTAGAGGTAAATAGCAAGGGAAGGTTGGCAATGTTTGATCTCATATATAGATATGGCTTTGTGTTCCCTAAAGTAATTACTTTTGGTTTACTTTTTCCGAAAAGTGCATTGAGATTTGAAGGTTAGTAGAATGAACAATAAAATTAAGGACTAAAAATAAACGAGGCTCTCAGGGGATGGAGCCAAATAAGAGAGAGCCAAGCTCTTGGTGCTACACTTGTTTGCAAAAAAAAAAAAAAAAAACAACAGACCTCACGGTTTTGTCAGCCTTTCTGTATATATCAGACTTTCTCTACTAATGCCAATTAACCAAAAAAGGGACTCTCAAAGTTTGAGTCCAAGTCTTTGATTTTCTCAGAAGATAGCACATCAGCTTTCAGAGAAAATTCCAGATGTCCCTATATTTTTCTTCATTATCAAACCTTCTCCTTGGTCTGTATTCTAGAAAATTTTGAATCACGTTTCTGCAAGATATAAATTAATAGCCCTGGTGAAGACTGTGCCATAGATTTCATTTTAAAACACTGTTAAACCTGGTTGGAGAGGATGTTTGATCCTCTCCCATTTTTCCCACTGTTGCAAAGACAGAGACCACGAGTAAATCATTCTTTATACTTAGTTCTCCTGCTTTTTAGGAACAAGAAATCATCTTAGAAGGCAGTTATTTTTTCTTTTTTTCTTGCAAGGGCTTCATAACAGGCACACCGCTTGCAAAATAGAGAGGAGAGAATGGAAACCATGTCTGGAAATAATCCTCTCCCAGTCACTGCAGAGAATTATACATAGTAAAGGGGATGTTGACCAAATGAATGTGATGGTATTTCATAAAAAGTTATGTAAATCTTAAACAGAAGTCATGCTCC
Source organism: Myotis nattereri (assembly GCF_964212035.1). Lineage (NCBI taxonomy): Eukaryota > Metazoa > Chordata > Mammalia > Chiroptera > Vespertilionidae > Myotis > Myotis nattereri. Next base: position 60,796,395 of record NC_138086.1, on the reverse strand, counting down.
TCCCATGTAGTTAGGGATGCAGAGAAGGCGGGACCCCGGACCTTGCTACAGAACCATAGCTCTGCCTCATTTCTTCTTGTGCCACCAAATTCAACAATTTGAGTGAAACTGCCTCCTTGAATATTCACAAAAGCTGAGTTTTATTAAAAAGCATGAGACTAATGGAGCCAAACTTCCCACAATTGTTTGCTCAATTTGGTGTCAAACAATTATTCTTTTAAAAATGTTTTAAGAGGAGCCATTTTCCTCAGCCCTTACTCAACCAGTAGAAAGTTCGTATCATTCCTTTTAAACTTGCAAATGGGATTCGTTATCTCAGAGGCCCAATCACCATTTTAAAGAGAAATTGTTGTTTTTTAAGATTTTCCTTTTAATTGCCTACTTGGAAGGTCTATTTTAGAAAACGTGCATACTTGCTGGAATGAACTTGACCTGTGTGGTTCAAACAAGGGCAGATTCTACCAGAAGGAAAACAGCCTGGACATTGCAGGCAGTTCACTGGGGATAACACTTAACTTAGAGGATGGAGGCAGCAGCTCCCCTTTATATCTCTGTGCAGGGTTCCCTTGCTGGCACTATGGTCGCCGCATTATATTCAGAAGCAATCAGAAGCCTGCAACAATTGCTTTTTAAGCACCACAAAACTAGCGGCAGTAATTTGGTTGTTTTCAACCATTCTCCAAATAAATACATTCCTTCAACACAAAGGCTCAGAGTTTATGGTTGGGGGGTGGGGGTGCCATACATATTCCCATGCATGCCATCACTTTGCATTGAAACAGAAGCAAAGATTGAGAAGGAGCTGGAAGAAATTCAGAGCACATTCCAACTTTTTGAAATGCCTAAAACAATGATGAACATATAATATCTATGCGGTAATCCTGCAATAAAAAAAACAAAGACACACAGAAAAGAGAGTCCTGCATAAAACCTTGGGTGATTGTACATTTTAAATAGTAAGATGAGATGTCCAAGTGTTTTGCTCTGTATAGTATCTGTTTAACTGTAATCCTATACTCCACATCATGTAAATATCTGAGTTTGAGCAAAATCAGCTTTTTTTTCTTTAATTCCTCTAAGCAATGAGCCCAGATATAGGAGCTCTTGCTAGTGAAAGACCTCAAAGGCTGCAGGGCCAGGGTGTGAGTGATTAGGTCAATACTGAGTTCTCTGAACCTGGAGGATAGCTTTCACACTGCAGCCTTCATGAATGGTTCCTCTCTCCTAAGTAGAGCCTGCCCCCACGTGGTGAAAGTGAGACGCTGCTATCCCTTCCCAGAATGCCTTCCTCTGCTTCCTCTGAGGGAAGGTACTTGCAGCCATCTGCATCCTAGAACCACCATCCTATCTTTACAGCAGTTTTTAACTGCTTCTCTCCCCCTCTGTCCTCCTTGCCCTTTTATTCTTTTTCTCCTTCCTTTTGTCTTCTTTCTTTTTCTTCCCTTTACTTCTTCCCTCATCCTTGCCTTCCAGAGTCTTTCATAGTACTATTTAGCAGCCCGGGAGGGGGGTGGGGGGGGACTGAAACTGATTCAGACTGTCTGGGGAAAGGATCTAGGCTCTGATTTAAGGAATTCACACAATATAATTTCAACAAATAATTAAAGAATTATCACCTTAAGGAGTGATGCCATGACATCAAGAGAGCCTAGCACAGTGGTTCTCAACCTTCTGGCCCTTTAAATACAGTTCCTCATGTTGTGACCCAACCATAAAATTATTTTCGTTGCTACTTCATAACTGTAATGTTGCCACTGTTATGAATCGTAATGTAAACATCTGATATGCAGGATGGTCTTAGGCGACCCCTGTGAAAGGGTCGTTCAACCGCCAAAGGGGTTGCGACCCACAGCCTAACAGATCCTGAACAAGAAATCGGGGAGATGTGGCTTTCACTGCCATTGGCCCTGGTCCCTGGAATATGACATGGATGTAATATGTTTATGTGAAAACCAAGAAAGCAGAAGCACAACTTGATAGAGGATCAGGAGACCGGGAGACAAAGTAGGTTCCTCTGCCCTCTGCGCAGAAGGACACCTTGCCCATCACGTCCACCAGCTCCTCAGCAAGCCACCCCAAACACACACAATCTACGTAATCAAAAGCAATGCTCATTATGCAAATGTGGCCTCAAAATAAAACTCCTTGTTCTCCTCATGGCTCTGTTCCAAGCAGCCTGCTGACCCCTAGGGCCATCCTGAGCAACTAATCCATCCTGAATACAATTTTCATCATATCACATCCCTACCCAAGAAATCTTCAAATATACCTTCAAAGGTACAAATATTCAGAGATATACTGGCTTCAAAGTCTAAGTATCTTGTGCATTAAGGGCCTCTCTTTCTCTCTCTCTCTCTCTCTCTCTCTCTCTCTCTCTCTCTCTCTCACACACACACACACACACACACACACACACACACACACACACCATAGTCTCAAGTTCTCTAACCACACTTCTCTGCTGGGTGTCCTCCAATAGTCGTGTCTCTTTTTTCCTTCATGTTTTTTGTTTGCTGCTCAGCTGCCCAGAATGGTCTGACTCAAGAGCCACAGTCTTTTGTGGAGCATATATCAGTCTGGAAGTCCCTTTTCATTTTGCAAAACTGAAACTGCATTAGTGCACAGAGCAAAACATGTCACCAGGGAGATGTAAGCTGAAGGCACTTTCATACCCATATGAAAGCCTCGTATTAAGATAGAATACATATATTTTAATACAACTGTAATTTACAGAGCTATTAATCTTCTAAGGCAGGAGGTAGCATGGGGGTTGGGAGGGTAAAGTGTTCATAAACTAACCAGGAAGAATTCAGGTGGCTTATTCTATTGCCAGGATCCTGGGGTGGAATTACGGCCCCATAACTCAACGTCTGCCAGCTCTTTCCATTCTCTGATGGATGTATTGGAGACTTGGGTTCCTGCTCAATTTCCCTGTTTACGCTCTACCTCCACTCCCTTCCAGTCACACCAAGAAACTCCCTGCTTCACATAATGTGCCTCAGACACAGCAAGCGTGACAAGTTACTTGAGCTGTAGCTTTGTTGAGAAAAGGCAGAAGGAAGTCCCCATAACTCAACCAAGGATTCTGCATGGGATTGTGGTAGGAAGACCTCCCTTCATAGCAGCCGATATAAACACCATAGTGCACCTGCCCCTTGCCTCCAGGTGTGGCCAGCATTGCTCTCTCCCAGGGGCAATAAAACATGATGCATAAAATACCCACAGGGAAGGGAAGACCTAAATACCACTTGGGTACTATGTCGAATGCCCATTGTTCATCTTTTGGATGAAAATCTAGAATCACCTGACATTATCATTTGAAAACACAGGCTTCTAGGCAGCATCCCAGACCTAGACAGTCAGAATCCTGAGGGAAGAGCCTTGGAATATGGATGTATAATGAGCAACGGAAGCCATTCTTATCTACACTAATATTTGAGAACCTCTCTTCCGGCTGGTCACTGTTTCCTTCATTGTGCTAGATGTGATATTCCAGACAGGGCCTGCCTTAGAATAACTAAAAGTGTCAAAATCTCTTTGGGGACTCATCTCTGCCCCTGTACCCCAAATTGGAGCCCCATCCAAGCCTCAGCCCTGGAGATGTATTAGGCACTCACAGTCCCTTGGGGCTCCCTTAAAGCACCAACCTGGATGAAATTTACCCATGTGAGAACTATGTGAGTATTAGGCCTTTCCCTCCACCCTCCTGTCCAACAAGACATCTCTCTTCTGTGCCTAATTTTCCCAGGGTTTTGCTATTCATTTGATGACCTCTAACCAATTGAATCAGATCATTAACCCACACTACAGGGTTAGTGGGTAGGTACTTCCTAGATGTTGGCTATGTTAAAGGACATAATTTGGGGCTGATGAGTTGAGCTTTCTCAATCACATCATTAGTTCTAACCGGTCTCTCCCATTTGCTAGCAAGTTCAAAACACCGTCTCCAAAATGAGTTCATAATACCCATTTGCCCCCAAAGAGTAAGGCTTAAAAGCACTTCGGGAACTGAAAGGAGGTATATTAAAAAAATAATTTATTATTATTTATCTCAAGACTAGCTGAGTCAAAGATATCAGAACAGTTGTTTTCCTGGTTTTTGCTCTCTTGGAAGCACGCAAAAAATTCTGATTAAGCTCCTCCCTCCCACCCAAGTCTGGGTCAAATACATCCTGTGACCGGGAAAGGCAGGGCTTCCCAGAGTTGACCCTGCTGCAGCTCATCCTCTTTGTTCTTCTCTGTCCTCATGAAACTTTGGCTCAGTGGTCGGCAAACCGCGGCTCGCGAGCCACATGCGGCTCTTTGGCCCCTTGAGTGTGGCTCTTCCACAAAATACCACATGCGGGCGCGCACATAGAGTGTGATTGAAACTTCGTGGCCCATGCGCAGAAATTGGTATTTTGTGGAAGAGCCACGCTCAAGGGGCCAAAGAGCCGCATGTGGCTCTCGAGCCGCAGTTTGCCAACCACTGGCTTAGACCTACCAGACCACGTGGATGTGGCCTATTAAGGATCATGAAGAGAGTTCTACTCTCTCGTTTTACAAAAAGGAAACTGCTCTGGAGAGGTGACAGGAGGTACCAGCAGTCTGGATCAGAACCTGGATCATCTGACTCTCTGTATGTCACACTGCCTTGAGGTTACTGGATCCAGCTGAACCTTACGATGTCTTTGGGACATTTATGTGCCCACTAGGCCTGGCCCCATACCTTGATTTCACCCAGTCGCCTTATCTCCCTGCCTATAATCAAACTGCCCTCTAGGTGGCCCAGGAGGCTATTGGGGTTTTTTCAACGTTAAAAATATCCTGTAGGAGTGATACAGCATACCAAGGTGCTATGAGAAGAGCCCATACCCTATGTGTTGCTGGCCCATATCTGGGTAGACTAGCACTTTCTTTGGCGTTTGATGTCATGTTGACACTTGGCTGCCTATTCACTGCCGCAAGCCTTTCGTGTGGAGGAGTAAGTCCTACAAGAGGGGGAGGCAGACAGGTGGTTAGACTGTTAATACAATCTGCTCCACACCAAGCCAGGTTCTCATGAGATCTTAAAAGTCAGACTGACTCCTCCAGACGCATGGACAAGAACCCCAAAGGGCGTGCTGTAGCTTGCTCAAGAAACTTGTCTAAACCTATATTTCAAAAAGACTGAGCTCCAGCCTTTATCCTTTGGGCTACCACAGAACACTGAAGTGGGCCCCATGGACAGCCTTTGTGCATAAATTGCTGACATACTGGGTTTTTTAGCCTCAGAACTCCCTTGAATTTTTTGAGAAGCGCTAATTGAAATACAATGCACATAGTCTCTAGCCAGAGCCAGTGAAGGGAATGCAAGGGCTGGACAATGCTGTCAAATAAAAATATGATGCACACAGCACAGTGGCCACGTAGAGCTGCCTCGCGAATTTGAAAACCAAATCTGAGAACATTTGGTAGCTTGATTAATTTGCTTTGCCTATTTGCCATCTGCTGTTGTCTCCAGGAGCCGGGGACGGCAGGCCTGCTTGGTTCTGCTGACTTAGGCCAGATGGAAACTCTCCTTTTACAGGGAGTGGAGAATGGGGTCTGCAAAAGAACAAAGGTGCTGGGCCCCTGCTCTGATCTTTCCGTGTGGCTGGAAAATCACGTTTTATAGAAGCAGCTCCTCCCATATGCTTCCAAACCACTTTTACAACCTCTACTCTGTTTAAAAGTTGTGCAAACGTACAGGTTCACCTGTTTTATATCTACCCATGCCGATGGCTGTGGAGAAAAGTGAGGTCACCTGGTGACAATCAGGCAATTGTTTCTTTTGAGCGGAGCTGCAGAGTGTCACATTTGAATTCTGCTTCCTTTTTTTTTTATAGCTGAATCAGTTCATTCTTTTCGCAGCAAAGCTTTCCATCAGATGCCTTACACATACTTGGTGTGCAGTGCCCTCGGGAAGCTCAGCTTTGCCTTTTGAACTATGAAAGTATCACTCACTTTGCCCTTGTCCTGCTCCCCCAAATCTACACACTTAACTTGCCTCGTTCATTCTCCATCAGAAATAGAATGAGGACTTCCTAAGTGAGGGGCAGTGAGCTAGAGACTGGAGATTCGGGAGCAAAAGCACAGGCCTTGGTCCTCAAGGAACTCACAGGCTAGTACAGGAGGATAAATAAATAAAACTATGCTGCCCCTATTACAATAGAGGCTTAGAGGGGGTACTGGGGGCAAAGATTTATAGCTGTTCACCAAAATGGATTCCACGCTTCTTCCACAGTCATGGATTTTAGATGAGCATATAGCCAGCTCTCCACCCCCGAACACCCTCCTTGGGAAGGAAGCACAGTCATGTGACCCAGTTCTCCCCACGAGGAATACAAGTTGGAAGCAATACGTGCTATTTCCACTCGAGGCCTAAAAATACTATACATGTGCTCCACCACTTTCTGACCCTTTCCCGTGCGCTGGAACACGGACATGCCTGCAAACTAGCTTCAACCATGCTGAAGAAGACAGTGCGCTGAGGGGTGGGGAGAAACAAGGCAGGGGGAACCCTGAGTGACTGTACAGAGCAAATGGCCCACCTATCCATCCTGAACTGCTTTGGGAGTGAGAATAAGATCTCTGTTCTTCGATCCTGAAACCACTATATTATTAGGCCTCTTTGCTGTAGCAGCTTAACTTTCACTCTAACGAATACAACAGACACGCTGTCTGAAACGGAGCAAACAGTTCATCTGAGATTACATCTCACGCTGGGTCAACCCACTTCCTTAGCGCCTAGCCTTGCTCATATCTGCTGATGCAGGTGGACTGACAGCACTACTGTGAAACCCACAAAATCGCTGAGTAATAAGAGGCCGGAACCAGAAGGCACATTTGACATTACCTGGGAAGCACGTGCAATGGAAAGGGTATGGTTGTAGCCTCGGGAAAATCTAGGGCAGTGGTTCTCAACCTTCCTCATGCCGCGACCCTTTAATACAGTTCCTCATGTTGTGGTGACCCCCAATTTCATTGTTACAAACTGAACATAATTAAAGCATAGTGATTAATCACAACAACAATATGTAATTATATATGTGTCTTCCGATGGTCTTAGGCGACCCCTGTGAAAGGGTGGTTCAACCCCCAAAGGGGGTCGTGACCCACAGGTTGAGAACCGCTGATCTAGGTTTAAATTCTGGATTTGCTTCTCACTACCTCTGGATCTTAAACAAGAATCTTAATGTCTTGAATTTTTAAAAATTTTCTACATAATAGTATCTGCCTTGCAGCATGGTTGAAAGTATTGTAATGGATATAAATGCCCAGCCCAGTGCCTGCAACAAAGCAGCATTCCATAGGTTATTATTATTAGCATTTTGCAGGCCTGATGATAAAAGAACTAAACGCTCTCGCACTGCAGAGATAATTCTTTCTTGCAGGCACCAACTCTAGTCCTGGCTCAGCTCAAAAGTTTGCTTGTATTGAACAAATGTAAAATTTGCTCCTCACCTACAGAAGCAGATAAAGGGACATTTTGCTTTGAATTGTCCTGTACACATGTTCAAATTTAGAATAATGGATCTAAACTAACTTCCACCAAGAGGACAAATATACCTATTAAAAGCAGAGAAGAGGCAAAGAAGCATCAAGCAGACTGACAAACTACAGCAGGAAGGGGAGGGTTGGGGCAGGGAAGTAAGAGATCAACTGAAGGACTTGTATACATGCATATAAGCATAACCAGTGGACGCAAGACACTGGCAGGGGGCGGGGGGAGGGGGGGCATGTGCTGTGGGGTAGGGGAGGCCGGGGGAAGGTCAATGGGGGAAGAAAGGAGACATATGTACTACTATTTGTAATACTTTAAACAATAAAATAAAATTGAAAAACAAAGCAGAGAAGAGAATTGACTCCTGGGTAAGTTTATTTTATTGCCAAATTTTGCATCACTTTTTCTGGATGTCTTCTTCACTGGATTATAAACGTGGCAAAAGTAGGGACATGCATTCTTCATGCCATTGTCCTTCAACTTAAAACACTGAACGCCATTGTAGGCATTCTATAAGCAGTCAATAAATATTAAATAAATCATATAATTTTAAAGCTATAAGAGTCTTCAAATATAATCCTGTCTTGCCCCTGTCTTTTAGGTTAACTTCTTCATCCACTCATTCAGTCAATATATATTTATCAGGCACTACAATGTGCTAGAGATATGGAAAGTGACATCACAACTGGTAAAATGACTTGCTCAAGGTCGAGATATTAGAATTAGAAATATCAGATAGGTCTTCCAACCTCAGTGCTTTTCTTGCAGTCCTTACACACCAAGATCTTGCCAATGGGGCCTTGGCTTTCAGTTCCCCACTGCTCCCAGGTCTGGGGAAGGCATCTGCTCATCCCTCAGGGCTCAGAGCAAAGAGGCTTTGTTTGAGCATCCTAGGCAAAGCCTCTAACATCCCCCTTCTCACAGCTGATGACAAGCCAGCCCCTCCATAATCAAAGTAACTCTAAGTCAAATAATCAAAAGTTAAAAACTGAATGAATAAAAATATTCTGTTTTATTCCCTCAAAGCCCTACTCCCCTGAAGGAAGATTAGGAATAATGTGACCCTCTTTTTTCTTAAATTATGTCTAAATCTCCTTTCAGTGGACATTTTACCTTGTCTATATGATTCCTTATTTCTTTGTTAACTTTTTTAAGAGGAGGTATAGTTTTTGTTATATTTTTATTGATTGATTGATATTTAGAGAGAGAAATATCGATGTGAGAGAAACATTGATTGGTTGCCTCCTGCACACACCCTGACCCGGAATTGAACCTACCACCATTCAGAGTACGTGCAGGGCGAAACTCCAGCCAACTGAACCACACCAGCCAGAACTCATTGCTTACTTTTTTATTTTGAAATAATTTAAAACTTTTAGTAAAGCTTCAAAAATAACACATATAATTCCCATATACTCTTGATTCTGATTCACCAAATGTTAATGTTTTCACACATTTGTTTATGATTCTGTGTGCTTATGTAATGTGTGTGTATGTGTGTGCACATGTGCATGTGTGTCCTGAATTGTTTGGGAGAAAGTTATAGATGTAAAGACTTGAATGCTTCCCTATAAAAAAAACAAGGACATGCTCTTACATAAATAAATATAGTAGAGCTATTAAAATCTAGAAAAATTGATACTCAGCTATTACATAATCTACAGGCCTTATTTATTTTCACTGAATGTCTTAATAATATGTTTTATAGCAAAAGAGGGGGGGAAATGTACTTCTCAAGGATCCAGTCCAGGATCATGCATCTCCTCTAACCTCCTTTCATCTGAAACAATTCCTAGTATGTTTTTGTCTTTCATGACCTTGACATCTGGAAGACAGGCCAGTCATTTTATAGTCTGTCTCTTCATTTTAGGTCTGTTTTATGTTTCTTCAAGATTGGATTCATGTTAATATATTACAGGAATCTCAGAAATATGTTCTTCTCATGGCATCTGTTCAGGTAGCACCCAATTTCCATTTGTCCAATTCCTGGTGATGTGTCCATCAGGCTGCATTCTTCCTGGGGGCTCTAGGGAAGATCGGTTTCCCTTTCTTTTCCAGCGTCCAGAGGCCACCTGCATTCCTGAGACCCCATCCTCCGTCTTCAACGCCAGCAGTGTAACCTCTTCTCTCCTCTCTGACCTCTGCTTCCATCTTCACATCCTCTCTCATGTCTGACCCTCCTGCCATCCTTTTCTTGACCAGCTGTGATTACACTGGGCCCACCCAGTTATTCCAGGGTAATCTCCATATCAATATCTTTAAATTAAACACATCTGAGAAGCCCTGGTAAAGTAACATATTCACAGGTTCTGCGATTAGGCTGGGACATTTTAGGATGGCCACTGTTCTGTCTACCAAAGTTAGAAAATAGCCTAAGGCCAATCTATTATCTACCATGACCCATGACCTGCACAAAAGAGGTCAGACTAATTGTTGGTCTCTAGTATCATTGCCAATAATTACAGGAGGGGAAAAGGTGGACCAAAAAGTAGCTCCCAGCCCACCAGCATGGCTCAGTGGTTGAGCATTGACCTATGTGAACCAGGAGGTCACGATTGGATGCCAGGTCAGGGCACATGCCTGGGTTGCAGGCTCGATCCCCAGTGTGGGGTCTGCAGAAGGCAGCCGATCAATGATTCTCTTTCATCATTGATGTTTCTCTCTCTCCCTCTCTCTCTCTCTCTCTCTCCCTCCCTTCCTCTCTGAAATCAATAAAAATATATATTTTTGAAAAGTAGCTCCCATCCCGTGATGAGACATTTCATGCCCATTTACTTCCACATACAAATATATAAACTGAAAGCATCACAGTTACTCCAGTATGGGATTTATTGTTAAACTTGATTAGAATCCTCATTATATTGATTTAGTTAGTAAGCACGGCAGAGTCACCAAGTAGTTGCAGCCTCAGTCTGTGTCTGCAGCACCCCCCAATCTGCTCGGGCGTCGGGAGACACATGTGAGCTCATCTCAGTCCCACTGAAGCAAATGGTGCCAGACTGTCTGTTTGTAACTGTTGGTGGCATCAGACACCACGGAACAGTTAGGGCGAATCATGTCCCAGCTTCGTTTTGCCTAGGCTGCCAGCTGGAAAGTGTACCAACTAACCTGACCTATGTTTGCTGTTGGCATAAAAAAAAAAGATATATCATGTCCAGGAATGGTCAGGGTGAATAAAATCCCAAATTTCCAAAATAGGTCTGTATAGCTCTCTACTCCTTTAGTCCTCATCATTCACCAAAAGTGGGCAAAGGGAATGAATCCGTTTGGGGGCAGCCACATGACGTGACCAAACTGCCTTACTAAAAAGTGGACCAGGATTATGTGCCTTTTTGTTTTTGTAAAAAGGAAATCATGGAAAGACTGAAAGAATACATTTCATATGTGGATTTTTACAAATAAAAATGGCTATTATAATGGGGGGAGGGTAATAAAAATAAATAAATAAATAAATAAATAAAATAAAATAAAAAGTGGACCAGGAAAAGGCAACGGACAAAGAACCAGAACTCTTTTGAGTTAATTGTTGAGAATGCCCTTCCAGCTTTCAATGCTGCGGATGGTAGGGAAAACGGGACAGGACATCCATTAAATTCTTTTCCTAACAGCCCATCACTGAATGGTCTTTGCAAATTACCCAGAAAGCCTAACAGATGAAACAGTTTAGTTGTAAGGGCCGCAATGGTGTAGCTGGAGTCAGCTGACTGGACGGGAACAGCAATAACATTCCCTGAAAAAGTGTCAAAGCAGTGAGGCAAAAGTCAGTACGTAGTCCCAAAAGGAGGTCAAAGGTTCAGTGAAGTCAATTTGCCAGGAACAGAGAGAGGTCACGTCCCATACAGGGTCGCTTCCTTCACCACCGAACAAACAAGCCAACCTTTGCAGGAGTCACCGTCTGGCATACAGTGGAAGCTTCTGCATCCATCAGAAACACGTGCCCTTTCTTTCCAGTGAGACCTGTCTGCGATAAGGAATGTGTTGCTATGTCCGATGCAAAGATGAAACCAGCTATCCATGGTGGCACTCTGGTCGTTGCAGACTTGATCAACAGCCTAATTCTGGTTGATCTGACCAGAGAACAGGCCCTTACCATGAGCGCCTAACGGAGTGAGTGTGACTGATGGACAGATACAGTTTGTTTACCCAGATAATAGCCCCAAAGAGGGATGTCTTTCATCTGCCAGTCTTGGGCCTCCACCTGGTAGACCAACTGGGTAGGCCATTGGTAACTGTCCAAAAGTCAGAGGGAGTCTCTGAGAGTATTATTACCTAAAGCAAAAGTGACAGCCCATCGTGCTACAGTTCCTTTTCCAGCATTGTCATTGGATGACTGCTGCCACCCAGTGGACACCATCAACTTGCAGTTGAGTTGAGCCTAAGTGAACTACCCCAGGATTATAGGTGAATTAGGGCCCCTCTGAGCTAGCAGCTTTGCTTCAGGCAGTGGAATGTGGGGGAAGGGATAAAGTTTCTCCCAAAGAGATGACTGCCACTTTTTCATGTAAAACTCAGATGACACTATTTCCATTTGACAAGACAGGTTTATTGGACCCCTCCCACTTTGTGTTGTTGAGTCCATGTTGACTCATCTCAAAATGGGCATATCCAGCGTGGTAAGACTTTCAGTTTCAACAAGAGCTTGGTAGCAGGTCCAGAGCTGCCTTTAGTGAGAAAGAGGGGCAGTGTTTGGTGGTTGTGTCTGAAGGTTGTGCTATTGTACTGAAAAATGGCCTCGCCTCCCACTCTCACAGTCATTATGCCCTGAGCTAAGGCTGAGTTTTCCCTTTTTCCATCTGGGTTTATATATTGTTTCTGTTGGACCAATCAGGGGAGGACAGTACCTGTGCTAGTCCCTGAGCAGGAAAATTCCCTCTGACGTTTATGGTTATTCACAGAACAGGCATATAAAACATCATCACCAATTATTCATTCAGCAGTGGGAACCACAACAATCGTTCATTTGTGGCCCAGAAGCCCCACACAATAGACCACTTGAGCTTCCCTTCCCCACTTCCAACTGTGTCCAAATCCCATAAGTTGAATTCAGGCACCAAGGAGTCTAGCCTGAATGCACGTCAGAGCCCACAGCAAGTTTCCAGATCCTGCATTTCCCAGTTCGGAGGGCAGGAATTAAAGAGTAGCAGGCGAATCAAGGCCACGGTGGGATGGCAGGCAGGAAATGTTATTGCTAGCCTTTCATATCCTCTTTCAACCCTTCACCCCAGAGTCAGAGCCTCAGCACCAGGATCCAATGTCTCCTTTTTTCTGCACCTGAGCACACGCCTCTACAATTCCACCCTGCTGTTTTGAGGGCCTCTGGTGACCCTTACACCTGGCGCCCCATCTTCTCACTGACCAAGACAAACTGTGAAGAGCCAGGTAGATGAGTGCAGTGTCTCTGTGCTATTAGGCAAGGCAGGTGTTGGGTTCACTTTTCTTTCTGAGTGGCCTCCTGCTATGGCTTAACCAATGTCTTCAATTCATCCAACCTAATGCTTTTGGTTCACCCAAAATCTTTATTTAAATAGCAAGGTCCTCATTGCTGGCACTAATTTTTGGTTTGGAGGACTGCTGGCTCAATAGCCACAGACACACTGCCTTTCAGCTGGGGCTATGGAGCTTGCTTGGCCATTGTCATGATAGCATCCCTTCCTCTGCCCACTAAGAGGAAAGAATAAGCAGCAATCAAGTGGCATTGGGGTAGTTGTTTAGTCCTACTTTTTGTAGCTCACCCTTTAAGCATTGATTCAACTCATGTTCCTTATCAGGTAAGGTAGTGGGAAGACCTTTCTCCACTCCCACCTTCCACACACACAGCCCTCCTGCCCGCTATTTGGGCAAGAACATTCACTACCAGATCCCAGGGATTTTCTCATCTCTCTGAACCTGGTTCATAAAAACTTGGTCCTTCCTCTTCCAGAAAGTCATGTCTCCATCCGCATCCCATTCGTGTCACTAAAACCATCAAAGCTGCGATTTGATTTTACTTTTATAAGCTATTAAGTTAGCCTGTTACTGTTTCACGAATGCTTGCAGAAAACACAAGACTCTTGTTCCCGAGCCCACAGACCTGATTTCTCACAGCACAGCAAGCATCGTGAGCATCTGCACGCTTATATTGGTGCCCCTGGCCCTCGAGTCCCATGAAGGCAACATGAAGGACCCAGATGAGTCCCTGCATATGTAGTGTGCGGCATCATAGGGAGAAGAAAAAAAAACACTTGCTTCCAAGAATCCACCAATTTTATAACAAGCAGTAAGCAAGCCTGCTTTTTTTGTCCCAGAGGAAGACATTACCTCATCCTCCAAAGTTGCTCACTGACTGCAGATACAAGCCAGAGAAACATCCTGTGTAAAAAGAAGACGGGGCCTTGCAGCCTTGGCATACCCAGCAAGGCGTGGAGAGCGTGACAGACCTACGGAGAAGTTCCCCCCAGTAACAGCCAGCCCTCTGGAAAAACAGTAATCATTTAAAAACTCCTGCCATCATTTGCCAATTTCCTGGCTTAAATACTTCCACCATGACTGAGGATCCTAAAACAATTTCTAGAGACATTTGGAGGGAAAATCTTGGGTTGCCCTCATGGATAAAAGAGACCATCTCATAAAATTAAATTAAAAACTGGACTGTGATAGTCTCAATCTTTGACTGGTAGTCAATCCTCCACCTTTCTGTCTGCATCTTTAGTAAACCATTAAGCCCACGTTTATACATTTCTGAGTCTATAGCAATTTTCTACAACATTATCTGGTTTTAATTTTCTTCATAGTCTTTATTGCTATCTTAAATTTCCTTTTATTTATTTTTTTACTTTATTGTCTTGCTGCCCATAGAATGCAAAAACACGAATTATATCTATCTTGCTTATCGCTTTATCCCCAGCACCTCTAACAGTGACTAGTCTGTGAAAGGTATTCAAGAAATAGATGATAACTAAGTGAATCCTGGTTTTAGCACCTAGTCCACCTCAGTATGCTGCCTCTCCCCTGCATTCCGTCAGTTTTTGGATGGTTGGTGTGGCAGGTAGCAATCAAGATGGCAAACAAGCTCCAGTGTTTTCCTCTTACAATTCAACCTGGATTGGGTTTTGGAAGATCTGAAACCCCAACGCTGCCATTCACATAATATGTAAAATCAGATCATTAATTAAACACCTCAGTTTCTCCATCTAAAGTGCTCAAGGATCCCTGAAAGAATGGCTTCAGTTTTCACGTGGTCTCTGGGTCCATGCAGTGCTGAGTGTGTGTCCATGATGGTTCTGCCTCTTTCTAATGACATCCTTGCCTCTGGAGGGTGATGGGAGAGTAGAGATGAACAGTTGAAGTCTCGCTTTTCTGCCACCTACAGAAGTGGTTCAGAAAGTCTGAGGAGTCTCTGAAAGCAATTTCTCAGCCTCTCTTTAACCAGAATTCAAACCTTACTCTAACACGTTTCCCAAACTCACCCCCATCTGTTTTCTCGCCTATAAAATGGGGCTAACAGCACCTATCTCGCAGGGTGATGGTGATAATCAGACATCCTAAACCAGTGCTTCTCAAAGGCAGGTCCCTGGACTGGCAGCATTGGCATCACCTACCAGATGATTAGACATGAGGTCTTGGGCCCCGCCCCAGACCTACTATAGCAGAAAGGGGTCACACCCCCCATCTGTGTTTTAACACGTCTTGCAGGTGATTCTGATGTACACTACCATCTTAGAAGCACTGACAGATGAAATCACTTGACATTTGTTTGGCCCTCAACTGTCTGCTTTTCACTTATTCACTCAGATGTATTAGCCACCTGAACCAATCCCAACAACACTGCAGAGCTGTTTCTCTCAGGTCACCTGGCAGATAGGAACAAGGGGTGGGAGGCTTAGGAGCAGCCCCTGCTCTAAAACTCAACTGTAAATGCTTGTTTTGGCTGCTATTCCTCTTCTGCGCAATTATCACAATTTGACCAAATGTTCCTTCCCTGTTTATATTTTTTCTTTTTCCTACATCTTTTTGTCAAGGAGCTGTTTCAATAGACCATTTAAGGCACCCATGAGTAGCTATGCATTTTACAGTTGGTATATGTATTATCTCATTTAAGTCAAAACCATGAGTTATCTTTTTTTTCTTTGAACATCTTTTATTTAACTACTTCAAACATTCAGGGCCTATCGTGTCTTTTCAATGTCATCAAAAGACAGTAAAGGCCCTTCATGGGGAAAACAGGACGTAATAACTAGCTTTTCGACAAACTGTCAGAATGTCTCAATTCTGTTAAGATCAGGCCTGGCCAGACTGGCTCAGTGGTTGAGCATCAACCTATGAACCAGGAGGTCACGGTTCAATTCCTGGTCAGGGCACATGCCCAGGTTGTGTGTTTGATTCCCAATGTGGCGGCTTGATCCCCAGTGTGAGGGCTTTATCTCCAGTGAGGGGTGTGCAGGAGACAGCCAATCAATGATTCTCTCTCATCACTGATGTTTCTATATCTCTCTCTCTCTCTCCTCCCTTCCTCTCTGAAACCAATAAAAAAATATTTTTTTAAAAAAGAGTGATATCAGTTGGAAAAATGAGACTAATTTTGCTGCATGTTTAAAGAAAGTGGAAATAACCAGTAAATAGTGGTGTATCTCTGCTTTTCAGTAGAAGGTTCTTAGTTCATACTTAATTGAAAAGGCAAGTCACTGTTGAATTTTGAAAATCCTGGTAGAGTTTTTTTAAGCAATTTAATGTAGCATTTTATGGTTTCTTTTGTAGTTTGGAATTTGCGATGGATATCTAGGGATGCATATGCCTTCTGATCCCTTAGATTTAATCAGACTTCTCACTTGCTTGCCTGCATAATGGTTTATGGTACCTTTGATGATTTGCAGCCAACCTAGCACTTTTAATAATTTACTGTAAAAGCATTTAATTTTTAATGGACAAGAATGGGTTAGAGGTAACTTTTACATTGGTAAGTGCTCTCCTGAAGGCTGGGAAAAAGGAACAGTATATTTAAATTCCAAATGTTATTGAAAAGCATGCGTCTTTTATTACCAAAATCAAATGCATAATTGAAGAACATACCTAACCCAAAATTATTCCTGGAGCTTTATTTAACCGGGTGATAGCCTTGTGAATATAAGGACATTTTTTCAAATGCTCATTTTTTTTTTCTTATCTTCATGCTGTTTTCAATATACTGTTCCACTAGATAACACATACCTGCCACAGGGTGAGAATAGACGTCATTTTATTACATCTTGCTAATCCAGAAAAGCTCAACAAAAGAATGGCTTGTAATGTCTGGTACATAAAAGAAATAGCATCTTATATTCATTTTCCTTAAAAGTTTTTCTAAAATCTCCATATAATGTGCATACCTAGGAATGATTTCACAAGTAGTCTTAAACATATAGAGTTTCCATGTGGAAAGAAAAATGGGAAGATGCCAGGATAAATATTTTTTAAGACTTGATGGAGGAGAAAACATTTCTTGCCTTCAGAGGCACATAAAACAAAAAATGTTGCAATTGCTGAATAATCCCTTTTTCAGATATGCCATATGTAAAAGTAAGAATGGCCTCACAGGGCTGCTTTCTGGGGAATCAACCAAGAGCTTACAGCCCTGGAAATGTATTCTTCTGTCCTAACATTCCACGGCAGATTGTCCCCAAGCTTACCCTGAAATGCACTACAGGAAGAACTCTAATGGTCAAGAGTCCAAGTCTGAGCTCTGTTTCTAAAGCACCTTTGGAATTGAGACATCGGAGCAGTTGCATATGAATGTGAAACTCATTCTATGTTGGCCTTCAAACGGTCTGGAGTCTAAGTCCCACTAGACTCTCAGGAACCTTTGGTACTTAGCCAAGGAGCTTGTGCCCTGTCAAAATAACCCCATCTACAGAGGGAAGGTGGAGGATCTAGTCACCATTTCTACATTTGGTTTCCTGGGATGAACCTGCAGGTGCAAGATTTACCTGGTTAATCAGGACTCTATCTATGGCCCACCATCTTTTGGCTTCCTGGCCGGGGTCAAATATAAAACAGCCCCTTTCTCTATTAGCCAGATTCTCATCTCCACCCCAGCTAATGAACAGAAACTTCTAGATCTAGTCAATTGTCCCCCACATTTGAGGAACTAGATATTGCTCCTGAGCAGACAAGTTCAGGGGCACCTGAGTTGAATGACCTTCACCGATCATATACATACATATCTCCTTCTTTCCTCCAGCTCTTTCAAATTCTTTATCTCACATCACCAACAGTGACTTTTAGAGTCCTTAGAGATCATCTGGCAACCCATAAACTTTCACATGAAGAAACAATAAGCTAAATAATTGCCCAAGATTACACAGAAGCTGAAAACTAGAATTTTCTGAATTGAGTGCTTTCTAAATACTGTTAGAAATCTGCTTTCTGAATCAAGTGCTTAACCCACTACATCATAAAGTTAGTCTCACTCTCCCCCTCCTCTGACTCCCTTCCTCTCCATTTTCTCCTCCCCAACTACTCTCATCCCTTTTGCTTTAGGCCTTCCCCATGATACCAGGGGTACCCATGAGTGTCACTTAGCTATAAATAAATAAATAAATAAATAAATAAATAAATAAATAAATAAATAAAGTGGGGGGGCAGGTAGATAGTGTGTATTCCTGACCCCAATCCAACAACCTTTCTGGTTTAATTCCTTTTTTCCTCCTCCTCTTCCAATCAGGTGTGCTGCCCCTTTTTCATGTTCTGACAACACTGCAGAATGAGCTGACTTAACCCTAGCTAGTTTGCCAGCCTAGTCTCTATGATAGAAACATAATTAAGTTTCATGGGCATGTTAATTCCCCTCTCTTAATGTCCTTACCAGGTTGGGGCTTTGTGAATCATCTTCAAAAGACAATAGGAGAGAGTGCCCTCGGTGGTCCCAGATCTGTCTCTTGCTTCAACAGTGTTTGGATGGAACAGACCCAGGAACACCCCTTCTTCCAGCCTCTGGCCACTCTCCTTAGTCTATCCAGTCACCACCTTCAGAACCACCTCTAAAACCAGCCAACACACCGGTTTTTTTTCTACCTGAACTACTTATTGCTGAACAACCATGAGCTCCCAAATTCGTCAAAATCATTCCACCGAGGTGGAGGCTGCAGTCAACTGCCTGGCCAACCGGCATCTGCAGGCCTCCCATGTTTACCTCTCTCGGGGCTTCTATTTCCACGGGGATGATGTGGCTCTCGAGGGCGTGGGCCACCTCTTCCGAGAGTTGGCAGAGAAGAAGTGCGAGGGCGCTGAGCATCTCTTAAAGTTGCAAAACAAGCGCGGTGGCCGCGTCCTCTTCCAGGATGTGCTGGAGCCTCCCCAGGACGAGTGGGCAAAACTCAGGACACCATGGAGGCCGCCCTGGCCTGGGAGAGGAGCCTGAACCAGGCCCTGGTGGAGCTGCCGGCCCCGGGTTCTACCTGCGCAGACCCTCCTCTCTGGGACTTCCTGGAGAACCACTTCCGGGATGAGCAGGTGAAACTCATGAAGAAGATGGGCGACACCTGACTCCCCTCTGCAGGCTGCCGGCCCCCAGGCTGGGCTGGGCGAGTATCTCTTGGAAAGGCTCACCCTCAAGCACGACTAGGAGCCTTTGGAGCCCAGAGGCCTTTGAGAGGCCCCCCTGCAGCCCCTGGTGTCTGGCTTTTACCTGAGCCTCATCCCGAAACTACTAGCCATTGTTTTAACCACCCTGAAGCCCTCTCCCATGCATTGGACCAAATGAAACAATAAAGTTTTGCAGGAAAAAAAAAGACAATAGGAGAAAATAGTTAATATTATCATAATAACTTTTTTATATATTTTTTTATTGATTTCAGAGAGGAAGGGAAAGGGAGAGAGAGATAGAAACATCAATGATGAGAGAGAATCATTGATTGGCTGCCTCCTGCACGCCCCCCACTGGGGATCAAGCCCGAAACCTGGGCATATGCCCTGACCGGGAATCAAACTGGTGACCTCTTGGTTCCTAACTCAGTGCTCTACTGCTGAGCTACACCTGGCTGGGCAATAACTTCGTATTGTAACAGATGGTTACTAGACTTATTATGGTAATCATATCATAAGGACTATATATGGCAAATCACTATGTTGTACACCTGAAACTAACATAATAGTGTATGTCAACTATACTTTAATTTTTAAAAAGAGAGAGAATAGGGACATGTGTAAAACAATGTGGTAAACATAGCCTTCTAGCTTCCATCCTGGCCTGGGTCCTCACATTTATGCCCCTCAAATTTATGCCAACGAATACATGAAGTGACACACCAAAGTGTTAGCATTGGTCACTCCGTGGGCATAGAACTGGAATGGGGTAGAGCCAGAGAGGGGTATTATCTTTATTCTAGAACATCTTTTAAAATATTTTATAAAGAGAGGAAGGGAAGAAGAAAGGAAGGAAGGAAGGAAGGAAGGAAGGAAGGAAGGAAGGAAGGAAAGAAGGAAGAAAAATGAGGAAAACATACCTAAACCACAACATAAATTGTAAGCCTGAAACCTAGAGTATAACAGAAATAATGTTTTAAGTAGTATAAATAAAAAGGCTATAAGCATAATATAGTAAAACCTGTAATCCTTTAAATCAATAATGCTAGGTTTTTAAAAGATCTATAAATTCTATTTTCCCCCATAGCAGTTAAAAAAAGGGAAAATTCTGAGTTATGGACTGATTGTGAGTATAAATTTTTAAAGTCTCGGTTAGAACTGGGTGCTAGAATTTCTCATCTATACCGCTCATGTCTATACAAAGGGGAAAACAGACTAAACCACAGTCAATCTTGTATTTTTGTAGGCTAAATGATTAACAATTTCACATCAGAGTCTATCTCAATCCAATCAACTGGATGGAAATTACTCACTATAATGGAAAAAAGTACTTAACTCAAAAGAGTTCATTCATTAATCATATATCAACACATCAGAAAGATAATCTTTCTTCTTAAGTTCCCAGGCTCTGCTTACTCATTCATTCCTTCAGCAGATACTTATTGACCTCTTACAATGAGCCAGGCACTCTGTAGAATACTAAGAAGAAAAACACACTCCTTAAAATAAAGGAAACTATAGATTAGAAGGGGGGAAATACAATATAAGTAAATTAGCTCATGATCTAAACATTAACATAGGGCTCACACACACACACACACACACACACACACACACACACACACACAAATGCGATGGGGGTAGGAAGCAAAAGGAAACAATTACATATCTATTCTAGCACAGGAGAAGAAATCTCCACAGAGGAAGCTGACACCTGAGCCAGGACTTAAGGAATAGATTGGGGTTCATTGAAAAGTTTCCAATGAAAATCAAAGCCTGAAAATAGAAGAGGCCAAGTTCATGAAGACTTCTCTCTTTGGCCAGCATTCTCCAATGTGTTCATAGATCTTATTTAAGAAAAAAAAAAAAAAAAAAAGGACCCTACAATCAAAAGAAAGTTTAGGAAATGCTGGATCCTACAACCTTAAGCAGTTTTCTTTATAGCAGGACTTTTTAGAAACTTTACACACTCAAAAGTTATGCCAACCAATTACATGAGATGATTTTTAGATTCAATTGTTGATAGGTATGTATTGGTTGCCACTTTGTTGTTCATATTTTTTATATTTTTATTTTTCTTCTTCTTCCTCTTCTTAAAGAATACCCTTCAGCATTTCATGTAATACTGGTTTGGTCGTGATGAACTCCTTTAGCTTTTTCTTGTATGCGAAGCTCTTTGACCTCTAATTCTAAATAATAGCTTTGCTGGGTAGAGTAATCTTGGTTGTAGGTCCTTGCTATTCATCACTTTGAATATTTCTTGCCACTCCCTTCTGGCCTGCATAGATTCTGTTGAGAAATCAGCTGACAGTCGTATGGGTGCTTCCTTGTAGATAACTAACTGCTTTTCTCTTGATGCGTTTAAGATTCTCTCTTTGTCTTTAGCCCTTGGCATTTGAATTTTGATGTGTCTTGGTGTGGTCCTCTTTGGGTTCCTCTTGTTTGGGGTCCTCTATGCTTCCTGGACTTGTAAGTCTATTTCTTTCACCAGGTAGGGGAAGTTTTCTGTCATTATTTCTTCAAATACGTTTTCAATATCTTGCTTTCTCTCTTCTTCTGGCACCTCCGTAATGCAACTGTTGGTACACTTGAAATTGTCCCAGAGATTCCTTACACTCATATTTTTGGATTCTTTTTTATTTTTGCTCTTCTGGTTGGGTGTTTTTTGTTTCCTCATGTTTCAAATCATTGATTTGATTCTTGGGATCCTCTAATCTACTGTTGAATCCCTGTGTATTATTCTTTATTTCAGTTAGTGTATGCTTAATTTCTGACTGGTCCTTTTCCTTTTTTCTTTTTTTTTTCTTTTTTTGGCATTTCCACTAAGATCCTTGAAAGTTTCACTAAGTCCCTTGGAGGTTTCTAGAATATTCTTAAGTAACCTTATAACTGTGGTTTTGAACTCTATATCTAGTAGTTTTCTTTCTTCCGTTTCTTTCATTTGTGACATGTTCCTTTGTCTCCACATTTTGGCTGCTTCCCTGTGTTTGTGTCTATATCTTGGGTAGAGCTGCTAAGTCTCCTTGAGTTGATAGAGTGGCCTTGTGTTGTAGGTGTCCTTGTGTAGTGGCTCAGCCTTCTCAATCACCTGAGGTGAACACTCTTGGTCAGTGGTTCTCAACCTTGGCTGCACATTAGAATCACCTGGGAATCTTTTTAAAATCCTGATTTCTGGGCCTCATCCTCCAGAAATTCTGTTTCTTTGTTACTAATGTTGTGGCCCCACCCCATAACAAAGAAACAGAATTTCCGGAGGATTAGGCCCAGAAATCAGGATTTTATAAAGATTCCCAGGTGATTCTAATGTGCAGCCAAGGTTGAGAGCCACTGCTCTAGGTACACCCCTTTGTGGGCTGTGTGCACAGTCTTTTTGTAGTTGAGCCTTGATTGCTGTTGGTGTCATTGGGAGGAATTGATCTCCAGGCCAATTGGCTGTGAAGACCAGCTGTGACTACAGTAGGAGAGCTGCTGTGCAGGAGACACCCTTATGGAGCAGGACTTGCTTCAGTGGAGCTTTGGTGCTCACTGAATCTGCCCCTTGAGTGTGTCACTTATGGATGTGTAAAGTTATAATCTGGTATGGTCTGACACTGACCACTGGGTACACTGGCTCTTGGTTCTCCAAGGAAGTGCAAAGTCAGCCACTGCCTGAGGCCACCCAGCAGGAGCTACAGAGAGATCTGCAGATTCCTCCTCTTTGTATTGGGCTTGGAAGTGCCCAGACAAGGCCCAGCTGTGAAGCAAGGCAGGCTGGTGCTGGTGCTGATTCTTGGGCCTTTTCTTGATAGGTTTGGGGCTTCCTGACCCAGCTTCAACTTGTTTTATGGTTTTAACCTGAGAAAAGACAGGCCATTCATATGCAAAAGCCACTGCACACAGCTTGGGTGGGTAGTAAATTGGGTCGGGCAAGGTCTCAGGGAATCACCAGGTGGAGCAAACAGAAATGGCTCCCCTGCAACTGGGGAGGTCCCAGCACTGGAACAAGGACCGCTGCAAGCACCTCCTCTGGAAGAAAGCCACCCCCGAGTTCCTGCCCTGATGACAGAGTCCAGTTTCTCTTCGTATGTGTCTAGATCCCCCAGAGCCTTGCCCTGGCATTGGAGCTCAGAGGTAGCGGGAGCTTGTAAGTTCAGTTTGTGGTGCCGACACTTTAAGAGGAGCAGCTGGGTCACCAGCTGCCTCTGTGTCACTGAACCCCAATCCACACTGGTTTTTACAGCCTGTAGTTCTTATTGCCTGTAGGGACTTCTTTTCCCAGCTCTGAAACCCTGAGTTGAGGGGCTGGTGTGAGGCTGGAAGCCCTTGCTCCTCCAGGTGCCCTCCACAGAGGCAATCTCCCTCCCAATTAAAAAAGTGGCCCATGTGGGTGCCAGACCAGCCCATTCAGTGCTCCACACCTCCTACCAGTCTCAGTGTGGTTTCTTCTTTACTTCTCTAGTTGTAGGACTTCCATTCAGCCAGCTTTCCAGCGGTTCTGGATGATGATTGTTCTGTATTTTAGTTGTAATTTTGATGTGATTGTGAGAGGCAATGAGTACAGGTGTTTGCCTACGCCGCCATCTTCATTCTCTCTGCTACCATACTCTGGAAAGCACCCTTTTCTTTATAGAACTTGAGGGTCTGACTTGTCTGTATTCACACTTTATTTGTGATCTATACTCATGGATTTATTTTCATGTGTATCTTGGACTAAGATAAGAATAGGTGATTGTACGCTCCACCAATGAATGTTCAAATCCCTGTTGGAAAAAGCAGCAGACAAGTCTTAGCGTTTATTATTATTGCTATCAACACTACAATCATTCTCATTCCAAAAGGCTGTCATTGTCTTACAGGATGAATTCTAGCAAGGCCATGCCAACATTTTTTTTATGTCAGTATAACAAGACTGGAAAACCCAGAGTGAGACGACTGAACAATACACACGCCCAGGGTCAGTGATGATGCACTAGGCAACTACCAAACACTCTTCCTCTTTGTATAATAATCAACAAGTAGATTAATAATCAACTCTTCCCTTTAAATGCACTGCATGTATGTGAAATAATATATTTTTCTATTTGTGAAAAATATACAATGTATGTATCTTTTAGGGTGTACTAAATATTAATAAAAAGGGGGAAATGCAGATGATCTAGATAACACAGTAAAAGATGAATGACTCAGCAGGTTACTATTTCTGTGAACAGGACTTCAGAAACTACAGATAAAGGAAGACTTCAGTCCTGTTATATGACACTGTTTAAAGCATGTGCTACCTGTATAATAGGCTAGGAAGGACTGATTCAATGGATGAAAGGCAATTTAGATCTATGACTTACATTACAATGATGAATCTTATATTAATATTAAAGTTCTATCCATCATATTGGAAATGTCCCTATAGAGCTTTTAACATTTCCCTTGTGGCTGCCTTAATATGTAATCACTGCTGCCCTGAGAGGCCAGTGCAGAATCTCTGCTTATAACCCTTTCTTCATTATATTTTTTTCCATTTTATTTCTGTGCAAATTGAGTCCTTTTTTTAGCTTTAGGGAAAAAAGTCACCCTTCCTACAGATTACCTGAGTGTGTAACACCCTCCAAAAACACTCTCGTTCAGCTGTTTCATATTGTTTCCTATTTCCCTTTATTTGTTGATAGTAAAATTAGCAGCAGTGAGAGGTCTGCTCTGTAGGCTTAGGAAACTTGGTTCGAGCTGTCAGTACCAGCAATAAATGCTGGCCAGCGTATATTTTGTAGCCTGTAAAATGTTGGCTAATATAGCTCAGATTCTTTGGTCGGTGGCCACGGTCCTCAAATGTCACATCTCATCAAAATCACTTCAGCAACTGTTGTGCACAGGTCCGTCCACAGAGAGGGAGGGTGATGCAATTGGATCACGTGCAAGAGGAGTTAGAGTCTCTAGGTACTTATTTTACTACATATTAAAAACAATGCTGCCCCAGGTCCTCAGGTGTGACCAAAATCTGGGGATCTCCTTGACCCTAATTACAAGATGCTCCAAGTTCAATAACTTTTCAGATTGGGGTGGAGGTGAGGGAAAGGAATACCAGGCCAAGAATTATTCACTAGGCTTGGTTCTCTCTTCAGTGCCAGAAAGAAAACCTAGAAGATAAACATGCCTCTTCTACCAGACTTTCAATTATGCCCTCCTTCCTCCAAGCCTGCACCCCACTACCTCTTTCCCCTACCCCACAATTAGTCTAGACCAGTGGTCGGCAAACTCATTAGTCAACAGAGCCAAAAAATATCAACAGTACAACGATTGAAATTTCTTTGGAGAGCCAAATTTTTTAAACTTAAACTATATAGGTAGGTACATTGTTATTAACTTAATTAGGGTACTCCTAAGGCTTAGGAAAAGCCACACTCAAGGGGCCAATGAGCCGCATGTGGCTCGCGAGCCGCAGTTTGCCGACCATGGGTCTAGAGAGGGTGGTAAGAATAAAAGCAGCAGCAGCAGCTACCAGTAACCGACATTTGGGATCAACTTATGGGCTGATGACTCAGCCAGGCCTGCTGAGTATTTGCTCAGTGTTTTCTCCAAATGGAGAAACTGACTTCAGCCACTGAACAGAGCGCAGCGGACTCTGTGGCTGCCCTTCACCCCATGGCTTTAATTTGTTCCAGAAGGTGGGCAACCTACATCGCTCCCTCGCACTCCAACTATCCTCCTCACAACTGGCCCCTCAGAAGGCTTCCCGGAGGGGAGCGTGCGTCCTCTGCTCGGGCTCTCTCCTGAGGAACAGGGTCAGCATGACCCAGGGCATCCGGAACTTCCTCTGAGAGTGTGGTTAGAGGAGAGGGGTGTGGGACCAAACGGCCCGGCCTCTTACATGGAGAGCACCCACTGCTAGCTGTGGAAGGGAGGTATTTCTTGGCAGATTTTTCATTTAAAAAACGTTATGAATTTTTTAAATCTTACTCTTTCAAAATGAGCCATAAATGGGTCAAGTGATATAGAATAGTAAAATGGATGTGATATGAATTCTTTATAATTATGGAAATGGCAGCTTCCTTATTGGTTACATGAGTCACGTAATATGTAATTCCCTGCCTTGGGTTATTAATAATGGATACACAGTTATCTAAATTGTTTTAATGAACACTTCTAAAATACTTTCTGTCACCGAAAGCAAATATTTTTATTGTAGGACTGAACTAGGATGTCCCATTATTACTATTTCTAATTTAGTGTAAATACTGTCAAAAAAAAACTGACAGAGAACAATGAAGCTAATTACCAAAAGAATATATGCTTATATTTGGAAGTATTCACAAGAGTCTTATTTTTACTTTCTCCAAAATAAACAGTCCTTACTGATCTCCACACAGTACATTATATAATGGAGGAAATTTTGGAGTGTTCCCAAGAGAAGTCTATCCAAGTGTCAGAGAGAGAATGGCAAATCTGCCAACTTAATAGAAAAATCAGCTTTCTTGCTCAAAAACCAATGAACCACTCTAGTCCAGGTCACAGAACTCATCCGAACTTAATAAACCCAGTGGGGAGACATGGGGCAAGTAGGTATCACCACAGCAAAACAAAGGATGTGAAACTTTTTTTTTTACAGGCCCAAGTTAAAAAAGAGTCTAGGACCATTTAGGGACCAAACCACCTGGTCTTGAAATTCTCAGGCTAGCACTTCGTATCTGGTGCTGAGAACAACACTGGAAACAGGAGCGCCTCCAAATGCCAAAGAGAAACACCTGAGCCAGGGCTCTCACCTGCCAGGGGAGAACGGGAATCTTGCAGGCTCTCAAAGTTGGCACTGCTTTTGATGGATTTATAGAGAAATAGCTGGGAATTGTGCCCTCAGCTGCCCCTAGGGAAGGAAGATCTAGAATTTGTTTTGTTTTGTTTTGTTTTTACCGCCAAAGCCCCACATGAGCCACAAAAATATCACACAAGAACACCTGCTTGCAAAAACAAAGACCCAGATGGCATAGATGAAAGCACTGTCGACTGGAATCACCAGTCGAGGAGAGAGACCTCTTCAGCATCTTTAGAGAGAAACAGAGAAACGCCCACACCGACACAGAATGGTTAAGTGGTCCTTGGGATGCAACTCAGAACTTAGTTCTTCATCAGCTTGGGAAGTAGTTTTCCCTCTGAACAGGGAAATGGATTCAGGCAGAGAAGAGCCCAGATTCTCCCTTACTCTGTATCTGTGCAGCTGTATTGGACACCTTTTTTATTGTCTTCCCAGTAGCATCACCCACCCCCAACTCTTTCACAGGTTTGCGATTGGATTTTCTGTTGGTGCAATGTGACCCACTCCTGGCCACAGATGACTGGTTCAGAATAGAGCACCTTGTCTAGACTGGGCTAATCAGAATCCTTCCTGGTATTTTGAATCTGAGATAAAGCAGTTTCTTGATGGGGGGAGGAGCTGAAATTGAAGATGTAAACTCAGAAGGCACTAACAAATTGATAAAGAAGTGGAAAAATCAAGACAGCAGTAGGAGGGGACAATGAAACTGATGTACTGAACGAAGAAATGAGAATCCAGGAGAGTCCCAATGGTGATCTGAGTCCTAGACTCCAGATGTTCTATAGGCCCCAACCCCACTCGTAAGGCATCCCAGTATCCTCCTAATAAATTCCCCATTTTGCTTAAGCACGTTAGAAATTTCAGTAACATGCAACCAAGGAGTCTGAGTAATATATCAGATAGAGGAGAGCCTGGTTTTGCAGCTGTGCCAATATAAAAGCCTGAGCTACACAACATTTACAAGAATAGGAAACTGCTCAAGAAACAGGGAGGTCCAAAGAGAGCCACAGTGATTTCTCTCCTCTTCCATCTTTCACCATGCACTGCTTAGCCCAGGATTCTGGGGCTCCTTCTCCCTGGGTGTTTTTGTCCAAGTTAGATCAGGTGAAGATATGCATTAAGGGAAGTTTTGAAGTGGTAACTCTAAACAAACAAATCAAACTAAAAAATATGGAAACAGCCCCGGCCAGTGTGGCACCAGAAGGTTGCCAGTTGGATTCCCAGTCAAGGCACATGCCCTAGTTGTGGGCTCAATCTCTGGTTGCGGGTACGCAGAAGGCAGCTGAATGATGTTTTGCTCGCACATTGATGGTTCTCTCTCGCGCTCTCCCTTCCTCATTCTCTAAAAATCAATTATTTATATAAAACATAGGAAGGGTGATTCCATTGCTTTTGACCTAGAAATTGAGGGGTAGTATATGGACAGAGAGGGCTCTACCAGAGCCCATCAGCCAAAGCCTACCATTATACAACTGCTCTGGGTCATTCCAGCCTGTTTATAATTGGCTACTGTCCCTAAAGATTGTACGCCTGGTTGAGCATTAAAACCTTTACCAGCTTTGTCTACTTTCTTTATTACAGGTTCTCAAAGGGGAAATATCTAATTTCTTAAACTCACCGGGTACAACACCCAGTATAGAATTCATTAGGTATTTAATAGGGTTATATTAACATTTATTTTATTTAATTTTTTATCGATTTCAGAGAGGAATGGAGAGGGGGAGAGAGAAAAAAAAAAAAAAACATCAATGATGAGAATCATTGATCAGCTTCCTCCTGTGCTCCCCACTGGAGATTGAGCCCGCAACCTGGGCATGTGCCCCTGGCCGGGATCAAACCTGGGACCGTTCAGTCCACAGGCCAATACTCTATTCACTGAGCCAAACCAGCCAGGGTGAATTACTGATGATGCTCATTTTTATTAGCTACCCATCTGCCCTCGTTCCTGTGTGAGTTTTCCATTGCTAACACCCCCAAACGCGCGTTGGTGTAGGTTTAAGCCACAGATTTCCTCCCCAGTGAAGGTGTGGTCAGGCTGGAGGAAAAAGCGTATGGATTAGGCTAGGTCCTTGCTCAGTTATTGACAGTTTAAAATGTTCTTTTTATTAAAGCAAATTATTATTTGGAGAGCACTTTCCCCTTTTTAGAGCAGAACCCTCGAAAACAAGGATAAAACAAAACAAAAATTTAATAATTAAAAACAAGATATTGAAAAAGTGCACATTTTGTAAGAAACTGAATTATTCCGCTGGGGCTGGCATTACAAGGTGGCTGCTGACTTATATTTAAAACATCAAACGCAAATAGCCAAAGAAAAAGAATCCAAGCAAGCGTCTGGGTTTCCATTACCTATATTTGTACAAAAGCTACGTGTTGTTTTAACTAAACATGTGGTCTTTGTCCCTCATGTAGAGAATTCCAAGTTTACCTGACACTTTGGCAAGAGGTACCACAACCTCCTGCCAGGCCAGTAAAAATCACACATTTTTCCTGCAAGGAAAAAAATGTCAATAAAAATGAACATTAAAAAGCGTAAAAGCTGGAATTGGAAAGCTGTGCTGTAGAGCGGCTGCTCCCTAAACAGCCTCGCACAAGCGCTTTAAAATTTTCTGTAACGTTACCACTGCATGCGGTTTGCAAGATCTAACACTGAGGCTGCGTTTGTTCGATATGTGGTTCTGACATATGCCCTTTAGACATAGGGACCTTGCCATTTAAACAACCTTCTAGAATAAATCCTGTGAGTTAATGTTTATAAATATTTCATGTTTGTTCTCATATTGTACAAATTGATTCTTTAAGTTACTTCAACTAGAATTGAATTCCCAACCGCATTTAGGACATGGAGGAATAGCCTCTGTCTCCCTTTCGCGTTGGCACCTCCAAGGCCCCGGTGCTGGCGTCTGTCATAATAAAAGGCAGAGAAGTAAATACACCGCTGCATCAAAATGTGACAAGCTCATTATAACAAGCCACTCATAAATCTCGAAACAAAGGCACCACCACGCATTTTTAAAACAGTAATTTTATGCCATTTGCATATGATGATCTTCTTTGAAACCAAGGCAGGTATGTCTTTCTCTGGGCATACATAATGCTGAAATGAAT
The DNA here is from genome assembly GCF_964212035.1 of Myotis nattereri. Classification (NCBI taxonomy): domain Eukaryota; kingdom Metazoa; phylum Chordata; class Mammalia; order Chiroptera; family Vespertilionidae; genus Myotis; species Myotis nattereri. Next base: position 60,766,471 of record NC_138086.1, on the reverse strand, counting down.
TATACAGTCATTCCCCAACCCACCCTCTAAAGAGGGCCTGAAATTAGTTAACAAATGGCTGCAAAATACTTTGCAATCATGAAATGCAAAATAAAGCTATAATGCCATAAATTCTTCTGCATAGCACAATGGGATTATGCTTAGATGGGAAGGAAGACATAAACAGTGTAAAAAGGCAAAATCCTGGAAGTAATCTTCTGGGTCGAGGGTGAGGAGAAGGGTTCTCTAATGAGGTTCCTCTGGATATTAAAATTCACCACCTCCCTGGTAAGTCTCACGTGGGCTCAGGGGACATAGATAAATGTGTGGAGTGAGCTGGCCCATCTACATAAAGATTTATTTATTTACTTATTTTTTATTTTTTTTATTTTATTGTTTAAGGTATTACAAATAGTAGTCTCCTTACATAAAGATTTAAATAAAAGCTTGCAACCCATGGCAAAAAACTTCTAATCTTAAATATTTTAGTGGAGTCTTAAAAAATCCTACACCCATCTCCAGTAAGTCCGGTTCCCAATTGGTGGAAATGATGCATTCCCCGCTCTAACTGCCTGCCAGAGGTTAGGGTGCAGCTAGTGGGCATGGAAAAATAATAAGCAATCAGAGAGCCCCTTCTCGCCTCAGCCAGAGGAGCCCGTAGGCCTATGAAGGCTGCCAGGTGGGAGACCCCGAAGCATTGTCAGAAAGCCCTCCATGGGGCTGTGTAGTCTCTTTTCAGACCCTTCCTGGTGTCTGGGGCCTTCGACATGGCAAGATCCAGCAGAACATATTGAACCTAATAAGTTGTAAGTTGCACTATAACAGAATAAACCTAAACTCACATTCAAACGGCTTATATCTGACTATATTCCTATATGGGTCTCTGACCTGGAAAGCCTGAGATGTTAACATGTTATGATTTCAGGATAAGCCAATAAACTTAAGCTCCAATAACGTATAAGTCACAGCAGAGAGAAAACTCTGGTCGACAGCCAAAGCTGGGAAAATTAATTAACAAGCAACTTCAGTTTTAACTCCGATTTCCAAAACTAATGAAAAATGTATGCATTCATTTAGAAATGAAATGTCCTGAGATCCCAGTGGAAATGCCACGGGGATCTGCACAAGCTGGGTCCTGCCTTCATCATTTCCAGAGCAGCGGAGGGGAAACAAGGAAGCAAGACAAGTGAGAGTGAGCGGAGGCGTGGCTGGGGAAGAACAAAGCCATTTATTGGAGCCGGACGTCAGGAGGGACTTCTCAGACATGCGATGCCTCCGCTGAGACCCAAACAGTGAAAAGGTGGAAGAAGTGGACGAATATTCCACAGGAAAATCATGAACAGAGGCCTGAAGGCATGAGAAAGCACATCCACTTACTTGGAAGAACAGAAAGAAGTTGGTCATAAAGCAGCGAGTTTGCAGGGAGTGGAGAGAATGCGGGAGAAATAAGAACTAAGAAATGACAATCGGGCTCTCTAAAGATTGTCAGAGAAATGGGAAATCATAGGAAGGTATTAAAGAAGAAATCAAATATGTGGTATTGTATGTTTTAAATTTCTTCTGATTGCACTGTGGAGGAAGAATTGGAGAGGAACAGGAAAAAGTTCTAGTCAGGAGTAAACGGTGAGTGAGTAATGGCAGGAAGAACAGAGAGACATGAACACATGTAGAGCTATTTAGAGGTTGGGAGAGGCCAGACTTGGTTGGGCAAACTAGCACAGTGAGTGTTCAGACAGCTCGGTTCAAAGCCTGACTTTGCCACTTGGCGAGAAAGTGAACCCTCCTGCACCTTAGTCTCCCTTTGTGGTGCAGGAACAATAATAACAGGACCTGCTCATGGGATTTGTATGAAAGATAAGTTAATTCACAAAGTACTTAGAACAGTTCGTGGCACATGCTAGGTGCTCAAATAAATGTTATCTATTGGCTGAAATAGCTCAAAACTAGAAATAAGGTTCATTAGCTATAGAATGGGAAGTGGCAGAAAAGAGGAGGAAACAGTCAAGGATCTTACGAAGGATTTTGGCTTGGACACACGGTGGATGTGCCAGGACCCTAAGTAGCAGCACTGAAAACCGGTGAACTGCTGAAGTTCGAAACAACTAGAGACAAACATATTTTGAAAGAGGCCCCAGCCATTCCTTCTACTTTGTCCAGAGTGTGAACTCGACCAACATAACTTGCTCCTTGCTTCTCCCATTTCTCAAAAGTTTAGATCTACTGACCACAAAAAAAAAGGAAGTTCATCAGCAGTTTTCAAAGAAACAATTTGGAAGAGAAATGTATTAAATCCTCAGGGAAATTAAACCCAAATAATCCACTAACGGCTTTACAAAATTAACATTCGACTATGAATTGAATTAATTGCCTCTTACTGTGGGGATCCTTGGCTACCACAGACCAAAACAAATGAGGCCAGTGCAGTCAACTTCCTTAAGAGAGGCCGCGGGCAAGTGTGACGTGGGGTACCTGAGAGTTTGCCCACTGTTGTTTTTCACTTTCTGGTTTATTCTCAGGACCTACATTACAAAGAAAGGGCTTCGGCCGCCAGCATGGCTCAGTAGTTGAGCATCAACCTATGAACTAGGAGGTTGCGGTTCAGTTCCCGTCAGGGCACAGGCTCGGGTTGTGGGCTCCCCCACTCCCCGATGTGGATCCAGCCTGCATCCCGGTGCAGGAGGCAGCTGATCAGTGGTTCTCTCTCATCACTGATGTTTCTATCTCTCCACCTCTCTCTTCCTCTCTGAAATCAATAAAAACTTATTTAAAAAAAGAAAGAAAGGGCTTCACTCCTGCCCATCTCACACCTCAGACTGTGATAGGTTGGTGAGAGAGGCTAAAGGTGGTACAATTCTTGACACAAAAAGTGCAATTTTATGATTGGTTCTTTTGTTAATCCACCTCTAAGTGTCTGTGTCTAGAAGTAGCTAGAGTATTGGAAATCTGTCTTTTTCTCCTGAAAGAGTTCAATAGACAGGTAGGAACAAGTAATGATTTCCCTAGAACCTAGACCTGTGGTCGGAAAACTGCGGCTCTTGAGCCACATGCGGCTCTTTGGCCCCATGAGTGTGGCTCTTCCTAAGCCTTGGGACTACCCTAATTAAGTTAATAACAATGTACCTACCTATATAGTTTAAGTTTAAAAAATTTGGCTCTCAAAAGAAATTTCAATTGTTGTACTGTTGATATCTGGCTCTGTTGACTAATGAGTTTGACGACCACTGACCTTGGCAGTCTAGTGATAGGTGGGTCTTTTAAGAATACCAGGCACCTGCTCCAAAAGAGACTCTCTTTGGCATTTCAGTACATAAGCATTTATTTCTGCAAATTCTTTTCTTTTGCCATGATGTCTGTATGCCTGTGGCAATGTGAGATTACTTAAATAATATGGGCCAGGGGAACCACAAAATCAGCATGTGTGTGACTCACCAAACCTCTGCTGGGGTCCTTAAGGGCTTTGAGGAAGAAGGTAGGATGCAGCATCTCATAAAAATAAAGTCCCGATGATTTATACAGTTTTGCCAAATAAGGCCCACAGGGCAAATACAAAAGGCCTTGAACTGCCTCCAGCTTCTCCCGAGACAGCCAGTTTGTCAAAATGCCTATCACATGGTCTTATGCACACCCTTCACGCTACAGCTGACATTTACTCCAAAGCTTTTTAATAACCAAACAGCATTTTGCAAAAAGTTAATTAATGGCATTTTATTTGGGTATTATGAGACTTAGAATTATTTTCACATTCTTTTTTTATCCCTTCCCCCTTTTCACCCAGCCCCTATTTTCACTTTCTTAATTTTGTTTGACATTTTGAAAATAGTATGCCTAATTCTTTTGTGTGGATAAAAAAGAAATTAATGTGGCTAGCATGTATTGAATATTATTTTTTCCTTCTCTCAGGAATTGATGCAAACACTAATATAGTTTTTGTTTGAGCTCAGAGAAATAACGCATTCTGTTTGCTCAAAATCTTAATTACCATGGCCCCAAACTTACCTCATTAGAAGCTCCTTTTTAATGAGGAAAAATTATTTTCAAAGTTAATGAATCTGCAAGCAGAAACATTGCTGTCTTCCAGAATAGTTACCCACATTCCTTACATACATATTTTAGTTAAATACTCTAATTAATATTAGTACTTAAAACATGTGGGATTGATTTCCATGGTAAAGCAAACTTGCCTTTTTTTTAGACAGTATAAAAAGACCACAGTTTCCCTTCTTGTAGACGTCAGACATCTTGCTGCACCTATAAACTTAATTCTAGATTTAGGACAAAATGGAAGTTATTTCATCAAAACGATCCATTTTATTGACTTTAGCCACTTCAAGCTTGTTAACATCAAACATCTTCATGCAGATGAATTAATGATGTGCAATCTTCACAGCAAAGAAAATGATGACAAATGTTCTGAAGTAAGCTCTTTAACTCTATCTATCATGACTGGTACTAACTACATATTTTCCCGGAGTGATGGTTCTGTGAAGAATAAGGAAGAGTTCATTTGTGCTTCGCTTTCCGTCTAATTTCGGCATTCCCATGACAGCGGATTCCTTACAACTCGGGCTGTTTAATGCAACAGCAAAAGGCCTGGCTTCTTCAATTACTGTGTAAGTACAGTATCAACTTAGCAAGCACAGGGTGCTTTAATAATTTTCAGTGGACTCAGAAGCACACAGTTGTAATAAACAGTTGCAAAAATAAGATCTGGATACATTTCAGCTGGACATTTGAACTGTCTGCAGCCACAAACAAAACAATATGACATTGCTATTTTCTACTTAGCAAATAAATAAAAGTTTGTGGTAAATCTAGCTAAAATATGTATCCCTACATGGTGGATTTGTGAGTTATTTTTATTTTCTTCCTTATGCTCTTAGATATTTTCCACATTTGCTGAGATGAGTATATATTACTTTCTACAATCAGAAAACAATCATTTAAAAATCTTTATATGGACAAACTTTCATGATTAAATAAATCTAATTATACAGTTGCTGTGTTTTAAATGGTTTCTTTAAAGTTGGCATCTTGCCCTAACCGGTTTGGTTCAGTGGATAGAGCGTCAGCCTGCAAACTCAAAGGTCCCAGGTTCGATTCCGGTCAAGGGCATGTACCTTGGTTGCGGGCACATACCCAGTGGGGAGTGTGCAGGAGGCAGCTGATTGATGTTTCTCTCTCACTGATGTTTCTAACTCTCTATCCCTCTCCCTTCTTCTCTGTAAAAAAATCAATAAAATATATTTTTAAAGTTGGCATCTTACTGGGGCAATAACCCACAAACTAACTGGTGCTTTACTAAAAATATAATTTATATACTAATAAAAATACCATCTGTTTCTTGAGAAATGCTTTTGGACTGGACCTCTGAATATGAACTGGTGGAAAGAAATGCAGAGGAGCCTCCTCCACCTGCACCTCTGTGGCCTTCACAGAGGGGGAAACAGGAGACACGGAGAGGCAATGGGAGGTTTCTCTAAAATCAAAATATAAAAATATATGAAATACTCCATAAACAATATGAATCCAAAGCCGAAAAGGAATAACTGGAGTAAAATAAACATGTGTCTCATTTCAATGCCTCATTTTGTTCCTGCTGCTTGAACACATTGCTGTATTCACTCTATATATTAATATTTTATAGTTGTCTTACAATAGTCCAGGGACAGAGAAACCAGATTGCTTTCAGAAACTTAATGCAAATTATTTATTCAATTATTATGTGCATGAAAACACACACTTTGGTTATAGCTTTAACAAGTCTACAGATTAAAGTCTGGATTTAAGTTCATTTGGGGTTCAACTCTATTGCTTCTAACAATAATAAATAATTTTAATTCTCATTTCTAATGATATCGTAGAGGAAACCTTAAAGGGGAAAAGAAAAGAAGTTTCCGTTTTGAAGAATTAAAAGTGTGGGGTCCAAAACACATCATGAAGATGAGCACACCTGCAGTCAACAAAAACTTGCCCTTGCGGCCTGGGAGGCCCATGGAAGAAGCACGCACTGGGGCAATGGCCACCCTGCCTCTGAGATTTGGAAGAAACATAAAGGAAAGCATCTCAGACGTGTTCCTAATCTGCCACAAGGGTTTGGGAGAACAACAGCCAAAGATGTGACCGAGACACTGAGTGATGTGCTCCAAAGACCCATGCACTCACCATCTGTCAGTGAGCTGCTTTAGGCTCTGTCCTGTCAGCCCCCAGAAATCCAGAATCCTGATCAAAAACACCCAGGGTAGTTACCTGAAAACCCATGACACTGCGTGGGCAGTTATGTGCCGCTGGTCCAGAAACCCTACACAGGATTGCATCTTTTCCAGAGACGTTTCCAAGAAAGTTAAGTTTCTTAGAAGGAAGAAGGCAAAGACCCCGGGAAATAAATACCTGTACGTTGAGAACTATAGAAGGTCAGGTGCAAACACGACTGTAGGTGTAAAGTAATGAGATGGCTCCTCCTAAGCCCCATATGGGCCATATCATTACCCAATAGCCACAAAGATGGGACACGTGCTGACAGATTGGGAATTTAAGCTCATGACATTGTCCAACATTTGACTTCCCTAACAGAAAAGGTCTCATATGAGTTGTCTGCAAGTACAAAGGATACCCAGTTCTCAAATTCAGAAGATTATCCTCCTCAACTTTAAATTTCTTTTCTGGATCTCAATTCATAAATAATTTCAGTTATTATAATCATTCTTTTTATTAAATAATAAGTATTTCTTGAGTATCTACTATGTACAAATGAGAGTGCAAAGTCTACAAGAGATTAAAAAAAACAAATAAGCTACCTACTTATTATTTTCTAGTAGAAAGTACATGTAAAAAAAATTTTTGGATAAAATAGTACATGACACTTTAGGTAAGACCTGAAGGAGTACGGTGGCAGGCTATAACACCTCATCATAAGACCTCGGAACACCACTGGTTTACTTGTTACCATCTTCTTATCACCACCTAACATTATGTATTTAGGGTCTGTCCCCTTTACGAGAATTTCAGTTCCATAAATCCCACAGTTTTTGTCCATTGCCACATCTCCAATGCTTACAACTGTGTCTTATGCATAGTAAGCCCTCAAGATTGGACAGAATGAATGAAATGATGTGAGAGGCACTAATAAATTCCTATGAAGGCTCAACAAAAAGAGAATGTTTCTTCATCTGGGAAACCAGGGATGTTTCATGAGTTGGACTTTGAATGGTGGCTCTACTTTGAGCATTTAGAGACCGGTGGGAGGAAAGAGGATACTTTCAGGCAAAGACAGGGGATATGAGCAAAGGTATTAAAGCCACGGGAGCCAAGAACACCTGGGGTTCAGCTTGGCAAAGCACAGAGCATGCAAAGAGGAGAGGAAAGAAGGTGAGAAGGATGAGCTGGAAGCAGAGAGTGCACTCAGGGCCAGGCAAAGGATTGGGGGTGTTATTCATCAGGACAAGGAAAACCGCTGGTGTTCCTGCTGAGGTTCTGAGATATCACACAGAGGTAGAGTTCGCCAACTCATCACATGTTGGGAGTGGGGCCGTGATGGGGGAGAGAAGAGTCAATGTTAAGTTTGTGAGTCTGAGTGCCCATTACAAATCACTCCTTTCAAGTGCAACACAACTAGGATCTCTTTCCTCCTCATTTAATGTTTCAAGTATTTAATTTGTAGGAAAAAAATCTGGTCACTCTTACACTAACAATTGATGAGCACAGTATGCCACAATCCTAATGCAATTATTTGACTTTAGTCATAGGAATATGAAGCCCTTAATCAGATATAAATAATTTATTCAACTCCATAGGGTGCAAACCGGAAATGGTGTTAATTTTTCATCCACCCTGCTCTGGCTGGGCCATGTTGGATCTCCTTTCCCTGCTGGGTAGAGATCCCTTAATGATGCTGTGGACAAACTCTATGACTTCTTTAGTCACTTCTTGGTATTTAAAAACCCCATCAAGTCCCGTTAAAGACGCAACCTTGGATCTGAAGCACAGCTTCTCCTCCCCATCGCAGGCCGGGCTGGCTGCTGGAAGCACCTGCAGAGGAAAGGAGCATGTCTCCGCTCTCTCTGCCTCCCCTTTCTCACCTCAGAGGTAGGTGGTGAGAGAGGATGCGGTAGAGCCTGGAAAACAACCTCCTACTTCTCCAGGGTGTTGGGATGGGTAAAGGAGGATGTGCAGGTGGGAATCAAGAGCAGCCCTCTCGTCCTCTCTACATAATAGTGCTGCTTCTGCGCGGGAGTTCTTGGGAAGCACAACAGGGACCTTCACGCTGACCTGAGAGACCTGCATGCTCCCTGATCTCTCCGACCACCCCCATCTCACCTGGACTCCCAGGCCCATTTATTGCCCAAGAAGGGCTCAGGCCTGCCACCTTCTCAGCATCCACCTGACCCACAGAAAATGCAGAGACCACTTGCCATGCCCAGGGCAGAACTGCAGGCTGCCCCGAAACTGCCATTCTGCTGCTCCTACGTGTCTCCAATTCTCTTTGCCCTGCTTAGGGGAGCAGGGACCGATGGGTAAGACTGCTTCCTGCCATGTCCATAGTGTTTAGGACCTTCGCACCTCCAGATTTGAGCAGCAGAGAAAGTATCATGCAACATCCGGCTGCACAAATAGATAAAGAGCCAGATTCACTCCTGGGACCCAGAGGACGGTACCGCCCACCATTGCGGGCCCCCTCCTGGCAAGCCTTCTGTTTCCCATGATACCTTTCAATCTCCAGGCTGGCCTCAGCCCTCACCCTGGGGCACAGGCACCCACTCCACTCATGCCCATTTTTCTCTGGGGTCCTCTACAGCAGGAATCACCCTCTATCGGCTCACCCTCCACACTGGAGGCCCTCCTCTACTCTGCCTCCCCGAGACGCTTCAGCTTTTTGGCCTGGAGTTGGGCACCAGTTCTTTGCTTCTCTTAACCACATGGAGCATGTTTCCTCATCCTACGGAAGCCCCTCCCTGGTGAAGGGACAGCTGGGCATAGGTAAGGGGCATTCACAGCAAGGTAACATGCTCTCCAAAGAAATCTTCCCATAAACCCCAATCCTATCCTTTAATAGCCTCCAAGTAGGTGAGAGAATTGAGAACTAGGAGAACCACTTCCTTCAAAAAGTCTGCAGATAGCCCTGGCTGGGTGGCTCAGTTGGTTAGAGCATTGTCCTGATACTCCAGGGTTGCAGGTTTGATCCCCAGTCAGGGCACATACAAGAATCAACTAATGAATGCGTAAATAGGTGGAACAACAAATTGACATCTCTCTCTCTCTCTCTCTCCCTCTTTTTCAACTCAATAAGTTTTTTTTAAAAGTCTGCAAGTGGTGATCTTGCCTTGGGAATTTCACATCAGTTATATTTTGGAGTTTTAGTTAAAACTTCAGTTTTGACACCTTTTGCAACAAAGACAAATCTCACCTTTTAATGAATATTTATAGCTCCTAAAAATGACCATTTCTCTGAATCATTACACAAAATAGGTTCATTTGCAGGGGAGAGAGTTTGGAGTGCTGGGGTTAAATTCTCTCAGGGGTTTGTGATCCCATTCAGTTCAAGAACTACTGCAACAGAAGACATTTTTATTTCTAGAATTATTTTAAAGTAATATCTAATTCAATTTATAAAGGAATAGTATTATCTGATTGGCCATTGAAGTGCTTATGAACATGATGCCAAAATAATCAGAATCACGCAAGTGGTTTAATCTGCCCCTCCTCCAAACACCGGCTTCCCGCAGCAGCAGAAAGCAGAGGTGAGCTGGTGCCTGTGCGCCTCTCCGCACTGTGCCTCCCCAGGCTCATTCCCCAAACCATTCTCTCTTCCAAAACCTCCCTTCTGCCAGGACATTCCACCCGACTGGTCCTGACCTAAGACTCGGGCAGCCTGTAAAGATGAGTGGACGGTCGGGGCTTTGTGGGGGAAACTGGGGATGGCACAGTAGACGTCAACGATTTTCATGGAAGGCAACTCCCATGTGATCTCAGGCCCACATTTCATACATCATACTGTGACAGTGACCTTGAGAAATACAAAAAGGGGGAAAAATATACTGACTCAGAGACCAATTTCTCAGTGAGAAAAATGAAAGGTCAGTGTTCACCTAAGTGTGACCAACAAAATGAAATGGGCAAGAAAGGTGAGCGCTTGGCCTCCACTTGTGTGTGTGTGTGTGTGTGTGTGTGTGTGTGTGTGTGTGTGTGTACTTTTTTCCCTAGAGCTCTTCCTGCAGACATTGTGTGACACTTCTCCTCTGGATCTTATCAAACCACATGTTATTCCTGTCACATTTCTGCACCTTTTTTCACTCCAATTCCTTCACCTGTAAGGCCCCTTTTCTGTCTAAATCCTTCAAAACCCAGTTCAAATGTGGATGCAGCTGCATGTAATAGAAAACTGAATAACATTGTTTTAACATTGCCTCCCATACGAGCCCCGACCGGGGATCAAACCTGCAACCTAGGTAAGTGGCCTGACCAGAAATTGAACCTGCAACCTCTCAGTGAACCGGACAACACTCCAAACTACCAAATTACCCAGCCAGGGCTAACCAAGCAAAACTTTTCTCTCACATAAAAATGTCTGGAAGGAAGCAGTTCTGGGCTGGTATGGAAACTCCACAGTCATCAAGGATCCAGATTCCTGCCATCTCTCCACTCCTCTGTCCCAGGCACATGGCTCCCACCTGGCCATTACGGCCCCTTCCAGGCAGCAAACACAAAGGAACAGGCAAAGGGGTGCTCTTTTCCCCAAGGGCCCCTTAAAGGTCATCACCAACAGCTTTTGTGTCATTGGCCACCCCCATCGGCAAGCGAAGCTGGGAAATGTAGTTTCTCCTCTGGACACAGCGCCCAGCCACTATTACAATGGCGAAAAAAGCAGGGACATTGGATGGACGAGTAGAACACTAGGTGGTCTGCCCAGCTTCTATGAGCGCACTTCCTTGTTATAGAAACTATGTAACGTTTTATTTTTTTTCTTTCACTAGGCCAAGGTCAACACAATTGACATTTGGGGGGATAATTCTTTGTTGTGGGTAGGCAGCCTTGTGCCCAGAGGGTATGTAACAGCACCCATCGCCTCTACCCACTAGATGGCAGTAGCACCACCCCGAAATGTGGCAACTAAAAATGTCTCCGGACTTTGCCAGACGGTTCCTGGGGTGCCAAAGCATTCCTGATTAGGAGCCACTGCACTAGACTGTCCTTGTATTCCCTCCCTAGCTTAATAAAAATGGGGACTAGTTATTGTTATAACTGTGTCTCTTTTAACATTTAATGCTGTTTTACCCACTTCTGTTTTGCTCATTTTTATACATGAGAACTGAGCTCAGAAAGAACTCTCTGAAGCCCTAGCCAGTTTGGCTCAGTGGGTAGAGCGTCTGCCTGTGAACTGAAGGGTCCCAGGTTCGGTTCCTGTCAAGGGCACATGCCTGGGTTGTGGACTCGATCCCCAGTAGGAGGTGTGCAGGAAGCAGCTGATCAGTGGTTCTCTGTCATCATTGATGTTTCCATCTTCCTCTCTGAAATCAATAAATGTATATTTTTTTTAAAAAGGAAGAACTCTCTGAAGAAACGAACCTAACAAGTGGGCTCCACTGAGATCTGTCTGACTTCAAAGTCTGTGCTCTCCTCCATCCGCTACCCTGTCCTCCACCACACAGCCACCTCCCATCCAGCCCTCAAACCTGTGAAGCACTCGGCAAACATTTGTTGAATTGAGCTTTACAAAGAAAACATGACGCCCTAGAGCGCAGGAATGAACCCTCACTGTTTTGTAACCCTGAATACAGATTTTATAAAGAGGAAAAGAAGAGAGGGAGGGAAGGAGGAAGGAAAGAAAAAGACCGTAGATGCCTGGACAGCTTTAATAAAGTGTTTATCTTAAGAGCAGGTAAGGAGGTGCCTACCTTATCAATAATAAGTAACTATCTATCAGTAATGACTATAAAGGGTAAAGACGTCACAGAATAAATGCTGGGCCATTTTTATCTTAGACTCTAAAGGAGCAATAATGATCCCCCCCCCCCCCAAACCAAAGTGTTCTTGTTGATGATGAAATTCAATTATCAGTTTCTGCTTCGACGGAGACCTGAACTGGCCAAGGGAGCCACTGAAACAGGTGGTCATTGGCAAGTGGAGGCATCAGGAGATAAGCTTTTGCAAGGGGAGGTCTCGTCTTTCAATCTCTGGGTTATTTCCGGTCTCCTACAGATCTCACCCGTGAATTAGGACAAAGCAGTAAAGGAATTAAAATAAGTCAGAATAGAATTCACTGACGTGAACCGTAGGAGTATTCCAGTCTCTCAGCCTTTCCCTCCTCTCCCCCAGACGGAAGTCTGTTACCCACTGTTCTGTGGGAAATATAATCACTTTGCTTCTTAGAGTCAGGCTTGAATCAGGAAAATACTGTGCGGCGAACGTTTGTCCCTCTTTATGACATCCAATGTTTATTTTAAATGACTATTTATTAAGTGACCCTGACTTCCTGAGAGGTGTATTTAGGTATTGCACATTTTTTCATTGTTGGTAGAAGTGTTTGAAAATCGGAGAGATTTCACTTGCCTTTCTTATGTAGTTTGTTTTTTACTGTGGAAAAATATACATAACAAAATGTACCCTTTTAAGCATCTTTAATGTACAATTTAGTGGCATTAAGTGCATTTCACTTCCCTTTCAACATCATCTATTCTCTAATTACACTCAGGCTATTAAAACCTACATAATAATATACCCAAAGCTTTCGCGTTATTTTGCCTACAAAAAAAGTTCCTATGACAACAATAAGATTGATGCTTTTTAAATCGAATTTATTGGGGTGACCCTGGTTTGCAAAACCATACAGGTTTCAAGTGTACAACTCAGTAAAACATCACCTGTGCACTGCATGGTGCACCCATCGCCCAAAACAAAGCCTTTACATTCCCATTTACCTCCCTTTGCCCACTCCACCTACCGCCCCCCACCCCTTTCCCTCTGGCTATCACCACTCTTTTGTCTGTCTACGTGCTATATACGTATGTTTTTTGCTTAATCCCTTCACCTTTTTTTCATCCAGTCCCCCAACCCTCTCCCCTCTGACAGCTGTCAGTCTGTTCCATGTATCCGTGCCTCAGTTTCTATTTTGTCAGTTTATTTTGTTCATTAGATTCCACATATGAGTGAGATCATGGGGTATTTGTCTTTCTCTGACTGACTGACTTCACTTAGCATAATCCTGTCCAGGTCCAAGGTTGATGCTTTTTAGAGATGCCCTGATTCTGACAGACAAATATGTTAGGTAGAAGTATCACATTTTTCACCAGAATGTTAAATTTTCCCTATAGTCCCTTTAAGCTTATTTTGAATGGAGTCATTGTTGCTCATCTTTTTATCTCCTGAACCATGTTATCATCTCAACTGGGGCCAGAGCTAATGGTTCTCTGTAAATATCTGAAACTGTCGGGCATGAGAAGGTATTTATTTCATAACAGTAATGAAAATGAAGAGTTTGGATAGTTTAATTTTCCTGAGGAAAAAAAGAATGGTCAAAAATCATTCATGAACTATTTTTATAGCACTTTGAACTTCAGGGCTTTATCAAATTCTTCCTAATGGCCTATTTTTCTCATGTATCATGAAGTTTTCCTTTCATAATATAACACTCATGTAATACATTTATTCCTATGTGTAGCTTAGGAAATGGGAAGTATTGCCCGTTATTCTCCTCCTAAATATAGAAACTAACATGTAAAAGGAGTCAAATAGGAAAGTCACAGTTAGAATCAGGAGTGAAATTAAATTATAATGAGATTAATGTTGAATTAATACTCTTTGTAGAGGTAGAGAAATACTGTTTAATCCGAAAGAAAAACTATCTCAAAATTTATTTTACCTCTTGTAAGATTTCCCAGCATTAGTATATTGTGGTTAATAAAACATAAAAATATTGTGTATCTTTCTTAAAATATGCAACAATACTAATTAGCTATAGCAATGTACCTATATAATTTTCAAACCGCTTATAAAATAGCATGTAGCTTTTCCCTTATAATTTAAAACACTGAAATGTAACCAATATTGCAAAATTGCTTTTTGCCACTAGAGGGCAGAAAATGCTCCACATTTGTACTTAACTAATTCTAAATTCTTTGACCATTCTTTGATCAAAACAATAACCACCACCACAAGAAGTCTCTGAGATCCTCTGGTTATATTCTATACAATACACTGTACACTTAAGGCTCAGTTAACCACTTAAAAATTGTAAACTAACATACAATCGCCTAAATTCAATGGTTTACAGAAGGCAAAAGTAAACATCATTTTTGCAGCCTGCGTCTAGCTCTGAGGGAAGGGTTATTACCACCAAGGAATCCGTACACCCTCAGGAAAGGCAGAGCGCTCAAACAGCACAAAACACACTGTGATTGCGAATCAGTAATATTGTTTCTGTGTTAAAATACCTGCAGTGAAATGCAAAGGTTGTTTTTATTATAAAACGAAAATAGCCACTCAAGTTACAAAGCAATAGAAGATTAAAATATTATCCTTTGACTCTGTAATTTCTATGTGTGTCTTTTTTTGCCACAAACCAGCTGTAGATCTAACTGTGGCAATGATGTTTTTAGTTTCCTCCTAAAATATCTTTTTGACCTAATTAACGTGTGTTCCCCTACCAGTTAAACCATTTGCATTTCAGTAGCTAAAGCACTACTTTGTTTGACTAGAAACCACAACCTCTTCCGTTTTCACTCTCATGTATTAAAACACATCATGGTAAACTAAGCCATTTGGATTTCAGTCTGGATAGGTGACATTTTAACCACTGCCCTTCAACCTTCTCTCTCTGTCAATCTTGGCCACGTCCTACATCATAGGACAGGAAGAGGGCAAAGAGGGCAGCCTGAGAGAGGAATGGAGCAGGCATGGAGCCGGGGGTTGTACGTCACTGAAGTCAGCGACTTCTCTGATGCATGAGCCTGTCACGTGCCAATCAAACCTTCTGCAGGGTTATGTATGACCTTGCCCAAGACAATAAATCCTTTCTGAAGTCTTGGTTCTTAGACTAAACAAACCCGCCTTCCCCACTTTTCACTCTAATACTAATAAACACAGCACAGTGGGGCCGAAAAGCTGGGGGGGCTGGACAAGGTACCAGGTCACTTCTTTTGGACTAAAGAAGCAATGCACTTTCAAACCCAGGGCTAGCCATAGAGAGAAAGGGTTCTGTATTATATTCCTATTGGTGGAGCTGGCAAGTTTGAAAGAAACTGATAACGATTACAGCTGCCCTGTAATAGACCTAGCGTGAGCCAGGGAAAGGGTTTGAGCAAAGGCTAGATGGTTACACGTCAGGAATATCACTGATGTCCTTTCTGCATGGACTGTGAAGCTGGACTCACTGACTTCACAAACCTTATCAGTCTGCATTTAAGGTTAATTTTATGTTGAAGAGAAATACATGCACAAAGTTTAAAAAGTCAAAGAACTCTACGGGGCGTATAATCAGGGTGACTGCATCCAGTTTTCCAGGAACATTTCTGATTTATGCTTATTTTCCGTGTAATGTTAATAGTGTCCCCTTTCACCCTCATTAGTGTCCCAGTCGGATGAAAAACTTCTGTCTCAAGTCCAACCTCATCCCCCCCAGTTTTTATTCCCCCAACTGCCCTGAATTCATTTAGAATTTTTTCTATATGGCTTCAAATTTCTAAAACAAAAAAAAAAAAGCAAACAAAGAATGATTATACTACTTGTATCAGTTAAAAATTGCCTTTGAATTCAAAGGGAGAGGAAAGCATTGACTTAAACAAATAGAGATGCCTGGATGGTGCATTGTTTGAAGACTTATTCATCTAAAAATGACTTTTCCTCTTTCACACTTTGTTGGGATTTCATATCCATTCAAATTCTCAACAAAGTGGGCCTGAATAAGATGTAAGTGCATATTGCAAAGTCAAAGGATAACTACTCAAAAATTTTAAAAAGAAGTATAATTGATATGTTAAGAGGAGACAAAATGGGATCACATAAAATGCTCAACTAAAACCATACAAGGAAAATGAGAGAGGAAGACAAAAGAAAAAGTAAAGACAATGAACAGAAAACAATAAGAAATAAAATAGATACTACCCAAAATATATAAACAATCACTTTAAATGTCAAAGGTCTAAATGTATAAGTTAAAGGACATGGATTGTTATAAGGAATAAGAAAACCACACCCAAGTGTATTTTGTGTACAATAAACTAATTTGGAAGACATAATTATTTGGAAACTAAAGGGATGGAGAAAGATATGCCATGCTACCACTAATTGAAAGACAACGCAGCCTTCAGAACAAGGGAAGTCATCAGTGGTTTCCAGAGGTTCAAGAGGAGAGGAGGGATGACTGGGTAGAGCACAGGAAATTTAGGGGGGCTGTACACTATTCTGTTTGATACTGAATACATGACATCATGTACCTGTCAAAGCTCACAGAACTACACAACACAAAGGATGAGCCCTGATGTAAACTATGGACTTTAATTGATACTAATGTGCCAATGTTGGTTCATCAGTGGTAACAAATGCACCACACTAACGCAAGGTGTTAATGGTAGGTGACACTTTATGGGGCGTGCATGTGAGCCCAGTGCCTGTACACATGAGAACACGTTCTATTTCAGAGTACAGGTAGGAAAAATGGTTTTCTAGAACCTACTAGATTCCCCTCCCACAGCCCAACTGATCTGCCCTGGTTGCTAGGTACCTGTTTACTTAGGAATAGAACACTCCGTTGTGGTCAGGTATGGCACACAGGGCACTGGCACTCAGAGACAGAGCTGAGTGCCCAACCAGTCATGGAGGGCCACCTGCCTGCCATGCATTCGCCTTTCAGCTAGTCCTGCGGCACCTGTGCAGTGTTCTGCTGGTGATTCCTGAAAGCTTGAGACAGTCCCACGTGCCTATGCGTTTCCCTGGAGGGTCCTGGTATGTGCTGTGGTGGTGGTTTTGATAGTGAAGAGATGACACACTTTAAGAATTGTGAAGGTGCTAGGCAAAAAGTGTTCTGACTTCGACGAAGTCTGTGAAAGGAACGGTGTAGTGAGAATAATGGACCAATGACACAAGCCAATGACTCTGTCAGGCCGTGTGGGGTGAAGATTTGCAACCTGTATGAGAAGATGGAGGGACATATGAGCAAGAAATTATAGAAAGGAGACAACCTTCCATGCCAAAAAAAAACAAAAAACAAAACTCAAGAAAACTGGAACACAGCCATGTCGACTGAAAATTCATTGAGTTAAGGAAAGAAAATGATTGCAACAGGCAAATGCTGGCCAAGGTTGAGTCCAAGTCCCAGCCTTTCCCAGATGGTCCTTTTTCTCCACAGAGGACCGAACGTGTCAGGGGATCCCTGGGATCATGAGCCCCCTCTCCCCCAGGAAGGAGGAGGCTTATGCAGTAAAAGCTCAAGAACCCAGGGTCACCTGCAGGTTTGACGCAGTTTCCACAGCAGCTGGGTCTTGAACACCCACAACCACAAGAGGACATCCGCATTGTTTTCTCTTTCAAGTAAGTTTGATTGGCCTCTTCTTAGTTTAGCTACTGTTATTTAATTGATGCTACAAATCTTCTTGCTCAACTAGATGTAGCATTATAATTTTAAGTTAGTATTTTAAAATAAAGATTCGTTGTTAAAATCCTATTGTGAAATGTCATGTATAATAAGGTAATAATTTGTAAGAGAAACTTGGACATGAAAGTTCGTGTATTGCCTATGGTTGCCTCCCACCTGCTCTAAATCTGGGGCCCTTACCAGTTAGACTCCAGCGGGTAGAGCAGCAGGTGGGAAAGCACATGTCCTGGAATCTAAGAGCTTTGAGAAACGGGGTTATTTACTTATTTTGGAAACCTTTTGAATTCTTGCATCACCACTTTTTTTCTGTTCTACTGAATCACTCCCATTAGCAAACATTCTGCAATACCTCCCATTTTTTAAAAAGTCCTCCCTTGACCTCACATTAACGTCAGTTTTCGCCTGATTTCTCTGCTTCCATTCACAGAAAAATTCAAGAGTTGACTGTACTCACTATCTCTACTTCCCCTCCTTCCTTTTTCATTCCAACCAGGGTTAGGGTTAGAGTTAGGGTTGGGGTCAGGGTCAGGGTCAGGATCAGGGTCAGGGTCAGGGTCAGGGTTAGGGTCAGGGTCAGGGTCAGGGTCAGGGTCAGGGTTAGGGTTAGGGTCAGGGTTAGGGTCAGGGTCAGGGTCAGGGTTAGGGCCAGGGCCAGGGCCAGGGTCAGGGTCAGGGTTAGGGCCAGGGCCAGGGTCAGGGTCAGGGTCAGGGTCAGGGTTAGGGCCAGGGCCAGGGCCAGGGTCAGGGTCAGGGTCAGGGTCAGGGTTAGGGCCAGGGCCAGGGCCAGGGTCAGGGTCAGGGTCAGGGTCAGGGTTAGGGCCAGGGTTAGGGTTAGGGTTAGGGTCAGGGTCAGGGTTAGGGCCAGGGCCAGGGTCAGGGTCAGGGTCAGGGTTAGGGCCAGGGTTAGGGTCAGGGTCAGGGTCAGGGTCAGGGTTAGGGCCAGGGTTAGCGTGGAGCATGGAAAGCTGGGTGCTTGCAGTGGGCTGAGCTGACAGGGTATCTGCTATAGGAGAGAATATAAGGAGATCCTGAAAACGAGCGGCCCAAAGGTTAGATGGACTCTTCTAGGAGAAACTGAACAGGCAGCCCTGGAAGGAGAGAGTGATGCCGCCGCCAGAGGGCGCACTGAGGCGAGGCGCGGGGGCCGGGCGGGGGAGAGGCGGGGCCCGGCCGAGGGCTGGGGCGGCGGATGCGCCCTGATCAACTCTGGACTGGGCTGCTGGCCCTCTCTCCTCACTTCCGGTTCCGCTTCCGCTTCTCCAGGTCCCGGAGCTCCGAGGCCGGCTCCCCGCCAAACCGGGACGAGCCGCCCGCCGACCCGCAAGAATGCGTTACCTAGTGCCGCGGTCACGGCCGCCGTCACAGGCGCCCCGACCCCGCCCCCGGCCCGCTCAGTCCCCCTCCGGCTCCCGCACCTGCCCGCGAGCTCCCCGGGGCCGCAGGTGCGGGCCACGGCGGAATTCCACGCCCCGCGAGGCCCGCCAGCCTTGGGGAGGGACGGGGAGGCCGATGTCCCAGGTGCGTCCGAACCCGAGGCTGCGCTCGGCGGGGCGCTGGTGGCCGGGGGCGCGGCCTGGGCGCTCCTGGGGGTCCCCCTCCAAGCCCGAGGGCGGGGTGGGGTTCTCACCCTTTGGGGTCCCGCTCTGCAAAGGGCTCCCCTCGCTCAGGACACCCGAAGTCTTCGGAAGCACCGCTGTTGATCTGCTGAATAATGAGTCTCCCTGCTCCACTGGGGGGACCATGGGGGGCGCGTTGATCAGCTAAGTTTTCCTGAACGTTTACGGCTGAATGTGAGGACAGAACTGAATGTCAGCCCATGTCCGCGAAGTGGAGCCCTTGTAGGACGGACCTACAGGCGTTCACACTACTCGGGAACATCTTCCCCTTTGCGGATCTGTTCCCGTTGAAATTCATCCCCATAGTAATGATTGATGTGCCACCGCAGGGTCCACGGAGGGGCTGTGGGGAGGAAGGAAGCCCCTGGCTCCTCTGCCGCTTTGGGGTGGACACTATAGCAAAGCCTGTTTGCTGCCTGCCCTGAGGGCGGGTCCCTGTGACAGCGACCGAGTCCCCCGCTGCCAAGTCGAGTGTGCCCGCCTCCTCTTTTCCAGATTGTGCCTTTTTAGCCAGGAAGCATGGAGGTGATTCACCACCGGCCCTGCTGCTGCAGGGAGCGCGAAGGAGCTGACCTCCTGTCAGACACCTTTTACTCCAACGAGGTGCACACGCCGCTGCAAGCAACTCCTCGCCCAACTGCCTCGGAGGACAGGTACAACAAAAACTAGAGAAAGCAAACCCTTTCTTATTAAAGGGTTTTAATATGTTTGTATATGTAAGAGAAAAAAAAAACACTTATGGTTATGGGCTCTCCTGTTTATCACACGATTGGGAAAGCATAACATGACAATTACCTAAACTTGAAAGTGCTCACATCTGGTAGGAACTTGATAAAAAGTAAGTGGGTGTGTATTTTTAAAAGGTAGACATCAAATTCACCCATTGCATTGTAAAACTCTAGGATGATTGGTTCCTTCATTTGAAAATTAATCTGTTTCAAACAATTTTATTCTATAACACGATCGGGTTAAAAATACTCCCAGGATCTTGTTCATAGTTGCACCTAAATTTTTGCTTTACCAAATTTCCTGTAACACAATAACTGCGGATTATGATTAAAATTGCATTTACTGTATAATGAGTCATTACTATGTGTGGGTACTCTACCAAATGCTTTTTATGTGATAACTAGAGGCTCAGTGCACAAATTCATGTACCACTGGGGTCCCTCGCCTGGCCTGCAGGATTGGGCCGAAACCAGCTCTCTGACATCCCCCAAGGGGATCCCGGATTGTGAGAGGGCACAGGCCAGGTCAAGGGACCCCACCAGTGCACAATTGGGGCCAGGGAGAGACAGTGGGAGGGCTCTAGGGCGTGTCCGGCCCATCTCTCGCTCAGTCCCTATTGGCCAAACTCCAGCAGCAAGCTAACCTACCAGTCGAAGCATCTGCCCCCTGGTGGTCAGTGCACATCATAGCAAGCGGTTGAGTGGCCTTAACATATCATTAGCATATTACACTTGAATGGCCGACGGGTTGACCAGACACTGAGCCGATTATGCTTTTATTATATAGGATTCTTTTAATCCTCACAACAACCCCAAAAGATAGTACTATTACTATTCCCATGTTATGTATGAAGTAATAGGTAAAACAAATTCTCCAAGATCTTAGTGCCAGCTTTTCTGCATTGTATTTACTTGAATCATTTTGAGGGGGTGGAGGAATTTCACACTTGGATCGGTGAAAAACTAGCCCGTGTGGTTGTTTTGTTTCTTTGTTTTGTTTGTTTTTATTTTTAATTTCATTTCATTTAGAATTATTTCTTTAAGACCTCTTCATTTAAGAATTCTTTCATTAAGAAATCAGCCAGGCCCTAGCCGGTTTGGCTCACTGGATACAGCATCGGCCTGCGGACTGAAGGGTCCCAGGTTCGATTCCGGTCAGGGGCATGTACCTTGGTTGCAGGCACATCCCCAGTAGGGGGTGTGCAGGAGGCAGCTGGATCGATGCTTCTCTCTCATCGATGTTTCTAACTCTCTATCACTCTCCCTTCCTCTCTGTAAAAAATCAATAAAAATATATTTTTTTAAAAAAAAGAAATCAGACAGCAAGTCTCACAGGAAGTCCATTTGGAATGTTTCTGATTATTAGATAATTTTCTTCCTACTGAGAAAATTCCCCCTCTTAATTTCCACCTGCTGATCCTGGTTCTTCCCTCTGAAGCCATGCAAAATAAGAAAAATCAGTCATCTCCATGATAGCAGCCCTTCAAGAGTGTGAAGATTCTTTTGGCCCTAGAAGAGTTCTCTTTGTCAGACTAAACACTGGCTCTCAACAGACTTGACTCTTCTTTCTTCTTCCATCTCAGCTTTCACCATCTCGATCTTGCATAGATCTGTTCCGGTCTGTTAACATGCTCTTTATATGTGCAAATTAATAAGTGTAATGCAAATAAACCTATTTTTCTTGTTCTCCGAAAGTGAAACATTTCCTGTTGCACACACCAAACAAATCAGTACAAGACTAATGACGTGGCAATCGGCTGCTAAAATATTCACTGCTGGTATTAGTGGAGAGAAATAGTGTGCCTGCATGTATGGCACGTAAGGGAAATGAACACAACAGGATTATAGTAATCAGTCATTAACAAACGTTGTAGTTCGTTATAAATAATTATGTATAACAGGATATTGTAAAAATTAAGTTATGAAATTTTTATTGAAATGTTTCTTACATATCGCTATGCTGGCTGGGCCGTAAAAGTATTCACTGTGGACCACATGCAGCCCACGGGCCGCAAGTCTGACATGCTTGCTCTAGCAAGTTGCCTTGTTCATTAGGGAGACAAACATATTAATTAAGGAAGTGCCTTGACAATTGCTTCAGATTCCATTATACGTTCCCATTTTGTTTCTGGATTCATTCCATTGCTTTCTGATTACTAAATATTTTTTTGACTATTAGCACTCTGCCAACTAAAAATTGAAGTATCTTTGTTCTGCGCTTTCCTTTAATCATGCCTTCCAATGATCACTGCTGGCTAAATTAAGCCTCCCAAGATTGGAATGTAATGTTCAAAATTCTGGAAAGTGACATATTTGTGAGTGTACTAAAAACAACTTAATTGTACGCTTTAAATGGATGAGTTATGTGGCATGTGAGTTATAGCTCAATAAAAACTTTTAAAAGATGTAAGCATACATACTGCAACTATTATTGAAAAAAAAAACAACTACAGATCATCTATAAGCCCTCAGGAATTTAACCTCCTTCCCTCAGCAGTCCAATGATGCCTAAATAACCAGTCTCTATCATCATCTACCCAGCACTGAGAATTCTGTAATCTAAAAATATAATCTAAAAATAGTTTTGAAGCTGTAGGAATTTTAGTTG
Organism: Myotis nattereri; assembly: GCF_964212035.1. NCBI lineage: Eukaryota > Metazoa > Chordata > Mammalia > Chiroptera > Vespertilionidae > Myotis > Myotis nattereri. The sequence goes on along the minus strand of NC_138086.1, from coordinate 60,743,959 downwards.
TTTGTCTTAGCCGTTTGGGCAGCTCTAACCAACTAGCACAGACCAGGTAGCTGGGTAACTCGTAAACAGCAAACGTATTTCTCACAGTTCTGGAGGCTGGAAGTCTAGGGTCGTGGCACCGGCAGGCTCGTGTTCTGGTGAGAGCCTTCTCCCCGGTTCATCGCTGGCACCTTCTTGCTGTGTCTTCACCTGGTGGCAAAGCCAGCAAGCTCTCTGGGTCTCTTCTGTAAGAGCGTTAGTCCCACTCATGAGGGCTTCACCTTCATGACCCAGCCACCTCCTAAAGGCCCCACCTCCTTAATATCATCACAGTGGGCATTGGGATTTCAACATAAAAATTTGGGGGGACACAAATATTCAGACCATAGAATTCCATACTGAAGCTATTTTAAAAGTCTCTCTTTTTTCACAGGTATCAGGAATTGAAGGAGTCGCTCCAACAATGCAGGCTTCCATGGGGTGCTGACAAGGAATATGGTGGGATGATACCCATTTCACTCCCTGAGGAACACAGGCCAAAATGTGACCCCCTCCATGCCATGGGCAAGGGACACCAGCACTACGGATACGGTGGAAAAACCTGGCCAAGGTAAGCAATCTTTCTGCCTTCCACACAGGGCTATTTATTTTTCATTTTTATTTCTATTGTGAGTCCTTTCTAATTTAAATCTGCCCCCAAACTTATTTCTTTGACTATTTATAAGAAGACACAGATGGAAAAACTAATTATATAATATCTAATTGTGAAGTCAGTAAAAAAAAAAAAATCTGTGTTTATGGATGTCTGCTGTCCTTAGAGATGTTCAAGTGTTATTATCAGAAATTTTGATTATTAATTTAATTCCCTTGCTAATATCATTTTATCTAAAACTAAATGGGAATATCCTGAGAGATTTAATTAAAAATGTTTTTGCTTGAGCAAATAGCTGGCCTAATGTGTACAGATGTTCTTGAATTTTTGGAACTTTTGATTTCTAATTTGTTCATGAATCTGTAGTTATTAGAATCTATTGGGAATTGTTTTCAGTTATTAAAATATCTAATAATTTATAAATCTAAAGTCACTCCGTAACTTTATGTAAAACCGGTTAAAACTGAAGAGAAAGCAAAGATAAATCTGAGCAGTAAATATGTCAAATGAATTATTTGCTAAAAATTATGAAATTTATTAAAAATAAAATCCATCAAACTTTCACACACAGCTTACTTACTCCTGCTTTCTCTAGCAATCTTGGTTACCTAGTTTACTAATAATCTAGCTAACTAGCTTGTTGTTCTAAAGCAGTTAAAAGAAATTAGAAAAGACAAGTCAAAGCTAGAGAGAGAAACAGTAACAACAGGAACATGTGGCAGCCAATGACCGTTTCAAAGCCTAAGTAAAGCAGTAAAAAGCAGACAAATGAAAATGTGCTCACCTCCTCAAAAGGGAAGACCCAACGTCTCATCAGTTCCTGCATCCAGCTCCAAGTCTAGGATCTCTGTGTACGTTCATTCCTGTCTAGTTCGGTCATAATCTTGTCAGGATAGTCCACATGTCTGCAATTAATAAACCTATCACCAGCACACCCTATATGAAATAATAAGGAAAAAGTAAAAATTAGTGAATGTATAAAAGTATATAGGACACAACAGGAAGAAAATATGGAATGTGACTAGACCTTATTTCTACAGCTGGCATGAGGCTCTTATGTTATAATTTCCTTCCTCCACTACCCATCCAAGTTCCCTTGCCCTCAGCCAGTACATGAGCTGGTAGTTCATTACCTGATGGGACAACCCCAAATTCTGTTCCTGAGAGATCTAAGCTCTTAGTGTGAGGCTGCTACAGTATTCCATTAATTCTATGCCACTGGAAGCAATGCTAGGAGGTGTCAAAAGCTTATTTAGGTTCCAGAAATACTCCTTTCCCCCATGCATTGTATAGCAGCAGTCCTCTTGTCCTTGATGTTAAGGATCAATCATCCCAGCCTACTTGGTACAGTCCTTTCTTGCCTGTTTTCTCCAGAGTCAAAAGGAGCCCCAATTACCTCATCATCCCTTCAACTTCCAGTTCAACGGGACTGTTGTTGTGTTCTCTTGATGGAAGCACTGCTCTCTCGAACTCTAGACCAGCATAGCCCCAGGGGCGTGCAGGAAGTAAAAGTTAGTTCTCAAGTGTAACAGGAAGAAAACAGTCAGAGGCAGTCTCCCACTTACACCCTGTGCTTTTTAGGCCAGGCATTCTGTCGTTGGGGGAAACTGTTGGTCAGTAGTTCAGTGCATGTGCCACACTCCAGGACAACACTCAGCCATAACCGAATCTTCAATAGGCTATTCTACCATTCTGCAAATCTGGTAAGACCATTGCACCTTTTAAATTCAACCCTTGCCTCTCTGGCAGGTGTGGCTAGTTGGTGCTTCCTCCCATACACTGAATGATCACGGGTTCAATTCCTGCTCAGGGCACAGGCCCAGGTTGTGGGTTTGATCCCCAGTCAGGGTACATGTGGGAGACAACTAATCGATGTTTTTGACTTTTAAAAGAAAAATCATATCTAAAATGTTTTTCCTACCACCAAGAAAAAAAAATACATTCTTGTCTATTTTATTTTAATATTTGTATGTATTTCTCTCAATTCCTTTGATTTTTAACCATCAGAAGTTATCTTTTTGAGTAGTGTGAAATACTATTCAGTTATGGCTGAGTGTTGTCCTAAAGAGTGTGGCCATGTGCTCTGAACCAATTACCAATAAGTAGTTTCCCCAAAGACAGGATGCCTGCTCTAAAAATGTCCTCTCAACTCTGCTGTGAACCTAAAACTGCTCTGGAAAAAAAAAATCTTTTTTAAAAATCTAAAAGGCCCACCCCACCAATCCCAGTCTCTTTCCTGGAGAGAAGTGCAGTCACCACTACCCTGTATCTCCTTTCACGCCTTTAGTTTACAGAATTATATGGGCACCCATTGAAAATATATGGTATTATTTTATACTAGAGGCCCAGTGCACAAAAATTTGTGCATTTGGGGTGGTCCCTCAGCCTGGTGTGTGCCCTCTCGCAGTCTGGGACCCCTCAGGGGATGACCACCTGCTGGCTTAGGCCCGCTCCCTGGGGGAATTGGGCCTAAGCTGGCAGTCAGACATCCCTTTGGCAGCCCGGGAGCCCTCGGGAGATGTCCACTTGCCAGCGGGGAGCAGGCCTAAGCTGCAGTTGGATATCCTTAGCACTGCTGAGGAGGCAGGAGAGGCTCCCACCACGACCGCTGTACTGGCAGCCATCAGCCTGGCTTGTGGCTGAGCAGAGCTCCTCCCATGTGAGAGCGCCCTGACCACCAGAGGGCAGCTCCTGCATTGAGCGTCTGCCCCCTGGTGGTCAGTGTGTGTCATAGTGACCAGTCATTCCCAGTCGTTCTGCTGTTAGGGTCAATTTGCATATTACCCTTTTATTATATAGGATGTGGATACATTTGATATATAGTATTAGGCAAGTTAGTTCTCTTTATCTCTATATAATCTAGAGATTATAAATACAGATCAATCTCATTCTTTTTAATTTCTCAGTGTTCCACAACATGGATACATCATAGATTACTTAGCCATTCTCATATTTTTTTTTTGCATTAACTATAAGTAATGAATATGTTCGTACAAAAACGTTTCTCTAGGGAAAATCTGAAGTGGAAGTTTTGGGTCACAATATATAAATATTTTTAATCTTAGTAGATAGAGCCCAAGTGCTTTATATTCTCTTGGTAGTAGCTAAAAGTATCCATTTCGCCACACTCTTGCCCAGCTGTATTATAGTATCAAACTATAATTTTTGCCCATCTAAATAGTATCTTGGTTATCAGAATGCATTTCTCTAATTAGGTTGAGAAATTTTTTCTTAGGTATAGCTATTACATTTCCTTTTCTGTTCTTATTTTTTCTCCATTTTTATAGTTTGTCTTTTAGCTATAGATTTTATTAGTTCTTTATGTTCTGGATATTAATCCTTTATATATCTTTATTGCAAGTATTTCTTCCAATCTGTTTTGTTTTGAGTTTTAAATATGTTTTTATTGATTTTTAGAGAGAGAGGAAGGAAGAGGGGAAGAGAGAGAAACATTACTCAGCTGCCTCCTGCATGCCCCTTACCAGGGATGGAGCCTGCAACCCAGGCATGTGCCCTGACAGGGAATTGAACTGGTGACCTCTCAGGGCACACCAGCCAGGGCTCCAATCTGTTTTATTAGAACTTTTTATGCTGTCCTGACTTCACGTTTTTCATTTGATGTTATTGTATTTACTTTTGTTACTTTTATTAAAATAAAAATATTATTTAAAATGTTTTTCCTATCACCAAGAAAAAAAATCATTCTTGTATATTTTATTTTAATAATTGTATGTAGTTCCTAGTTCTTTAGATTTTTAATCCATCTGAAACTATCTTTGAGAGTAGTATGAAATATAAATCTATTTTTTTCCAAATAGCTATTGAATTTTTCCTGCATTGTATATTGAAAGTAAATCCTCCTTCGCTGATATAAAATGCCTCCATTTTGCCCAGCCCAAGTTGCTCAGTTGGTTGAGCATCTGTGTACCAAAAGGTTGCTGGTTCGATTCCTGATCAGGGCACATACCTGGGCTGTGGGTTCAATCCCCACTTGGAGTGTATATGGGAGGCAACCGATCAATGTTTCTCACATCAGTGTTCTCTCTCTCTAAGCATGTCCTCAGGTGAAGATTAAAAAATAAAATAATACAATAAAATGCCACCTTTTCATATACTGAATTTCCCAATACACCTGGTTGTATTAGTCTATTTGCTATTTGCCTTTTCCTGTCTCACTGTTACATTGTGTTAATTTGAAAAAGTGTTCAATTTAATTTTTTCTTTCTTTTCAGAAGGCTTCCTATTGAACAGTTCTATTATTTGACACAGAACAAAAAAAGTGACATCTATGGAAATGATTCTTTGTAAGTTTGGGGTTTCTTTTTCTTATGTGAGATCAAATAACATTTTTTATATTTGTATTGAATTCATAGATGAAGGGAGAGGGAGGAAGAAATAGAAACATGAATGATAGAGGAACAATGATCAGCTGCCTCTTGCACACCCGCTGCTGGGGATGGAGCCTGCAACCAGGTCATGTGCCCTGACAGAGAATCAAACCCTGACCTCCTGGTTCATAGGTCATCACTCAACCACTGAGCCACACCAGCAAGGCCAAATAACAATTTTTAAGTGAAAATGAGTCATATGAGAAATGTTTTTAAAAAAACCAAAATGGGAACTTTTAGAAAATACAAGTGTTCCTTTTTTTATAGAGATCATTAATAATAGAAACCAAGACCAAACAAATGACAAAAATAAAACAAATAATCCTAAACTCACTGATTCTAATATTTAAACAAGTGAGGAAAAAGTAGGAAATATAAATTAGATTATAATGTTCGAAGGGATTTAAATAGGCCACTTTGGTCCATTTCCCTGCTTTTGACCTAGTTACTCAGTCTAATATTTACATTTCTTTAAAGGCTCACAGAAAATGTTAAGTGCCATCAACAAAAATTTTAATTGGAATTTTATGAGACATTCCTTATTATAATCTACAAATAACTCTTAAAAAGACTATTCCCTAAATCTCTTTTGGATAAGGAATACATGGTAATTATTTTTTACTCTTTGAACTAGTTGGTGATATACAATACAAAATCATACTTTTTAATTTTCAGATAAAAATAAAACACTGACAATAATGAAGTAACTGAAAATATCCCTTCTTTGCCTTGAACAAATTAGGAATTTATTTCTGAGTAAGAAGTTAATATAGAGTTTAGCCACAAGAGGGAGCCAAAAAGACATGATATTTCTGGTTAGTAGGCCCTGTTTATCCCTTTGGGATTAGTTAACTTTGAAAAGTAGGTAAGAGTATGACTGGTTCAGGTCAAGGAATTGGTGTCTCTGAGCATATTTTCTTTTCATTCATTTTATTTTCTTTCTTTTTTTAATATATTTCTATTGATTTCAGAGAGGAAGGGAGAAGGAGAGAAACATCAATGATGAGAGAGAATCACTGATTGGCTGCCTCCTGCATGCCCCCTACTGGGGATCAAGCCTGCAACCTGGGCATGTGCCCTTGACCGAAATCGAATCCGGACCCTTCAGTCCCCAGGCCGATGCTCTATCCACTGAGCAAAACCAGCTAGGGCTCACTCACTTTATTTTCAAACTTTGAGGATTGTCTTTAGAAGCTTTCCTTTTTTAAAAAAAAAAAAATTCCATTTTGAATCAAATCAATTTTAGGCACATATTTGTCAATGTCATCACTAAATGTGTCACATGAGAAAATTTTTAGATGCTGACAATGTTTCACAAATAATAGCCAATCTACTAACTCTAGATCCCTTCAGTTGTTATATTCATTGCCCCCTGTTCCCTAACTCAACCAGAAATATAACCGGAAGACAAGATATGTATGGTTTTTTTTAAGTTCCAAACCCACAAACTTAGAGTCCAAATAAAGAAGGGCATAAACATGTTATAGCTCATATGAATCATGTATTTATAATATAGGCTAATAAAATTATATGGCTAATACACCATTTCCTAAATAGAAAAACATAAAAAATTAAAAGAGTATACTCAATTTTACTGATCTTTACTATCAACTGATTAACATTCTGTTCATTTTTCACACCTGAAATATTTAGAAATATGTGTATAGTTAGAAACTAATTGTTAAACCCAATGAAAGTGGATGACAATCTTTGCCTAGTGTGGACTTTGTTCCTGGGCTGCAGTATGGCTTCTTGGCCTGCTCGGCTCAGCATATTTAGTAAATACACAAACTTCAGATGAACTGATTCAGAAAAGGCGTACCTTCAAGTGCCTCGTTCAGTTTTGTTCTAGCCTCTCAGTCAATGGAGAGATCGGCAATCCTGGGCAAAAGGACAAGCACACACAGTACTCGGGTCACTGTAGGTCGTGTAATTGTACCACATGCACGCTGGCAGGCTGCCTCAGAGCGCTTGCTACCGCTTGAGGGTGAATGTCAATAAGAACAAGAGCTCTGTTATCATTACAAGTAGCAATCCTACCTGCACTGCAAATAAGAAATGCACAACGGGGACTGAGGGGTCCCGGGTTCGATTCCGGTCAAGGGCATGTGCCTGGGTTGCGGGCACATCCCCGGTGGGAGATGTGCAGGAGGCAGCTGATCGATGTTTCTCTCTCATCGATGTTTCTGACTCTCTATCCCTCTCCCTTCCTCTCTGTAAAAAATCAATATCTTTAAAAAAAGAAAAAAAAGAAATGCACAACGGGTGTTTAGTAGGACTGAAATTAGAGTAATCAGAATGGTAAAAAAATGATCAATAGACAACTGAGATAGGATGACATCATAGCTCTCTGGTCAGCTAGTCATTGTTCCAGAAAGTCAATCAGGATATTATAAAGTCAATATTATATAAAAGACACTATAGCTGGAAAATTGGATACTTCTTTATTCTTAAGCAAGTTTCTAATAGAAATGTAAGCTTTAAAAAGTCCGTAATATAAATTAGGATTCGTTTCCTGTTTTTATTCTAGGTTGCCCAAACCACCTAATTCAGCAGTAGGGTAAGTATACACTTGTATTTCCCTTCCCTGTTCTTTTGTTTTTTTAATGTATTGATTCTAGAGAAACATTGATTTCTTGTTCCACTTATTTATGCACTCATTGGTTGCTTCTTGTATGTGCCCTGCCCAGGGATCAAACCCGCAACCCTGGCATATTGGGATGATGCTCTAACCATTTGAGATACCCAGCCAGGGCCTTCTCTGTTCTAATCAAGGAAAAAATGTATTGGCGATTCAAAGGTCTTAGTGTGGGACACATGAGACTTTTCATGAATGTGGGAGAGGCTGACACAGGTCCAAAGTTAGAGTATCATTGATTTCCCCCAATTATATGCCCTGCTAATCTTTTTTTTAAACAAACTTTTTTAGTACAGTTTTATGTTTACAAAATTATTGGGAAACAGTAGAGTTCCTGTGTACCTCACACCCAGTTTCTCCTGTTATTAGCATCTTACATTAGTATGGTACATGTGTCACAATGAATGAGCCAAATGTAAAGCCCATACTTTACTCAGATTTCCTCAGTTTTTCCCCTACGGTCCTTTTTGTGTTCCAGGATCCCATCCAAGAATTTGGTAGTCTCCCTAGTTCCTTAGGTTCCTTGTGGCTGTGACCATTTCACGGTTTCCTTTTTTTTATGGTCTACACACTTTTGAGGATTACAGGTCACATGCTTTGCAGAATGTCCCCAAGTTGGGATTTGTCTGATGTTTTTCTCATGATTGGACTCAGCTAATTTGTCTGGGGATGGAAGAGGTAAAGTGCCATTTTTATCACATCCTATCAAGAGTACATGCTATTTGAAATTTTTTTTAATTTTGTTTTATTGCTTAAAGTATTACAAAGAGTATTACATATGTCTCCTTTTTTTTCCCCCCTTGACAATCCCCTGGCCTCCCCTACCCCCCAGTGTCTTGTGTCCATTGGTTGTGCTTATATGCATGCATACAAGTCCTTTGGTTGATCTCTTACTGCCCCCCTCCAACCCTCCCCGGCCTTCCTGCTGTAATTTGACAGTCTGTTCTGTCGAGTAACACTCCCTCCACATTCTGCGTGGAGTAGGGTTCGGTATCTGAAAGAGGAGCCACACAACAAATGAGAGAAAAAGACACGAGATAATTTTGCAATATTGGGGGACCAGGCAGGCAAGTCCCGAAGGACTTCCACCGATGCTCAGGCCGCTCCAATCTTTTATTGATCTGGAGTAGCCCTTAGGGTAAGGAGGTTTCAATGACACACGGATTAGCAGACAATTTCTAGGAATAGACAAAGTATCTGATTAGCTCATCAGTAGATGATTTCCAGTAACAGGCAGAGTATCTGATCAACAATAGTCAACAAGGATCTACATAAGTATCTAAGGAATTAAGTGAACTAAGGTGGGGATGCTTCAACTATTATTACCTAAATTAACTGGGTGGTTCCTAGATTAACTGGGTGGTGCACAGCCCTGACCTTTGCTGGGACTTCAAAGGCTACTAGCTTTTGGGGGTCTCTGTCTAAACTCAGCTAGTGAAGACGATGAATGGACTCCGGCATGTTCGATGCTGCTTTGCCTCTGTATTTTTGTTCTTCAGTTTATAATGGTCTTAATTATCCATAAATGAGTGAGATCATGTGGTATTTTTCTTTCATTGACTGGCGCTATTGGAAATTTTTTAAATTATTTAAAAGAGTACATGCTATCAACATAACTTACCACTGTTGATGTTGACCTTGATTACCTAGCTGAGGTAATGTTTACCAGGTTTCCCCACTGTACAGTTACTCTTGTTTTCTCCCCTTTCCATCCTGTACTCTTTAGGAAGTCATTCTAGACAGCCTGCACTTAGAGATCTAGAATTATGCTCCCCATCCTTGAGGAAAACGTACTTACATAACTTACTGGCATTGTTCTACCCCATTTATTTATTTATGATCCGCTTATATCAATATGGACTCAAGGATACTCATGTTGTACTTTGGTACTTTAGTAGTAACCCTGTACTACTTTACTAGTTCTGTTACTCAGGTTGACCACTGGGAGCTCTCTCAGTTGGCTCCTATATCCACATACCCATCTGTGTGGTGTCCTTCTGACATGTTTGTTTGTTTGTTTAGTACTATATCACTTACTGTTGTGAGGGTTTTATTTTCCTTTGAACGGTTCCTTACTTTCTGGCAGTATAAGACGCTACACGCTCGTATATTTCCTGCCCCAGTTCTAGAGTCAGCCATTGCGCCAAGGAGTCCAGTTCCTTCTATGGGAGAATGGTATTAGAAAACAGGATCTAAACACTAGGTGTGCTTGATGCTACTAAAGTCCCTGTCAGTCTTAACTGAAAATAATAAGGTAACATTTTAAAATTTAAAATTTAAAATTTAAAATTGTGTTGCAGGGTAAGATCTGCGCAAAAGGCTATTAAATTTTATCCCTAGCCAGTTTAGTGCAGTGGAGAGCATCAGCCCATGGACTAAAGGGTCCCAGGTTCGATTCTAATCAAGGGCACATACCTTGGTTGCAGGTTTCCCAGACCTGGTTGAGGTGCATGCAGGAGGCAACCAGTCAATGTCTCTCTCTCATATCGATGTTTCTCTCTGTCTCTCCCTCTCCCTTCCACTCTCTAAAAATCAGTGGAAAAATATCGTTGGGTGAAGATTAACAACAACAACAAAAAGGCAAAAACATTTTTAAATCTTAGTTGTTTTGGGGTTTTAAAAAACACAACTATGTGAAGACCTTTGTTTTGGACTTTCCAAATTCTTTTAATAGAAATATGAAAAGTAAAGCCCTTTTTGTTGGGTTCTTTTTCTCAGATCACCTGTCTGCTTGTAGCCTGATAAATTCCAAAGTCTCTTCCTTTGACATGGTCCTCAAACATCCCCAGGAAAGAGCTGTTATCATCTTGTTAGACATCTTGATAAATCTTGCTCAGACAGCCCATGCCTCTAACTGAACGATGTATACAAACCAAATTCCTTTATTTAAATGCCTGTGAGGTTAAGTAAATGATGTCCTGCCTTATCATTTCTTCTCTACTTAGGGACTCAAGACACAAAATGAAAGTAACCTTTATAAATCATTTAATATATCCAGGAACATAATATTTTCTGAATAATATTTTATTCCTTAAAGGAATAAAAATACATTCTGGTCATTTAATACTGTTGTATTCAAAACCTGAGTAGGATAAAACCTGAAAATTTAGTGGAAGGTATAATTTTGCAATATGTTTTTTAACAAACAAATATAACCTTTGCAATATATTGAATGAAATTTCATAACATACATAGACTCATAGCACACAGAGTCCACAGTTTTCAGGTCTTAGAATAAATAACATCTTCCTGAATCATTACTAGATATAACTTAATACTATTTGCTAGGAAATACACATTTCTAGAATCTAAAGGGGAAAAAATTTCTGCCCTGCCTTCCTAACTCCCACCTTTTACCCCTTCTTCATGAAGCCAAAATCCTGGCCACAGGCAAAACCAGAAGATTCTGAGAACTACACACACATTTTGCAAATTTACTTCCTTATCAAGGAGACCACTCCCCAGAAATGGTTTATGGAATTCATGTAGTTCTTTTGTTGTAATTTAACATGTTCTTGGCCCTTAAAACTTACTTTCTAAAGTAATGAGTAATCTCTACTTTTTTTAAAATAAATTTGTATTGATTTCAGAGAGGAAGGGAGAGATAGATGATAGATAGATAGATAGATAGATAGATAGATAGATAGATAGATAGAAACACTAATGATGAGAGAGAAAATCATCAATCAGTTGCCTTCTGCAAGCCTCACACTGGGGATCGAGCCCACAACCTGGGCACATATCCTGACCAGGAATCGAACAATGACCTCCTGGTTCATAGGTCGACGCACGACCACTGTGCTACACCAGCCAGCCAGAACAAGGGCTTTGTACTAGACCACAGTAAACACCATCCTTTCCTGATTCAAGTAGATTGGACACTCTCTGTGAGCACAGATGTGTTCATTCCTACTTTATTCACACAGTTTGCTCAAACTATAAATGCTTATTTTCAAGTAGATTTTAAAGAGGAAATTAATTCAAGGGGAATGGTTTACTATGGAATCCACTGAATTGGACACTGGAAATATTTATAACAAATTTGTAGTATATAAAATGAAATAGTCAGTATTGCTTCATTAAAAGAGCAGTTACTACACTAATTGTCATGACTCAGAATGTCAGTCATTTGGAATTTAGGAATGCCCTGATTCTCATCTCATATCATTAGAGTTGACAACCTTGTGTCCTGTGTAGTAGTTGATGTGGCACTTTTTAAGCAAAGTAAGTAAACTGAAAAAGTTTTTTTAATGATCAGCAATAAAATAATGATACACCCAATTCAAAAATATGTTCAGGTGAGAGAGTTTGTGACAAGGGCAAGAAAACCTAATTCCTTTACAAACAAAAAAAGAGCTGACTGGCCTCCTAAATGACTTTTGCCTGGAGTCCAGATTTTTTGTCTTACAAAAATATTTTATTTATTGATTGACTGATTGATTGACTGACTTGAGGGAAGGAGAGAGAGAGAAACATCGGTTCATTGTTCCACCTATGTATGCAACCACTGGTTGATTCTCGTATGTGCCCTGACTCGGGATTCAACCTGCAATCTTGGGATGGTACAGTACCTGCCATAAAGAAGGTTCCAATAAATATTTAGTGATTAATTTTTTAAAACTGCACTTCTATTCTGTTTTGTTTGCTCAACTAAATCTCAGTGAAATCTGCTCCCCGTATCCAGTTGAACATCCCTACCACACACACATCTGTCGCGGTGCCATGTTCCCAACCTTTACATCACCTAAGGATCGCTACACTGGCATTAACGCCCGAGGCCAACAGCCATTTCCTCCAACTGTGCCAACGAAGCCTTATGATACACTGATTTTGAAGACAAAAGGTAAAATGTAATTTAAAATCAGAACACTATTAATTTTTCTTATATCTGGAGTTTGTTCAATAATAAAATTAAAGAAAGAAGGGCAAAGGATTCAAGTCACAAAAGTATGACCATCAGAAAGTTGTTCTCAACTGTGGCTGCACTTCAGAATCAGCTGGGGCCTCGCCACAGACCAATGACATCAGAATCTCTGCAGATGCCCTAGCTTTTCTTCTTTATACAGAGCCTCCCATGGCAGAATCAGAAACTTTGTAGAATTGGTTGTTCTTAGTCTACTCACATGTTGTTTTTATTTCCTTTTTGCTCTCCCCTGTGGTTTAGCTTTTTCAAATTCCATCTTCAGGCCATCAGCACAGGGAACAGCGGTGGGTTCAGAGCATGTGGGTGTGGCAGCCCTGATGAAAGTGAAAGACCCTCACTGAAACAGGACTCAGGAAGTGATGGGAGCAGTTTGTTCAGTTCCTTTTTTAAAAAATATATTTTTATTGATTTTTCACAGAGAGGAAGGGAGAGAGAGAGAGAGCCAGAAACATCGATGAGAGAGAAACACCGATCAGCTGCCTCCTGCACATCTCCCACTGGGGATGTGCCCGCAACCCAGGTACATGCCCTTGACCGGAATCAAACCTGGGACCCTTCAGTCCACAGGCCGACGCTCTATCCAATGAACCAAACCGGTTTCGGCTGTTCAGTTCCTTTTAACACCTGGGAGCATTTTATCACAGATGCAAACATTGGGGTCTTCCCAGATTAGCTTTATTATAGAGGATGCTAAACCCATACACTGTCTTCAAGTCTATCCCACACTAGACACCTCAAAACAGAGAAGAAACCTACGGCGAAAGACTGAAGGTAACTGAAGGTGACAGAAGAGGTACACGATAGGCAGAGATAAATACTTGTTGAATGAATTTGGGCTGTGAGGAAGGTAAGACCCAAGAACTGTCCTGTAACTCAGGTCCTCTGTACATGAATAATTGAACCCAAACATAAGAATAGGTCCTGCCATTACTATCAACCTCAGTACCTTACAGGGGTCAGTAACATTTTGAGAAATATTACAGTGGGATGTTTAACAGCACGGACTATGGAGTCAGACTGCAGGGGTTGAATTCTGGCAATGCCACTTACTCACCATAGACCATGGGAAAGTTTCCTCACTTCTGTGCCTCCGCTTCTCAATCTATAAAACAGGAATATTAGTACCTACTTCATAGGTAATAGAGGTAAGTGTTAGCAGTCACTATTTTTGTTACTCAGTTACCTGCTGTCAACCATGGTCTGAAAATATTAAATGGAAAATTTCAAAACTAAACAGTTTATAAGTTTGAAACTGCATGCCAATAAGTAGGGTGATGAACTCTCCCAATGTCCCACTCTGTGCCACCCTGACATAAATCATCCCTTGTCCTGCGTGTCCAGGCTGTATGGTGCTACCCATTCATTAGTCACTTAGAGGCATCTGCGTTATCAGCCTGAAAAAACAGAATATAGAGAGAGTTCAGTACTATACTCAGTCTCAAATATCCCCTGCGGATAAGGGGGAACACTGTACCACCAATACCTAGGAAGCTGTATTGTTTAAGATGTTCTCTTTCAATACCTCTTTGGTAATCAAGTACTATATTTCTTGATATTTAGGCAGGGAAAAGCCAAAACAGGTAGTTTAGAATTATATTTGCTAAACTAGAAAGAGGATCCAGGAAGATTTATAATTTACCTAAAAATTCCTTTCATTAACAAAGAAAGGTAAAGTACGATTCCCCCTCCTACCACTGGGAGCACTATGGTTAGAGACTCATTCTCAGTCCTTGTGGCCCATACGCTGTGTATTAAGGGCCGGAGGAGGTCAAGAAGTCAAAGCAAGCTATAACTGTATAGCTAAAATGTGCACCTGCATTTCTCTCTACCTCATATTGTCTTGTTTCTATTTACTGCACCCATAAATCCCATGAATTAGAAGACTGTTCTTATATATTCAGGATAACAGTGCTTGCCCTGAAAATTCCAGGTAATCCTTACAGACATGAACTGCTTGATATTCCCATGGATTCAAAGAAGAAAGCCTTGACTTGGCCAGGTCAGGGTGTGTATTATGACGTAAGTATTTTTAATGTGTGTTTGAAACAAAGTAAAAAATGTCTTTACTCTATATGTTTCTCAGAGTCCAAAAGATTGATTACTTTTATGTTCTATCTGGGTGAAAACTTTTAGAGTTTGACCAGGATTCACATTTTTTGTTGTCGTTTTCTTAGCTGATTTCAGATAGTTTGGGCAGTTCTGTAACAATTCCACAATTAGCAAAATAAGGTTCCTCCTGAAAGAAGGTGGAAGAGGACTGTATTTCACTTACTGTGTGTCCCCCAACTCTATTCTTATGATTTAAACTATATTAAGTAACTCTAAATATGCATAGAGTAAATGAGAGATTTAAGCAAGATTTACAATTTACTGTAGAAACCATTATATTTGTGTAGAATCAAAAAGAAATTAGCCCTAGCCGGTTTTGCTCAGTGGATAGAGCACCAGCCTGAGGACTGAAGGGTCCCAGGTTCAATTCCAGTCAAGCGCAAATGCCCAGGTAATGGACTCAATCCCCAATAGGGGGCGTGCAGGAGGCAGCCGATAGATGATTCTCTCTCATTATTGATGTTTCTTTCTCTCTCCCCCTCTCCCTTCCTCTCTGAAATCAATAAAAATATTTTTTAAAAATAAAATAAAATAAAACCAATAGCCACTGTTTATTGAGATAGTGAATCAGTTCTTATTCTACTAGATGTCATCAATTGTAATAATCTTTTATGTTCACATTCTAGTTTCCTAAATGTGTTGAGAAAAACAAGCCAGTATTCTACCCCAAGCCTCCTAAAACCTTCGCTCCTAACACTTCCTTGAATTCATGGGATCCTGTTAACTCTCAAAAAGAAGCCAACATACAAAGAAATATTGAGCGGTCCCACTGGATCAGTTCATACGCTCATGATTTCACAGGTATGAGTTCACTTTAATACAAGTAAAAAGAACATAATTAGGTCATTGACAAATGCTGCTATAAGCTTTCATCTAATATTTCCCCGTTTCTTAATCTAAAGTACCAATAGAAATTCAGGTGGGTGGTAAGTTTCTCTTAGCAGGTAACCAGGAGGTAAAGTTGGTTTTCATTTTATTGTTCTAATTATATTACAAAGGGGAATGGGTGAGCTTTTCTCTAAAAGGTCATTTTTCATTTAACAAAATAATAAGACATGATGTTTCTGTTAAGGTGTGGGGCCCATGAACCCCCTTGAACTGGATGATTACCATGAAAAGGCGATAGCAGAGTTAACTGGACAGATAGGATTTGACCCACAACCTGTAAGTAATTGCAGTCAACTCTCAGTTATTTGGGGGGAAAGTATCCACATGTTGGACTCTTTCTTGCTTTGCCCACTTCTTTTTTTTTTTTTTTAATATTTTTTATTGATTAAGATATTACATATGTGTACCCTCTACCCCCCCTCTCCCCGCTCACCCCCTCACCCCCCCCCCCCCCCGTTGTCCGTGTCCATTGGTTAGGCCTATATGCTTGCATACAAGTCCTTTGGTTGATCTTTCCCCCCTGCCCCCACCCTCCCCTACATTCCCTCCAAGGCCCGACAGTCCAATCAATGCCTCTCCGTCTCTGGATCAGTCCTTGTTCATCAGTTTATGTTGTTCATTATATTCCACAAATAAGTGAGATCTTGTGGTATTTATCCGCTCTCCAGCTCCATCCATGCTGTGGCAAATGGTAAGAGTTCCTTTTTCTTCTTCCTCTTCTTAAAGAATACCTTTCAGCATTTCATATAATGCTGGTTTGGTGGTGATGAACTCCTTTAGCTTTTTCTTATCCGTGAAGCTCTTTATCTGACCTTCCATTCTGAATGATAGCTTTGCTGGATAAAGTAATCTTGGTTGCAGGTTCTTGCTATTCATCTCTTTGAATATTTCTTGCCACTCTCTTCTGGCCTGCATGGTTTCTGTTGAGAAATCAGCTGACAGTCGGATGGGTACTCCCTTGTAGGTAACTGACTGTCTTTCTCTTGCTGCTTTTAAGATTCTCTCTTTATCTTTTGCTCTTGGCATTTTAATTATGATGTGTCTTGGTGTGGTCCTCTTTGGATTCCTTTTGTTTGGGGTTCTCTGCGCTTCCTGGACTTGTAAGTCCATTTCTTTCACCAGGTGGGGGAAGTTTTCTGTCATTATTTCTTCAAAAAGGTTTTCAATATCTTGCCCTCTCTCTCCTTCTGGTACCCCTATAATTCTGATGTTGGTACGCTTGAAGTTGTCCCAGAGGTTCCTTACACTATCTTCATATTTTTTGAATCTCTTTTCTTTTTTCTTTTTCGGTTGGGTATTTTTGGTTTCTTTGCATTTCAAATCTTTGACTTGATTCTTGGGATCCTCTTGTCTGCTGTTGGAGCTCTGTAAAGTATTCTTTATTTCAGTCAGTGTATGCATAATTTCTAATTGGTCCTTTTTCATGACCTCCATGGTCTCACCATACTCCTTGAGGGATTCATTAAATTTATCAGCGGTTTCCATAAAATTCTTGACAAACCTTATAAACGTGGCCTTGAACTCTATATCCAGTCGTCTGGCCTCCTCCGTTTCTGCCAATTGTGA
This sequence comes from Myotis nattereri, assembly GCF_964212035.1. NCBI lineage: Eukaryota > Metazoa > Chordata > Mammalia > Chiroptera > Vespertilionidae > Myotis > Myotis nattereri. Next base: position 60,726,815 of record NC_138086.1, on the reverse strand, counting down.
CCTGTTTCTTTGTCTCCGCATTTTGGCTGCTTCCCTGTGTTGATAGAGTGGCCTGCGCGCCAGGTGTCCTGTAGGGCCCAGTGGCTCAGCCTCCCCAGTTACCTGGGGTGGACACTCTTGGTGCACTCTTGGTGCCTCGCTTGTTGTAGGATCACTGGGAGGAATTGACCTCCAGGCCAATTGGCTGTGGGAAGCAGCTGTGTCTGAAGTGGGAGAATGGACCCCCTCTGACCACTGGGTACAGTGGCTCCTGGATCTAAGGAGGTGCTAATTCAGCCCCTGCCTGAGGCCACACAGCAGGAACTACGAAGAGGCTCAGCTGTGAAGCAATGCAAGCCGCTGCGGGGCCTTGGGCCTTCTCTTGGAAGTTCTGGGTCTGACTGGCCCGGCTGCAGTTAGGTAATTATCAGGTTGCAAAGTTCTGGGGCATTCACATGCAAAAGCCTCTGCCGCAGCCCGGGTGGGGCGGGGTCTCAGGGAGTCAAAGGGCCTAGAAAGAAGCAATGGCTGATTCTCCGCGCCCCGGAGTCGCGCATCTCAGTGTCCCGGCAATGGCTGCAAGCACCTCCGAGGGAAATCTGCCCCCAAGTTCGCCCGCTGCCGCCTGAGAGAGCCGCCTCTCCCCGTATGAGACCTGGGTCCCCAGAGACTTCCCGGAACCGGAGATCAGAGCAGTCGGGAGCTTGTGATTCAAAAAGACAGCCGCGTCCTCAGGTGCCACCCCCTTTCCGCGCGCACGAGCCGCAGCGTACCTCTGCACTCAGCCTCCGCAGCTCCTCTGGCTCTCAGCGTGCTTTTCTTTTCTTCTAGTTGTAGAAATTACACTCAGCCAGCCTTCCTGTTGTTTTGGACGATGTTTGCTCCGTCCTTTGGGCTAATTTTCAATTGTTGTGTGGGGCGACTATTTCCCGGTGTTTATCTATGCCGCCATCTTAGTTTCTCCCGCTTTGCCCACTTCTTATTTGCTTTTTGACTATTGGTGAGTAAACTAGAAAACGGACATTTTAACTCATTTTAGAAGTTAATTCTGAATTGATCTAAACTGTCTTGAATACCTTTCTCCACTCTTGAAGAACAAGGTAGGTTTCTTTTTTTCTTCACAGAACTGGTTGTTTTCTAAAAAAACATTGTATACTGTTACTATTGCTAAAATTTACAATGGCATTGTTTTACAAATGCTTATCTAGTAATTTAATGAGATTCTTAAATTCTGTGAATCTTTGCATATTTGTATATCTTGTACATTATCACTGCTTTTGAAGAGATAAAGGCTTCTTTCTCATATCCACAATGATTGAGTGTTGGCTGAATTACAATCAAAAGCCAGCACATTCTCTATAAATATCAGAGATTTCTTAATTATGTGAAGTGACCTGAAAGAAATGATCAAGCCCTTTATGATTATGTAAATAAAATACAATGACCTAATAGTATTCATTTATTGTTTTATTTGGGGCCTAAATTTTATCCTCTAAAACTACAAAGTCTTTAAAACAAAATTAATATTTTCAAAGAGGTAAACTGTGGAAAAACACATAAAAGACAACTATAAGCTATTTCAATATGAACTCTTTTAGACTGAACTGTACACCATTTTTTATACTAGCTTCAATATTTCCCAACGTGATATAAAATCATTAACACCAGAGTAGTTCCATAGACTGTGCTGTGTCATTCACTGAAGGGTTTTTAATTTTCTTCATTTTTCACTTTCAACTAGCATTCTCTAAGGCTACAAAAGATGATATATAACCCTAGCTGGTTTGGCTCAGTGGATAGAGCATCGGCCTGCAGACTGAAGGGTCCCCAGTAGGGGGTGTGCAGGAGGCAGCCGATCAATGCTTCTCTCTCATCATCATTGATGTTTCTATCTCTCTCTCCCTTTCCCTTCCTCTCTGAAATCAATAAAAGCATGTAAAAAAATAAAATAAAAATTTTAAAAAAGATGATACATCTACTTTTGTTAGGTGTGTTCAGCAGCTGTCCAGAGTTTACCCTGAGGAAGCAAAAACATTTTTATTTAGAAATATATGCACAGTTGTACAAAGGATGTCTGTCAAGAATATTATGTGCAAAATTATTGTACAAGTAAAACAACACCTACATTTTTATTAATAGCAAGATAAAAATGCCTAAAATAGTTGGAAGTTTCAGTGAATCTTGCTGGTTTCTAACTAAAACATAAATAACGACTCTAGGAAGGCATGGGTTAGTGGTAATAAATATGTGTATGAAATATTTTGCTGTAGTAGAATAAAATAATGGTATTAAAAACTGCTTCTTCATAAAAGGATGCTGTCAGAGTAGGATATGATACACCCTATACTTTTTATTTTTTTTAATATTTTTTTACTGATTTCAGAAAGGAAAGGAGAGAGAGATAAAAATATAATGATGAGAGATAATCATTGATCGGCTGCCTCCTGCACACCCCCTACTGGGGATTGAGCTCACAACCGGGCATGTGCCCTTGACCAGGAATCAAACCCGGGACCCTTCAGTCCACAGGCTGGGCTCTACCCACTAAGCCAAACCATCTAGGGCTATACTTTTTCTTTATGATAAATTTAACAAAGCATTTCAAAGAGCTAGGGTTTTGAGGGTTTTTTATTTTCTTGGTTTTTTTTTTTTTTTTTCATAGTATCTACTCAAACCTGATTAAAGGTTGTAACAGATTTTTTACAAGTAGTATGGAAATTCTTCCAACTATGAACAGAGAAGGTTCCAAAAGTATGTTCCTCACTTCATTTTTTTTCCTAAGTCCAAACTACTTTTACTATCTCACCATTCTCATTTTTATCTCTGCCGTCTCTATTCCATTATCATCATATATCCATTCTTTTTTAGTTTTTTTCTTCAATATATAAAAATGTTCAAACACACAGAAAAGTTTAAACAGTTTTACAGTTAATATGCATATGCCCATCTCCTCGATTCTACCATGAGCATTTTACTATACTTATCACATAATCCATATTTCCATCCCTCCACCCAATCTTGTTATTTTTATGCACTTCAGAGTAAATTGAAGACAGTCGCATACTTTACCTCTAAACATTCAGTATGTACATCATTAACCACAGTTCAATTTGTTTGCAGTTTTTTCTTTTAAGGTAAAATGTACATTCAGTGATATGCACAAATCTTAAGTGTACACTCAATGCGTTTTGACAAATGCATACACCTTTGTAACCCAAACCTCTAGCAATATATTGAAAATTACCATCCTCTCAGAAAGTTCCCTCATGCCTCTCCAACTCCTCCCCTCCTTCCTCCTGCCCCCCAAAGACATATACCTATTAATCAGCTTTTCAATACACTCACTACTTTTGCAGTTACAGACATGACTGAGTTCACAATATTTATAAAACATCTCAAAAAACAGGGACAGTTATGACAAATTCCTCTCAGATCAGTGTTTCCGCAACATAGCACATCACTGGCCTCAGCATCACTGAGATGTTAGTTGAAAAAGCAGATTTCTGAATCACAATCTCAGAGGATCAAGTTTAGGAATCTCGTTTTCTTCCAGTTCCAAGGCTGATTTTCAATGAACCAAGGTTTAAGCACCCTTGCCCTTGGCCTAATAAAGAAGGCCAATAACAGGGATTTAAATAACTGCCCATAACTTTTAACATCAACTGTTGGTGATGGGCAGTTTTGTTCCAATGATTATTTTACATCTTTGAAAGTTTGAAAGCAAAGCGTTCCTACATAGAGGAATTTCTGTATAGCCAAGTACAAATACACCCTTTCCATATTAATAAAAACTAGTAGAGGAGGAAAACATGTTTATTAAGACCCAAATTTCAGTATCTTTAAATATAAAAAACAGTCAAATGTGTACTCTTACACCCATCTGTGTTTACTCAGGCAGTGAAAATGGGTATGATTTTTGACTGGCCATTTATGGCAATATCCTTTACAATGCCAGGTTTATTAATTAATCACTTTTCTCCTTTTTATCCCACCACTACAGTCAGAAAAATTCCATCCTGTCCTTAAACCCCCCAGACCCTTGGATGGACGAATAGCTCGACTGATTCACAACCAACGTCCTCTGGAGGCTATTGTCCAGCAAAGACCACCTCCCTGTCCTGATTGTACCCCTAGAGTTTTGTGTAATTTTCATACCTTCATACCCAGTTCTTCAGAATTGATGGCACTTCGTGATAACACACTAGCAGGTATGATCCATAAACACCAGGAAATTGAAGACAAGATTAAGGAAGAACAACGTTTGTTATCTACCTTTGCATGTCCACCTGGTTACCCAACGAAAGATATGACTAACGGTTATGACATACAACCATTTCCAAAAATTACAGATACTAAAAAGACAGAAGATTTGTACTGGAGACAGCTGCCATTAAAACCCCAACCTGTACCTCACTACCACCCCAACCAATACATTCAATATGAACATTTTAAATCTGCCTTACTTGACCAGCATGCTATGTGTCAAAACCCTGTTAACCTTAGTACGCCTAGTCCTGTACAAAATAAACCAGACTCAGAAGCTCTTGATCTAGGATGTTATTTAAGGAAGCCAGAAGAACAGCTGACCTTCAACACAGAAAATGATGAAGAAACGAAATCTCTTCTGGGTTGGATTCCTAAAGTTGGAGGGGCCAAGACTCAGGCCAACCTGCTTGAGCTTAAGAACTCTTTTTCAAAATCTGGTGCACAAAAACGTTTCCATAAATCAATTAGAGAAGACCATAAAGACCTTAGGAATAAGGTACATTTAGGGATGAAACACCAATTCTATGACCATAATTCCTATTATTTCTACAATTGAGATATTCATCTTTCCCTTCAAAACATAGCCTCTTGCAAGAAAAGAAAATAGAATTTCTTCCTTGTTACTGGATTCTGTTTTATAGAGGAGCCATCATGAACCTTGCTAATGAGGTTTATGTTTTCAGGAATTTAAGTTTGGATCTGGTCAGAGGAACCCAGAAAAGGTGATGTTTTGACTTCTTGAAAAGTTTAACAATTTGGCAATAAAATATTAGAACCAGAAAAACTTACAGTCTTTCATCTCATTTCCAAATGATATTCCAAGTCATTTCCCAAAACAATGTGTATGGCAAAGTTTACATTAGTTTTTAAAAAATGAATATCTGGGGGTTTAAAACCCTCAAATGTCCAATAATGGACAGATGTCTATACAAATTATATTACCTTAATAAAATAAATAGGTGAACACTATCTCTTTATGTTAATGTTTGTACAAAATAACATTAGATACAAAAGACAAAACTCAAATGCCCTGTCAATTGAGGGATAGACAACTCTGCGAACTACATTCCTTCATAAAGTAAGTATGCAGGCCCTGTTCTTTTCACATGTAAACATGAACAAAATGTCAGTAGAAAAGATGAAACCCAAAATGCTCTGTATGCACGCATTCTACGCTAGATGTTTCTTTTCCTTTACACATGTGGTAGAGAAACAACCATTTCTTGAATGCAGGGGGGGAAATGATTCTATTGTGAAGATCTGGCAATGGCTTTATTGAATAACTGGTGAGTTCTTATTCTGATAAGAAAGGATGGTGTCTTAGTCCGTTTGGCCTGCGAGATAACAAAATACCATATACTAGGTGGCTTATAAACAAACTTATTTCTCAGTTCTGATGGCTGGAAAGTCCACCAAAGTCATGGTGATGAAAGATCTGGTGTCTGGTGAGGTTCTCACTGTATCCTCACATGGTAGAAGGGGTGAGGGTCTCTCTGGAGCCTCTTTTATAAGAGCACTAATCCCCTTCATGAGGGCTCTGCCTTCATGCCTAATCACCTCCCAAGGCCCCGTCCTCATAAATAAATTTGGGAATTAGGATGTCAACATATGAATTTTAGGGTAACAAACATTTAGACCATAACAAATGGCTTGATATTAAGCCAAATCACCTCATTTTTGGAAGGTGTCCACAGGAGTTAAGCTACCCCAGATGCAGGAAAAATTCATTTAATGTGCCAAGAGGTTTATTTTAGATAGTTTATCACGGAAAGTTCATAAGGAATTTCTAGGAGGCATTGATTGAGATTCCTTTTTTGTTTTTGCTTCATAACCGACATGTCATTTGGTTACACCCTCTTTAAAATTATTCTGGGCTAATATTATGGAATATTTTCCAAAGTCTTTTCTGTAGTACTAGTTATATTAGATATTATGGAAGCAAAAAGTTACATGGTAAAATAATATTGGAGAAAACTGGGAGCAACAAAATAAATCATGTGACTACGATAGGATTCTCCATAGACTATAATATATAACATATCTGGGAATTCCCAAGGTGAAGGGGATAGAGTATACACATTTCTCAAACTAATTTGACCCTCTTATCATAAAGCACATCATTGGACTAGAATCCCAAAGAACAAACTTTGGAAGAGGCAACTCTGCAGTATAGGAATTGGGGGTTTAGAATGCACTTGCCCTGGGTTGCAGGGCTAGACAATTGCACTCTGACTATGGGTATTCACGCCACCCATCTGTGCAGCAGTGGTGCAGCCTTCATTCAGAAGTCTGTCCTAGTCATCATCCTCAGCTCTCCTACTCCCCACTACAGGCTGTTACAGCTAGTGGATCTTATTTAGGCCACAGAGAATACACTCCAAATATGCTCATCACATGCTCATGAAATAGTTTCAAAAAATATTTATGGAGGTTTCCAGATTAAGACAGATTGAACCAATGCATATAATTTCACTTACTTTAAAAAGTCCATGAAAACTATAGTAAACTTTTTTTATTTGCATATTAGCCTTTTATTATATAGGCTTTTAAGCCACAGTTTTCATTTCTTTTTTTTTAATTAAATCTTTATTGTTCAGATTATTACAGTTGTTCCTCTTTTTTTCTCCCCATAGCTCTCCTCCACCCAGTTCCCACCCCACCCTCTGCCCTTACCCCTCCCACTGTCCTCATCCATAGGTGTACGATTTTTATCAGTCTCTTCCTGCACCCCCACACTCCTTTCCCTCCAAGAATTGTCAGTCCATTCCCTTTCCATGCCCCTGGTTCTATTATATTCACCAGTTTACTCTGTTCATCAGATTTTTTATTCACTTGATTTTTAGATTCACTTGTTGATAAGTATTTGCTGTTCATAATTTTTTTCTTTACCTTTTTCTTCTTCCTCTTCTTAAAGAATACCTTTCAGCATTTCATATAATGCTGGTTTTTCTTATCTGTGAAGCTCTTTATCTGACCTTCAATTCTGAATGATAGTCTTGCTGGATAAAGTAATCTTGGTTGTAGGTACTTGGTATTCATCACTTTGAATATTTCTTGCCACTCTCTTCTGGCCTGCATAGTTTCTGTTGAGAAATCAGCTGACAGTTGTATAGGTACTCCCTTGTAGGTAACTGACTTTTTTTCTCTTGCTGCTTTTAAGATTCTCTCTTTGTCTTTTGCTCTTGGCATTTTAATTATGATGTGTCTTGGTGTGGTCCTCTTTGGATTCCTTTTGTTTGGGGTTCTCTGTGCTTCCTGGACTTGTAAGTCTATTTCTTTCACCAGGTAGGGGAAGTTTTCTGTCATTATTTCTTCAAATAGGTTTTCAATATCTTGCCTTCTCCCTTCTTCTGGCACCCCTATAATTCGGATCTTGGTACGCCTGAAGTTGTCCCAGAGGCTCCTTACACTATCTTCATATTTTTGGATTCATTTTTCTTTTTGCTTTTCCGGTTGAGTATTTTTTGTTTCTTTGTATTTCAAATCTTTGACTTGATTCTTGGGATCCTCTTGTCTGCTGTTGGATCTCTGCATATTATTCTTTATTTCAGTCAGTGTATGCTTAATTTCTAGTTGGTCTTTTTTCATATCCTCCAGGGTCTCACTATATTTATCGGCAGTTTCCAGAAAATTCTTGAAAAACCTTGTAACTGTGGTTTTGAACTCTATATCCAGTCGTTTGCTTTCCTCCATTTATGTCATTTGTGACCTGTTTCTTTGTCTCCGCATTTTTTATGCTTCCCTGTGTTGATAGAGTGGCTTTGCGTGCTAGGTGTCCTATAGGGCCCAGTGGCTCAGCCTCCCCAGTTACCTGAGGTGGACACTCTTGGTGCACCCCTTTATGGGCTTTGTGCATGGTCTTATTGTAGTTAAGCCTTGATTATTGTAGGTATTACTGGGAGGAATTGACCTCCAGGCCAGTTGCTGTGAGAATCATCTGTGTCTGCAGTGGGAGAACTTCTGTGCTAAAGACAGCCTTAGGGGCAAGACTTGCTTCAGTGGGGCTCTGGTGCACACTGAGTCTGCCCCCTGAGTGTGTCCCTTATGGATCTGAGGAGTTGTAGTCTGGATGGTCCCACTCTGGCCACTGGGTACACTGGCTCTTGGATTTAAGGACGTGCTAATTTAGCCTCTGCCTGAGGCTACCCAGCAGGAGCTACGAAGAGATCTGCAGATTCCCCTTCTTTTTTTGGGGTTTGGAGGTGCTCAGATGAGGCCCAGCTGTGAAGCAATGCAAGCTGCTGTGGGGTCTTGGGCCTTCTCTTGGAAGTTCTGGGTCTGTCTGGCCCAGCTGCAATTTGTTAGGTAATTTTCAGATTGCAAAGGGCCAGGCCTTTCATATGCAAAAGCCTCTGCCGCAGCCTGGGTGGGGAGGGATCTCAGGGAATCAACAGGGTGAAGCAAACAGCTATGGCTGATCCTCAGCCCTGCCCTAAGGGACCCTGCATCTCAGTGTCCCGGTAATTGCTGCAAGCACCCCTGAGGGAAAGCCGCCCTCAAGTTCAGAGTTCTGCCTGCTGCCAGACAGTCTAGTTTCTCCCCATATGAGTCCTGGATCCCCAGAGACTTCCCGGAACCGGAGTTCAGAGCAGTCGGGAGCTTGTGACTCCCTCCCGATTCAGAAAGACAGCCGCGTCCTCAGGTGCCAGCCCCTTTTCGCGTGCGCTCAAGCCACCGTACCTCTGCACTTTACTTCCCCACCTCCTCTGAGTCTCAGTGTGCTTTTCTCTTTCCTTCTAGTTGTAGAATTTCCACTCAGCCAGCCTTCCTGTAGTTCTGGATGATGTCCGTTTTGTCTTTTCGTTGGAATTTTTGAAGTTGTTGTGGGAGACAGCAATTTCTGGTGTTTACCTATGCCACCATCTTGATTTTCCCTCAACTTTTTTGTTTTTATTTTGTTTTTGTTTTATCCTATATACTAGAGGCCCAGTGCACGAATTCATGCACAGGTGGGGTCCCTCAGCCTGGCTGGCCAGCTGTGGGAAGGGACCCCAGGTGGTTGGCCAGCCACCCTCCACCCCCCAAATCAGGGCCTATGCGGGGAGGGGAGGCCAGCCAGCAGGGGGGAGGTACCACAGGAGGTTGGCAGGCTGGTGAGAGGTTCCCTATGGAAGCACACTGACCACCAGGGGGCAGCTCCTGCATTGAGCGCCTGCCCCTGGTGGTCAATGCATGTCATAGCAACTGGTCATTCCAGTCGTTCAGTTATAATGGTCGCTTAGGCTTTTATATGTATAGGTAAAAGCATAGGTCAATAGGGGGAATAGGAGCTGAGATGTCAGGAACATTTGGAAAGGAGATGGATAAAAACGATGGATCCTAACTAGCTAGAGCAGTGATGGAGAACCTTTTGAGCTCGGCATGTCAGCATTTTGAAAAACCCTAAATTAACTCTGGTGTCGTGTCACATATAGAAATTTTTTGATATTTGCAACTACAGTAAAACAAAGATTTATATTTTTGATATTTATTTTATATATTTAAATGCCATTTAACAAAGAAAAATCAACCCAAAAAATGAGTTCGCGTGTCAGATGCGATAGGCTGGCTATCACTGAGCTAGAGACACTAGAGCCTACCCTGGCAGTGGAGAAAATGGCCTACTTTACACATCAGAATCCTCAAAAGGCTCAGGAACTCGGTACCAGGCGTGTATGAGGCAGGGGTGGAGTGGGGTGGAAGGTTGCTAAATCAAGGAAGGTTGAGTGAAGGAGAAGGCACAGTTGCTATCTAGATCCACCCCACTTCCTTCACAGTGCGAGGTAACTGCCCTCCCTCATCCTGGCAGAAGCCCTGAGGATTATTTTCTGAAGAAAGGTAAAATAGGATTTCTGGCATGCAAAACACAGGTATAGCTGAGGACTGGGTACTATTCTGAAAATTGGAAATGAGTAGTTTTATCAGTAAGGGTCTCAGCAGTACAGGCCCCCAAGGCCTCCCCTGAGGGGAGTTTCGGGCAGGGACTATTTATGAAGATGTGGGTAGGGTTATGGAAACCTCAAGAGTGGGGTACCAGGAAGGAGCTATAGCAAGGTCAGCACTCCCAACCCCCCAGTGTTACAGTGCCTCCCGCTGGCAAACCCAACCAGAAGCCGAGAGCAAAGGGGCTCAGGGGACACCATCCTTAGACACCCTTGTCCTAAGGCAAAAAAAGGGTGGGAAATGGATCTAGAGAGACAAGCAGAGAAAACCAGCTCAACGATCTTATAAAGTACTGACTCCTCGGTCTAGAGGGGCAGCCCCCTCCCCCACCCACCAGGCTACCAGAACACTGACATCAACTCTCCCAGAGAGCTCCCAGCTGAGGCCCAACATGGCCACATGCTGCCTTTTTCTCAGTTCTCACATCGTAAACAAAGTGTCCTTTTTGTGATCTACTTCCTGCCACTTTTTCCCCCCCATATTTTCTGTGTCTTTCATCGGTGATTTCACTGTCTCAAATGGCCCCCAAGCGTAGTGCTGAATTGCTGTCTAGTATAGCCAAACACAAGAAGTCTGCGGTGTGGTGTGCCTTATGGAGGGAATGCTTGTTAGATTTGCTTCATTCAGGCATAAGTTCTTAGACTTGACACCAAAATGTGTTCCATAAGAGAAAAATGGATACATTTGTCTTCATCATAATTTAATACTTTTGCTGTGCCAAAATAGATCCTGGTAAAAGGATGAAAAGCTATGCTATCTACCGGGAGAAAATATTTTGCAAACCACATATCTAACAAAGAACTAATTTCTAGAATACATTAACTCTAAACATTCAACAGTAAAATAATAATCCCATTAGAAAATGGACAAAAATACATTTCACCAAAGAACATGTAGGGATGGCCCATAAGCACAATAGATGTTCAACGTCATCAGGGAAATGCAAATTAAAACCACAAAGAGCCCTGGTGGGTGTCTGAGCGGTAGCCCATGCACCCAAGGGTTGCTGGTTCGATTCCCTGTTGGGGCACATGCCCAGGGGCTCAATCCCCAGCAAGGGGGCAGCTGATGGACATTCTTTCACACGGCTGTTTCTCCCTCTCCCTTCCTCTCTAAAAAGAAAAAAAAATCAATAAAAATATTTAATAATTTTCCTAAAAAGAAATTGGGTGGCCTAGAACATAAATCATGGGCCCAGTGGTTTGGAAGGGATCCGAGGTAATTTAGTTCAACCTCCAAGCAACTGTTGCTTAACTTGGGGTCGGGAGAAAGGAGGCTCAAATTATCAATTTCTATGGGAGAAAAAGTCCCCACTGATTTCCTCTCCGTACGTAATACGTATTCAGTAACTATGAACAGGAAAAATCCATGAGAACTCGGGGGCTGAATTTTCTAAAATATATTTTTATTGATTTTAGAGAGGCAGAGGGAGCGAGAGAAACATCAATGATGAGAGAGAATCATTGATCAGCTGCCTCCTGCACGCCCCCCACTGGGGATGGAGCCTCCAACCCAGGCAGGGGCCCTTGGCCAGAATCGAACCCGGGACCCTTCAGTCCGCAGGCCGACGCTCTACCCACTGCGCCAAACCGGCTGGGGCTCGGGGCTGAATCTGAGAGACAAAGGCGCCCAGAAGAAACTTTCCAGGGATTCACCTGAGCACGTGGGCAGGGGAGCTGGTTGGAGGGAAAGTGCACAGCCGGACGCTGTGGCGATCAAGCCAGCGCTCTAGTATGACTGCAGCCACACTCGCTTCCGGAGCCTGACCTTCACCTAGGTGGCAGGTGGTGCAATCGGCCTAGATTTCAAAGAAAGTGCTCATCGTGTAACAGTGCTGCTTCCTCGAGGGAGAGAGACTGGTGTGGGCAGGTGAGGGGCCAGAGCTCCGATCCAGCCTCTGCGCGCCCGCAGTGCCCGTCCCCGCCCTGGAAGGTGACTTATAAAGTCCCAGGGCGGAGGGAGAAAGGTCAGGTGCACGTGTCCAACCGTCCTAACGCCTGACTCCAGGCTCGCTCTCCCGGTGCCGCTGGCACCAGAAGTGAAAGTCTGACCAAGTGCGTGTAAAGGTCGCCAGCTGAAGGGAAGTGGCCAGGAGACGTCTCTATCCCGGAAGGCAAAACGCCGTCCTCCTAGGCCGGACGTCAGCGAGCGCAAGAGCCGTTACCTTGGCAGGATAACGCCCACGATCCCCGTCGGGGGTCCACGCCACCCTCCCCAACGGCACGCGCCACGCATGCACACAAAGGCCGGACGGTGATGTCAGCCCCGCCCAAAACCTCCTCCGTGACGTAAGTCTAGCGGACTGTCGTAACTGCCCGGCAGTGAGGCTTCCACAGGAAGGGCACCAGTGCGGTACACCCTACCCTGCTAGCAGGCATGCGCGCGCTGGTCGCTGACACAGGGCCTGGCGGCTAGAGCCAATGAGATGCAGCAACGTCACTGCGTACCGGTAGGCCAGGCCGCACGACGGGCCGCAAAAGGGTGGAGCGAGTTCGGTTGCACCAACACCGGTACTTAGGCGCGGACCGGCGTGTCCTTGGACTTAGAGAGCGGGACGTCCGGCTCGCGAGTGGGCATCTCCGTGTCGCGCGCGACTAACGAGCGGTGAGCGCAGGGCACGGAGTACGCAGCAGGTGGCAGCGGGTGGAGGCCGACCCCTGGGGGGCGCACCAGCGTGGGGGGCGCGCGGGCGGTTGGAGGCCTGCGCCTGGGATCTCCGGGTGGAGCCCACGCGGGCAGGCCGGGCCAAGAGTTAGGACCCCGAGTTGTGGTCAGTCTGAACCCGGTGGACTACGGCTTGAGATGGGGGCGGGGGGACCCAGCCAACTAGGTGGGGGCCCTGAGACCCCCGGAGGCGGCTTGGAAGCGGAGCCGAGTGAACGGGGCCCTCCGGTTGTCGGGGCGGAGGGGCTTGCTTTCCGGGGTGAGGGCGGGAGTGGGAGGAGATGCGCAGCGCTCCACATTCTTCTTCAAGGAGAGTGAAAGCGGCTGCTTCTCGGAGAAGGGGTAATTTTTTTCCGACCCCCTGCCTCTTCACCCCCAAACCCGCCGTGGCATCTCAGGAAGTCGTCGTCACAGTCTCCTTGAAACCGGCCGGGATGGGTGACCTCGTGGTCGCCCCCGGGGAGCCCGGAGCCCTCGCCGCCCCGCTGACCTTTCACCCGCAGCCGGGCCGTTTAGCGTGACCTGCGCGGGCCGAGGCGGCCTCCACCCCTTTCCTTAATGTACTCCGTCCCCTCTTCAGTGCGAGGGGTGGCTTTAACTTGTAGTCTGGATAAATAGGCATTTTTAGTCGGAATTTCTGCGATTTTGGCTTACCGTGCTCACCTTCAAACTCCACTCGTGACCTTGACCTCATCCTTTGAAACACTTTCGAATTAGGTTCCCATTTCGCTTGCTCGGGCGTTGACTTTCCCTCGCTGAAGCAGAGGCGTGTTTTTTTTAAAGAAAGTTCTTCCGAATAGTATTTTGGTATTAAAGCGTCTATGGCAAATGTCCTCAGTGAAGGTGGATGTCATAGATTGGCAGTGGATTGGTAGTTAGGCGATCGCGGGTTGATTGGGTCCCGCTATGTTTTTACTTGGAGGAAAGACTTAATAAATTGAGTCTTTTATTTTTAGATTTAAAAATGGGTGATGTTGAGAAGGGCAAGAAGATTTTTGTTCAGAAGTGTGCCCAGTGCCATACTGTGGAAAAGGGAGGCAAGCACAAGACCGGGCCAAATCTCCATGGTCTCTTTGGGCGAAAGACAGGTCAGGCCCCTGGATTTTCTTACACGGATGCCAACAAGAACAAAGGTAAGAGGGAGCCGGTGGAATCACTGAAGCACGTTCCATGGGTGTGACCTGTGGTGGACGCTTTAAAAGGAGTGGGAGCCCTGGCTGGCTTGGCTCAGTGGATAGAGCGTCAGCCTGCGGACAGAAGGGTCCCGGGTTCGATTCCCGCCAAGGGCACATGCCTGGGTTGCGGGCTCGATCCCCAGTGGGGGGGAGTGCAGGAGGCAGCCAATCAATGATTCTCTCTCATCATTGATGTTTCTACTTCTCTCTCCTTCTCCCTTTCCCTCTGAAATCAATAAAGAAGTATATTTTTTAAAAAATGAAATAAAAAAATAAAAGGAGTGTGAAATACTTACCGGCACATCTCTTCTTGTTTAGGTATCACCTGGGGAGAGGCTACCCTGATGGAGTATTTGGAGAATCCCAAGAAGTACATCCCGGGAACAAAAATGATCTTCGCTGGCATTAAGAAGAGTGCAGAGCGGGCAGACTTGATAGCTTATCTCAAAAAAGCTACTAACGAGTAATAGTTGGCCACTGCCTTATTTATTACAAATGTCTCATGACTTTTTTTATGTGTACCATATTTAAATTGATCTCATACACCAGAATTCAGATCATGAATGGCTAATAGAGCATTTCTTTCGGGCAGTCCTGATTTAAATAAGATTGGCTTGTGGTTAAATGAACAGGGTCAGCTTTTTGAGCTTTGATGATCATTTTGGTTCAGCAAGCACTGTCACTGTCCTCCCTTCTAACAATATGGTGGGACTTGATTCCTAGTGTTCAACTTTTCACAGAGGTGGCAAGTGCCGTCTCAAAACCTGTAGGAGATTGGCTTACATGTAGATTTATATGACTGGTTGTGTTAATATGTTTAAATTCTGAGGAAACCCCTTCACTGTCTCTCAGACCTGCAAGACTAGCTTGTGTTTCAGGCTGTGTTCATTAGCCTGTTAAAAGGAAGGCTGCAGATAAGCTGGCAGTGATCATTTTATCTCTTTGGTCCCAACTATGCCAATTTAATAAAATTCCCTGTATCTAAACTGTTGCCTTTTACTGAATGAAAGGCATTTTAGTGTGGTTTCTGTATAATATCAAATAAAGAGTATTTAACACTTCTACATTTTATAGATGATCTTTAAGGTCAGGTGCTTTTAAAATTCAGCGTGACAAGATATAGGAGCAAACTGTGAATTCTTTAGGTCAGACTAAGTTATAATTCAGGATTGTCTTGAATAGCTATTCATTGACTATATATGTGTGTGTGATTGGTAATGGTGCTTTTGCCAGCTCACTAGGATTAAAGTAGAGAATAGATCAACACAAAATTGTAAATTATGTCATCATCACAAGGCTTAAGATAATTAAAAACAAAGTCACAGATCATGATTTTGCTAATGTGCTTGATTTAATGCCTGACGCCCAAACTTTAATGGTTGAAAAGTACAATAGCCCTAAATGATGCAGCAGTGTTACTAGTCATACTACTAGATTACATTTCCTGTCCTCTATGACCATGGACTAGGTTGTATCTGTGGTACAATGCAGAAGATGCTGGGTTTGAAATTAGATCGTATTCAGAGTAGGGGTTGGCAAACAGCCCATGGGACCTGTTTTGGTAAATAACCACTTTACTGGAACACAGCCACATTCATAGGCTGCTTTCATGCTACATCGGAGCTGCGTAGTTGCTACAGACTGTATGACCCACAATGCCTAATATACAGACTGGCACTTTATAGAATAAGGTTCTCAACCCTTGGTTTACAGGAGAGCTTTGCACCATCTCATTTTTGCCATCTGGAGAATAGAAGTAATCTCCCTCATAAGATTGCTGTTAAACATTCATTGACATCTGTGAAAGCTCTTAACTGGTAAGCACTGAAATACTCATTTTATATCCAGGTCATATTCCTTGAAAATCACATAAAAAATTACCGCTCTCATAGTTAGCAAGTTAGCAGTGACCTGCCATGTCTATATTCTTTTTATTCTCAACTGTGTCAGATGCTCTCTGGGACAGTCGACACCCTTGATTATAATTTTTTTTACCATCCTGAGTTTAAGTTTTCACACGTGGACTAAAAATACATTGGCATAAAATCTTCATGTACATATAGCTATAATCATCTGTTGGTAATCCAGATAATTCAGCATGGCATTTTCCCAAATTCGAGCCCCATAACTTGAATTGCTTTATAGTTGTAAGGCACATTCACATCTCAATTTATCCTCACTACCTCATGGAATAAGTACAGTAAGTCTTGTTGATAAGCTCTGCAACTTTAGCTAAATGGCATATAACAAAGCCAATTTTACCCTAGATTACTTGATATAAACGAGTGAAGTTCCTATGGCATCTCTTCTAACAAAATGATGTTATTCGCGGACCTGCTATGCTGTCCCTATTTTTTACCTAAGTTAACACGTTAAGCACCAAACCTGTTTTGTCTTCCTTTCCGTTAAGCCCGCGATATTCAATTTCACTGATAATGCTGGCGGCACCAGTGACATGGCGCTTAACGTGTTAACAGGCTCGGAGGTTGTTACAGCCAAAGTTTACACAAGAGCATTACTTTGGGAGTATCACATGTATGGACCCTGCCTTCTAAAACTCCATGTAAACTGGGTCATCTCTATTTTCCTCTTTACAGAACTCACATGTCTTTCCCTACTAGAGACGGCTCTCTCCAGGCTTCTGAACCTCTGCAGCCCTCCCAGGTGGAGCTTGCTTGTTCTTCCACAGTGTCCACAGGAGGCTTTGTGGTCTTGGCATCTTCCAGGTCATTACTCTTCCCTTCTCATGCAGAACTGCCTGTGTGAGATTCATGACATCTTTTTTTTTTTTAAATATATTTTATTGATTTTTCACAGAGAGGAAGGGAGAGAGATAGAGTTAGAAACATCGATGAGAGAGAAACATCAATCAGCTGCCTCCTGCACATCCCCCACTGGGGATGTGCCCGCAACCCAAGTACATGCTCTTGACCGGAATCGAACCCGGGACCTCTCAGTCCACAGGCTGACGCTCTATCCACTGAGCCAAACTGGTTTTGGCTTTTTTTTTTTTTTAATGTATTTTTATTGATTTCAGAAAGAGAGGGATAGAAGCATCAGTGATGAGAGAGAATCATTGATCGGCTGCCTCCTGCAAGTCTCACACTGGGTATCAAGCCCGCAACCTGGGGCATGTGCCCCCATCGGGATTGAACCTGTGACCTTCTGGTTCATAGGTCGATGCTCAACCCCTGAGCCACACCAGCGGGGTGATTCATGACATCCTTATGGGCCCTTTACTGTTTGTACTTCTGGACCTTAATCACACACTACAACTTCAGCACCTAGCTTATATACTGCATTCTCTCTCTTTTTTTTCTTCTTATAATGGTAATAGCTGCACACAAGTGAATGAATGACCCATCCTTAGTGCCACTGTAGCCTCAAACATTTTATTTGATTTTAACTCTTCTCAGCACTTTTCCCGTGGTTGGTTGCAATTTAGATTTGTCATTGCTTCAAGAACCTCCCTACCTCTGAAATTAGAATGCCACTCCACAAATCTGATTACAGCCTCATATCCCTCCCGGTCTCTTAGTCTCATTAATATAACCAGCAGATACCCTGTGTCTGTCTTTTTATATATTTACTAGTGGCCCAGTGCATGAATTCATATCACTATTCCCCCCTTTATAATAGAAGTGTCAACCAAATTCATGATCGACAATGACAGAAACACACATGTGCTATTGACGCCAGTGAGAGCTTTATGTGTGTCGTGCATGTGCAAGTCTACTTAGCCTTTTATAGATATAGAATAAACTTGCTTAATTAGACCGTTCTGATCTAGCTAAACTCTTTCCAGCCCAGTGAAGCACCGCCAACTTCACTTTCAGTTAATTGTCAGCAACACAGCAGTAAATATCAACACAAAGCAGATTATTATTGTAGATCATGCAAGGAGAACAAAGGGCAAAATATTTAACTGCAGCAGTGTTTATATTCTGCGCAGTGAGAAAACCGGAAGTCATTTTCAAGGTCCATTCTTTTTAGTCGGGTCAAGTTTCTAAGCTTTCTAAATCTTCGTTTTCCAGCTAATGAAAAGAAAATAGGATTCCACCGAGTCTCCTGTCTACCTACTCCACGACTTCTGTGAAGATCAAACAAGATGAGGCATGGGAAAATGCTTCACAGACACTAGGTTAAAGTGTAAAGTGTTTCCACCTGGCTATAAAGTGTTTCTGTTCCTGGGCTGAAGAACTGCAAGGAGGCTAGTCACTAGGGAGAGGAAGCCGGGTGTTGCTACATGACATTACCCGAATGGTTGGACACTTAGTATATTAGCCTTTTATATCTATAGATTCTTCCCCCAGTCTTCCCAGAGGTTAATGTAGAAGTTCATCGTGTTCTTCAAACTTTTCTCACCCCTAGCTTCCCTTCTCACATGCCCTTGCCTCCCATTTCAGATAGGAATTCTCTACTTCTGACTACAGGGAAGGTTGTTCACCATCCCTTACCTTCAACAATGCTCTTCATTCAGATATGGTTCAGAATGTTCAGTTGCATCAGACAGCAGCTCCAGATGTTACGCTGCAGTGTGGTCAATCTGATGTCCATCCCAACCCCCTTGTCCTCTGCCTCACCTCCCTTAGAAAGTGGAAGAGCTGAATGCTTGCTTGCTTTTCTGTGCAGGAACTTTGCCTTGGAACTGCACTCCCAACAAAACAGATAAACTGCGTACGTTCTACAAATTACATAGTTTTTATTCCATTTAAGTTTAATGAAATTGTCGCTACCAAAATCGGACATCTGCACTGAATTGACAAATCTTTTTAGTTTGAGGATAATAGGGGATATCTATAGATAATTTTCTAAGTCACCTGCCCTGAGTTGGGACAGGCCATGTTATCAGCTGAAAACTTGATCCTTTTTTCTGGTGAGTGTTGGAGGAAGGTAGCTCAAGGTCTGAACCCTCTGCTAATACTGCTTAATGGAATCTTAGGCACATTAACCCTTCTGTGCCTTAAGTTTCCTCATTTGTAAACTGACATTAAGTATATTTACCCTTAGTGTCGTTTTGAGAATTAAACAATAGACTTTACTTGGCACATTGTCTATACTCGGTAAACACTCAAATATTAGCTAATTTTTGTCCTCATCTGGGGTCCAGACCTCCATGCTAGGGCTCACACCTGCATCCAGGGCCCTGACCCAGACCTCCATTCCAGACCCAAACCTCTATCCCAGACCCAGACCTCCATCCCAGGGCCCAAACCTCCATCCGGGGTCCCACTCTGTCCCACTCCTGGATTGTATAGACAAGACATTTGTCAAAGTAAAAATAGGAAACAAGAAAGAAGGAGGAGATCTTCATCGGCTCCTGAAATACTTTAGGGGAGGAAGCTGCTAAAAAATATTTGCCTGAACCAAAATGTGTTGCCTCTGTTAGTGTGTCATTAATTTCATGGACTGTTCTCCAGGGGTCTCTCATGTTCTCGGTAAGCTTATGAACAGAGAGCGGTACTGCTCTAGAAAATGGGCCCATGTCTGGGTGATTTTTCAAGGATGCTTGTATAATGAACAGCCTTGGAAGAGATAGTGTGTCTCTCTGGGAAGGTTGGTTTACTGTCCAATAAAATAAAGATAATATCTCCCAAAGGGGCAAAGGTCAGGCAGGCCTAGGCCCAATATAAAAGATTGGGTTCCCTATGTTCTGAGTTCCTCATGTAATGTAATCCACTGTGTATGCAGGTATTATCTGGCCTTCTGGTGTTGGCCTTTGGGAATTAGGGAATTGCTGATACTCTGGCTTCTGTTATTGCAGCAATTAATAAACTCCCAGATGTAGGTCTCAGCCCCAGATGGAGATCTGGGTCCTAGGATGGACATCTGGGCACCCGATACAGGACTGGATACTAGGTTCGAGGTCAGGGTCCTGGGATGGAGTTTTGGGCCCTGGCATGAAGGTCTGGGACCCGAATGTAGGTCTGAGCCCCTGAGGGAGGGCTGGATACTGGGATGGAGGTCTGAGTCCCGGCTGGAGGTCTGGGCACCCGATAAAGGACTGGATTCTGGGTTCATGATCAGGGTCCTGGGATGGAATTCTGGGCCCTGGCATGAAGATCTGGGTCCTGGGATGGAGGTCTGGGCCCAGGATAAAAGGCTTTGTCTTGGAGAGAGGGATGAGTCATAGGATGGACTTCTGGGCCACTGGTGGAGGTCTGGGTCATGGGCTGAACCTCTGGGTCATGGAATGGAGGTCTGGACCATGGATGGAAGTCTGGGCCCCCAATACAGGACTAGATTCTGGGTTTGAGCTTTGGGCCCAGGGATGGACTTCTGGGCCCTAGCATGAAGGTCTGGGACCTGGATGGAGGTCTAAGCCCTGGATGGACTTCTGGGTCCTAGGATGGAGGTCAGGGGTTGGGCTGGAGGGCTGTGCCCTGGAGGGAGGTCTCATTCGTGGGATGGACCTCTAGGTCATGGAAGGGTGGTCTGTACAGCTATAGATGTCTGGACCCCAATAAGGGACTGAAAACTGGGTTCGAGGTCTGGGCCTCGGGACGATTTCTGGGCCCCAGCAAGAAGGTTTGGGACCCGGATTGGAGGTCTGAGCCCCGGAGGTGGTCTGGGTCCTGGGAGGGTGGTTCGGGCCCCGGAGGGAGGTCAGGGCCCTATGGGGAGGTCTGGCTCATGGTCTGGACCTATGGGTTACAGAATGGTGGTCAGACTTCCGATGGAGATATCGTCCCATGATACAAGACTCGATTCTGCGTTTGAGTGCAGGGCCCCAGGATTGCCCTCAGGGCCCTGGTCTGACGTTCTGCGATCCGGATGTAGGCCTGATGCCCAGGTGGTCTGGGTCCTGGGAGGGAGGTCTGGCCACTAGAGGGTGGTCTTGGGCCCAGGATGGAGGTCTGGGTCAGGGGCTGGCCCTCTGGGTCATGGATTGGTGGTCTGGACTACTGTGGATGTCTGGACCCCGATAAGGGACTGGATACTGGGTTCGAGGTCTGGGCCCCCAAGGGAGGTCTGGGCCCTGGCATGAAGGTCAGGGACCCGGATGGAGGTCTGGGTCCCTGACGGAGGTATAGGTCCTGGGAGGGAGGTCTGAGCACAGGAGGGAGGTCTTTGCCCCGGATGGAGGTCTGGGTCCCATTTGGAGGTTTGGGTTCAGAATGGAGTCTGGACTCTGGATGTAGGTCTGAGTCCTGCCATGCGTATCTGTGCCCTGATGTAGGTATAGGTACTGGATGGCTGTCTGAGATCTTGAATGGAAGTCTTGGTGCTTCTGTGGATATTTGGGCCCCCAATGGAGTTCTGGGGATTGGGATGGATGTCTGGTCCCTAGATGGAGGTCTGAGCCCTGGCATGGAGTTCTGGTGTCCGGAATTGAGGCCTGGTTCCTGATGGAGTTCTGGGCATCGGGATGGAGGTCTAGGCCCTGGCTTGGAATTATGGGCCCTGGAATGGAGATCAGGGCCCCGAATGGAGGTCTGGGCATCTCGATGGAGTTTTTGGCCCCAGGATGGAGGTCTCGGCCCTGGATGGATAAGGGTCTCCCAACATAACTTTGGATTTTTATGGAAATCAAAGAATGAGTCCAGAGCTGGAGGATGGCATGAGTTTGAGGATCTTAACCCAAATGCACTACTGAAATTGGACAATTAATGGGTCTGGCTGCTTGTCACTACTTGAGCCAATTAAGCAGAGACAGGGTTGAATGATATATGAGCATTTAGTTCAATAATGCCGGCAGCATAGGAGAACAGCAGGCCATCCATGAAAATCTGCTCAGCACTCCCCACCCCCACCCCATAAACCAGCTGCTTATATTGGGTAGGACAAAGATTACATGGGGAAGTAGGTGGAAAGGAAAATGGGTATAATGATAACAGATTACAGGCAATGTGGGCTGTGGAGACTCCATGGTTTGAGCAACAAGGTTGTTAATCTCTCCATGGAAATAGGCTGTTCTCAGATGAGAATGTACCACATTCCAAGGTTGACTCCTAGGTCCTGGGACTCCCAGCCAGGTTAGAATATGCTTTCTTTAATCAGGGAAAAAAAAACAACAACAACCCAATCAGTTAATAGAGCATGATTAATATTTCATGTAACTAAAAGTTAGTCCCCCATATTCCATTTCTGTCCTGCTACCAACATTTTTGGCTGCAGTACAAGGTATAATTGACCCAGCTTTGTTTGTTCATCCCAACCTTAAGCCATATACAGGGGTAGGCAAAAATAAGTTTATATTGTAGGTGGTGGGAACAGCACCAGTGTGGTCAGACCAAACCTGAGTTTGGCAACCTTGGTACTTGGTACTTGGGTTTTGTCTAGGAAAGAATTCAGAGCCAAGGCTCAAACTGTAAGAAAACTTTTATTTGGTAAGTCACAGAGGTAGAAAAAGTAATTCCTAGAAGAACATGTTATAGAGCAGTGTTTCTCAACCTTCCTAATGCCGCCACCCTTTAAATACAGTTCCTCATGTTGTGGTTACCCCAACCATAAAATTATTTTCGTTGCTACTTCATAACTAATGTTGCTACTGTTATGAATCGTAATGTAAATATCTGATATGCAGGATGTATTTAGGTGACCCCTGTGAAAGGGTCATTTGACCCCCAAAGGAGTCACGACGCACAGTTGAGAACCGCTGTCAGAGAGGCTGATGGTAAGTATCTGAGGCAGGGAGGGGCAGGGGAGGGGAAAAGGGAAGGGAAAGGCATGGGCATGCTCCCAGGAGAAAGAAGAGCACTGGGTCCTCCATCCTAAGGGCTTTAAGGGTGGAGATTTTAGGGGAGGTCCCCGGGAAGATCTCAAAAGCATATTCAGCAGTTTTCCAGGTATGTCCTTTCAGGGTTATGATCTCCATTCATTGATTGGCCAGCACCAGGGGGTTATTATTCAATGTGACTGGTCCTGAAGCTGGCTTTGTTTCTTATCTGGGCCTGGAGCTGAAATACAATTGAGACACAGATGTTATTTCTAGGGAGGAAAGGTCAGGGGGTCCAAACCTCATGAGCAGTTGATATGCTAGGGGTGGAAAGGTCATCCTGGGACAAGGCCCCTCCCCCTACAATTGATTGTCCATTGCTAGGCACCTGGGGCTTTCCACCCTGTGACTTCTGTACCTGGTCATTGCTCTGCTCATGTCTATCTAACTGCCTGCCACAGGTTTACAGTTGTTCGTATGAAAAATAATACAATAATTAAATAATAATACAAGAATAAACCCTGTGTTTCACATACTCACAACTGTAAACCTACTTTTTTCCACCTTGTATTTCTGATCAGTCTGTTTTGGCTTTTGGTTCAGTTTCACCAATACTCTAGACAACAGTGGTTGGGGAGTTCATATGGTCTTATAAGACTTTGTGTGAGTGTTGCTGTCTCCAGAGGGTTTGAGTAAGGACCTCTCTTCACCACACAGGTTCTGAAAGAGAATGAAAAATAAAATAAACAACAGGCAGATGGAAAACTAAATCCTGATTACTGATAGAGATGAAGTTGGAAAGTTTAGGGCAAGAGTTAGGCAGACTTAAGTAACTACTTGTAGGCAATGCTGGGCCAGAGTTAGGATGTCTGCTTCTTGAGCTCCAAGCTCCCAAAAGGAAGAAGAGAAGAGGGTCCATGCATAGCTATTTTAATTCTTCCTAAATTTATAGTTTTCCAGAAGAGGGGATAAGGGAACGGAGAGAGGCTATGAATTATATTAACTGAGCTTCCTCCAAGTGGATGGAAGCACTAGGCAATATTCTTTTCTAATAGCAGGAATCAGTAAGTGTGGACATTAGAAGCATCTTGGTCTCTCCCCCATCCCTTTTGCGTACTGGGCATCTCCTTCACACCATCCATTTCCCATTGGAGTCTCTGAGCCCTTGGAAGACAGGGTCTCTGTTCTATTTTTCTTCATATCCTTGACACTTAATACACTACAGTAGCATCCCCTTAATCTTTGGGGAATGCCTTCCAAGACCTCCAGTGGGTAGTATATAAAGAATTTGGATAGCACCAAATTCTATATATTCTACCTCTTTTTCCTGTACATACATACACATCTATCTATAAAAAAGTTAAATTTATAGCCCAGCCCATTTGACTCAGTGGTTGAGTGTTGACTTATGAACCAGGAGGTCATGGTTCAATTCCCGGTCTCAGCACATGTCCCCAGTGTGGGGCATGCGGGAGACAACCAATCAATGATTCTCGCTCATCATTGATGATTCTATCTTTCTCTCGCTCTCCCTTCCTCTCTGAAATCAATAAAAATATTTTTTTAAAAAATAAAAAGATTTTTTTAAAAGTTAAATTTATAAATTAGGCACAGTAAGAGATTAACAATAACTAATAATAAAATAGGACAATTAGAACAATATACTGTGATAAAAGGTAGGGGAGGGTGGGTGAGTAGGAGGTAATCAACCAAAGATCTTGTATGCACATATGCGTAACCCATGGACACAGACAATAGAGTGGTGAAGCCCTCGGGGGGAGGGTGCGCAGACTGGAGGGGGTCAATGGGGGACATATGTAATACTTTCAACAATGAAAATTCTTTTAAAATTAAAAAAATAGAAGTTATGTGAATGTGATCTGCCTGTCTCTCCCAGTGTTATTGTACTGTGCTCATGTTTTCACTTAAAGGAAGCACTTTCTCTCTTCTCCATGGCATTTCTGAATTGCCAGCATCACTAGTCCTGTGCTTTGGGGCCATAGCTAAGTAAAATAAGAGCTACTTGAACACAAGCTTTGTGATACCCTGACAGTGGATCTGATAACCTAGTGGCTACTAAGTAACTGACGGTCCAGGAGCGTCTGCAGCGTGAAGACACAGGTCCAAGGGGTGTTCACGCACGGAATCGACAGGTGGACACAGACAGTGAGAGATTTCATCCCAACACTCAGGATGGCTCACCGTTTAGAAGGTACCAATTGTTATTTTCTGGAATTTTCCACTTAATATTTTTGAACCACGGTTGATTGCAGTTGACCATGGGGCAACCGAAATGTCAGAGAGCAAAACCTCAGGTAAGGCGGGATTACTATAGTTTTTTGTGGGTGAATTGGAAATAAAAAGGAGTGAGTGGTGGAGGTTTGGAGAGAGAGAAAAAAGAAGAAGAAGTAACATCTGTATCTGGCGTTGTGGTTAGACAATATCATTTAATCCTTACAAAAAAATTGTATTATCCCTATTAAGTTGATGAGAATAATGGAGTTCAAAAAGGTTAAAAAAATGATAAAACTGATTTAAAGTTTGCATGAGTTTAGTTACCTCTGATATCAGATATTTGTGGATTACAAAGAGAGAAAAAAATCCTCTTCTTCCAGTATAGGCTGATGAAATGGGCATTCATTTTAATCAGGAAAAAAAGTTCTTAATTTGGTTTCATTTGGTGACGTAGGTTGGAATTTGTCTTTAATAAGCATAAGTATTGCCCTGGCCGATGCTCCATGGTTAGAGCTGGGCCCATGGACCGAGGGGTCTCCTCGGGTTCAATTTCTAGTCAAAGGCACTTACCCCAGTTGGGGTTCGATCCCTGGCCCAGTTTGGTGTGTGGGGGAGGCAACCAGTCGGTGTGACTCTCTCATATCTGATGTTTCTCTCTCTCCCTCCCACTTCTCTCCCTTCTACTCTGTCTGAAAATCAATGGAAAAAATATCCTCAGGTGACGATTAAAAAGAGAATACTAAGCATAAGTAAGTAATGGTGCACACAAGCAAGTTCTTAAAAAATGGGTGAATGTGAAACTGCATATATTTTGATAATAGGCAAGATTATCATTGGTTCTGCTCTTAATTTAAACAAATTTTATTCAGTTAAATATTTCTGTTTTAAAAAACCATTAAATAAGCTGATAAAAAGAACCTTTAACTCTATTATAGTTGTATTGCCTTTTTATATAGAAATTTTTACTATAAAAATATTTTATGTAGAATTTTTCTTTAACTCATTCAATTACCAACTCAAAACTTTTTAACAGACTGATTATTTTAATACTAGAGGCCTGGTGCACGAAATTCGTGCACGGGTGAAGTCCCTAGGCCTGGCCAGTGATTGAAGCACAAGCATCTGGCGTGGAAGGGCAGGTCCCAGCTGACCACTGGGCCCTGGGCAGCACCTGGACCACTGGGCCCCCACGCGACCCCTCCGCCTGAGTCATGGCACCCGAGTCCCCATGCAGAGATGTGGTGAGTGTGGCCAGAAGCCATGGGCCGAGGCACAGGGTGGGCCTCAGGGCCTCCCAGCAGCATGCAGGGAAGCCGGGCAGGCAGCGCACTCCCTCCGGCCAGCCTCGCAGACCGGTTCCTGCAAGAACCCACAGGGAGCCCGACTGGCCCTTGCGGTCCCAGTGGCTGTAGCCCGGCTCATCCAGAAGAGGCTGCATGGGTGCAGGGGCTTCCCCAGTGCAGGAGCCTTGGTGTCCCGGGGAGGCTAGCAGGGGGAGTGAGAGAGAGCTGGGTGAACACCCTGCATTCTTACCACACCTGTCTCTGTCACCCCCATCCCTAGGTAGCCGGGAAGAGGTCACAGCCCCTGCCCAGGTGCCGCGGGAGGTTGGTCGCCACCAGCCACTCCTAGTTCCCCATCCCAGCCCAGGGCCCATCCCTGATTGGGCAATCAGGGCCTGCCGGCCTCTGGTCACTGTCTGCAGGGTGATCGGGCCCCCACACCCTCCTTGGCCTGGCGCAGCCCGCTCACTTGTTCCACCATCCCGCCAAGGTCCTGCTCTTGGGGCCCATCAGGGCCCGCCTCCACTGTCATCTGCTGCCAGCGCTGTGTCCCCGATGCCCACCATGTTTTGCACTGCCCTCTGGTGGCCAGCACACGTCATAGTGAGTGGTTGAACTCTCGGTTGAGGGGACAATTTGCATATTAGGCTTTTATTATATAGGAAGTAGTCCCCATTCAGAATAGGCTTTTAAAAAATTAACTGACATCTGTTTTAATATGACTTGATTGGATAAAAATTCAAGTATTAGATAATACTAGCAAGATAATACCAGCTAATTTTATCATAGCTACAATTAATTAGCATGATAACTCATTATATTTTTACCAAATTAAAAGTAACCTAACTTATATTTTATGTAGTTTGTATGTGTGTGAATGTGCATATTTGTGTGCATGTAAAACTCATTTTCATAATATTCTGTCATTTTGAATTAGGTTATTTTGATACATAAATCAATTGTGATGAAAATATTTTAGAAGTGAACAAGTGTGCTTGTGTTTGATTGCTGCTGAATACATTAGTTCTTGTTATTCAGTATTTTTTTAACTAAAAAATAGGAAAGTCATTTGACATTAGGACAGATAAAATAGTAATATTCTTTTTTTTTTTTAATATATTTTATTGATTTTTTACAGAGAGGAAAGGAGAGAGATAGAGAGTTAGAAACATCGATGAGAGAGAAACATCGATCAGCTGCCTCCTGCACATCTCCCACTGGGGATGTGCCCGCAACCCAGGTACATGCCCTTGACCGGAATCGAACCCGGGACCTTTCAGTCCGCAGGCCGACGCTCTATCCACTGAGCCAAACCGGTTTTGGCAATAGTAATATTCTTTTTGTTAGTGCTGAATAGACTCCAAGAAAATACTTTGCCTGAAAAGATGGAGTTTATTTTTATTGTTTGCTATTTTTATTATTATGACCATAATCATTGATATAATATTTTATGACATATGACCAAAATCAATGACAATGCTTTCATTTAAAAACCTTTGTTGCATATCCTGGCCAAATTTTAGGGCACACACTTTTAATTATGGTAGTCTAATTTAGTATAGACCAAACATACCGAAAACAGACATTTGTACAGCAAAGGGATGTGTGTGATAACTGCACATGATTTGAAAGATTTGTGTGGTTCATTTAAATGGGTTGCTTAAGCACTGGCAGTGGGCGAACTGAAATACCTTTTACTCCATTTCTGCAAAAGGAATGACCGCAGCTAGTAGAAACCCTGTAGTGTCTTTTATCTTGCATGTCTTGTATTTCCATCTGGCAGGTGGAATTCAGAGGGATGGCCACCATTACATCTGACATGTATGTTTTCTCATTGACATCAATGATCACTTCTATTTCCCCTCCCAAGTATTGCTGTCAATGCCATTTTAAATAGGAGCTCACTGGCAAATAATAGTAGGTTTGCTCTCAGCCTAAAAAGATCTGACATGAAAGATCTATGCCCGAGCAGTTTATCTCTTAATTTAACTTCAGCTCAGGTACCTGACAATGATGAGCAGTTTGTGCAAGACTGTCAGGCTGAACGTTGTTAGTATGACTGGTTTCTTGACATTTTCTGTGTTTTTGTTGTTTCCTTCTTTCTCTTTGGTTTATTTCCACTTCCAGGGTCTGTTCTTGCATTGTGTTGGTTCCCCGTTAGCTTACAGTCACGAGGTGATTTCATTTGTCACATTGTGACATCAGCAGAATCTCTGTGTGATCTGAGCAGAGCTCCAAACAGCAGCTCAGGAAAACTGACTTGATCAAAAGACAGTCCTGTTCCCTATGTTTCGCCAATATCCCGGGAGAAGAAATGGGGGGAGATACATGAATATGCAGGGGTTTACTTCCATTTATTTCCGTACGTTCACAAGGAAAAGTCTGATGCAGATGGGAGACAGTAGTTAAAATCCATATGAGATTATTTATTGTATAATATAAAAATTCTGGGCCGAACATTCATTGGCGTAGTATTATTTTACATTCATGAACTTTCACCTGCTCTACATTTTAGCCTCCTTTTCTGCTTCCTGTTTGCAGTAACACAAAATGAAGTAGCCGTTGGCATCTCTTAGAATTTCTGAAGTGTTTCTGCCCCTCAACCTGGCTGGGCCTGACTGTCAGAGACTTTGTGGGGAGTGATTCATGGGTATGGCCCCCCTGTAATTGCAGAGTGAGCATTTGCCTATGCAAACATGGTTGCCCCAGGGTTTACTTCTGATGTTTTCTGTTCTACCGGCTAATGGCAGCTATTGACTTGAGGTGCAAATGTTGAAATCAGCCAGTGAGATACAAGACGCCTTAATGAGCCAATTAATTAGGAGTAGTTTATTGCGCTAGGCCTAGAGGGACGTGTTACTTCCAAATCTCTGTGCAAAGACACAGAGGAAGTTTTTTGTATTTATACCTTTCGAGCTTCTTTGTCTGCAGATTTCACAAAGAGGTCTGTGTGAGTTATTGTTACAGACAGTTTGTAATCTTGGATACATAAAGAACAAACATTTGGCATAAGAATATGGGAATTATTATTAGTATTATATCTAACGTAATGACGTTAGATGGCTAGCTTGCAAGGTCAGACAGTTAAGTTTTTATATTTTTCTATTATTCAAACTAAAACAGTTATTCTACAGAATAAGAGACTATCTTAAAATGATAGTTTACAGAACAAGGGACTATCTAACAATAGCAGAGAATTTCAAACAGCAGTTTTTATACAAGATGGAGGTTACTATGCTTCACAAATAGTAAAAAAAATAAATAAATAAAGGTATAAAATGTCATCTTGATCAAGAAACTGACCTAATACATTTTTGTTATGTTGGCATCATTTAAAGCTCTAACTTGTTTAAATTTCCAGACCACTGACAGTTAGTTTCACAGGAAACAATATCAATGGTAATAAGAGATGATTAATACCTTGCAACTCATCAAACCCATAGTTTCCCACCTAATATCATAAATCTCACACAAATACATATGTTACTTCAATTTGCAGATGTTTGTGAGCAGTGTTTTCAACTCTTATACTTGTTTTTTTAAATTTCTTGGGTTTAAGAGTAATAAGAGTTTTCTTCCAGACCCTTTCCCATGTTACATGCTTTTAGTTCAGCTTTGTTAAAAATTGTAGTAAAATGCACATAACAGAAAATTTATCATTCTAACCATTTTTAAGTGTCCAGTTCAGTGGTACTCACATTGTTATGCCAACATCAACATTACCCATCTTCAAAACTTTCTCTTCCTCTCATACTGAAACTCTATAGTTATTAAAAATGACTCTCCACTCCCCCAACCCTTGGAACTGCTGTTCTATCGGCTTGATTTTTTGTTGTTGTTGGTAATCCTCACCCGAGGATATTTTTCCATTGATTTTTAGGGAGAGTAGAAGAGAGAGGGAAAGATAGAGAAACATTGATGTGAGAGAAACACATCGATTGGTTGCCTCCTGCACAAGCCCCGACCAGGGCCAGGGCCCAAGGAGCCTGCAACCAAGGTACTTGCCCTTGATGGGAATTGAACCTGGGACCCTTTGGTCCACAGGCTGACACTCTATCCACTGAGCCAAACCGGCTAGGGCTAGCAGCTTGATTTTTGATATGAGAAGATAATTTTGTGTGCTGTTTTATGTCTTAATATAGTTATTAGACATATGATTTCAAGAACCCTATTTAGCAATGATATATATCTTAATTAGAGACTCTTAGAAATTTCCAGAAGGATGATAGCTAAGGATGACGGCTAGGCAAGGCATTCCCCTTCATTAAAGTGTGGGAAGAGAATGGTCACATTTCCAACATTTCCCTTTCTGTGGTGTTCTGAGTTCTTCCTAAAAGCTAACCCTGTCACCCGAGTGGGAGAATTCATCTCATTGAGTTTTTTGTATCTGAAAAAATTGGTAATGATTCCAATACTGTGCCAAATGCCAGGGTGAAATAACTGCCTTTAGGTAATTTTCTACTTCTTTTCTTATTGGACCTCTTTTCCATTTGTCTTATTCCTCATTATTCCACCTCCTTGAATTCTCTTCTCTCGGTACAGAGGTATGATTTTCCCTTTCTCTTTACACGCCTTTGGTTCCTCCTCCTCACTCCACTCATCTTCCTTCCTCTTTCCCAGGGTTCTGTCCCCCAACCTTTTCCTCTTATTTTACCTGGACCATGCTAGAACTTTCTGTGATGATGGAAATAACCTGTACCATTTGATGCAGTAGCCACTAATCACATTGGTCATTGAGCACTTGAAATGTGGCTAATGGGATTGAAGAAATGAATTTGTTTTTTAATTTTAAGACTGTGAGTGTAAATAGACACACTCTGTGGCCAGCGCATTCTGTATGGCTGCGTCGCCCACATTGTGATCTCTAGCGGGGTCTCCACTATGCCTCTATTTACCGGACTTCTTCCTTGGTCCACCTCTGGGTCCTTGTGCAAATTAGAAAAATGCAGCCCCTCTGGACTCAGCTGAGCGTCGGCATAAGACGGCGTTCACACAGCAACCCCAGTCAGCTTCAGTGCGCTGCCCACAGACAGATGATGCTCGCAGGGCTGATCTGAAACCCTGCTGTTCCCTGGCCAACCTCTGTCCCTACTTCTGCTGCCTTTCTAAGCTGATGGCATCACCAGCCAAGCTGAAAGACTGACTTATCCTCAGTCCGCCCAGTTCTTTACCGTTGACCTCAGGTTGCTTACCAAGTTGCCGATTCTACCTTTCTAATATATCTTCATTTCATGACCTTACTCACCTCTGTTCACACCTTGCTTCACACCCACATCCTTGCTCTCAACTTTCCCTCCATTCAGTCCACTCTCTGCAGAGCACCTGCACACAGCTGCCTGACTTTCCTACTTTTCTCCCACAACCCCCTCAGGACAAAGTCCCCATTCTTTAGCTGTACGGAAAATCGCTCTATAGCCTAAGCCTGGGCTATGTTTCAATTTTAACTCCCGCCATCCCTGTCCCTCCCTGTCCGCTGAACTCGAGCCTTTCTAATTGTCCAGTTCTCCACCAGAGTGAGCTCTCTGCTGCCTCTGTGCCTTCGCGTTCACAGTTTGAGTAGCCCCCTCTTACTTGTGGGGGTATACGTTCCAAGACCCCCAGTGGATGCCTAAAACTGCGCTGCGATAGCACTGAACCCGATATCTGCTGTTTTATCCTCTGCATACATACCTAGGATAAAGTTTAATCTATAAATTAGGCATAGCAAGGGATGAACAACAACAGTAATAAAATAGAACAGTTATAACAATACTAGAGGCCTGTTGCATGAAAAGATTCATGCAATAGGCCTTCCCTTCCCCTGGCTGCTGGCACTGGTTTTCCTCTGGCACCTGGGACCCAGGCCTTCGCTCCAGCCGGAGCCGCCTTCAAAGTCTTTTGCTGCTCCAGCCAAAGCCGCCTTCAAAGACTTTGCTGCTCCGGCTGGAGCTGCCTTCAGTGTTCACTCCGCCATCTTTGTTGGCAGTTAATTTGCATATCTCGCTGATTAGCCAATGGGAGGCGTAGTGAAGGTATGGTTAATTACCATGTTTTTCTATTATTAGATAGGATGCTGTACTAAAAGCTATGTGGGTGTGATCTCTCTCTCTCTCTCCCCCTCTCTCTCTCTCTCTGATAACCAAGATGGTTATCAAATGTCTAATGGGCAGGTAGCTTAGGTAGGGTTCACACTTCATGCAGGATGGAGTGGGACAGCACAAGATTTCATTATGCCACTCAGAATGGTATGCAATTTAAAGCTTATGAATTTTTTATTTCTAGAATTTTCCATGTAATATTTTCAGATTTTTGTTAACCACGGGTAACTGAAACCATGGAAAGCAAAACTGTGGATAAGACACTACTGTACTTAACAGTAGGAAACTAATAAATGTTCCATGAATTAATATGCATGACCTTCTCAACTACAGTGTAGTTTCCATGGTAGCAGAAACTATCTCCTTTAATTTCTTCCACACGGCTGTCAATTACTCCTTCCTGATTGCGTGAACCAAAGATCTCACACTGTATCAAGTAATAGGGGTTTATTAAAAGACTTCTAAGAATAGCACCATTCACAGTCTAAGGCAGCCCTTCCACAGGAGTTGCTGGGTTTTTAACATGCTGTCATTCATGTAACTCCTCTTTTAGACTTTGCTTCATCTACACTAGAGACCTGATGCACGAAATTCATGCAAGAGTAGGCCTTCCTTTCCCCGGCTACTGGCACCGGCTTCCCTCTGGCACCCGGGACCCAGGCTTCCTTCACAGCCCCGGCTTCATCCAGAAGGTCATCTGGAAGGATGTTTGGTCTAATTAGCATATTATTCTTTTATTATTATAGATCTGCTGTGAACTAGCCAACTCCTCCCATTCAACTACCTGAGGTGGGAATCCAATAGCCTTATTAATGATCCCTAATAGTTAGAGCTTTTTATTTTATTTATTTTTAATCCTCACCCAAGGATTGATCTATTTTCCCACTGATTTTAGAGAGAGTGGAAGAGAGAGGGAAAGACAGAGAAATATCGATGTGAGAGAAACACATGCCTATGATAAAGTGCACTGTGGATAGCACTGAACCCTATATATGCTGTTTTATCCTCTGCATACATGCCTATGATAAAGTTTAACATAGGGCCAGGGAGGAACATGCAACCGAGGTAAGTGCCCTTGCCAGAATCAAACCCAGGACCCTTCCGGTCTGCAGGCCGATGCTCTATCCACTCAGCCAGACTGGCTAGGGTGGTAGAGCTTTTTATTTATTTATTTTAAAAATATGTATTTTTATTGATTTCAGAGAGGAAGGAGAGGGAGAGGGAGATAGAAACGTCAATGCTGAGAGAGAATCATTGATCGGCTGCTTCATGATTGCCCCCTACTGGGGATCGAGCCTGCAACCCCAGACATATGCCCTTTTCCAGAATAGAACCTGAGACCCGTCAGTCCGCAGGCCGATGCTCTATCCACTGAGCCAGAGCCAGTAGAGCTTTTTAAAGCAAGCCTCTTCATAGGTTTTCAGGTGCCCATTTCTGTCCTAATGCATAGCTTTCTCTTACTTCAGAAACAACCTAGGAAGGACCCACTTGCTTAGCCCCTGCTTCTCAAGGAGGCAGTAGGTGGTGGCCTGACAAGGTGCTGTGATTGGCATGTTTGTTAAGCGTCTTACACAGAGTTCAAAATGAATGTTTGTTTAAGTTATCTGAAGGGAGAGGAAGAAGAATTTAATGACTATGTATAAATTAATCCTGTTTAGAGTATCCTGGATATTTGTTTGGGTCTTAATATTGAGCTAGGGTACAAATGTTCTGTTCTTTGATTTGTAGCTGTCATTGCCACTTTGAGATTCAGGAAGTTTGTGATTCTGTCCCTCTCTTCATAGTTCCATGCCTTTTACCAAACAACGTCAACTCGTTTCTGAGGTTCAACATTTTCTCCAGATGAACCTAGAGCTATGACACTTTATTTTTATTTTTTTAATGACATTTTATTTTTAAATGCTCATTTACCAGAGCAATATGTCCTTTCCTCTCTTAGTTATTCACCTTTACACAAAGAAACAATTTTACATTGTCCTGATTTGGCCTTGTAGTATTATATTTGTCTTAAGTCTATTATTTTAATTTAGTATGCATTTTAAAATATATAATTTGAATATTATAAATATGCTACATATATCACATCAATTAGGCCTTCTAAAAGCCCTGTGAGGTAGGTACTATTATTTTTTTACAGATTAGAAAATTTGAGATAAGGAAGGTTAAACACATTATCCAAGTTTGCACAATTGGTGAAAATAAGAATGGAGGTTTAAAATCCATCACTGTCGAGGTCTATGGTCAATGCATCCAAGTTACATCATTTTCCAGACTCTGTCAAAACACAGGGCATTATCTAAGGGTCACAGGTGGAGATGTGACTCCAAGCTCTCCTCTTCCTCATGACCCCTTCCTCCCCCATTGCCTGTATTATCTGATGCAATTGTTTGAGTTCTCTCTGGTTCCATCTATCCATCCATACAACATGTGTTGATGCCTAATATATGAAAGTATTTCTTGGAAGCATAATAATTACATGAATGTAAATGTAGATGATGTAATAACAAGTTACAGGATCAAATATTATCGAGGAGCTCTGGAGAAAATATATGGGAAAACTACAGTGATGGAAAAAGTAGGATGAGAGAGACAATAAGGGATCTAAAGAATTTCACATTCTTCTCAGTTCCCCACAAATAAGATATGTGTTTAAAAATGTGTTTGGCAAAAATAGATAAATCAATAAGTAAATAAATACATAACTAACGTAAATAAATAATTAGATAAAGCTTGGCAAATCATGGAGACCAACTGTACTTTTCAGTGAACACAAGAGGGCGCTAGACTCCATAGTGATGCACAGGCCTTAAAGGCACACATCTAGCATCACAGCATATGCAGGCAGTCCTCAGTTACATCGGACTCCACCCACGTCATTTCATGGTTAGTTGCCTACTCCCATTTATTTATAAAAAAAAAAAAAGTTCCGTCATTTCGACGTATGTATATGTGCTTTATGTAATTTTATTATTTACTGTATTTACCACACGTAAAAGTCAAGAATTGTTATCATTCTTTTAAATTTTTTTTTTAAATATATTTTATTGATTTTTTACAGAGAGGAAGGGAGAGAGATAGAGAGTTAGAAACATCGATGAGAGAGAAGCATCGATCAGCCGCCTCCTGCACATCTCCCACTGGGGATGTGCCCGCAACCCAGGTACATGCCCTCGACCGGAATCAAACCTGGGTCCTTTCAGTCCGCAGGCCAACGCTCTATCCACTGAGCCAAACCGGTTTCGGCCATTCTTTTAAATTTTTTACTGCTTCACTTCATTACTGCTGTGTATGTGCTCCATGTGAGTGATGTAGGTGCTTATGTAGGCATGCTGAAGGAACGGATCTCTGACGTAACCCAAGGACCTACTGCAGTGATGGCGAACCTTTTGAGCTCGGTGTGTCAGCATTTTGAAAAACCCTAACTTAACTCTGGTGCCGTGTCACATATAGAAATTTTTTGATATTTGCAACCATAGTAAAACAAAGATTTATATTTTTGATATTTATCCTATATATTTAAATGCCATTTAACAAAGAAAAATCAACCAAAAAAATGAGTTTGCGTGTCAGAGGTGACATAGGTGTCATAGGTTCGCCATCACTCACCTACTGTATTTATTTAATACACACACACACACAAACATATCTATAACAAAATTTGTGGCAGTTATAGTCCGTGTTTCTGTAACTTCATGAGTTCATAGCTGGTATTTGTAACTGCCTTCTGCTCCCCGTTCTGTACTCCCTTTGTCTTCCCACCTCAGCTAGGAGTGGTTCTTTACTTGGAGGTGTGACCCACACTGACATTCCTTAAGGGTCTGGGCTATCACTAATCCCGGCTGGATTGGGTTGTAACTTTCCATTGCCCTTAATCACAGGACAATGTAGTGCTAAGGACGCCCTAAGGGATCTCCTTTATTCCAGACATGCTCTTCCTTCCTTCCACTGTGGATGGGCAGTCCAGTTTCCCCTTGGTAGTCAGGATCAATCACCCCAGCCAACCCATAGCTCTCTTCCTTGTCTGGTGATTCAGAGGCATGAGGAGGCCAAAGTGGCCTCCTTAACTTTTAGTTGAATGGACTTACTTAGTACTGCTGTGTCTCCCTATTGGCAACAGTCCTCCCTCTGGAACTAAGACCTCTAGGCCCGGAGAGCATGAAGTTGTGGAAATAGGAAGCAACATTGTGCTAGTGAGTCACTAGGAGTGATAGTGAGTGGCGCCACTCTCTCAATTCCTGCACCCAACAGTCCCAGCTACAGCAAACAGCACCGCATAGTGGATGGCGAGTCAGAGCATACCGAGCCTTCTGGAGAAACTTGCCCCACTCCTGCAAAGTACTGCCACCTCGCTGGCTGCTGTGACTGAGCCTTCACCAGGCCATTTCACCATTCTATCAAGCAGCTGCTTCAGGCTGGGTGGGAGCATGGTAAGACCAGTGCCACATGTTACGAAAGCACTTGGTTCCAGATTGTGAAACAGGGCTAACTGGTGGAAAATCAATGCCCAGGTGGGTTACATGCTGAACTTGGATCATGGCTAAGACGTCACTGTTGTGTGGGTTCATTGTAGCTTCTCAGGGAACTCTCGTATCATACCCTGCTTTTAAGAAAGCATATGCCTTAAAAGATTATTAAAATGGTAAACTGTATGGTATGTACATTTTACCACAATAAAAAAGTTATATGAGAGAAGAAGCTTTACTTCTGACCTTCCTGTTTCCAGCTGCATAGCATATCAAGGAAAGAACGGTAGATGTTACCTAAACATTTTGATTATTAAGCACTTACTGTTTATTCATTTACACCCCAGCTTATTTCAGAAAGAATTTAAGGCAACTGAAAATTTAGGCAAAATATAGTAAGGAAATTAAAGTAGTTAGGTAAGAACTTAAAAAAAAAGATTATTATCAAAAATATTACTTTTAAAATAATTTGATAATTTAAAAAATGATAATTTTCAGAAGATAGTTTTCAAAATAGGGTAGGCTCATGACATAATACAGATCAAAGTGAAAATATGTTAAAGATTTTTATTAATGAGGAAATTGGTAAGCAGTTTGAGGAAGAAGTTGAAGGATAGACATATTTATAGCTCAGGAATATTGAAATGAATGTACAAATGGAGGCAAAACTGGCCTCTTTCACTGTGGGAGAAGAAAGTCAATTAAACATCTAC
Source organism: Myotis nattereri (assembly GCF_964212035.1). NCBI lineage: Eukaryota > Metazoa > Chordata > Mammalia > Chiroptera > Vespertilionidae > Myotis > Myotis nattereri. Next base: position 60,689,379 of record NC_138086.1, on the reverse strand, counting down.
TAGGCAGGACAGAATTTGCATGTCTATGCACAATAATAATTATTATCTTCACTTTACTGAGTCACAAGTGGCTTCCATATAATCAGATAACCCCAGAGGGGTGTCCTCTAGAGTACAGACAATGCACCGTTTTCAATGAAGCATAAATCTTTCCCTGCACATTAAACAAAGCCAAGAATGAAGCTAATACAAAAATACATACCAGGGATGAGAATTCTGTCTTCACAAAGAACTGAAAACCTAGAGGGTTGCCAGCACTGTGCTTCGTGTTTTATTTGCCTCAGACTCCAGCTGGGAAGTTGATTTGTGAGTCCAACTCATACATTTTTATTTATCTTCTAATCCGTGTAATATCACATATGTGTGATGACCTTTTATGGTATTGTTATGGAAACTACTTCAGGGTAGAAACATTTTTTCAATGTGTGAATTTCTCACTTTATCATTTCAGATGTTTTCATTTATTTGCACAGTTTATTCTTGTCATTATTTAAAATAAAGACTGAGAATATGGTGTCCCCATGACACATAATGGCATTGCATGAGCTGCATCTGGGGAACTGTAGATTCTTGAGGAACTTCTGTGGCATCAAGTTATTGGCAGAAAAGATGAAATTTCAAACTGTCTTTAATATTGACCATGGGGGTCTTGGGAGGAGCTATAAATTAATAGCCAACCAAACTCACTGAAGTGAACACCTGGTATTGCCCTTATTCTATATTTGAAAGTCATAACTGAGACCTCTGTTGGCCAGAGTCCATTCCAATCTTCCTCTCTGATTATATAGCAAAATAATTGTTTATAACAACCCACGCCACTCATCAAAATTCTGGTTGGGGAGAACTCTACTCCCCTGATTTATCCAAAGAGCATTTAAACTCAGAGAATGAATAGTTTATCCTTATTATCAGAATTAAATTATGACTCTGGGTCCCCATCGTACTCACCAGGAAAATTCGTTTTTCCATTCTTTGGGGACCTCCTTCCTCAGATGATTCCAAGAATCTTTAGGGATGCTTATTCCATACAAAAGTGCAGTCTGGATACTATCATCTGAGGAAGAAAAAAATGGAAAACCGGCTCAGTCAGTAATTCAATTCTTTTCTGCTAGTGCTATTTACTGCCAGTAGATGTCGCTATTGAAACTTGAGTTATTCACCCCACCCTGGTTCAATGTAATCCTTTTCCTGTTCTTTTAGGGGACCAATCAAAGAAGTAAACAAAAATTACCCTATTTTTTCATGTATAAGATGCCCCCATGTATAAGACGCCCCCCACTTTTCCAACCCAAAATTAAGAAATCAATATTTTAAACATAAAACAGAACACATTTTTATTTAGTAACTAGAGGCCCAGTGCACAACATTCATGCACTCGGGGCAGGGGGTCGGGGAAACCCTAGCCCGGCCTGCGCCCTCTCACAGTCTGGGAGCCCTCGGGGGATGTCCGACTCCCAGTTTAGGCCCGTTCCCCGCAGTCAGACATCCTTAGCACTGCCGCAGAGGCGGGAGAGGCTCCCACTACCGCCACTACGCTCACCAGCAATCAGCCAGGCTTCTGGCTGAGTGGCACCCCCCCTGTGGGAACACACTGACCACCAGGGGGCAGCTCCTGCATTGAGCGTCTTCCCCCTCCTGGTCAGTGCGCGCCATACCAACCGGTCATTCCACCATTCAGTCGATTTGCATATTAGCCTTTTATTATATAGGATTATCACAGGTAATATTCACATACCAGTACTATGATATTATGCAGCATATCAGCCTCTGTTGCATCACTGCTCTCTTCTTCATCACTATTAGTTCCAGACATTTCAATTTCTTCAACTTCTATTGTATCACTGCTGTCTTCTGAGTCAGTCTATATATGTGAGATCATCCTCATAAACTGATGGCATTTTCTGAGCTAACTTTGTGTTCTCATGGCCAACCCCTCTCTCCTCGTGAAATTGAAGCACCATTTTGCCTTTCCTGTAAAATCAACCATGTTCATTTCACTTGCAAACATTCTTGCCTGACACTGAATAAGCTTTGTTGACACACGTAAGCCACTCTGGTGCTGCTCCATAATCCAAGTCTTAAGCCTCTGCTCCAAGTTTGCCCATTTTGCTGGTTTTCCTCTTAAGGCCTTCTTCTTTTTTGGCATCTTAAGGAGTTGTTCTTCCTGTTTTCTCCACTGTCTGATCATACACTCAGTGGGAAGAGGTCCAAACTGTCTCTCTGCAGCTCTGTTTCCATGCTCTTTTGCATAGCTGATTACATTCAGTTTGAATTTTGAAGAGTAAGACAATCACTTACTAGTTTTTATCTTTTTATTTTTTGACAGCTTTATGGGCTCAGAACGCTCTGGAACCTGTTGCATCTGCGCACTCTCCACCTCCACCTCCACCTCCACCTCCAATTACGGCATCAGCTGACGTCAGTAACAATAAGACTCGTGATTGGAGGAAGCCTGTTTGACAAGGTATGGGCAGCTACACACCAGTGCGGCTCCCTCCTCGGCTGATTTCTGTGTATAAGATGCCCCTCGATTTTCAGTCTAACGATTTTTTTAAAAAATGACATCTTATACATGAAAAAATACAGTAAATGTTAAAACTTATTGCAAGGAATCTGGTCAAGATGGAGTAGGGAGACACTGCACTCACCTTTTCCCATGAGCACATCAATGAAATTATAGAACAATCGACCTGGATAACCATCTAAAGACTAGCTGAACAGAAATCCTATAACTAAGGATATAAAGAAAAAGCAACATTGAGACTGGCATGAGGATAGAAATAAAATGGGCTGGCCCTGCACCCACACATGGCAGCTGAGAATCTGGAGGGGTAGCTCAGCTGTGGAGGTCCCCTCTGAGGAGCAAAGGGCCTCAGCCCCACACCAGGCTCCCCTCTGGGTGAGATGCAGGGCGCTGGAAACCCGGGAATCCTCTTAAGGGTCAGTGCACAAAATCTTGGTCTTAGGCAGTAACCTTGAACTCCAGTGGAGGGACAGCAGTTTGAGGGGGCTGGGTGCCAGAGACATATAGGGAGAAAATGAGTTGTGTGGTTTCAAGGCAAGGGCTGGAGGGACAGTTGCCATTGTCCCTGTATTGCGTTGTCCTTCCATGCCACCCATGGGTGCCATCTTTCTTGGATTGAGCCCTCCCCCTACATGGCCAAATCTGACTCCACATTAGGCTGGTGAGCTCCATTAGCTGTGGCATGATGACTCTCTGAGATCCCACCCTACCCAACTCATGCATGGCCCCAGGCTCTGTCAGAAGCAACCAGCCTGGGCCCGCATTGCAGTCTTTCTTAAAAAATTGAGGAATTTCGTCAAGCGTTGGGGGTGGTGGGGGGGGAGGGGGGGGAGGAGTGCCAGAAAAATACAGGGAGAAACTGAGTTGTGTGGCTTCAGGCTGAGGACTTGAGGGACAACCACCAATGTCCCTGTATTGAGCCCTCTCTGCACATGGACCAAATCTGAATCTACATTGCCCTGTGAACGCCACTGGCTCCACCCTGATGACTCCCTCAGACCCCATCCCACTGCAAGTTCTGGTGATTTCTGAAAGCTTGAGACAGTCATCCCAGCATCTCTCTGGAAGATACTGTTAGGTGCTGTGGTGGTGGTTTTGATAGTAAACTTTAAGAATTGTGAAGGCGCTAGGCAAAAAGTGTTCTGCCCACGATGAAGTCTGTGAAACATGGAGTGAGAATATTGGACCAATGACACAAGTCAATGACTCTGACAGGCTGTCGGGGATGGAGGCCAGTCCTCCCATGTTACAAATCTTGTGCTTATTGGTGTTAAATGCACACCTGAGCAGCTTATCACATCAGGACATGATATCTTCTTTTTTAAAAAATTGTTTTATTGCTTAAAGTATTATAAAGAGTATTATATATGTCTCCTTTTTTTTTCTCCCCTTGACCTTCCCCTAGCCTCCCATTCCTCTCAGTGTCTTGTGTCCATTGGTTATGCTTATATGCATGCATACAAATCCTTTGGTTGATCTCTTAACCTTCCCCCAACCCTCCCCGGCCTTCCCACTGTAGTTTGACAGTCTGTTCGATGTTACTCTGCCTCTGTATCTATTTTTGCTCATCAGTTTATAATGGTCTTAATTATCCATAAATCAGTGAGATCATGTGGTATTTTTCCTTCATTGACTGGCTTATTTCACTTAGCATAATGCTCTCCACTTCCATCCATGCTGTTGCAAATGGTAAGAATTCCTTCTTTTTTACAGCAGCATAGTATTCCATTATGTAGATGTACCACAGTTTTTTAATCTATTCATCTACTGATGGGCACTTAGGCTGTTTCCAGATCTTAGCTATGATAAATTGTGCTGCTATGAACATAGGGATGCATATATCCTTTCTGATTGGTGTTTCTGTTTTCTTGGGATATATTCCTAGAAGTGGGATCACTGGGTCAAATGGGAGTTCCATTTTTAACTTTTCGAGGAAACTCCATACTGACTTCCATAGTGGCTGCACCAGTCTGCATTCCCACCAGCAGTGCACAAGTGTTCCTTTTTCTCTACATCCTCTCCAGCACTTGTCGTTTGTTGATTTGTTGATGATAGCCATTCTGACAGGTGTGAGATGGTACCTCATTGTCATTTTGATTTGCATTTCTCAGATGATTAGTGACTTTGAGCATGTTTTCATATGTCTCTTGGCTTTCTGAATGTCCTCTTTTGAAAAGTGTCTATTTAGGTCCTTTGCCCATTTTTTTTATTGGATTGTTTATCTTCCTTTTGTTAAGTTGTATGAGTTTCCTATAAATGTTGGAGATTAAACCCTTATTGGTGACAGCATTGGCAAATAGATGTCTTCTTTATCTTCTATGACGTCTACCCACTTCTATGACTTCTACCCACTTTATCATCTATGACTTCAGCCCACTCACTCCACTCCATTCACAGCGGTTTTCTCGCAGTTTCAAGAACCACCCTGGGGACTTTCAGGCCACTCCTGCTCAGAGTCCTCTTCCCCCTTCAGTGCACAGCTCACATATGGCCTCACCAGGGAGGCCTCCCCTGATCATGCTAAATGACATCCCCCATTCCTGCTTTATTTCTCTTTCTAGCACCCATCACTGCCTGACATTAGATTATATATTAATGTGTTTTAATATATTTGTTTTCTTCTGCTACAAATATGCTTTATGAGATAGATTTTGGTGAATGCTCGCTCTATCTCCAGCACCAAGACCAATAGCTGAGATATAAAGAACAGTCCACAGATATTCACTGCTTGAATCAGCAGAAGGGCAGCTGGCTGTGACTGAACTCAGACCGCTGGAAACGGGGTTTCAGGCTCTGTTAGGTTATGCTGACTTGTTCTGGGGTTAATCAGAGCATTTCTTGGTAGCGACTAATATTGTGCCTAGGCCTCTGGCAGGAGACTGCACCCTGAGGGGTCTGGAAAAAAATGGGATTACTCTGACATCCTAAAGGTAGGTTGTCCTAGATGCAGAAAGCGACAGGCTCAGTTAAGGAATCAACAGTAGGGAAAATCTCCTTCTCGCTTCCAACACTCCAGACTCAGCCTATTTCCTATCTAAGAATGTGGCATTTCTTGGGGGAGGGCTAAAAGGTCAAGGAGAAAAGCCAATGTCATAAGATGACTTTGTGAGGGAGTCAGTACAATTACATATTAATACTGCCCTGTTCCTGCCTATGGAGCCTGTTGTAGCCCTTTTCATCCACTTGTTTTGAAACCTTTCCTCTGCTCTTTTCCGTCCAGCAAGGCAACGATTTAAAGAGACAGAACAATTTAAAGAGAGGAGTGATGTTAGCAGATTTTATAATGGCTTATTTATGGTGAAAGCACTTACATTTGCCGAGGCTATTTTCCTTTAGAACACTACCAGGATGAATGATTGGTATTTAATTATTTACCAAGTGCTTTGCTATCACTGGTTCTTCTCCACAGCACCTAATACGGGTAACTTCAGACGGGATCATGTTTAGGAGAGATTTTAAAGTCCAGAAAGTCAGATGGTGTTATTACATTCTTATGGCTATTTTTACTAGTATAGGTCTGTTGTTCACCTTGTCACGGTTACAGCTATAGTATAATCTTTCTAGAAAGCAAAGGTTGGAAAGCAATGGAATAGCTGAGACTGGCTCGGTTTCAGAGAAAAAGCTAAGAAATGGAGAGCACAGGCATCTCTCTAAAACCGCTCTCTGGCAAAGATGTAGAAGGCATAAAAAGACGGAAACTCCCACGGAATTCTCACTTTCATTGAGCATGCGTGTTTGTGCACTCGCACTGTTGTGTGCCTGTGTACCTCTGTCAGTGCGTAGTCCCGGGAAGAGAGAAGGAGGGCCCAGAGGTTTTTCCATTGGAGGAATCTCTTTGCTGATGTTTGCTGAGCTGCCACTCATGGCCAGTTGATCCTTCATTTCATCATTAATGTTGTTCATCCATTTTTTTTGTCACTAACCAGTTAAATCAATTCTTTCCCTGGGGTCACCTATTCCACGGGTCTGTGCAGCCACTAGTTGGTGTGATTGGCGACTGGTAACTTGTTTTCTCTGTGGTGGCTCTCTCACCGTTTCCCTTAGGGCATGTGACTTTCTGCCATACCACACAGCATAGCCCCTGCTTCCGGGGACACTGACTGGCATTTAAGCTGCCAGAGTGCTCGGGCTGCTGTTTAATATTTCACACCCTCGACTCAGTGTGACTCACTCCACAAGAACAGGCAGCCTGAGCGTTCTCACACTTCTCATTTCATTCTGAGCGACCCAGTGGACCCTTGAATGTCACCCTTCGAGGCCTACTCAGCACCCCATCCCCTTGTTGGCAATGCTTTATGGAGTCATGGAACCAGAAAGGGAGAAATGTCTGCTATCTGGGAAAATGAAATCAACCCATGACCCCAGTACATCTGTGGGGTCGCACCTGGGCAGGTAGGAAGAGAGAGTGGGAGGCTTCATCCCTCTCACTTTCTAGTATGAGACCTTTTTTTTTAAAATTAAAAAGTTTTTTCATTAAAGTAAAGTTGGCATACAATATTATATTAGTTTTCCAGGTGTACAACAAAGCAATTTGATATTCACACAGCTTCTGATGTGCTCACCACACTAAGTCTAATAACCATCTGTCACTGTGCCAAGTTAGCACACTACTATTGACTATATTCCCCTTCACCTTTTTCACCCATCCCTCCACCCCTCTCCCCTCTGGCTACTATCAGTTTGTTCTTTGTTTCTATGAGGCTGTATTTTGTATTTTATTTGTTCATGTGCTTTGATTTTTAAAAAATTCTGCATATAAGTGAAATCATGTGGTATTTGTCTTTCTCTATCTGACTTATTTCACTTCCGATATTACTTTAGGGGGTCATTCTTCTTCTTCTGTGAACCACATCTACTTTTCAAGGTTGTTGCAAAGTTGAAAAGTAAAGATATATAGAAGATTTGGCTTGTGAAAACTGTCCACATCTTTTAGGTCCAACCATGTTGTCCCAAGTGGTAGGATTTTACTCCTTTTTATGGCCAAGTAATATTCCATTGTATGTATATATTTTGTTTATCCATTCATCTGTCTCTGGACACCTAGGTTTCTTTCATACCTTGGCTATCTATAATAATAAAAGCGTAATATGCTAATTAGACCGGACATCCTTCCAGATGTCCTTCCGGACGACCTTCTGAATGAAGCCAGGGCTTCAAGGGAAGCCCAGGTCCTAGGTGCCTGCCAGTGGCCGGAAGGAAGCCCTAGTCCTGGATGCCAGAGGGAAGCAGGTGCCGGCAGCCAGGGGAAGGAAGGCCTACTCTTGCATGCAGGCTGCTGCAGGGATAGCTTGTGAGTTGCCCCAGGTGTCCACTGGAACTAGAAGGCTCCTGTGGGGTTAGAGGTGAGGGTTAGGGGTCCTGTAGGTCTGCAGGCTGGGGCTTAAGCCAGGTCATTTTTATGTGGTTTGCTATTATTGTGGTCAATTGTGCTCCCAGGACCCTGACCTGGGAAAATACTTTTCAGCCACAAATGCTCATGGTACCCTTAAATGTTCACTATCATCCCCAAAGTAGAAGAGTTTGACTGTTTCTCTCCCCCTCTTGTCAACCACTGCTAATCTCCCATCTGGACCTCTTCCTCTGGCCAAGGCTACCTTACTGCTGTGAACACAGAGCAGATTGGCAAGAGAATAAGATTCAAGAGACCACTGTTCTCCAGATCCTTTCCAGGAGGAAGGAAAGGGAGCAGAAATCACTGAGTCTGACCATGTTTTAGGCCCTGTGTGCTGAACTTTGCACACCTTTGAACATGGGCTTTCATTATTGAACAGTCTTCACGAGCCAGATCTTTTATATATCTTCACTTTTAATCCTTGCAACAACCTTGAAAAGTAGATGTGGTTCACAGAATAATAATAATGACCCCCTAACATTGTCTGCATCCTAATCCCAGAAACCGATGGCTATGTTCCTTTACATGCTGAAGGGACTTTGCAGATGTGATTGAGTTAAGAACCTTGAGATGGGGAGATTTCCTGGATTATCCAGGTGGGCCCAATGTTAACACAGGACTCTTTTGAATGAAAGAAGGCAGGAGAATCAGGGCCGGGAAGATGTGACAATGGAAACAGAGCCAGTGATCTAATGTTAGGAAGACTCAACCTGCCACTGCTGCTTTGGAGATGGGAGGGGCCACCAGCCAAGGAATGTGGGCAGCCTTTAGAAGCTGAGAAGACAAGAAGACACAGTGGGAATGCAGCCCTCCGCCACCTTTTGGCCCAGTGAGACCCATTTTGGACTTTTGACCTCCAGAACTGAAGGTAAATTAGTTTGTGTTAAGTCACCACATTTATGGTAATTTGTTAGTGCATCAATAACAAACTAGTACAGTAGGTATTTTTGTCTCCATGGGACAGGAGAAGAAATTGAAACTTGGAAGAACTTGACCCAGGATTGAAATCTAATTCTCTATGACTTCAAAGGCCATACTTTTCCCTATACTCCACTGTTGCCCCTCTTAAATTTTTATAACTAATGTCCTTACTGAAATCATCAAATATTTAATTGCTGGAACAACTACTTTAGAAAGAATCACTAATGGCATACTACTTGATATATCTGCTTGCCACAAGGAATTTGTTGAGGGAAAAGGAAGCATCAGAGTTTATGAAATGACAAAGAGAAGCATCAGAGTTCATGAAAGGAAAGCCAGAATATCCAAATTTCCCTGTAGAAGTACTTAATTCTCACAGGACTAACAAAATCATCACTCTTTAGCTTGTTTATTCATTTGTTTGTATTTACAAATTATCCTATGTATACTTAATAGTAGGTTGGTAAAGAAAAAAATAAAAAGCACAACATCATTAATCAGGGAAATATAAAGTAAAACTGTGATGAGAGTGTTACTGGCTGGGGTCTGGGCCCCGGGTGGCTCTGCCCAGGGCCATCAGGTAGTGTGTGGGTTTTTTACCTCGTGTAGGAAAGATTTGGCAACAGGAGTCCAGGTGGCTTTGGAGAGCATGTGTACTAAAGCTGGGGACAGTGAAACAAAGGGAAAACTTAAGGCAGAAGAAGCAAAAGGAGAGGAAAAGTCAGAGAAAGGGGCCGTGGAGACAGGGTCAGGGTGCTAGCCCAGGTTGAACTGTCCCTGCCCACCACTCCCCTGACTGCAAGTCTCTAGAGTAAGAAGTTGGGGAAGGAAAAGGTGTGGGTGTGCTCTCAGGAGGGCAAGTGCATGGTGGATTCTTTGTCTTAAAGTCTTTTCTCTTTCTTTGGTCAGCAGAATCCTGGGGGAGGTCTCTGGGGGTGCCAAAACTCAATCATCAAGATAATATCTTAATACAAAATTTTAAATAACGATAACACCAGTGTTACTGAGCTTTCCTTTTTGCCTCAGGCTCCAATATGGCTGAGCAAGACACTTTTCTATTTAAAAATTTGGCATTTGTTCATAATTATTTTTTTTGCACTGATTTTGATTTTTTTAAAGTATTGCATTAAAACATTATTTTGATGACTGAGCTTTTGGGCAATCTATTAAAATTTTGGCATCTGAGATGAGTGCTTTACTTAACCTCACTCGAGTCCCACCCCTAATTTTAGCTAAACTCTATCAGTTAGCTTGTGTGAAAGACACAGCGTGTCACTCTGCCATAAAAGCACAAATTCTCTAGAGGGATTCACAGCACTAATGGGAGGTGGAGATAACGGGGAAAAGAGGAGTTAAGAATTTCATCTTATTAAACAGTATGGAGGGTCTGCATAAAGTTAAAAATAGAACTACCACATGATCCGGCAATCCCACTTCTGGGTATTTATCTGAAAGAATTGAAAAGAAGGTCTTCAGGAAATACTTGTACATCCATGTTCATGGCAGCATTATTCACAATAGCCAAGAGGTGGAAGCAAATGTCCATTTACTGATGAATGGATAAGCAAAATGTGGTGTGTGCACACAATGGACTATTAGTCCTTAAAATGGAATATTATTCCTTGGAAAGGAAGAGAATTCCATCACCAGTTATAACACAGGTGAACCTTGAGAGCAGTAGAGGAAAGTAAGGAGACCTGACAATTAAACGCAAAGTGGAACCCAGGACTGGATACTGGAACAGAGAAAGGACATTGTGGAGGACATGAGTGGATTTCAAATGCTGCGAATAATTTAGTAAACAGTATCTAAAAAATTCTTTATTGTTGAGATTATTATAGATATCCCTCTTTTTCCCTCCATTGTCCCCCTCTACCAGGCTCCTGCCCCACCCCAGGCCTTCGCCACCCTATCGTCTGTGTCCATAGGTAATGCATACATGCATATAAGATCTTTGTTTAATCTCTTCCCAATCCACACTCTTCCCTCTGAGAATCATAAGTCTGTTTCATTTCCATGCCTCTGATTCTATTTTATTCACCAGTTTATTCTGTTCATTAGATTTCTTATTCATTTATTTTGGTTTTTAGATTCAATTATAGATAGGTATATATTTGTTGTCATTTTGTTCATAAATTTGAGCTTTTTCTTTTTCTTCTTCTTCCTCTTCTTAAAGAATACCCTTCAACATTTCATATAATACTGGTTTGGTGGTGATGAACTCCTTTAGTTTTTCCTTATCTGTGAAGCTCTTTATTTGACTTTCAGTTCTAAATGATAGCTTTGCTGGGTAGAGTAATCTTGGTTGTAGGTCCTTGCTATTCATCACTTTGAATATTTCTTGCCACTCCCTTCTGCCTGCATAGTTTCTGTTGAGAAATCAGCTGCAAGACACAGTGTGGGCACTCCCTTGTAGGTAACTAACTGCTTTTCTCTTGCTGCTTTTAAGATTCTGTCTTTGTCTTTAGCCCTTAGCATTTTAATTATGATGTGTCTTGGTGTGTTCCTCTTTGGGTTCCTGTGGCCCTCTTTTTGGGACTCTGTGCTTCCTGGACTTGTAAGTCTATTTCTTTCACCAGGTGGGGGAAGTTTTCTGTCATTATTTCTTCAAATAGGTTTTCAATATCTTCCTCTCTCTCTTCTTCTAGCAGCCCCATAATGGGAATGTTGGTGGCTTGAAATTGTCCCACAGGCGCCTTACATTATCTTCATATTTTTTGATTTTTTTTTTCTTTTTGCTCTTCTGGTTGGGTGTTTTTTTGTTTTGTTTTTGCTTCCTCATATTTCAAATCATTGTTTTGATTCTCAGAATCCTCTGCTCTACTGTTGAATTCCTGTATATTATTCTTTATTTCAGTCAGAGTATGCTTAATTTCTGACTTGTCCTTTTTCATTTTTTTGGAGATATCTAGAAGATTCTTGAGTAACCTTATAACCATGGTTTTGAACTCTATATCCAGTAGTTTGCTTTCTTCCATTTCTTTCATTTGTGACATGTTTCTTTGTCTCTACATTTTGGTTGCTTCCCTGTGTTTGTTTCTATGTATTGGGTAGAGCTGCTATGTCTCCCTTGAATTAGTAGAGTGGCTTTCTGTACTAGCTGTTCTATAGGGCCCAGTGGCTCAGCCTCCCCAGTCACCTGAGCGGGAGCTCTAGGTGCACCCCTTTGTGGGCTGTGAGCACAGTCTTGTTGTAGTTGAGACTTGATTGCTGTTGGTGTCACTGGAAGGAATTGACTTCCAGCCAATTGGCTGTGAGGACCAGCTGTGACTACAGTGGGAGAGCTGCTGTGCAGGGAACACCCTTATGGTGCAGGACTTACTTCAGTGGGGCTTTGGTACTCACTGAGTCTGCCCCTTGGATGTGTAGAGTTGTAATCTGGTATGGTCTGACACTGACCACTGGGTACACTGGCTCTTGGGTCAGGTACAAAGTCAGTCACTGCCTGGAGCCACCCAGCAGGAGCTATAGAGAGATCTGAAGATTCTTCCTCTTTGTGTCGAGTTTGGAAGTGCCCAGATGAGGCCCAACTGTGAAGCAAGGCAGGCTGGTGCTGGTGCTGGTGCTGGGTCTTGGACCTTTTAGTGACAGGTTTGGGGCTCCCTGACAAGCTACAGCTTGTTTGACAGATTTTAGCCTGAGCAAGGACAGGCCATTCATATGCAAAAGCCACTGCCTGCAGCTTGGGTGGTGTTGTAAATTGAATGAGGCAGTTCTTAGGGAATTACCAGGGCAGAGCAAACAGAAATGGCTGCCAGTCAGCCTTGTGAATGGGGAGGTCCTAGCACAGGAACAATGATCCCTGTGAGCACTTTTGTCTGGGAGAAAGCTGCCCCCGAGTTCCTGCCCTGATGCCAGAAAATCCAGTTCCTCCTCACCCTTGTGCTGGAGCTCAGAGGAAGCAGGATCTTGTAAGTTCAGTTTGTGGTGCTGGCCTTTTAAGAGGAACAGCTGGGTCTACAGCAGCCTCTGTGTCACTGAACCCCAATCTGCACTGGTTTTTACAGCCCGTAGTGCTTATTGCCTGTAGGGTCTTCTTTTCCCAGCTCTGAGAGCCTGGGCTGGGGGGCTGGTGTGGAGCTGGGACCCCTTGCTCCTCCTGGTGGCCTCTGCAGAGACCATCTCCCTCCCAATTAAAAAAGTGGCACACACGAGTGCCGGACCAGCCCATTCTGCACCTCCATATCTCCTACCAGTCTCAGTGTGCTTTCTTCTTTACTCCTCTAGTTGTAGGACTTCCATTCAGCCAGCTTTCCAGCGGCTCTGTATTTTAGTTGTAATTTTGATGTGGTTGTTCGAGGCAGCAAGTACAGGCATTTACCTATGCCGCCATCTTCAAATCTCTAGGTAATAGTATTATACCAAGGCTAACTTCCTGACTTTTATAATGGGATCATGGTTCTGTAAGTTGTTAACATTTGGAGAAACAGGTTGAATGCTATATGTGAACTCTTTGCACTGTTTTTGCAACTTATCTTTATGTATAGAATTATTTCAAAATAAAAAAGTTTCAAAATTCTTAATGAACATAACTTTATGGGAGAAAAGAAGAAAAGAAATATCACAATACATTTTATTTTTTAAGAACTAACTCCAAATGCTCTTCTGATATTTTGCTAAAATGCAACATGTTTCTCACTATATAGTTACAAGCACTGTTTATATACTGGTGCTCTCATTTTTTTCCTTCTTGAAGAAATGTCACTCATTCATTGAATAATTTCAATGAATTAGTGTTTTTTGTTACTAAGAGTGGCCCTGTCCTGGGTACTGAGAACATGAAGATGCATAGCCCTTGATCTGTGCTCTTGAAAAATTTATAGAATAGTAAGGATAATACTATTGAAAAGAAGAGAAGTCCGTATAATATTGATAGGATTCATAGCAGGTGGGTAGGCAAAGTGCTCTGAAAAGAATTCAGAGTCTAAAATGTTAACATATCTGCGTAGTTACGTGTAAAGGACAGACTATCATCCACAGGATAGTATATTGCAATTGGCAGAGCTGGTCTCTAATGGGAACAGCAGTGTTGGATATCTGGGGCTCCTCCCACTTTGGAGGGAAGAGAACATTCCACATGTTGCCCTTGGAGTCAGCAGGCAAGAGCAGGGAGAGGAGGTAGGCGGTCCTCTGCAGAGGGAGAAGGGCTCCCCACGTCCTGGCTCTATGCTTGCAGACTGTGCCTTTGCTGTTGAGAGCCCATCGCATGTTAAATTGATTCTCCTGAAAGGAGACTTATGGGATGGCCAGGGTTCAGCTTAATGAAGGAAGAGGTCAGTGAATTCTCATCAAAGAGCGCAACTAATCTGTCTCATTTCTGAGTTACAGCCTCCCCTGAGCCGCCTCGGTGAGGTATCAACCATCACGCCAATTTTTATAATTGCAGATAATTGAATAATTGGCACAATTCATTTCTCTGTAAAGACTTTCCTGTCAATTTGGTCCCCAGGAGTTTATAAGGATCCGAAGTCCTATTGAAGATTTCTGCCCTCAGCCTCTCATCTCACACATCCTCCAAGGATTCCCTTGCTCTTCTATTTCAACCTTCTCCTCTTTTCTGGCTCTCTCCTTCGCTGGGAAACATGCCAGAGCTCATCCTTAGTTCCAGGCACCAATCTGAGTTTGACTATATTCTCCTTGAACAAAAGAAAGATGGCTGGGAGCAGCAAGGAAGTATTTTGCTCTGCCCAAGTAAATAAATAAAGGCAGAAAATAAAAGAATCAATAAAAATAATTCTTCCCTTGACCCTTTACCCATCTATGGCCATTCTCCTATTTATCTCCACTCATAGTCTTTGATGCCTCAAAGTTAATGGGTCAAGCATTAAACCCATCCTGTTGTCTGTAACATTCACCATCACAGGATACATTTAGGAGTCCATGTATATTACCTGGAAGGACATGACCTCAGAATCAGAAGACCTTGCTCTGGCATGGACCATGAAACTAGTTGTTGGTACTGAACTGGTCATTTCATCTCTCTGGCTTCAGTTTTGGGATGTGTGAAATAAATGGACTATGCCAGATTATTCCTTAAGTTCCTTCCAGTTCTATATAACACATTTGGGTCTTTTATTTGCACCTGCAGCCTGACCAGACTCTTCTCTCATTATGCTTGCCCTTCAACTCAACACTTTAGCCCTACTCTCTCATCTGCTGTATCTTTGCCAGTTCCTTGGAGTGGGATGCCCTACTCTCCATGTCTTCCTGTGGACCTACTGTACACAGTTTTCAAGTGTCAGTGCTACCTTTCCTGTGAATCATTTCCTGGCATCCTCAAGATTAGGAGCTCAATCCTCTATGCATCCAGTGTACTGAGCATGTACCTGAATTATAGCATTGTCCTCAGGGACTTAAACGAGTCTGTCTCCCCAAAAGGCCATATGCCTTTAATGTAGGAATTACATTTGTGTCAGTCAGGGGCCAGTTTCAGAGAACAGAATTCACTCAAACCAATTTAAGCAGGAAAGGATTTATTACAGATATTATAGTAAATGGCTATGGAGTCACTGGGAGGGGAAAAGGAAGACTCAAAATTAGGCATTCAGGAACCACTTGCAAAACACACTGCAGAACCGGGCCCCCGAGAGCTGCTACTTCTTTTGATATCAGGAAGTCTCCAGCTTCACAAAAGTATCACCATTAGAACAACCAGGAGCTAAATTCTCTCCATAATCATCTCATAGTCAAATTCTCAAAAAGAATACAAGAGCCTATGGACTCATCATCACCCCCATTTGGACAATATTTCTTGCGCCAAGTCGCTTCCTAAATTTCTGATCAATTTAGAGATTGATTGCACTGGGGCCATGTGCTAAGTGTGGTCCAAAGGGCTGCAGCCAATGGAAGTTAAGTTTATTTGTCACAAACACCGTGTAAAGGGCTTGGGGCAGGGTGGGGGGTATAGGGGCGGAAGGCAGTGTGTGTGGCCAGTACAGTTCCTCTTTCCTTTTGCTGAGAAGAACAATTTCTCCCTACTATAAGAGATGTCAATTAAATTCCAATCTGCTCTTAGCCCTAACAGTCTCTTCAGCTCATGCCTCCCACAGAACACCAACTGCTTTAACAAGACAGGGCAGGATCATAGAACCTTGGGAATAGGAAGAAGTTCAGGGGTCATAAAAACCCAGTGGTTACCATATGCCAGCTTGTAGCAAAAGGAGAAAAACAGCACAATGCAAATAGTTTTATTTTATCTAAATACTAGAGGCCCTCGCCCTGATCAGTTTGGCTCAGTGGATAGAGTGTCGGCCTGGGGACTAAAGGATCCCAGGTTCGATTCCAGTCAAGGTCATGTACCTTGGTTGTGGGCACATTCCCAGTAGTGGCTGTGCAGGAGGCAGCTGATCGATGTTTCTCTCTCATCGATGTTTCTAACTCTCTATCCCTCTCCCTTCATCTCTGTAAAAAATCAATAAAATATATTAAAAAAAATAAAAATAAAATAAATACTAGAGGCCCAGTGCACGAGATTCATGCACTGGGAGGAGGGGAAGGGTCCCTCATCCTGGCCTGCACCCTCTTGCAGTCTGGGAGCCCTTGAGGGAGTTCCGACTGATGGCTTAGACCAGGGGTGGGCAAACTTTTTGACTCGAGGGCCACAATGCGTTCTTAAACTGGACCGGAGGGCCGGAACAAAAGCATGGATGGAGTGTTTGTGTGAACTAATATAAATTCAAAGTAAACATCATTACATAAAAGGGTACGGTCTTTTTTTTTTTAGTTTTATTCATTTCAAATGGGCCAGATCCAGCCCGCGGGCTGTAGTTTGCCCACGGCTGGTCTATACAATAGCTATGCTATGACTTCTTGTGTTACTATTTCTTCATCCATTTCATTCTTTAAAAAAAAAACAAACCACAATTTTATTTTTTTAATTCACACCCAAAGATATTTTTCCATTGATTTTTAGGGAGAGTGGAAGAGAGAGGGGAAGACAGAGAGAAATATCAATGTGAAAGAAACACATTGATTGGTTGCTTCCTGCATGAGCCCTAACGAGGGCCCAGGCAGGGGAGGATCCTGCAACCAAGGTATGTACCCTTGACTGGAATCAAACCCGCGACCCTTCGGTCCGCAGGCTGATGCTCTATCCACTGTGCCAAAAAGGCTAGGGCAGTGGTCGGCAAATCGCGGCTCGCAAGCCACATGCGGCTCTTTGGCCCCTTGAGTGTGACTCTTCCACAAAATACCATGTGCAGGTGCGCACGTACAGTGCGAAGTTGACTTAAAACTTTAAGTAAAGTTTATTAAGTCAATTTTAGGGAACGTTGTGGAGTGAAAGAGGATGTAGTGTCGAGGATTGAGAAAGGTATGTTGAGATGGTTTGGACATATAGACAGGATGAACGAAAGGAGATAGACGAAACAAGTATACAAGACGAGTGTGGATGGGAGAGTGGGAAGGGGTCGACCTCAGCGAACATACCTCAATCAGATTGAGGATGTTTTTAGCAAAGGCCAGCTTAGGAGTACCCTAATGAAGTTAATAACAATGTACCTACCTATATAGTTTAAGTTTAAAAAATTGGACTCTCAAAAGAAATTTCAATCGTTGTACTGTTGATATTTAGCTTTGTTGACTAGTGAGTTTGCCGACCACTGGGCTAGGGCATCCATTTCATTCTTTATTCTCTATCAACTATCAGGATATTGACTTCAGGGTCTCAAGACACTGACAAGTACCTAGACATGTGATAAGATAAAGGGTATACTTTCTCTGATTCTTTGTTACTTCCTCCATCCCTAGTCATATCACGGGGAATTATTTTGACCTTTTATTCTTATACATAAGGCCCAGCTCATTTTGTGAAAAAACAAACAAACAAAAAAGCTGTAATGTGTAATTTGTCTTGACATGTTTTCTCTACATCAACTGGGGTTATTTTCAGCATTTACAAATATGCAGTCTATTTTTATTTTTTCAAACTTTACCTTTTATTACACTATACATGGATGGGCAAAAGTAGGTTTATAGTTGTGAGTACGCAACACAGAGCTTATTATTGTGTCATTTATTTATTTATTATTTATTCACTTTATTTGTAAACCTACTTTTGCCCACTCCTGTATTTCTGGTATATTTTCCGGGATATCTTTTCCCAAATGCTTCTAATTATCTCACCTCTTTTAAATCCAAACTTACTCTTTATAATTAGGTATTAAGCATCTATGACTTGGTCTACCTATTTGTAAGCATTTACTTATTGAAATACATACTGTTTCGCTCTAGGTTGCTTTCCTGGGCCTGGGAGCCCTCAAATCCACTTCTTGTCCTCTCTGAGGTCTGTGCTTTGTCTCAGGTGGGAGGACACCTGCAGGCAGAGCTCCTAGGCTCCCATCAGCCTTTTCCAGTTGGATTCATCCAATGGGAGGTGTGAATGGGAGACTGGAGCCAGGAGGAGGGGAGAAGCTCAGATCCAGGGGCTGCGTCTTTTCTCAGTGGCCCCACCATTGCCCAGCAAATCAATCAAGGTCTCAGCTTCTGTCAGGTGACCCTGGTTCCTGGTCTGACAAGGCCACCTGCCACCTCAGCCTGCAGCCAGGGACACTTCTTGATGGTGTCGGCTCTGGGGCGCCCCTGCTGTCAATACTCAGAGGGGTTTCTCTCTCCCAAGTTAGACCCCAACTGATACGAAGGTAAGTACTCAGAGGTAGAACTGCTGGGTCAAAAAATTGGGATTTTAAAACTGAAACTTCAAGACATTTTTCCTGCTGTCTTTCTGTCCCATAAGCCCTTTCCTCCACCTAGTTCTCTGTACACCCTCCTCCCTCCCATCTATGTCCGCCTCCCAGCCTCTGGCCAAGGGACATCCCTCCAGGCTCACTACTCTTTTTTAAAAAGATAAACAAAAACAAAGAGATAAGGGGGTGGGGTGGGGGGTGGGGACGCCACCACTTTCTGGTGGTAATTGAGATCTATGCTTTTAGAACATGCCCAGGCAGGTGGAAAGAATAAGCAATTATCCGGGTGGTTCAAGCAAACATCAACTCCCCTTTGTCTGTCAGAGCGAGTGGTGGGAGGGAGGGAGAGTTGGAATTAATTATTAATGTTTCGGAAGTCGTGGGAATTAGGAAGAGATGCTGAATTCACCACTTCATTTCCTATCAGGAGCCTGTGAAGGAATGACAGCTGCTCAGCCCCTTCAGCTGCCAGGTTTTAAAGTTTGGTAGGAAGCAGTCGAGGAGCAAAGTGACTGCTGCGGCTTGTGACACTGAGCTGCTCGGTGACTCGGACTCCACACTGCTGGTTAAGAAGGCCCGGCCCTGGCTCCCGGCAGTGCAGATGGCTTGCTGTAAGTCCAGTTCCCGCATCTTTTCCATGCTTCAGACTTGGCTCTCCTCAGAAATGAAGCTATCACCCAAACTTGGGCAAATTTACCAAATAAATCTATCAACTGTCTTTCACAGGCTGCTGATTTACCTTTGACTTCCTTTGAATTGGTGGCCCTTAAAGATCTCCTTATTTAGCAATATATCATAGTCAAGAAAAAGAATTTTTATAGCAAGCCATTCTTTGAAAGTCAAGATAGGCAGGTAGCTTTAGTATGAGGAGCCCTGGTTTTGGAGTCAAGAGATGAGTTTGAGTTCTGGCCTTGCCACTAACTAGTCGAACAAGCAAAATCAGCCATTTACTCCTGGTGAGGTTCTCATTTATTAAATTAAGTGTGTGGAAGTAAAGAAGTTAAGGTGAAAGAGAAATACACAAGTGCAAGCTAATGTTGTTATTCACTTTTTCAAGTGTATTTTTCCAATATTGGTTGTGGATGGGTACCGACTCTTCTGCCACTTGCATCCTTTTATTAGCTCATTATCAAAAACAATAGGTTAAACAATGTACGGGTTAGGATAACTAGTTAGGAGAGCCACCATCAACCTTGGTACATGCATTAGGGGCAGGGAATAGGATCTGAAAGCCATAACCAAAGTGACCCTCTGTTTGATCGCGTGGTTTCAAAATGATACCGAAAAAGCCTAGCGAGTGAGAGCTTGTCCCATTTCCTCCGCCTCCTCGCTCCGCGTGTCCTGACAGTGTGAGGGTATTCCTAGTCAGTCCCCTGTGATTTCCTCTGTACAGTTGCCGGGGGAGGGCAGCCTCAGCAAGCCAGAACCTGTCTCAGGCCGACTGGGGGCAGTGAGCAAGATTAAAGTGAACAACCTCATGGAACAGACCCAGAAAATCACTTTAACCCAAAAACAAAGTGGATGTCACTTGTGATTTAACATGTAGTACCAAGGGAACGGATGCATATTTTACTGTCACTGAAGCTTTGTTGTTCCGGGTCAGAAAAACTAATTAGGAGAGAAATGAACTTAACAAGCTTCCAGCTCTGCTTTCAGATGCTGGGCTGGAGCCCACTGCCTCAACTTCTGCATCTCTTCAGGCTGCACGAAGAGCCAGCGGACATCTGGTCCTTGCACGCTAATGAGCCCAGTTTCACAGGTGCCCTTTAGACTTTATTTTTGTCCCTGATCCAGTAGGATTTTCCCAAGTTTTTCTAGGATTGTATCAGGCACTGTGAGACCATGAAAAGTTGGGAACAGATTGGGATTTATGAATGGATTAAGTAAACAAGTGTTGGGTGCTGCTTATATGTCAAGTGCAGTCCTAGTCGGGGCACTGAAAACACAGCTGTGAACAAGAGAGCTGATCCCAGCCCTGGAGGAGCTTCTACTCTGGTGGGGGGCTCAGAGGGGCAAAGATAGAGAAATAAGAATTTAAATAAATATGTACGAAATTCAGGCAGTGATAGTATTATTAAAATAATAGTAATAGCCCAGCTGGCGTGGCTCAGTGGTTGAGTGTCGAGCTATGAACTAGGAGGTCACAGTTTATTCCTGGTCAGGGCACATGGTGGGGTTGTGGGTTCTATCCCTGGTGGGGGCGTGCAGGAGGCAGCTGATCAATGATTCTCTCTCATTATTGATGTTTCTCTCTCTCTCTCTCCCTTCTTCTCTGAAATCAGTTTTAAAAATAAATAAATAAATTTAAAATAAAAAAAGAGAGAGACAAGGGAGCTATAGGGAGAGCTTTGGAGCAGGTATTTGAGAATAGGGGTGCAGAGGTCTAAGGGAAGAGCATTTGGAGAACTTCACCGTGTGCTGTGCTCTGGATCCTCGCTAATGCTATTTGAGAGATGCCAGCAAGACTGGATTACTTCTAATTACTCTTGACTGCTGGGGTCAGTCTGCAAGTCCCTGGTGAGACAGAGCCAGGTGGGTGTCTGGGCTTTATTTTGTCTACCTATACATAAAAGAAACCCCTTTTCCAGGAAATTACCATATTTGGGGAACAAGAAGCTGAAATACAGTGGGGCCTTGACTTACGAGTTTAATTTGTTCTGTGACGGAGCTCGTAACTCAAATTACTTGTATGTCAAATCAAAAAGTGAACAAGTGAGACACGTGATGCTGGGCTGATGTTGTGGCATTCACTGTGATGTTTGCCGCTAACTAGCGGTGGGGTATCTGAAGCTGGCTCGTAACCCGAATTTTAGCTCGCAACTCAAAGCAAAAAAATCGGCTCGTATCTCGAAAAACTCGTTAGTTGGGACACTCGTAAGTCAAGGCCCCACTGTACTTAAATTAAGGAGACATGAAAGAATTAGAACATAAGACAGTACACAGTAATGTATGGCACTAAGTAGAATCAAAGATTTAAGCTATAGCTAGAGTGATAGAGCCAATCATGATTCACAAAATGTCCAACTAACCGCTGTTTCCTGGGCACAAAGGACACAAAAAATTGTGGAGAGCCCTTTGACATTTAGACAAATAATCCACTCTGTGTGAAAAGCATATTTCCGCAAGGCAGTTTCTAAATAATACTTTTGCTTTTCCACTGTGCAAATAAGAGTCTTTATTGATGTAGCATTTGGTATAAGAATGCCTCCCTGATCACCATGCACCGTTTCACAGACCATCTTTGATGAAAAATTAAACAGAGGAGGAAAAGACTTCCTGCTTCACAGCTAATGAGCAGATAAGAACACATGCAGGAAACTTGAAAAATCAAATTGAAAATTCGCATCTAAACTCCTTTAACATAAAATAATTTCACTTTTCAAATTTTTAATTATAAAAATAAGTATGTACTATGAAATACTATGTAGAAAAGAATGAGGTAGGTCTTGACATATTAACATGTAAACATTTATTATTTGATGTTGTTTTTTTAAAAGCATTGTACAGAGCAATATGATAAAGAGATCCAAGGTGACAAAGACATACACCCAGGGAGGCTAAGCAGGTATCAGAAATGTGAAGGTCCAGGTAGCTGACAACAGGCACCATGCTGTTCTATGTTGTGAAAACGTACTGCTTGTGTAGCTATGCAACTTTTTAAATCATTGTGTGGATCAAACAAAACACCATACGGGGAGTGTCCAGTTCCCCTAAGGCTCACACACACACACACACACACACACACACACACATAGAGAGAGAGAGAGAGACAGAGAGAGAGAGATATGAAAGAATATTTTCTTACATATGTATGCATTTTGTAAATGCAAAATAAAATACCTGGAAAGACATATATATATATATATAAGCTTTTATTGGGGCTTATCTTTGAGAAACCAAACTTGGGGAAGGGAGATTGGTGGGAGAATATGTTCAAGTGGAATTTTAAGTTTTATGCTATATTTCTCTATTGTTTGACTTTTACAATGGGGATGTATGTAGTCATGTATTAATGACTAACTACACTTTATAAAAATTAAAAAATAATTCATAAAGCTTGTGGACAATTTGGAAAAGAATGAAAATAATAGATAAAAATCACCTATAATCTCATAAACTCAGATATAGATATTGATCATTATTTTAACCTGCTCATACAAAATGTCATAGACTGGGTGGTTTAAACAGCACACATTTATTTCTCACAGTTCTAGAAGCCAGGAAGTCCAAGACCGGGTGTCAGCATGGTCCAGTCCTGGTGAGTCTCCTTCCTGGCTTGTCAGTGGTTGCCTCCTTACTGTACCCTCACATAGTAAAGAGAGTTCTCCTATCTCTTCCTCTTCTTGTGAGGAAAATAATCTCATCATGACAGCTCTGCCTTCCAGATCTCATCTGCACCTAAGGTCCCATCTCCAAATATCATCACACTGGGGATTAGGGCCTTGAGTGAATTGGGGTTGGGGGCATAATAATCATATTTAGTCTTTAATGTCAGAAAGTATTTCCATATCTCTTCATTGTTTATTCGAAGCTTACTCTCCCTGGAGATAGATAGGTAGGCATAGATAAAAGACTCCACAATAATAAAAATTTGGATAGTATTTGGTGATTAGCTTCCTTTGTCAAATGCTGGCACATCAGAAACACCAACTATGCGATTAGAGAGTTGGGGCTTTGCGCCCTGACATCCCTGATTTCAACCTGTAAAAATTAATTAAAAAAAACCCCAAAACCATTTAAGATAGAATCAGGCTAGAAGAGGGAACTCTCACACAACCCTGGTGTCACTCAACACACACTATGGACCCCAACAGGAGTAGCATACCATACATCTCTGACAGGAAGTGATACTACTCACTACCTCCGCAGGAAGTAGGCAAGATTCTTCCTTGTCCAGTATCGGCTCAGCCAATGGGAGACTGTCATAGCTCAGCCAATGAAAAGCCACTATACTTTGAACTTTCCGTCTCCTCCAATAGAAGAGCACTCCTCTCCTTTGTTTCTCTGGATTTACATGTAGTTGGCCACTAGATTGCATGTCCCAAGTTGCAATTCTTTGTTCCCAAATAAGCCCATTTTGCTGGAGAAATATCTGGCTGTTTATTTGCTGAGGTCAACAAACCCATCTTTGCTTCTTATTGGGCAAACTTGAGCTTGTTCACTGAAACTGTTCCTAATGATCAAAATGGGAGTAATGGCAGAAATGGGAGTAATGACAGGGTCCTGGCAGGAAACCAGTGACACCCTTAAAACAAATAATCGGAGAAGAGTTTAGTAAAATTTAATAAAGGGGCTGTTTACAAACCTGTGGGCAAGGGGTAAGGAAGCCATAAGGATAGTGCAGTAACTCCGGTTGGAAACGGCCATTCCCACCTGTAGGCCCGAAGGCAAGAGGGACAAAGTCAGTCACCAGAACTCAGAAGGAGCACATGGTGTTGAGATGGCAGCCCGACAGGAGGGACACCTTTTGTGAAGCCTGAGGTGACTGAGCAGGTGGGAAGCTCAGAGAACAAGTTACCTGACTCAGGCACCTCCTTCCTCTCACCTTCTGCAGGTGCTTTCCCGTTGATTACCCCAACCTAGTGTTGAAGTTCAGTGGTCCTGGGACTTGGGCCCCCATCAGAATCACCTGCAATTCTTGTTGAAATGCAGACTTCTGATTCTATGCTGGGGGAGGAGGGTTGGATTTAAAATATATATATATATATATATATATATTTATTGATTTCAGAGAAGAATGGAGAAGGAGAGAGAGACAGAAACATCAATGATAGAGAATCATTGATCGGTTGCCTCCTGCATGCCCCCCCACCCACTGGGGATCGAGCCCACAACTCTGGGCATGTGCCCTTGACTGGAACCGAACCCAGGACCCTACAATCCGCAGGCCTATGCTCTATTCACTGAACCAAATCAGCTAGGGTGAGGAGGGTTGGATTTTGCATTGCAAAATGTTTGCCCGTGATGCTGATTCAGCTGCTCAGGGACAGACTTGGAGAATCACTGATGCAGTCCTGGGCATGAAGGAAGGCGGAGAATCGGGGGAGCGGCTCTGAAGGGGCGGGTGGAAGATACCCAGCACACGCTCTTCAGTGCTGTTAGGAGGTTAGAGAGGACGTATGTGTTAAGTGCTTGCCATGATGGAGGTGGTCCTGAAATGTCCCCTTTGCTTGACTTCAGACCTCAGAGTGCTTTTGACTCCTTTTGACTGTTGTCGCTCTGCTCAGATCTCTAACACCCACATTAGAGGGCTCATAGCATCCTAACTCCAAACTTGGCCTCACCATCTGGTTTCTGCAGCTTCACCCAAGCTCAGAGCACTCCTGTGCCAGCCTCAGGCTTGCTCAGATTCTACCCTGGGACATGCTCTTCTTTTAAGAGCATCACTTTGAGCCTTTTGTGCCAACACTGTCTTTAGTATTTGAGCCCAATGCTAATCTTCTCTTTAGTTCTCGAGCTTTTTAAAATTTTAAATGAATTTATGGATCCAGCAGTTGCAAAACTTTAGAACGTTCCCTTTTAAAAAATATTCTCAATATGGATGTTTTCTCTTTTATCTCCAAATGGCTAAACAAATACCTACTATAGTAACTGTATGACTTCTTTGGGGAGGTAAAAATTCTTTTGCATTTCAGTGGAAAATATGCATTGCCTACAGCACATTTTTTCAAGTTATCAGAGTCTAGCCCTGTTCATCTATGTTGAGCTGTTTTGCATTCTTCTTAGGTTGTAACTGATAAATGTGTAAATTCCACCTTGTCAGGTAGTGATTTCTGACCGACCTCTTCCCCTCTGTAGAAAAGCTAGTTTTGTCTCTATTTCCAATTATGTAAGCAAATAGTTTCTTATTGTGTAAAATGACTTGTCCATTTCTTGCACCCAAATCCTCCTGACTAACATAGTCCTTATAAATTGGGGTCAGTAACATTTCCTGCCTGCCCCATAGGGTTCCTGTATAGAAGCACTTTGAAAGTGAAATGACACAATGGGCCCGAGGTCACCTATCATTACTTGAGCCAAATTAAGCAGGGACAAGTTTGAATCTTTTTTTAAAAAAATATATTTTATTGATTTTTTACAGAGAGGAAGAGAGAGGGATAGAGAGTTAGAAACATCGATGAGAGAGAAACATCCATCAGCTGCCTCCTGCATACCCCCTACTGGGGATGTGCCCACAACCAAGGTATATGCCCTTGACCAGAATCAAACCTGGGACCCTTCAGTCCACAGACCAACGCTCTATCCACTGAGCCAAACTGGTTAGGGCAAGTTTGAATCTTATATGAGCAATTATTCTATTAATGCCGGCAGTATGGGGAGAGCAGTTGGTCACCCTGGAAATTCTCTCTGACCCCCTCACCAGTTGGCTGATTATATACACACTAGAGGCCCAGTGCACAAAATTCAAGCACGGGTAGGGTCCCTAAGCATGGCCCCTGATCAGGGTCGATTTGCAGGGTGACCTGTGGGGCGATTGGGGGGGCCCCCTCTGGCACCCATCTTGCCTGGTGGCCTGGCGCTGCCCGCTCGCTGGCCCCATCCACTGCCGATGCCAGTTGCCTCCCTATGCAGGAGGTGACCGGTAGGGCAATTGGGGGGGCAGTGCTGCCCATTCATTGGCCAGGCCCCCTGATCGCCCCGCCACCATCACCAGTCGCCTCCCTCTGCCTGCTGGCACCCGCCTCGGCTGGCCTGGTGTTGACCGCTCGCCAGCCCCCCCCTCTCCCACCACCACCGACTGGTCGTTCCGCAGGTCATTCCCCCGTTTGGCCAATTTGTGTATTAAGGTTTTATAAAGATAGATGAGGGAGAAGATAGCTATGTGCAGCTACAAGCAAAAGTGTAACATGGAAACGGGAGGGGAGGGTCTGCAATACGGCCTTCAGGAGCTCAAAGCCTGATAACAAGGTGGCTAATCTATGATGTTACAAACACCTCAGCCTGTTCCTGGGACTGGAGAATGGTCATTAGTTCATGAGAAAAATTCCTGGAACGGGTCAGGGTCCGGGCACAGCAACTAAATCAAAGAGTGTCCTATCCTTGATCTGTTTTCAAAATGTATTTTGTTTCTGATTAATGGACCCACCAAGGTATTTTATCCTTTTACAGCCTTGTTTCATCTTCCAGTTTCCCAGGGTCTGTAAGAAAACTTCTTGTCTATAGTTAATAAGGTGAATGATTATTGGACAACTGTGGCTCTATCCTTAATTACATGCCTTTCCCCACTGTAAAAAGGTGTTTGAGAATACATTTCCTAAAGGATGACATGCAGTCCATGAAAGATGTGACACATAGACCATTAGGTGGCTGAATTCTTAAATATCTCCCTCTCTAAGTCCAAAAATTAGAAAAGAAATTAGTTTATGTACATGCCCTTTAGGCTTTAACAAAACTGCAGTTTTCACTTTTGACACTAAACTGTAAAACCAGGTCTTTCTCATGTATTTTTTGTAAATTGGAAAGTTGGAATTTGTTGTAAATTGGCAGCTGAAATTCAAGAAAAATAATGGTCAGGTAGAAAGACCTCTAGTAAATGGAATATTAAAAACACAGTGATCAGGCCCGGCTGGTGTGCCTACTTGTTGACTGTTGACCTATAAACCAGGAGGTCATGGTTCGATTCCCATCAGGGCACATGCCTGGGTTGCGGCCTCGTCCCCAATAGTGGGTGTGCAGGAGGCAGCCAATCCATGATTCTCATCATTGATGTTTCTTTTCTTTTTTTAACTAATCCAGTAAACATGTTTTTGTTTGTTTGTTTTTCTATTTGTTGTTGAGATTATTACAGATATCCCTCTGTTTTCCCCCATTGCCCCCCTCCACCTGGTTCTCTCCCTGCCCCAGGCCTTCACCACCCTATTGTCTGTGTCCATAGGTAATACATATATGCATATAAGATTTTCGTTTAATCTCTTCCCACCCACCACCCCTCTTCGCTCTGAGAATTGTCAGTCTGTTCCTTTTCCATGCCTCTGATTCTATTTTAGTCACCAGTTTATTCTGTTCATTAGATTTCTTATTCTTTTACTTTGATTTTTAGGTTCAATTGTTGATAGGTAGGTATTTGTTGCCATTTTATTGTTCATATTTTTGAGCTTTTTCTTTTTCTTCTTCTTCCTCTTCTTAAAGAGTACCCTTCAACATTTCATATGATACTGGTTTGGTGGTGATGAACTCCATTAGCTTTTTCTTGTCTGTGAAGCTCTTTATCTGACCTTCAATTCTGAATGATATCTTTGCTGGGTAGAGTAATCTTGGTTGTAGGTCCTTGCTATTCATCACTTTGAATATTTCTTGCCACTCCCTTCTGCCTGCATAGTTTCTGTTGAGAAATCAGCTGCAAGACACAGTGTGGGCACTCCCTTGTAGGTAACTAACTGCTTTTCTCTTGCTGCTTCTAAGATTCTGTCTTTGTCTTTAGCCCTTGGCATTTTAATTATGATGTGTCTTGGTGTGGTCCCCTTTGGGTTCCTCTTGTTTTGGACTCTCTGTGCTTCCTAGACTTGTAAGTCTATTTCTTTCACCAGGTGGGGGAAGTTTTCTGTCATTATTTCTTCAAATAGGTTTTCAATATCTTGCGCTCTCTCTTCTTCTGGCACCCCCATAATTCGGATGTTGGTACGTTTGAAGTTGTCCCAGAGGCTCCTTACACTATCTTCATATTTTTGGATTCTTTTTTTTCTTTTTGCTCTTCTGGTTGGGTGTTTTTTGCTTCCTCCTTTTTCAAATCATTGATTTGATTCTCAGAACCCTCTGCTCTACTGTTGAATCCCTGTATATTATTCTTTGTTTCAGTCAGTGCATGCTTAATTTCTGACTCATTCTTTTCCATTTTTTTTTTGAGGTTTCTAGATGATTCTTGAGTAACCTTATAATCATGGTTTTGAACTCTATATACAGTAGTTTGCTTTCTTCCATTTCTTTCATCTGTGACATGTTTCTTTGTCTCCACATTTTGGTTGCTTCCCTGTGTTTGTTTCTAGGTATTGGGTAGAGCTACTATGTCTCCCTTGAATTGGTAGAGTGGCTTTCTGTACTAGCTGTTCTATAGGGCCCAGTAGCTCAGCCTCCCCAGTCACCTGAGTTGGGAGATCTAGGTGCACCCCTTTGTGGGCTGTGAGCACAGTCTTGTTGTAGTTGAGACTTGATTGCTGTTGGTGTCACTGGGAGGAATTGACCTCCAGCCAATTGGCTGTGAGGACCAGCTGTGACTACAGTGGGAGAGCTGCTGTGCAGGGAACACCCTTATGGTTCAGGACTTACTTCAGTGGGGCTTTGGTACTCACTGAGTCTGCCCCTTGGATGTGCAGAGTTGTAATCTGGTATGGTCTGACACTGACCACTGGGTACACTGGCTCTTGGGTCTCCAGGGAAGTGCAAATTCAGCCACTGCCTGGAGCCACCCAGCGGGAGCTATAGAAGGATCTGAAGATTCCTCCTCTTTGTATCTGGTTTGGAAGTGCCCAGATGAGGCCCAACTGTGAAGCAAGGCAGGCTGGTACTGGTGCCAGGTCTTGGGCCTTTTATTGATAGGTTTGGGACTTCCTGAGCCAGCTGCAGCTTGTTTGACAGATTTTAGCCTGAGCAAGGGCAGGCCATTCATATGCAAAAGCTGCTGCGTGCAGCTTGGGTGGAGTTGTAAATTGGATGAAGTGGGGTCTAGGGAATCACCAGGGTGGAGCAAGCAGAAATGGCTGCCAGTCAGCCTGCCACCCTGAGGTCCCAGCATAGGAACAATGATCCCTGTGAGCACCTCTGTCTGGGGGAAAGCCACCCCTGAGTTCCTGCATTGATGCCAGACAATCCAGTTCCTCCTTACATGTGTCTGTGTCCCTCAGAGCCTTGCCCTGGTGCTGAAACTCCAAGGAGGCAGGACCTTGTAAGTTCAGTTTGTGGTGCCGGCCTTTTAGGAGGAACAGTGGGGTCTCCAGCAGCCTCTGTGTCACTGAACCCCAATCTGCACTGGTTTTTACAGCCTGTAGTTCTTATTACCCTTAGGGACTTCTTTTCCTAGCTCTGGGACTTGGGGCTTGGGGGCTGGTGTGGGGTTGGGATCTCTTGCTCCTCCCAGTGGCCTCCGCAGAGACAATCTCCCTTCCAATTAAAAAAGTGGCCCACGTGAGTGCTGGACCAGCCCGTTTTGCACCTCTGCAGCTCCTACCAGTCTCAGTGTGCTTTCTTATTTACTTCTCTAGTTGTAGGACTTCCATTCAGCCAGCTTTCCAGTGGTTCTGGGTGATGGTTGTTCTGTATTTTAGTTGTAATTTTGATGTGGTTGTGGGAGGCAGTGAGTACAGGAGTTTACCTATGCCGCCATCTTCAAATCTCATTATTGATGTTTCTCTCTTTCTGTTGACCTCTCCCTTCTTTTCTGAAATCAATAAAAATATATTTAAAAAACACAAACAAACAAACAAAACACAGTGATCAGTACCACAAGATTTAATTAACTACTGTGGCATTTCATTACTGGTATGTCACCTGTGTTTGATTATCTGTTTCAGTCCTGTAGGTGGTTGAGTTTCTAGCTCACTGTAGAACTCAGTGTTGGTTTCTGGCAAAACTTCCAAGACTCTTGTCATCTCTAAGGAATGTTACTTAGTTAATTTGCACAAGATCTTAGCACACAAACAAGTGACTGTTTATTAAATCCCCTTTGGTAATTAGTTACTATAGAACCTCTATCCACTACCTCCTCACTTCAAAAAAGTCGCAGGCACTGTAAAACTAGAGTCTGAATATTTTTCTATTTGTCTAAGCATGTTCTGAAAATCGGGTCTGAGTTAGGCTTTCTTAACACTTGGTCTCCAGGTTACAAAGTGTCCCCAGTCTTGAAGCAGCATCCATCACATGCACAGAGAGAAGGAGACACCATCATAAAGAAAATCCTTCAACGTTTGAAATCTGGTGACTCAAGTCATAGTTATAAAATCGGTAGGGGCCAGGTTTACGTTACCGAATCTTTGCTCTGGTTTAGAATTCCCCCCCGCCCCCCCCTCTGGTTTAGAATTTAATATTAAATCATTTGAAAAGGCCATTGCAGACTCTTCCTATCTTCTATTCCTCAGCACAAACAAGATTTAACCAGCTAACCAACATGTCTAAGGTCCTATTGTAAATTAGGGTTTTTAAAAATAATATTTATTTTAAAAGGGTAAATGTTTATTCACTAGTTAGTTCTGATTTTCAGATAATATAGGTATGTTTGCTATTGATAAGAAGTACTCATTTTCTCTTCCTCTTCCACTGTTGTGAAATATAAAGCCAGCAGTGGTTCTCAACCTTGGCTGCACATCAGAATCAGTAATGTAATCAGTATAAAAATCATTAACAATATATTTTACCTTTTTTTCATGCTGTCTTTGTAATCCAGTATGTATTTTCTTTATTTTTAAAGAATAGTTTATCGATTTAGAGAGAGAGAGGATGGGAGAAGAGAGGAACATCATCAACTGCCTCCTGTATGTCTTGTACTGGGCATGTGCCCTGATCGGTAATCGAACCAGCAGTCCCTCGGTGCACGGAACGATGTCCAACCCACTGAGCCACATCAACCAGGGCTCCAGTGTGTATCTTATACATAAAGCTCTTCTCAGTTCAGACCAGCCACATTTTAAGTGCTCAATAGCTCCATGTGTCTAGTGCAACCATATCGGACAGCACAGATTTAGACCCAAGAGTTCAAATGATTTTAAGAAAATGAAGATGTGAGTCTGGTGTAAAGCATGCTGAGAATCTTATCTTGCTACACAGCAAGTTATAGAGCCTGGCAAAATATGTTAGTTACTCCACACAAGGAGTATAAGTTTTTTGTTTTTGTTTTGTTAATCCTCACCCAAGTATATTTTACCCATTGATTTTTAGAGAGTGGGAGGGAGGGGAAATGGAGGGAGAGGGTCGGGGGTAGGAGGAGAGAAAGAGAGAGAAACAGGGATGTGAAAGAGACACAATGATCAGTTGCCTCCCGCAAGTGCCCTCACCAAAGCCCAGGACTGAACCTGCAACCCAGGTAAATACCCTTGTCTGGGAATTGAACCTTTGACCCTTTAGTGCTTGGGCTGATGCTCTAACCATAGAGGCACACTGGCTAGGGGACAATATATGTTTTAAAACACTGGAGAAAAAAATAGATCCAATCAAACAAAAGGTAGGGAGTGGAAAGAAAATTAAAGAAAATAAAATAGAAATCATGGCTGATAGTTAAAAAGAATTATAGTCCATTCAAACTTTGGAATACTGTGCTATAATTAAAAAGAATCAGATAGGCAAGCCGTGGGCAAACTACGGCCCGCGGGCCGGATCCAGCCCGTTTGAAATGAATAAAACTATTGAAAAAAAAGACCGTACCCTTTTATGTAATGATGTTTACTTTGAATTTATATTAGTTCACACAAACACTCCATCCATGCTTTTGTTCCGGCCCTCCGGTCCAGTTTAAGAACCCATTGTGGCCCTCGAGTCAAAAAGTTTACCCACCCCTGAGATAGGCCGTCTCTGATGGCCCCAATGATCCCTGCTTACTAGCACTGATGCTCTTGTGTAATTCCTACTCCTTGAGTGGGGCTGGACTTACTGACTCTCCTACTGAAGAGAATATGACAGAAGGAATGAGATTAGGCTATAAAAAGGATTTAGTTTCCATCTGAATACATTCTCTCTTAGATCTCTCACCCTGGGGAATGCCAGCTGCCCTGTCCTCAAGCAGCCTTTCAGAGAGGCCCATGTGGCTGCCAACAACCACATGAGATTCCCACCTCATGCCCCGTCAAGTGTTCGGATGAGACCACAACCCCAGCCAACAGCTTGACTGCAACTTCATGAGAGACTGGGAGCCAGAGTCACCTAGGTAAGTGCATCTAAAACTCTTGCACAGAAACTGTGAGATAATAAATGTCTTGTTGCTTTAAGTCCCTAAATTTTGGTATAATTTCTTATGCAGCAATAGATAACTGACATAGTAGCTGTATATTAACATTACATATATAAAAAAACAATTGCTGTTTAGTATATGTAGCATGATCCCATATACATGAAAAACACCAAAATTAAAATATATAAGAAATAGACAGAATAAGATTTATTGATGCGCCGAAACCGGTTTGGCTCAGTGGATAGAGCGTCTGCCTGCGGACTGAAAGGTCCCAGGTTCGATTCCGGTCAAGGGCATGTACCTTGGTTGCAGGCACATCCCCAGTGGGAGATGTGCAGGAGGCAGCGGATCAATGTTTCTCTCTCATCGATATTTCTAACTCTCTATCTCTCTCCCTTCCTCTCTGTAAAAAATCAATAAAATATATTTTAAAAAAAAAGAAAAAAAAAGAATAAGATTTATTGATATACTAGAGGCCTGGTGCATGAAATTCCTGCATGGGTAGGGTCCCTAGGCCTGACCGGTGATCAGGGCTGATCAGGGCCTTCTGGCTGCCTGCCGAGGCCTTCTTTCATTCTGCCGTTGCCCCCTGGTGGTCAGCGCATGTCATAGCGAGTGATCGAACTCCTGGTCTCCTGGTCGAACTCCCGAAGGGACACTTTGCATATTAGCCATATATATATATGATTATTCCTGCCTTTCCTTTCACCCTCCACACATTAAAGTGAGCCTTTCCTTACTTCTCTCCCTCTTCACTTCCTCCCTTGCTGTCTTCCTTCCTTGCTCTTTTCATCCATTTGTTTAACAAATGTTTATTGAGCACTTACTATGTGCCAAGCTCTGTATTGGGTCCTGGGGATAAAAAGGTTAGCAAAAACCCTGGCCCTCAAATTTCTCTAAGTATGTAGGGGAAGGTAGATCAATTAATCATACAAATAAATATAAAATTATAATTTTGGTAAAGTTACAAAGGAAAACAGTACAATGCTAGGAGACTATGTAACTTGACCATGGGATTCACATCTAGTTTGACTCTAAATTCCCTGCTCCTCCTACCAACCACCCTTTGCCTCCTGCAAAGTAGCCAAAATCCCATCCTAAAGATAACATTGCTAATTCAGCTTCTGGAATTTCCTTTTGTCCTTTGAAACCATCAGGGTAGGTCACTATACTTGCATCAAAGTTGTCATTGCTGGGGTGTAGCAACATGATGTCAGGCATGTACAGATTCAGAGAGCCCCAGGTTCAAATGCTCACTTTGTCACCTTCTATCTCTGTGACATTGGACAAGCCACCAGACCTCTCTGAGCCTCAACTTCCTCAACTGTAAAATGGGACTAATAGTACATGCCAAGCAGGTGGGAAAGAATGCAATAATTGGTTGTTATCATTAGTGCTTAAAACTGAGAATGTTATTTTTTCTAAATCTGGAGTCCTAAACCCAGGGAAATTGGGTAGTTTGTCCAGAGTTAGAACCACACCTGAAGTCTAAATTAGAATTTTCTACCTTATGTTCATGAACTCTTTCTCAAGATAAGAAATGTGTTGTAGATTTGAAGGCAGAAAAGCAATGGAAATATATATCCACAAAAGAAAAAGACAGGACCCTTGGAGTTTGTGTTTATGGAGCCATTATTTCCTGTTAAACCCTTCTGAGTAAGAAGCTTCCAGCTAAAGCACTTTAGCTGTATGTTGTGGCAGCAGTGAAGGGCGTGGTGTTGAGACTCGGAAACACCCTATGATTCTGGAAAGTTAGTCAGGGTTTTTGTTCCTGGAAAAATGACGTTAGATTGTTTGTCCATTTACATCCAGTAAGACTATTATCTACTGAGTGCAATGCATCACAACCCTCTGGAGATATTTCGGCATCCGTTCTATGAAATTCGTGGCTCCTGGCTAATACTTCCTCTTTTCTTTTGACACCTCAGCTTTATCCGGATGAGCAAATTGTTGCCAATAGATGTGCATTATTCTGATCAGTTCTTAGGAAGGAGGCTATGGGAGTACAAGGGACCTGTCCTACTGAATGGTCCAGGGAGCCCTACACCCTTCAAGTTGGAGGCTTGGAGACACCTTGATGTGTGGGATAGTGTTGGACTAGGTCAGTGATGGCGAACCTTTTGAGCTCGGTGTGTCATCATTTTGAAAAACCCTAACTTAACTCTGGTGCTGTGTCACATATAGAAATTTTTGATATTTGCAACCATAGTAAAACAAAGATTTATATTTTTGATATTTATTTTATACTAGAGGCCCAGTGCACAAAAATTTGTGCCCTTGGGGGGGGGAGGGGAGGGTCCCTCAGCCCGGCCTGTGCCCTCTCGCAGTCTGGGACCCCTCGGGAGATAACGCCCTGCTGGCTTAGGCCTGCTCCCAGGTGGCAGAGGGCAGGCCCAATCCCTAGGTGCAGCCCCTGGTTGGGCTCAGAGCAGGGCCAATTGGAGAGTTGGGGCTCCGCCCCCTGTCATGCACAGAGCAGGGCGGATCGGGAGGTTGCGATGCCACCCTCAGTCACGCTCAGAGTAGGACCGATTGGGGGTTGGAGCGCCGCACCCTGTCACACACAGAGCCGCAGGGTGATCAGGGGGTTGGGGAGTTCCCCCCTATCAGGCACAGAGCAGGGCTGATCAGGGGGTTGGGGCACCTTCCCCTGTCACGAACAGAGCAGGGCAGATAGGGAGGTTGTGGCCCCGCCCCCTGTCACACACAGAGCCGCAGGGCGATCAGGGGGTTTGGGCACTGCCCCCTGTCATGCTGATCCCGGTGCCGGGAAGCCTCTTGGCTCCGCTGATCCCGGTGCTGGGAGGCATATTACCCTTTTACTATATAGGATAGAGGCCTGGTGCATGGGTGGGTGCCAGCTGGTTTGCCCTGAAGGGTGTCCTGGATCAGGGTGTGGGTCCCGTTTGGGTGCCTGGCCAGCCTGGATGAGGGGGTGATGGCTGTTTGCAGCTGGTCACACACCCTTCAGGGTGGGGGTCCCCACTGGGGTGCCTGGCCAGTCTGGGTGAGGGGCTGAGGGCTGTTTTCAGGCTGGCGGGTGATTGAAGCTCCCAACCGCTCCTTTTTTTCTTTTCTTTTTTTTAATTCTGAGCCAGCTTTAACTCTGGCTCCAGCTCTGAGGCCTCTGCTGCTGAAAGCAGGTATTTGGTTTGTTTGTTAATCGAAACATTGTATCAACTCCAGCTCTGAGATCCTGGCTGGCTGAAAGCAGGTTTCTGGGGTTTTGTTTAGCTTCTATATTTGTAACAATGTTTCAAACTGCAAGCTCAGAGGCCGGCAAGGCAGGCGGGGAACGTTGTATCCCTCCGTCACTGAAGCAAGCAAGCCTCATGTTAGTTTCAAGCTGCCTGGCTGCCGGCTGCCATCTTGGCTGGCAGTTAATTTGCATATCTCACTGATTAGCCAATGGGAAGGGTAGCGGACGTACGCTAATTACCGTGTTTCTCTTTTATTAGATAGGATATTTAAATGCCATTTAACAAAGAAAAATCAACCAAAAAAATGAGTTCGCGTGTCACCTCTGATGCGCGTGTCATAGGTTCGCCATCACTGGACTAGGTTGTAATCCTGCTCTGCCACTCACTAGCCCTTCTTTACTGGAGGAGTGATAAGTACTGCAGAAATACATGTATGCAAACGTTGTTATCTGAATCTTGAAGGCAGTCCCTGGAGAAAACCTTAGAAAGGTGTCATTTTAGGAAACAACATAAAAGCACTTTAAGAAAGGGAAACAGAAATGAATAACGAATAATGAGTATGCAGGAAGCTGAGGATGGCTGTCCTCAGGGAGTTCCTTGCTGAATCTTGATTTCTGATATGTGGTTCTCAGACTCCTTAGTAAGAAGTGAGTCTCTCATCTAGGTGTTTCAGAAGTTGGAACTTGGCACCAAGCCCTGGAATTTCTCAGTGCACTTGACCAGTTGGGTCATTCTGAGGGCACTCAGAACAGATCCAGAAGCCCAAAGGTCTGGGGTCAGATATGCTGATGGGAGGTCCATGCGGCTCCCATTTCCCCTTGTCTATGGGAGAGCCCACACGGCACAGAGCCTGGCAGCTCTAGGCATCAAGGCAATTCTCTGCTGTGCAAGTTTGGGAATGACAACTCCAGAATGTTCTGGCTTTTGTGAAACTTACTTGTTTTCACCAAAGAATGGGCAGAGAGCCCGGCTGGTGTGGCTCAGTTGGTTGAGCATCGTCCCATGGACTACGAGGTCATGGTTCCATTCCCAGTCACAGCACATGCCTGGTTTTGGACTCAATACCCAGTATTGAGGGGGTAGGAGGTATGCAGGAGGTTCGCCATGCAGAAGGTAGCCGATCATTGTTTCTATATCTCTCTCCCTCTCCTTTCCTCTCTCTGAAATAGATTAAAAAAAAAATGGGCAGAAAGCTCATGCAGCTGCATTGGTTAGGAGGGTAGACCAGCTGCAATAAATGGAAATGTGCTGCCAGCCTTTTGGTGTGCACAGCATGGCCTGAGGAAGCAGCAGGGACCCAAGGGAGAGAGGAACCGTTCTTGGCCGTCAAGCTGTTCCTGTACAATTTGAAATGTGTAGACAAGGATTTAAATGTGTGAACTGTGTATTGAAGGATTGATTATTTAATAATCCCAACTTCCTAAAACCCAGAAAAAAATTAAAATTAAACACAAAAGGTCTCTCCACAGTTGAAAAGGATGTCACAAAGACCATATGCTTTTCTCCCAGCTCTGCTGCTTTGGTCTTGCCTAGGGTACACTTAATCTTACTTCATACAAAAAAAAAAAAAAAAAATCTGCCTTCGGCCTCCATCACAACTACTCCCAATGGCCATCGATGCCTTCCTTGTAAAAATAATGTTCTTTCTTTTATGAATTGATTGTCTGGGCAGCAGTTTTAAAATGTTGGCTTCTTTTTCCCTCTCCCCTGACTTTTAAAAAAATGTATTGAGGTGAAATTCACATAACAAAATTAACCATTTTAAAGTGAACGATTCAGTGGCATTTAGAATGTTCACAGTGCTGTGCAACCACCACCTCCATCTAGTCCCCAAACATCTGCATTACTCCAAAGTGAGCCCCCAGGTTAATGGAGCAGTTTCTTCTCATCCTCCCTGGCCCTGGCCGCTGACCACCACACATTTGCAGTCTGTGTGTATGGCATTATCTATTCTGGATATTTCCTATCAATGGAATCATACAATATGTGGTCTTTCGTGAGTGGCTTCTTGAACTTAGCATAAGGTTTCTTCAGTTCCATCCACGTTGTGATGTATTATCAGTACTTGAATCCATTTTATGGTTAAGTAATACTCCACTGTGTAGATATTCCAGTTTGTTATCCATTCATCAGTTGATGAACATTTGGGTTGTTTCCATGTCAGGACTATCATGAATAATGCTGCTAGGAATAGAACATTTGTGTGTTCCCTGACTTTTGCCAGCTCAGTTTCTCATCTCGATAATGCAAATGATAATGATACCTTCCTCATAGGACTGTTAGAATTAAGTGAGGATTAAACAGAATAGTGCCTGGAACATGGTCAAAGTTCAATAAATTCTTGTTATTTTATTGTTTTATTATTTTTTAAATACATAACTCAGGAGTTAGTTCCACCAGGGCAGATGACTTTACACATCTCATTCTCAAGGTCATCATTGCATCACTTCAATAATTAGTGTAAGAAGTAGTGATCCTGAATCATAAGTGAAAGGTTAACCGTGAAACTATGGTTGGTATTTTCTGGGTAAGAAGGCAAGGATGGGTAAGATACCATATTGACCAACTTCCATCAGACCTTAGCATTAGGTATGGTGAATAAGCACGGCCTCACAAGGACCTGCAACAGATACCTTTTTTAAAGTAATGAGCTATGAGCTTGCAGAGGACAAGTCAGATAATAAGGGCCTTTGAGTGCTATTTTTCAAGCAGAATTGTGTCATGAAAATCACAAATGAAGACGAGCACACTGATACTTCCGAGCCAGTAGATTTGAGCGGAAGCTGGGAGATCAGAAAGGATACTTATACAGGGGTTGAGGTATTATCTTTTTTTTTTTTTTTAATCCTCACCTGAGGATATTTTTTCCCATTGATTTTCAGACAGAGTGAAAGGAAGAGAGGAAAGAAGGGGGGAGGGGGGAGGAAGGGAGGGAGAGAGGGAGGGAGGAAGGGAGGGGGTGAGAGAGAGAGAGAGAGATCATTGTGGAGACACAGCGATTGGTTGGTTCTTGCACATCCCCCATTGGGCTGGGGAACAAACCTGCAACTGAGGTATGTGCCCTTGACCAGGTATCAAACCCAAGACCCTTTGGTCCATAGGCCAATGCTTTAACCACTGAGCACACCGGCCAGGGCTGTGCTATTATCCTTGAGAGGTGACTGGGCTTATAAAGAAGAAGCAATGTACCAGGGAGGCACCTGAATGAAAAATTGATAGTAAATGGGAAGAGATGGACAAGCGAGGGGAAGATTCAGAACAAATGCTATGAGCCATGCTGCAAGGAAGGGTGGTGATGCCATGAAAGGTGTTTGGACAGTTGAAAGGGAGCTGCTCTGAGCTAGGCCACGAGGGACTTCCTCAAGATATGGACATCTAGTGGTCATGGCACTCACGTCTAAGTTCTTACAGGTTTTACTGTCTATTTAGGAATGAAAGGAGATAAACTCTTGGCTGCATTCTCAACATCCATTTTCTGCCTTTTTCCTTGCTGTCATCAATAGGATGGATTGAGATACACTATAGTAACAATTCCAAACTGTCAATGATGTGACAACAGAAGTTCATTTCAGCTCGGCTGGGTCTGTACTCCTGCATCTTCATCATTCTTACCCTGGGACCCAGGCAGGCAGAGCCACCTATGATGGAAATGCTGCCTAAGATGAAAGAACTACTAAGTGGAAGAGGGGTATTTAAACCTAGTTCTTTGAATTCTTTCAAAATTCAGTCATACCTATTATGGTACCAGTTGAGTTGATATACATATTTTTCAGGATTTTTTTAAGTCTTCACAATAGTTATTTTAATGGATTCACAATAATCTGTTGACAATTATGAAGCAGCAATTAGGGAAACATACAATTTAAGTTTGCATTTACTCAAATATCACAACTGCCTGAAAAAAACACTAGAAGGAAACATTAAATAATAATAATAATGTAAGCTAGGGCTGTTTTCTGTAGGTAGGATTATAGGCAATTTTATTCCCTTTCTTTAACTTCTATTACCTTAAATTATTTTTTCAATTACAGTTGACATTCAATATTATATTTATTTCAGGTATACAGAATAGTGGGTAGACACTTACTTCTCTTGTCTTTGTTATAAAGTAGTATTTGCAAGAAATAATGATGTAGGGCAAACAGAGTTTCTCTTGTCCTCCATTGCACAGTGCCAGCAAGTCTCACCCTCTCTGAGGAAAAACATGCACTCTAGGTATTGGTACGCCTTATTCCAAGTACACATTCTTCACAGAAAAGTTTATTTTTGGTTCCAGGAATTCAGTTTATTATATTAACAGTCTACCAGAGCCAGAGCAAGACCGTTACAGTTTCTTCCCTGAAGTGCTAATTTTATCTGAGTGTGTTATTCCACGTTGCTGTGGATCGATAGGGAATCTTGAGTAAATAATCGGTGAACAGGGCCCCTGATGTGGTGAAAGCCACGTGATACAAGTCCTAACAACAGTGGAGAAATGAAGAGGTTAGCACTGAGGTGAAAAGCCACTTCCAGAAAAGGTAAAAATATATGCCCATAAAGGATTCCTTGTTTTCATTTCTATAAACAGGGAAAGATCTATGAGAACTGGGTTATGGCAAGGTAGAAACAGCTAAACTAGGTCCTCCTCTGAAGCTTCTTTTTATATGATTTGGTAGAGTTGATGTGGGCGTTCTAAGGAATAGGGAAATCTATTCAAGGGTAAAATAAAAATCAGTGAGCTTATGACCCTAGCAAAATAGTAACTAAGGAAACAGCATCTTTCTGACGTCAAGTTGCTACAAGATCATCTGTATGACCTGAATAATTAAGCAGTCTCCGGCTTCCGGGCCTGTGATGGCTGCCCCCACCCTCCACCTTACCCCCACTACCATCACTAAAGATCACTTCTTCGGGATTCTCTCTATTCATTAAACAAACATTTGAAGGCCTACTAGCTGCTACCAGGGGTCCTCAAACTACGGCCCGCGGGCCACATGCAAATACAAATATTGTATTTGTCCCCGTTTTGTTTTTTTACTTCAAAATAAGATATGTGCAATGTGCATAGGAATTTGTTCATAGTTTTTTTTAAAAACTATAGTCCGGCCCTCCAACGGTCTGAGGGACAGTGAACTGGCCCCCTGTTTAAAAAGTTTGAGGACCCCTGTGCTAGGCATTGAGACAGTCCTTGGGAGATTACCAACTAGTTTATAGGCCTTCCTATTGTAGAACCTGCAATCTCGTTAGAAAGAAATTAATCAAAATCACAAAAATAAATATAATTGCAACTGTCATAGGTGCTACCAACACACACACACACACACACACACACACACACACAATTTACTTCTAACAAGAGCGTAGGACAGACTGATTGGACCGAACCGTGAAAGTCAAGGGTGGTGACAGACTGACATGCAGAGGGCGAGTCGCATTAAGTGGGAAGGAAGGAACAGCGTGTTTGAGATAGATGCGTGTTCCAGAGCATGCCAAGTCTCTCTGGTCTGACGGGCAGCCTCCTGAGAGCGGCAGGAGCAGCAGTAATTTTGGCAGCCTCATTTGGCAGTGCCTGGCACAGAAACGCGTAATACCTGGGGATTGTTACTGTCATCCTTAGTATTTAGCCTGGACAATGCTATAGGATGTCGGTGTGTGGCGGAGGTAGTACCTAGAAGATAATGGAATGCGCAGCCTGACTTCTGAGGTAGTCAAATCTTGAAGGAAATATGGTTTCATGGTTCAAAGTATATGGCACTGGTGTTTCTTCACTCCTGTTAGGTTCCTTTTGACAACTACCCCACCTTCCCACCGTGTCACGTGCTACAAAGCTGCTTCTTTCAGATGCTTGGGAGAAAGTTAGCCTATTGTCACAAAACGTGAGAAATCTCCCTCTCAGACCTCGCAGAACTTTTAAATGCCTAATGAAAAATGCCTATTAGAGTTAGAATAAACTGTCACTTTTAGCTGCCCTTATAATATCCAGTTTAAGCAGAAGCTCCGTCTAAACCAGGAAGCCTAACAATGTTGCAACTTCCTCTACAAGAATCACTTTATTGTAACAAATAAGAATTTTTGATGGAAAAGTTAAAAATGTCAGCAAAGACATGCAGGAAGTGACTCCCTGCTCCTAATTCCCAAAATAATTTCTCCGTTCTCTGAACACATTTTTCATGCCTCTCAGGACATTTTCCGATTTTTTTTTTTAGCTTATATTGTAGTTATTTACGTCCATGTCTGATCTGCCCAATGTATGAAACTGTAAAATCATTGAGGGCAGGGACACCCCCTGACTCATCTTTGGATCTCTCAATGTGCTGGCTGAGAATGGTCCCTTACAAAGGAGGCAGTCGGTCTGTATTTAATGAAGGAATTTACTGATTCTTGTCTAGTCCTGAATCATGAGGACTTTTGAAAGAACGTTTACATGGTGTTCCTACGCAACGAAATACTTCTGTTCATTTTCCAGATAGAAGCGCAGGAGAAAGGAAGTGAGTAGGAGTGCACAGGGTGGGGAAGGTCACATCTGCTTCAGGCAAGTGTTTTCTCCACCTCCCATCAAGCGGGGGGAGTGGCAAAAGAGGGCACTGGAAGAGGGTAGGAGATGCAGCCTCCAACCACTCATAGACTGTGATCCTAGTCAAGCTGCTGGAACACTCTCCCCCTGACTCATAAAAGGAATTGATGAATGAAGGACCACAGTTCCTTCTCATCACACTGTCTATCTAGAGTCACCATCCGGGAGATTTAGGCTCTAATCCCATAGTGACTTAAGATCTTCATCTTAAAATGGCTTAAAGTTTATATAGAGCCAGCATCATCTCACATGCTAGCCCTTCAGTAGCTGCTTCCTAAAGGGCTCTGTTTAGAAGGATTCTGAGTCCCTTTTTGGGCTCGTGGAAAGATAGCGTTGACTTACTAGTGATACCCGCATAAGGCAGGGAGAGGAGTAGCAGCAAATAGGCCAAGCTATGTCGTCCTGACCTAGTCCAATACCCTCACTTCACAGGAAGAAATCGAGAACAGAAGCTCATGTCTTAAACTTACTATGTATCAGGCACTGTTTAAATTGCCTTCACATGCACATACTTATGTGATCCTGGGCCAGTCGGAAGGAGTTAGCATTATTTTGATTCCATTTTTCCTGATGAGGTTTAGGGAAGGAAATTTTGCCTGGCATTCACACTCTGGAAGTCCTTATCTTTAAGCACCTCCCTTTACTGCCCCCTAATCTCTGGGCACTTGCTATGCACCAGGCTAATGGTACTCAGCCAGGAGCGATTTTGCCCTCCAGGAAACATCTGGCAATGTCCAGAGACCTTTTGGCTGTGGGAAGAAGGTGTTCCTTGAATCTAGTGGGTTGAGGCCAGAGACACGGCTATCTGCACAGAATAGCGCCCAGAACAAAATGTATCTTAGCCCAAACTGTCCATAGTGCTGAGACTGAGAACTCCGAGTTAGGCTATGTGAGCGCATTTTCAGGCTGATGCTAAAACTCCTCCTGTAGCTCGGTAAGTGCAATTACTGTCTCCATTTTGCCAGACAAGGAAGAGTGCTCTCAGAGTCAGGAAGATCACAAGACAGGAACACAGGGAGTCTGATTCTAGAGGCCTCTGAAGTCCTCCCTCCACAAAACTCTATTCTCATCGTCTTCCTTTACTATCGGTTCTGGCTACATGTATCGGTTTGGCTCAGTGGATAGAATGTCGGCCTGCGGACTGAAAGGTCCCAGGTTCGATTCCGGTCAAGGGCATGTACCTTGGTTGCATGCACATCTCCAGTAGGAGATGTGCAGGAGGCAGCTGATCGATGTTTCTCTCTCATCGATGTTTCTAACTCTCTATCCCTCTCCCTTCCTCTCTGTGAAAAATCAATAAAATATATTTTAAAAAAAAACATGTAAACTCTTTAAGCACATGCTTATATATGACGGATTTCAGAAGCTAAGATCATTCAGCCGACTATGAAAACTTTCCACTGTGGTGGGTGTCTCTTCAAAGTAAGAAAAGCATTTGTTCAACAGTTCACAGAAGAGGCTCTTTAGCAGCTCTTTCTGTAGAACCATTGATCTTGCTGGAGTAGATTTGCAGATCGGTGCTTTAAAATAAAACTCTGAGGAGAAAACCAATTTTAGGACATTAACAAGCTTTTTCAAGAATAATTAGCTCTGCGTGGGATTGAACTGTAATTTTTTTCCTTTTGTGTTTAGGAGCTGGTGAGCCTGGAAACTTATTTGGGAGTAGAAGAGGAAATGGAGCTATGAAAAGACACTATGATTCCTCTTGTTCTAGGAGGTGAGGTACAATCTGAATATGAATAACTTTCTCATCCTGTCCAACTGACTGCCTCAAATACAAATAGAATACATATAAAATTCTCTCTCTCCCTCTCCCTCTCTCTCTCTCTCCCAGCTAAGCACTTGGTTAGCTGGAAGAAATTGAAGAAGCTAAAAATCCAATGTTCATTTCAACAATAAAACCCTGTGCAAATAACTTCCTTTAGGACAGCGTTCTCAACCTCTGGGTCGTGACCCCTTTGGGGGTCCAACGACCCTTTCACAGGGGTCGCCTAAGACCATCGGAAAACACATATATAATTACATATTGTTTTTGTGATTAATCACTATGCTTTAATTATGTTCAATTTGTAACAATGAAATTGGGAGTCACCACAACATGAGGAACTGTATTAAAGGGTCGCGGCATTAGGAAGGTTGAGAACCACTGCTTTAGGATGTAAGGTTTATCTCCTGCACAGAAAACAATGCTAATGTAACAGGGTGAGGGTGGGAGGCAGGGAGAGGAATGGAAAAAGAGAGATATAACAGAGCTTGAGGGAAGAAGGGGAGGAAAAACTGAACTTCTCACCGGGAGAGGAATTACTGAAAAATGCAAGAAGGGTTGGGAAAACAACATCTGAGCTGCT
Organism: Myotis nattereri; assembly: GCF_964212035.1. Classification (NCBI taxonomy): domain Eukaryota; kingdom Metazoa; phylum Chordata; class Mammalia; order Chiroptera; family Vespertilionidae; genus Myotis; species Myotis nattereri. The sequence goes on along the minus strand of NC_138086.1, from coordinate 60,644,888 downwards.
CAGGCCATCCATGCAGGGGTGGCCAACGTGCCTCCTGGTGCGGAGTGGCGGCGGGGGTGGGGGTGGGAGGTGGGGAGGAGATTCTTTAAGATCCTCCTAGTCATTCGATTTTAAATCTTCTCCAGTAAGGTTTTCCGTGTGCAGATTCCGGCAGCCCGACACTGGGTTTGCTCTGCAGCTGGTCAGTATCCGCCCCCCCCTCGCTGGCTACTTGCCAGATTCAAAACAGTCCGAGACCTCCCGCGACAGGGAGGGCTGCTGAAGCGGAGAACCTAGCGCGGTGAATGAAATGCGAACGGCATGGCTCCCGCAAGAGCCTCAGACACCTTAATTCAGGGTCAGTTGGGAAACTGGAAATATGCCGGGTGCCGCAGGTGGCAGATGGCGCTGGAATTTAACATTCTGGAGCCCCTAGGGTGCCGGGCATCGAGCCAGGCGAGCGAGTCACGCTCATTCATTGTTCAGCTCGGCGAGGCAGGTTACGCGGTCTTCAGGGAGGTCAACACCTTGCGTTTGCTGTTCCCCTCGGCCTGGAACGCTCCTGGGAGAACCGGTTCCTTTTCGGGTTCAGGAATCTGCTTAAAAGCCACCCCCCCAGAGAGGCCCTCAGGGCGCTTAGCAGCTCCCTATCACACACATCATCGCCTTTGAAAGCTCTGCTTAGCAATTGCCTCGGTGCTCACCAGCATTTCCTCGTTGGTTTATATTTGTGTATTTTCTTTGTTTGTGCTGTCTCTCCCCACAGAAATATAAGCACCTCAAGAGCAGGAACCCGGTGTACCATCGCCGCTGCACGCCCACAACTGGGTCGGACGCACGCAGTAGGCGCTCAGTGAATGTTAATCACCCTACACGTCTGCAGGCTGCAAACTGACCCCAGGTGATCAGTTGCCTGCATTCAAGCCAGGATCGAAGGAGCTCGAGGAGCGAGTGGGCAGTCCAGACAGGTGGACTTCACTGTTTTTCAAGGAGCTCCTGCATTTTAATTTTAACTACGACGCTTTCTCTCTGTCCTCCCACCCCCTGCACGTGAACTGCAAAGAACAAAACAACCGCCCTCCTGGGTTTTCCCCTGGGACCCGGCACGAATCTGCATCGCTGCCTCGGGATGTCAGGTCAGAGTCCAGGGCGGGGTCCCACGCCGAATCCGTCCATCGCCCTGTGCCTGCAACCCTCCCTTCACCACCCCTTCTTCTCCGTTCTCGATCCCTTGGCCTCGATTTGACTTCCTCAAGAGGTCGCGTCCTCTTTGCCTGTTCGATCACAAGTGTCCTCAGGGAGCTTCTCCTTGAACCAGCCCCTCCCGCGCCGCCTTCCCTTCTCCCTCCTTCCCGGGCGGGAAACGCCGCTCCACAAATACTGATGGAGCACCCACGGCGCAAGGCAGCGCGCTGGGCCGCTGGAAGCCCCTTCCCGGGCCCCACGCAGCTCTCACCTCCCTCTGCCCTTCGCACCTGTCGGGAACCCGTGGTCCCAACTCCCTCCACTGCGTCATGGAATCCGTCCGCTTCTTCCTAGCGCATCGCCCCACCTCCTTCCCCGGGGCCGACTCCTGATTGGTGGGAGCGTGGGTCACTCTGCCGTTCCTCCCATCTTCCCCGCCCTCCGCGCGTGGCCCCGCCCCCTGGCGGGCTCAGGCCCCGCCTCCTCGCTCACCCCCTCCTGCTGATCCGCAGGCGACGAGCGCGAAGTTCTGGGCAAAGTCCTGGGAACTGGCGGCGCGGTCGTGCGTCCGCGAGCTGGGCCCAGCCAAGGGGCGCGAGCGCAGGACAGTTAGTGCGCGGCGCGGTCTCCGGCCTCCGCGTCCGCCAGCGAGTGGCCGTCCCCGCCCCAGTCTCCCGCAGCCGCTGCGGGAACGGTCAGCTGCGCACTGCGGGGGGGACCAGAGAAGTGTGTTCGCCTCCTCCTGGGTCTGTGGGTGGGAACTAGGTGGCGTCCCCGGCGGCAGAGCGCACAGGTAAGCGCCGACGCTGGTGGGAACGGTGCTGGGCGTGGTGGGGGCCCGGCGGCCGCGCGGGCTCGGCGGGGCGGCGATTTCGGAGCGGAGGGTGGGGGTGACCGCCAGTCTCTGCAAGACCGGGGTCAGCCTCCTGTCGCCGAGGGAGAACCGGCCGGTGGGGCCGCCCCGAGCCGGGGAGGTCGTCTCGGTGCCGGCGCCAGTCTCTCTGGATGTGGGGTTTGAGTGCGCCCACCCTAGAGCTCGGTCCTTGGAGGGAGGGACGGTTTGGCTGGGATTGATGGCGAGAAGGCGCCGACTTCGCGGGCCTGGGTCGCGGGGCCGCAGGATGCGACGCACCAGAGCTGTCCTGGGCTGCGGGGAGGGGCGCCGCCGGGGAGGGAGGCACAGGAAACCTGGTTAATGGAGCTGAGCACGAAGCTTTACCACATCCGCGCGTTGGGGCGCGGCGGGGGAGCCCGGGCGACGCTGGCCTTGCAGGCGCCCGCCTCGTCAGCCTCGCTCCCCGGCCTGCTCCCCTCCACGGTGCGGCGGCCGAGGGCACTCGCCTCTTGGGGCTCCCCAGCGTCCTGAGCTTGGTCGTAGATCGTACTGATATTTCTTCAGCCCGAGCGCGCCGCCCTCCTTCGGTAAGGAAACTTGCCAGCCACCTTTTGCACACTTGTATGTTTCCTCCCCGGTCTCACAAACTACCAGTCTTCTGAGTCCGGACTCTGATTGGAAGGGACTGTGAAGTTGTCTCTCCAAGTGTTTGGGGTTGAAGTACACGAGGTTCCCCAGATGTTGCACTGCCCCTCAGGGTTTGAGTACTGGGATGGGGGCATTTACAAATATTTTTAAGCTGCAGATGCAAAAGAGGTCCTTCCACAGGCAGGTAAAAGAGTAGGTCTGAGTTCTGGTCATGCACATTCTACTCCCAGGCATCCTACAGGGTGAGGTCCCCCTTCTGGCCAAAGGAGACCAGCCAGGCAGGCCTGAGCTGAAATGTGCCCAAGCTAAAGCCCTCTACCAACTTGCTTGCACGCCTCCCTATTCCATGTTCCTCCTTCCGCTCCTCTGTGAAATTTATCTCCTTGGGCTATTTACTACCATCTGCCTTCCTCCACTAGAATGGAAAAGTAGCCATCTTATCCGTCTTGTTCATCACTCTATCATCAGTGTCAGCCACCATGCCTGACACACGCAGTAGGTATGGAAGAAATAGTTACTAAGTGAGTGATGAAAACTTTTCTTTGAAATATGAAGAATGGTGATTTCATTGCTGGTTTTGATTTTCATGTTTATTTTTTTCCTATTGGGAAAATTAAATACCAATAACTACTATTGATTGAGCACCTAGTAAGAACTGGATATATATATATACTGGTGACTTTGTGTAGATTACCTCATTAAACATTATAGTAGCCCTGACCAGTCTGGCTCAGTAGATAGAGCATCAGCCTTCGGATTGAAGGGTCCCAGGTTCGATTCTGGTCAAGGGCATGTACCTTGGTAGTAGGCACATCCCCAGTAGGGGGCGTGCAGGAGGCAACTGATTGATGTTTCTCTCTCATGGATGTTTCTAACTCTTTATCCCTCTCCCTTCCTCTCTGTAAAAAAAAGTCAATAAAATATATTTAAAAAAACAACATTATAGTAGTCTTGTTAGCCAGCTAGGTATTTCTAACCAGGTGGGAAATTGAGACTCTAGCAGGTTAACCAATTTTCCCAAGGTTATCCTGGCAGAACTAGAATTCCAGCTCATTTTCTCTCTCTTGTTCTGGGCCTGTTCCAAGAAACTGAAATGTGTTTTCTACCATTACTGTCAATAGGCATTTAGCTTTATTTGTAGCAAAAGCTGTTGCTTAGCCAAAAGAAGATTTGTTGTTTTCTCATTCAGATATCGTCTCAATAATAGTTAATAGTTATCTCAGAGGCCAGGTACTACTAGGTTGCCATAAGCCCATAATATCTCTTTTAATCTTACAGACGAAGAAACTGCAGCCAAGCTTCAGGAACTTGCAGCATCCATTGAACTAGAGTCTGCTAATAGTCCTTCTAACTCTAAATCTTTAGCTCCTTCACTACACAGAAATGTGTCCTGCTCCCACTGCTTAATTAGAAGTTACTTCATTATGGTAGAGTTCGGTGATACAATGTATTAAAACGAACTGAGGTTGGGCTACAGACTGTCTGCTGCCAATATCAAGCTTCTAATTGCACTACTTTCTGAATTATTGAGGCTCTTACTGCCATTGATTTTTGTGGCTGAATTTATGGTTTGTGGGCCTGGAAGTGGAGGGACTTTAATATAGGAGGAAAGGAAATTCTTAAACCTAAATTTACTTTTACTTTCACCGACATCTAAAGAGAAATCCTATAGGTTTTGCCTGCTGTGTACCCGCAGCCTGAAATTAATTCAGCAACCGAGTTGCTTTTGCTCGGACATTCCTGTTGCCTAGAAAGCTGGCTCATTGTGTCTTCCTGTGGAAACCCACAGCTTTCAAGACTGAACTCCTAAGCTACTTCCGCCAGAATAATCTCTGAGCTCAATCTCTCACAGCATTAAAAACACCACCACAAAAAAACCCTGAGAATCTCCAGTTCACTTTCTGACTCCTGAGTATGTCGGGATTCTTCCTTACCATCAGCACTTCGGTCCTTTCATATTCCCCCCATATCCTCCTGACTTATTTATTCAAATGCCTTCCTTTCTAGGTTGTAAATGCTTTGAAGGCAGGGCCGATATGCATCTTCTGTTTCTATCCCTCACATCACTAAGCCTGGTATCCTATCCATAGTAGGTGCTCAGTTAAAAAAGAGAATCTGAAACAACTTTATTTGGTTATATTCTTTTTAAAATATATATATTTTTATTGATTTCAGAGAGAAAGGGAGAGGTAGCGAGAGATAGAAACATCACTAATGAGAGAGAATCATTGATCGGCTCTCTCGTTCTGGGCCTCTTCCAAGAAACTGAAATGTGTTTTCTACCATTATGGTCAGAATAATCCTGCACGCCCCACACGGATTGAGCCCACAACCCAGGCATATGGCCTGACAGGAATTTATTATAGGAGGAAAGGAAATTCTTTAACCTAAATTTAAGTTTACTTTCACCTAAATCGAAAGAGAATTCCTATAGGTTTTGCCTGCTGTGCATAGGCAGCCCGAACTTGATTCAGCAACCGAGTTGCCTTTGCTCAGACATTCCTGTTGCCTAGAAAGCTCGTTCAGTCGTGACTTCCTGGTTCACAGGTCTATGCTCAGCCATATATATATATATATTAATTGATTTTAGATAGGAAGGGAGAGGGGGAGAGAGATAGAAAAATCAGTGATGAGAATCTAACCGATAACCTGGGCATGTGCCCTGATTGGGACTTGAACGTGACCTCCTGGTTCATGGGTTGATGCTCAGTCACTGAGCCACATCAGCTGGGCTACTTCTTTTTGAATCACAGTTTTATTAAGATATAATTCACATTTCGTATAATTTACCCATTTAATGTAATTATGCAATTCAATGGTTTTTAGTATATTCAAAGTTGTGCAACCATCACCATAATTAATTTTAGAACATTTCATCATCCCCCCAAAAAATCTGCACCCATTAGCAGTCTCCCCCACCCCCACAACTATTAATCTATTTCATATATTAATGGATTTGCCTATTCTGTGCTTTTCATGTAAATGGAATAATGCAATTATCTTTCATTTAGCATGTTGTATTCAAGATTCTTACCTGTTGTAGCATGAATCATTACTTCATTTCTTTATATAACACCTCATTGTATTTATACCATGACTTATTTATCTATGTGCTAATTGATGGAACTGTGTTTTTTTTAAAACTGGTATTTTTTTAAAGCTTCTCCAAATAGTCTTAATGTGCAGTCAGGAACTAAGCATGAAAATTTTCTTGAGTCTTGTTCTTTGTTGTGTCTTGGGGCTAGAACAGTGCCTGGCACAGAATAGATGTTTAATAAATATCAGAATGAATAAAGCACTTTACTAAAAGTATAACTCCCATTATGTTGGTGTCATAAAAAAATCATTAAAAAGAGATATTCATAGTTAATTGTTTAGATTTTGATTTGAACAAATCAACTGTTAACAAAATTATGAGATAATCAAGGAAATTTGAACATGGATAAAATGCTATGATTTCTAGGATTTGCTTCAAAATAATTTTGGGGTTAGAAAGAGTATAGAAGAAACACAGCTGTTGGGAAGTTAGTGATTATTAAGCAAGGTGATTAGTTCATGAGGTTTTTAATACTATTTTCTATAGTATCTGCTGTCTACTGGGGTGCCATTGGCCACATGTGGCTATTGAGCATTCAAAATGTGGCTAATCTTTTTTGAGATGTACTATAAGTGTAAAATACTAAGTTTCGAAGAGTTTGTACAAAAAAGAATAAAATTATCTCAATAATTTATCATTTATATGTTGAAATGATAATATTTTGGATACATCATAATATATAATTAAAAATAATTTTGCCTGTTTCCTTTTACTCTTTTTAATTGGCTACTTAAATAAAATTACACATTTGGCTCCTATTACGTTTCTGCTGGATAGTGCTGCTGAAAGTATAACTTTTGTATATGCTGGGAAATTTTTTGTAATAAGTTAAAAATATCAAAGACATCTGAATTTTCAAAAACTAGAATAAAGTATTTTCTGTAAAGGATTCCTCTTATATGTAAAGACTGGGAAATATGGATGCCTTCAAAGATGATCCTTTGTAGAAGCTGTAGCAGGCAGGCTGTAGTCATCCAGTGTCATCCTGGGCTTATATCATCCATGTGAGCATTAAAAAATTCTTCTATAATCAGTGGAACTGCAGCATGAGGAAGTAGAAGAATTTCTCCTTTAGCTAGTCATCTGATTCTTTTGTCTTGTATTTGGTGAAACATTTTCTTCTTCATCTTGGAAAAATTTAGAAAATGCAACGGTAATTTCATTGTTCCTAATCACATTGTTTATACCCTAAAATTGAATTTTCCTTGTACTGGCTTTATAATCACTCTGAGTAAATCTGTTTGTTTGGAACCAGACAGTGATTGTTTCTAGACTCTTGGGGTATGAGTGGGATATATTTCTTAAATAATAATAACAATAATATGTGGATGTTAAGCTGAGAAACAAATTGATTTCATATCAAATTTCTTTAGATGAACATCATGTCGCTCTCTAGGTTGTTTGCTCACAAAATAATAGCCAAGGTAATACATCCAGTTCTGAGAGGTGTGGGCTAGACAACCCCAGAGGATGTTCTTTCTCATTTGTGATTTCAGGAGAGAGTGGACTTGAATTGAAAAATCACTTGAATGTAAAGTAGAAAAAAATTGAATTGCAACAAGCAGTCCAACAAGAGATCTGTGGGTCAAACACTTTTCTCAATATAACATATGTATTAAAAAGTGGTACTATAATTAAAGATTGCCGTACTTGTTTTCTGTCTTGATATCAAATGTAATATAAGAAATTTAAAGTTACAGTTTGAATCTTATAAAACAAATGAGAGGTCCAGTGCACGAATTCGTGCATGGGTGGGGTGCAGCCAGCCTGGCCCCAATTGGGGTGGATCAGGGCTGGGCCTGCTGGGAGGAGGAGATGGCAGGAGGTTGGCTGGCTGGCCTGCCCCTGTCCGGGCTGATCAGGGCCTGACTGGCTGGGGGTACGGGTCACGGGTGATTGGTCAGCAGAGCCTGCCCCCAATTGGGGTTGGGGGACCGATTGGGGGGCCAGTGGCATGGGGGAGGGGCCATGGGTGGTTGGCCAGTTGGTCCTGCCCTTGATCAGGGTGGGGGGGTGGTGGTGGGGGCCTATAGAGGGTGGGGCTGTTTGGGGGGGAGGGGCTGCGGGAGGTTGACTGGCTGGCCTTGCCCCCCATTGGGGTGGGGGAGGGCAATCAGGGGTGGGGCCGATCAGGGTGGTGGGGGCCCATCGGGGGCAGGTCCATCTGTGGGGAGGGGCTGCAGGAGCTTGGCTGACCAGGCCTGCCCCCTATTGGGGTTGGGGGTGTGATCATGGGCGCGGCTGGCTGGGGGGAGGGGCTGTGGGCCTATCGTGGCGGGGTGGGTCGATCAGGGGCTGGGCTAGCCGGGGGTGGGGGGAAGAGGAGGTGGGGTGTTTGGCTGGCCAGCCCCGCCCTTGATCAGGGTGGGAGAATCCGTTAGTGGATAGTCCTTATTAAAGGATACTTTTGAGAAAAGTAACTGGGAAGAATGGGAAAAGAGCAGGTTTGAGCAGAGGAATAAGTAAAGCTGCAATGCTCAGGGATCAGCCTCAGCTTGGGTCAAGGGGGGTAAAAGGAGACATATGTACCTGATCTGGCCAGTTCACTGGCCACAGTGGGCGTCATAGCGACCAGTCGTTATGGTCGTTACGGTGTTATGGTCACTGGTATGTGTGTATATATATATATACATACACACACACATATATATATACATATATATATATTTTTTTTTTCTTCAAATTATTTGTGGTGAGCAGTGATCTGAAATGTTTAGAAGCAAAAGCTAAATATTTTTCTCATCTCACAAACATGATTAAACTTGAAGGAAATACTTTCCTAGGGTGAATGCATACAGTAGGATGTTTGTTCATACATTAAATAAGTACTGATTGAGCATGCACACTGTGTGCCAGGCACCATGCTGGGTACAGGGCACCTGGAGGTGAAGTAGATAGATGTGGAACCTCCCTTCAAGGAGATTACAGTTTAGAAGGGGGTATAGATACTAAACAGTCCCAGAGAATTCAATTAGAATGGAGATATGTGGATCAAAGTGAATGGGTGTGAATTTTAATTGGGACCCTGGAGAGAAAAGTTCCTTTTTTTCTCTGGGTCATGATTCAGGCTATTAATGGTCTGAAGTAGAGGAGGAAAGAGAATGTGGCTGGGGAATTCTCGGAGGAGCATGACATAGGAAGTCTCGCTCTTTTGTTTCTGCTGATTGTAGGAGGTCAGGTGGCAGGGAGGAGGTGGAGGGGTTTACCTCCTCTTCCTCCAGGTAATTGCTATGGTGCTACATGTAGGTTTATTTGCTGTGGGCAGTTTAATCCAAAGTTGTGTTTTTAGTACCTTGGTAAAAAACTGAGTAAGTTCTAACAACCTGTTCTCCAGCATAACCATGAAAGTATCTTTTTTTTTTTTTTTTTTTAAAATATATTTTATTGATTTTTCACAGAGAGGAAGGGAGAGAGATAGAGAGCCAGAAACATCGATGAGAGAGAAACATCGATCAGCTGCCTCCTGCACATCCCCCACTGGGGATGTGCCCGCAACCCAGGCACATGCCCTTGACCGGAATCGAACCAGGGACCTTTCAGTCCGCAGGCCGACGCTCCATCCACTGAGCCAAACCGGTTTCGGCACCATGAAAGTATCTTAACGTAACTTGCTGGGGCCCTGGCCGGGTAGCTCAGTTGACCAGAGTGTCCTCCCCATATGCCAAGGTTTCAGGTTCCATCTCCTGTCAGGGCACATACAAGATTCATCCAATGAATGTCTAAATCAGGGGTCCTCAAACTTTTTAAACAGGGGGCCAGTTCACTGTCCCTCAGACCGTTGGAGGGCCAGACTATAGTTTTAAAAAAAACTATGAACAAATTCCTATGCACACTGCACATATCTTATTTTGAAGTAAAAAAACAAAACGGGAACAAATACAATATTTGTATTTGCATCTGGCCCGCAGGCCGTAGTTTGAGGACCCCTGGGTTAGTGTATGTAGAATGAACTCCTTTGGAGCTTGTTGGACATTAGGGAATGGGGAACCATCCTGCCTTTAAAGTGACTGCAGAACAATGACAGTCTTTGCTCTTCGGTTGTCCAACATCCATTTACCCTTCCAGGTTCCATTTGAGGACACTCCTTGCCTTGGGATATGATCTGTTGGGACCAGAACGAGGGCCCCATTCTCCGTGGCCATGGGTGGTCCTGTGAGCCTCTTGCAGGAGTCTGGGTTCAATGCTGAGGGTCATGCAGATTCTGCTGCCTAGGGTGTGTCCTGACCAGACTGTTCCTGTTCAGTCCACGTTGTTGTGGTCTGGCTTCCGGTCTCCTGAAGCTGTGCCACCCTTTGCTTCTCCAGCCTCCCTTCAGTTCCTCAAACTATTATTTTCCAATACATTTTCTCTGGTTTTATTTGCCAGATTGGTTTCTGTTGCTTCTACCCAAAGAACCTCTTGACTATCAAAGGCCTAGAGAGGCTTAAGTGGTTTACCCACTGTCACAAAGAGAACAAGAGCCGGAGCTGGGGTGGAGGCTGGCCATTTGGCCTCTACCGCCAAGTGTTGACTAAAAGCCCCTCCTGTGTGGTGGGAAGCACAGGACTGGGAGTCAGAGAGTAAGAATGTGGATCCAATCTCAGCCGTGCCTCTGCCTCTGCCTCTATGGCGATAGGAGCACAGAAATGTTTTTGCAGGGAAGTGGGCATTTGCGCCAAGCCTTGAAGGACACGGAAGGTTGAGACGAGGGAAGGGAGTGGAGGCTAGGTAGAAAGGACAGTGCAGGCAGAGGATGCAGGATGAGCCAATGCATAGCATTTTAAGGAATGATGAACCCTTCAGTTTGTTGAGGACTTTTTAAAAAATTGATTTGAGAGAGAGAGGAAGGAGAGAGAGACTGAAACATCAATTTGTTGTTCCACTTATTTATATGTATATTCACTGGTTGATTCTTGTATGTACCCTGACTGGGGATTGAACCTACAACCTTGGCTTATGGGGATGATGCTGTAAGCAGCTGAGCCACCCCGCCAGGGCCAAGAAGGACTCTTTTAAATGGTAAATTTTCTGAATCTATGTGTCCAATGATGACAATTTAGTGGTGTGTGTGTGTGTGTGTGTGTGTGTGTGTGTGTTTTATAAAGCCTGTGTTCTGGCAGCAAACCTGTTGAGAAACAGCTAGCTCAAACATTTCTAACGTTTATTGTCCCATAACTTCAAAAATCACTACTCACACAGAAAATACTTCTACTGATAGCTGATATTCGTGTCAAAGAAGAACAACTGAATATTTTCTCCAACAAGTAGCCTTTGTTTTCACACTTCTTGGTGTAATTATTACAGATTTACAGACAAAGGCTTTGTGCCCCGGAAGCAGCGTTGTTATTCCCACTCAGGCTTGTTTTGGAAATATTTCCCGAGGTGATGCGAACCTGCAAGGTAAGAAGTTGTGCACAGAGAGCCAGCTGAGACTTTCAGTACATTCATCTAGTCCGGTCAAGGACAGCAGAGTGTTGAACAGTTAAGTCATTACTGAATTGATCGCCCAGTTCTAGACATGACATCAGCCTCATTAAGCCAAGAGAAATGGCAGGTGACCGAAGACTCTTCAAGGCATTAGCTATTTCTGATTTGATCTCACTCACACAGTCTGTGACCATCTTCCAGCACACTTCATTGTTTTCAATTATAATACCAGCAATATCACAGTTTTCTCTGACTTCACACCTGAGTTTGCATATCATGTCACACACTGAGGGAGAAAGAAATGTGGTATGTGGATCCTCTAGTAATACCTGCCTCCGCCGGGGTGGCCAGGCTGGGGAACATAGCCAGGAGCCCTCAAGGGTGTCGCAAGAAGCTGGGGTCCAGGTGGATCCTTCCCCCATGCCCTGCTGAGGCCCAACGGCCTGAAGGTCCCCAAAGGAGCCTGCAGGTGCAGCGAGCACCTAGCCACTCCACAGCCCTGACTTCTGGCGCCCTCGCTTAGTTAGTTGGCTTTATTTTTATTTTTTTATTTTTTTATATATTTTATTGATTTTTTACAGAGAAGAAGGGAGAGGGATAGAGAGTTAGAAACATCGATAAGAGAGATTGATCAGCTGCCTCCTGCATGCCCCCCAGTGGGGATGTGCCCGCAACCAAGGTACATGCCCTGGACCGGAACCGAACCTGGGACCCCTTAGTCCGCAGGCCGACGCTCCATCCACTGAGCCAAACCCGTTCGGCTAGTTGGCTTTTTGACTCAAGCTGAATTTGCCTATTTTGGTGGCGTATCGTTCATCTTCTTTTCACTTTATCTGTCAGTAAATTACAGGCTGGAAGCTCTGTTTTCCTGAAGATGGTGAATAGGAAATAAAGAGAGTGGAAGTAAATAAGTAAATGATTATTTGTTGACATATTTTATGTGCATGATTTATGTATGACTTATGCTAAGAAGTAATATTCCACTTGTAACACACACATAAATCCCGACTCTATGCTTTAGAGAGACATTGTGCTTGTATCAGCAGTCCTTTTACCTTGGAAATACCCGTGTTGCACAAACAGGCTAAAATTTCACCCTAGCTTTTCAACAGTCTTTCTCTAGATTACAACAGTAGTCCTAAATTCATTGTATGTGTGCCATTAGGAATAACAGCAACAATGAGGAGTCAGATAGGAAAAGAATAACTGTGGCCTAAACATGGTTCAGAAAAAGGACAGCATAACTTCTTCATGCCGACCAGCTCATACTCCTTGTAATTCCTGTTTTTCTAGTTTGATCCCAGGCCAAAATGGCATTCCAATTTGCTTGTTACTTTCAGACCTGGAAGCCTCTTTTGTACTCTGGCATGAGCAAGTCTTATTTTCATACAGTATGCATGCCGGTGGATGTACCTGGGTGTAGATGTTTATGAGATAGCTGCCTCTCCTGATCCACAGATTAAGACACCTTTGTCTTGACAAATGCTGGGAGACCAGAAGGACAGGAATCTGTCCAAAAGTTATGTAGATACTCTGCCCCACTTGGCGCAAATGCCCACTTCCCTGCAGCATCTGTCCAAAAACATCTCCAGTCGCTCTTTCTGTGCTCCTATCGCTAGAATCTGGGTCTTTGTAAATGTGTGCTGTGTGCTTCTGAGAGATGCCCCGATTTTCCCTCATTGCTAAGAACTTCACAGATTAGTTGGGCAAAATAACCATGTTCTTGGACTTGCACTAGGTAGTTACCTCATGCAGAGGTTCAGCACGTCATGAATTTCCTCACATCCCCGAGGGGAGTACTGTTTGTCCTCTTCTCTCTCACAGGCATCGTGTAGCATTAGCCAAGTGGTCCTAGATGGGAAGGGGTCCTGGAGGAAGTGAGAGCCATGTGATTGCTAGCTGGGCAGGGAGCCAGCTGGAGGAGCGTGGCCCGGTGAGTGGGACTCACAGCTATCACGGTCCATGATGGGTTTCTCTGGGGTAGTGGTCTCAACGTCAGCAGCATCAGAATGATCTTCAGGGCTTGTAAAACCACAGATTCCTGGGCCCCACCCCAGAGTTTCTGATTTGGTGGATCTGGTGGGACCCACAATTCTGTGTGTCTAACAAGTTCTCAGGTGATGGGGATGCTGCTGGTCCAGGTACCCCTTTGAAAATCCAGGTGCTGGTTCAGTAGGCAAAATACTCTGAATCCCCACCAGCCCCGAGCCCGCTCTGATTTAGGGGAAGAACTAGAGAATTTGGTTATCGTAACACCCATATTTCATATAGCATGTCCATATTTGTAAATCACTTTAATTTATTTGCTTCTCACAAAACCAAACCAAACCTGTGGGTAGGCAGGATAGGTATGGACCTTGTTGCAAAGTGGGGAGAATCAGACTGAAGACCTTGGGGCAAATGACTTGTACCTGGATTTTCTTCCTGTGACCTTAGTTAGCCCTAGTGTTCCCTGTCTTTACTGTTAGTGAAAAGCTTGGAGAGCATGTGCTCTGATAACACTCAAAGTTTGTGTTAATCATTCTTCATACTAAAACAGCTTTTCACTTTAGAACAGTTTTAGACCCACAGAAAGGCTGTGAAGATAGTATAGACTAGAGCGATCCCCACTTTGTTTCTCCTTACGTTAGTAAGGTACATTTGTCACAATTAGATGAACCAACACTAATATATTACTACTAGTGGCCTGGTGCAGGGATTTGTGCACATTGAAAGGAAATTAATGAGAGGAAATATTTTAATATCGCTATTTGCCCTTTCTCTAATAGTAGTGTCAGAGATGAAAGAAAATTAGTAAAATGTATATGAAAATAATATATAAATTGATTAATAAACAATAACAACATGCTGTAACAACAAAGACATAATATAAAAACAACAAAAACATTATATAAAAACAACATTGATAAAAACAGTGACTGATAAATTGATTAAACTTATTCTAATATCTCCCTGAACACCACTTTCAGAGTGCTTGACTATTTTCCCTTTCGATGAAGTACTTACAACTTTAACGTCACATGCTCTTTGAACTCGAGAGAAAGCAACATATAACTAACCATGTCCGAAAACGGGTTCAGGTAGGAAAATTCCTACTATGTCTAGAGTTTGTCCTTGTGATTTATTAATAGTCATTGCAAATGCTGGCATCACGGGAAACTGTCTTCGAATTAATTTAAGTGGGAGGCTAGTGTCAGACGGGGCCAAATCAATTCTTGGAATCAGAACAACCTCTCCTTCCGGAGATCCTATTAATACTTCAGCTTCGATTAAGTTAGGTTACAATCTTTTGATAATAAATCTAGTGCCATTAGAAAGACCTCATTTACTATTAAGATTTCTCAGTAGCATGATGATTGCACCTACATATTCTGTCTACCATGCTGCTTTCTTTCAGTTTCAGAATGTCAACAAAGACAACCAAATTCACGATTGACAATGACAGATTGAAACACACACGTACAGTTGGCACCAGTGAGAGCTTTATATGTAATGAGCATGCGCGAGTCAGTGTTTACTGGTTGGTCAGACGGTCGCGCGTACGGATGTATGGTCGGTCACTTAGCCTTTTATATAGATCAGCGGAAGCCTATACTTTATTTAGATTTTCTCAGTTTTTACCTAATGTGCCTTTCCTATTCCAGGATCCCGTTCGGGCTTCAGCATTGTTTAGTCATCATATCTCGTCAGCCTCTTCTTGGCTGTCACAGTTTCTCAGGCTTTCCTTGTTTTTGATGACCTTGATCGTTTGTAGAATATCCCTCAGTTGGAATTTGTCTGATGTTTTTCTCATGACTAGACTAGGATTATGGGGTCCTGGCCGGGTAGCTCAGTTGGCTGGAGAGTCCTCCCTATATGCCAAGGTTGTAGGTTCCATCCCCGGTCAGGGCACATACAAGTGTCAACCAATGAATGCATGAATAGGTTGAGCAACATGTTGATGTTCCTCTCTCTCCCTTCCTTTCTCTCTGTCCAAAATCAGTAATAATAAAAAAAAATTAGGGTTATGGATTTGGGGGAGGAAGACCACAGAGGTAAAGTGCCATTCTCATCACATCATGTTGAGGGTACATACTGTTAACATGCTTTATCATTGCCGATGTTGACCTTGATCCCCGGCTGAGGCAGTGTTGGTCAGGATTCTGCACTGTCAGGTTATTCTTTTCCCAGCCCACTATGTGCAGCCCACACCAAAGGGTTGGGAAGTTACGTTCCATTTCCTCAAGGGGCAGCGTATCTACATAACTTATTATGTAGGTTTGTCTATCCTCTGTTTATTTATTCAATCAGTCAGTGTATTAGTATGGATATTTATGTGGGTTATAATCCAATAGCCTTTTATTTATTTCAGTGCTGTAGTTCTTCCAGATTTGACTAGTAGGAGCTTTTTCAGTTGACTCCTGTGTCCCTTTGATATAGTCCAGTTTTGTCGGTGTTTGATGCGCCTGTACATCCTTACTTTCTGGCACAAGAAGATGCTTTAGAGCAGTGGTTCTCAACCTTCCTAATGCCGCGACCCTTTAATACAGTTCCTCATGTTGTGGTGACCCCCAACCATAAAATTATTTTTGTTGCTACTTCATAACTGTAATTTTGCTACTGTTATGAATCATAATGTAAATATCTGATATGCAGGATGTATTTAGGCGATCCCTGTGAAAGGGTCGTTCGACCCCCAAAGGAGTTGCGACCCACAGGTTGAGAACCGCTGCTTTAGAGTCTCATCTTGTGTAATTCCTGTCTGAGCCCTAGAATCATATTTTCAATATTGGTCTGCAGCCACTGAATTGATTTCACCGTCCACTACCTGAGTCACCTCCCACAGTGAAAAACACTAACCTGTCACCTGTTAAAAATAAGGAAATTGGTACCTTGAAAGGTGAAATGGTTTATGCAAGGTCACATGTAGTTGTTAGCAAAGCCGGGGCCATGACCCCGTCCAGGTCTTGGTCCCTGGACTTGTAGTATGCTGTCAAATTCTGCCATTCAGAACCTGGTTCCGCATACTCCCCTCACCCCACCGTGTGCCTAGGCAATCAGATGTGAATTCAACTGGATATGCTACCGTCTACTCAGGATGGATACAGCAAAAAGGAACAAAGACTGCTGGCCAGATTCCGACAGTAAGCCTGTGTTTTCCTATCAGAATGTGGCTTTGTAATGGTGAGTGAGTGAAAAACGCACAGAAGTGACTACTGACGTCTGCATGTTGTAACTGAGGTTTCTCCACATGCCTGGCCTGTTTTGTTGGGATGGGGCCAGGAGGGAGACTTGTAGAATCCACACACCTTTTATTTGGGGTTTCCTCCTTTCCATGGGGGAGGCAGGATGGTTCATTGAAACGCCTATGAACTTCTGGGATCCTCCACAAGACAGAGCTGGACAGACAAGGCCTAAACGACCTGTGTAAGGATCTGGTGTGCCTAGTCAATTACACCAAGAAGCTCATTTTCTTTTGTGGGAGGAAATAATTCAGTCATCGGCAGATGCAGGGAATAACAAAGGACAAACTTATTTCATATTTGCTTCTTAGATGTTCCATTTCAAAATATATTTTTTGATCTGTTAATAATTGAAGGTGGGTGCTCTGGCTGAAGAATTACTCCTTAAAGGGGTTTAAAGGAATAAACCTCTTTAAAGGAAGCAGTGATGTATTAAGATATTTTGTTTGCAAATAACAGAAACCTATCCAGCTTCAGGACTATTTAAAAGAAAATTGTATTGGCTTAGGTTGCTGAAATGTCTATTAGTAGGCCTACCTTCAGGCATGGCTGGATCTCAACTCTTGTCATCAGGGACTCGTGTCTTATCATATCCTGGCCTGTTTTCATCTGGTTTCCTTCTCAGGCAAGCTTTCTCTGTGTGGCTACCTGTCATAAGCTATAGGCCTCTTTCCTACTATTCTGCAGATGCTGTTGCCTCTGATTGTCCCTGTCTTTGGTCATGCCCCTAACCCTGAACCAATAACTGGGGACGGAATCATAGGGGCCATCACTGGCCAGGCCGGGGTCGGGAAGGGATGGTTTCTCACAGGAAGATTGAGTGGCAGAAGGATGAGTGGCTGGACAAAAATAATGGATGTCGTTCCTTTGCAGTGTTGTGAACACTCAGAGTCAATGCCTGATGAGTGAGTAAATGTTCAGCTCTAAAGCTATCCATGCATTTGTTTATTTAGTCCCTCCCCAAGCCACTCATTTATTTTGTGAGTTCTTCTAGAGCAGTGATGGTGAACCTTTTGAGCTCGGCATGTCAGCATTTTGAAAACCCTAACTTAACTTTGGTGCCATGTCACATATAGAAATTTTTTGATATTTGCAACCATAGTAAAACAAAGATTTATATTTTTGATATTTATTTAATATATTTAAATGCCATTTAACAAAGAAAAATCAACCAAAAAAATGAGTTCGCATGTCACCTATGACACACGTGTCATAGGTTTGCCATCACTGTTCTAGAGGGACGTAGTTACTCTGATTAATGTACTAACCCAACTGCCAGCCCTTTTCGGCTCCTCAGCAAGTGGTCTTCTTGCTGTTTTATTGCTAATTTGAAGGCTAATTTCAGCTATTCTTAGCTAGATGTGGTGATCCTCTCTTTAAACTTGTTTAACCAGGTCAGTGTTAGACAATTTATGTTTGGTTATGGCTAAATGTTCAGCGTGGATGCCTTTAATAAATCTGCTTTCACAAAGGAGTTAACTTCCAATCTTTCTTTTTCCCTTAATGCCATTTCTAGCTCAGATCATTGATAGTTAACTCTAATTCTTCCTTCTGTAAGCGAGAATAATTATTTTTTATCGTTTCATGAGTGAAGAATTACTTATTCCAGATTTTTTAAAAATTTAATTGAAAGTTTGATCATTCAGATCTCTTGCTTGTTTTCATGGTTTCTACCTGCCTTCTGCAAATTTCACCATTTATTAGCACCTTTGCCTGAAGGCGGACAAGATGAGGTGTAATAAAACCTTGACAACATCTTTTTTACTTATCTCTTTCTGAGGGGGCTCCTTACTTAGTGATGTTTCTGTGCAAAACAAGTGTTGTACATTGCCCAACATGAACGGAGATGGATTATCTGTGAATTTCAGTTAATCATCTCTTTGGTATCTCCTTTCACAATAGGACATTGAAAGTTGGCTGCAAAGTCATCTCCTTCAGATCTTTTCCATTTGAGCCCAACGGAGATCAAGTTACAATGAATGACTGCCAAGTGCAGAGGAGAGTAAGTGTTTGGGTCTGTTCATCAGTCTCAAAGTGCCTGCTATTTCTACATTCCACAGCCCAATAGAAAAGATTCTTAAAAGTCTGTCTCCATTGGCACAGATAATTGAGCTTACTATACATTGATTTCATTTTGTCCATTTCTGTGTTTATTTGAAGCATTGCTTGACTAGTTCAGTGCCATCATTCCTCTCCCCCACCCCTTTTTTTAAATCTCCAAAGTGTTTGTATCTGGGCTATGGTTGAGATTCACAAAAACCATTTTGGTCAGGTTGCTCATTCATTCATATATTACCTAAGCAAGGCATGCCCTGATATTATGAGAATATTTTTAGAAGAATAATGAGGTGGAAGGGTTTGTGTTTCATTTCCCTTGGTTTCCCTCTATTCAGACACCTGCATTTGCCATTAATTACTACTTCCATGACACTCTCTTTCTTTGTCTGTTGTGCAGTGTTTGAAATAATAGTGGGAGGGGAGGTGGGCGCTGAGGCACATTGGAATAAAGAGCTTTGGGTGTGTGTTTTTTTTAGTAGCGGAACAGAAAGCTTATTTAAGAGTAATTGCTATTTTGGTACCATTTTAAAAAGGTTTTGTGTCTTTTCATCTTTTTCTGCAATCATTGCTGGTTCCCTATAGCTGATCTCCTGTGGTCACCTCCTTTCTTTCTTAAACAATTCTGAATACCATGGGTGGCCTCTGCATGGCTTCAGGAAGAGATCATTGCTTTCTCTGGGA
This sequence comes from Myotis nattereri, assembly GCF_964212035.1. Taxonomy (NCBI): domain Eukaryota; kingdom Metazoa; phylum Chordata; class Mammalia; order Chiroptera; family Vespertilionidae; genus Myotis; species Myotis nattereri. Next base: position 60,625,777 of record NC_138086.1, on the reverse strand, counting down.
CCTCTTGTTAGTAGTAGGCTCTTGGGTCAACCCAGTGCAAGGCAGTTGGGTTGCAAGTAGCTAGTGCTCACTATGACATTTAAAAACATTTATTCATGAAAGGTATTTTAAAAGAAATATATTTTCTTTTGGAGGTTCAGCCAATTGCTTCTCTTTTATTTTAGGTAAACTTTTTATTGAAATGTAACTCACATGCAGGAAAGTATACACAGCAGAAATGTATAGTTTAATGAGTTTTCATAAGATGAGCACATGTATGTAACCAGCATCCAGATCAAGAAACAGAATATTACCACTTCCTTAGAAGCTTCCTTTTATCGTCCCCAGTCCCTATGGCTACCCTTAAGGGGTCCCCTGACTTGTGACACCATCAGATTAGCTTTGCCTGTTTTTGTAACTTAAATGACTCTTTGGGTCTGTGAGATTCGCTCATATTTTGGTGTGATGTTGGATTTTGTTTGTTCCCTTTGCTGTTAGAATTCCCTTGTCTGAATACTAGCATTTGTTTTTTCATTACTATTGATAAACATTTGGGTTTTCCCCAATTTAGGCTGTTACAGTTAATGCTGCTATGAACGTTCTTGTACATTGCTTCTGGTGAATATGTGTGTCTTTATAGACTGTAGACCTAGGAGTAAAATTTCTGGGCACAGGGTTGGCAAAATGTGTAGCTTTTGTTGATTTATGCCCTTTTCCAGAGTGGTTGTACCAACTTCCCCCAGCGGTATATGAGTTCTAGTTCATCTACATCTGTACTTGACAGTGTCTGTCTTTTTCATTTTAGCCATTCTGTTGGATGCTAATGGTATCTTGTGATTTTAATTGCATTTCCTTGATTACTAAATAAGTTGATCACTTTTTCCAGGGTTTATTGGAGATTAATACCTCACTTAAAAAAATACTTTGATCTTAGTTATGGTCCTTAGTCATATAAGTCACAGCCACAATTTCAGTGTTAAACAACACTAAATAAAAGTACTCAAAATAAGAATTTTATTAGCATTTATTATGTTGTGATATGAACTTTTAGACCAAAGAACAAGTCTCCAGATCTTTGCTTTATTTTATCCCCATCACTAGATTTACAACATTGCTTTGGAGGTTTAAGGGACATATGCAACTAAAAGTACAGTTATTTATTTATTTTTATTGATTTCAAAGAGGAAGGGAGAGGGGAGAGAGAGATAGAAACATCCATGATGAGATGGACTCATTGATTGGCTACTTCTTGCATGCTCCCTACTGGGGATCGAGCCCACAAGCAGGATAGAGCGTCAGCCTGCTGACAGAAGGGTCCTGGGTTCGATTCCAGTTGGGAGCATGTGCCTGGGTCGCAGGCTCGATCCCCACTGGGGGGCATGTAGGAGGCAGCTAATCCATGTTTCTCTATGAAACATCAATGATGTTTCTGTCTCTTTCCCTCTCCCTTCCTCTCTGAAATATATATGGGAGACAATCTAGCAATCTTTTTCAACATTGAAAATATGTATACTTTTGACCCAGCAATTCTCTTTTAGAAATGTACCTTATAAATAGCGTATGCATGAGCAAAGGACTCTAATGGTAAGAAATTGGAAATATCCTAAATAACCTAAATGAGAGACGGTGCCTCCATTCAGGGGCTTCCCGTGCAGCCAGTGAAAAGGATGAGGGAGCTCCCTCTCTGTCGACACATCGGTATGAAACCATCTCCAAGACGCAGTCTTACACTGGAGACGCGAAGGTGTCAAACAGGGGATAGATGATAGCACTTGTGTAAAAACTGGGGGGAAATGTACATGTATCTCAAAATAAACATGAAATTGAACATCACTTGCTTCCTGAGAGGAAAATTAGGTAGCTGATGGAAAGGAATGGGAGAGTTTCTCTGTACTCTTCTTTTGCAACTTTTACATTTTGAATCCTATAAATGTATTACCTAATCAAAATAAATAAAATTGCCCTCTACCCCCCAAATAGGAAATAAGATCATAGAGGATTTTGAGTCTGGCGCCTTAGACCACTCGGCTATCCTGACACCCCGATAGAGGATTTTGAATCACAGCTTAACAGTTATACTTTTGCGTAATCTCTTAGAGTTCATAAAATTCTTTTAAATTCATTCCCTCCTTTAATCTTCACAATAACCAACTGAGGAAGCATTTTTTTATTTTTTTATTTCTGTTTTACAAATGAGGAAGCTGAGATTTGGGTACTTAAGCACTTTGCACAAAATCTTTCGGTGACTGATATTAGATTTGGGAACATCAAGTGTATTGTTTAAGAAATGGTTTCATTGACTGTAATTTTATTAAGAAGACAAAAGGCAAAATTTAGCCTGTTTTTAGGCTTAATGAGTATGTACCGAATAATAATAGCTGAAGTTCAGTGATTTCTGAAGTTTATTAGCACTTTCTATGCAACACAAAGATTGAAAATCTGGTTATAATTCAGCTGCCACCACTACTTTAGTAAGAGACATTTAAGCTAAAAAAATAAATAAATAAAAAAAGAGAGAGAGATTTAAGCCCAAGTTCTGAGCAACCTTTCCTGCAGGGACAGGAAATTAGAACTTGCTGGTGTAATTTTCTCTGAAAAACACCCCAGGAAAGAGGTGCTTGGTTTGGGAACATAAGGACTAACTCCCTGGCAGAGCTGACAAATGGTATTGGGAATTGAGCTATAGATGAGTTGCCTGAACCATTAGTGATGAAGCAAAATTACTCCAGTGAAGGTTTTAATCTTTTTATCTTTTAAGGCAAGTACAGCATTACGTTAGAAAAAGCCCAGAGTTGTGTTAGGTGATATAGAGGAGGGGAAAGGGAATTGGGTGGGGAAATGTTTTAAATCTGGGGAACCCCCATGGTACTTATTTAATGGTTTGCAGATTGTTAGGGCTGGGGAATCCTGGAAATTACCTAACCATAATCTCCTGAGGGTTGATGTAAGACACAGAGTTAAGAATGTTGTGGGACTTTGTCTATGACTATACAAGTGCCTGGCATGAATTACCTTGAACTAGATTAAAAAATTCAGTATTGAGTTTCTTGAGGTGGCTCATATGAGGCCTTTCTTAACAGTAGAGCAACACCTAAAATTTCATCCAATTTCATGTATTGTTTAAGGATGTTAAAAATTATTTTTTCAGACATGCAATATTAGACTATATCTTCTGAGATTTCTGAGGTTTCAGTCTGCTCCAGTGCATTACAGTGAGGCCCAGGGCAGACACCAGGTAGACCAGATAACCAGAAACATGGTCATGGTAATGACATCAGGCAAATCTTGAGCCTATGGGCCTGTTTGAACTGAGGTTGAACTACTTATGTTTGCTTAGCTTTTTAAATTCTTTTCCTTATTTCTGATCTTCACCCAAATCAAATATTAGTTTTGTCACATAGAATTTTGTGTGTCATTCTGGTGCCTGAGTAGTTCCAGTGCATCCTGACAATTACATTCTAAGGCTTTATCCTTGTCTGAGCTCCCTTTTCAAAGCATGAAAGAATGGCAGGAGGAGGCCCCCTCCACCTTCCCTCCTGTTCTTCCTTTTATTTGGTGAGTTAAGAGTGTCCCCAAGAAGTATTATCAGTGGTACAAAAGCTCTCTATAGTCTCATTCATACTTGAATAAAATGATTCCCTTTTTTGTTTAAAAATGATGAAAACATTTGAGGTCTCTCTTGAAGTGTTTATTCATTCAAGCTGCAAGATGTGCTGTGGGTGTTATGTCTGATTTCTGAGAGCTTTTGCAGCAGGTTTATGTCTAGAGTGTTTTGTTTGTATTTGTTTAGACTAAAATTAATAAAGAGCTTTTCTTTCAAACCCTGAGGATAATTAATACAGGTTTCTCCCCTGTGGTGCCTTTTGTCGGCCCTTACATGGAAGAGAACAGTGAAAAGAATATTGAACTCTTGAAGCTCAATTCTTACATCTTTTCCAATAAACTAGGGGATTTTAGGGAAAAGAACAAGACAGATCACTGTGTGTGTGTGTGTGTGTGTGTGTGTGTGTGTGTATACACAGTAATAAAGGTTAGGTCATAAACACTAATAGTCTTCTGGCTTTTGTAAGCCAAATTTCCTTCCTGGCTCTATTGTCGTTGTTTTTTAATATTTGCATTCATAGTCATGGCCTCTGTGTATATATTGAATATTACTGGGTGACCTTTTTGGTTTGCATTTACTTTTAATTTTTCCCTTCGTTTTTGACCAGAAGAGATATGAAATTAAATATAAATCCTCTATGCACAATGGAAAAAGTAATTATGACCTACTTTTTACTTGAACAAGGAGTTGCTTTTATTTAAAGGCATTTTTATTTTCAAGAAACAAAATAGATCACCTAAGGACTCATTTATGTTAGGCCATTAAAAAACAATTCTTAGTCCTAGCCGGTTTGATTCAGTGGATAGAGCGTCAGCCCATGGCCTGAAGGGTCCTGGGTTTGATTCTGGTCAAGGGTACTTACCTCATACCTCTGTTGCAGGCTCCATCCTTGGGGCATGTGCGAGAGGCAACCAGTCGATGTGTCTCTCTCATATCGATGTTTCTCTCTCTCTGTCTCACCTGCCTCCTCTCTAAAAATCAATGGAAAAATATCCTTGGGCGAGGATTAATAACAACAACGCCCCCCAAAACAACAACAACAACAAAACCACGATTTTTATATAAGATTTTGATTGATTTCTTTGACAATCTACTTCCACAATCCCGAATTTCTTCATATTTCTCTTCCCCACATTCTATTCTCTGGTACCACAGTCATCAGTAATTAGGGTCAGGAGAGCTTTCCTTTCCTCCCCTCTCATTCCTCCCCTCTTCCCCTCCCCTCCCGCCCCAACTTTTAAGATTTACTCCTTTAGCAACTTTCAAATCTGTATAACTACAGTCATTATGCTGTATATTACATCCCCATGACTTATTTTATAACTGGAAGTTTGTATCTTTTGATTCCTTTACCCATCCTCCCCATGTCTCCTTCCTCCACCTCTGGCAACTACCAGTCTGCTCTCTGTATATATGACCTACGTTCTTCTTTCTTTTAGATTCCATTTATAAGTGAAATCATATGGTATTGGTCTGTCTTTGACTTATTTCTTTTAACATAATGCCCTCCAGGTTCATTCATGTTGACACAAAAGGCAAGATTTTCTTCTTTTTTATCGCTGAATATTATTTTATTGTATACATTAGAGGCCTGATGCACGAAATTCATGCAAGAGTAGGCCTGCCTTCCCTCAGCTGCGGCACCCGCTTCCCTCTGGCACCTGGGACCCAGGCTTCCCTTGCAGCCCATTAGCATATTAAGCTTTTATTATTAGATATATACTGTATATGTATATATGTGTGTGTACATATGTATATATGTATGGATACAGAAAATGTGTGTGTGTGTGTGTGTGTATACACACAACCCCTATACATACACATATATGCTTTATCCATTCATCCGTTGATGGACACTTAAATTATTTCCATGTCTTATAAATAATACTGCAGTGAACATGGGGTGCACGTATTTTTTCAAGTTAGTGTTTTCATTTTCTTTAAATAAATACCCCTTAGTGGAATTGTTGGATCATATGGTAGTTCTATTTTAATTTTTTGAGGATCGTTCAAACTGTTTTCCATAGTGGCTGCACTAATTTGCATTCTAATCAACAGTGCACAAAGGTTCCCTTTTTTCCACATCTACACCAACACTGTTGTTTCTTGTCTTTTTTATACTAGTTATTCTAACAGGCATGGGGTGTTATCTAATTGTGTTTTCAGTTTGCATGTCCCTGATGATGGTGATGTTGATCACCTTTTCATGTACCCATTGGCCATTTGTATGTCTTCTTTGAATAAGTGTTTATTCATGTCCTCTGTCCTTTTTTAAAAAAGTATATTTCTTTATTGATTTCAGAGAGGAAGGAAGAGGGAGAGGGAGAGACAGAAATATCAATGATGAGAGAGAATCATTGATTGGCTGCCTCCTACATGCCCCCGACTGGGGATCGAGCCTGCAACCTGGGCATATGCCCTTGGCCGGAATCGAACCCGGGACCCTCAGTCTGCAGGCCGATGCTCTATCCACTGAGCCAAACTGTCTAGGGCTCCTCTGTCCATTTTTAATCAGATTTTGTTATTTTGCTATTGACTCATATGAGTTCTTTATATGTTTTAAGCATTAACCCCTTATGAAATATATGATTTTCAAATATTAGGAGAGTCATTATTTTTATGGGGTGGCAGTGGTGGTGGCTGTTGCTTAAATATTAAATGAAAAATATTAATTGTGGGGCTTTGACACAATTTCATGTAAATGCATCTTTTATCTATTAACTAAGATTTAAGACTTAGCTTTATATAAATATGAAACTGAATTTTTTTCAACTCAGGTTTGGACTTTGTTATTTTGCAACTTGACTTTCATCTGTTAGGCACTGACTTGAAGCCATCCATGCCTTTTGGTGATCTGAGTTCCAGATTACACAACCACTTCAGTCCTGAGCAAACTTGTTCTGAATGGCCCTTTCTTTTCTGTTATCTTTGGCCAAGAAGTTGCAGCTGTTTTGTGTGTTGAACTAAGTTGTGTCTACCTTTGGCTTTGAGAGCTTTGATGAGTTTACTTTTCTTTTTTTGTGACAAGGACTTAAGTGAACGTCGCTGCAGGCATTTTGATTCTTGAGAAATCCCCTGTCAGCGGTATGTGTGTCTGTATGCATCCATGCGTACATGTCAAGGTGGGTGAATATTTGTTCCTGGAGCCCTGATTGCATTACTAAATATTTTCTCTGGTAAAAAAAAACAACCACACACACACAAAACATGCAATGTGGCCAAGTTATGTTTCCTCAGGCACCTTTGTGCTGGTACCTCATGCTTTGACAGAATAAATACTTTTAATGGCCTGGCTTAGGAACCTAATCATGCATAATAGCATTTCTGTGGGGAAAAACAAATTGTGAATTCCAAACGGATGATTTTTACAAACATTCTTTTAAGCATAGAGCAGCCGTTTAAATAGTCCAGGAAGGCCAGGCTCTCCAGGTGGGCTGTGTCTGTGTGGAGTGAGTTTATTCGTGTGATTATCGTCGGTTTGAAGCCCAACACTCACCAACTGTGGCATCAGGCCTGGTCCGGCATTAATGGTTCAGTTTTATACACTAGAGCTTCTTGGTGAGATGGATCACTAAGCTTCGGGAGAAAGAGGCAGTTTGCGCCTCTCCTTTGATGAGTTCAGCTTCATTGTGGTAGATAAAGGAAGGGGGTCCCTTGGAGTCTGAGAATGTGAGAGCTGGAAGGACAAACTGAGACCTAGAAATAACTGACGACGCTCCAACCAATGGCGCCACCTGGGCAGGGCCGAAAGGTTCTTTTTTTAAATGATAAGGTGAATCTGCTTATCTTTAACTTCTACCCACACGCCTTCTGAAGTAGAAGTCTGATGTCTTCTGTGTAGCAATACTTCAGGTACTTGAAAATAGTTACCTGGTCCTACTCCTAAGACCTTCCTCTGTCACCATAAAAAGCTATAATTTTTTTTTTTCTTGTCATGAGAACATTCCAGATCCACTGTCCTGGGGACCTTCCAATATCGCTGCAATACCATTACTCTAGTCCCCAACCCCCCAGGACCTGTTCATTTATTCATTTCACAGCAGGAAGTGCTCTACTTCCTGATCCCCGGCACTCATCACCCCCACCCCCACTTACCACTAAGTTCTCTGTATCCATGAGTTTTGTTTTGTTTATTCTTTTGTCTTGTTTTTTTTTTTAGATTCCACACATTAGTGAGATCATATGCTGCCCTCCTCTGTCTGGCTTATTTTGTAGACGCTCCTAGCCTCCCTAGAACTCAGCCGTTCAGCCGCCTGGCACACATTGTCTGCTTTGTTCAGTGATGTAAAAGTATGAATGGGGCAAGAACAAGGAACCGTAAGGCTCCTCCTTTCTACTTTGAGCACAAGCCAAATAGCAAATCTTTATTGGGTGCTTGGGAAAGAGAAAGAATTAAGTTCTTATCCTCACAAACCTGATGATACAGATGGACTCAGCGTCTCTCTCATTGTTCTCCCTCCCCACCCACCTGCTCCTACAGCTCACCAGTCCAAAGTATGTGATGAGGAGGGAAGTGAGCAGAGCAGGGCGGGCGAGATCAGTGCCACCTGCAGTGGGCAAGGCGGGCCTGGAGCCTGGCCTTAAGAAGCGGGCAGGACTCCTGTGCCTATGTGGCCTTTTGTTACTTAAGAGTTCAAAAGTCCAAAACCTGTTCTGTGACCCTCCTGTTAAGCTAATCAATGAACTCAGCTTAGCTTATTAAACCAAAGAAGATATTTAGACTGAACAAAATGCCAGATAATATTTTCCTCATAATGACTCATAGCTGGGAGGCAGTATACCACACTGTTGAAGTAATTGAAACTTACCCTTTTAAGAACTGTGGCAGTTTTTTTTAAAAATGGCCAGAAATTCTCCTACACTGATAGGTATGTCTACTAGTATATACCTTCCTCTTGAATATGAGTTGGCTTGTGACTGCTTCAACCACTAGAGCAGTGGTCCTCAAACTTTTTAAACAGGGGGCCAGTTCACTGTCCCTCAGACCGTTGGAGGGCCGGACTATAGTTTTAAAAAAAACTATGAACAAATTCCTATGCACACCGCACATATCTTATTTTGAAGTAAAAAAAACAAAACGGGAACAAATACAATATTTGTATTTGCATGTGACCCGCGGGCCGTAGTTTTAGGACCCCTGCACTAGAATATGGTGGAAAGGACGCCATGACTTCCAACACCAGGTCATAAAAGGCTGTGCACCTTCTGCCTGCTTCTCTTGGGGTCCTAGCTCGGGAGGCCAGCTGCCATAGAGAAATGTGACTACCCTAGGACTGCCATGCAGGAGAGGCATGGTCCACAGCCCCAGCTGAGCTGCCAGCCACTAGCCAGCATCACCGATCAGTTTTTCGAAGAAGCCATCTGGACACCCACCCAGTTGGGTCTTCAGGTGATTCCAGCTCCACCTGGCACCTGATCGCAGGCACCTAACCTATGTCCTGTATCTATTCTTTCAACAAAGGCGAAGTGAGCAGCAGGTGTTATTCTAGGAACTGGGGGATACATCAGTTCCAAGTTGCTGCTCTCTGGAAGCGTAGCCTCTCACCCAGCACCTAGAACAATGCCCAACACTCAGGAAGCACTCACTAAATGTTTTTGCAGGCACAGGAGAGACCCCACACCAGAACTACCCAGTCACCCTTTCCCCAAATTCTTGACCCCTCCCCCGAATTATGAGCCAAATTAAATAGTTGCTTAAAGTTACTAATGTAACTTGTTACATAACAATAGGAGCAAGTGCTAAGAAATAAAATATTTTAAATCAGTTGTCTTGCATGTCTCTGGAATGTATTAGCTACATTTTTTGAACAGAGTGTAGACATAATTTGGACCTCTTATGAACAATGAACTTCTTAAATCTCCTTTTGTGATTAATATAGTTGTGTCATTGAGATATATACATTGAGTCGCAAAGACACTCTAGACTGCTCCGCTTTCAGCCTTCTGCATACTTCTAGTTTTCTCTTATCCTTTGCTGCATGTCTGAGTGTGCTGCTTTCAGCACGATAAACCACATTCGGGGTCATTGTTTTTAAATTCAGGCACTACATTTTATGAGTGTGGTCTTAAAAAATATTTAGTGAGTGCTTACTTTGTGTTGGGCATTGATCTGGATGCTAAATGAGGTGCTAAGCCGCCCGAGAGCAGCGACTTTGAAACTGGTGTATCTCCAGAACCTAGAATGATCCCCGGTGCTCACTTAGCCTTTGTTGAAAGAATAGATACAGGGCACAATGTTAGGTGGGCAGAGCACGTGCTCACAACGGATTCTGTCCTTGGGGGAGTGACTGGGATGCAGAAGAGGCTGGAAACCATCCTGTGGGAGATAAATGGGGATGTCCAGCCTGGAAAAAAGAAGAGTTGCTTGAAGGAGGGAAGGGTTGTCATGTGGAAGAGAAGTGGTGCTAGGTTTGAATTGAAGTGGATTTTCTTTTGCCTTGCTATCTATACTAATAAAAGGTAATATGCTAATTAGACTGGATCGATTGGGCATTCAACATCCTTCCCGACAAAGCCACGGTGGCGGGGGCCGAGACAGAGGCACGGTTAGGAGCAAGATCAAGCTGGCGCAGGGGAGCAAGCAGTTAGGGGCGAGATTAGGCCAGCAGAGGCGCAATTAGGGGCGATCAGGCAGGCAGGCAGAGGTGGTTAGGGGCAATCAGGCGGGCAGGCAGGTGAGCAGTTAGGAGCTACGGTCCTGGATTGTGAGAGGGATGTCCAACTGCTGGTTTAAGCCTGATCCCACAGGGGGTCCTGGATTGGAGAGGGTGCAGGCCGGGCTGAGGGAGACCCCCCCACCACCCCCCTGCATGAATTTTGTGCACCGGGCCTCTAGTTATCAAATAATGCCTTAGATGGAGTTTATCAGATACTCAGCGTGGCTATTTTGGCTTAAGAATTTACTTCCTTAAATACAAGTAAAAAGCTAATCGTGGAATTTGTTAGGGAAAAAAGCCAGATATTGACTCATTATGCCAGAATTAAATTGCTTTGTGTTTTATAGTTTGTAAAATATTTTCGACAATAGTGTAGATGTAGATTGTTCCTTCATTTAAAATTCCATTGCTACCTTGCCAAACGAGATTACAAATGCCAATTTGTGTTACAAACCTTTGGATGAAATAGAGCATACAGAAGAGCGACAGGCATGCCTTCTCTTTTGGGGAGGGAGAGGGAGTCGGGTTTATAGAGATTTTTAATTTTTCAGAGTCGCCAGGACATTTTTAACACCTGGCGTTTCTTCTCATTGGCATCACCACTGTTGGAGTCGGGCAAGTGTAACTCACGTAAGGAAATGGATGCTCTTGCTCAGTCTCATGATAAATTGAGGAGGTGTTTCTGCATCTACTTCTGTAATCAGAATGTTGTATTTTAGAATACAAAGACTCCAGGCATCCCTCAAGATGAAGATCACTTTTTCCTCTTTGGTTTCTCTCCAAGCAAATTATTTTCTTAAATTATTCTTGACTTCAGATTGACAAATTTAAATTTCCTCCTTGTTTGTTTGTTGTTGTTGCATATTAAAGGAAATAATTGATTATTTATAGTTTCTTGTCTATGTTGGGGAGACTGTTGAGTAAAGGATTCTTAAGTTAACTATTCTTGTCTTTTCTAATTTGTCTTTAACCTGAAACACAAAGTAAACTGACTATTGCCTTCCCTGGAATACAATGATAAGTGTCAAGAAAGATTCAGAATGCACCAACCAAAGTCACGCCTGTTATAGTAGTTATTCTGGGTCATGACATTGTCAGGAGTCCCTTCCAGTTTAGGTGTGCCATGGAGAAGATAGTCAGCACCAGGGAACGTGAAAGCTCTTCTTAGAGCCACATTTCCATTTTATTAAATTCTACTGGCCTGATTTCTTTCCAGATTGAGTCTGTTTCTTAGCATGGCTATAATCCTATCGAATAAAAGAGTAATATATAAATTAGCCATCACTCTGCAACAAAGATGGTGGCGCCCATAGTGGCTGGGGCGGGATGCTGGCGGTGTCACCCTGGCAACGCGAGCCCAGCGTCCACACCCCGGTCACGTGGAGGGAGGGGAGAGAAGGGTCCTCTGGCTGGAGGCCAGGGTGAGGGATGCTGGGCTCACGTTGCTGCGAGCCCAGCATCCCCACCCTGGCCGCTCAGAGGGAGGGAAGGGAGGGGCCCTGGCTGCATGGAGGGAGGGGAGGGGCCTCGGGCCAGAGGCCAGGGCAAGGGATGCTGGCGTTGTTGCAGGGGCTGAGGGAATTCCCCCCCTCCCCCCTGCACGAATTTCATGCACCGGACCTCTAGTATTAGATAATTTTCCTTGGAGAAATGCATAGAGTTACAGTGTTAGCCCTGATCTTATGTAGTTTAATGGAGTCCTTAGAAAAGTATGCTCTGATTACATCATCAAGATATTCCACAAAAGCGAATATAGAGGCTATGGAGATAAGATTTGAGATGGTAAATTTCTGGTTATGAGTTTGGTGCTTTGTTTCAGGGGTGATTTTGAAGGTCGGGTGAGTACTGGGAGAAATAATGACACTTTTAGGTGTCACTACAGACAAGTCTTCCAAAAGGAACAGACTAGGTGACGGTGTACCCAGTGAATCCATCCCAGTCCCAGGAATGTAGGAAATCCATGTGACTGTTGTGAGAGGGTGAGCATGTAACTGACATTGTCTGTTTATCGATAAGAGGAAAAGGATTCCTCTCTCTCAATTGTAAAACTTTGAAGACTTGAAAGAAGCAGAGAGGAGCCTAGGAGGGAATTGGTGATGTCCTGCTCAGAGAAGAATTGAGTCTATTTTTTAATTTTTATTTATTTATTTTTTAATATTGGGCTGTTTATTCCAAGCTATACAAAACAGGTGTGTCTTGTTGTGTTGACTCCTAATCTGTGGAAATGCAAACTGACGCCATATATAAGTAATGGAAAAATATGACAAACTCTCGCTAATGATTTTTATCCTTCAGGCTGTTTTCTTTCTTTTTTTAATCTTTATTGTTGAAAGTATCACATATGTCCTCATTTTTCTCCCTAGGCTATTTTCTTTAGTCATGTATTTCAACAGATGTATTTTCAGACTACTTTATTTACATCTCTGGGTATGCATGTACTCCATGTGTTTCTGGCTCATTTTTGCTCACTTCCTGTTGTATTTTAAAGCTTTTTTGGGGGGAATGATCACTAAACATCAGATACCAGACCAGATGGTCAAGGCCTGGGTCCTAGGAATGTCATGGGCAAGCATGTCCTGCTTTTTTGTTATTTTTGTTTTAGATGAAACGACTGAATGAATGAACAGAATGAAGTGTTCCCTGTCTTTTTCCTTTAGACCTATTAGTTAATAAGCAGATATGTAACGCTGTCCCTCTGACCCGAGCATTTTGTCTTGCTCTGTGTCCCTGTTTACTGCGGTCTGACCCAGGGCATTGTGGGACAAGAGGGCCAGGTTCTCCAGAATGGAGATCGCTGTAGAGCACTGGGCATGGCGTTGCCCAAGTCCAACCATGGAAGTGGCATAAATCATAAACCTCTGGGCCGCTTCAGTCAGGATAGACTCCAATAAGGAAGTAGTGACATATAGAACTTCTAATGACCAATGCATTGAGGGAATTCGGTACGTCATGGGGGGAGTTTTTCTGTGGCTACAGCTTACATTAGGACGTTTCTTCTGGCTCCTGAAACTGTTCACTTTGGAGCCACAGCGAGAACAGCCTTCCCGGCAGGCACTGCCATCACATCTTATCTTTGCAGAAGGAGCAGTAGCAGTGGTCGCCTCCTTACACTCAGCACTGCACAGTTATTTGTAATTCAGTCTCTCACCATAATGGTGAAATCTGAATAGCAGTAGGTTTTCTTTGTTTGTTTATAGCTTATTAGATGGCAAAGTCTGACCCTAACTGACATGAAGCAATTTTTGGTCTTTGTTCAAGTTAATAGGAATGTTCATACATTTTGTTATAAAAATATGAATCTGTTTAGCTATGAGGTGCTGTTCTAGGTCCTTTGGGACCTGTTATTATCTGATATGCATGCCAGATTACCTTTCTAAGGTTAAAATCAACAAAAAATAATTGTAAATATATCTGGCCTCAAAGGTTTTAGAAAAGGAGCTGCAGACTTGCACCTTAAAAGGAAGAAACCTGGCCATCACCATAGAAACTTCTGCACTTTGCATTTATCCCGATTTCATATTTCAGGGACGCTGAATGCTTGCTTGTTAAGTAGATGAGACTGGTACCAGGACCTTTCCACTCTGACAACCATCAGTGTGGAACCTGGGGGTTATCATGGGACAGAGAAGAGGCTGGTGAAGGTTCTAAATCCAGGAAATGAAAGAAGTGATGTGATGCCTGGGAGAGAGTGCTCACCTTTATGTATAGCTATGTATTCATTATAGTAGTTGAATGGAAAAATGTCTATACTTAGATGGGCTATTCAGTATCCTATATAATAAAAGGGTAATATGCAAATTGACCCTAACAGCAGAACGACCGGTTGGTATGATGCGCACTGACCACCAGGGGGCAGACGCTCAACGTAGGAGCTGCCCCCAGCCCGCAGGCCCCTATTGCCCAATGGGGGCCTGCCGGCCAATCTCTCAGTACCTCCTCCGGCCAGCCGGCTCTGATCACCCAATGGGGAATGGGGAACCAGGGGTGGGTGGCGGTGGACGCGGGCGGTGCCAGGCCATGGGGGGTGCAAGCGAGCAGGGCCCAAAGGCCCGCCAGTCGCCCCACACACAGAGGGCGATCGGTGGTGGTTGGGGGGGGGGGGGGCGGGCGGCTGCCAGCAGCCTGGGAAGATAGGCTCTGATCACAGGCCAGGCCTAGGGACCCTACCCGTGCATGAATTTCATGCACTGGGCCTCTAGTTTTGAATAAGTGTCCATGTCAACCGATAGAGCCTCATTATTCTTTTTAATATGAGCATAACTTATATTTTAAATTGAATAAATCTTGAGTGAATAGCATAACCGTCACTCAGATCAAGATAGAGAACATTTCTAATACTGCAAAAGGTTCTCTTTTAGTTTTTCATGGTGATGGACCAATATTGTATCTTGGTTGTTGTGGCTGTGGTTACATGAATATATGATATGAAATTTTATAGAATTATGCACAGTACATATACATGTACACATGCACAGAAAAGCAGTGCATGTGAAAATAGCGAAATTAGAGTAAACTCTATAATTCAGTTAATTGAATTGTGCTGATGTTAATTTCCTGGTTTTGACTAGTTGTATACAAAATGTTACTATTGGTGGGAGCTGGGTGAAGGGTACGCTGACTGCTCTGCACTATTTTGACAACTTATTGTGATTCTATAATTTTCTTAAGTAAAAAAAATCTCCCTTATATCTATCTTATTATTTTAATAGAAGCTTTATAGATTATTGTATAGATATACAAAACTTTATTTAACCAATTCTCTATTTACTTTCCAGAGTTTTTACTAGTACACAAAACTTTGCAATGAGCAACCTTGCACATATTTTACAAAAGAGGTTCTTATCTTAAAAACGAAAAAGCCACTACAAGGTTCTTGTAAGTCATTTTCCGATGATTACACACAATTCTCAAGATTGTGCACTACATAAATTGAGACAAACCTGTGCAGTAGGTCTAATTAACTCTCCCAGGAAGAAAGCATTTCAGCAAAATTGTAATCTTCAGCTTTTCCAACTGCCTAATGCCAAAAGCCCAGGGGTGTTGAATTGTGCACCAAGGAATATAAGATATAAATGCAAGTGCAGCCTAAGTCAAACACAGGTCATTATGTTGCTTCTGAAGGGCAATATATTTCTAGAAAAGATTTATTCAAAGGTAACCTGTATGGCTGTCAATCTTACAGTCTTTACTTAAAGGATAAAGCCTTCTGAGAAGTTACGCTAAGTTTTCCTGGTATTGTTCATCTTGATTTCTTTAAAAAAAATTTTTTTTAAATTGATGAGAGAGAGAGAAAGAAACATTGATTTGTTGTTCCATGCATTCACTGGTTGACTTGTATGTGCCCTGACCAGGAATTGAATTCACAACCTTAGTGTATCAGGACAGTGTTCTAACCAATTAAGCTACTTTGGTCAGGGCTGTTCATCTTGATTTCTAATTTGATTTTGAGAAGACCAGCCTGAACATGGGCTTCTTGAAACCATAATGTTCTTTATGCTAC
The DNA here is from genome assembly GCF_964212035.1 of Myotis nattereri. NCBI lineage: Eukaryota > Metazoa > Chordata > Mammalia > Chiroptera > Vespertilionidae > Myotis > Myotis nattereri. The sequence goes on along the minus strand of NC_138086.1, from coordinate 60,610,038 downwards.
TCTTCAGTGGTTAGGGGGAAAAGATAGACATGTTTTGGTAAAGCACATGTGAAAAGAGGGTTGTCTTATCCTGGCTGTGTGGCTCAGTTGGTTAGAATGTCGTCTCATAAACCAAAAGGTCTCCAGTTCGATTTTCGGTCAGGGTACATGCCCAGGTTGCAGGTTTGGTCCCTAGTCAAGGTGCATACAGGAGGCAACTAATTGATATTTCTCTCTCTCTCTCCCTCTCCCTTCCTCTCTCTAACAACAACAACAACGTATTATAAAAGAAAAAAGAGAGTTGTTTTCCATTTTGGCCTAGCAGGTACCCTATACTCTAATAGTTGGTGAAAGTATTTTTTGTGGTTGCTGTTTTGTAACAATGATTTTCATTTCACTTATATTCTAGTACTGATCATTTTGTCTTAATCTAAGAAACAATGTTATTTGTCATTAAAGCTTCTAACTCAGACACATGAGTAGAATATAAAGGAAATATTATGGTTTCTCAGATGTCCAGCAAAGGAGACTCACACTTGATCAATAAGGCCATTGTTGAGCCTGTTATATTTATCTGTGTGATATTTGAATAAAAACTTATTGAGGTGGCCCTGGCCGGAGGTGGCTCTGCTGGAGCATCATCCTGTACACCAAGAGTGGTGGGTTAGATGTTGGTCAGGGTGCATGTGGGAGGTGGCTGATCCATGTTTCTCTCTCACATCTATCTCCCCCCCCCACCCCTCACCCCCGCTTCCCCTGTCTAAAATCAATAAAGAAAAAAAAACCCACTAAAAAAAAATACAACTTGTTGAGTTAGTTGATATTGGCCTTTTTCAAATGAGCCTGCATCGAAGTGGTGAGAGTTAACTTCCCACACATAAAAACCTGCTCTCACGTGACCTTATTTCCCATCACTGCCACACGCTCACTTTTGACTCCAGCTGAGAAAATTGACATTCTCTCAGATTTCCATTTTAGGGCAATTACACATATGATCTGCCTTCTCTCACCAGCTTCATCATGTTCTGTCCCTTCTTTTAAACTTTGCTTTTTTCATCTTATCCACGGAATTATTTATAGACTAAAGCAATGTAAGTCCAAGAAATCTTTCTTAGACTTTTTTTGTTTTACCCTTTCTATTTATGCCATGTAGAATGCATGTATTTTTGCACATGGTTATTTGACTCTCTCTTTGGCTGAAATTCCAAATTTTGATAGCTAAAGCAGTTACTGACTTTGTGAATTATTCATCTGTTTACTTTTCTCTGCTAATAGCTAATTGCCTAAACATGGATTATGGGTAAGCACTGGGAGCCTTGGCAAATGCTCCTCAACTGGAGGTTAAGATAAATGAGTGATGGAAGAGCAGATTGTCTTTCTCTTGTGTAACATACTCACAATTTTGCTCAACTGTTAATTTTTTAAAAAAATATATTTTATTGATTTTTTACAGAGAGGAAGGGACAGGGATAGAGAGTTAGAAACATGGATGAGAGAGAAACATCCATCAGCTGCCTCCTGCACAACCCCCACCGGGATGTGCCCACAACCAAAGCACATGACCCTGACTGGAATCGAACCCTGGACCTCTCAGTCCGCAGGCTGACGCTCTACCCACTGAGCCAAACCGGTTACAGCTCAACTGTTAATTTTTTAAAAATATATTTTATTGATTTTTAGAGAGGAAGGGAGAGGTAGAGAGAGATAGTAACATCAGTGATGAGAGAGAATCACTGATTGGCTGCCTCCTGCATGCCCCCTACTGGAGATCGAGCCCACAACCCAGGCATGTGCCCTTGGCCAGAATCAAACCTGGGACCCTTCAGTCCGCAGGCCGACACTCTATCCACTGAGCCAAACCAGTTAGGGCTCAACTGTTAATGTTCTTAGGGAACAGAAGGATAATTAGAAGCGCCATGAATGACCCCAGTGTTCTGGGGTTAGTCTAGTTTGGGTTTTCAGACTGGCCTATGGTTGTAGCTTCTTTATAGATTTCTGGGTGCTTTTGTTCTCTTTTACATATTTTGCCCCCTTTAATTATTCATAAACTTAAGATGAGTAAATGTGGGGACTAGGTCAGAGTCCATTGAGAGAGAGAACATTCTAAAGGGCTTGTGTTTGCATAGGTATAGTCCAGGGGTGGGCAAACTTTTTGACTCGAGGGCCACAATGGGTTCTTAAACTGGACCGGAGGGCCGGAACAAAAGCATGGATGGAGTGTTTGTGTGAACTAATATAAATTCAAAGTAAACATCATTACATAAAAGGGTACGGTCTTTTTTTTTGTTTTTTTTTAGTTTTATTCATTTCAAAGGCCCACGGGCCGTAGTTTGCCCACGGCTAGTATGGTCCCTTCGTACCTTCCTGGGTCAGTTGCTTTTGAACTCCAGGACAGTGTTAATAAATTGTCAGGCTGAAACACCTTTTTGGGAGTTTACAAGTGGTATTAATGGCATTTTCCTCCTTGAACCTGTGTAATGAATGTCCTCTTTATTCTTCAGTTTAACCTTAAGCCATGAAACCCCCTCTCAGCTGGGCCTGTTCTGCAGGCGCCTGCCTGCTTGGCCTGTTATTATTCCATGAATCACTGCTGCCCTTATTAAACTATTTTGGGCAGCAGCCTTTCCATTCTTCTCCTGTGAACCGTGAAGGCTGGAGTTGCTACTGCAGCATAGGCCAGAGTGGAATTCGAATATGAAGGAAAGAAAGTTCGCTGGCTTGTAACATAGCATTTTACCTTATAAGACAGTAGGGTGTATGCCCACTGAGACCACATTGTGTCTTGAAATTTTTCGTTTGTTCTAAAAAGGGATCCCAGAAAGTTCACTCTTGAATTTAAAATGCTTGAATGTCAGGCAGCTTGGTCTCTCCTCCACCGCTCCCCTTTTCTTTGTCTCTGGCACCTCCATGATCCCGGGTTGTGTTGGTTTTCTCTTGCTCTTGTGTTCTAACCTACCTGAGATCCATAGGCCCACAGTGTGGACCGAGACCAGGAAATAGCAGCCCAGTGTGGTGAATAAGAAGGTGGCCTCGAGTCAGGCCTGCATTCGAATCCCTGGGATGATGGGCAAATGGCATAACCTCTTTAAGTTTAAATAGAGAAAGTGGGGTCAACCTCACAGGGTGCTATAAGGATTACGATAAGATCTATAAGAACTCGTTAAGGGGAAAGCTGACTACTGGTTGGAACTAATCAGTAGAAAAAGTCCTCTGGCCTTTGTTAAGGAGACATTATAACTCATATAGTCTGATGTTTCATTTTAAAGGTCAGACACCGAGACCCCCAAAGGGGTTGTGCTTGTCTGGTGAACATGAAGAGCAGGTGAGAACCCAGGTTTTCTATCTCCTAGTCCTGTGGTTGGCAAACTGTGGCTCGCGAGCCACATGCAGCTCTTTGGCCCCTTGAGTTTGGCTCTTCCTAAGCCTTAGGAGTACCCTAATTATTAAGTTAATAACAATGTACCGACCTATATAGTTTAAGTTTAAAAAATTTGGCTCTCAAAAGAAATTTCAATCGTACTGTTGATATTTGGCTCTGTTGACTAATGAGTTTGCGGACCACTGTCGTCCGTCCAATGCTTTTCCATTAAAGCACAGAAGTTCCCCTGTGTTGCGGACCACTGTCGTCCGTCCAATGCTTTTCCATTAAAGCACAGAAGTTCCCCTGTGTTGCCCGCATTCTTAGCCTTGCTTATTGATGGACATACTTGTTGTTCATCAGAAAATACTTTTTCCATGTGCTGTTTCACACTTCTCTTCATTTCCTTGTCCTCTGCTGCTGTAACAAATTAAATGTTTAAGCCACAAAATTTTAGGGGCTTAACACAATACAAATTTATTCCCTTGCAATGTTGGAGGTCAGAAGTCTAACCTGAGGGTGTGAGCAGGGCTCTGTTCCTTCTGGAGGCTCTTGTGGACAATCCACTAATTTGCTTTCTCTGACTTTTAGAGGCTACCTGCATCCCTTGGCTCATGGTCCTGCATCACATCTCCTTTTCCATCACCAATCTCATCACATTGCCTTGTACCACCTCTGATTGCCTGCCTCTCTTTTAAGGACCCTGGGATTACATTGGCCCCACATGGATCATCCAGGATAATCTCCATTTCTGGGCTTTAATTTAGTCATATCTGCAAAGTCCTTTTGTCATACAGGGTAACAGTCACTGGATCCAGGGATTAGGATGTGGAAACATTTGTGGAGGCCATTATTCTACCTACCACAGACAGATAACTGTTTTACAACCCAGAATTCCCAAATTATCCTTCTTTTTCACCTATAGATCTGAATTTCTCAGTCTGCTCACTTACATTTTTGCTAACCATTTACTCTCCCTCTGTGCCCCATGATGAATTCATTTTTTTAAGACTAGACCTGTTCTAGAAATGCAAGGCCTGGACACCACCGGCCCAAATGACTGTTCATACTTCTCAGCCTACCTTGTTGTTGAGGAGCCACTGGTTGGGAATGGAGTCTGAGAGCATTTCCACAGCTCACTTTCTCCTAAACATGGGCTTCCTATAAAAATATTAAATAACTTGGGGAATGAAAATCATCTTCAAATTCTACCATGTGTGTTTGGGGTTTGGTTTAGGAAAGGTTTGCGTCCTCTTTTTGGATACAGGTCATGTTTGAGTGAGTGTCAGCAGAAATCTCATTGATGAATGTACGTAATCAGGGCTCCCTCATCTAAACCTAAGGTGCCTAAACCCTTAAAGTCTCAGTGGAAGAGACAGGGACATCTTGGGATTATGCAAGGCCATCTGATCATTTTTCTGGTAAGACTGGACCATAACTTTCATTAGATTTTTAAAGAGATTAGTGACCCAGGAAAGGTTAATGCCTGACTGAATTGATAGCAGTTGGGTTATTTTCCATTTCCTCAATAGGTAAAGGCCCTTGGAAGTATACTGCATATTTTTAAATACTTGATGAGATAGTTTTTAAGCTGCAACTCAACTTCTTCCACTCATGTTGAAATAGACTCCTACTGAAACCCATGTGTGTGTTTTTTGTTGTCAGCGATAAAAGGTTTCTTCTGTTTCTGCTGGCATATTCTGAGATATCTTTAGAACAAGATATAGAAAACCTTTGTCAAGTGTAATCTGAATCTTGGATAGGCAATATATAATTTGTTTGTTTAGAGAGAAATTGAAGATAAAAAATGTTTTTTTTCTCATTTTCCCTTGAACACCAGTTGTTTTAGTTGCAATTTGTTTTCCTTTGGAACTGAAAACTGGTGTTCTTTAGTGTTTGGCCATGCATTTCTTCCTGCCGTTGATTACCATTCATCTGTTCTTCTGACTCGAGTTTCCTCATGAAGAATGTATGATATTTTCCTGCCTTTATCTTTCACTTTACCTTCACCTTTACTCTCATCTTGCCTTACAGAACCCAAAGGATGAGGACTGACTGTTGGAATTTGCTTAGTTTCCATACATTGCTAGATAGATAAGGCTTAAAAATAGCAAAGAAATATTGTATATGCACAAGGCAAAATGGCAAATGAATTCCAATGGTGTGCCGATTGAGTCACTCCCTAGAATTAAAGCTTAGTGAGCAAAACATGAATGAACAAAGGTGATGGGTTGTGCTTTTTGAAGCATAAAGTTTTTTAAAAACAGGTATAATTTGGAATTAAGCTCAGATGACTATAAAAGGGATTATTAAGGTTCACTGACTTGGCAAACCAGCTTTGGAGCATCAGGCAAAGGGGAGCCTTTCATTGAATGAAATCTCCTTTCCTGATGAATTCTTGTTCCTCTTTTTAAATAAATATGTGCTGTTCTATTCCTTTGGCATTAAATAGGATATATACAAAATTTCTTTGAAAACTGTGGGACAACATATTGCTTTTAGTAAACCTTATTTATAGCCTTTTTATTTTTTAGGAAAACAATTTGTCTCATTTGGTCCAACTTAACTATTTTATATAGACAGGGAAAATGAGGTTGGGATAGGTGGTTTTTACAGCATTAATAAACTTTTTAGTGACAAATTTGGTGATAAAATTTAAGACTTCATACTCTGATCCAGTGATGTTTTCATTATACTATACTAGAGTCCCAGTGCACAAAATGTGTGCACTCAGGGGGAGTCCCTCAGCCCGGCCTGTGCCTTCTCACTGTCCAGGAGTCCTCAGGGGATGTCTAACTGACGGCTTAGGCAGGAGCGGGACTAAGTCAGCAGTTAGACATCCTTAACACTGCTGTGGAGGCAGGAGAGGCTCCCACCACTGCCCGCACTGACCACCAGGGGGAAGCTCCTGCATTGAGTGTCTGCCCCCTGGTGGTCAGTGCGTATCATAGCAATGGGTCATCCCACTGTCTGACCGATTTGCATATTAGCCTTTTATTATATAGGATTAATGGCCCAGTGCATGAATTCGTGCACATTGAAAGGAAATTAATTAGAAGAAATATTTTAATATTGCTATTCGCCCTTTCTCTACAATAGAAGTGTCAACCAAATTCACAATTGACAATGACAGATGGAAACACACACATGCGATTGGCGCCAGTGAGAGCTTTATGTGTATCATGCATGCATGAGTCAACTTAGCCTTATATATATATATAGAATAAACTTGCTTAAGTAGACCTGCTTTCTGATTTAGCTAAACTTTTTCTAGCCCAGTGAAGCACCCCAACTTCTCTTTCAGGTAATTGTCAGCAACACAACAGTAAATATCAACATGAAGCAGATTATTATTGTAGATCATGCAGGGGGAACAAAGGCTAAACTATTTAACTTCAGCAGTGTTTGACTATATTTTGCGCAGTGAGAAAACCTGAAGTCATTTTCAAAGTCCAGCATTTCTTGCTTCTTTTCAGTTGGGTCAGGTTTCTAAACTTCTAAATCTCTGTTTTCCGGCTAATGAAAAGAAAATAGGATTCTCCCGAGTCTCCTATCTACCTACTCCAGGACTTCTGTGAGGATCAAATGAGGTGAGGCATGGGAAAACACTTCACAGACATTTGGTTAAAATGTGAAATGCTTCCACCTGGCTATAAAGCAAGTCTGTTCCTGAGCTGAAGAAACTGCAAGGAGGCTAGTTGTTGCTAGGGAGAGGAAGCTGGGCGTTGCTACGTGACATCATTACGCGGTGCCCACAGTGACCATTTCCAGGCTGGGCTGGGCTGTGGGCCGCATATTGTGCCATGGGGTCTGGGCAGCATTGGCTGCGATTTGGTGGGCTGTCGCTCGTGGTGGTGGCGAGGCCTGTGTCACACTTGGGGGAAGCCGAGTGTTGTGTTGTGGGTGCCAGGTTTTCGGTGCCGTTTCTCTATGCGCATCATGGCAGCTCCTGCATTGAGCGTCTGTCCCCTGGTGGTCAGTGCGCATCATAGCAACCGGTCGGAAGGTGGGAGGGACGCTTATCATATTAACCTTTTATATAGGTAGACTAGAGGCCCGGTGCACAAAAATTTGTGCACTCGGGGTGTGGGGGGGTCCCTCAGCCCGGCCTGTGCCCTCTCGCAGTCTGGGACTCCTCGGGAGATAACGACCTGCTGGCTTAGGCCTGCTCCCGGGTGGCAGAGGGCAGGCCCAATCCCTAGGTGCAGCCCCTGGTTGGGCTTAGAGCAGGGCCGATTGGGGAGTTGGGGCGCCGCCCCCTGTCATGCACAGAACAGGGTGGATCAGGAGGTTGCGATGCCACCCTCAGTCACGCTCAGGGTAGGGCCGATTGGGGAGTTGGGGCACTGCCCCCTGTCACACTCAAGGCAGGGTCAATGGGGAGGTTGCTGCGCCACCCCCTATCAGGCACAGAGCAGGGCTGATCAGGGGTTGGGGCACCTTCCCCTGTCACGAACAGAGCAGGGCGGATAGGGAGGTTGTGGCCCCGCCCCGTCACACACAGAGCCGCAGGGCAATCAGGGGGTTTGGGCGCTGCCCCCTGTCACGCTGATCTTGGTGCCAGGAGGCCTCTTGGCTCCGCTGATCCCGGTGCTGGGAGGCATATTACCCTTTTACTATATAGGATAGAGGCCTGGTGCACGGGTGGGGGCCGGCTGGTTTGCACCGAAAGGTGTCCTGGATCAGGGTGGCGGTCCTGCTTGGGTGCCTGGCCAGCCTGGATGAGGGGGTGATGGCTGTTTGCAGCTGGTCACACACCCTTCAGGGTGGGGATCCCCACTGGGGTGCCTGGCCAGCCTGAATGAGGGGCTGAGGGCTGTTTTCAGGCTGGCGTGTGACTGATGCTCCCAACTGCTCCTTTTTTTTCTTTTTTTTTTTTTTTAATTCTGGGCCAGCTTTAGCTCTGGCTCCAGCTCTGAGGCCTCTGCTGCTGAAAGCAGGTATCTAGTTTGTTTGGGTTCTATAATCGAAACAGTGTTTCAACTCCAGCTCTGAGATCCCAGCTGGCTGAAAGCAGGTTTCTGGGGTTTTGTTTAGCTTCTATATTTGTAACAATGTTTCAAACTGCAAGCTCAGAGGCCGGCAAGGCAGGCGGGGAACGTTGGAGTCCTCCGTCACTGAAGCAAGCAAGCCTCATGTTCGCTTCAAGCTGCCTGGCTGCTGGCGGCCATCTTGGCTGGCAGTTAATTTGCATAATGCCCTGATTAGCCAATGGGAAGGGTAGCAGATGTACGGCTAATTACCATGTTTCTCTTTTATTAGATAGGATTGTCTGTGTTTTATAGACAGAGGGAAAGGTTGAATGTTGAAGGAAACAGATTTTCTACCTTGTGTGAGGTCCACCTACACCCACTAGCATGGCTAAAATTTAAGACTGTCATTACCAAGTGTTGCTGAGGATATGGAACAACTGAGCTGTTAGGCATGGCTGGTGGGAACGGAAAAAGACACAGCTACTTTGGAGAGCAGTTTGGCAGTTTCTAGTGTGAAGCACTTTGATCCGATGGCCTGCTCTTATGCATTTACCCAATACAAAGGCCTGTATGTTAATTACCGCTTTATCATAACAACTGAAAGCTGGAAACAGCTCATGTTCATCAACTGGTGAATTGATAAATTGTGGTATATTTATATAATGGAATACTATTCAGCAATGAAAAGGAAGGGACTGCTGATACTAGCAACACTGTGGCTGGAACTCAAAAACATTATGTTGAGAGAAAGAAGCATATTCTGTGAGTCCATTTATATGAAGTTGTAGAACAAACAAAACTAATTGATAGTGATAGAAACTAGGAAGATCACTGTGGTGGGACTTGATTACAGAAGGCCAGGATGGAACTTCTGGGGTGAAGGAGATGTTAATATATGTTCGTTTGAGGTTGTGGTTACATAGACCTGTGCATTTGTCCAAATTCATTAAACTGTGCTCTTAGAAGGGGTGCATTTTATTGTATATAAATTGTACCTCAATGAAGTTGATTTAAGAGCATAATGAGGAGCAAAGGTGTTGAATAGCAAAGCACAGTTGGTATAAAGCATAAACTATTTTTACCATGCCATTGAATTTTCTCTGATCTCATTTTCTCTCTCAGAACTCTGGTCCTTCTGTTATTGTCTCTTGCCACTTGCCTGAGATTACAGGTATAACGACAAGCCAGCGTTTCATTGTGGAAAAAAACAAAACTGAACAATCCACCCATGCACATTTCCATGAGCAAGTTTCGTCTGTGCTTGAGGATATCATGGGAATCATTTAAAGCTTCAGTTATTAATTCTTCTTTAGTTACAAAAATTTACCAGCACAACTATATATGCCAATAAAATGATCCCTGGAGAAATGCCAAATGCTTTCCGATTCTCTAGAAGGAAATTTAGGGAATTTGTAGACTGAGTAGGTTCACTTTATAGCCATATTCTCTGCTAAAAAATCCAAAAATAAAAGCATTGGCATCACAGTTGGTGTTCTGAGTCATATTTTAAATCCTGCAAGCCTGTAGCTTAAGCAAAGTTCTATTCAGAAAACCCTTAAAGGGTGTGTATATGATATATCTTTGTCTTGCCAACTCCCCTGCCAGCATCTCTCAGACATTTTGTTCAGTGATGTCTAAGGCTAGAACTGAAGTCACATGAGTCCACTTGAAGTGAGGTCTAGACATAAGATGAATTTAGCATTGCTTCTAACTGAGTTAAAGATTGCTGAGAGCTTTCTCCTTGGTGTGCTGGAGAATTATTAAGTAACTTTTAGAACCCAGGGCACATTATGGGCCATCTAATGAAATAACATTTAAGGATTATATTTATCCAAGTGTTCTTTTGCTCAACTAAAACAAAACAGCACCCCAGTATTCTTTGATATAGTTGTGCCTGTATGACTTCCACATGGGTCCGTTTATTAGTTTATTCACTGAACATTTGACTACCTATGAGATGACAGGCATTTTGCTGGACAGCAGGATATAAAGATGAGAAAGAAGAGCATCTGTCCTCTAGGAGCTTATAATTCGGTAAAAAGAGAAGACATGCAAACAAATATGTTTATGATACAGTTGCTACGACAGGTATGTGCAAGGGCAGCCTGTGTGTGCTCGCCTGGGAATGTTAAGTCCCTCTGTTCTAACGTGGAATTTAAGGCCAATGCTTCCTTATTGATTTGCTGTCTGGATGCTCTATTTGTTGATAAAGTAGAGTATTAAAGTTTCCTACTATTATTGTATTGCTGTCTATTTTCTCCTTTAGGTCTGTTGATATTTGCTCTATGTATTTAGGTGCTCCTATGTTGGGTGCATAATATTTATAAGTATTATACACTCTTGTTGGATCGACTCCTTTATCATTATACAATGACCTTCTCTGTCACTTAGACAGTCTTTGTCTTAAAGTCTACTTTGTCTGAGGTAAGTATTTCTATCCCAGCTTTCTTTTGGTTTCCATTTGCATGGAAAACCTCTTTCCATCCCTTCACTTGCAGTCTGTGTGTGTCCTTACATCTGAAGTGAGAAGGCAGCAAATAGATGGTTGTTTTTATCCATTCAGCCACTCTCTGTCTTTTGATTGAAGAATTTAGTCCTTTTACATTGTGTTCACTGTTTTCTGGCTGGTTTGTAATTCCTTTCTGCTCTTGCTGTGTACCTCTGTGCCTTGATGATTTTCTGCAGAGATATGCTTAGATGCCTTTCTCTTTATCTCCTGTGTATCTGGGTATGTTAGGCAGGAATGGATGGAAAGAAAGCCTCATCTGAGCTACAACCTGGGTATGGCGGCTCTACCACGCTCACAGTGGGGCGGGGCCTGCTGCACAGCCTCAAGGCCTGTGTGTGTGTAACTGCAGGCAGGAGGATTGGTGTGCCGGAGCGGGCAACTGTGGTAGTTACGGGAACTGTGTGCAATACAGAAGCCTCAAGACTTCCTTCTGTAACGTGGTAATCCTCAATCCTGTACATTTCAGTCATCTTTTAAAAAACATTCATACCTAGGTCCCAGGACTGCTGAATTAGAATCTTCAGGAAAAGGAGCAACCAATCAATGTGTCTCCCTCACATTGATGTTTCTCTTTCTACGCCCACCCCCCCACTTCCTTTCCCTCCACTCTCTCTAAAAAAAAAAAAAAAAAAAAAAAATCAATGGAAAAATGTCCTTGGGTGAGGATTAAAAAAAAAATGATAAATTGCTATGCCCCCTCCCTTGTCCCCTTTATATACATATGTAGGCACATAAGACATAAAGGGAGGACACTGATAACGGCTATTTGTAGTTAATTTGTATCATCGCTAAGAAGGGAGAACAAACAACCTGAGCCAGGACAGTCTGATTCCTGGAGCAGCATAGTTGCGGATCTAAATGTCCTGGGAGAAGGGGATCTTGTGGGATGTGAACACCTTGTGACTACCTTCAGGTTGGTGAGCTGCTCCTATAGCCTTGGGGCAGCTGATGAGGCTGAGATCACTGATGTCCCATTGGCTGTCTCTCATTCGCTCTCTCTTTCTGCCTTTCCAGTCTCTCATCTCTGCATGTGGCTAAAAATAGCTCCCCACAGTAGTCCCACTTGTCCCCGAAATTCTGTGAATCTGGTTGGCTCAGCGTGGTCAGTGCAGTGGCTGCCTTAGGTTGGGTCATCCCAGTAGCTGGGGAGGGAAGGGGCTGGTCCTCTGAGGAGAGGCGCCCCTCTTACAGGTAGGTGCCTGTGTCCTGACCTCCAGTCATGATGAGCTCCTCTCTGCAGAGATAACTCAGCAAGTGCGTCTTGGGTTCTTTTGTGGGCCTTTTAAAGAAAGAACTGAGATTGGCGAAGACCCTCTGTTGATAGAGAATCTAGCATAATTGATGGAAAGTATCATCTAGGATTAGATTTGCACTCCAAAGATGAAAAATAATTTGCTTAATTGGTTCCATTGCTGATACTGTGTGTGTGTGAGGGGGCGGCCATTAGGGGAGTTGGGAGCTATATTTCAGAGAATCTCTGATGGTCATACTTATATGTTTGCTCTTTTTTTTTTCTTCTCCTAAAACTAACTCAGACCTGCCCTTCCCCTCCTTCTGTATTGACCCTTAGCTGATTAGCTTACTTTGTATTCAGAGTTAATGATGTGGTTTTCCCTAAGGAGGATGATCGTCACGTTTCCCAAGAAGCTCAGAGTCACTGAGAATATGGCCTGGTTGTATGGGTTGGGTTTGGGGACGGGGACAGAGATCCTTGACCTGAAACCCTGAAGCAGGGCTGGGGATTAAGCACAAATAGCAGGGTTGACAGCAAGGCTCTGAGTCAGGACCAGGTGGTCAGGATGAGGTCAGGCTGAGGACTGGGGGCCGAGCTGGCAGCTCCCTGTAAGCCAGCAGAGAGCCAGCAGAGGGGTCAGGGAGGGTGGGAGAGGGTAGGGAGCGTGGCCCGAGTTATTACAAATTTCCCGACTCTCATTTGGGGTTTATTGCAAAGATGAATCACATAATGCATTCTGTGTCTTTAATTGTTTAATAAGCAATACGTATTAGTGAAGCCACATTCTAAAGGCACCAAAGTATTCACTGAAAACTTGATTTCCCTCCCAGCCTTGTCACTCAGCCACACAGCTCCCTGCGTGAGAATAGTTTCCTGGTTGAGGAGGTCATAGCATGAAGAGGCAGATTGGTCAGGTCACACCGTGGCAAGGGCAAGCCTGCCCTTCTAACACCAGAGTTTGTGCTGTGCCCAGTTCACCTCACTGTGTTCTGTTGGGGCCCTTGGTAACCTAGTTCAGACACTCAGCATTTATGGGTCGTTTTTGTTACTATTTTTAAACCATCTATTTTCTATTTCTATCTAAACAATACCTTCTCTGAGGCCAGGCCAATCCCATTAGTCCCTATTGCAGTGTATCTAGGCTATTCTAGGGTATTTTAAAAATGAATTACATCCACAACACTAATGGTGTTAAAGGTACAGAGATTCCACAAATGTGCTTGTGGTGCCTGCTGGGGGGAGGACATAATGGTGATAAAAAGCTTTATTGACTATAAGAATCATCTAGAAGTTGCCAGAAGTCATGACTTTTCATGTATCTTTCCTAAGAATTTTTTTTTTTAATCCAGCAGTTGGACTTTCTGTATGAATGTTGTACTTCAACAAGAAGTTTTAAAAAAACCCTATAATGAGAATTTGTTTGTTTGCTTTCATTTCCAGATAAGCAGACATTTATTGAAATTAGTATTTTGGGAGAGTAGCAAAATGCTACAGACACTCCCAGCCTTATAGAATTCTCATGAATGGTTTTGTATGTCTGAATAGCGGTGGGATGGGATTCCCACGGTGGACATGGCTTGTATTTGTCCACTGGCTTAGGATACCTGGTGAATGATGGGACCAGAGGGTGTGCACCCTACTTCCCGATGCTGTAGACAGGGAACTGCCACTCTGAGGTTCGTTCTGGAGTTGAATTTGGAAGGCAATTTCACTCTGTAAGTGCCATCAGCTCTCTGTTTCAAGTGCATTGCACAGATCTCTCTGGGTCCCATGGGTACATGACCATGAGATAACAGATTTCTATGAAAAAGTGTTTTGAGTTTCAAATAGCTGATTCATAATTACCCTTTGGAACAAAACCTCCCAAAAGTTGAGATGATTCGTGATTGTGCTTGCTTTATTTCCTTGCTCATTTAACTGCAGACAGTGAAATTCAGGCTTTGCATTAGCTTGGGTTCTTTTGACTCGTGATGGTTTGACTAGTGAATACTGAGCACATACATGTCTCTATTTTAACCTACATGGTGGTATTTCTGAGAAGTAGAGTTGTGGTAACCTTTTTTTTTTTTAATGTGAACCTTTGCTAAATGTAAAGCAAGCAGACAGATCAAAGATCAAGCAATTGTTTTGGAGCTTAAAGGTCATTTTAACGTCACATCTAGATTTGGCTTCTAGTCTTTCTGTGAGGGCTTTAGTCAGACCCCTGGTTGCTTGTAGATAGGCCCTCAGTGATCTAAGCTGATACTGCCTGCCAGGGGAGAAGAGGGCCTTCAAGCTCTTGGAGGACCCCGTGTTTTATTTCTGGACATGACTGTCAGCAGCCTCTCACCTGAGGAGGAGTCTTGGTGACCTGTTAGTGTTCTCCGATGACCAGTATGGCAGCCCCGGGTGGACAAGTATTGGTGTTTCCACATGTTGAAGTTGACTTTGACCTTTTGACTTTGCCATTTCATTCTTTCCTTTCCATGAGTTCATTAGCGCATATAGGTTCAGGCTTTATGTGAACTGATATGAAATTGTAAGCTCCCATGTTGATATTATGTACCTCATTTGTTTTCAGTTAAGTATGATATTATAAAGCAGTCATGGTGGAGTTCTCAAAACTTTCTTATTGGAGCTTTCTTCATCTCTTTCAGAACTCAGAATAGTTCTCTTCTGAATCTTAGGACTAGATCCCAGTGTCATATATCTGACTCAGCAAAATTAGATTCACCTCAATGCCAGTGGTTTTTGTGGAAGAAGCTGAGTAATTGATTCTGTTTGATTCAAAGATTATTTTTGGGAGGGAAGGATTTTTTAAGTTGACATACAATTCACATATCACAAGTTTTACCCTTTTAGAATGTATAAGTCAGTGATTCATTTTTTAGTACATTCACAAAATTGTGCAGCCACCACCACTAATTCCAGTATGTTTTCATCACCCCTAAAAGAATTCCCAATCAACCAAAGGACTTGTATGCATGCATATAAGCCTAACCAATGGACACAGACAACAGGGGAGTGAGGGCATGAGTGGGGGAGTTGGGGCAATGTGGGGATAAGGACACATATGTAATACCTTAATCAATAAAGAAATTTAAAAAAAAATAAAGAATTCCCATACTTCCTATTTCCCCCTACCTTTAGGCCCAGGCAAACACAACTTTCTGTTTCTATAGATTTGCTCATTATGGACATTTTATATAAATGAAATCATTTAATATGTGGCCTGTTTTGTTCATCTTTCTTCATTTAGCATAATATTTTCAATGTTCATCCATGCTTAGTATGACTCAGTGTTTTATTCCTTTTCATGTATGGTCAATTAGTTTGGGCTATTATAACAAACTAGAGGCCTGGTGCATGAGATTTGTGCACGGGGGTGGCGGGCGCATCCCTCAGCCCGGCCTTCGCCGCCTCGCAGTCCGGGAGCTCTTGGGGGATGTCCAACTGATGGCTTAGGCCTGCTCCCCTTGGGCAGTCAGACATCCTTAGCGCTGCCATGGAGGCGGGAGAGTCTCCTGCTACTGCTGCTGTGCTTGCCTACCGTGAGCCTGGCTTCTGGCTGAGTGGTGCTCCCCCTGTGGGAGTGCACTGACCACCAGGGGGCAGCTCCTAGCAACTGGTCGTTCCGCCATTTGGTCGATTTGTATATTAGCCTTTTATTATATAGGACTAGAGGCTGGATACATGAAAATTCATGAGTAGGTCTTCCTTTCCTCGGCTGCCAGCACCAGCTTCCCCCTGGCACCCAGGATCTGGGCTGCCGGCAACGGCTTCTCTCTGGCAGCTGGGACCTGGGCTTCCCTCCTCCAGCCACCAGCAGGCACCTGGGACCCCCAGCTGGCTTCCCTCAGGCTGCCCGCAGGGAAGCCAGGATCTGGGGTGGCTTCCCTCTGGCCCCAGCTTCATCAGGAAGGATGTCCAGAATGATGTCTGGAAGACATCTAGTCTAATTAGCATATTACCCTTATATTATTAAGATTACCTTGGACTGGTTGGCCTAAACCACAAACATTTATTTCTTACAGTTCTGGAGACTGAGAAGTCCAAGATCAAGGTGCCAGTGAGGCCATTGTCTGGTGAGAGCCTACTTCCTGGTTTGTAGATGCCTATTGTCTTGTATCACAATGCTGAGAGCTGAGAGAGGAAGCAAGCTTTCTTTCTGTAGAAGCACTAATCCCATTCCTGAGGGTTCCCCCCTCCTGACCTAATTATCTCACAGTGGCCCTACCTCCAAATACCATCACATGGAGATCAGACTTCAGCATATGAATTTGGGATGATACAGACATTTAATTTATAACCTATGGATAGTCCACTTTTTGTTTATCTGTTCATCAGTTGATAGACATTTGGGTTTTTTCACTTTTTGACTATTATGAATTATGATGCCATGAACGTTCTTGTACAAGTTTTTGTCTGGGCATACGTTTTAAAGTATCTTGAGTATATACCCAGGGGCAGAATTGCTTTCTCATTTTGTAACTATGTTTAACACTTTAAGGAACTGCCAGATAGTTTCCCAAAGTATATATTCCCACCAAAATGTGTGAGTTCCAATTTACAACCTTGCTAGCACTTGTTATTATCTGCATGTTTGTTTGCTTGTCTATATTTTTTTTGTAGTTATAGTTTGTATTTCTTTCATGGTTAATGATGTTGAGCATTTTTTCATGAACATCTGTGCATCTTCTTTGGAGAAATGTCTATTTAAGTCCTTTGCCCATTTGAAAAATTGGGTTGTTTTTCATTGTTGAGTTGTAAGAGTTCCTTATATATTCTGGATACTAGACCCATATTAGATATATGATTTGCAGAAATTTTCTCCCATTCTTGGGTTGTCTTTTCATTCTCTTGATGTTTATCTTTTGAAACATAAAATTTTAAAATTTTGATGAGGTCCAACTTACTATTTTTTTCTTTTATTGCTTTTGCTCTAGGTGTCATAGCTAAGAGAAGATGACCTAATCCAAGATCAGGAAAATTAACCCCTATGTTTTTTCAATTATTTCATAGTTTTAGCTCTTACATTTAAATCACTGGACCATATTGAGTGAATTTTTGTATGTGGTATAAAGTAGGGATTCAACTTCATCCTTTTGCATGTGAAAATAATACACTTTTCCCAGTACCATTTGTTGAAAAGCCTATTTTCCTCCATTGAATTGTGTTGGCTCCTTTGTCTAAAATGAATTGGCCATCCATGTGAGAGTTTAATTTCTGCATTTTCAATTCTGTTCCATTTTATCTATATGTCTGTATGCCAGTACACACTATCTTGATTCTTGTAGCTTTGTGGTAAGTTTTGCAAGAATGAAGTATGAGTTCTACAAATTTGTGAAGATTATTTTTTTGATATGATGTTGATATCCACTCTTCTTCCTCACATTCTTTGAGATATCTTTTCTCTGTCATCATAAATTCATATTAGAACTGTTGCTTTGAATTGGCCGTGAATTCAGTTTCAGGTATAAACTCACTATCTATAATAATAAAAGGGTAATATGCTAATAAGACCGGACGTGATTCCGGATGTCCTTCTGGACTGAGCTGGGGCGGGAGCGAAGTCCAGGTCCCGGGTGCCTGCGGGCGACCAGAGGGAAGCCAGCCCAGGTCCCAGGAGCCTGTGGGTGGCCAGAGGGAAGCCAGCCCGGGTCCCAGGAGCCTGTGGGTGGCCAGAGGGAAGCCTGGGTCCCAGGTGCCAGAGGGAAGCCAGTTCCGGCAGCCGGGGGAAGGAAGGTCTACTCTTGCATGAATTTTGTGCATCAGGCCTCTAGTTCTTATATAAAAAGTATAGATTTGAAATCAGGCATATTACAAAAGTTTGACCACTAGGTCGTCTCAGTTTCTTAACTATAAAATGAAGCTTAAAACTGAAGTTAAAGGATAATTCTGAGAATTAAAAAAGTATACACACACACACACACACACACACCAATACACATATCTAGTGTGGCGCCTGGGAAATGATAGATACAAAATAAATTATCTGTTGCCTTTCCCATGCCCTTCTCATGGGTATAAAAACTTTCCTTGTACCTTGTAAGACAGTTCTGTTCTCTTCCTTGAAGTCAGCCTTCTTCTGTTTAGAAACTTCCTCCAAAAATGTCATATGTATTGGTACTACTGAATTTTCTAGTCTATTCTGTGGTATTGTTTGTAGTACAGTGTTTCAGATTTCATTCACTGCTTTATCACCAATGTTTAGAAGTACTTGACCAAATAGTAAGTGACCAGTAAACATTTGTTAAGTGAATACTTTGTTGATTCCACGTTCTTTTTTCCTTGGTAAATATAGTGCCGATTTCTTGGAAGTAGGAAGTAAGCATACATAACAGTTGCATGAATATTTACTTTATGATATATATTTTCCACAAGATGTTTTTGGGCAGTTTGTCCAGTTAACTGAGTGCCACTCCTGGAGATGATGATGCATTTCCCTTTCAGGTGTTTCTGTTATCGGTAGAAGTGGAGTTCTTGGGATGCCTCAGGGAAAATAATTTCCTGAGGTCCCCAGGGGAGGGTGGGTTTTTGTGGAAAGTGTTATTAATGATGTAAAATTAAGGGGGTTCCTCTTCAAAGTCCCATCTCTGTTCGTCCCGCCATGGAAGAAGTCCAGTCTTTTCTGCAGCAGGGCTAGGATTAAGGCCATTGCCCATAATATCTACTTCATATTAAAGTCCAGTCCACTTCAGCATCTGGCTAGCTTAGCTCGTGGTTCCCAGCTGCAGTCCATTGCATGGGGGGTCCACATGGCCCATGCAGCTGCTTAAGACCTCATGGCTATGAGAGAGAACAGGGAGGCCACGGGCAAGTGTGTGTCATGGAACAAGAGAGAGAGGGAACAAAGAGAGAGGGAACTCTTTAGGGATTTTAACCCTTCCAAGATTCCGAGCATTTG
Organism: Myotis nattereri; assembly: GCF_964212035.1. NCBI lineage: Eukaryota > Metazoa > Chordata > Mammalia > Chiroptera > Vespertilionidae > Myotis > Myotis nattereri. The sequence continues at coordinate 60,591,099 of NC_138086.1, read as the reverse complement.
CAGTGGCTCCACCCTTCTAGCTAATGGTCTTTGTTCCCCAGGCTAGACTGACAGACAAGCATCTTTCCTATGATATCCACTCTATTAGGCATGCATCCGTCTCTCCCTTTGTCCTGTCCCTTCCCCCAGCAGTTTGCAGGGCGTGGGCCAGGGGTTCTCTGGGGAGAATGAAGCTGTATTCTCCTGGTGAAGCTGCCCAGATGACCATGCTTATACTGTCTGGCCTTCCCTTCGCTCTCTTCCTATTATTAATATTAATAACTAGCTAATTAGGAGAATAACATTTTTTCTTCAGGGTAATTTCAGACTGAAATTGAAAGATTAAGTCTGAGTAATATGCTTTAGAAAGCAAGGGGGGAAGGGGCCTGGGGAAGTGAGGTTTGTGGGAGGATATGTGATAATGACAGACCAGGGGGGACTTTTAGGGAAGATTGGGTCAAATAGAGAACTGTGTCCCCCGTCTCTGAACATCGCTTATGGTTTCTATGGGACAGTCATGGCTTCTCATGACTCTCTGCACCTCTCAAGTCTAGACATGAAACTATAAACAAGGAGTATCCGAATGTTATTACTGGCTGTTCTGAGCCTGATTCATAGCCAAGAAGTGGTGCCTGTGCGTGTTAAGCTATTATCTACATGACGAGTAAACAAAACTTTAAAAGAGTTCCATTTCATGGACTCATAGGATAATTGAGTTTCAAAGTTAGACAGGATCATCAGGCTGATGGAATGTTGGTAAGTGTCACTTCAAACAGTAGATTCCATGATCAAATAGGTTTGGAATAAATTCAACCAAGTTAACAGATGTGGCTTTTGCTGTTTGCCTGTTATAACTGCAGAACCCCTCAGAGCCTTTACTGTGTTAATATGCATTGTTGTGTGTCTTCAAGGGAAATGTAGCAGCAGCACTCCCCAAGGTAACTGATCTGTGAGGACTTATTTTTCCCACATAGAGAGCTGTGTGAGGCTGGTATTTAACAGAGTACGTCATGAGTGATTATGATGCAGGAAAACACCTTTATTTTTCAGACACTAAGTCTCACGTCTTAGTCTTTTTGAGTTGCTATTTATAGGAAGGATCATGTCTGCTCTTACACTGCATGGATCTCACTGAGAGAACTGTCAAAACAGTGAGAGCTTCAATTAGGAGTTTAAATCAAACTCCAGAAACACCACTGTGTACATGTACCTATAACTTATAAAATCCCCCACCTTCCAGGATCTAACTTTTTTAATGTGCTACTTGTCTGGGTTGGTCTGTGTGGGGCCAAATAATCCCTGATCTAATGAACTCGTAAAATTTGATTTCTGCAGCTTTGGTCTGATACTCCTTAAGTTGGAGGACAGGATGGGGACACAAATGGACCGAGACCATTTGTTATCAGTGGAAGTGGAGTTCTTGGGGTGCTACGAGGAAAATAATTTTCTGAAGCCCCCACTGGCGGATGGTGTTTTGTGGAATGCTTTATTGATGATGTAAAATTAAGGGGGTTCCCCTCCAACGCCCCATCTCTGTCCTTCCCACCATGGAAAAAGTCGAATCTTATCTTCAGCAGGGCCAGAGTTAAGTCCGCTGCCCAGAATTTCTGTTCCATATTAAAGTCCAGTCCAGTCCAGCATCTGGCTAGCCTACTGTGTGTTCCCAGCTGCAGTCCGTTGCGTGTGGGGTCCCATGCTGCTGCTCAAGGTCACATGGCTATGGAGAGAGAACAGGCGAGTGCACAAGTGAGTGTGGGCCACAGAGCAAGAGCAGGAGTGAGTAAGGGAGAGGGAACTCTGTGTTTGGTGATTTTAACTTTCCAAGATTTCATTCTCTTGCTTCTGATGGAGCCCATCCCCTGGCCAATCCATTGTTCCCTGGGCTAGACTGACAGGCTAGCACCTTCCCTATGTCACCTGACTACACTGTGCAGGTGCCCACCCTCTCTGTTCTATCCCTCCCCAGTGACCTGCAGGGAATGGACTGGTGGTTCCCTGGGGAATGTGAAGCTGCCCAAATGACCATGTTTATAATGTCTGGCCTTCCCTTCGCTCTCTTCTTATTAACATTAATAAACCAGCTAACAAGACGATAACACATTGCCTGCTGCTATGGAATAAACAAAACAGGGACAGCTGTTCTAAGCTGTCAGATAAGCTTATGACTGGAGTACATTCCTGGAGCTCTGTGGTAGAGAAGACGGTTACACACGTGGCTGTAGCCTGCTCTCTACACCTCACAGTTCTTCCATCTTCCCTTCTCCACCCAGACACCCACTCTGCCTTCTTTCCTCCAAGTTAGCTAGTAGGGTTTATTTAACTTTCTTTAAAAGAGAGGGAGAGAGAGAGGGAAAGAAAAAGAAGGGGAGGGGAGCGCGAGGGGGGGGTGGGGGGAGAGTGGGAGTACCAGGAAATCTACTTTGTGTGTGTTGGCGAGTCACCGTTGTGGTGTAACAACAGCTCAGCTGGGATTCCCAGTGTGAATAGTTTCCATTCGCACCTCCAGTTAAAAGACCTTTAAGCCACTGAGTTTCTTATCTGCATTCTTGGGAGGTTTCTGCATTCCCCAGCTGGATGACGGGGAGAGGTGTGACCTATGCAGATTCTCTCTTCTTGGAGCCTACTGTTGAAAGAGGGCCAGAGAAGAGGACTGCTGGAGGTGTTTGAGTCAGGATCTGAGATTGGTGAGTACGGAGAAAATGAGAAGTGTGGATCAGGTGACCATTTTAGGAAAAGGAACCATACAGAACAGAAAAGCAATGGCTGTTTTCGCTGTAGTTCAGTAATTTGTGTTCCTTATTTTTAAAAAGCAAAAAAAAAAAAAAAGTCTGTCGACATTGGAAACGTCCAAAACTTGTCGAGAATTTTAATGAATTTATTTGAGCTAAATTGACAACAATGGCTGGAAAGCAAAACCTGAACGGATGGAGAAAGTGTTTGGAGAATGGCAGTTTTGCAGTTGATTTTATACATTACTTTCAAAGGAGCAAGGCATAAGGAGTATTACATGAAATCTACTGGTGGTAGATTAGGGAGGTGGGAGAAAGCAAAGTGGGGAAATCTCTGGGATTGTTTAAAGAGTAAAACCGGGAGACACATACTCCTTTTACTCTGGTTGGGATACGATAGTTAACAATTAACATTGACAGCACATGGAAATGGTATTTGGGCAACAAGTTCCCTGGTCTCATGCTTTGTTGAGAAACTGTGCCCTGGGAAAAGGGATTACTCTGACATTCCAAAGGTAGGTTGTCCTAGATGCAAAAAGATGATAGACAGTCTCAGTTAAGGTGAAGACTGACCTTTGTCAAGGCAGATACCCGTTTAGGGCACGACTGCCTGCCATGACTTGCTTTCAGTTTGGAAATTTTAATTTCAGACCTTCCTGTACGGTTGCTGTAGGTCTCTGAGTTTGTAAGATCTGCCATGCAGGCCTCCCCTGAGCTTGTCAAGTTTGGTATGTGGCCTCTTTTTCGTCAAAGGGAAATTAAAATATTACCCAAAAGTCTTAACCAGAAAGTAACCAATGTTATCATTTATTTCAAGCTTGCCTCTGTACATATGGTGAGAGAGACGAATAGAGAGATGGATAGATAGACAATAGGCAGAAATAATTGTAAAAGATTGAGCTGAAACTAAACATAGTTTTAAAGTAAAATATTTGATCTTACTTAGAATTTAACAAAAGGTAAAGAAATGGCCAATTTCCTGAAAGATTATTTCTTATTCTAGTGGATTCATTTTCCTGGTTCACAGGAGAGAGGCGTGGGAGTCAGAATGGGCTGAGCTGGCTATAAGCACATAGCAAACAATCTAACACTTCGTTCAGGGTCCCTCCCCTGATTTCACATGTTTTTCATTTGTTTTGTTTTTATTTTGTTAGAATCTATACTTTCAACACTCAGTAGCTATAATTCCTCTGGTTACTCCCCCACACATTTAATTCTAATCAATGCACTTTCAACTGTCAGTCTTTCCCATGGCTTTGCCCTTCCTAATAATTTACTATTTGGTGGGCTTCATCATCCTGAGTCATTAAGTTTTTTAAGAAAGGGCTTCTGGATGCATATTTCCTGAGTTGTTTTATCTTTGGGAATTGTTACCTATCACCTTTGTTTTTGAAAGACAACTTTTCTATTGCCCAATTGTCTGCTAAAGAAACTGTACCAGTTTATATTCTACTAGAATGCCTGTCTCGAATGGGTAACTTTTACGTAAGAATATCTGTTTACCTGAAATAGTGGAATTATATTGGGCAGTGACTGAAAGAAGTTTGAGTTGGTAGATTGGACATCAGATTATGGAAACACTTGAATGTTGGGAAATTGCCTATTTTCTTGGTGAATTTCACATTTCCTTGCCAAATTCACAGCTTGCTAGCAGGCCAAATGACAGCTACTGGTCAGGTTTGCTGAACTGTTTCTAGGACTTTGTAAATTGTGTGGGAATCCCCTTAGGATTCTCCCCATATCCTCCCCCACCCACTCTGGGAAAAGGCATCTGGCTGGCTGAGGGTGGATTTTACTGCCATGTAAAGATAGTAGAAAGTGTTAAATATTTACATCTATCAAAAAAATTAGCATCTGGTCATTGTTTGAACTGATAATATTTTCTTTGTTCTGAAATATAATCTTTTGTTTCATGTCACAGAATATTTTTTAAAGACTGAGTATCTTCCTTAGCCATTTTATTCCTAAATGACACATGGACTTCACACATCTTTTTGCAACATTCCCAATGGTTTTTAATTGAGGCTGTAAGAGTCAGAAGGTCTGATCCTTTTAGTGCAGCTCATCTCTGTACTGACACAGTTTGAAGTACTTGTAAGTTGAAGTTGGGCTTATTATTAAAATCCCTGCTGACCTCATGGGAAAAACGAATAGTCCACGTCACCCTTTAGTTCATTCTCTCCCAACAACGGAGGAAATGGGAAAGAACATTTCCCAAATGACTTCATACAGTTTAGCTTTGGCCATCGTGGCTTACGGTGGTGACTCAGCTGTCTGTCTGCCAGCCATGGGCATTTTCAGAGCCGACGGAGTGAGAACACACCTGGGAGATTTCAGGAGGCAGAAATGTCTGAGATGTTCTCGCTTGGTGCTGAAGGGAAGGAGGGAGGAGTAAGTGGCTCAGAATGGTGCAGTCTAAGGCTGTGCTGTCCGATACGGAAGGTACTAGCTACATGTGGCTATTTAAATTGAAATTATTTAAAATTAAGTCCAATTTAAAATTCAGTTTCTTAGTTGCACTGCCACACTTGTTGTTGTTTGTTTGTTTTAAAATGTATTTTTATTGATTTCAGAGAGGAAGGGAAAGGGAGAGGGAGAAATAGAAACATCAGTGAGAGAGAATCATTGATCGGCTGCCTCCTGCACGCCACCTACTGGAGATCGAGCCTGCAACCGGGGCATGTGCCCTGACCAGGAATCAAACCACAACCTCCTGGTTCATAGGTTGATGCTCAACCACTGAGCCATACCGGCCGGGCAGCACTGGCCACACTTGAAGGGCTCCGTAGCCACATGTGGCTAGAGGCTGCTGAGTCAGATGGCACCTTTTCTCCCTCCCTCCTCCTGCTTTCAGTTATTCTGCTGCACTCCAATAGTGAAGCACTGGCCTCCATATTAACCACGTGGTTTCTGGGCCTGGATCGCCCTCGGGGAATTTTGTGTACAATCCAGACTAGATCTTTGCACTGCAGGATCAACCACACAGCTCTCTGGCCAAGGCCGTGTTCTTACCGAAGGACTGAGTGGTTCTCGGGATTTGGGCTCTTGAATTTAATAATAAAACTGCCATTTCACAATATTTAAATGTACCTGCTTAGGACTTTTACTTCGGTTCCCACTTCCCCTTCCGGGTGTGTGTTCTTGATGAAGGGTTCTGGGATCTGTCCTAGGTGGATGGACGTGCACCAATTGACCCCAGGGCCTTAGTAAGAGAAGTTCTCTGTGGCTCAGTTACCCATTGAGAACTCACTGTCAACCACTGCTAAGGCTATTGCAGACAAATGCCAAATGATATGTGAGACATTTTGAGGTTTGTGTTAAAAGGTTCTTAATGTTTGTGCCTGGTTTTAGATTTCCAGCATCCCATTTGTGGCCTGTCACTCTCAGACACACCCTGATGAGCTACCTGGCCCTTACACTAACCTGTGTGCTTCATGTAAATGACTTTCTAAGGGAGGTAGGTTATGTTTGTTGACCAGGGAGCCCTCTTCCAAGTCTGACCTAATCCAGCTAGACTTTTCATGACATTATTTACACCTCCCATTTTGACTTAGGTTTTCTTATTTGTAATTTCTATTACTTATTACTCTTTTGTACCATTCTCATTTCGTGCAAACTTCTAAACAATTAGAATCCATCTTTCTCTAAAATTTTTAAGTTTGATATATGGATATTTTAGAATATTTCTTTCCCTATTTGAGATCAAATATGTTTTAGTAAAAATCTCGTTGTAGCTAGTGTAAGGGGGAGGGACACCGATTTGATAAATAATCTGCCATGTGCCAGGTTCTGTGCCAGTTTTAGGACATTTTATAAAACAAAAACAGAATAAGCCAGTCTTCAAACTGCTTCTGATCTATACGCTCTACTGGAGGGAGAAAATGACCATTGTATTGTGGGCGTTAGTAATAGAGGTGCTTTTACATCTTTCTTGCCTTTCAAGCTCTAGTCTAGCAAAAACCACCTAATATTTTAGCCTGTTTTCTCTGTCTTTTCCTTCTATTTCTCCTTATACTTTTTTCAGCTTGCATAGTTTAAAAGTGTTGTATGTCCATTTTCCTGCAGCAGACCTTCCCTGGGAGTGAGTGGGGTGCCCTGGTACCCCCTTCCCCAACTACCTACATTCACTAAAGTAGTGATTCCTTGCTTTCTTTCCGGCCTTTTGCAAAGCATTGTTTGAAAAGGATGCCCCCAAAATATAACTCGGAAAATTCACTTTGTAGAATTTGTTTACGCTTAGATTCTCTGTCCTAGGTGATTCTTAGTGAGGTAGACAAACAAAGTCGAAGTGTGTACATTTGAAACATTAACCATTGGGTGTTTAGTTTCTTGTTATTTGAGAACGTTCAGTTAGGGCTTATGGAGCTTTATTCATTCTTAGCTTAATGTTTACATTTCTGAAAAGACCGACTAGTAGAGTTTTTATAGGAAATGGGAAGTTTTTAAAATTCATCTTCATATTTCACAGTGACTTAATTGACAGTCTTTTTAGATAAGTAATTGAAATGCACTCTGTGGTTGCTAGTTGTTAAAATTCTACCCTGCTTCCACCAGTAGTTGTCAGGTGAGGGAGGCTAACAACACCCACTGATAAAATTCAAACCACAAGATGTTATTTATAGTTCTTGGGGGGACGCGCTCTCTTCGTACCCTTTAAACTGCTCAGTCATGTCCTCTTTGCATTTTAATTTGATGTAAATTTAGATGCAGTAGAAGTAGATACTTGAATGAAATTAAATACTAAAATGAAAGGAGGCAGTTCTCTGGAATAAATCTTCCTATCATCTCTGGGTGGATGCAAGATTTAGGGCAGTGGTTCTTCACCCTCACTGTGTCTCAGAATCACCTGGGGAGCTTGCAAAACGCCTTTGCCAGGCCTCATCCCAGAGGGTCTGGATCAGCCGTGGGCAAACTACGGCCGGCCCGTTTGAAATGAATAAAACTAAAAAAAAAAAAAAAAAGACCGTACCCTTTTATGTAATGATGTTTACTTTGAATTTATATTAGTTCACACAAACACTCCATCCATGCTTTTGTTCTGGCCCTCCAGTCCAGTTTAAGAACCCATTGTGGCCCTTGAGTCAAAAAGTTTGCCCACCCCTGGTCTGGATGCATGGTATAGAGTAGTCCCAGCCTTTGGTGTTTTTAAGAAGCTCCCCAGAATGATCCTGGCCTACAGCCAGGCTTGTGAAATATTGCGTGGGTGCTCACCCCACTCTCCATATTCCTGTCTACCTACTCAAGTCCTACCCACACCTGTAAGTCTCCCCACAGGCCACCTCTTTCAGACTTGCACTCACAGCTCCAGCCTCACTGAGCTCTTCCCTCTGACTGTCCACAACACCTACAAGATTTTCCACCCTGAGCTGAGTTCTTGTTCATTATGGACATCTTCTCTCCTTGATCAGAGTAATTTCCTCCGTGGATTAAGCATCTGCCATTTAGTTCCATCCCTTAAGGGTTGGCATAGCTATGGACGCATAGTAAGTACTTTATAGGTCTGCACTGAGTTGACTTTTCATCAGCATGGCAGTTCTCCTTTGTCCCCTTGTCTTTGCACTATGGTTTCCTTTATTAGCCCACATTTATCCATAGTGTTTCTTCTTCGTGAGACATGGGAGGACAAGTAAGAGTGGCTGAACTGTAGAAGGAAGAGGAAACTCAGCCCATTTCTGACTTTGTCATTTGAGAGTGGAGGGTTTGTCATTGACTTGTAGTCCCATCCCTCTCCAATCAGAACATTCAGTCATCCTGCTTTAGAGTGGCTCTTGGGATCACGAAGTGAGAGTGTGTGTGTGTGTGTGTGAGTGAAGTATAAGACGGAGGAGGCTGTCCCCCTGGAGAAGGTGACAATGACCTGAGGAATGCATCTCTGCCATTAGGCCTATTGAAGAATATGGGGTTATTTCTGGAGAGGATAATATACTCCTAGAACTTGAAAATAGAAAGGAAAGGGAGAATGGTTATTGATAAATAACAAGCCAAGGCATGATAATAACTTGCCCAAATTCCAGATCTACCGCTTTTTACCTCTGTTCATTGGTTTGGGTAAAAATACAGTCACAAGAAACCTCAACTGTATCCCTAGTCTTATAAAGTCATGATAGGAAGCTGAAGGACTGGAGGGGGAGTGGGGGAGTGTGTTGTTTCTACCTTCCCAGGGATTGGAAGAGGCTAAGGAAAGTGCACAAATAACTGTAGCACAGATAGTGCTTGCAAACAGGGTTTGGTTTGTGGAGTAGGTTCTTAACATCTTTGAGGGCAAGTATGTTTTTTGTTGTTTTTTTTTAAATATATTTTTTATTGATTTTTTACAGAGAGGAAGGGAGAGAGATAGAGAGTTAGAAACATCGATGAGAAACATCGATCAGCTGCCTCCTGCACATCTCCCACTGGGGATGTGCCCGCAACCCAGGTACATGAGGGGCAAGTATGTTTGTAAAGAGATGTGCTAACCTGATTCAGAGCATTCAGCTGAACTTTGAGGGGAAGGAAAAAATAACATTACAACTTGATTGGATGGGGAACACTAAGCATAGCAAAAAGAAGACCAATAACAGTGAAGGAGGACTTCAGTAATCCATAAAGACAGCAGCACAACCCTGGGAATCTTGGTGGTTATAACGCCTTGCTGTTTGCCATTGTGCAGCTCTGAGGACTAAGCAAAGTAAACCTGAAACCTTAAAACTTGGACAGAGATAGGGTCACCCAGTAGGTAGTTGGTAAGGGTGGTTCTCAGGATTAAAACATGATTCCAGAAGGGAATATTTTGCTTTAAAGAAGCAGGCCTGTAGAAATCTGGACCCTAAAGGTGAATTGCTAGGTAAGGTTGCTAGGAAAGTAGGACCAATATTATGGATTGCCAGGAAGAGGTTATAAATGATGCTTTCTCCCCAGAGACGATAACTCTAGAATGGATGCCAAATGTGCTGGGAAAGCCCACTGGAAGTTTCATTCTGCTAACTTCAGCTAAACTCTTGACTTTCCTGCTGATCATTTGATTCTTAAGAAGACTGAGAAAATGATATAAGGAGACATCTCTGAAAAGAAACAAAGAAACATTGGCCAGTTATATAAAATGATAAGAGCCAGGAGATGAAATCCCTAAAGAAGCCATGTATTCTAGAAACATTTCAACAGTTCAGACAAGAGAAAGAAATGAACTCTCTTGTGGCCTAAGACAAAATGGTAAGGAGATTTCAAAAGGAAAGGAGAGCTGAAATGCTCTGAAACACGACCCCTGATGACTCCCGTAAACAGGAAAGGAGAAAGGCTCCTATGAAATATAGAAATGTGCTCACACAAAGAATGTTGTTCCTGTTAACTCAGATTAATGAAGGCTTTTCAGTCTGGCTAACAATTATTGTTACCAGCCTTTGTAAGTTACTTTCCCACAGGATGTGAAGATGAGTAAAGTGCAGCCCCTGAGTGAGATGCGGACGTAACACCTAGTGGTCAGGGTCTAAAGAGTGAGTCAGAGTGCAGGAAGCTCAGGGCCTACTTTCAGAGAGCTAAAACCAAAGCAGGGCTTCACAGGGAAAATAAAACTGGGGGTGGGCGTTTTCAGAAAAGGTTTCATGGCAAAGGTGACACAGGAAGTGCTGTTTGGAGGGTGGTGGGAATTCCCACAGGTGGAGCGAGAAACCGGGTTAGGAGGGCGCTCCACACGGAAGGACTAGCCAGGACTAGCCAGAGCAGTGTACCTGCAGGAGAGCTCAGAACATAGGTGTGGATGTGCGAGCTTTTGGAGGCCAGGTTTGAGGAATAACAGCTAAAATATAATTAAGGGGTGGCTGCCGAGTACTGTGTTGAGTTTGACAAGCATTATTAAAATTTTTTAAATTACAGTTTACATTTAATATTACTTTATATTAGTTTCAGGTATACAGATAGCATAGTGGTTAAACATTTACGTAATTTGCAAAGTGATCCACCCAATAAGTCTAGTACCCACCCAACACCATCCATAGTTATTACAATATTATTGATTGTATTCCCTGCGCTGTACTTTACATTTCCACGACTGTTTTGTAACTGCCAATTGTACTTCTTAATCCCTTCACCTTTTTCTCCCTGTCCCCTATCCCGCTGCCATCTGACAACCATCTGCTTGGTCTCTGTACCTTTGCGTGCTCTTCAAGTTTTACATGCATCGTTTCAGCCAAACGTCCCCAAAACTTACCACTTTCCTCTGCCCCTCTTTTCAGATGAGGAAAGAACTCAGAAGCTTGGTCATTCCCAGGATGTGGCAGATAGTGCTCGAGTGCAAAGCCAGTTCAATGTAACTGTTGTGAAGAGCTTAGGATTTTTAACTTAATTCTCTGACTGTGGGAAGTTAGAGCAGAGAAGAGACCCTGGAAGCTGTTTGTGGAAGGTGGACTGGGTAGGGAGTGTACGGTGATTAAAGCGAAGGGCGAGGGAAAGTAGAGACCCCCTCATGGGGTCCACAGTGGATTGGTGGTCTGCGCATGGAAGAATAGAAAACAAATTCTTCCAGCTCCGAACCCCAGGATTTAAAAAAAGATAAGCTTCGGAGTGGGGAAACTTTCTCTTCACAAACATCAGGAGTCAAAAGAATTATTCAGATTCTACTTGTTTTCCATCTCTTTTCTAAAGAACTAACGGAAAAGAATTGAGTAAACGGAGAAGAGAAAATTAAAACCCAAGACAGGTGAAGGGATAGGAAACAGGTTGGGTGATAAGAATATAGATTTTTTAAAAATCATTTTTTAATTTTTCAATTACAGTTGACATACATTACTTATATTAGTTCAGGTGTATACCTCAGTGATTAGACATTCCAAAACTTACTAAGTGATCATCCTGAAAAATCTCATACCCATCTGACACCGTACATAGTTGTTAGAATATTATTGACTGTATTCCCTATGCTGTACTTTGCACCCCATAACTATACTATAACTACTAATTTGTACTTCCAAATCCCTTCAGCTTTTTTACCCATCCTCCCAACCCCTCCTCCCATCTGGCAACCGTCAAAATGTTCTCTGTATCTATGAAACTGTTTGTGTTCTGTTTGTTTATTTATTTTTATTTTTAGATTTAGTTGTTGATATATATGTATTTATTGCCAAAAACCACTTGGGGGAATGTGTTAAATATGCAGATTATCAGGCCCATCCCTAGATATTCTGAGTCAGTTGATCTAAAGTGGAGCTTCCAAAAGCTGCATTTTAATTAAGGGCCCAGGAGACCCGTATGAAGAAAAGGTGGACCTGGACACTGAGGAATTAGCTATGACCACACAGTTATGGGGGTTTACAGTGGGTTGGCAAATTTGGACCAGAAATGCTAATTAATGAACACACTGACATAAGATTCCCTTGGGTGAGGACAGAGTTCCCATGCCTACGCAGTCTGGATGCTGCAACAAAGAGCAAGTGGGTCAAATACATCCAACGACAGTTGGTCCCTAGAAATATCTTGACTGCCTGGGAAAATGGGCCAAAATTAATGAGATAATAATGATGATGATAATAATAACAATAGTTACATCCTGAATTTCAGCTAAAGGAAGTGAGGGAGAGAGGAGACGAAAGCCCAGCTTCCCCACAGTCCCTACTACAGCAGAGTCCTGGAGAACAGCGAGCACTGGAAAGAGGTGGGGTCCCCAGAGCTAAGGCGCACTGACGCAGTGCTAGTGGCCGCAGTGCTAGTGGCCGCAGTGCTAGTGGCCGCAGTGCTAGTGGCCGCAGTGCTAGTGGCCGCAGTGTATCTAAGGCAGGAGAGGTGGTTGTTCCCTTCTTTCCCACTCAGGCAGCCACCCCAGAAGCTTATCCTTAGACCTGGGCACCGTTTTTAGGGACGCACAGACGAGTTGAAGTGTAATCAGAGTTGGACGCCTGTGATCACACGGGCTCTGGATCCATGTCACATAAGAAACAACCAAGGAAAAAGTGGCTGTTTGGTTGGAGAAGAAGCGGTTGGCTGGGTGGGAGGTAGGGATGGCGGGAGTTCCATGAGGATTATGGTGGGAAAAAAGATTAATCCTGTTCCCCATAGTGATGGGGCAGATCTAGGACGAGGGTATGGAAATGATAGTGAGGCAAAAGTCAACTCTAAATGAAAGACCACCTGGAATATTTCTTTTTTTAACAAAAAAATGAATCTTCTTTTGTGGGAAGTGGTCGAGCATGGTCGTCTTGCTGTGTTACAGGAAGAATTCTTGCGTTGGGTACGAAGCTGGGGCTAGCATTTACACTGAGGTTCCAGGATCCTGTGCAATGCTGACTAGTATTTTTGTGCTCTTTGTTCTGTTTACTCAGTGACGGTAAATAAGTGGTTCCAGCACACGCCTACAGCCTGGCACCACCATCAAACCTTTTGTCTTATGGAAACGGCCACACTTCACATCTGTCTCCATGTGCGTTTGTTGCTGGATCGGGCTCTGAGCAGTGCTAGCCTTCTCTGAAGAAGGGGGTTGCAAAGGGCATAAAGCACCTTCTGTGTGATGGTGATGGGGCGCGGGAATGGGTATTCGGTTTCAGTGTGAGAGTATGCATCCGAATCCTCAGGCCTCTCGACCCCTGTCTTCCCAGAAGACTAAGAGGGTTCTGGAGGGATTCCTTGCCCATGGGGCAGTGCGGGTGGCGCTGTCTTTGACTCTAAGTCTCAGTATTCATCCCCCAGGGACAGTCAGAAAGCATTTCAGGGTCAGGCCAGTAGTCCTGATGGTTAAGGCAGATCAGCCACAATTCACACAGGTCCAGGCTCAGCCCTTTGAAGGCATTGTGACTAGAACCCATTTCTTGAAACTCCTGATCTTCTGCAGAACTTACAACCAAATAACCAAAGCCCTACTTGTGATCATATAACATTTTGGAAATCAGGGTATTTCAGAGAGCAACATTTCTTAAAAAAAGAAAAAAAAAGAAGCATATCCGGGATTTGAATAATTTTCTTTTAACCAAAGAAGACCAGAAGATCAGAAATGGATGTTCCACTATACATTTTTCATTTTGTGGTGTTAATTCAGGGCATAATTTATGTATTTTACTGAGAAAATGTATATTAACTAGGTCTATATGCCATCTGGTCTTCATGTGAGTTGTTTCCGTTGTTTCCAAGGATGGAAGCAAAACCAGTTTCTCAAATGAAACATGACCAAGTGTGTGAGTGTAGACACCTAGGCCTGATGGATTAATAAATAGCTGTGTCATATGCCACTGTTTCAAATCTACTAGTTAATATTAAATTGCTTTTTTGGATAGCCACTAGTGATGAATAATGTGACTTTTATAGCTCAGCATTTCTGTCTTGTTCCAAAGTAAGCATGCAACTTGGATTATTTAAAAATCTGTTCGCAGTTGTGTTACGGATTTGGGGAAATGTTAATATGCTGAAAGACAAAAATACTTTAAAATCCTATGGGGTCCTTCTATAGTTTCCCTTGGTAGGCTCTTAACTTTGCTGCATATGCCCCATTTGGGAGGCCAGGAGAGAACTAAATGGAAATAACATCCATTGAGTGTCTGTTCTGTTCAAGCCAGACACTTTATCTTCATTTTCTCATTCCATCCTCACTGTTCCTCATTTCCTACATAAAGCGTTGACAGTCAGAGAGGTTAATACTTGCGTCAAGATGCGCAGAATTTATAGTTAGGGAGCACCAATTCAAACTGAAGCCTGGTTCCTTGTGAGGCACAGACCTGGTATGTACGTCTCCTTTGCATTATTTCCCAAACTGTGCATCCTTTTCTAAGTGAAAATTTCTAAAATAAATCTCAAAATCAGCTTTGTTGCCCAAATGCTTGGCAGTGCCTTGGTCATTTATTCTTTGCCATTCTTGGTAGAAACCAGAGTTCTCTTCTCCCTAACGCAGTGGTTCTCAACCTTCCTAATGCCGCGACCCTTTAATACAGTGCCTCATGTTGTGGTGACCCCCAACCATAAAATTATTTTCGCTGCTACTTCATAACTGTAATTTTGCTACTGTTATGAATCGTAATGTAAATAGCTGATATGCAGGATGTATTTTCAGGGGTCGCGACCCACAGGCGTTAGGGCCTAACGGAAGCCCCAGGGCGGCATAGGTTCGCATGTCTTATGCCCAAGGACTTGTAGCTGGAACACCGTTTTCACCTGGGCCTGACCCATCAGCTTCCCGAGCTGCAATGGAGGCAGAGGCCCGGCTCACCCCAGGGCCACAAGCAGGGCCCTTTTGATTTGGCCTAAGTGCTTCGGGCTTTACTCACCTATTGGATTTGGCTGCCAGGTAGTTTGTTGAAATGAAAGCAGGTCCAGACAATATCTGTTCCACATCAGACACCTGTGTAAGGCAAAAGGTGCAGCCTGCTCCTGTAGGCGTGGGGACGTCCCGGCTCCGGTCTGGGGCACGTGAACAAGTACTTGCCAGAGAGGCTTAAGGAGGTCTGGCTCCTACCAGTCAGATCACTGGCCAGGGACCTGGGGAGGCAGCAAATGCTCCATTTCTTGATCTGGGGGGTGGCGGTGTCAGTATTTGCAAATGTAAAATTGCATAGAGCTGTCTGTGCCCCTAAGGTTTGTTCACTTTACTATATGCCTCAGTAAAAAATAAAGGGGGACATAAATGTTTGTCCTTAAATTGTTCACCGTCGATGAGCAGGGGAACAATTGTTCAAACCAATAAACCCCTAGAGTCAGAGGTTTTCCATGGAAGGGCCATGGGGAGGGGTGACATCACTCAAGGCTCCTCATTTGCGCCCAGAAACACCTCTGAGCTGGCGGCCTGGCCCCTGGACAGTATCTGCCTCCCTTCAGGGCTTTCTCTTCCCCATTTCCCTAGGTCAGCCCAGGAAGTCCGCTAGGTAGAGTGGGAGACGTCAGTTTTCTGTGTGGCTCCCCTCGTCCAGGCCCTTCGTTTGGGGACTCCCATCCAGGTCTTCCCGTGGTTCTCTGGGTGGGAAGCAGGAGCTGCCTCATGCCACGTGGGCTGTACCATTACGGCCGCCGCTGCCTTCATTCTTTATTCTGCCATTTTAAGCAAGCAAATCCTTTCCCCAGAATTTGACTTCTTTTGTCCTTTAAGCCATCTTTGGAAATTTTAACAGAATATCTGATGAGGCGAGGCAGGAAGGTTCTGGGAATGAAACAGATCTCTCTTCCTAGGCAATAATTCCAGACTCTCCCAGAACGACGGATGTGTGTGTGTGTGTGTGTGTGTGTGTGGTGTGGTGGTGGTGGGGGTGGGGTGGGGGGGCTGTGGATTCCCACCCTTTCCTTTCCCTGAAGGACAAAAGGGGCCCGGGTGGGGGTGGTCCCCGACCGCGGTTCTTCAGACGCCCCAACACTAAGTTCCCATTTAAAGGAGGACACTTGGGCCTTGGCGGCGGCTGAGAGGTGAAATTTGGCAGAGTTCAAAGGTCAAGATGTCCCCTTTCATCTGTGGTCTCTACCACAGGGTGAGGGTGCTTCTGATTTCTGTTTCAGAATTCCCGTGACTCTCATTTTTGTTGCCCAAGTGCTCTTTCTTTTCCTTCTTCACATGTCACACGCCACCTCCATACTTACTGTCAGAATCTCAGCCTTAAAAAAAATACAAACACAGAAAAATGTTGTTGGTATCCCTAAACCACGGGGGAATCAGTTGTCACAGTAATGGCTGCTCCCTTGTCTCATAATTTGGGGTTCCCATCAGTTTCTTTTCTTACCGTTCTCAGACAGCAACAGCCAACACCATTGTTAATACACACTCATAACATTTTTTACCGTGGCCTTTGTTAACTAGCTTGCATTGCCTCTAACTTCAGGCACAGTCAGGCCCCATAAGAAAAGCTACTTTAGGAAGAGCCTGGTCCCTTGTTGGATACAGTGCGCAATGAACACAGATTCGGGGGGTATTTTCTGTGAACGCGACATGGGAATTGAGCTCTATAGCTACAGGTACCTTAATTGTATTTTCTGAGAGTTTCTTTCCCTTCATTGTCTTGATTTTAATTTACAGCTTTAGCATTTTTTTTAAAAATATATTTTATTGATTTTTTACAGAGAGGAAGGGAGAGGGATAGAGAGTTAGAAACATCGATAAGAGAGAAACACTGATCAGCTGCCTCCTGCACACTCCCCACTGGGGATGTGCCCGCAACCCAGGTACATGCCCTTGACGGAATTGAACCTGGGACCCCTGAGTCCGCAGGCTGACGCTCTATCCACTGAGCCAAACTGGTTAGGGCAATGTTTTTTGTTTTTTAAGAACTAAGTGTTAGTGAAAGGCAGAGATTGGAATATTTAATAATTAACCAAAAGTATGATACAATACCTAGCTGGTTCCTGGGCAATTACGTAACACTCTTCTTTTAAAATATACTATGTGAACACTAAGAACTGAATGGATTAGATAGAAATTGTTTTTCATTGTTAATATGCTTGGCAAAGTTGTAGAATTTATTTGAAACTAGTTTGTCAAATAAAAGCCTGGCCTTCTGAAGCCCAAACCAAACTCGTTAATCACCCTTAACTCGGGGCTGTGGATGAAGGCAGTGGTTCACCCCCAAAAAACGTTGCAGGGGTGGCAGGTGGCAGCCCAGTTAACACTCTGAGGGTGTCCCTGTCTCAGTCCTGGTCGACCCCCTTCCCCACCACAGACTTGCTGTCTTGAAGGTTGGTGCTGTGCAGGGAAAGGAATGGGATGCTGCTGCCTCCTCACATTGGGGTGATGGTGCACACTCTCTCCGAGTTTTTTTTTCTTCCGAGTTTTTCTTTTTCTTTTTTTTTTACAGCTGAGTATCATTGCATTGTGTAAATGCACAGCTTTTTTCTTCTTTTTAAAAAATATTTTTGTATGTTTTTATTGATTTCAGAGAGAGGAAGGGAGAGAGAGAGATAGAAACATCAATGATGAGAGCGGATCGTTGATCGGCTGCCTCCTGCACGCCCCACATTGGGGATGGAGCCTGCAACCCCGGGAACGTGCCCTGACCAGGAATTGAACTATGGCCTCCTGGTTCAGAGGTCGACACTCACCCTCTGAGCCACACCGGCTGAGCTCTATCCGAGTTTTTCCAGTCCAGCTCCTCAGTTCTCTTGGGCCCCAGAGAGGGTGCAGAAGCTGTCATCGCCTACCTGGCTCTCAGGATGCTGATTTCCAGCACCAGCGCTAAAGGCCTGGGATCTAACCGGACTCAGTCTCTTACCTGCTGAGTGATCAGGCAACTTACCCAACTTGTCAGAAACTCCAGTTTTTAGTTTTTTCCTCTGTAAAATAGAGGTAATGCTCTCCCGCCAGAATGATGATTAAATGAGACAATAGGTGTGGGAAGCCATCAAATGATCATTGTTTTAATTACTAACATACTAAGAGGTGATATGGGAAAATTCTGCTTTCCCCCTTGGTTTTTGTCGTGTAATAGTTTTTTGAAGATGACATCCCCACAAACCTGTGGTGGAACATATTTCCCATCATGCACCCCTCCAAAAAAAAGATTTTTTTAAAATTGTAGTAAAATGCACATGACGTAAAATTCACCTTTAAACGATTTTAAAGTATGTAATTCAGTGACATTTACTACATTCACAATGTTGTGCAACTACCACCATCATCTGGTTCCAGAACATTGTAATTACCCTGAAAGGAAGGCCCAGAGGATACACTAGTCACATCCCATTCCCCAACCCCCAGCCCCTGGCGACCACGAGTGGCCCTCTGTCTCCGTGGTTTTGACCACTCTGGATAGTCTCTATAAACAGACGCTTACAGTGCATGGTCTTTTGTTTCTAGCTTCTTTCACCTAAGTGTAACATTTTCAAGGTTCATCCATGTTATAGCATGATTCAGGGCTTCATGCCTTTTAATTCCTGAATAACATTCCATTGTATGGACATGCTGTCTTGGTCTCTTCCGGCTGCTGCAACAACATGCCACAGGCTGGGTGGCTTGTAAGCAACAGAAATCTATTTCTCACAGCTCTGGAGGCTGGAACTTCAAGGTGAGGGTGCCAGCAGGGTCAGAGGGCCTTCAGGCTGCAGATGTATCACTGTGTCCTCACACGGGGGAAGGGGCTGGGGAACTCGTGTGGTCTCTTTTAGAAGGGCATTAGTTCCATTCATGAGGGTTCTTCTCTCCCGACCTACGCACCTCACCATGGGCCCCCCTCACCTCCTAATAGCATCACCTTGGGCATTAGGGTTTCAACATATGAATTTGGGGGGGGACACAAACTTTCAGACCAGAGCATATACCATACGAAGTTTATCCATTCACCGGTTGATGTTCATCTGGTTTGTTTCTGCCTTTGGCTGTTGTGAATAGCATTGCTATGAACATTCTTGTACAAGTTTTTGTTTGAATACCTGTTTTAAATTCTTTTGGGTATATACTTAGGAGTGAAATTGTTGGATCATGTGATAATTCTGTATTTAACTTTTTAAAAAAACTGCCAAACTGTTTTGAACTCTGGCTGCCCATTTATCATCCCTCACCTGAAGGTTCCACTTTTCTTTGTAATTTGTTATTTCCTGCCCTGACCAGTTTGGCTCAGTGGGTAGAGAAGACTGAAGGGTCCCAGGTTTGATTCCTGTCAAGGGCATGTACCTCTGGGGTGTGTGCGGGAGGCAACCAATCCCTTAGTGTAACATGTGTTTGTAAGATGTGTCTCTCTCACCTTGATGTTTCTCTCTTTCTGTCTCTCCCCCTCCCTACCACTCTCTAAAATTTGGTGGAAAAATATCCTCGGGTGAGGATTAACAAAACAATAAACTTGTTATTTTCTATCTTTTTTATTTTATTACAGCTACCCTAGTGGATATGAAGTGCGATCTCCTGGTGATTTGGGTTGGTTTTATAGTACTTATTTTGTATGTTTCTGGACTCAGATGTTTATACTCTGCAGTGTTCCTAAGCCTGTCATATTGCAAAGCTACAAAACCACCTACACGTAATTTCCAGGAAGAGGAAGTTGTAAAGCACCTTTTCCTTCACGGCCCTTGTGCAGCTGAGCCTAGCGGCTCTGTACTCTGCCCTGCAGATAAGCCCCTCGCAGACAAGCGGCTAATTATAGACAATGCCTGTGGCCTCTGATCTGCTCTCTAATTTTCTTTTCTTTTGATTTTAGGGATTTCCTCTGGGTCATCCAAAATGCTTTCTGAGCACACTGCGTAAGAGCTGAGCCACCTGCCCGTTTGGGACTGCCATACTCTCTGCTCCGCTGTCTCCCAATGGCATTTTGACTGCATCGAGGCCACGTGACCTGCTGCTCATGATGAGTGATGAGAAGAACCTTGGGGTGTCCCCAAAATTGGTCTCCCCTTCCAGGAGCCCGAGTACCTGCTCCTCCAAGCAGGGAAGTCGGCAGGTAAAGTTTTAACTAATGCAACTTTTAAGATGCAAATTTAAATCAGGCAGTTTGTAGATTAAAGTGTGTATATTTACTTGGGAACGCCTACTTCTCAGTTTAAGAGCATTTGCTTCCAGCCCTGTCTTATTTACATGAGAAGAGTACATTTTTAGGTGGTTTTTAATAATGCAGCTTGAGTGCCTACCAGGTGGGAAGAGCTGTATTTGGCTCTTTGGATTATTTTACTCAGTCCTTGCAACTCTCCTCCAACACAGATATTAATATCCCCATGCTCTCCACGAGGAAGCTGAGTCAGACGACTGAGTTATTAAAGACACACAGCTAGTAAGTGGCAGAGCAAGAAACCAAAGCCCAGTCTGTTTGACTCCAGAGCCCATACGTCCATTTATACCCTACTAACCAACACAAAAAAATCAGTCACTTTTCCAGCAATTATAATACCCTCCCACCCGCCTCTTCCTTCCCTTATGACACCTTCCAATCACAGGCTGCCTTTGAGTCCCACCTGCCCTATTTCACTAATGGATGGGGAATCAAATCAACGGAGACGTGGTAAAAGGGAATTAAGTCGGAAGAAGAAAGAAGTGAAACAAAGGACTGAATAATTAACTTCTAAATAACTGTCAGCTAATTGTATGTTGCTTTTTTTGGTTTCGTTTCTAATAAATCCTGATTGGCAGACTTTGCTGGTTTTAGATCAGTACAATAAATGCACATTAATCATTGTAATTCTTCCACCTTCAGTCAAGTAGAGAGAGGGAGGGCTGTCCAAAAGCTCTGAGCCTCTTTAGTGTTTGCTGGCCCTGTTGGCTTTGTCAATCCCCCATGAGAAGCGACGGACTAAGAATTGGTCCAGAGCACTTGGTTCTAGATTTGGAAGCAACAACCCAGCAGCCTCCCACTTCGGGCATGTCCACGCATTTGTGACACATTCACACATTTGTGACTCATCATCACGGGTCTCGCCATTTGAATGTTGCCTGGGACAGGGAGCTTACCACCTCACAATGCTGCCTCATTTCATTAGCATCTATGATTCTAGACCAGCCGATGGGCTGCAAGAAGTTTTGTACCTGAATATTTAGTCAGGGGCACTGGCCTCTTTTCCCTCAGTGGTTCTCAACCTTCCTAATGCCGCGACCTTTAATACAGTGCCTCATGTTGTGGTGACCCCCAACCATAAAATTATCTTCGTTGCTACTTCATAACTGTAATTTTTGCTACTGTTATGAATCGTAATGTAAATATCTGATATGCAGGGTGTATTTTCATTGTTCGCGACCCGCAGGTTGAGAACCGCTGCTTAGATTGTCAAATAAGAAAATGACAGCAGCCAACACAATAGTAGTGCTCCGGTGTGAATGCCCTGTCTCGAACCATTAATATATAGGTCGTATAAGAGAGTTGCATCTTATTGGTCATGTCGCATAATAAGATTGCATCTGATTGGTTATTCTGAGTACCAGAAATCCTTATATACAAGTGTGGGCACCTGATTTTTTAAAAAGTCACTTTGGACCAAAAAGGATAGGTGGTTGTTGTTGTTATTATTTTGTAAATCAATCAAAACTGTACCTTTTTTTGTCAGATCTGCAAAAATATATTTTTTGGTATGCTGCAGAATTTTAGTAATTAATTTATGCTTACCATAGATGAAAGAGTTTTAAAATCACTGTCCTAGATGATTTGCCACAAGCCTGACATTGGGGAGCCCTCCACGATCTCTCCCAAGGGTTAGGAAGAAGAATTTTTTTCAGCACAGTCATCACGTTCTGCTGGGCTTTAAAAATGACTAAAAGTATTCCTTGACTGATGCACAATGACTCCTGGGAATTCCATTTTTGAGAGGGTAGCTGCGTCCACCGCCTTTGTCAGCTTTCCAGGTGGGCATTTTTCTCCCTACGCCAAATTTCTGGTTGGGGTTAGAACCGAATGAAGATTTCCCTCTATCAGCATCCTTGGATAAAGGGGGAGAACATGATTTATTTAAGCCAGAGCTTATAACACCAAAGGAATTGAAATTCTGGGACTGAATACACAGAAATTATTTGTTGGGTGTGTTATTTGAAATAGATTGATTTGGTTTTCACAGAGCTTTTTCTGAGGTCACATCCTAAAGAAAAAGAGAAATGTGTTTGATGCCTCAACGTTTTCTGACTTAGAATGGTTGGTCTTTCACCTATTCATCAATTGGTCATCTTTTATATTTAGTATCTACTACTTTCATGTGCATGTGATTTTGCTTTATAAGCATAAAGACTTGTTTTTCCTATGTGGCATGGCTATGCATTGTCTTTCACCTCTTTCTTCCACCCTGACCCCCAGGCTAGCACCTACCGATTGGTAGTAGCTGCTAGGAGCACTGTGTTGAGAAGGGTTGTGTGGTCGAGTCTGGTGCAGTGGAAAAGAGTGGCATGTTTTAGCTGTGACTCGTGGGCACAGGAAGGCTGAGGGGGAGCACAGGTGCCACATTTGTCACCCTTTAGTGATATTAGAGGGTTGATATTAAGAGATCTCTACACATGAAAAAAAAGAGATCTCTGCCACAGTCTCTATGTTCTGCTATTGGAGGAACGTCCAGCAAGTGAAGTTTGCCTCAGTTCTCCACCCTTAAAACGGCCTTGTTTCAAGACTCCCCGACACCCTGCAAAAGAAATGGATCTCTTTGAAGTGGACTGTCCTTCAGACCTAGTGCTTTACCGGATAGAAACCTATGCTTCTTGCAGGTTTGATGCAAGAAGCCAGCTTACTCAAAGAATAGGTTGTTGGTCCCTTCTGACCGTCTTCATCGTACCCTATTATCTGTAGTGTCCTAGGTTGATCTTTGCTTGAGTGTTTTTCCCCCTCCCAGGCTTTGGCTCAGCTATCTCATTAGCTAGACTGATCCATATGAAATTGTTTTTCCCTGTTGAATTTGGTGATATTCTTGAGAAGAATCTTCATTTATTGCTTTAAGACTTTAAAAATGATCTTTTATAAAAATACTAGATGCTCAGTATAGGTCATTTCCAAGGTACAATGCAATCCATGCGACTTGCAATACTTTAATTAATTTACTTTTAAATGGCTGCTGACAGGTCAAATAAAATGAAGCCTGAGAATGATTGTTGGTTGTGGAGGTCATCTGTGACATTGTCGAGTGGTGGGCATGAAAGGCTGGTTAGAATCTATTCATGACAGAATAGGAACAGAGGAAGAGCGTACCCCAATTCTACCAGGCTCCCAGACAGGATTTGAGAGACACCTTCACAAATGTTCTGTTTGGGAACCTTGAACATGTCTAATGCCATGCTCAACCCTGACCTCCTCTCTCCCCATGTGGATAATTCTCTGATTCATTAATTGGTTGAAAGAATAGATAGAGCTTGAGTCCTGGGTTCTAATTACACATCTTTTTAGCTTCCACAGCACATGGCAGATGCAAATTAGTGGACTGAATGCCAGCAGCAAGTATCCCTCCATTAGGGGAGGTGAGAATGTATGGCCAGGTATACATGTGGAATGTGAACAAGAAACTCACAGATTCCTCAGCTTCCTCACTCCAGTGACATATTATGAGGACCTTAAAAATGAACAAAGGCCTGTCCATTGAGTTTCTTCTAGCAAATGATGATGTAATCCCTAAATGCTTCCTATACCAGGATCTCTGAATGAACTGCTCTACTAGAAACTATGAAACAAGTTCTGCTTGTTGCTAGCTGGGTGACCTCGCCATCCTATATAATAAAGAGCTAATGTGCTAATTAGACTGAGCAGCTGAACGACCTTCCGAACATCCTTCTGAATGTAGCCAGGGCTGCGAGTGCCAAGACCCTTGCACGAATTTCGTGCATCAGGCCTCTAGTCTATAATAATAAAATCGTAAGATGCTAATTAGACCGGATGTCCTTCCGGACTAAGCCGGGGCTGCAGCCACGGAATCGAGGCAGCCGCAGCAGCTATGAGGGAGGGATCTGGATCCAAGCAGCCCGAGGGAGGGATCCAGGCAGCTGCCTGTGGCTGCGAAGGCTCACTCTTGCACGAATTTCATGCATCAGGCCTCTAGTGTTATATAAAACCTCTGAATCTCAGCTTTTTAGCTGTGAAATTTAGAACATTGTGCTTCCTTTTGAAAACTGAATGAAATAATAAGTATGAAGTACCTAGGCTAGCGGATGGTAGACATTCGGTAAGTGGGGATTAAATTAATGAATGAAGAAGCATGCAATTGCTAGGTAGAAAATTACTATTCACAAAGCTCTGTAGACATATGAAGTAGGTTAAGGGGTATCTAAGTGAGAGAGGCAATTACTATTTCAAAACTTGTACAATATGAGTAATTGCGGTTTCCTGTTGTCTTTTCCCACTGCCCCCTTCCATTTCTTTCCTAGAACTTTGAAACTAGCATGCTTCAGAAGCCAGATTGAGCTAAAGATGAATGACTAGGTTTTATCTTTAATGAAAGAGTTCTATATGCCCTAAACTTTACTTCTTCAATCAATGTCTATTAAGAACCTATTATTAAAAGACTGGGCAGGGAGATTTGAAGCTACAAAGGACAGGACAGCAGAGCAGATCTCAACAAACAAGTGGTCAACTCTGGGGAGGCTGTGGATTGTGAAGGGAGAATGGCCTCCATCCTTTTTTTCCTTTCTATGTTGCTAGCATTTGCTCCATAAGTCAGAAAACAGGAGGTGAATCCTGCTAAAATAATTGACAAGTGCTTAGTTCATGATTACAGGGGATTTGAAATGGAACAATCTATTGCCAGGTAAGCCTCCTTACAGATATGCAGTTTGTTCTCATCACCCTCGTGTCCCTGCGCTAATCTAAGGTGGCCTTTGAGCCTCCCGGGGTCATCCACGAGTGTTTGCTATTAGATGATGCAGCGCTCCAGGGAGCCCAGCTGCTGGGCTTGGTGCCAGAACCCACAGGGCACAGGAGTTGAATGGGAGAGAATTTGCCAAGAAAAGTGAATTAAAGCTCAGGAGTTTGTAATTTCAGCATCTGGTTATTGCAAATACTTAGTCCTGTTTATTTCTTTTAATTCATCACGTCTTCAGAGACACTGAGATTTACCAGCTGCCTTTTGTAAGCAGGGGCTAAACACTCTTGAGAGAGACCAATCAAGGAGGAGGGTCTTGGGAATGTTATAATTCATCATAATTGTTCTTTGATGGTCACAGAAAATGAAAAGCAGTGAATATGAACTTGCTCAGGAGCCAGGGCTTGAGTTTAAATCTTAGGTTGTTCATAAGCTGTTTGACCTTCGGCAGTTACTTGGTTTCTTATAAGGTTTTGCAAGTTGCTTAGCTAGAAGAGAGCCTGCATGTGGAGCGTGCTATATAAGTGATGGATGCATAAACCACTCTCACCTTCCCCAAGAAGAGTCCCAGGAGCCCTCAAGCAGTACCGCGTGAGGACTGTTCCTTTCAGCTGGAGGGGACGTGACATGACGCAGTCAGACGTCTTGGCTTCTATCTAGGTTGCTCAGAGAGGAGGAGTCAGCAAGGGACATAGATGTTAGCCAGTATCTGATAGCAGCCTTAGGGCTCATTATGTTCTTTCATACTGTTATGGGGAAAGCTCTTATCCCCACCTGTTGTTCCTGGGAATGGGCTTTTTGCGATATGTTGAGAAAAGGAATTTTCTGAGATTCGCCTGGGAGGTGAAATGGTGTAGAAAGTTTTATTTCTGTGGAATTACACCCTTGCGTTTCCCTGATCCTATTTCCCTTTGTCCCACCAAGGAAGAAGTGTAGCTGTGGTGTCTTCAAAATAAAAGCCAGTCTCCAGAGTTTCCATTCCATGTTAGGGCATAGTCCAGTTTAGCATTAGGCTGGTTAGTTTGTGTTTCCTGCTGTAGCCCATTAGTCCATTGCATGTCAGGTTGGCCTGGCCACATGGCATGGAGGAAATACGTGTGAATGCAAAGATGCCAAGAGAGCCATGAGCCAAGAGCACCAGCTCCTTTGTTTAGGGCAGTGGTTCTCAACCTTCTGGCCCTTTAAATACAGTTCCTCATGTTGTGACCCAACCATAAAATTATTTCCGTTGCTACTTCATAACTGTAATGTTGCTACTGTTATGAATCGTAATGTAAATATCTGATATGCAGGATGGTCTTAGGCGACCCCTGTGAAAGGGTCGTTCAACCGCCAAAGGGGTCGCGACCCACAGGTTGAGAACCGCTGGTTTAGCGGATTATCTATTCCCAAATTTTCATGGGCTTGCATTGGCTCCACCTCTTCTAGCCAATGATTTCTGTTCCTAGGTTTGATTGATAAGTATATTTCCTAGGTCGCCCCAACTTCACTGCACATGCATCCACCCTCCCCTTTGTCCTCTCCCCCAGAGATCTACAGGAGTTGGGTGGTGACTGGCTGGTGACTGAAATTGCAGCTTCCTGGTGAAGCTGTCCAGATGGCCATGCTCATAATGTCTGGCCTCCCTTTTGCTCCTTTCCTGCTATTAATAACTAGCTAATTACCATGGTATCAATGCTGTCCTTCTATGCTTTAGAAAGAAAATATGATCCAGAGATACTAACGGCCTTGTTTAGAGTTATACAGCTAATAAGCAGTGGGGATCAGGCAACCATCTATTTGGAGAACACTAGTTTTTTTAGATGTTAGAAAGCTTCCGTAGAAGTTAATTCAAGTTCCATGTGCCTTCAGTGCAAATGTTTGTTGTTTAAACAAACCTCCAGAAGCCATTGCCTCTGAGGATGCAGGGACAAGAATAACATTGATGAGTAAAGCAGCCTAAGGATCCCTGAGGTCTGATTGTCTGCCGAGGTTTTCTTCTGGTGGGAACTACCAAGAAAAATTAACTACATATTTCTGTCTTAGTTTTCCAGATTCCACCTTTCTGGACCTTTTACTGCCTACCTTTTGGTCACATTTATGGTTATGACATTACTAGAGGCCCAGTGCATGAATTTGTGCATGGGAGGGGTCCGGAAGACCTGCCCCAATGGAGGCGATCGGGGGAGGGACCGGCCAGGGGGAGGGGTCGTGGGAGACTGGGTGGGGCTGACCGGGGCCCCATTGGGCTGGTTGGCTGTTGCAGTGCACGTCATAGCGACTGTTTGTTCCAGTTGTTCCAGTCATTCTGATCGCTTGGCTTTTATATATATAGATACTCTGAACGTAGGAAGGGCAAAGATACAAGACTCAATTCTCAATATATTTCTATTCTGAGTTAAGTCTTGAAAAGAAAAAACAAATATTTGATATGGGAAGAGGTTAAAACTTCAGCTAAAATGACATATTTGAGTTGTCTTTGTTCCTTTCCATGAACCAGGAGCTCACGGTTCGT
The DNA here is from genome assembly GCF_964212035.1 of Myotis nattereri. Taxonomy (NCBI): domain Eukaryota; kingdom Metazoa; phylum Chordata; class Mammalia; order Chiroptera; family Vespertilionidae; genus Myotis; species Myotis nattereri. Next base: position 60,563,799 of record NC_138086.1, on the reverse strand, counting down.
TTCCCCACCAGGACACATGCCAGGATTGCAGGCTTGATCCCCAGTTGGGGGCGTGCAGGAGGCAGCCAATCAATGATTCTCTCTCATTATTGATGTTTTTATCTCTCCCTCCCTCTCTGAAATCAATAAAAATATATTTTAAGGAGAGAGGGAGAGAGAGAGAGAGTCAGTCTTCTGGAGGTTAATTTTAGACGAGGTCATGAGGATGGTGTCACCAGATGGGCTTAGTGCCCTGATACGAGGAAAGACACCAGAGTCCTTCTCTCTCATGCTTGGAGGAAAGGCCCTGTGAGCACCCAGAGAAAAGGCAACTACAGCCACTCCAATTACACGCTCTAGGAAGTGGGTTCTCACCAGGAACCAAATTCACGAACACCTTGATCTTGGACTTCCCACCACAGTGTTTTGTTACAGCAGCCCGAGTCCCCTGCCTCTGGAGCAAGCATGGCCTCTGAACTAGAGATGACATTCCTGTGGTTTTAAGCCACCAGTCTGGGGTAATTTGTCAGGGCAGCTTTAGAAACGCTGCTTCTCCCTGGATGCCAGCTTTTCTCCAAGTCCCAGCCCAAGTTCTGCCCCTAAGGTGGATCTGGCCTGAGGTGATGGTGCTTACCTGACAGCTGCAGTAGGTTGTTTGAACGTCCCATTCTGTATTTACAAGTTTTCATCCGTTTGCTCTCTTTATTTTCAATGTATGTTAACTTCTTGGCAGCCAGCATTGGGGTTTACATCTCTGCATCACCAGTACCTGCCTGGTGCTAAGTCTTAGACCTTTGAGTAGACATTACCTTATTAAATAGAAGCTCAATTATGGACTAGAATATAACCCACTTAATGCAAAAGTCATTCCTTCTTCTTATTTATTTATTTATTTATTTATTTATTTATTTATTATTTACTAGAGGCCTGGTGCACAAAAATTTGTGCACTCGGGGGGAAGGAGGGTCCCTCAGCCTGGCCTGTGCCCTCTCGCAGTTTGGGACCCCTCGGGAGATAACGCCCTGCTGGCTTAGGCCTGTTCCCGGGTGGCAGAGGGCAGGCCCAATCCCTAGGTGCAGCCCCTGGTCGGGCTTAGAGCAGGGCCGATTGGGGAGTTGGGGCGCCGCCCCCTGTCATGCACAGAGCAGGGCGGATTGGGAGGTTGTGATGCCACCCTCAGTCACGCTCAGGGTAGGGCCGATTGGGGGGTTGGGGCACCGCCCCCTGTCACACTCAAGGCAGGGTTGATGGGGAGGTTGCGGCGCCACCCCCTGTCACGCACAGAGCAGGGCCCATCAGGGGGGTTGGGGCTCCTTACCCTGTCACACATAGAGCAGGGCTGATCAGGAGGTTGGGGCGCCTTCCCCTGTCACGAACAGAGCAGGGCGGATAGGGAGGTTGTGGCCCCGCCCCCTGTCACACATAGAGCCACAGGGCGATCAGGGGGTTTGGGCGCTGGCCCCTGTCACGCTGATCCCGGTGCCGGGAGGCCTCTCAGCTCCGCTGATCCCGGTGCTGGGAGGCCTCGCGGCTCCGCTGGTCCCGGTGCTGGGAGGCATATTACCCTTTTCCTATATAGGATAGAGGCCTGGTGCATGGATGGGGCTGGCTGGTTTGCCCTGAAGGGTGTCCTGGATCAGGGTGGGGGTCCCCACTGGGGTGCCTGGCCAGCCTGGGTGAGGGGATGATGCCTGTTTGCAGCTGGTCACACATCCTTCAGGGTGGGGGTCCCCACTGGGGTGCCTGGCCAGCCTAAATGAGGGGATGATGGCTGTTTGCAGCTGGTCACACACCCTTCAGGGTGGGGGTCCCCACTGGTGTGCCTGTCCAGCCTGAATGAGGGGATGATGGCTGTTTGCAGCTGGTCACACACCCTTCAGGGTGGGGGTCCCCACTGGGGTGCCTGGCCAGCTTGAATGAGGGGATGATGGCTGTTTGCAGCTGGTCACACACCCTTCAGGGTGGGGGTCCCCACTGGGGTGCCTGGCAAGTCTGGGTGAGGGGCTGAGGGCTGTTTTCAGGTCGACTGAAGCTCCCAACTGCTCCTTTTTTTCTTTTTCTTTTTTTATTCTGGGCCAGCTTTAGCTCCAGCTCTGAGGCCTCTGCTTCTGAAAGCAGGTATCTGGTTTGTTTGGGTTCTATAATCGAAACAATGTATAACTCCAGCTCTGAGATCCCTGCTCGTTGAAAGCAGGTTTCTGGGGTTTTGTTTAGCTTCTATATTTGTTACAATGCTTCAAACTGCAGGCTCAGAGGCTGGCAAGGCAGGCAGGGAACGTTGGTTTCCTCCGTCACTGAAGCAAGCAAGCCTCATGTTAGTTTCCAGCTGCCTGGCTGCCGGCCGCCATCTTGGCTGGCAGTTAATTTGCATATTGCCCTGATTAGCCAATTGGAAGGGTAGCGGTTGTACGCTAATTACCATGTTTCTCTTTTATTAGATAGGATTGTTAATCCTCACTCAAGGATACTTTTTTCCATTGATTTTTAAAAAGAGAGTGGGAGAGAAAGAGAGTGGGAAACAGCAGTGTGAGAGAGACACATCAATTGGTTGCCTCCCACACATGTCCCAACTAGGGCAGGGGATCAAACCTATAACCCAGGTACATGTCCTAGAGCAGGAATCCAACCTGTGTCCCTTCGGTGCACAGGCGACACTCTAACCACTTAGAAGAAGTGGCTGGGGCAGTGGTCAGCAAACTCATTAGTCAACAGAGCCAAATATCAACAGTACAACGATTGGAATTTCTTTTGAGAGCCAATTTTTTTAAACTTAAACTATATAGGTAGGTACATTGTTATTAACTTAATTAGGGTACTCCTAAGGCTTAGGAAGAGCCACACTCAAGGGGCCAAAGAGCCGCATGTGGCTCGCGAGCCGCAGTTTGCCAACCATGGGGCTAGGGCAAGTCATTCCTTCTTGATACATAAGGCACTCAGGATCCAAACCTTCTGCTCGGTTCTCATGAGAACCAGTGTTTCTTGTATAGCACTGTGAAAAAATTCATGGATGATTTGGATCAAGGATAAGGACATTTATTATGCTGAACTTCTGCCTCCTGCTGCTATTACTTTTAAATCATGTTTGCTTTAATTTATTCGAAATGTGTCTCTACTTTGATTGCAAATTTCAATTAGTTCCGAAAAATAGCTGAGCACGCTCTAAGAGAGAACAGTACTGTCAGCCAGTGCCTTCCAGCAGCGGAGGGTGTTTCTTGAGGAGGTTCAGAGGCCTGTGACTGGAGGCAAGAGTGTTCTGTCTGAATATAGAGTGAGAATCACTGATCCGTTGCTTCTCTTCAGTGCTCAGACACCAAAGGGCAGAGCTCTCTAATATGCCAAAGGAATATGACTTTTTTAAAATTAAAAGGTAATAAAGAGAAAATATGGAAACAGCGCTGGAAGGTATAAATGAAGAGCAAAAGTCTCCCCCATTCACACCTCTGGCCCAGGCCCATTCACATAGGAGCCTGTAGTGGAGATTTTCTTTGTCATCACTTGGTCCATGCCCGTGTGTGGTGAGATAACCCACGATCCCCTCCACAGCCTGTCAGCCACCGTGGAAAGAAGGCAGTTCTTCGAAAGGGGTAGTGGGCGTTTTTTATCGTATGAATTACTAGAGAATCAGACAGTCCATTCTTTTTTTAACAATATGTTTTTATTGATTTTAGAGAGAGGAGAAGAGATAGCAAAACATGGATGAGAGAAACATTGATTAGCTGCCTCCTGCACACCTCCTACTGGGGATTGAGCATGCAACCCCGGCATGTGCCCTGACCGGGCACCTCTTGGCGCATGGCATGGTGCTCAACCAACTGAGCCACACTGGCCAGGGCAGACAGTCCGTCCTTTATGAAGTCCTGAAATACAGGGCCTTATAACTCCTACCTGTTAGTCCTGGTTTTGCCCTCAGAGCCTAACGAGTCAAATCCTAATTCCTAAGAGAGCCCGTCTCCTATATAGTGGCTGCTCTATGTGGGCCCATAGCCCTGCAGCTGCCAAGAAGAAGCCGAGGCCTTGCCCCCACACCCGCTGAACAGAAATCTGCATTTTGATGAGATCTTCCGTGATTGGTGTGCACATTACAGGACAAGAAGCACTGCATTTGATTGCATGCACTACCACCCCTCCCCCACCTAATTTGTCCCCTTACTTGTATTGCTATCAGGCCCTCCGGTGTTCACCAGATCTTAGTTGAGGAAGAAATAATTGATAAGAAACAATTGCAAATCTCAATAATTGAAATAGAGGAACAGAGTTGGTCTGACATGTTACAGTTAATTACATTAACTGGAATTCTATTGACAAGTATTTCCATGTGTCCGTAGTACAATCATAAAAGATTATATTGATGATCCTGAGGGTTTACAAGATCATAAATGCCTTTGCTCTCTAAAGACATGTTAAATTATACTCCATGTGATTTAACACTGAGTCTTGCTTGGTGATTTTTAAAACTCTGAAAAACAGACTAAATAAGTGATCCGAACAACCCACTCCCCGAGTCATGGCAGATAGAGGCAGCCACCAAACTTCCCTCCATCACACTCTTCAGCTGCAGAAGAATGAAAGCTAAGCCCTTTTCTATATCTGACATCACCGCCGCCAGGGCGGGGCCTAGAATCAGCCTCTGAGAGGTGCACAGGAGATGGACCTGGAAGCAGCTGAGCTGGAGGGAAATGGTCTCGATTGGTGCACTCACAGTATGGAAATGAATCAGCCCGTGTGCTTGAGCTAACACTTAGCTGCCTTTCCAACCACAAAGAAGCTTTCTGCATTTGGCACCTTTGAGACATTCAGTAAGACATTCAGACTGAATTTAGTGCCAGATGACAGTGCCAGACTGTCTGCAGTTAACTCAAGCAGAAGCCTTAAGAAGCCACTTCCCCCACACCCCATCATAGTCCTCTCCACCTGCTGTTCATGGTGCGCTTTAAGCCTGACAGCCCTAGGGCAGGATATCAGCCCAGGACGTTGAGCTAAGTCAGCAGGGCCTTGCTCTCCCCAGGGTCACGTCTACCCTGTGCTGTGCATCTCAGCTCAAGGTGCATGCCCTGCTCCCGGGCCACTGCGTATGTGAGCAACAAGTGGAGCCACTCCCTGCCACCCAGGCCTTTTAGCCAAGAGCAACTGGCATCTCTGCTCTTTTCTGTCCTGAGTACCAATCCATCTGAATCCAGCACACAGTATTCAATTCCTTCACCCATGGGTCTTGTGGGGTCCCTTTTATACCCCACCCCTTGCTGCCAAGACTCATTCAGTAACTGTATTTAGGGCCCTATGTCCAAAGCAGTGAGATTATAACCAACAGTATCGAGCTCCTGTCCCCACGGATCCCGAATTCTAGATAGGGAGGATAATGCCAGTGAGGTTTGTGTAGGCGCCAAGGAAGGAGGGAATTCTGTCTGAGGAAGTTTGGGGCTAAATGAGAATTCCCCACTGAGAAGTAGATGGAACAGACATTCAGATATACAAAAGGCAAGGAGCAAAGACTTGGCAGCATTAAAATGCATGGCTGACTTCCGCGCCCCCCCCCCCCTCCCCCAGGGACTACCTTGCAGGAAACTGGTAGGTCTCAGCAGAGTCTCAGACCTTGCTTGTCTTTGTCCATAGGGGGTTGTTTCTTAACCATTGCTTCAGGATCTTGGCCACCTCCTGGATTTATTCCCCTGTTTCCCTGCCCCATGCATTTATTTCTGGTTCATCATCAGAATTCACACGTTTAAAGTACGGTAGAACATACAGTGTTCATATGAGCAGAGTGATTAAAGATGTAGATTTTCAGTTAGGCGGCTTTCTCCCTGGGCAGCTTTGTAGCACTGGGGAAGTTTTCTAATCCTCCCTTCCTCAGTTTCCACATTCAAAAAAATAAAGATACTACTAAATTCCATATCACAGGATTGTGCAAGGAGTAAGAGCAATATTGTGAGTATGGTGATTAGCACACTGCCTGATGCTTAATAAATCTTAGCTATTGGAATTGCCCCATTAATTCGTTCAGCATATTGATGCCTACTCTGTGCTATTAGGTAGTGAATAAGACAGGGAAGGTCCCTGCTTTCCGCCAGCTGGAAAGTCTGCTCCAGTCCTTTTATAGGATCCCTGTTTACATTGTGGTATTTATGCATTGTGTCAGTCAGACCTCCCTGGATGGCTTTCCCCAGGCACTATTCTTTGTGTTTTTTAAATGGCAGGCATTAGGGGGTATCTACCATCTCTGGCTCCCAGCCTCAGAGGGAGCATTACCCCCCCCCCCAGCTGAGAACACTGGCGGGGTGTGGGCTCAAGTTTCAGCCCCGAGGGTCCAGGATGGTGCCAGACAGGGAAGTGGGGAGGCAGGCTTTGAATGCCAAGCCCAGAAGAGGAGTTGGCTGCGGTGCCTTCTTCCTCCGCCCGGGAGAGCCTTCGCTTTCTTAAATGTTCTTTAAAGCTGGTGTTTGGTAAGGGTTTTACATTCTGAGCCCAGGTAGAAGATAACGTAAGGAAAAAGGAGGATATTTTGTACAAATAAATGTGAACCCTGTTTGGCTTATTTACCTTAAGAGCCAACAAACCTCATCTAATTCCCTGCTCGCCACATTGGCTCCTTGGTAGGAATGTCCTAGGTCTCAAGAGTTCAGGAGAATGGAGGCCTATTGTGAATCCTGGAAACATTATCGAAATTTAACTCTTCTTTTCCTTTAAACTACAGATATGGTCTCAATCCACTTTTTTCCCCCATTTTGTAAAGTATGCAGTGGCATTTCATCTCTCCTGACACTGCATTTTGCATAATTGAATGTATTTTGCAGATGTGCATGATGGCCTAGTATTAGTACTCTGCATGTTACCTTCTACTTGGGAGTCTTAAAACAAACAAATCGAAAGGACTTGATTCCCTTAGAGCATGTTCCAGAAGATTTTCAACCTTAAATTTTCATTGAACAATGATAACGTACATACACCCACTTTCGCATATCCGAATGTGCTGTGTTTGATTTGTAAACAGTCATTTAGTCCAAATATATTTGGTACACTTCCAATGCGTGCCAATTCATGATATTCCAAGAACATAATCTGTTTGCAGTCCTATGCCAGGACCAAGTTTATTCACTTGCTGATGGGATGCATCCTGTGCACAGTGCAGGCTAGGCGCTGTGTGGAATTCAAAAGTGAACCACACACACTCTAACCCTCAGGAAGTCTAGTGTCCAGTAGGGATGAGAAAACCATACCAGTAAATAAGTAGTTAGCCATTGGAAAGGTAAATGGAATGCTGATATTTCTAGGGATGAAATAGTACTTTATTTGAAGAAGGCTTCCTGGAGGAAGTGAAATTTTTAACTTTATGACCTTTAAGATTAATTAAAGCTTTAACAGGTAAGACATTTTAAACTTCGAGGAATGGCTTTCTGAGCTGAAACAAATACGAGCAGAAAAATATTGTGTATTTGTGCCTTTCCATCACTTAATAATGTGTATTTTCCATTTATTTTCTGGATGTAATTAAGTGACTTTTAATAATTACTATAAAGAAATCTCATTTGACGTTGCTGTTTTTCTGAAAATGTTCTCTAACTTAAGTGCTGAATTGAAGTTTTGTTTTTTCCACTGAATAATTCCCTTTTACAATTCCAGATCCTGGGAGACTGCCGCCATGTTAAAACTCTCTGATGTACCTCTAACTGCATTCGCAGTCAAGTGCAGTCAGATAGAAGGCAGATCTGTCAGGATTGTTATATAAAGAGTTCAGTTAACACAGGACAGTGTTCTTGTTACCAGACATTTCCCATGTATTGGCCTTAAGGACAGCATGGAAACCAAGCCAGAGCACCCAGGACTTCCTGTGTTTCCCATTAGATCACCTTTTTCTGAGACTTGAGTCTAATTGCTTCTGCCCCTTGGTACTGGTCCAGACTTACTATCCATCTCCCAGCCCCTCTGGCTTCTACCCACACCACCTGCCTGTAGGCTGGAGATTCGACTAAGAGCAAGTTAACATGAAATCTTGGTTAAAGGACATATTTGTTTCTTGAAGAGATATCTGCACTCCCATGTTCATTGCAGCATTATTCACAATAGCCAAGACCTGGCAACAATCCAAATGTCCATTAATGGATGGATGGATAAAGACTGTATAACATTCACACACACACACACACACACACACACACACACACACGAATATTATTCAGCCATAAAAAGAAGGATCCTGCCTTTTGTGACACCATAGATGGATGTTGAGGACATTATGCTAAGTGAAATAAATCAGAAAAAGACAAATACTATACATTCGCACTTAGATACAGAATCTAAAAAAAAAAGCCAAACTAATAGAAAGAGAGAATAGAATGGTGGTTGTCAGGCAGGGAGTTGGGGTGGGGCGGTGGGGAGATGTTGGTCAAATGGCACACACGCCCAGCTATAACATGAAAAGCTCTGGGGACCTAATGTACAGCATGGTGACTGTAATTAACAGTACTGTGTTACGTCCTGGAAGTTGTTAAGAAAAGTAGACCTTAAGTGTTGTCCGCACCAACAGAAAAAGTGGTAATTCTGTGAGGGAATGGAGGTGATTTAAACCATCACGTTTTATGCCTTGAACTTACTTATATGTTATATGCCAGTAATATCTCAGTAACTGGGAATATTTGTCAAAACTTAATTACCTGTGTTCGAAATGTTTTCTCTCTGATCTGGATGGTAGTTACAAAGGATATAGGTGTATAAATTTATTCAGTTATACTAAGATTTGTGCATTCCAATAAAAATGTAAAAATAATAATAACCAAAAACTCCATTATCGTAGACACTGAAGTACTGCCAATTTTGGTCTATCTTGGGGTAATTTTGCAATGATTTATGCGTTGTCGAGCATGTAAAAATAACTCTTCAGAATTTTTAGTGTTTTTCTTTTGCATTCCTTTTTAAAAAATGTTTTTGTTGATTTCAGAGAGAGGAAGGGGGAAGGGAGAGAGAGCTAGAAACAACAATGATGAGAATCGTCCATTGGTTACCTCCTGCATGCCCCTACTGGGAATCGAACTTGAAACCCGGGCATGTGTCCTGACTGGGAACCGAACCGTGACCTCCTGGCTCATGGGTTGATGCTCAACCACTGAGCCACACTGGCTGGGCTGCATTCCTTTTTAAAATTCTTTTTCAATCAATTACTTGAAATAACCTAAATAGGGAACGATGGAAGATTAATTGTAACAATTGTTTGTACATCTTCAAAATTGCAAACAAAAGAAAGGGGAAAGGAACAAAATTTCTGGGGGGAAAAAAGATGAAAATGCTTGTTGTAAAAGCATTTTTTTGATGCTTCAGGATTTTCACTAAAATACCTAGAATTTGAAGATATTAACCTGCAACTAAAACATTATTTTGACCACATTGTCATGTTTGCCAACTTGCATCTGGTCTGAAACTTTTCAGCCAATTTTTAAGCCCGTCTTCCTACATTACCACCTCAGCCCACCCCCACTTCCATCCTCATGTCTGTAGCTTTTGGTTAAAATTCAGACTGAGGTCTACTGGTGAGTAAACAGTAACTGCGTGATAATGTCAAAGGGAACAAAAATAGAACTTAACAGCGAAGTTTACCCCTAGCTGTAGTTGCCACGGTTCAAGCACCAAAAGAGAGAGAAACATTCCCTTGTAAGAGAGCCTTGTTGGGAAATAAAATATTAAATAAACTTAATGCCATTAAATTATAGCAGTAAGACTGTAAAATCCAGGAATGGTATAAGAATTAAATTTTGAATTTCTTCTCCCCAACCAACCCAGCTAGGCTCACCATCTTGGATGGATTTTCTGATAAAACGAAGTGCTTCTTAATGTCATTATTGTTTTGAAAGACAGTGATTTAGCATGACCTCTCTTGTTGGAACAGGACAGCTGGGAGGTGGTGGAAGGACTGAGGGGAGAGGTGAATTACACCCAGGAGCCACCAGTTCAGAAAGGATTTTTGCTGAAAAAGCGGAAGTGGCCCCTGAAAGGCTGGCACAAGGTAAGACGCTGGCCTGGACCTCACCTGCATTTTAATTTGAAGTTGAAAATGGCGACCAAGGGAAGACCGGGCATTTAAATGGGATGCGTTTGTGAATTATACTTCCTTCCCCACAGAGATTCTTCTATCTGGACAAAGGAATCTTGAAGTATGCCAAGAGCCAAACTGATGTAAGTCTCCTTGTTCATCAATGTGCTGTTGACGAATTCGGAAGGGCTAGTTGTTGTCAACTCATGGATGAGATTGTGTCCATGGTGGGGGACGGGATTCCATTTCTCTGCACTGGAGCCACAGGGTAATATGGAACAGGGGGCTGCTCCCCAGCCCTGGGTTCTAGGTAGGCTCAGTTCCCCCGCTGAGTGGAGGTGGGGCTCCTCTCAACACCCTACTGTGTACCCAGTGGTCTGTGCTGGCCTTAGGTCAGCTGAGGGATACTCTGGGTGGGAGAAGACATTTTTGCGGTGAGATAACAGGAGCAAGACATAGGGCAAGTGTAACGGTGACTGGGTGGTTTGGTGGAGAACCCTTAGTGAAGGTGATATGATGGTCCCCTTGTTTCTGCCCCTCATAGGGGCCCCTCTCTCACCCAGCACTTCTCCCATCCCCCTTCCTCTCCTCGCCTCTACGGTGCTCATCTTGTACAGTTTCGTACAGAACATTCGGTATAATGTTGGACCCACAGTAGCCTGTCTTAGCTTCCTGTCCCTACCCCTCTTTTTAAATCACTTCCCTGTGAATTTAACAGGAGCAAGAGTTGTGGGAGGAAGTGCAGTTAAAGGTGCATTCGCTGCTGTGGAGTCAGTCCACGGGGCTCACCTTCTTGCTTCCTCACTTACCGGCTGGGCAAACCATTTGTTACATAGCTCCTCACAGATTAAAGAAGATGACGCCTGTGTAGCACTTGGAACTCAGTACTGGGTCACACTGGGTGCTTGATAAGTCGGAGTTCTTAGGGCGACTGTTAGTGGCTGTGGCGGGTGAAGGGGTGTCCACTGCGGTGTCCGGTTCTCAGGGGCCCCCTCCTGCCTCCGCAGATCGACAGGGAGAAGCTGCATGGCTGCATCGATGTGGGGCTCTCGGTGATGTCTGTGAAGAAGTCATCCAAGTGCATAGACCTGGACACCGAGGAGCACATCTACCACCTGAAGGTGAGCCCCTCCCGGCTGCTGGCTCCAGGGCAGAGCTGCTTTATGTTGCAGTGTAGCACTCTTAACGGTGCCTTTTGAAGACTTCTGAATGTCCAGCCAACATGTAGACCTTCCCTATGAAAGTGTTTCTGATGGGCCCACACCGCTGGAGGTTTAGCATCCTTGTCTCCGCATCCCCCAATACCTCTTCGTAGTTATGGCAGTGATCAATGATAAAAACATCTTCATGTTTCCAAATACAGTATCATGTTTAGTGAAGAGCCATTTACCATAGGTTAAAATATGTTCCTTGAAACATAATATTTAATAGTTAGTCTGACTTACAACTTTGGCTAATTTTATATGGGTTCCATTAAATTTCTCATATTGCATTGAATGCCAGGAATTTCCCCCTGAAGTGTGGGCCTCCAAACAGTACTTCTCAAAGCTGCTTAACTGCCTGCTGTCGTCTTCTCCTGCAAGTGGGAGAGATGGTTGAGAGCATAAGACGAGCTTCGGAGGTTCAGATGTGGTTCAATGCTTGACCTGGCTACTTACTCGCTCTTGGCCTTTGGCAAAGTATTTAATGTCTGAAGGCCTCAGTTTCCCACACCCCAAAATGGGAATTATTATAGGCCTCATGTAGAAAACTTGGCCTAATGCCTGGCCCATAGGAATCTCAATAAGTTTAGTTGTTATATATAAATATTAGGCAGGACCCAAATATTAGAAGTTAGAAAATGTTAAGACACTTTTTCTTACTTGGGCACATTATCTGGACTTGGCAGTGGGGGCTGAGTGTTGGCAGAGTAAAAGCATGAGATTATGAGCTCCCTGTCCTCCCATAGCCTGTATGTGTGTGGTGCTTGGGCAAATAGACATGTAACATATACATGTGACCCATTGACCACACAAGACAGTCAAGTCCATTCTGCTTCCTAGCCCAGGGCCCTCTCCCTGTGGGTACGGTGAATTGTGTAAAGCAGGGTTTCTTACCCTCAGCGCTAGTGACATGGTGGGCTGGAGGTTCTTTGCCGTGGGGGCCTGTCCTGTGCATTGCAGGATGTCGAGTGGCCTCCCTGGCCTCTAGATGTTGGTAACAACCCCCTCCAGTTATGACAACCAAAAAAATTCTCCAGATATCACCAGTGTCCCTGGGGGGAGGGGCAATCCACCCCTGGCTGAGAACAACTGGTGTGAAGTAAAGGAAGCAGAGACATAATCTTTAAAAGAAGCTTTAAGAAAAAATATTTTCGCCACCCCCACTTAAATGGTCAATCTTCTTTACAATAATTTAGGTCATTTCTCCTTGTACTTCAGTGACTCTTAGTTCTGTGTTTTGACACGGCCAGGAAATTATAGGTTCTTGTTCATCCACTATTCTAGTTTACCAAATAAAAGTGATTTCTAATTCCTAATTTTTAAAGAACTAGAATGCCTGAAGACACATGACATGCTAATATCATGACAACACAGTTTCATACTTCTCTGAGTTGATTCCGCTGAAGTTCTGTTTGTGCTTCTTGCTCATTCTCTTGAACATGAGCTGTGACTGTCAGTGTAGGTACGTGTAGTTATCAGAAGGTCCTACTCAGTAGCCTTAGGCAGGCAGTTCTAAATGTGGGCCATCCAGTGCCGCGCTCTTATTTTATGGATGAGGGATCTGGTAGCAGAGTGACTTGGCTGTCCACCCACAGTCCTAGAACTACTTGAGGGGCTGAAACAGAACCCTGGTCCATTGTTTAACAAAGTGCTTTTTATTCTTCTGCTCTGTTTAACCAATACAAAATGAGTCCAGATGAACACTTTGGGCACTGATTTTCAAGGGCCTCTGAGGGCAGATCGGTGCACAGGATGACGTAGATTCACACCTGGGAAATGAAATCTATTTCAAGGACATAATTTAGGGGCGATGGAGAGATGAGCCTGTTTGTATTGCTTCTTCCTGTGCATGACACATCCAAGAGCACTTAGAGAGGTTTTAAGTCTTGCACATACTTCTAATAACACAACAAACGTAAGAGCCAACCTACCATTTCCCATGTGAATGATGCAGCTGACATTTATTTCCACATCCTTGCTCTCAGCAGTGGCATTTGTAAAGATTTTAACAGCATTGACCTAAATTTTTCTTCTTAGAAGTGAACCTACCACACATCCTTTGGGGGTATTATAAATTGTTACTTTATGAGTCTGTGTTCTAATATACAAGAATCTATCATTTTTCATTTTGGAAATATTTAATATACTCTCACACACCCACAAAAATATTGACTATTAAGAAATGCCTATGCTGCGTAGGTGTTTGTAATATTTTTTGTAGTACTTTTATGAACATTTGAAGTGTTTTATAATAAAAATACTATTTATAAACTTTTTTATGGAAATTAGGTATTAATAGATATTCATTTATGGAGAGAATAGCTAATAGTTTTTTTAAAGTATATTGATTTTTGCCCAGCTGGTGAACGTTGATCTATGAACCAGGAGGTCATGGTTCGATTCCCCGTCAGGGTACAAGCTGGGGTTGTGGGCTCAATTCCCAGTGCAGGAGGACGGGGGTGGAGTGGGGAGTAGGGGGGAGTGGGAGGGGCGTGCAGGAGGCAGCAGATCAATATTTCTCTCTCATCAATGTTTCTATCTGTCTATTCTCCCTTCCTCTCTCTAAAATCAATAAAAATATATTTTTAAAAAGAATATTGATTTTTATTATTTTTTTATTTTTTTTTAAATATATTTTATTGATTTTTTACAGAGAGGAAGGGAGAGAGATAGAGAGTTAGAAACATCGATGAGAGAGAAACATCGATCAGCTGCCTCCTGCACATCTCCTACTGGGGATATGCCCGCAACCCAGGTACATGCCCTTGACCGGAATCGAACCTGGGACCTTTCAGTCCTCAGGCCGACGCTCTATCCACTGAGCCAAACTGGTTTCGGCTAAAAAGAATATTGATTTTTAGAGAGAAAGGAAGGGAGAGGGAGAGAGAGAAACATCTCTGTGAGAGTGCAATATTGATTGGCTGCCTCCTGCACACTCCCTGCTGGGGATCAAGCCCACAACCCAGTAGGGGGTGTGCAGGAGGCATCCAATCATGGGAAATTGAACCAGCAACCTCCTGATACATGGGACGATGCCCAACTAACTGAGCCACACCGGCCAGGGCAAGAATAACTAAATGTTTGTGTGTGTGAGTTTGAAAAACCCTGGAAATCACCAATAATACTTTATCAGACTTTTTCTATTTCTGAGAGCAGGAGTAATGTTCTTTTAAATAACCTTTACATTCATTAACATATTCCTCAGCAATGGATCCTCTGACAGAGGTTTACAAAGATAAATATTTTAGGAAGAATTTACTAAGTCATTCCAGTTCAGAGAAGATTGATCTGAAAAGTCCAAATTATGAAAGAGTTTAAAAAGAAAACAGTGTGGCCTTAACCGGTTTGGCTCAGTGGATAGAGCTTCGGCCTGCTGATGCAAGGGTCCCAGGGTCGATTCCGGTCAAGGGCATGTACCTTGGTTGCGGGCACATACCCAGTAGGGAGTGTGCAGGAGGCAGCCGATCGATGTTTCTCTCTCATCGATGTCTCTAACTCTCTATCCCTCTCCCTTCCTCTCTGTAAAAAAATAAAATATATTTTTTTTAAAAAGAAAAAAATCAGTGTGCTAATATATTCAGCAGGGATGGGATAAGCTGGGACACAGGACTTGGAAACGCTTTGAGACAGAGAAATATAAAGTTCAGTTTTATTTGTTGTTCACTATAACTGATACTGTTCTGCTTTCCTACTATTAGTGTAGCAGTTGGACCCTTTCATAGAAAACCTAAATGTATAGTTTACAAAACCATTTTTACTCTCTTTCCTGCTCAACTTGTCCCATAGTTCACATAATGTAAAGTAAGTCAGTAAGCTGGCATTTCTACATTTCTGCGTGCACCAGTAGATGCTCTGGAATGACGCTCTTGTTTCCTTCTGCCAACCGAACACAATGTAGGTCAAGTCAGATGACGTCTTCGACGAGTGGGTGTCCAAACTCCGCCACCATCGGATGTATCGTCAGAATGAGATCGCCATGTTTCCCCACGAAGTGAACCACTTCTTCCCGGGGCCCTCCGTCACAGACTCCGCGCCTGGGGTCTTGGACTCCCTCTCAAGTAGGAAGGTAATAATTTGCCAATAATGAACCTAACAAAGGGGTGGCTCTGGGTGGGGGAGTCCCCCTTGGGGAGGGGGCTGGGTCTGAGGAAGGAATGGTTGGAGGGGAGGAGCAGGGAAGCCTGAGCTGGTATTTAATGAGCCCCTTGGTCCCGTGAGTCACCAGGGCCAGGGAGCGTGTTCCCTCTGGGATGACAGCTGGAGAGTAGCGTGTGAAGAGGCACTTTATACCCTGAATGCTCCACCTTCCTCTTGACCAGCTTGACTTTGGTTTTCTTATCTGGTTGTAAAATGCAGTAGGTGCATTGATAGCCACGTGGGATTGCAAAGTCCCCCAACATTAATCGTGATTTTGATATGATTATCATTGGATAGAAGAACTGCAGTCCAAGGCCTCCTGGCCTGGCCGGGTGACAGCCAGAGCCAGGTTCTTCACTGGAGGGCTTTGCTAGAAGCTTCTTTCCCCACCAGGCAGGTGGCTTCCCTTAGGGACTATCCTTTGACCTTAGAGTGTTCCCACGGGCTCTGTCTTCATTTATACTGTGTTCTTGTCATCTGTGGAACAGCGTAGCAGTATATCAAAGCAGAACTCGTTTCAAACCGGAGGCAATTTATCCTTTTCCTGTGGAGAGATTCGCGTCCCATTGTGGTTGCAGTCTTCGGAGGACATGGAGCAGTGCTCGAAAGGTAGGGCGACTGGACACCTCGGCCTCTCTCCCTCCTTGATCTTGGATCGACCGGGTTCAGCATTGACACCTCGGGTGCACTTGCATCCCACCCATCACTGTCCGAACTCCCGCTCCTGTTTTGCTGATTGAGTTTGTACTAGTGATGAACAAAGAACACTCTCCTCATTGCCCGGGGGAGCGGAGGGTGGGGGAGGGGGGCATGCAGACAGCTTTTCTTTTCTGTCCTTCAAGTACTGATGCTGATTTCCACGTGGGCTTATTCAACCACAGCCTCCAGGGTGGGGTCTGCACACTGTCTGTTTGTTTAAATGCCAAAAAGGATTGAGAATCACTGTTCTAGAGGCGAGCAGAGACCCACACAAAACAGGTGTTCTCTGCCCTGGCTGCACATTAGAATAACCAAGAGTCTTTCAAAATGCAAGAGGACCCGTGCCCGGGCCACTCCCCCAAAGAATCTCTTTCAGTTGGTTTGGAGTAGGGCCCTGGCATCGCTGATTTTTTAAAGTTCCCTCAGTGATTCTAATAAGGAGCCAGGATGGACGACTCTTGCCATAGGCTGCTCAGCGTTCTCAACCACAATTAGCTAAGAATGGCCCAGGGGACTAAATAGCAGAATAGTCACCGTGGGGTTGTAGGTGTCCTGCTTCAATTGTTTGGGGGTGGGACTTGGACATTTAAACAGTTTCCCCAGTTGATTGTAAGGTGCAGCCAGGACTGAGAACCACTGTTAGAGAAAGGCACTGGGTGGTAGCCTTGAAAACCGCATTTGCTTCTGGTGAGTGATATTACCATGTAGGGCCATGTAGGCTTTGCCCTCTCAGTAAATACCACTCTCGAGCTTCACTGAGTAACAGTAGTCCGTGAAGTATCGTTCCAGGGGACGGACCAACAGCACTGGCCTGGCCTTTGAACTTAGAAACGCAGGGTCTCAGGCCCAACCCCGATAGTCTGAGTCAGAAACCGAGGTGGACCCCAGCGATCTGTGGTTGTACAGGTTCTCCGGGTGATTCTGCTGGCCCCAGACTTTGAGAGCCACTGTCTTTTTTTTTTAAAATATATTTTTTTTATTGATTTTTACAGAGAGGAAGGGAGAGGGATAGAGAGTTAGAAACATCGATGAGAGAGAAACATCCATCAGCTGCCTCCTGCACACCCCCTACTGGGGATGTACCCGCAACCAAGGTCCATGCCCTTGACCGGAATCGAACCTGGGACCCTTCAGTCCGCAGGCCGACGCTCTATCCACTGAGCAAAACCAGTCAGGGCAAGAGCCACTGTCTTAATGCATTTGGGCTTTGATTCCTCAGCAGACACAGCTGGTGTCACCCAGTAAACAGCAAATTGAGGACAATTTTTGAGTTAGTGACCCAGGAACTGGTCCGAGAATATCTTAGGTCCTCTTAGGCCAGTCTGCAGAAGTGCACCATTTAGCTTGTACCGGGTCCTTATAAGCGGACAGTGGTGCCCTGTTATTGCAATATTAGAAGTGATGATGATGATGGCTTAGTTTGTGCTTACAATGTGCCAGCACTCTAAAAGCGCACTGCATATATTAGCTCATTTAACTCACAACTGTGAGCTAGGTGTACAATTATCCCCACTTTCCAGATGAGAAAACTGAGGCATGAGCAGTTACATAGTTTGCCAGAGTCACAGTTCATGAAGTGCATTCACACGGAGGCAGCCTGGTTCTCCAGGGGCACACCTTTAACCACGACAGCCTCCTGCAGTGATGGCGAACCTATGACACACGTGTCAGAGGTGACACGCGAACTCATTTTTTTGGTTGATTTTTCTTTGTTAAATGGCATTTAAATATGTAAAATAAATATCAGAAATATAAATCTTTGTTTTACTATGGTTGCACATATCAAAAAATTTCTATATGTGACACGGCACCAGAGTTAAGTTAGGGTTTTTCAAAATGCTGACATGCCGAGCTCAAAAGGTTCGCCATCACTGGTCTACTGCCTCTCCTATAAAAGAGGAAGTCAAATTTCCTACCTAACAGGTGCACATCAGATACCAATAAATGAGAAAAGTAGCTGTGCTAGCACAGCGATGCCTAAATGCCAGATAAGTGCCCCTGAGCCGGCCTTTTGCTTTTCTCCCGCAGACCTGGCACACTGCCACTCCTACCTGGTGGAAATGAGCCAGCTCCTGCAGAGCATGGACGTCCTGCATCGGACGTATTCGGCGCCAGCTATCAACGCCATCCAGGTGAGCCAGGTCCCTCTTCTGTTTGCATCCTGGTGCTCTCCTGCTTCCCTTTCTCCTCCCCGCCTTTCACTAACAGTGGATGTTGTCTGGTCTGGTGCTTGGGCCAAGTTTAAGGGGATGGAGATGGTTACTTTGCTGTGCATTTTCCCCTATTGGTTGGTGGATCTTACTGTCTGTGCTCTCTTTCCCATTTTGAAACAAAGGGTGGAGCTTTTGAAAGTCCCAAAAAGGAGAAAAGATCGCACAGGAGGTGGCGGTCCCGAGCTATTGGCAAAGATGCTAAAGGAACACTACAGGTAACCACTGCTTCCCCAGGGGGCTGGCTCCTCCCCTGGCCCTTCTCCGCACGCCACGTGCTGGGGGCTGCTTGAACTCAAGTAGGAGCATAGAATAGACAGGTGAAGATTCTAATTATTCTATCAAATACCCTGTGCAGAGAGAGGAATTAGGTCACTGAGATTTTCTGGACACTAGGACAGGCATGTAATACTGGGTCAGGGAAATGGCATGAGGCTGGAGGGACTAGAGCCATTTCGAGGGCTTTGGCTTCTCATTCTTTAGTGCTTAGCCTGCCTGCTGGCTTCCCTGCTTGGGTAGGTGCTCTGACCCGCCTCTTCCGCTGCTGCTCAGTGGGTTCCTCAACCTCTGAGCCCACGGGCTGGAGTTTCTGGGAACAGCACATTGTGCAGATGCTCTTTTGCTTCTTGTCTCCAATTTTCCTGTCAGAGGTTTACTGCGTCACACTAGCTGCTGACTTTCCCAATGCATAGCTAAGCTGGAGCCCAAGATTTGTAGCTTGGCCACTGCATGTTAAATTGCAACAATATTCGGGTCCAGATAAATCAGAAAGTTACAGATAAGTCATCTGCTGTATTCTTGTAGACTCTTTGGTTCAAAGCACTTTATGGGTTGAACCTAAATACTTTCAAAGTGAAGAGTGATTTGTGTACAAATATGTGAGAAGTTAGTTCATTTTCTAGAAGCACCAGGGGCAAACAAAGAAAACATTTTTAAACCTATCCACTATTAACAAGCTAGACACTGGATGATTATTGCTGGGAGGAAGGAACTGAATATAATGAGGAAGAGCCCGGCAGCTTTAGCCATCATTTTCAACCTATGGCTTTAATGCTTCTATCATTTCCAGAGAATATATCGGTCTCCCCTTAACTGCAGTTTTGCTTTCTTTGGTTTTGGTTTTCCACAGTGAACCACAATCCAAAAACATGAAAAGGAAATTCTGAAAATAAACAATTCATACGTTTTAAATTGCCTGCCTATATGGTTCAGTATTATCCACAGTTTCAGGTGTCCATGGGGCCTTTTAACATATCCCCACAGATAAAGGCAGACTATATTATATGTGCTTTCTTACCCATTCTTTTTTAAATATATTTTATTGATTTTTTTAAAAAATATATTTTATTGATTTTTTACAGAGAGGAAGGGAGAGAGATAGAGAGCTAGAAACATCAATCAGCTGCCTCCTGCACATCTCCCATGGGGGATGTGCCCGCAACCCAGGTACATGCCCTTGACCGGAATCGAACCCGGGACCTTTCAGTCCGCAGGCTGACGCTCTATCCACTGAGCCAAACCGGTTTTGGCATTGATTTTTTTTTTTTTTACAGAGAGGAAGGGAGAGAGGGATAGAGAGCTAGAGACATCAATGAGAGAGAAACATCGATAAGCTGCCTCCTGCACACCCCCTACTGGGAATATGCCTGCAACCAAGGTATATGCCCTCGACCAGAATCGAACCTGGGACCCTTTAGTCCACAGGCCGAGCTCTTTCCACTGAGCCAAACCAGCTAGGCTCTTACCCATTATTTTAAAAAATTTTTTTATTGATTTCAGAGAGGAAGGGAGAGGGGGAAGGAGATAGAAACATCAATGATGAGAATCATTGATTGGCTGCCTCCTGTATGCCCCCTACTGGGGATCGAGCCCACAACCCAGGCATGTGCCCTGACCAGAGTCGAACCAGGACCCTTCAGTCTGCAAGCCCATGCTCAACCACTGAACCAAACTAGTTAGGGCTTTCACCCATTTTTATTTTTGCAAGAAGCCAGTACAACTTGTGGTAGAAAGTGCTTTCCTGAATTTTCATTTATTTTTCTTATGAGTAATCATTCAATAGTAAGACTTTCCTACATATTGACCTTTTCTTACTACTTTCCAATCTTAAAAACAAGTAAATTTTCTGAGCAATTTGCATCTCTAAAGAAATATCTCCTTTTGGTGTTACTTTAGGTCCCTAAACCTTTTGGTGGCCCACAAAGACTGCATTCTTCCAATCCTAATTTGTCAACACTAGATTTTGGAGAAGAGAAAAATAATTCTGATGGCTCTGAAACCTCATCTGAATTTTCTAAAATGCAAGAAGATCTGTGTCATATTGCCCATAAAGGTACGTGTTTAATGAAAATATTAAGCGCATGTCTGAATGTGGGCTATCCTTGGAGAAGGACCTCGATTGGTTAATTTCCTGATCTTTTGAGATTTTAGGCAACCCATTTTTTTTTAAATTTCCCTAAGAAGTGTCTGTTAAACTTATTAGGGGAGATAGTGAGAGCATTAGATATGATTTAAAAGCTGAGTAATTTATATGCTGCTGATAGGGATGTAAATTGGTACTTTAAAAAAAATCTGCCTATTAAGCAACTCCACTTTAAAGAATTCATTTGTAGGAATTAACTTAAAATTTATTCAAATAAAGATATTCATTTTAGCATTGTTTATCACATCAAAAACTAGGAATAAATGTTCAACATCACTAGCTAGTAGGAAATGCAAATTAAAACCATGATATTACCACGCACCTATAAGAATAGCTAATGTTAAAAAAAATAAAATACTGATAGTACCAAATGCTGGTGGCAATGCAATATGATATAGCCACTCTGGACAGAAGTTTGGCAATTTTATATAAAAATAAACACACCATGCAATCCAACATTCACATTCCTGGGCATTTATCCCAGAGAAAATGTACACTTAACTCCACACAAATACCTTTACACACGCATTCAAAGCAAGTTTATTTGTATTAGCCAAAAACTGGAACAACCCAAATGTTCTTCAACAGATGAATGGTTAAACAAACTATGGTATATCCATACAGTGGAATACTACTCAGCTATGACAGGGAGTAGACTTTGGTTATACATGAGTTGAAGGAACCTCAGGGGCATTATGCTGACTGAAAATACTCAATCTCAAAAGGTTGCATAGTGTATGATTCCACTTGCTAACACTTTTGATGTGATAAAATTACAGAGATGGAGAAGAGATTAATGGTTGCCCAAGGTTACAGATAAGGAGGAGAGAAAGGGGGAAAGTATGGGTGTGATTATAAAGAAGTAGCAAGAGGGATCTTGGTGGTGATGAATAGTTCTGTGTCCTGATTCTGATGGTGGCTCCACAAATCTACACAAATGACAAAATTACATTGACTCATATTTACACAAATATACATAAACAAGAGCATGTAAAATGGTGAAATCTGAGTAAGAGCAGTCAATCCCAATGTCAATTCCCCGGTTTTGATATTGTACCATAATTACGTACGATATTACACTGTGGGAAATTGGATGTAGGGTACCCAGGACTTCTCTGTACTGTTTTTGCCACTTCCTATGAGTCTATAATGACTTCAAAATTGAAAAGTAAAAATAAATTAGAGGTCACTTAAATGCCCCAAACAGAGGGACTGTATTTTTTTAATATAATATAATCATATGATAGGATAGTCAATAGCCTAATAATAATAATAATAATAATAATAATAATAATAGCTTATTTTGAGCTCAGGGCTGTCTGTCAGGTAGTTGCTAAGCACTTTTCTTGCATTGTATTTCATTTAATTCTAGCAACAACCTAGGGAGTAGGTGTTAGTGTAACCTCCATTACACAGGTAAGAAACTGGAGGCTTGGAGAAGAACTTCCTGCAGGTCACATGGTAGAAAATAGCCAATTTGAGAGTTGAATCCTCACCCGCCTGACCCCAGAGTCTGTACTCCTCACCTGGCTGCTCACTGCCCTTTCATGGGGTAGCGAGGGCTATTTTCATAGAGACAGGAAGGAAGTAGTTCATAGCATATCAGTGAGTAAAAATGCAAGGTCACAAAACAATCTATAGGTATGATCCCATTTTTTTCAGAAAAAAATAAACTATATAAACCTGGTGTGTATAGGCATGCTCAAAATGGATGAATGGATATACACCAGCATTTTCATGATGGAGGCTGAGATGTAACACTTATTATCTTCTTTGTTTATCTTTTCTAAATTTCATATATTAATCGTTTTTAAAGAAGAAAATAGGTTAAATATTTTTAAATAGGAGGGCTGTGCTTGCAGTAGGAAATAAGACTTTCCCTCTATGTTTTTAAAAATATTTTTATTGGTTTTAGAGAGAGAGGAAGGGAGAGGGAGAGAGAGATAGAAGCATCAATGATGAGAGAGACTCATTGATCAGCTGCGTCCTACATGCCCCCTGCTGGAATTGAGCCCACAACTCGGGCATGTGTCCTGACCAGAATTAAACCGTGACCTTTTGGTTCCTGGGTTGATGCTCAACCACTGAGCCACACCAGCCAGGCAGACATTCTTTCTATTCCCTTGCTCTCCTGGACCAGTATTTCTCTTCTTCCCTGTTATTAATTACTTTAGCTCTCTTTTTTTCCTTAGTCTACAAACCTAAGACATGTTAGTTATGGGGAAGCCATGTCATGCTCTTTGCAGATTCCTACCTCAAACGCTTGCCCTCGCTCTCGCTGGAACTTTGTCAGCGTCTTGCAGTGCTGCAGTACGGTCCATCTGTGAAATGGGCAGAATTACCTGTCCTGACCCTTTAAAGCTCTTCTCCCCTCTCCCCCATGTGTCCTCTACTATTAAAGCATCAGTTATAATTAGGCATTGCATGTTAGGTTTTGCGGGAGGAATGCCTATAAAACACCTTTACTTTTTAATAATATGAACTGTCTTTTTAACAGTGGGAAATGCTGCCTCCCCGCAGAGGGAAATGCCTGCATTTTACCTACACGAGGAGGCTGCTCCTCAGCCGGAACAGGGTCCATTGATCCTGTTCTCCCGCAGAGGACTTGGCCCCGGGGCCATCTCTAATGGCCTTGGCCAGCTGCTCCTCTTTGGGGCTTTGTGAAAACCAGCTGGCTGCAGGGCTGCCACATACCTATGCGAGGTCAAGGTCCGTGCTCAGGAAAGGTGCAGGCACACTTACTCCACAACAGCTGGGGCCGTGGGGTTAGCGACAGTAAATTCCACAGGGAGCCTCATGAGCTGTGTTCCCTCCTGTGACCACTCAATTAAAACTCAACACAGGGAGAAACCAATATGGCGGCATAGGTAAACACCGGAAATTGCTGCCTCGTACAACCACTTCAAAAATACAACTAAAACACAAAACGGACATCATCCAGAACCATAGGAAGGCTGGCTGAGTGGAAATTCTACAACTAGGAGGAAAGAGAAAAGCACACTGAGACTCAGAGGAGGTGCGGAAGTAAAGTGCAGAGGTACAGAGGCACATGCGGAAAGGGCTGGCAACTGAGGACACGGTTGTCTTTTTCAATCAGGAGGGAGTCTCAAGCTCCCGACTGCTCTGAACTACAGTTCAGGCGAGTCTCTGGGGACCCAGACTCATACGGGGAGAAACTGGACTGGCATCGGGCGGAACTCGAGGGCGGCTTTCTCTCAGAGGTGCTTGCAGCGATTACCTCTTAGGGTAGGACTGAGGATCAGCCATAGCTGTTTGCTCCGCCCTGTTGACTCCCTGAGACCCCACCCCACTCAAGCTGTGCACAGAGGCTTTTGCATATGAAAGGCCTGGCCCTTGGCAATCTGAAAATTACCTAACAAACTGCAGCTGGGTCAGAGAGACCCAGAACTTCCAAAAGAAGGCCAAAGGCTCCAGGCCCCACAGCAGCTTGCATTGCTTCACAGCTGGGCCTCATCTAGGCACCTCCAAACCCCAAGCAAAGAAGAGGAATCTGCAGATCTCTCCATAGCTCCTGCTGGGTAGCCTCAGGCAGAGGCTAAATTAGCACCTCCTTAGATCCAAGAGCCAGTTTACCCAGTGGTCAGAGTGGAACCATCCAGATTACAACTCCTCAGATCCATAAGGGACATACTCAGGGTGCAGACTCGGTGAGCACCAAAGCCCCATCGAAGCAAGTCTTGCCCCAGAAGGGTGTCTCCAGCACAGAAGTTCTCCCACTGTAGACACAGCTGATTCTCACAGGCAATTGGCTTGGAGGTCAATTCCTCCCAGTGATACCAACAACAATCAAGGCTTAACTACAACAAGACTTTGCACACAGCCCACAAAGGGGTGCAAAGATAGTGTAAGATAGGGTGTGAAGATAGTGTAAGGAGCCTCTGGGACAACTTCAAGCGTACCAACATCCGAATTATAGGGGTGCCAGAAGAAGAGAGAGAGCAAGATATTAAAAACCTATTTGAAGAAATAATGACAGAAAACTTCCCCTACCTGGTGAAAGAAATAGACTTACAAGTCCAGGAAGCGCAGAGAACCCCAAACAAAAGGAATCCAAAGAGGACCACACCAAGACACATCATAATTAAAATGCCAAGAGCAAAAGACAAAGAGAGAATCTTAAAAGCAGCAAGAGAAAGAAAGTCAGTTACCTACAAGGGAGTACCCATACGACTGTCAGCTGATTTCTCAACAGAAACCATGCAGGCCAGAAGGGAGTGGCAAGAAATATTCAAAGTGATGAATAGCAAGAACCTACAACCAAGATTACTTTATCCAGCAAAGTTATCATTCAGAATTGATGGTCAGATAAAAAGCTTCACAGATAAGAAAAAGCTAAAGGAGTTCATCACCACCAAACCAGTATTATATGAAATGCTGAAAGGTATCCTTTAAGAAGAGGAAGAAGAAGGTAAAGATACAAATTATGAACAACAAATACACATCTATCAACAAGTGAATCTAAAAATCAAGTGAATAAATAATCTGATGAACAGAATAAACTGGTGAATAGAATAGAATCGGGGGCATAGAAAGGGAATGGGCTGACTATTCTTGGGGGGGGGGATTTGGGGGGTGCGGGAAAAGACTGGACAAAAATCGTTCACCTATGGATGAGGACAGTGGAGGGGGGGTGTAAGGGCAGAGGGTGGGGTGGGAACCGGGTGGAGGGGAGCTATGGGGAGAAAAAAGAGGAACAACTGTAATAATCTGAACAATAAAGATTTAATTAAAAAAAAAAAACCTAAACAAAAACAAAAAACTCAACACAGGATCCCAGCCAGTGGTGCCCAGTGGTTAAGTGGTCATTTTCTAATGGTTTTGAGCTTATGGAGGCTTTGCATAAAAAGCCAAGTGTGTCACAATGATGTCATTTTCATCAATTAACAGTTAAAAGATATATATGGCTTAAAGCAAAATCAGACTATTTATCAAAACCAGACTATTAACCAAATTTAAGAATTTGGCATAAAAATCTGCTGGGCAATTGTATTTATGTAAATAATGGGTAAATAAAGTAGAACCATTTAATGAAATTACTCAGTGTGTTTACACTTAAAGAATCTTTTAGATAAAATATGGGTTAGAAAATGTTTTAAAACCATGGACATTCTGTGAGGTTTGGAAATTAGGGAATGCAGATTACAAAAGATGAAACCACCCCAGAAGAGTGGACTGCTTTAGGAGATATTTTAGGTATATTAACATTTTAAAGAAAATTCACCAAAATGTGGTTTTCATTAAACAGGGAAAGATAAACAATGTGTCCTACTATGGGTTGGATGCTATACAGTGGCACACTTCCTCTCTGTTTCCTTAGAGCAGTGATGGAGAACCTTTTGAGCTCGGCGTGTCAGCATTTTGAAAAACCCTAACTTTGGTGCCGTGTCACGTATAGAAATTTTTTGATCTTTGCAACCATAGTAAAACAAAGACTTATATTTTTGATACTTATTTTATATATTTAAATGCCATTTAACAAAGAAAAATCAACCAAAAAAATGAGTTCGCATGTCACCTCTGACACGCGTGTCATAGGTTCGCCATCTCTGCCTTAGAGCATTCTTGAGATATGGGCACTCTGCACACATGCAGATGTGGAAACTGAGGATTTGTCCAACATCTGAACAGTAACTAAGTGGTAGAGTGGGATGTTGGCTCCTGTTTGCCTTGTTACAAACTTCCTTAACCTCGTACCAGACTGCCACCAGGGAGGTGATGTCTGTGATTTGCATGTCTTCCTCAAGTACTTATTCTTTTCTGAGAAACTTCTAGAGAAGGGGCATTTTAAAAAATAGAGCTCAGGTAAATTAAGAGAATGGGTGTCCTTCAGTACCAGCCTTGGCTATCCAAACATGCTGTCTATACTCTCACCACTGAACTCAGTAGGAGATAGCATGGACCTAGCTGGCCTGGCTCAGTGTTTGAGTGTTGGCCTATGAACCAGGAGGTCATGGTTCAATTCCTGGTCAAGGCACATGCCCGGGTAGTGGGCTCAATCCCCAGTGTGGGGTGTGCAGGAGGCAGCTAATCAGTGTTTCTCTCTCATCATTGATGTTTCTGTCTATCTATCCCACCCCCTTCCTCTCTGAAATCAATAAAAAATATATTGAGGGGGAAAAAAGACAGTATGGAAGCTGGCAGAAACGGGAAAGGTAGAGATCACTACGTCAACTGCATGATGCTTATGGCATTCCATTTTGTCAGAAGGCCAACTTGTGTCCACTCTCTCAGTACAGTGAGGGGGTGTGAGAAATGGCTAAAGACAGCCTGGGGAAAAGATGAGTGAACAGAGACGCCGTAATTGCCTTCCAGGAAGAGGCCAATGAGGAGACACCGGGGTAAATGTCAACGTAGGAGCACAAAGGACTTTATTACCCCAGAGGAGCGGACTGCTTTATGAGACAGCAAATGCTCTGAGAAGCATGGGCCACAGGCCTTGTGACCAGGAGGTGCTGGTGCTTCTATGTGGCAGTGACCTTCCTGGTCTGTGAGGTTCTTTGTAGTTGAGCATCTAAGACTTTCCATGTGGTCTCGTTCATTATCAGATATCCATAGGTGTGCTACACCAGTTTCTTTCTTTTTCTTTTTCTCTAGCATCATGTTAGAAATTAGTAAGAGAACACTCCTGTCACAGGGAATATTCCTGACCTCTGAGATTCTTAACGATTAATACAAAGATGATCTCCTGTGAGCAGCCTTTAACCACTGCTCTGTGTGCTGGGTCAGGAGACTGCTGTAAAGCACTGTATTATTGTCCTCTGAGTGGGCCTCAGCAGTCATTTAAGAAATTTAGTGCATGGGGATCTGGTCTTCTAGATCACTTTGCCAGGTGGCTTTGACCTTAAAATTAAATATGGTGACTATATGAGTTTCTTTTGGCTTAGTTAGTGTCCACCACAGTCTTGTCCGCTATACATTTTGAACCAAAAGGTGTGTGTTCTGCCAAGTTAAAAATTGTGATAGGAATCTTGTAGCTTGGTTGACTGCCTAGCTTTAGTGCAGGCCTCTGGAAGCCAGAGAACTGATTAGCAAAGTGGCAGCCAGCCGAGTGTCACATTTATTTAATTTAGAGCAATAAATAGGACAGTGAAAAAAATTGTAACGAATGCTAACTAGATTTATTGTGGTGATCATTTTGCAATGTGTACAAATATCGAACCATTTTGTTGTACACCTGAAACTAATGCTATCTTACCAATTATACCTCAATTTAAGAAATGACAGTGAAGCGGCACCCCCCAGGCACCCACTCAGCTGGGCGCCGGGTCCTGAGGAGGTGCAAAGGCGGGCAGTGCCTGTCTAATAGACATGAGATGCCGTTCTTAACTGTGGGGCTGTTGCTTTCCTGCTGAGGCTGCTCTTTTGCTGCTCAGTAGATTCTGGTCGATGCCACATTCATAGAACCTGTACCTGAATGCAGTTATTTATCGGTATTGTCCTGGCTAAAGACTGAAGAATCCTCCTGAAACTGCTGCTGCGTTTCAGGAGACTATCCACCACTTGCATTGTCCTGTTTTCTTTCCTCTCCATCACCATTACTGTTGCAATAACATTTATGATTCATTGTATGCTCTGCATTGGGTTAAGTGCATTATCTCAGTCAACCCCCTAACGATCTTACAAAGTAAATGCTATCATCGTCCCCATCCACACATGAGGTAACTGGAGTTCAGGTCCAAAGTCATTCAGGGAGTAAGGGATGGAGCTGGGAGGAACCCAGGGCTGGTGTGGGAGCCCACACTGTTGGTCACTCTGTTGTGCTGCCCATTATTCTGCTTTAATCAAATCCTTTAAATCAAAGAGCCGACGTTATTAGAAATTGTAGTACCTGTTGATGCTTGACCTCGGTCATATGTAGAGAGAAGCACCATAGTGTGTGTGTGTGTGTGTGTGTGTGTGTGTGTGTGTGTGTTTAGACAGATTGCTTATTTGTACTATGACTTTGTGAAGATGCTCTAAGTCTATCATTAAACACCGCAACTGCAGACAAGTTCAGTGACAATCTAGAGAAAGGGTCCATGGTCCTTGTGGCTTTGAAATGAAGGAAGTCATTCTGTGATACTAAATAGGCCACTCTTGAACAGCAATACCTCTAAAAATGCAACCCGTGGAATTCAATGATATGCCAGGACACTTGAGCAGAAATATGTCTCTTCCTTCTTCCTGCCCTTCTAAGGCAAAGTATAATCAAAGAGCTTGGAAAGATATATCCATTATCAATAGTTTAGATGACAGTTTTCTCATTCGTAGGAGGTAATTTGTACATTCTGTGATCAACATCTGCTGAATTTTTTTGTCGTATGTGTTAATGGTTTTTAAAACATCAGCTCAGGCATCTGCTAAGCTCTCTTTACACCCAAATGCTCACTGAAGTGAGCAGAGTAGCCAACTGACAGGTTAAGGGTGGGAGTTCTGGATAAAGCAGCGGGAAAGACTAACAAGGAAGAAGGTAGGTAACACCTTATGCATTTTGAAATAATTTCAAACTCACAGACAAGTTGCAAGAACAATACAAATAACTCCCATATATACTTTACTCAAACTCACCATTTTTAATATTTTGCCGCATTTATTTTATCTCTTTTGACACACATCCAATTACACATGTGCTTATTTTTCTGAACTGTGTGAGGCGGAATCATGTCATGTCTTTCTTATGCCTTCATACCGCAGTGTGGATTTCCTAAGGATAGGGATATCCTTAACCACAGTTCAGGCATGAAATCCAGGAAATTTAGCATTGAAACAGTACTGTTACCTATACCTTCCATATTCAAATGTTGTCAGTCATCCTGGTGATACCCTTTAATAGCACTTTTCCCCTTTAATATAGGATCTAGGCCAGTGATGGCAACCTTTTGAGCTCGGCATGTCAGCATTTTGAAAAACCCTAACTTAACTCTGGTGCCATGTCACATATAGAAATTTTTTGATCTTTGCAACCATAGTAAAACGAAGACTTATATTTTTGATATTTATTTTATATATTTAAATGCCATTTAACAAAGAAAAATCAACCAAAAAATGAGTTCACATGTCACCTCTGACACGCGTGTCATAGGTTCGCCATCACTGATCTAGGCCGTGATCATATATTGGGTGTAATTGTTGTGCCTGTTTAGTCTCCTTTAACCAGGGTCAGTTCCTCAGCCCCTCTCTTTGATTAAACTGACATATAGGCCAAATTTTAATAATAGGATGTTCCTTATTTGGGCTTGTCTGCTGCTTCCTCATGATCAGATTCAGATTGTCTGTCCCCGGTTGGCATATAACAAAAAGGACATTGTGTCTTTTCAGGGTATTTCACCCCAAATAACACCAAGCCCATCTGACTCTCACCAGTGATTAATTTTGGTCACCAATTAAGGTGCTATCTGCTTTCCCTATTGCATTGTTACTGTTGTTATCCTGAAAACCAGTAAGCTTTGTTTTCAAACATTTCAATCTTTGGAGATACAAACAAAACTAAATATTAATAAGAATCCAGAAGTATAGTTCTTTCAAGTGTCAAAACTTCTTGATGATAAGTCATAAAATTATGGAATTTTATAGTGGGTAGGGGCTTTGGAATTGCAAATGTGATTTAAAAAATTTAATAGACTGTATTTTTCAGAACAATTTTAGGTTCACAGCAAAATTGTGCTTATAAACTATAGGTTTTTCATATACTCCCCCCCCACACACACACACACACAGCCTCCCCCACTATCAGCATCCCTCCAGAGTGGTCCCTTTGTTACAGTCATTAAACCTACATTAAAACAGCATTATCACCCAGAGTCCATAGCTTAGGTTCGGGTTCACTCTGAGTGTTGTACATTCCAGATGTGTTTTCAAAAAGTCAATTTAGAGATGACTTTCCTGCACTCTATATATTCAGGGCTATTACTTTTCTAAGTTCTCTTATAAGAAATACATCTCTCTGTATCTCATTTTTAATGATACCTCTTCTTTCATTCCTTTTTATAATAATTATATCTTTATAGTTTACTTCACTTTAAGGTCGGCTTTTAATACCATCTCAACGGAGAGAGAGAAGCTGAAGCAGCTGCTGGAGCAGGACGCCGCGTCCCCCTCCGCGCAGGTCATTGGTCTGAAGCGTGCCCTGTCATCCGTAAGTGCCATGTCTGTGTCCACAAACACCTGACAGTGCGGCCAGGCTCCTGAATTTTCTAGTTTCCATCTCCGTGGTTGTGTAGAAAATTCATGAGAAAACCAAACAAATTATCCAAATTATATTCTAGTCTTTCATCAGATCTGCTTATTCTAAAGACCCAAACGAAGCCTACCCCAAATCTTAGTAGCCAGTATTTCACTGAGCATAAGATATACTTCATGTTTGGTTTCCTCCTCTTTATCTTGACTCTTCTGATCCTGTAAAGCTTTGGCTGTGTGTGTGTGTGTGTGTGTGTGACAGACATTGGTTTGTTCGTGCTTACGGCATCTGACAGTTGGACATTTCTGTACCTAAGACTACACACGCTTAGACCGACTTCCCAAATCACAGGCAGCAGAACTAAATTCTCAGTTCACCCTTGTCCTCTCTGCTGCACAGCACAGGTTCTGCTGACCACTCTCCCAGAGATGTGGAAATGACTTGATTGTATGTGATTTGATTTGATAGAAAACATTCAGATGCGTCACATGCAGCATAGGGAACAGTCTGCCTTTGCACCCCAGAAGTCAGGCCTCGGCTGCCCGTCAGAAAGCCTCTCTGATATTTGCTCTCTCTCCCTTTCTTCATCGACTCCAGTTTATTCCTCGCAGGAGCGAGGCTCCATTGAAGGGCTGTGTCCTAGAACGCTCTGCCTTGAGCGGCTGATGTTGTCTGGCTGCTCACTTTGTATCTATCAAAAAGCTAGAGAAGTTTTAAAACAAAACACTCATTTGCTTCTCCTTTTGCCCATCCTTTGGAATTCCCATGGTAACAAGGGAGTGTGCGCACCGTGAGATTACCATCAGAAGAAATACTGAACTTCCTATTTAGGGTCAGGTAGGGGAGGCGAATTTTAGGATCTTGTTTTCAGAAGCCAACTGAGAGAACTAGAAAGTAGCCATTCATGTTTCCTATCATCAAGTTACTGAGAAGAGTAATGTTCTCGGTGTAATGTTAAGGGTAAATGCATTACCTGGAGTACATACTGTTATTGTAAAGTACCCAAGGAATATTCACAGGTTGAACATTTCAGGTATGTTGCCTTTGAAAGAAATAAGAAGTAACGTGGACTGACTGCATGTCCAGAGCCTTGAGGAGCTGCGATCTTCAAGGTCGTAGAGAGAAACACCCCTTGGGACTCACACTGGGTGCTGCCTTGGTTCCAGAGAAGCGAGGTGGTTCATTCTCTCTCTCTCTCTCTCTCTCTCTCTCTCTCTCTCTCTCTCTCTCTCTCTCTCGTTTTTTAGTGGCAAAGGCATTTCTCATTGTTCCCAGTAGGTTGGCTTTCAGTGCTTTCAGAGGCCCCTCTCCCCGCCCTCATCCTCTGGAGGGCGGGCCTCCTGGGGTAGAGACTATGGAGATGCCTTTGGCCCTGGTGTCCCAGGCCACCGTTGTCCTTACCTTCGCTCAGGAAGTCCCTCTCAACCCAACTCAGGATTTTGGAAACTTAGGATAAAACAGAACGATGCTTTCCTTTCTGCCTTAGATTGCCGGTTAAATTGGTTTTTCAAAAAGTAAAGTTATAAGGCCTTCTTGGGGCTATCAGAATGTATATGCTGTGTTGTGTGTGCAGTCTTGATATTTTTCTTTCTTCTGCCTGTGGCTTGCAAAGGAAAAAGAAGCTAGCAAAATAGCACCTTTTCCAGGCCACAGAGTCCAGCCACTGGTATAGATTCTAGCCACTTATATTAAGAAACCAGCGACTCACTGGCCAGAATAAAGCAAGTGTAGAGATTGTTGCTGCATGTAACAATCTGTTTTGTGCATTTAAGAAACGTTCACTCAGTGTTTCCTGAACGATTTTCAGGAATTTCCAAGGAACCCATTCCATTCATGGTCCTAACAATAAAGCCAGAATCTTTGCTAGAGATCCAGGCCAAGCCACATCCTCTGTGTCCTCAGCAGGTCGGCCCTGGGGGAAGGGCTGTGAGATTCTTGGAAGAGATCAGGAAGACAGACAGACAGGCAGGATGGACCTGGGGGCAGTCTGTGGGGACAGAACTTGGAGAGCAGTTAGTCACGAAGCTCAGCGGACAGAGGCGTGAGGGACACGCCTTCTTTTACCGTCAAGCCAGTTCCTTCCCAGTTGGGAGGTTGAGCGAGGGAATCAGAGCTGCCCTGGGGAGAGATCAAAGAGGTGTGGTAGATGCCAGGTGCTCCTACCTTACACCTTCATTCCAGGGCCCTGGCTCTGAGCCCTCATCCAGGTAAGTGAGTTTTGTTTTTCTTTTCTTTAAAAATCAAATATCTTAATCACAAAGAATGACTAAAACAATCAAACAGCTAGCTATATTGGGAAACAATAAAATTAATCCTCTGAAAATCCTACTTTCCAAGATTCAGTTCAACTGGGGTGATCATTAGATAACATTAAAATATGGCCAATCGTAAGGGGTGAGAGCAGCATCTTTTTAAAGATGAGAGAAGCTGGAATCATTAGGGAGGGGCGTGGCCAGCAGCTGCAGTAGCCCTCTGTATCCGCGGGCTCCACATCCACGGGTTTAGCCCAAGGCCTTTTTTTTCTTTTCTTAAATTATTTTTATTGATTTCAGAGAGGAAAAGACAGGGAGAGATAGAAACATCAATTATGAGAGAGAATCACCAACCGGCTGCTTCCTGCATGCCCCCTACTGGGGCACGTGCCCTTGACGAAAATCGAACCCGGGACCCTTTAGTCCGCAGGCCAATGCTCTATCCACTGAGCCAAACTGGCTAGGGCAGAAAATATTCTTTAAAAAAATGTTACGTTGTTGCTGCCATGGACCATGTAGTTAGGCCTACCATGGTTATGATGGCTGCGATGGTGGGGTCTGTACTGAACATGTACAGACTTTCTTCTTGTCATTATTCCCTAAACAATACAGTATAACAACTATTTACCTAGTATTTACATTGTGTCTGGTACCATATGTAATCTAGAGATTTTAAAGTATATGAGAGGGTGTGCGTAGGTTCTACCCGAATACTACGCCACTTATATAAGGGACCTGAGCATCCGTGGGTTTGGGTATCTGCCTGGGGTGCTGGAGCCCATCCTGGGGATCCCAAGGGACACTGTAGACGCAGCTGGGGAGAGGGAGGGGCCGTGAAACCGCTGGTCAGAACAGCAGCTGGGTGTTTGTGATTTCCTTTTCCACAAAAAAAAAAAGCCTTACTAACCTCTCCTTCCATCTTTGGAAATGAGATTAGAGAAGGGCTGTGGTGTCCAGAGTTTAATATCTTTTATTCCCCAGGCATCTCAGAGCCCGTGTCCTGTTGGATAGCATTCAAGGAAAAAGTCCAGGAAGTGCCCTGGGGCCCTGCCACGGGCCCACTCTGTGCTTTTCTGAAACACTATTTTTAACGTGTTCCAGGCCCTAGCACAAAACACAGACCTTAAAGGACGCTTGCGCAGAATCCATGCCGAGTCCCTGCTCCTCGAGCCCCCCGCTGCTGACAGCCTGGCAGAGGTGGGTAAGGCTCCGGGTCTGGTAAGGTCTGGTGACGTCGCTGTGACCTCACAGGGCGCCCTGGCTCCCTCCTCCCCTCCAGAGGGCTGCTCACATCCACGCCTCCCCCCGCCCTCCCACCGCCGGGCGGGGTCCCGGATCCCAAGGCTTTCTCCAGTCTGCTGCTAACTGCTTCCCCTGGCCCCCAGCACTCTTCTTCCCTTTGTGCCTCTCTCCCCCATTCTTCTCCTAAGCACCCCGTTTCACTAGGCAGTACTGCCGCCGCGGGAACTGTAGCGACAAGTGTTCTCCCGCTACTTCTGAAGAGACCTCAACTTGCCAGTTCCCTGGGCTTCCTCTGTGAGACCCACTCCTCCTTCTCGGCTGTTCCCTTCTCCTTTTCCTGCAATACTTTCTTTTTTTCCTTTTAGAAGCACAACCTTACCTTCTGAGGGAAAAAATACTCTTACAGTGAAGGGTCTTGGCCAGGTGATACTACATAAAAAATGTCCTTGCTCAAGACTTGGGATGTTCATCTAAAACACTCTCTGAAGGTGTTTACAGTGAGAAATTTCAGAAAAATACAAGTGAACTGCTTGAGAAGTAGAAAAGGGTAATTAGGGTTACAACTGTTTTTAGTTATATCTTGTATTGATATGCCTTCCTCAGATGTGCTTAGTTTTTTATTAACAAATTTATTAGACTGGGGCATTTAAAATAAAAAATAAGAAGGTAATATACAAGGGGTGTGTGTGTGTGTGTGTGTGTGTGTAAATTTGAAAGGAGTTTCTAATGTTTGATCTTAATCCATCTTTCTCCTTTTCCTGTCCTCAAACCCTCACACAAGCCTTCTCTCCTTGGGAAGCTGTGGTGTCGTGATGAGGGGACTAGAGGCTGAAATGAGTCAGCGCACAGGCTGCCAGCCCCAGAAGCACTGGCGGTGACAGTTTAAGGATGGGCAGAATAACTACCTCAGGCATAAATATAATTTTATATGTAAAATAAATAAACATGATAGCAGAGGCTCAAAAACCAATGGGAAAGAGATGGATTATTCAATCAGCTAGGTTGGCACAGCTCAAAAGCAATTTGGAAAGCAGTTTAAATCTCCCATTGCACACTAAAATGAATCACTGGAGAATTTATCAAGCCCTGGCTGGTGTGGCCCAGTTGGTTGGGCATTGTCTCGGGCACGAGGGTTGCTGGTTCGATTCCTTTTAATGGCACATGCTCGGGTTGTGGGCTTGATCTCTCATGGGGGGGTATGCAAGAAGCAGCCAGTCGATGTGTTGCTCTCATATCAATGTTTCTCTCTCTCCCTCTCCATTGCTCTCTCTCTAAAAATCAATTTTAAAAATATATTTAGTAAGTACCTAGAGTAAGGAGGACTGCCTAAATGTGGAAGTAATAGGAAAAGTTACAAAAGAAATGTTGACTGGATTTGGCTTTTTTCTTAGGAGGAAAATGGTGTGTGTGAAAATAGAATGCATATAATAGACTAGGAAAAAACATTTTCAGAGAAAATGCCAGACTTGAATAATGCTAAATAGATGATAATGTATTTAATACTTAAATAATTAATAAACAATAGCAAGCAACTTAAGACCTCAACAAACAAATGGGGTGGGAGGGAATGACACAGTTTACCCCAAGTACAGATAATTTTTTAAAAACCTTCCATTTGGTAATACTTATAAATTCCTAGGAGAGTATAAAGAAATGCAGAGGGTGGGCCTCCTCCAGTGTTAGCATCTCTATATCCAGTTTCTTTTAAAAAAGGACAAAATGTTCAACCTAATTCTTAACAAAGAAATGCTAATAAAAACAAGTACATTAGCACAAAATATTTCCAAATCAAAGTGTTCGGTGCCCTTACACATGTAGAGAAAGCAGAAGTTCTCTTGCTTGTTGATGCAATTAGGCAACATACATTTTACCTTTAACATTTTTAATAATTCTAGTTCTGAGAACTGATTCTAAGGAATAATGAGCTATACTCAGAGACACATTTGCAAGCATGTTCACCACCTTTACAAATTTGGAAACA
Organism: Myotis nattereri; assembly: GCF_964212035.1. NCBI lineage: Eukaryota > Metazoa > Chordata > Mammalia > Chiroptera > Vespertilionidae > Myotis > Myotis nattereri. Next base: position 60,527,483 of record NC_138086.1, on the reverse strand, counting down.
CCTTTAATTTCCAATAAAGGTAATGGTTCCCTATGACACACAATTAAAATAGAATATCTATCAACTAAAGTTCATTGTGTCAAAGAACTTGTAACAGCCCGGGGAAAAGTTCACAACGTGATGTTACGTGACTTCAGCAGATTAGATAAAGACAAGGGACAGTGGGGTCCCAATTTTTCAAAAAGTACATCACCAGGTTAATAGGAGCCACATCTGGGGAATGAGACTTTAAGTGCTGTTTATCTACTTTTTGTATTTTCTGTTTTGAACACATTACTTTTATATTCAGAACAAATATTAATTTTGAAATTATTTATAGTGCAATGTTGTTTGGGGGAAGTTTATAAAATTAGATGGGTAGAGATTACAATTATTTCAGAGCAAAGCTATATGTATAGAGAGGGTTGTAGAGAAATGTATCAAAAGAGTTGCAGTGGTTGCTTCACTGTGATGGGATTATGCGCCCCCTCCCTTTTCTCTGTTTATCTTTTGTAACTTAAAAAATAGACAAACTGAGGAGACATCATTTCATTGAACTGACCAGATTAATGTGCTAATAAATGAAGCCCCATGTGGTGCAGACTCTGTGCTGGGTGCAGTCCCGTGAGCTTCCGTAGGTGTTAATAGGAAGTAGCTGGGGTGGGACAGCAGAAGGGGCGAGGGCTGGGGTGTTCCTTTCAGGCTTGATCAGCCCGGACATCCTCTGACACCTCAGTCTAGGAGGAAGGTAGAGAGCACGAGTGACCGGTAATAATTAATGAGTAGAGCAGCTAAATAAATCATTAGAGTCTTATGTGGCAGCAGCACACCAAAGACAGGGCAGTTCAGTGAGCATTACAGGAGCTCCCTCGCTCACCGCGCTGTCTCCCTGTCCCTTGAGAAGGGGCTAGACGGGGGCACAGCTGTGGTATTTATCTGTAGATCCCACCGTGGTCTCTTTGTTAGGGTAGAGAGAAGCCTGCTTTCCAGAAAGCTGTGCAGATATTAAAATGGGGTGGGTCTTGGAGCGAATGCCTCGGGCCAGCTATCTTAGTTAGGAAGAATCCAAGACAAAGGGGTCCGCATTTCAATGTGCCCCAGAAGCAGGCATTTCATAGAGAGGCCTTGCCCTGTATGAAGGACGGAAGTCTGCCGTGGTCCTCCTGTTTAGCACACCCTTCTGGGCATCATTTGTGTATGAGACGGAGGAGTGTGTCCTGAACTGGAAAAACTTCTGGGGAAGACATAATCCGCGCTAACCTTTGTTCCCGTTATTCTGGGATGCTCTTAGCAGATACGTAACGACACAGAAGCGGCTCCTGGGTCAGCCCAGTGAGAGATGGGAGGTCCGGGGAGTTCAGGGCATCCATCTCCTCTGGGTGGGAGGCATCGAAGCCTCTTGTGCTGAATCCGTTCTCATTCCTCAAGGCCTGTCACTGTCCCCTCTTCTGTGCAGCCCTCCCCAAACCAGAGCCGCTTCGGAACCACCTCACCTTCCTCTCCGCTTCTAGCGCTCTCCATGTCCCACGGTCTTGGTCTCAGAGTGTTGGTGTGTTCTCTGCACCCCTCATTCAGGCCAGACGCCGGGTCTTACCCATCAGTGTGTCCCTCCGGGGCCAGCACAAAGCAGTGGCTCAATTTGTTGAAACACATTGATTTTTTTCACTTACAACTCGATAGAAGCTGTACCCCCAGTATTCAGGTCCAACCTGTTTTGGCCGGGCCCCACCTAGGCGTCTGTAAAATCCTGATGCCCCCACCCCCCGGGACACATAATTCTTATTATTTAAAAAGTAAACTCCTGTTCACGTGGAGGAAGCCTAAAAGGCCATTAACTTGGTCTAAACAAGCTTCCAAGGTACATGGTCTCCATGAAAGAGAAAAATAAAAGAACAAAAGGACTGTTGAAGTACTGAGGAGGAAATCACTAAGAAATTGTTAAATAATAATATGAAATTATATGAAAAATAGCAAAGTTTTAAGACATAATAGAGAACTGAAATGCATAAATATGTCACAATATATATCTATGTACTGTATATGAGGCCCCTAGAACCATAAGAAATGCAAAAAAATCACTATTAATAACTCATTCTCTAATTGCCCTCCTTAAAAGTCAAATTGCCCCCCTGTGGGGCGTGTGCCCCAGTGATGGATAAAACCAGGCTTCTGGCCTCAATGAGTGGGAGCCACTGATCTAGACCCAGGGAAGAAGGGATGGAGAGCCAGGCAAGATGAGAATAGAGCATTGCAGTGTGCTGTTGTGTTATTTGTGTAGCAGCCTCTAAAGGGGGTTGGGAACTTCCTTCCCTCGCAGAGTCATTGTGGTTGGAGAGAGACAAAGAGAATTTATTTCATTCATCCATCCATGAATAATGAATGATCTGCCACCAGGGGCACTTCTGGACCAAAACACACTGTTTATTTGTCAAGGGACGGCTCACAAGCAGCATGCTGGCCTCCGTGAGCACGTGGGGCAGAAGAGAGCGAGGCTGCTCAGCCCAGCCATGCAAGGACACGCATGCAGTACAACTCAGAGGAACGTTAGGATGAAAAGCAGCACCCTGCAGCCGTAGGAAATAAGGGAATGTGATTCAGAGAGCGTGGGAACGTTTCCCTCTTCAATGCGACAGGGACTGGCCTGGACAGTCTTTCTCTGGCTTTGAGATTTGCTCATGTGCCTGAGCAGTGAAGTGCCTGTAAGTGAGGCACCCATTCGGAGGAGGCCTTCGTTTTTCATTTTATTTCATATGAGGCTTGTTTCTCCTCAACTCTGGAGCTGACCTCTGCTTTGAGCTGCTTGTTTGCATGGGCCTGCGACCTTGCGTATCATGCAACCAAATCAGTTGTGTGTTTTGCTTCTCTTGAGACCGTTTCTAAATATATATGTATTCTTGTTTTTGTGTTTTAAATAGGAAAACTCCACCGATGACAACCGGCCCCTGGTCCATCAGCTTTCTAATGAGAGTCGGCTCTCCATCACTGACTCCCTGTCAGAGTTCTTCGATGCCCAGGAAGTCCTGTTATCGCCTAGCTCTTCAGAAAATGAGGTTTGACCATTGTGTTCAGTCATGTGCCTCAGAGTCTCTTCTGTTGCTGTACCCATCCCGTAAATACTCATCTCTAGAAACACTAAACTCAGTTGCTCCTTTCTACCATTATATTCTGGGATCTCGTTATGACTCCTACCCCACATTGCACAAAAGGCTACAAGACCTTAGAATAAAAAGTTGGGAAAGTAGGTATTGGGCATCCTTATTTCTGTTACTTGACTTGCTATCCCTCTTTTCAATGACAGGTTAACAATTTTGACTATTAGCGGTTTGATATGTAATATTTCTAACTACAGGGCCAGAAATTAGCATCATGGATATTTTTTAATCATTGAATTCAGCCTATATTAATTTACAACATAAATTATTATAATTATGTTGTAATATGGTCATTATAATACTTTATAACATATAACAATATTTTTAATTTTTAAAATTTTTAACAATATTATTTTAAATTGATGCATAAAATTCATACTCTCCTGAGGAGACAAGTGTCATAGTTGGCCTTGCTGTGTATAGTGTGTATTGATAATTTTATCCCTTTAGAAGTACTCATCTTATTAATTTCTATAGAAGATTATTTTTTTCACAAATAGTTCAAAGACAAATTGTAACTCATTCTGCCAAACACTAACACATTCTGAAAATGCAGCCTGAGTTAATAAGAATTTTAATAACAACTAAAATCTTAGGTTTACTTGTGTTTTCCTTGTGAGAACGAAAGTGCGAGGATTTTAATAACAGCTGTTTGCTGTGAATGCCCCTAGGCAGGCAGGTGAGTGGCCCCAGTAAAAACAGCGTCCAGAACTATTTCTCTAAGTTCGAAGAGTGGGATTGAAAGTGTTTGCTGATTTTGCGTACAGGTTCTATGAAAACCTGGCTTGTTTACTCTCACTCTAAGGTATATTATTTCTTCTTTCCCATAGGGTTCTGAGGACGATTCATATGTCAGTGACATAAGTGATAACCTTTCCTTGGACAATCTCAGTAATGACTTAGACAATGAGAGACAAACCTTGGGTAAGACTTAAATTATTTGATCTCTGAAAATCTGGATCTTCATGGAATACTAATAAACATATAAAGAGAACCTGTTGCAGGCCAAGAACTGTAACAAGAACTATATAAGAAAATTCAGATATGGTCCCTCTCAAGGTTTTATAACCCAGGTGGGAAGACAGTACTCACTCACATGAGAAAAATGTTTTCATTCAAATAAATCTGCCTACTTGTGTAAATTTCTATTTTCTAAAGTGAGGGTATACCAATTATATAAATATCAAAGATTAGTACAACAGATAACCCTTATTGGTCAAACATTCTCTCTCCAGACATATTAGAATATAACTTTTTGCCTTTAGGTATCTAGTGGTTTTCATAATTTAGGAATTCTACGGGGCTTATGATTTGTCAGAAATTAAAATTGAATGATGACAAGCCCGAGAGAGCCTCAGGAGGTGGACACTCACCTATGCGGCTCACAGATGGGAAGTCAATGCCGCCTTCTTGAGGAGCCAGCCCTCTGCTCATATGAATCCAAAAATGTTCATAGTTTATGGCATAGTAATTCTATTTCCTATGAAAATTATCAGAGATAATCAAATATCTAGGTATATGAACATTCACTACTTGTTTGCATCATAGCAAAACATTGAAATAAATCCAAATCCAACAGTAGATGAATGATTCAGTCAATTGTGGCATATCCATAGAATGGGACTTTTTACAGTCATTATAGATGATGTTCTAGAAGAACTCTGAATAGCATGCAAAAGTAACATGTTAACTGAATAAGCAGAACAGAAAACTAGGCATACAGTGTGAGGTATATGGGTGAGAAAGCACTAAATGAAAATACTCCAAAATATAGGTGGCTACTATATCTGGGTAGTGGGATAATGGATGACTTCTATTATTTTTTCATTATTATCCTGTAATAAACACAGTTGCTTTTTTCAGGATTTAAAGTGATTTTTAAGAGTTTAAGAGCTTTTACCAGAATTTGAAGTGCTCTTTAAAAAGAGGTTAAAGAGTTAAAAGTGTAAACAGTAGCCTGCTCTGGACATAAATCGCAGTATCCAGTTTTGTTGTTAAGTGTCTATAGAGCTGCGAAGAACTGGCTTTCGATTAGGGATTTGGCGACCTACCTGTGGATGAAGTCCGTGAATGTTAGTGCATGTAATTTTTGGTACTTAATTTTGTCGTGCAAAATTTCTATCAAATGACTTTCAGTCATATTCTGAATAACTGAGATTAATGGTAAAATTGAGTACTTTTTAGGTAAGGTTTCACTCATGGATTTTTTTAAAAAAAAATAATAAAGTGAAAAGACTTGTAGAGACAACCAGGCTTATTTCCCTTTCAGGGTCGGTTCCTGAAAGCGGTGGGGAAGCCAAGTGCAGGAGGAGGACGTGCCTGCCGGCACCCTGCCCCAGCAGCAGCAGCGTCAGCCTGTGGAACATCCTGAGGAATAACATCGGGAAGGACCTGTCCAAAGTGGCCATGCCCGTGGAGCTGAACGAGCCGCTGAACACGCTGCAGAGGCTCTGCGAGGAGCTGGAGTACAGCGAGCTGCTGGACAAGGCCGCGCGCATCACCAGCGCCCTGGAGAGGATGGTGAGGGCTCGGCCCACGGCGCTGTCCAGCTGTCCAGCCCCTGCACCTGGGCCACCAGGCCATCCACGCCGGCCAGCAGGACAGACAGCCCGGGCGCCACCCTGGGCATTGTTCCTGGGCGTCATTCCTGTGATGGGCTCCTTCCTCAGGGTCCTCTGGCTCCCCTGTGCTCCGCTGGCCTCATTCACACTGGCAGGACTTGCCACTTGGCAGGGTGGTGGGGAGGGCTTCCTTGTGACAGCTGGTGCCTGGGGGTAGTTCTGCTCTGCGGCTTTGCGCTTCCTCTTTCTCCAGAACTTTCCATGTGATTGTTCTGATAAGCCTGGCTAGAAAGCCTGCCCTGAGGGCTGTCTGGGCGTTTATTTTTACTATCCCAGGTGGATAGAATTTAACCTTTCAAGCTGTTTTTCTCGTCAAGGGTAAATTTCCCTTGAGAATGATTTTGTTTATTTTTGGAATAATATTTCCACAGCCATTTCCTAGAGTTTCAGAAAATAACACTCTCAGAAGAGATTTTCACATAAGAAAGACTCTTTTTGTGTTTTCTTCCCCCTTCCTCCTTAGTCTATAGAATTGTTACTGTGTGTTTTGAAGCTCATCCTTGAGAAAGTCACCCTGTTTGTCTACTCCGCTTCCACGGAGGGGCTCCTGAGTGTTCCGCATCGGCCCCGTTTGGGGACCTCCGTGGCGGTGAGGCTGCGGACAGCTCGGCCCTCGCATGCTACCTGCTCAGCAGGGCGGTCGCTGTGTGGGAGGCTGGGGCTCCTGTGTGTTCCCCCAATGCAGTCTCTGCCCAGGCATTGCTGAGTGGCTGACTTGGAGTTGGCACGCCCCCTTGGGTTCAGGTCATAAAGACACCTTCCAGCCAAGAGAGCTGAATTCTTTCCTAAATTCTAAGCATTCTGCAGCTTTCCTCCTAATCAAAATGTCATTACTTTAGTGATTTGAAGATTAAAGGGAACTCTAATTAGTGGGTGAAAAGAGACATCCCCAAAGCATTCCACACAGCCTCCAGGGACTTCTCCATCCAGGAGGCTTTCTTGTTACCACAGATAATAAGAGTAGGAGAGAAAAACAGATTGTGTGTCTTTTCAATCTTTGTTACTCTTCCCCAGAGAATTTCTGCTGAACAAAGGGAAGCAAATAGCTTCTAAGGCAAGTGTTAAAAGTCACCGTTTTGTGGACAGCTCTTTTCTGTGAAGAAAAAGTTTGGCTTTGAAGATGAAAGTATTCTTAAAGGTGCTTCATTCTTGCCACAATTAAGAAACCCTTAGGATGTTCAGCTGACTGGTTGGTGTAATTGACCTTGAGAAGAAGTTTGAGCAAAGAATTTGCATTCCGGCACCAAGTGCAGGAGGGGAACTCCAGGAAAGCTGGGAGCCGGAACCTTCCCCGGGCTTGTGCTCACTGCTCTGTGGGTCAGCCTGGGCCCTGCATAGATCTCTCTGCTGTCCAGCCAAAAAGGAGGATGCTTGCTGTGCCTGCTCCCTCCCATCTCCCTCAGCATTATGAGTGATTCCAGGCTCAAGTGTGCATTTTGTTCTAGGTTAAATTGGGAAGGCGACTCAGGGTTGGCTCAGCGTTCAGTATAGACTGTGGCCTTGCTGTTGGACAGGAAACGGGCATTGAGGAAGCAGAGAGAGGAACAGTTACCCAGGTTTCAAGAACAAAGGCTGAATGGAGCAGAGTGATCCGTGTTTATAAACCACCCAGCCACTCTAGGGTGCCCTCTAGCGTGAGGGGGAAGGTGGCGCCTATCTGTGAATGGCTGAGGAAAGGTGTGAGCCCAGTGAACACTGATGAAGGGCACTCAGCTTTTCTTCCCAGAGAAGCGCTTCGTGACCGGTGCTGGGAAGAGGGAACGTGGAGATGGTTGCTCAGCATTAGAAAGTAGAAGCTGCTCTTGCCACTTAGGTTTAATTTTTTTTGCTGACCGCCCCCCCCCCCCCCCCCCCCGCCTTCCCCAGAAAGACAAAAAGAGAGTGTGTGTTTTGGGGATCCTGGAAGGGAAACCGATAAAAACGCCGAGGGCCTCACAGTGGGGGCCATGCAGGGATCCGGTTTCCTGGTGGTCACCTGTAGTTTTCCTTCCCTTTCCTGTGTGAGTTCCCTTTTGTCCTCCCAGAAGCAGAACTTTCGCAAAGGCAGGCACCCTGCTCCGTCCTGGGGCTTGCTGCTCAGGCTCAGGCAATGACTCGCACAGACTTTCTTTTGTCAAAACGAGTTTTGCTATTTCTACAGCATCAGATTGGGAATGGTTAAACTTAGGTTGCGAATTTCTGAAATTTGAGGGAAGTTTGGCTTTTTATGCTTTTCTTCCTCCTTCTCCCCCCAAACCTAAGCAGGACATCAGGAGTCTCGGGTGTTGTCAGGTCCGGAGGTGCTGGACCGGGCTGAACAGCTCACGAACAGGGCAGTTCACGTGGTACAGAGCGGCATGTCGAAAGCCTCTGCCACCGGGGAGGCATCAGAACAAGTGGGTGGTTTGAACATGTTTGGTTCATTTGTCTCTGAGGCCACAGCGAACATGACTGAAACCTGCAACTTTAAACCAAAGTTGGGCCGCAGGTCATGGGTTTGGTTCCCGGTCAGGGCACATCCACAGTCGGGGTGCATGAGAAAGGCCACCAATGGATGCTTCTCTCTCACATTAATATCTGTCTGTGTCTCCCCCGCTCCTCCTAATCCTCCCTCTCTAAAAAAAAAAGGGGGGGTGCAGGGGATTAATTAAAAATAAATAGATAAAACTAAAATTAAATAAAAATTAAACCAAAAGTGGTTTGGTTGTCTTTAAAGCAGACGTAAATCTTTGGCTTCTGAAAAAAACCTTAAAGAGAGAAAGAAAGCCTTTATCTTGCTCATATCTTGGTAAAAAATAAATCTCTTGGCTACAGAACAATAACAACGCTCTCTCCTCCTTCCCCGCAGGTGTACGTGGCCGCCTTTGCTGTGTCGGCTTACGCGTCCAGCTACTACCGCGCTGGGAGCAAGCCCTTCAATCCGGTTCTGGGAGAAACATACGAGTGTATTCGTGAGGACAAGGGCTTCCGGTATTTTTCAGAACAGGTGGGTATACACCTTCTTGTTTGTTGTGTCCACCCTTTAGCGTTGTGTCCACCACTTGTACTGGAGGAGTCGCTTCTACCTCCCATGACATGTGCTTTTGAAATACTTGTGTTCCACCTTTCACCAGCTTCAGAGCAACTCAGATGATTATAGGGCTTTTACACATGAAGAGAGGGATCGAGTTCCCTTCCACGGAAAGCTAGCCACCACCCCTGGGCATGAAGGTCCTGGCACTGCTGAGCTCTCTGGCTTGGCCACACGTATCAGCCGTGCCCTTTCTGTTCCAAGTCACAGGGAGAGGACACTTCTAAGTAAGAAGCATTTGCCCAAACTGCCATTTAGGTTTAAAGGGTGCACCCTCAGCTCGTTGACACTATCATTTTAGAGCATGAACACCCCCATCAGGATGGGTAGCACCAAATAAACGCATTATTCTTGATTTTAAGAATAATCATTCATTCATGTATTTATTCACTCGGTCCATACTTATGTATCGAGCATATACCACGTGCCTAGCTAGCATTGCCTAGGTGCTGGGAGAGCGCACGGGGCGGGGGCTGCGGGGCCTGTCCTCAGCGAGGATGGGCATACTGCATACCTGTGCGGCCAAGGGCCCTGAGCTTCCACATGACTCCTCCCCTCTCAGGATGAGCAGAGAACCACACTCCGGGACAGCATCTCTGGAGGCAGACGGCATAGGTTCCTTTCAGCTCCACCTCTTACTGGGCTTGTCACCAGGTCGTCCGCTTCCCTCTGTGCTGCAGTTTAAGTGGGAGTGATGGTCACGGACAGGCCTCAGGTGGCTTTGCAAGGGTTGACGAGGTTCTCTCTACGAAGCTCTGGGGCCGTGAAGTAAAGAGTGTGGTGTGAGTGTGCCCTTCTTGCTCATGCTGGATGGCATGGTTTGCATTAGTGTAATGTTGGCAGCAGCCAGATACGTCAGTGAGGAATTGTTTAGCTAAAACAGGGTGCAAAGGTACTGAAAATAAAGATAAAAACAATCCCCCCCACCCCAGTTAAAGCAGCAGCCAAACATGCCCACCCTCCGTGTACCCTAAATGTCACCTGGGAACATTAAACATGATTGCTGTGATACATTTCTCTCCTCCCCATTCTTAGAAAGCTGAGGGAAAATGGGGCGCGGGGGGGGGGGGGTGTTGCTAAAATATTATTTCCCTTCCTGACACCCTGCTGCCCTCTTTATCAAAGGAGGTGCATTATGGGGTAGGAAGGGAAGGGTGGTGTGGCTGACAGGTTTATGGAAACGGTGCTTGTCTTAACTGCACATTGCAAGCAGCATTCTCTGAAACTCAAAGGAAAATGGATACACGATAATCCCAAAGCGCATTTTCAGTAGCTTTCCAGTTAGAGCCTGAAATGAGAAATTAAACCCTGGTATCAGGGAGGTAGGGGGTTAAATCAGTAGTTAAAGGGATATGATAATCTGATTCAAATTCAAGTGGGTTACTTAAGTACTGAACCTAAAATGGAATGAGAATAAATGAAAATGTAATTTGGTTACCATGGCATTATATACACTCATGTGAAGCAATAAAGGCCCCAGATGGCCCCAAACTCCAGCCGACAACCAGGACAGGATGAACAGGCATAGGAAACAATAGTAACCGGAGCTTGTCGGAAGCTAAGCTTCAGCCCCGGGAGCCCTGGCGGGCAGGGCCAAGTTCAGCACCTGCTTGGGTTTCCGCCGCGGTGGCGGGTGGTGTGGAGAATGATCGCGCGGTGGAAAGAGCGTTGCATAACGTAGTCTTCAGTTCTGTGAAGCGGAGCCCCAGGAAACAGGCGAGAGAGAGAGAGAGATCTGGTCACTGTTAGCAGCATAGGGTGTGCTGGGCAGAACGTAGACCTGCTGCCAGGTCCCAGCTCCACCGCTTCCTCTGTGCTGGCCTTGCATGAGCGGCGTACACTTTCTGAGCCTCAGTTGTTTCTTGATGAAATAGGAGGCGATGCTTAGCGCGTGGGAATGTAAGGCTTAGGCGAAATAATACACTGATGTAAAGAGGGAACGTTCAGCATGGTTACTGCTCTTATATTTAGAGGTAACTTTAAAAATCTTTTTAATATACGGTGTTAAGAATAGTAGAGGGATGTTGAAATAAGATGTACTGTATCTATGCTGCTAAGTCAAGTGGTTTGAAGGGGGGCATAATGTCCCTGGTGAGTCTCTGACAGAAAGCCAGGCAGGAGGCGGCAGGAGTCCCCACGGCTGGCGTCACCAGGGTGATGCCACCAATCCTGGTCACGGAGGCACTTCCTGTGCCTGGAACTGAGCCCCCTGGCCTTGGGCGGCTGGTTCGTTGAATACACCCAGGAATGCATGAGCCCCAGGGGCCGTCCCCCCAGCTAAGGTTACAGGAGACTGATACACAAAGAGCCTGCTGCTCTGCATGGGCTGTGGCAGACAGACCTGCCCTGGGGACCAGAAGGCTTGATGAGCAGGCCCAGGCAGACCATCCCCACCCCTGGACAGAGCACTGGGAAGCCAACATTGTGATCATGAGGCGAGTGCCCTGAGGAGGAGAGGTGGCTGTTTACCCCATGGGCCGGGCTGCCCACTTGCCCCAGGGGCGGAGACAGTTTGAGCCAGGCCCTTCCCTTTCCTGCCAGCGGGAGACAGCTCAATCCCCCCCCCCCCACCCCACCCCCACCCCACCTGCCCTTGGTTATGCCGAGAGACCTTCTACTGTAACACATCGAAAGAGGCCAAGGCGTCTGTTCTGTCCTGGGCGGTCCCTGCCAGCACGGCTCTTCCTGCCTCCTGCCCAGGAGATGTTCTCCCTCCGTGGAGCCAGCCACACGCCACCCTCGTCCATTACGTGGAGGTGACACAGACGCTTCAGCTTTCAGAGCGGGGCTCCTTTGCCTTCTTGTACCCCCTACACTGAGTAGAGGCCACTGAATGACTAATACCATAAACCGGGAAGGACCCCCAAATTAACATTTTTGGGTGGAATTTTATTCTAATGAGGACGTTGATGGAAATCATATCTCCCAGTGAAAGGACCTTGAAAGGAACAAGGGTAGCTCGGCTTCTCTACTTTTTCTAGACATTTGAAAAGTGGTGTCTGTCCCTTCCCCCAAGCCCTGGGCGTGCTGCTTTGTGGTTTGGTGGGTACGTGGATGTTCGAGGTGCTCAGTGGTCCGGGAGGTTGAAGTGAGTGCTACTTCCCAGAGTCCAGCTACATCAAGCTCCGTTTTTCTCCTTAAAAGACCCAAAAATGCCATGTCAGAATGACTCAGCTGTGAGACACCGGAGGAAACATTTGCTATTCAAATTCTCCTCATAACAGTTAAGGTGTGCAGGGTGCTTTATGCTGTTCCAGCTTGAACAGGTTCTTATTTGATCTTCAGCCCCTCCCCGCTCCCGCCCCCATGTGCAGGCGAGGCTAGGATGAGGTACAGGCGCGGAAACAGGGGGCCCAGGGCATCAGCACCTCCCAGCGCCCCTCGGCCAATGCGCTGTTTCCGCCCCCGTCCCTTCTCCGTCACACTCTTGGGGCCTCGTGTAGTTTAGGTGCTGCGCTCAGAGCTGCTGGACTTGGGCTGCGGATGGAAAATAGCCTTTTCTACTGTTCAGACGGTGGGCTTTGGTCTGTCATTGTCACTCGGCCTTGCATCCTCCGGACTCACACAGGACGTGGTTCTCGGCGCCCACTGTGGCTGGCGGGTGGCCTCTGAGGAGGAGGTGCATCTGGAGTAAGTTATAGACATTCCTGTCATGTGGTCCACCGTCTCGGGGAAGGAGCTTTCTTCGTGCCAAGAAATCTGAGTCAGCCGTGGCTTTCTAAATGAGCCCAGAACTGGGGGTGCAGGTGGGGGGGGGGGTCAGGCAGAAAGGACTTCCTTCCTCTCCTGGACTGTCTTCTGCGGGTGAGTTACTCCTCACTGGCTCCCCCTGCTGCCTGGCACGGAGCTCTGCTACGTGGGGCTTCATCAGCCACTGGGGGCTCAGGAAACTCCCTCCAGTTGGCGTGGCTTCTCCTCGTACCTTTGGGAAAGGTTTGGTCTAAATTTAGAATGTGCAGTTAAGCTATTTCCTGAAAGTGGCTTTTCCTGATTCGCTGTCCCAGTCATTTTTACCATTTACCCGCCCATCCACATGCTCTAGACAGAAAAGCCGAGTGGAGTTACTGAAAGTTACTAAAGTGTAAGAGTCACCCTGGCCGGTGTGGCTCAGTGATGGGAGCGTCGACGTGGAGGGTCTCAGGTTCAATTCCCAGTCAAGGGCACATACCTGGGTTGTAGGTTTGATCCCCACAAGTTGCCCTACAAGGTCAGAGGCAAGTCAGGAACTAGGAGGACTGTCTAGTTAGGTCTCGGAACAGCTGCAGAATTGATGTATTTAAGGGATATTTTTATAAATCCAAAAAAAGAAAAACTTAAAAAATACACAAATATTGAAATGGATTCTTTTCCCATCTGCTTTCCTCATCTTGGTACATTCAAAGCATAAATAAAAATGATTAGGTCAGGGTGAAGAAAGACCGCAGATATATAAATAAGTTACAGGGTTTGTTTTTTTTTATTGCTTAAAGTATTACAAATAGTAGTACATATGTCTCCCCCCCCCCCCATTTACCTCCCCCGGCCTCCCCCACCCACCAGCCCCCAGCACATGCCCTCCCCCCCCCCCCCCAGTGTCTGTGTCCATTGGTTATGCTTGCATGCATTTTAGGAGGTAGGTTTCTAAACGGGCTGGAAGTGAAAATTGCCCCTGGGAATCCCACAGACACAGGGAGGGGCTGTGTTCTTAGGAGGCCTGTGGGGATGACTACTGTCCAGGGGCAGCAAACGTGCATCGCCCATCGCATCTTGGATCTGAGATGGGTGCTCGCTGAGAACTGAGAGATGCCACAGCTGTTTACGTGTTTGCCTCTGCTGCTCTTCGGGCCGAGCTGGCAGGTGAAAGCCATCCGTTCAGTGTGTATGTGACAGGACTCCAGATGAAGCTGCCCCTGCTGTTCTCTGCCTACAGGGGTGGCACCGGAAGTGGTTTTCAGACCATGTGCCTGAGGGTCCAGAGCCGTGGATTTGAGCATTGTCAGCCACCACCCCCACCCCTGAAAACCATGCTATAAACAAAAAATGCTGGGTTTTCCCTTTGCTTCTTCCCTGTCAGTGTGTTTGGGAAACCTTGCTTAATCTTCCTGGTTTCTCTCCTCGTTTGTAATGTGAAGCCTAGCTGGATGCTCTACATGTAAGATGCTTTATAATAACAGGACACTTACCGTTCACGTGCCTCGGTGACTGAGGACACGTTTCCTCATTAGCTCCTTCGTTAGTGAATCAGCCGGAAGTAATGACTCGTGTCAAAAGGCAGGGAGCCGGCTACCGTCTCTGCCCCAGGGGACTCTTTTCTAGAATGTAATTGCCTATTTACTCAAATTGCCTATTTCTATTATGACAGAAAATGAGTAAAACTTTTTTTCATACCAGTTGACTAATATTTCTTCAATAATGGTTTGTAGACACATTATTCTTTTTTAAAAAGTGATCTTGAATTCATCTTCCTGTAGGTAATTTGCAAAGAGACCGGACATGTGATGCAATTTTCAAAAGAGTGAAATCTGCTGAGGCATTGAGAGTTTTTGTGTTGATTAGAAGTAGCGTTTAAAAATATTTGTGATTTGACAATCTGATTAAATGCAGGTGCCCTCAGAGCAGCTGATAGGGATTTTGACATGGGTAGCCAATGTCAGATTAGAGGGTTTGTGAGTGGGCAGCCCTGGCGTGCCCTTGTTTTTATTTTCACATCTTTCAAAAGGTGTCTCTGTCCTCATCACTCACTCTGCCACTTTTCTCCGAGGTTCCATTCACCCCTAACAAACTGGAGCAAATTGGAACTGACCACATTAGAAGCGCCCTCTAAGGGACAGACTTGTTAAAAGAAAACCGACCCTGAGCGTTGTTACCTCTCAACGCAAGGGAGAAGGAAGGGACTTCAGGAGACACACAGTTAATAATGTTTTTGGCCTTTGTTTCCAACAGGTCAGCCATCACCCACCTATCTCTGCATGTCACGCTGAGTCTGAAAATTTTGTTTTCTGGCAAGGTAATGTGCTAATCTATTCAACCCCCTTGTTTTTTGTGATGTTATAGATTTTTATTTTATTACGGAATGGCTGTTAAATGCTTGTTAAGATTAAAAGTGGGCCCTGGACTTGGAGTCTCTGGGAAAGCCTTGCAACTTGTCACCTGCTTCTCATCTCTCCTGCTCCTGTTCCTTTCTCCAGATTGCTGCCAGTTATCTCTGCAAAGTCTGTATCTAATCACATCAGTTCTCTGTCCAAACAAACACCTTATTTTCCCTTGAGGCTCACAGACCAGACTTCTTAGCCAGGCTGTAGAGCCCAGTGGCTTTTGCACACATCTGTCTTCCCTCCCTTCTCTCTAACCAAGCATGTTCTTCTTCCATTTCACCACACAACATACTCAGCCAGTGAGCTCTCCCAAGGGAGAGACTTCATCTTCTCATTAGCTTCCCTAGAACTCAATTTTTAATTATCTATATATACTAGAGGCCTGGTGCATAGATTCATGCACCGGTGGGGTCCCTCGGCCTGGCCTGCGGGGATCAGGCTGAAACTGGCTCCCCGACATCCCCCGAGGGGTCCTGGATTGCGAGAAGGCGGTTCTTGGATGACACACTCCGGAATCGGGCTCCCTCCTCTCTGGTTCTGGATGCATCACCCAAGAACCACAGCTGCCAAGTCACTGCAGCTTGGCAGCTCCTGCGCTGAGCGTCTGCCCCTGGTGGTCATTACGCATCATAGCTACCAGCCAGTTGGCCGGTCGCTTAGGCTTTTATATATATAGATAAAAGGCTAATATGCTAAGTGTCCGACCGTCTGACTGGTCGCTATGACACGCACTGACCACCAGCGGGCAGATGCTCAACGCAGGAGCTTCCGAGCTGCAGTGACTTGGCAGCGGCGGTTCTCAGGTGATGCACCCTGAAACCAGAGAGAAGGGAGCCCGATTCCTCGTTGGGCCACACAATTCCACCTACGGCCGTGGGTTATGTTGTTGCTGGGGCACTGTTGGCCCTGAATCTGGTTTACTGCACACTTGTGTTTGTGTTCCACACCCTGTACAACAGCAACTTTTCAGAGTGCCCTCTCGCACTCCTGATCCCCACAGGCCAGGCCGAGGGACCCCACCTGCCAAAGGGACCCTGCTCACTCCACAGACGCCCTTTGAGCCACAGCGCTACCCCAGGTGTGGCCGGCCGGGGAGGGACTGAGGGAGGTTGGCTCCAGGGTGTGTCTAGTCTCCCCCAGCCCTGCCCTGCCGGCCACCTTCTAATTAATTTCCTTTCAATGTGCACGAATCCATGCACCAGGTCACTAGTCAATAATAAAAAGTTATCCTGTGCCCAACTGGCATGGCTCAGTGGTTGAGCATTGATCTATGAACCAGGAGGTCACAGATCAATTCCCAGTCAAGGTACATGTCTGGGTTTCAGGCTTGATCCCCAGTGGGAGGGCGGGGGTGCAGCAGGCAGCCGATCAATAATGCTCTCTCATCATTGATGTTTCTCTCTCTCTCTCTCTCCCTTTCCCTTCTTTTCTGAAATCAATAAAAAATATATTTCTTAAAGTTATCCTATATGATAAGGGGTTTTATTATGAAGAGATTGTTCAGTGTTGTAATTGATCATTTATGCAGCCGAAGAACTCTTTTGTCTACCTAGCTCTCCTGGTAAATGTGTAATACTTGGTATTATTTCATTTCAGATGTGAGATGGAAAAACAAATTCTGGGGCAAATCCATGGAAATCGTTCCCATTGGCACAACCCATGTGACTCTGCCGGCGTAAGTGCCTTTGTGGTTGGGAACCTTAGAGAACTTAGGGCCAAGATGGCAGCCTTAGGAGCAAGCTGCCCACGGTCCCCGATCCCTAAGGCGCTGGGTGTCTGGTTGGGTTTTTTGATCTGTTTGACAGTAAATGCAAGTGTTCCTTATTGTGACGACCTCACAGTTTATTCCCCTCAAATGAAAATGCTTCCTTGGGACCAAAATTGCCAGCAAAGACGCTTTTTAAAAACTCATTGATACTTTCTAACAAAACTAAGAATGATGGTTTTCGTTAACGTGGTTGTCCTGCCTCACGGTCTGAATTCCTTTTCAGAAGGGTATGGCCTTGATCATTCAGGGATGATTGACACTTACTCATAAAACTAAATGTGGCCCCTGGAGCCAGGCTGCCAGGACCCCGGTGCTCGCTCTGCTGCGAGCTGATGGCAGATGCTGCAGGTTCCCTAACCTTTCTGGTCTCCAGTGCTGCCACCTGTGAACCGGGGATGGTACACCACCCACTTCACAGGACTGTTGTGAAGATTAAGCACGTAAACTAGTACTTGGCACGTGGTATGTGCCATGCCAGTGTTTGGTCTTATTAATTACTATGTGTCTGTTGAACTGGAATCTGAATACTTTCTCGTTGTAAAAGATTTAAGATATATGTACCTGAAGATTTACACACATGATATATGTGTGTGCATATAGGTGTGTAATGTGCACACACGTGTGTACCTATATGCATATATACATGGGTGTGCACATGTATGTGGGGGGGAGAGCAGGTTGTGAAAACCCCCATTCTTCCCCATGGCCACTTCCCTTCCCTAGTGCGGGGACTTTACACGAGTCACCTCTGGCTCTCAGTTCCCTCCTCTGGCCCCGGAGGGGGCGGGTGTTCCGTGAGGTCAGCAGAGGCAGCCAGGCCTCCGGCGCTTGCAGAGTGCCGAGACTGGTGCTGTCGCCCTCGGTAGCGTTCTGCCTCCCTGGAGAGTGAAGGCTCAGAATGCCGAGCCCGGCCCGGTTCTCAGTGGGTGCTGGCTCCACAGGTGCAGGGATGAGTAATCATCGCGTGACTTACTTAAAAAGCAGCGCTTGTTTGCATCCCCTGCTGGCTCCTCTGGGCATCACCCTCTCACCTTTTCCTCCTTTAGTTTCGGGGACCATTTTGAGTGGAACAAAGTCACCTCCTGCATCCATAACATCTTAAGCGGGCAGCGGTGGATTGAGCACTATGGGGAGATTGTCATCAAGAACCTGAATGACGACTCCTGCCACTGCAAAGTGAACTTCATCAAGGTGAGCGGTGGCCCTGGGGCTCTACTCCACCCTGGAAAGGCCTTACAGAGCTGGGGCCTCATGTGTCTTGGGGAACCTTTCACCTTCACTTCTATGCCAGCAGACAAGCAATGCCCGCCGGGGTCCCCTGGTCCCAGCCCCACTCTCTCACCTGGACCAGGGCCATAGCTCCTCCCAGCCTCCACCCATCCTCCCCCTGGTCAGTCCTCAGGGCAGCAGCCAGAGGGTCTCTTCTGAAATATGTCAGCCCGGTCAGCATGGCTCAGTGGTTGAGTGTCCACCTATGAATCAAGAGGTCACAGTTCGATCCCCAGTGTGGGGCATGCAGGAAGCAGCCGATCAAGGATTCTCTCCATTATTGATGTTTCTGTCTCTCTCTCCCTCTTCCTTCCTCTCCGATATCAATTAAAAATATATTTAAAAAATAAAATAAAATATAAGTCATATGCTTCAGGATGGATGGACCTTGAAGACATGCTGAGTGAAATATGCCAGCCGTCTGATTCCATTCTTATGAGGTCCCTAGAGCAGTCAAAGCCTCAGAGACAGAGCAGAATGGTGGTGGCCAGGGGCTGGGGAGGGGGCCGGGGAGTTGTTTAATGGGCACAGAGTTTCAGCTTGGGAGGATGAAGAATTTCTGGCAAGATATAAGGCAGTGGTTGTACAACATTATGAATGTACTTAATGCCACTGAATTCTACACTTATAAGTGGTTAAAAAGGTAAATTTTGTTATGTATGTTTTACCACAATTTTTAAAAATGGAAGTTGTGTTATATTTGACCAAATCCTCTGACAACGTCCATCTTTCTCACGGAAAAGCTCGCATCCGTACAGAGGCCCACAGGACCCGCTCGGTCTGCACTGCCCGCACCGCCCGTCCAGTTCACACACACGTGTACACACACGCGCACACTGACCGACCTCACTCCTCTCCAACCTCAGCTCCTGCCGGCCCCTCGTCCCCATCCTTCCTCCCTGTCCTCCGACCACACTGGCCCTTCTCGCTTCATTCTCTCTCCTCTCCCCAGATCCTTCCATCACCTGCCCTGTCTTGTTAGTGACTCTGTCACATCCCATTTCCTTATTACTGTCTGCAGTTAGCTGCCCCATTGATTTCCTTGTTTATTTTCTGTTCCCCACGCCTCCCTCGCCATTCCTGGCTCCAGAAAAGCAAACGCCTGCTCACTCTCACTCCTCACTCTCACTTGGGGTGCAGCTGCTGCCTGGAAATGGGGCCTGGCCCCCAGCAGACTCATCACAGGATAAATGAACAGGCTGGCCTGAGGCAGAACACCTGCCAGTCAGCTTGGCCTTCCACCAGCCCAGGGGTGGGCAAACTTTTTGACTCGAGGGCCACAATGGGTTCTTAAACTGGGCCGGAGGGCTGGAACAAAAGCATGGATGGAGTGTTTGTGTGAGCTAATATAAATTCAAAGTAAACATCATTACATAAAATGGTACGGTCTTTTTTTTCAATAGTTTTATTCATTTCAAACGGGCCGGATCCAGCCCGCGGGCCGTAGTTTGCCCACGGCTGCACCAGCCTCAACTGGAGCCTTCTCCCACCTTTCTTCCTCTTCCTCAGATCCCCTCTTGCTGTTGCAAATCTCAAGTACTTAACATGGCCTTGGAGCAGCAGTTCTCAACCTTCTGGCCCTCATGTTGTGACCCAACCATAAAATTATTTTCGTTGCTACTTCCTAACTGTAATGTTGTTACTGTTATGAATCGTAATGTAAATATCTGATATGCAGGATGGGCTTAGGCGACCCCTGTGAAAGGGTCGTTGGACTGCCAAAGGGGTCGCGACCCACAGGTTGAGAACCACTGCCTTGGAGTGTTACCCCCTCAAAAAAATGTTTGCACTGAATTCAGATCAAAGTTCTAAGCAGAGTTGTTAGGTTCTAATTATGGGACTTCATGGGGTACCTCTCTGTACCACCGGTAGCTGGTGGGGGGCATGATGGAGAGATGGACTGGGGTCTTTCTTACACCCCATAAGTCAAGCTGGGTTGTAGTCAGACGTAAACCTGGTAGCGACTCACATAAAATAAGCATGGCCCTGCCTGAAAGCGTCATTAAGCTCCCTGCAGAGAAGCAAAGGGCCGTCGGGCGCGGGAATGTGCGCACCCCTGCTCCCGTGAGCCCCCTTGCCCAGCCTTTGCCCAAGGAACCCTGCCACCCACGTGCACTTGCCCACTGAGGGACAGAGTAGGTGTTCGTAGCCATGAGCGATGGAAGAGTGCGGACACTGAGCGCGTCCCTGGTGTTGAAAGAGCCTGAGAGCAGATGCAGGCGCTGCAGTGAGCAGGACCGCTGCTTCTGGCGTCCCGGCCTCTTCCCAGCAATGGATTGTGGGCAGACATCTGCAAAAAAGTGAGTCCTGTTTCGGAATAAACTGCGGAGCCTGGACAGTGTTTATATCTTTCTCGTTTTTGCAGGACACGAGGACTGGCTTAGGAATCTCTGATTCAGGTGGAGAGGCTGCTGCACTCCGCCCTTTCTCCCTTATTTACCAGGCTAGGAATGTGGCCTGAAAATGCCACTCAACTTTATAGGTTTCCAAATATAGATCCTGCTTTAGCTGAAAACAGCAATTGGATTTTCGACTTATGGAGTAATACCTTCTTTTTTTTTCTCCGTAGAGATTTTGTAGGGCAGCCAGGTAATTGAAAGATCTGGGAAAAATCAACTCTAGGGAGTTAGAGCTCCCTCTGCTGGGTGCGGTGTAGTACTGTATAAAGCCCTCCAGGCTGAGCTGAGCCCAGCTGGTCTCAGGCCAGGACCAACCACAGTGTGAATATGCGTTGCCTCAGGTTCCTGTGGTTGGAGGGACAGGTCTAGATTTGGGAGGGGCGGGGGGGATGCTAGAAAATTTCTTGGTTTACAAAGCAGCCACCTTTATTGGTTTACAAAAGACAATCTTGTGCCTTTAGAGAAAAAAATTACACGAATTCCATTTCTTTTAAATTGCAATTGTCAGGCCCTAGCCAGTTTGACTCAGTCTATAGAGCGTGGGCCTGCGGACTGAAGGGTCCTGAGTTTGATTCGGGTCAAGGGCATGTACCTCGGTTGCAGGCTCGATCTGCGGCCCTGGTCGGGGCATGTGTGGGGGCTTACAGGCCAACCACACTATTTGGCTGATGTAGAAGTGAGCTTTCCTATTTCTTTGCATGTAGAAAAAGTAGGGGGAAAAAAGTATCTTACACACACACAAAATTACCAAATGTTGGCTGGTTGATATTGCAAACTCTGAAGAACTAGCTATTAATTTTTATTAAATAATTAAAAGTGTGATTTTAAAAAAGAGATAGAGTCCAAAACTGGCAAACTATATGCAATATAGAATTTCCCTTATGGTTCTTTCCTTTTCCTCTTCCCTCCCCCTCTTCATGTCTGTAATAAGTTGACCCCAAAGTACTCAATAGACGACTCCCCTTTGAATCCTAGGCAAAATACTGGAGCACGAACTCCCGCGAGATCGAAGGTACGGTGTTTGACAAGAGTGGGAAGGCGGTGCACCGGCTCTTCGGGAAATGGCATGAGAGCATCTACTACGGCGGCCCGTCCTCCTCCACCTGTGTCTGGAGAGCCAGTCAGTATCAGGAGCATCAGCCCCAGGCGATGGTGGGGGCGTGGCGGGAGGAACTGTGGAGGGGCGGGCGTCGGCGGTGGGCATCAGCGGCCATGGAGTCTCCAGGCTGCTTCTAACTGGGTCTGAGTTGTCAGTCCCTCTTTCATTCACTGGATCAGGTCTCAGACTCATTCCCATGCTCATCACCAGCATCTCTGTCGCTCTGGGAGGCCCTGGGTTCTTATCCCAGAATGAGGCCATAGCTAATGCATGGCCACCATCTTCCATCAGCACCCAGCCGCCTGTGCCTGTGCCTGTGCCCGGGCACAGAAGGGATATCAGTCAAGGACAAGAAGCGGTTCTTTAGTAGAACAAGAGAAAAGTGCTACCGGAAAAACAGGGTGACCTGGGGGTTCTACAAGAGTCAGGGATTCCCCCAGACTCATCCAGCACCACAGCCACTCTGGCCGCGCCTGCCATCCCACAAGGATGCTGAGCCCGGAAGCAGCTGTGGAAGGGCCACCAGGGAAGCCAGACCTCCCTAACAGGTCCCCAGAGCATGCGCAGGCTTTAGTTCATCTCCGAAGTGTGTTTCCCAGTCATGGCCACATTATAAACCCCTCGTGCTGAGAGGCCACCACTGGGATATTTTGGGCCAATCAAAACAAAACAAGAAAACCATTCTAATGGTGGCTTAAAGCACGAGGCTATGTGCCGATACTTAATGATAAGCGAGGGGCGGGGGGCCCAGGGTTGCTGAGAGGCACCCTGTGTAGGGAGCACAGATCATTGAGGGCACCTTCTGTGACTCCCAATATGACCATGATGTTTCCCTCGTGGATGTAAATGTATCTTATCCCCACGGGGCAGCTTGCCGAGCGGGGAGAAGGGAGGACTAAAGAGCTTTCTCCGCTGTGCCTCGCCTTCCTCAGGAAGGAAGTGTTTCCAAGGGTCCCCCAGGAAATGCCTTTACATTTTGTCAGCCTGAAGCGGGTCAGACCCATCCCACAGCAATCCTGGGCAACCGGGTAGGCAGGAGAGAGTTGGATGGGTAGATGCATCCGCGAGGAGGACACAGTGCCGCCTGACCAGAGCGGTCTCCATTAGCAAGGAAGGAAGGGAGATGCTGCAGAATGGGCAGCCAACAGTGTCTCCTTCAGAGGGCGGCGGCCTCATCCTCCCCCACCACAGAGGTCATGTGCAGTGAGAAGGGATTGGTGCCGTGACCGCGGTCCTAGCTGCAGAGGCTCAGGGACACACGTGACATCCTGCAAATGAAGCATTCACTTTCCTTTGCTTAAAGTGTGTACCACAGAGCAGAGCTACGTCCCCTCTGGGTGCTAAAGTGGAACCCTGATGAAAGAGCACTATGTGAGCTGCTGCTCTTGTTGTCAGTGTTGTTCACTGACTTCAGGTCTCTGCCTGGGCCGAGCATCCAGGCCCATCTCCAAGGAAAACCGCTGTCCTCACTCTGGGGCATGGAGACGGGGATAGATGTTTGAAGGCACATTAGGAAGCTTTGGAATGATTTTCATGTTTAGGACACTCAGAACATTAGACCTAGAATTTGACAAAAAGGACTTCTGAAACTTCAAAAATGGTCTGGGGAAAAAAAGGCCTGAAGAAAGTTCATGGAAAATATTTGTATTCGTGTATGTGAGCAACAAGAGCTCGGGCTTTGAGTGATTTCATTAGCCTATGTTTGACTTACCCAATATGTAAATTTGGGCATTTTTAGCTTGATTTTTAGTTGGAATTCAAGTTAGAGCAATATGTCTCCATGAATCTGCTCGGACAGCTATAACAAAGTACCACACACTGGCTTAAGCAATAGAAATTTATTTTCTCATAGTTCTGGAGGCTGGGAAATCAAAGATCAAGGTGCTGGCACCTTTGGGCTCTGGCGAGGGACCTCTTCCTGGCTTGCAGGCGGCCACCGGCTCAGGGCCCCATCCTTCTGACCTCATTTAACCTTCATTACTTCCTTAGAGGCCACACGGAGGGGAGGGCTTCATCCTGTGAATTCTGGGAGGATACATTCAGTCTGTAACATTTTGCTTCTGGGCCTCAGATTCCTGTCCTGCTTACAGGCAAAATCTATTTATTCCATGCCAACAACCGCCCAAAGCCTTACCTAATTTCAGCATCAACTCTGAAGTCCAAAGTCTCATCTGAATATCATGTCAGGCGTGGGTGAGGCTTGAGGTGTGATTCATCCTCTCCAGCTGTGAGCCTAGGAACCCAAAATGTGCTTCCAAAATACAGTGGTGACAGGCAAAGGATCGGCATTCTGAAGGGAGACATGGAGGGATGACAGGCCCCAGGCAAGCCTGAACCAGCAAGGAAAAAATGTCATTAGATCGTAAGGGTCCAGAATAATTCTCTCTGGTTCCACGTCCAACCCTCTGGGCCCACTGGGGCAGTGGCCCTGCCTCCACGGTCCCCGGGCTCTAGGTGGTGGCCACCGGCAGGCTAAGCTGCAGCAGTGGGCCCACCCTTTGCCAGGTGGCAGCAGCCTCGCCCCTAGGCCTGTGCCGTCTGGGCCTGCCCTGGCAGCGGCAGCCTGGGGGCCTCTGAATCTCCCCAGCCGCTCGCCCCTTGGCTCCTGTGCAGCTGGAGCACTCTGTGGTCCCAGCCTGTGAAATGCCAGTGACCCGGTAGCTTTCTTCCCTGTCCCGTCTCCGTCCCCTCTGTCCCAGCGGCTGTGTTTGTGCCAGCATAATCCCTCCATTCCTGGCTTCTGCTGAGATGGTTTTACATTAAAATACGTGAGAAGAAGGGCAGGTATGGAAGAAAGAATAACGTTTATTGACCACTTGCTAGGAGTTCAACACTATTTTAGGAAGTAGACAGAGTTTTAGAAGAATTTGACGTCTCTCAAATGAAAAATGGATTCTCTAGCCCGGCAGGAGCAGCTCGGTTGGTTGAGTGTTGTCCTGTGCACTGAAGGGCTGCCAGTTTGATTCCCCATCGGGCACATACCTGGGTGGCAGGTTCGATCCCCAGTCAGGGCACCTACAGAAGGCAACTAGTCGATGTTTGTCTTTCTCTCTCTCTCTCTTCCTCTCTCTCTCTCTCTCTCTCTCTCTCTCTCTCTCTCTCTCTGTTTTTGGGTGAGCATTTTAAAGAACACACCTGGATTCTAGAGTGGCAGTCTTGTTTGTCAGGAAAATGGACCAAGAGTTTTTTTTACATGTTTATTTTAGTAAATGAACAATTTCTATAGCTTAAACAGTCTAGAAATTTCACAGCGTTTTATAAATTTGCTGTGCGACCATACAGCAGAGGCCTTATCCTTGTAGGTAGGAGAAAACTTGCAGAGAAGAAAATGTATAGGGCAGTGTTCAGCCTCTGCTTGCTAACCAGGATATTTTAATAGAAATGGAAGAGTTCAGAGCTGAGAGAAATGATGGCCAGTCTGAGATGAAAAAGGTGAAGGAATTAAAAAGTAACATAAATGCAATGAAAAAGTAAAGTAAATGAAATGCAAGTTAGGGATGAATGATCTCTTTTTCTTGTAGATCCCATGCCCAAAGACTATGAGCAATATTACGGCTTCACACAGTTCGCACTAGAATTAAATGAAATTGATTCATCCTTGAAGACTTTATTACCACCTACTGACACTCGATTTAGGCCAGACCAAAGGTAAGGATTTTTTTTTTTTTCTATCTTTGTCTCCAGAGATGTAAAACTTTTTATAAAGACTGTTATTAACAACTCCTGGGGCACCAGAGGGACCTGAGAGAGAGAATGTCATCAGGAACAGAGGGCCGGGGGGACGTGAAGCAGCCGTGTGGCAGGAACGGAGCCCAGCTTAGCGCTGTGTGTGGCGTGACGTTCAGTCATCAGTAGAGCCCCATTTCTACTGAAGTATCAAAGAAGTGTTTATTTTTAAGAGTTTTACTGCATTCAATAAAAAGAAAACTTATTGTGTGTTGAAAGAATAAAAAACATCCTCCTCCTCCACCCCTAGAATTTAAATTATTTTGATGCATTGAGATCTAACTTTTGATTCTTTGTTTGCAGCTAACAAGCTGTGCAACATATAAGTCTTTTAATCTTTCTCAGCCTCAGATTCCTACTTTATAAAATGGAAAGAATTATCTCTCCCCCGAGGCCTTTCCAATTAAGACCCAAAACCCAGAAGAAGAAAAAAAAAGGGTAAAATTTGACTTTATTAAAAGAAAGAAAGAAAGAAAGAAAGAGAAAGAAAGAAAGAAAGAAAGGAAGAAAGAAAGAAAGATCCATCAACACCCTTCATGGCAAAGTAAATAAAATACATACCCAAAGTGAATAGATAAATGACAAACTGAGGAATCTGTACTTGCAACTCATTTCATGAATTGGTTCTAGAAATCAAGATCAACTCATTTTAAAAATGGACATAAGAAAATGAACAGGTAACAAAATAAGAAATGCAAATGTCCCTTAAACATGAAAGATGCTCTATCTCACTCAAAGAAATGAAATTTTTAGAACCCCATTGACGTCCCATTTCTTAACCTATCAGATAGCAAAGACTCAAAAGTGTGGTGTACGCTGAGGCTATAGGGCAAAGGCACACTAATAACATTGCTGGTGGCAATGTAAATGGTATAATCCCCATGAAGTGCGATTGGTTTTATATGCATATATATATATATATATATATATATATATATATATATTACAAACTCACCCTTTAACCCAGCAATCTCACTTCTAGAAATTTCTCCTTACAGGTACACTAACCCACGCACAAAATGACAGATACACATGGTCATTCATTGCAGCATTAATGATAAATTACGTTTAAAAATTGGGAGCATCCCCAATGTCTGTCAGTAGGAAATTATTTAAATAAATTCAGGTATGTCCACACAATTGAATATTATGCAGCTAATAAAAAATTAAGATGTCTGTGTTATACCAAGAAAGATCTCCAAGATATACAGGGTGGAGCAAAAGTAGGTTTATAGTTGTTCATTTAGAAAATAATAAAATAATTAATAATACAAGAATAAACTCTGTTTCAGGTACTCCTAACTGTAAAGCTACTTTCTCCCCACCTTGTATTGTTAAGTAAAGGTAAAACAAGCCTTGGCCGGCTTTGTTCAGTGGTTAGAGGTCGGCCTGTGGACTGAAGGGTTGCGGGTTCCATTCCAGGTCAAGGGCATGTACCTTGTTTGCAGACTCAATCCCTGGCCCAGGTTGGGTGCATACAGTAGGCAACCAATCAATGTGTCTGTCTCACAACAATGTTTCACTCTCTCCTCCCCTCTTTCTCCTTCCCATCCACTCTCTCTCTTAAAAAAAAAAAATCAACGGAAAAAATATCCTCGGGTGAGAATTTAAAAAAAGGTAAGCCCTAATCGGTTTGGCTCAGTGGATAGAGCATCGGCCTGCGGACTCAAGGGTCCCAGGTTCGATTCCGGCCAAGGGCATGTACCTTGGTTGCGGGCACATCCCCAGTGGGGAATGTGCAGAAAGCAGCTGATAGATGTTTCTCTCTCATTGATGTTTCTAGCTCTCTGTCCCTCTCCCTTCCTCTCTGTGAAAAATCAATAAAACATATTAAAAAAAATAAAAATAATAAAAGGTAAAACAAAAGAAGCCACGGCATAGACAGTATTGTAGCATGCTGCCATTTATATTTTCAAAAGGGAGAGAGAGGAGGTAAGAATGTTTGCTTTATTGGTATAAGGACTCTCTAGATTCCAGAGTCTAGAAGAATGCACTGAAACTAACAGCAGGGGCTTACCTGCGGAGTGACGGTGGGGTGGGCAGGAAACAGGTAGCAAGAATCAGAGACAAGGGTGAGTGGGAGACTTTACTCCAAATTACTTTGTATAGACATAGTTTTTTGATATATACTAGTATGTATATATCACCAATTTAAAAAATCAGATCTTCCCTGACGACCTCACAATCTTGTTTTAAGGGTTGGAGAAGGGCCTTATGTATAGGAGAGTGTATGGAATTTCCATTTTGGACACCTGCAGTTTCAGCAGTAACGTCGCTACATTTCGTGGAGTTGAGTTCCTCTGTTTCTCCCTCCACGCCTCAGGTTTCTGGAAGAAGGGAACGTGGAGGAAGCCGAGGTGCAGAAGCAGAGGGTTGAGCAGCTGCAGAGGGACAGGCGGCGGGTCTTGGAGGAGAACAACGTGGAGCACCAGCCGCGGTTTTTCAGGTGAGTGCCCAGGCCCTGCGGGTATTGGCTGGTGGGTATTGGCGGCACCTGATGCTTCTGGTATGAAGAGAGTGAGCAGGGGTGTCTCCTCCCCAAATAAGAGGCCCTTGGTGTGTTTCCAGCTTCAGAGTGGTGACACCTCCCCTCTGTGAGGGCTGACCTTCTGTGACACTGGGCTCAGCTGTCCCAGCCTCTTCCTCCCCAGCAGTCCTGTCTTCTTGCCTCCTTTGCTGTGTCTCAGGCCGTCTGGCCCAGTGAGTTTGCAAGGAGGTGCTCAGTGAGTGCGTGTGGGAGAAGCAAGGAGACCGCCCTCACCGGGCCCCCCGAGGCCTGCCAGCTTGTTAAATCCATGTCTGAGCGTGGTCCCCCACCGAGGTGTGTTTTACACAGCGAGAGATCATTAAGGATCACCCCACTGGCTACCAACATGGAACCAAGTGTCCAAACTGCAGAAGTTCCAATGCCCTTGGGCTTGGATTTGGAACATGTACTATTCATTTTAAAGTAACTTGCCAAGAAGGTCCCGTTAAAAAAAATAAAGCTGTAGAAGGGGCATCAGAGGTCATCGGCCCTTCGCCGCCTCTTTTATTTTAACAGGAAAAAAAAAAGCCCGGCCTGTGTGGCTCAATGGTTGAGTGTTGAGCTGTGAATCAAGAGTCACAGTTCGATTCCCAGTCAGGGCACATGCCCTGGATGCAGGTTTGATCCTCAGTGTGAGGCATGTAGGAAGCAGCCCATCAATGATTCTCTCTCTCTCTCTCTCTCTCTCTCTCTCTCTCTCTCTCTCTGTCTCTCTCTCTCTCTCACTCTCTCTGTCTCTCCCTCTCCCTTCTTCTCTGAAATCAATAAAAATATATTAAAACACACCCAAAAAGAAAGAAATGAAGACCCAGGGAACGGGGGTTAGGGGAAGGGGTGTGTGACCTGTGGAAGGACCCCGTGGAATGCCCTGGACTGGGGCCTGGCTCTTGGACTGCCAGGCCAGGCCTCTATATGGTTTTAGGGGTTTTGTTAAATATTTTCTTAAATCAGCATTAAAACAGGCACTTGTGGAAAAGCCAGGTGCTCCTGCCCTCACCTTCCTCTGAGTCTTGCTTTCAGGGCAACCAGGTTTTTTTTTGTTGTTTGGGTGGATTTGTTTTTGTTGATGATGGTTTTTAATGGACAACAGAAGCACTTTTAGGAGGAATTAGTTACTAATCTACCACAGCAGCAATAACGTATGTTTTCCAAAACAGCTAAAGAGCAACAAGTAATGTTCTATCCCCCAAATACAATGCTTTTTCCTCCAAAGCTGATGTGGATCTTGCCAGGTCCCTTCTGATCACTTTTACAAACTCGGGTGGTGAGCAGGTAAAGATTAACTGGCTAGAATTTCATCCCAAAATTTTCATAACTTCATATAAATATTTTTAAAAATAAGACCGTAGCCCTAACCGGTTTGGCTCAGTGGATAGAGCGTCGGCTTGCGGACTGAAAGGTCCCAGGTTCGATTCCGGTCAAGGGCATGTACCTGGGTTGCGGGCACATCCCCCAGTGGGAGATGTGCAGGAGGCAGCTGATCGATGTTCCTCTCTCATCGATGTTTCTAACTCTCTATCTCTCTCCCTTCCTCTCTGTGAAAAATCAATAAAATATATTAAAAAAAAAATTTAAAAAAAAAAAAAAGAAAGGTCCCAGGTTCGATTCCGGTCAAGGGCATATACCTTGGTTGCGGGCACATCCGCAGTAGGAGGTGTGCAGGAGGCAGCTGATCGATGTTTCTCTCTCATCGATGTTTCTAACTCTCTGTCCCTCTCCCTTCCTCTCTGTAAAAAATCAATAAAATGTATTTTTTTTAAAAAAAGACCTTAAATTATTTTTTAAGGCAAGTTATAGATAAATGGCTCAACTGATACACACATATACCCTAAAGAAGGTCAATTCTTTTTTCCCCTCATAAATCACCTAGTGTCATTTTTAAACAGGGAGAGTCTGCATTTATAAAGGCGCTCGTTACAGTCCTTTTCAGAATCATTAAACGTTGTAGGTAACCAAACTGGCCCAAGAACTAGGTAAGGAGATTCATCAGCTTGGTCTAATGTGGAAACGTCAAAAATGACTCACAAAGTCTGTGGGAGCCGCTGGGAAGCAAGTGAACATTAAGTGCAAACTATGAAGTGTCGTCCAGGCTGTCCTGCGTCTCAGACTCTGTCTGCAGTGGCAGAGGACAGCACAGCTGTGGCCGAGGGGCCGTGGCCCCTTTTCCTTTGGGTTTTCTGTAAAGTTGTCAGCATTGGACAGGAGATGACAGAGAGGACTGTGGGGCCTTGGGTGTCTCCATTCACACCGCTGAGGCGCAGTGACAGTGTCACCGGGAATTTCAAGTGGAAACCAGAGCTTAGGCAGCATCAGGCCTCTGTTTCGCAGTGAAGGATCCGAGATGCAGGCTGGCTCCCTGTAAACACATCCTGTATTAGAGCAGGGGACAGTGTGGGGGGATGTTCCTGAGAGTGGAACAGCAGGCACTCGCTGCTTTTGCTCCTAAAACATGACAATATCCATCGAAATTACAAATACACGTACTCTTTGACTCAGCAGTTCTACTTATAGGAATTTTTACTGTAACTGCTCATGTATATATAAGATAGGATATTATACATGTATTATCTATAATAATAAAAGTGTAATACTATAATAATAAAAGTGTAATATGCTAATTAGACCAGACAGCTGAATGATCATCTGGACAAAGCCGGGGCTGCAAGGGCCGAGCCCCTTGCATGAATTTCGTGCATCAGGCCTCTAGTATTATTATAAACACGATTATAATAGCTAGAGATTGAAAACGACCTCCTAAATGCCCACCCTGCAGGTTACCTGTTAAATTGCAGCCGTCCCTGCAATGGTATATTAAGTAGCTGTGTTTTTTAAAATGAGGAATCTCTTATTGTTGGAGTCACCAAACTTTTTCTGAAAAGGGCAAGTGGTAAATATTGTTAGCTTTGCAGGCCATGAGGGCTCAGCAGTGATTCCGCAAGCCCGCGCTGCAGCATGAAAGCAGCCACAGACGGTACTCACATGCTGGCATGGTCATATTCCAGTAAAACTGCTACACAGGCAGGCAGGCAGAAGGCTGGAATTGGGCTTTGGGCTGTAGTTTGCTGACCTTATTGTGACACTGGAAAATGATCTCCAATATATATTGTTATGTCAAAAACTCAAGGGGTAGGACGCCGCAGTGCTACCCGTTGAGTGAAAAATGGGAGAGGGGTGGAGTGTGTGTGTGTGTGTGTGTGTGTGTGTATGTGTACCTCACACATGCATGAAATTTCTCTGAAAGAATGAAGCTGATGCACTATTGCTTCTGGGGGAACTGGGAGACAGGAGTAGGAAAACTCTTCTTACCTTTTGCATCTTTTGAACTTGGATTTACATAATATATTATGTTGTCCAAGAATGATGAACCAAGGCAGTTCTCTCCAGACCGGCATGGCTTCCTGCTCCTTTTGTTTTTCATGTTAACTTCTCACTTGATATGAGCAGTCAGGTTGACTTAGTTTTACGCAGTCGTGAGCAAGGTGGTGGCTGTCTTATTGCAGAAGCACCATGTTTGACAGCCTGTATGTGTCAGAACAAAGTCAGAAATAAGAGAAAGGTTTCCAGGTGTGCACTTTCCTCACAGCTGCAGGACTGGGCTGTCAGGGGCCTTGCATGCATGTGAGGACGGCAGCAGGCCAGAGAGGAAGAGGGGGAGGGCGGGAGAGGACAGGACTGTCCAGAGCCTCACAACCTCCTTACCTCCCACAGGAAATCCGCTGATGACTCCTGGGTGAGCAACGGCACCTATCTGGAACTGAGGAAAGATCTCGGTTTTTCCAAGCTGGACCATCCTGTCTTGTGGTGAAAGGGGCAAGAACGATGCATTCCTGTCTTTCTCCCGTGTCGCCTTCCCACGCACACACCTGTGTCTGTGTACTTATAAAGCATTCCCTAGAATGATCACTGTGCTTAGCTTAGCGTTGTAAGTATTCAAGTATATATTTTCTTCAGTTAGGGTTCTTTACAATTTCCAATGTTATCATGATTGTTTATACGAATGTAGAACACCTTGATATTGCTTTTTTTATATATATAAAGTATTTAATAAAAATGAAAGATTGAATGTTAATGTGTGGGTTGCAAAAGAAGCTTTAACACTAATTTCCCAAAGGTTAGGAAATTTCAGATTAAATGGATGCCTTATAAAATTATGTTGGAGAGAAAACAATCCATGTCTCCCAGGTGCATTAAGAAAGGAGAAGGAAAAGAAAGAAAGAAATGAGAAGAATGCCCAGGGTTGCTCACCCATGCGGACACCACCCAAGTTCAATTTGGTAGCTCAGTCTCTGCCTCAGACAGCTCCGACCTGCTCATACAGAGCCATCCTGCTGGTGCTGGAGTCTGGAGAAGATTTGATTTGCAATTTGGTGGTTGAGAGGTCATCAGTTCAGTGACATGTGTTTTTATAGAAGATGCTCCTGGCGCCTTCTTGAAGAGGAAGCATCTGAGCTCACCCCTCCCTATGGTTTGATGGCCTCCTGTGCAGAATCGTACCGTCACTCAGGGGAACTACCATTAAGCCCTGAAATCCTCATGAATTAAACGTCAGAATGAAATCCCGAAGAGGCAAGAGGAAATTTCTCCTGAGTGAGAGCTGAATCCTTGACAAGTGAAGAAACTGGTTTCCGCTCCCAGCGCCCCTGGCTCCCCGCCCTGTGTGACCACATCTCTGCCGTGTGGAGTGTCCCAGTTCAGTGTAAAACCTCCAGCTCCTTCCACACAGCAGTGTGACTTTGTCACAGGTTAGCAAAATAGTTGATTGTTTACTGTTTTGGTATTTTCTACCTCTTAATAAGCACCGTCTTTTAGCTCTTGTATAGAAAGTTGGACCATCTGCCTTAGAGACACACGTAGAGGACTGACGTTCTTCCTGGTGTTGTGCCTGGTGCAGCTTTTGATGTCGTACCCCCACCCACACTTCTTACTTAGGCCCCCCTTTTGCGAGTTTTGCAGCCGACCCGAATAATGCAGATCATAGCTACCGAAGGGGGAACTTTGTCTTTGTAAATGTGTCATTTCAAATGACAAGAATAGAATTTGTGCAGTAGTTCCATTGTGTCACCAAAGCAATTCCGACTTCGGCCCAGATTACATGAAAACCAAAGCCTAATTTTTAAGCCTTTTATTCTAATGTTCATAATAATTCTATGGAGTATGAAATAAAATGATGTGGTAAAAAAGATTTCTCCCGAAAACATTTTTTAGATATTTACATAGTAACCTCGAGCGCGTAGAAGGCTATGAATAAAAAGTAGAATAAATGGCAGAAAAAAGAACGCATGATTTTTTAGTGTCGCACCAAGCCAGCAGTTGGACCGTCTTACGTTTTCTAAGCGGAGAGGCATCTGCGAGTGACTAGCATTTTAAAAACAATAAGCGACTCATTAAATATTGCACCCGCCCGCCCATGTCACCCAGATGTCCGCGGGAACACGGTGCGGATAGCGTTCCCGTTTCTGAGCCGTTAAGTGGCCAGTCACACCCTCCGGTGCGTGCTTTGTTCTTTTCCTCTCAAGCGCACACCCAATTCTGCTCCCAGACGGAAGGCGTGGGCTGTAGATTTCAGGTCCTCGGGGAAAGCAGGTGTAGCGGGCACAGTGTGAAGGTAAATGTGCCTGCTCCAGAGCTACTCAAAAAAGGAAAAAAACAAAACATGCAGTCTGAACGGATGTGGCTTTGTGTTGCAGTATTTGCAAATTCTTTGTCTCGATGCTGTGATTTTAACTGATATTATGCTTTATTTTGGAATCACAAGGCTAAATGGGCCAAATATCATCCCTGTCGTCATCTTACTTAAGATGGGGATGGGGAGGAATTACAATATGATGCAGAACTGCATACAGATTTTAAAATCTCGTCAGGGCCAGTATCTCTCAGGGGCTTTCCCGAAGTTTGAACAGCGTGGGGACGCCTCCTGACATTATCCTCTTAAAACTGCCTTGAGGGGGAAATGGCTTCTATTTCCCCGTTTAGTCCCTATTCTCAAAAGCACTTTCCCGCGCTAACCGGTTTGGCTCAGTGGATAGAGCGTCGGCCTGCAGACTGAAAGGTCCCAGGTTCGATTCCTGTCAAGGGCATGTACCTTGGTTGCGGCCACATCCCCAGTAGGAGGTGTGCAGGAGGCAGCTGATCGATGTTTCTCTCTCATTGATGTTTCTAACTATCCCTCTCCCTTCCTCTCTGTAAAAAAATCAATAAAATGTATTTTTTTTAAAAAGCACTTTCCCACCTAATTTGTAGTTCTGTGGCATTTTATATTTTTAAGATGAAGTAAACAGAAACATGGCATTGTTTGGGCAGAATTGAGGTAAAAATTGAGTTTTCTGGATGTTGAATCCCCTGATTAAATAATGCCACACACTGCACCATTTGAGACCCTTGCTGTAACTTGCATTTTATTCCTGATTATTCCAACCCAAGTTTACGGAGAATTACACGGGTATTCTTGGAAATGGGACTTCGTGCAGCCCACCACATCACACTTCACTTGTCCTGTGGCCACCATTCAGCCTCCCCCCCCCCCCCCCCCCCCCGCCCCAAGCTGCAGGAGATCCCATTGGGGAGGAGCCCTCAGGCTCCAGTGTGGCCAGGCAGCCCGTCCTAGGTCAGTATTTCCCCGAGTCAACTACTAACCCGTTCCGGGAGCCAGGCTGGGTCTGGTACTAATTAAACAGTTCACTGTAGGACAGCAATCCAGTCATCGAGTCCCAGAATGCCCTCCTGTGGGACTGTCTGGGAGAGAAGAATATACAAAGCAGTTTTAAAATGTTTTCTTCATTTAGGCTGCTGCTGCTTTCCTCAGATCCTGCTTCTAATTACTTCCCGTAAGTCATTTGCTTGGGCTTTGAGCACTGTCCTTCGGCTGTGTTTTCCAGATTTATGATGAGTGGGCTTGTTCTACTATTACCAGTGTCAACCGTGAGAGAAAACTGACACACGACAAAGTTTTCATTTGCCTGTCGCACCTTGCCGCAGGCCCGCCACACATTCTGTGACTTGCACATGCCTTTCGGCTGCCGTAGAATCCCCTCAGACCTTCGTTGTGCAGGAGCAATAAGAAGTGGTCCTTATGATCTTAGGAGTAATGGTTCCAACGTATTGGCATGATGTATCTGAACGTCCTTAATTTTGATATGAACATCGGCATACATCTATTTTTGCTGCCAGATGATCGCTGTTTTGTGCGCTGTTTTCCTCTGTGTTGTAGTCACGTTACTCTGTGCTAGTCTGTATTGTTCTGCATTGGAAATATGTATCACACGTGTCTGCAAGTCATGACAGGCTGCAATGCAGACCACTTTCGGAGCCTTTGGCAGGAGGGAACGCCATGAACAGAGGTTGCTCATTGATTGTATTCCGGGTGATTCGTGACCTGCCTCTGTGACCCTCCAAGGAGTATATTTTTTTTTAGTGGATATTTGTAAACCTTCCATCGAACCATTTATAAGATGATGTTGTGTTTCAATCCCACCCTTCAACTCATCCCACTCAGACCTCCCCCCAACTCTCCGACTCCCTTGCTTCCCCCCTCCTGCAGCCAGTTGGCTGAATAAACGCCATGGGAAAAGCCAGCTGTCTTTGTCTTTCCAGGTTGGTGTGCGCATGTGGCTGCCGAAAGGGGGCAGGGCAAGGCTCCAGCCTCGGCTCTTGAGAGGAAGAAGCACAGCAGGTTCCGACAGGGATGGGGGTTGGAAATATGAATGTCCTGGGCGTAAAGACGCTGGGCAACTTTTGGTCCCAACATTTCCAAGGTGTACTATACATGTAGGTCCCCCACCCCTAGCACCCAGGACCGGAGGCAGCTGGAGCCCAGGCAGCCCCCAAGGATCCCCGTCCCTTTACCCCGGGGTGCTATGGGAACAGCATCATTTTCTGTCTGTCCTAACATGAAAAGGGAAAATGTTGACTATTCATACCAATGTAATGGCCCTTACGAATGGCTGACTCATCTCCCCTGCCTAAGCTTGTCTCCTGCGATGCCAGGAGCACAGCCATTGGATCCAGTGGATCCGTTTGTGGTGTTACCCAGCCCACAGGAGAGCAGTTACACACACGGCCCATCTGCATCCCTAAAGCACCTAAGAGGCAGCCAAAAGCCACTCATGAAATTTGATTGGCTTAAAAGAAAAGGAGAAGAAACACAAGCCATAAAAGAAATATTGAGGGCAATGAGTGAATTTGCATACAAACGATGAAATTATTGCTAATTTTCACATATTTATTGTGATAGTGCTTGTTGATCGGAATTAAATCTGCCATCAAAGGAAGGCCACTTTCCAGCATTATTCAAAATAATGTGTATGAACACTGCAGGGGGCCTTAAAAGGCAACCTCGGCATATTTTAACAGTCTGCCCATCGTAGGAATAGGTATTAAAGTACCCCAAGGTGTCACTGGAGGAGGCAATACAATTTGGAGGTACAAGTTCCGGGCCATTAGTCATACCAATGAAATACCAGCATTAACATAGTTGATGTCCACCAGTGACCAGCAAATCAGGACAGCACTGTCCTGGTGTCTTATTATTGACGTATTAGTGGGGGTCCCTGCAGGAGATTCCAGCACCTGTTGGAGTTCAGGAGACTTAAATGAAGGGGCTACCAGCTGGCCGAGAGATGAGCAGGTTTAAGGCACATGAGCATCAGCTGGAGGTTGTTGCCGCCCAGCAGTGGCTGGGGCTCGGAGGAGGGCAGGGCCAGCACCGGGAGCTGGGGGACACGTGACCTCTGCTGAGCGTCCGGACCAGAGTCAGTCAGAACTACCCCAAGTTCGTCTCCTCGGCCTCCATTCTTCCTGGTGCCTGAACCCAAGCGAGTCCGGGGATCCTCTACCCACCCCCACCCCAGTGCAATTCTTGGAGCTCAGACCTCAGGCAGGGGGAGGGCCCAGGAAAACAGAAAAACCGTGTACTCACCGGATTCATTCATGTCTGCGCTTTCGGAGAAATTTCAGTAAGTAAATGGGCGTAAGAGCCTTTTTTTTAGGTTTGTTGTGTTTTGAGTTGTTTTTTTGGAAAGGATAAAATTTGTTAAATTATTTTTACTTCCAGTTATTTTACCGAAGATGAATTATAAGTAACTGCTTTTAAAAAATTCTTTGGTTCTCCATGTGGTAGTTATAACATTTTTAATGAACTACGGGCAGCCTCTCTCCTTTATTAAATGCCATAAATTAAACAGATGAGACTAGGAAAGATATATCAACTTCACATTTGGCTAGTATCCTGGGGTAATTTCGTGTGGGTGTACGCACGTGTGCATGCATGTGCGCTCATACACACACACACACACACACACACACACACACGGTTCACTCAGGTGGTTCAGCCCAGACAGCCCCACGTCGTCTGTTGACGAGCATTTGCTCACCCCCTTCCAATTTCATGACTGTTTTAGAACTTAAAAACTGACATGTTGGCAGCAATTATGCAGGGATTTTGTTTTTTGTATAAAAATTTGTATTTGCGATTGCACTGTCTTTGAGATGTAAAGACAAGGGCCTTGTCACCTCCCTCCCCTGTGAACCTCATGAGTACTTTAAAAGGGGCTTCAAGGCAGGGAACAGCCAGCAACAACTATGATGGGTTCTTTGAAAAATATTTACTGAGTCTGGAATGGTCCAGACCCTGGGAAGCAGGTGGCTCAGTCTACAAGCACCGTGTGGTAAGAAGGGTCCATCACATTCAAGTTATGGGGGAGAAGTGATGGGCTGGCCCTGGCCGGGTGGCTCGATTGGTTGGAGCGTTCTCCCATGCACCAAAAGTTCTCTATGCTGCCACTCCAGGATCTCAGGATTAGGTGGCAATGTTCTTTAGTCAACAAATATTCATGAACCCCAAACATGTGTCCTCATGGAGCTTACCTGCCCTAAGGGATTCTTTCCTACTTTCTCCTGACAATGGGAACTCTTTGGCTGTGTGGAAGAATTACATTGCATGCTGAGAAAACGCCGTCAGCTCTGAGTCATTGTGTTTTTGTGGAATCAAAGTTATTCAAGAGTGAGCAGTTGCTGCAAGCCTGTTGTGTGGTCCTTTGCCTGACACATTCCTCCCGCCAACAGTGCAGGGAGTACAGGAATGAGAGCGAGAAACTGTCAAGTTTCTGCTCTCCTGGAGCTTAGCGCCTACTGGGGCAGAGGGTGAGGGGCACGGACAATGGACGGACTCACAAACAGGCACAGGTGTGGTGGAGGTGCTGCGGAGATGAATGCTCAAGCACTTGGCAGGGAAGACTAGAGGATGCTGCTCTATGGTCTATAGAGTGGGGAGGGAGGGTTTTACCATCTAAGACTTGAAGGGACTTGAAGAAAATGAGAAGGAAGAGCGGAAAGAGCAAACACAAGCCTGCAGCAAGGGTGCGTCTGGTGAGCTTGCGAGGGCCTGTGGGTGCGGCAGCGTGAGCGGGAGTAAATCCAAATTAGTCAGGAAGGGGCCGGGACCAGAGGATTTGGTGTTTACTCTGAGTGAGATTAAGTCAATAAGAGGATTGGAGTAGTAGAGGAATGACAGGACTTGCTTTATGGTTTTAAAGGGCCCTCTGGCTGCCTGGTGCAGACTGGGGGGGCACAGGCAAAACCAGGCAGCCCAGGTTGAAGGTGTTCAGACTCATCCAGAGAGAAATGGTGGCGGTTTGGACCAGCGTAGAAGTAGTGGAGGTAGCGGGAAGCAAAAAGAACTGGAAATACTTTGAAGGTAGAATCAACAAGGGTGGTTGATGGGTTGGATTTGGGAGGTGGGAGGAGAGAAGTCAAGGATGACTCCAGGGTCTATGGCCTGAGCTACTAGGAGGCTGGAGCAGCCATGACTGGGAGAAGGAAGGCTCTGAACAGGACAGATTTCGGTGCTCAGGTGAAAACCTAGCTGGTGATTTTTCCCAAGAGATACTCTTTAGTAGGCAGCTGGATATGCGCTTGTAGTAAAGGGTAAGGCAGTAGGCTTGGGTTGCTCA
This sequence comes from Myotis nattereri, assembly GCF_964212035.1. Lineage (NCBI taxonomy): Eukaryota > Metazoa > Chordata > Mammalia > Chiroptera > Vespertilionidae > Myotis > Myotis nattereri. The sequence goes on along the minus strand of NC_138086.1, from coordinate 60,488,874 downwards.
AACCCTGCACATTTGAATGAAAAAAAAAAAAAAAAAAAAGACTGACTCTTGACCATTTCCTGGGAGATACCTTCCAAGCCTTTGGAATATTGCTCCTGACAACGTGGTTCTTGTATACTTGGACCCTTGTGCCCTGCCAGATAGTTTATCCTAAAAAGGTGATTTCTAATGGGGGCCACACTGTGTCACCTAGATCTCTGGAGGGACTGCCACCCAGATGGTGCTCCATGCCTCCGTGACCAGCCCTGGACACCAAGGCTTCCCTGGTTGACAGGACTCTGCATGTTGTCACATACCGTTGCAGAGAAATCCTCCTCTGTCTCCCTCATCTCTTCATCCCCACAGTCATGGGGCGGAGTCCTGCTCGGCCTGCCTATGAACTTGCCCTTCCTCAGCCCCACAGCCCCTCGCCAGTTCTTGCCCGGCTGACTGGAGCCCCGGCCTGCAGTCCTGACTCCTTCCCATCCATTCTCTAAGCTGCAGCCAGAGGGATGTTCCCAAGCCCTGGCCACGTCATTAATCTCCTTAGAATCCTCCTCAGCTCAGAACGCCTCAGCCTGGCGTGCATGTACCACAGCTGCCAGAGCCCAGCCTTGGCAGGCAGACACGTGGGTTGTCAGTTTCCCCAGCTCTAGATTGATTAACCCCCAAGGGTGTTGTGAGGATCACTGGCCGCTGCCACGTGCCGAGCGCCCACTCTGTGCCAGCCACTCGTCCAAGGCTCCCTTCACACCCCCGCTCCCCAGGAGGAAATCGTGGCTCACAGTCAGTCTCGCACCTGATCAGCCAGGATTAGATGCTCTGAGCTTTTAAGCCAGCAGCTCTCAGAGAGCAGTCTGGGCATCCCTGGGGTCCCTCACACCCATCGAAGGGTAGGGCAAGGTCTGAAATATTCTCATAACAATATTAAGACACTATTTGCCCTTTTTGTTGTTTCACAAGTGTACAGCGAGTTTCCCAGGAGCTACGTGACATGTGAGAGAGGGCAGGTTAATGCGGGAGCGGGGGTGAGAATCCAGATGTCTTCTTTTAAGCCAGACTTTAATGTCCTTTGCAAAAACATAAAGCCACGCTATTCTTCCCTCTAACATTTTTGTTTTGGAGACCATAGTTACGTTTTATTTAACTATGTTTTCATGTCAACATATAATGAGTCTGTTATCAATATTTTAAATGCAGTCATCTTTTTCAGTTTCTCAGTTTGACTTTCTAATACAGTGAATATCCACAGGCATAACTTACATAAAATAAAGTTCTCTGGGGTTGTCTATAATTTTTATGATCATAAAGTTTTTTAAGGGTGTATTTGATCTTAAAAAATAGTGTGAGCCCTATCTATAATAATTTAGACCTGACATGCTTTCCGAAGAGATTTGTGCATCTAAGAGATACACATCTATGTAAACACAGGAAAATTCAAGACCTAAAGAGATCAGGACCATGACGAAAAAGCAAGGAGATAGTACAGGGAACAAGGGAGAACGGGACCACGGCACCCGAGCCTTCTGGTAAACCCCGTAGGCAGGAGTCAGGTGTCCATAGCTGACAGAGGGACTTACGCCACCTCAGGAGAGTGTTCGCTCTGAGGAAGCACTTCTCCCAAGGCACATTTGCATCTCTGGATATGTAAGTGCCTGGCTCTGCAAAACCCAAGGGCCATGCCATCAATATTCCTGAAGACACAGAAAGGGGAGCCAGAGAGGGAACTATGTGGACAAATTACAACGTGATCATGACAGATAATTAGTCCCAAAGATTCCTTAAATGCGCCTAATGTATCCGAAGCCAAGAGTCTCCATAAAACATGAAAATAAGAGCGGATTACAAATCAGTAAATGGAAGAACAACATGAACTGCCATCGACTATGAATACAATTAAAATGAATTAGTCATAAACTATATTAAAAGCCAGGCCACGGATATGTGGATTTATGACTTGCACTAAAATGTGAAACAGTAATAATAGCACTTTATCTTAAGCTATCAAATTCATTTTTTTCAATGCGTTACAGGTACTGGCTATATAATTTGAGATGTCTAAATCATAAAACAGAATTATAGCCTAGATGATTTAAACAGTGACGTAAAACTAAACACGGAGTCCGTTTACACCCAAGAGTTTATAAGTGCCTGAACAGAATTGAGTGCATGAAGAAAATAAGACGAAATAACTTTTTTATTGACATTGATGGGTTTCCAGGAGATTACAGACTCTTCAGGGATGGAGGTGGGGAAAAGGGAAGCTTGGTCTGTTGCTGAGTGCTGGCTTGCATATCACCTGCACCTGCTGCTACCACACTGGGAAGGCAGCCCAGGGTTCAAGAGCATAGAGTCCTACAACAATGCCATCCCATAACTTAACCAGTACCCACTACCCACTCCATCACTGTAGGTCCTTGGATGTTACTGGATGTTTCATGGTTTGAAATAACCCAAGTTCCATTAAAAAAAAAAAAATTTAACTTAATTAAAAAAAAAAAGAAAGGAAGAAAACCCAAGTGCCTGGCAATTAGGTTCTTTATCTCTTAAGTCAGGTCTCATCTCATGGGCTTCTTTATAAATAAAAACACCTTTTTTTTTTTTTTTTTGCCCTAACCAGTTTGGCTAAGAGGATAGAGCGTCGGCCTGCGGACTGAAGGGTCCCAGGTTCAATTTTGGTCAAGGGCATGTACCTTGGTTGCGGGCACATCCCCAGTGGGGGGTATGCAGGAGGCAGCTGATCGATGCTTCTCTCTCATCGATGTTTCTAACTCTCTATCCCTCTCCCTTCCTCTCTGTAAAAAATCAATAAAATATATTTAAAAAAACAAACAAACAAAAACACCTTTTTTAAGTTGTAGTGACCAGGATTTCTGAAAAATTACTGAACCATATGTAATTTCTAAATCCCAAAACCTTTTGCAAATCCACAAAACAAGTTAGTCATGGACACCACTAGCCCTGGATGAGAAAGACGTCCACAAGAAAATCAACAGCTCTTATTTATTAGGCACCAAATATATGAAGGCACTGTGCCACCTGCTTCCCCTGCAGGTGGTGTAGAGAAAAGACCTACGTGGTGACTCCGCATCGTCATGTAAAGTCCTCTGCAGGCTGCTCTCAGCCTCCAGTCTCTGCCCCCACTCCTGCCCCAGGCTCTGCAGTGCTCCATCCAGCTAGGAGTGTGCTCTCGCCAGCCCAGTCCTCACCAGCCCTCTGTCCACTGGGTCCCAGCACAGGATCCCCTCTCCAGTGCTCCTCGGTTTGGGGTCCACAGCCCTGCATTTGAGCTTCTGACCCAGAATTTAAAGTTTGAAGTGATCTGAGAGATTGAGCTTTGGAAGTAAGAAATGTCCAAACCTATAGAGAATTTTTATGAGTATTTGAGCCAAACTAACAACTGCCTGGAAGCAAAACCTCAGTAGACTGAGAAAATGCTCCAGAGAATGGCCGTTTCCAGCTTACTTTGTACATTAGAATAAAAGGAAGAGACGGAAGGAGGGCTTCATAAACTCCATCGGCGGTAGATTCAGGGGGTGGGAGGAAGCAAAGCAGGGACATCTCTGGGATTGGATAAAAAGACAAAGCAGAGAAACACGTATTTCTTTTACATTGGTGGGTACAGGATAGTTAATATTTACAGCACATAGAGATGGTATCCGGAACAAATACCAATGAGGTGTTCTGTGGTCTTTTGTCTTCTTTTAAATTTTATTTATTTGCTGATGAGAGAGAGAGAGAGAGAGAGAGAGAGAGAGATTGATTTGTTGTTCCACTTGTGTATGAATTCATTGGTTGGTTCTTGTATGGGCCCTTACTGGAGATTGAACCTGCAACCCTGGCATATCTGGACGGCACTCTAACCAATTGAGCTACCCGGCCGGGGCAGGTGTCCTGTGGCCTTGTGCTCAGGTCAGCAGTTGTGCCCTGAGGGACTAAAAAAGATTATTCTGACAGGTACGGTGTCTTAGATGCAAAAAGACAATAGGCTCAGTTACGGTAAAAATTGAGCTTTGCCAAGGAAGCTACAGGTACAGGCCTAGGATGCGCTGCCATGACCTGCTTTTCCTTAGGAGCTTTTAGGTTCAGACCCTCCTGCGTGGTTACTTCCGGTCTCTGAGTTTGTAAGACCTGCCATGGGAGCTCCCCTGAGCTTGTCAGGTTTAGTCTGCGGCCCCTTTTTCAACCACAGAGTTCAACGTTCAGTGTTCAGATAAAACACATGGGACCAGGGAGGTGGCGGGACCGTGCTGGCCCCGAGGCCAGCTGGGGGGAACCTTGGACCGTGGGTGGCCTGGTCTCCTGCTCCTTCCACTACCCACTGTAATCTCTTTTGCTTCCCATGACACTTGATCATTTATTGATGGGTGAGAACCAACACATTGGAGAGTCTATATGATCTGTAGCAACAGCCAGATGGTCCTTAATAAAACATTAATGAAGCAAACGCAGATGGCATTACTAAAATCTCATACAAACAGGCCTGAGGGCCAACAGCAGCAATTTTTTCTGGACCTGTGAATAACGGAGACTTTATCAGACAAGACGTAAAAGAGGAAACCAGCCTCTAAACTGTGATCTGAGAAAATGTTGTGGTTCTTGAAGGTTTTTTGGATAAAGAAAGATTTTAAATGTAATTTGATCCCAGTGACAAAGCTTTAGTCGAAACAGGAGGGAGGTCTGACAACTTCCTCCTTGCTTGGCAATCCAGCCCCAAACCAGGCTGCCCCATTTCCCCACTGTCCTAGGAAAAAAGATATATTTTAATGTCAGCACAACAGAAATCAGTTAGCTGGACTGCAGGGGCAGTTGTAGGAGTCACTATTCCAGGGAACTTTTAAAAACAAAAGAAATAACAACCCGCTTTGAGTGAGTAAATATGCATTGACCTGAATGTGAAAAGTTGGACTTTCTGCATTGCATTTAAATGTTTGACTTCCTCACAAAATTTACCTGCTTGGGAGGAGTCTAAAGTTAAGGCCTGGACTCAGATCTGAGGTTAAATGCTGGTCCCAACATTGCTAGATGAGTAGGGTGCCTCTAAGATTTAGTGTTTTTCATCTGTAAAACAGAGGTAACAATACTCTTTGGAGTTGTACAAAGGTCCAACAAAATAATGTATGTGAAGGACCATGCTGGACACAAAGTAAGCATCAAAAATGTAGCCATCCTCCGAACCTGGTGCCCATGGTTCTAAGCTGACAGGCAGAGTTGTGAAATAATTAGCGGTTTCCTCTTTGTAACCCTTCCATCTTTCCGCTTCCCCATCAAACCCTGCTATCCGGCACCAACCTGTGTAAACATTCATGCCTTCATGGGCTTGTTGGTGGCAGGGAGACTTCCCGAGGGGATATTTACATTGCGAGCCTATGTCTGATTCTGGAAGATGAGGCTAATCGTTGCTGGAGGGAATGTCTGGCATTACCCTGTGGGGCAGGGTTTGGGGTGAAAGTCAGAGGACCAGTGATGCCAAGATCTGAGGACAGGAGATGATGCCCCAACTCAGGCAGAGAGATCATATGCCCCCTCCTTCACCTTCTTGTTTCGCTCAGACCCTGAAGGGATTGGAGGGTGCCACTGCCTGGGTGAGGGTGTCTTCTTTACTCGGCCTTCAGATTCAAGTGCTAATCTATTTCCAGAAACACGCAGAAATGAGGTCTCCCCAGCTCCCCGGTCATGCATTAGTCCAGTGAAGCTGATACATACAGTGACCCAGCGCGTTGATGTTTTCAATATGAGCACGTGAGCGCAGGAAGAGGGCTTAGCTTTCAGGAAGCAGGCTACCTGAAGTTCCCGCTGGCGTCTAGATTCCTCAGGGAAACCCGCCTTCTCACAGGCAGGCACAGTTCTTCTCATGGGAAAAATGATGCTCAAGGATTTCAAAGTATACTAATAGAAAAAAGCCCTGGCCAGGTGGCTCCACTGGTTGGAGCGTCGTCCAGTACACCAAAAGGATGTGGGTTCGATCCCCAGTCAGGGCACATACCTAAGTTGCGGGTTCGATCCCTGGTCAGGACGCGTCAGGATGCATAAAGGAGACAATGAATCAATGTTTCTCTCCCACATCAATGCCTCTCTCTTCCTCCCTCTCTCCCTCCCTCCCTTCCTTCCTTTCTCTCTAAACACCAGTAAAGACAAAACATATCCTTGGGTGAGCATTAAAAAGAAAAAAATCCATCTCTACCAATATTTTGAAGCAAATTGAACCCTCTCAGGTGCCCAGAGGTGATGGGTACTTCACTTCCTGAGCTGTTTGCTCACAGGGTTTAGGCTACAAATTTGTTGCATTGGTGCTTTCCTTTTTTTTTTTTTTTAAATTGTTTAAAATATTACATATGTCTCCCTTTCCCCAGTGATACCCGCCCCCGGCCACTCCCACCCCCCAGGACAAGCTCCCACCGCCCCAGTGCCTGTGTCCATTGGTTAAGCTAATATGCATGCATACAAGTCCTTTGGTTGATCTCTAACCCTCCCTTCCCCTGCCTTCTCTCTGAGGTTGGACGGTCTGTTCAGTGGTACCTTGTCTCTGGATCTCTTTTGGTTCATCAGTTTATGTTGTTCATTATGTCCCACATCTGAGTGAGATCATGTGATACTTATCTTTCTCTGACTGGCTTATTTCACTTAGCATAATGCTCTCCAGTTCCATCCATGTTGTTGCAAATGGTAAATGTTACTTCTTTTTTATAGCAGCGTAGTATTCCATTGTGTAGATGTACCACAGTTTTTTAATTCTCTCATCTGCTGATGAGCACTTAGGCTGTTTCCAAATCTTAGCTATGATGAATTGTGCTGCTATGAACATAGGGGTGCATATATCCTTTTGGATTGGTGTTTCTGGTTTCTTGGGATATATTCCTAGAAGTGGGATCACTGGGTCAAATGGGAGTTCCATTTTTAACTTTTTGAGGAAACTCCATACTGTTCTCCACAGTGGCTGCACCAGTCTGCATTCCCACCAGCAGAGCACGAGGATTCCTTTTTCTCCACATCCTTGCCAGTATTTGTCATTTGTTGATTTGTTGATGATAGCCATTCTGACAGGTGTGAGATGGTACCTCGTTGTTGTTTTGATTTGCATCTCTCAGATGATTAGTGACTTTGAGCATGTTTTCATATATCTCTCGGCCTCTGCATGTCTTCTTTCGAAAAATGTCTGTTGCCCTTTTTTTTTATTGGATTGTTTATCTTCCTTTTGTTAAGTTGTATGAGTTCCCTGTAAATGTTGGAGATTGACCCTTATTGGAGATAACATTGGTAAATATTACAGCAAGCAGTGGGCTTTCTTGCTGTTTTGTTGATGGTTTCTTTTGCTGTGCAGAAGCCTTTTATTTTGATGTAGTCCCATTTGTTTATTTTCGCCTTAGTTGCACTGGTGCTTTTCACAATCAAGTCAATTGGCATCTTGGCATTGAGTCAGATGCCAAGATAATTTTTTCTTGCCAAATTGCTTTTTTCCATTGCAATTAGCCTTTTTAAGAACCTTACCAAACAACAAATGTGTACACAATTCCCACTATCCCCAGACAATTAAACCTCAGCTCAGAAGTTTTATCTGTTATAATTCTTATTGATGAAAATACCATCTTCACTCTATCACCTGTTTTTCCATGTATTCTTAGATATCCTCTAAATCAGGCATAGGATTAAGAGAGATTTAATTTTTTTAATAGTATGTGTTCTCTAATCCGAAAAAAAAAATTATTTAAGCTAAAAACAGGGTAGCTGTCAGAGTTTCCTTAATTGGAATTCTTATAAAAGCCCTGAGCTTGGCCAACACCTTTTTTGTCCTCTAAAAGCACTTTGTCTGCCACTGCTCTCGGAAACCCATTTTATCTTTTATTCCCGGGCTCAAAGTCTATATTTTCTAGCTTCTCTTGTGGTTAGGGGACCATGTGACTGGTTTCTGGGCCAAGGAAGGTACACTGTGGTGTTTGGCCCATGAAAGTCTCCCACGAGGGAGCCTCCAGGTTCTTTTCTTCTCTACCTGCTGGAGACGTCCATGCCCAGGCCGCCTTGGCAGCCTTGAGTGGAAATGACAGCGCCACTATCAGCCTGGTTCCTAAGGAAGCAGGGCCCACTCCCCTCCAGCCCCACCACCCCCACCCTGGATCTCCCTTCCATCGCTCACTGACGTCCGGGGGCTCAAATACTTTTCCTCCTCCATCATGTTCGATGCTCCAGCCAAGCCTTCCCATGGCCCAGGTCCATGGAACTTCTCACCCTTTAACCTTATTCTTTCTCTGTCTGCCTTCCCAGATAGACTCCCGAGCTCTGTGAGGCATGGACCACGTTTCCCTCCCTCACCATTATATCGTCAGTATCTAATAGGGTTGGCACACAGTAGGTTTAATAAATGTTTGTTAGACTAACAAAATGGTGGATGCATGGCTTTGCCCTTCTCTGTGCTGGCATAGCAAAATCAGATGCTGAACAATCTTTATGAACAATGACAATGAGATGAGAAGAGCATCTGAACTGCATTATTCTTGAATGTCTCCACCCACCTGGCGTCTGGTCATAACTAGTGGTCTTCATTACAGATCTCCTTCATGCTGGCAAAGAAATGCTTCTACATGAACAGTGGACACAAATATAGGAGTCTTGACTCACTTTGTTTACTCAAAGAGAATTTCAAAAAAACAAGTGTGATAGCGTGAGAAGTCCTGGAAGGTGTAAATGTCCTCTCTCTGAATAGGGCCCTGCTTTAACAATGGAAGTGACAACAGGGGCTGAGTCATAGACATAGCTCCTGCCTTCTTTCTTGGAACACTCCCCTTTGGAGCCCTGAACCTCCACATTTGAAGTCTGCCTCCCTGGGACTACGATGATAGAGGACACAGGTAGCGGGCCCACTCGATAACCCCAGCTGAGTGTTGCCTCCCAGCCGTTCCTGCCAAGGCATTGGACGTGGTTGACGCCATCTCGTCAGGTCACTCAGCTGGCAAGTCGTAGCCTGGATCTGACCCAAATCTGATCAAGCCACGCCTGTGTGTGTGCTTTCTCCTCCATAGAGGGGTCCATCTAGGAGTGCAGGCAGTGTCTCAGTGTGGTTTTCATTTGCATCTCTCTGATGAATAGTGACTTTGAGCATCTTTTCATATGTCTGTTGTCATCTGTATGTGCTCTTTGGAGAAATATCAAGGCCTCTGCCCAATTTTTTTAATTGGAATGTTTCTTTCAGATGGGTTCTAGACTTATTGGGGCAATCACTTCATAAATTATATAAATGTCCAACCACTATGCTGCACACCTGAAACTATATAAGATTGAATATCAACTGTAATTGAAAAAAAAAAAGAGTGCAGGTCTCTCCAAAAGTGGCTCCCAAAGAACTAGAAGGTGCTTGTGGCAGTGATACAGAGCTGGAGCATTAAAATGGTCATTCATGAAATATACCCCCTTAATCAAGTTTATCAATTTTTGCTGGCCTTTACAAGTTGGTTACTCAGTAAGGATCTAGGGATAGAGTAAGGAATACAGGAGTCCCCCTGGGTGTGTTTCAGAAGTTCTGCATCTATATATATATAAAAGCCCAATATGCAAATTGTCCCTTTGGGAGTTTGACTGGGAGACCAGGAGTTCAATCACTCGCTATGATGTGTGCTGACCACTAGTGGGTGGCATGGAATGACGGGAGGCCCCAGCTAGCAGCCAGCAGCTGGGGAAAGGGAGACCCCAGCTGGCAGCCGGAAGGCCCCGATTGGCCCTGATCACCGGCCAGGCCTAGGGACCCTACTCATGCACGAATTTTATGCACCAGCCCTCTAGTAGTTTATATAATAAATCTTTTTAAAAGCAAAGATTTATCATCCCTATGACCACCCAGGTTTATCTGCTGTAAAATTCTGTTTCCACACAGTCCCATTTTCTTAAAGGGATATATCTACAATGGAGTGAGATTATTGGGGTTTGATATTTTCTTTTTATTCACTTCTTTTTCTTGTTGGGCTAAAAATTCCCAACTTGTATTGGTCCATCTGTCTTCAAATGCTTTTAATTCATAATAATAAACACAACTGTTAAAAATAAAACAGAAAAGTAGAGAGGGGGAGGGTGGAGAGTGGCTCTGCTTATACACAATTCATCCCTCCCTCTCAGCACACACAGATGTGTTCAAACACTGCTCGGTGATGTAACTCCTATGGTGCTCCCTATTTTCTGTTCTGAAGAGATCGTACCGTCTGGTGGTCCAAAAGCGCTGATGGGTGTCAAATGATCTGTGTTTAAATCTTGGCTTTGCCTCTTCCTGGCTGGATGGGCTTCCCAGCTTGTGCCTCAGTTTACTCATTTGCAACTTAGACCTCCACCTGGCTGCTATGAGGATTAAATGAGCCAATCAATGCATGCAATGGCCTCAGAGCCATGCTTGGCAACAGTAACTTGAAAGTGCAATATAAATATTATCTGCTTCCTCAGACATTTAATTGAAAGACAATGGACAGGACAAAAGGAGTGAAAGAATTTGAAGTCACTGAGTAACTGTTACACCAAAAAGCTCATGCACTCTCAGCGATAAGCCGTAGCCTATGCAGACAGAGCACATTCTGTTCTTAAGATCAATGGCCTGTGTCAGGAGGCAATAATCTCTGATAACAAGCCAGAGTCATCATGACTATATGGTTTTATGAAGGTAGAGAACCAACAGCCTGGATGAAATGTCTCTAGACAGGGCCAGGAAAGCGCTTAGGCCTCCCTCCCCAACACCTCATCCCTTTGGCAAGGCAGGGGACCTCGGGAAGACCACCACGCCCAACCCTTGCTTTTCACTCATTCATCAGCAACCGCTCATTGTGCACCTACCTTGCGCCAGGCACTGCAACGATGAGTGAGACCCTACAACCTAGTTGGAGAACCAAACAGAAGGAAGCTTTAATTAATTTCACAATTATTGACTGACTACCAGGCATCTAGTACTATGTTAGGTGCTGGGTATTGTGAACAAAATGGACAAAAGACCCTGCCCTCACGGAGCTGGCATTCTAGGGAAGGGAAAGATAGAATATGATGTGAAAAAAGCATGACATGTGCATCTAGTTCTAGTCTCCCGGGGTGATCAGTGCAAAGGAGAAGAATAAAGCAGGAGAGAGCTGGGAGTGTTCCTGCGGGTTGGTGGACTGTCCGTACTTCTAATTTGAATACAGACGGTCTCCGACTTATGATGGTTGGACTTACCATTTTCTACTCTGCGATGGTGTGGAAGCAATATGCAACCAGTAGATGGATTCATATCTAGGCACATGCTCGGATACTTTCTTCCGACGCTGGGCAGTGGCGACCAGCCTAAACACTTAGCACTACACAGTGTATTAGATGATTTTGCCCAACCGCAGGCTAATGGAGGTGTTCTAAGCATGTTTAAGCTGGGTGAGGCCGCTAAGCTATGATGTTTGGTAGTTTAGGTGTATTAAATGCATTTTCAACTTATGATGGGTTTATCTAGATGTAACCCCATCTTAAGCTGAGGAGCACCTGTAGTCAGGAACGGCTTTGCTGAGATAAATGCCAGGAGGCGGGGGAACTGTAATCCAGACGCAGAGCATATGGGCCCGGGAAAGCCCTGCCTCTCCCCTGGCCCAGCTGAAGGCGGCGAGGAAACAATCCTCCTGCGTGTAAGTCCTCGGGGCAGGACTTGCGTTCCTCACAGTCCTCAGGCCGGCGGAGAGCACCGCTGAGAAGGTGCCCAGGAACAGTGACGGAAAGCCGGTGATGTTCCTCAGCCCATCAGCAAGCAACGTGGGCACCGACTATGCCCAGACGCACTCCCTGGGCCCTCGCTGAGCACCTAGCATGTGAGGGATGTTGGATTCTGCCCTCGAGGAACTTGTAGTCACATGAATTACTCATAAGCGTCAGGACCGATGTAGGCTCGGTCACACCACAAATCCGTACACTCCCGGGCACGTGAAGCCACGGAGCCAGTGCACGCGGCGGTCGGCGGCGGGGGTGCGGGCCACTTGCAGGCGCAGCGGGCGGCAGGTGAGGCCTCGGGCGCCCAGGACCCGCTGGGCAGACCCTGAAGAAAGGGACCCAGCTCTCTCCGGGCCTTGGCGCGGGTCTCGGGACGCAGCCGCCCAGCCCCGGCCCCACCTCGGCTGCAGCCCGGCTCCTGGCCCGCTGCACGCGCCGCCTCCCCGCGCCCCGCACAGCGCCCCCTCCCGCCGCGCGCGCCGGCCTCCCCGCGCCCCGCACAGCGCCCCCTCCCGCCGCGCGCGCCGGCCTCCCCGCGCCCCGCACAGCGCCCCCTCCCGCCGCACGCACCGGCCTCCCCGCGCCCCGCACAGCGCCCCCTCCCGCCGCGCGCGCCCGCTGCCCCGGCTCCCGCGCGCCCCGGGCTCCAGGGGGCGGGGACGAGCAAAGGTCCCGCCAGGCCGCCCTGGGCCCGCGAGCCCCCGCCCCCGCCCGGCATCCTGGCTGGGTCCGCGCGGGGCGCACGACTGCGGGGGCTGAGCTGCGGGCGCGGGAGGTAAGTGCGGGCGGCCCTTCCCTCTCCGGACCCCCTCCTCTGTCCCCCCTAAGGGAGGCGGGTCCGGCGGCTGGACAGCTGCCCGCGTGAAGCCCCTCCCGTCCCCCCTTCCCAGTCCCTTCCCCTAAGCCCCCCAACCCCTTCCCCGTCCTCCCCTTCGCGCTGCCACTGCCTTCCCCGCTGGTTGCCAGGGCCGCTGGCACCGTCTTCCCGCGCCGCCGCCCTCCCCACTCCTTCAGCCTTTGTTCCTGTTTCTCCGCGGGCTGTGCGTGCGGAGGTCTCCCCTCCCGGGGGCCGGCGGAGCCCCGCAGACGTGGTTTCAGGCTCTGCACCCGGGCGAGCCCCACCCGCCTGCGTGGGATGGGGGAGCCAGGTCTCCCCGTGTTCTCGGCCCGGGTGGGAGGGCGTCGCAGCTGCCGCCCGGCCTCCGGGGCCCTCCCGTGCGGAGCCGCTTCCCACCTGCACCTGGCGGCTGCGGCGGGCGGCCCGGGCGGGGGGCGGGGTGACGGTGCGGGGTGACGGTGCGGGGCGTTGGGTAGCGCCCTTCGTGGAGGGCCGCCGTGCGCCTGGGAGTGCGCAGGGATGCGGGGTGGAGGTCCCGCTGTCGCTGTCCCCGGAGTCCGCGTGGAGCGGAGCAGGGCTGTGCGGCCGGAGAGGCAGCTGCACAAGTCACAGTAAATGCATTGGTTTCAGGACGCACCGCCAACGCGCTCCTCCGATCGAGGCAAACGGCCAAACCGCGGGGAAGGGGACGCAGGCAATGAGAGCCCGGAAACCGCCCGCTCCCCGCTGCCGCCCCTCGGCTCACAGGTCCCAGCAGCGCGTTTCTTCTTGTTCTTTTTTGAACCCTAAAGGGCTCCAGTCTTCCTCAGCCTCTCTCCCCAAAGCCTTTGCTGCCTCACCTCGACGCCCTTCCCAGCTCCTGCCTGTCTTGTGACCATCATTTGTGTGTGTGTGTGTGTGTGTGTTTAATTTCATATAATGATTTTTAGTTCAGAAAGAAGTGATAGGGTACTGGTTTTGAATTTGTCTTATAAAAGTTAGCTCAGCTACTAGGGCCTGAGCACCAACGCTGATGTAAAAGAATGACACTGTTTTAGTAGGTTCTATTTCACCTTGTTACTGAGAAAACCGAAGATAATTCAAAACGTGAAGCTGTTAACTGCGGGACAAGCTCAGCGCTGTCTCATCACCCTGGGAGTGGGGAAACAGCGCGCTCGGTAGCCGTGATTTGCTTCCGCCATAACGGAAGGTTACCCTTCCCAGCACACTTTCTTACTTTGCAAAAAGAGTCATTTGTAGCCCAAATAAAAAACACACAAAAACAAACAAAAAGAAAACTGACTGAGGAGTCACCTGAGTAGGGTGCTGGTGCTGAGGGCTCAGGCGAGGGAGGCAGGTGGGAGCTAGGCTCAGCGTGAAGCCTCTAATGCCATGGTTCTCAACCTTGGCTGCACATTAGATTCACCTGGGAATCTTTTTAAAATCCTGATTTCTGGGCCTCAACCTCCGGAAATTCTGTTTCTTTGTTAATAATATTGTGGCCCCACCCCATAACAAAGAAACAGAATTTCCGGAGGATGAGGCCCAGAAATCAGGATTTTAAAAAGATTCCCAGGCGATTCTAATGTGCAGCCAAGGTTGGGAACCACTGCTCTGATGTGACATTTAGCTCCAAGTTGGGTTTGCCGCTTGCTGCACTGAGGGAGACTCACACCAGGAGGAACCCTGGGGGGGGGGGGTCTCAGTAAGGGGGTGTTAGAAAGAAGTTAACGGATTTGGGCTGCAGGCGGTTTGGGGGAGAGTTAAGGAAACAGGACTTTGCTCTGATGGCCGCTGCCAGGAAGTGGGGAAATTGTACGTATTGAGTATCTTCCTAAATCTTGTCTCAAAGGAGGGACGACAAGCTGTGGTTGGCAAGAAGCAGCCGTCACGCAGCCAGGACTGGTGGCAGCAGTGGGGGGTGTTTGGTCATTTTTCTGGTTTGGACAGTGTTCAGATTTTGTCTGTGTTCAGGCAAGGTTGTGAGAGGTCCTGGTTTTTGTCGTGATTTGTCGTGACCAGCGTGGCCCCGCCTGATGTTCTGTGACGTTGTCCGTGTTCGCCAGGGGAATGCCTGGCCCGCGCCTGGCACCACCGGGGCGAGGCCATAGGACCCGGCAGCTTCCGGACGTCAGGGCCGCTGCTTTTTTTTCTTGTGATGTTGGGCAGGTTACTTTGAACTTCAGTTTCCACATCTGTCACATGTGCGCCGTGCCTCCTCAGGGCTGTTGTGCAGATTAAATGAGGAAATGCGTGCAGAGGATTGAGCCCAAAGCCTGGCACACAGCGGGCACTCAGCACACAGGTCCCACTACCCCCGCTTGATGTAGCTTATTTTGACATTGAGGTTTCTTCCCTGGAACTGTGCCAGCGGAGGCCTGGTGACCAACCAGAGCTGCTCCGGAGTAGAATCTTGAGTTGAAAGATTTTACTCCCGTCGCCCTGAATCAGGCTTAAGATCGGACAGTGGTGGTCACAGCATCTCCTTATGCTGTCATTCCTTTGGCATCTGCCTTTAGGACTCTCTGCTCCCAGGAGCCAGTGGCCAGTTGGCCGTGTGCCTTTCTGACTTGGTGTTGTCTTGCTTTCTTGGCCTCTTTGGAGCCTCTTGTCCAGGCATCTGAGTCAAGCTTGCATGCCCTGACCATGTTCACCTGGGCTCTCTGAGCCCTGCTTGGAGCTGGGAGGCCACATGGCAGGAGCTAGGGACCATCTGCTGATAGAATTCTCACGGTGAGAGCCCAGGGCTGTGGGACAGCCGAGAGGGGCAGGGGGGTTTGGGCCACGAGCATTTAGAGCTGGATCTCTCCTGACGCCATTTTCACCTCCTTCCAGGTCGGAGCATTCTAGAAATTTGAATCTGAAGTCTGGCTTCTGGTTATAATTCCGTGGTTGTCTGTGTCTAAAACCTTCAGTTAGCTCTGATTTTTCAAAATTAAAAATCATTTAATTTTGCTGGCTGGACAGTTACTTTAGATGGTTCAGATTGGTATGGCAGTTTATCTCCCAATGACTAATTCTGCTGTATTACATTTCTAGCCTATATCCTGCCTGATTTATTATTTCAAAATTTTCTAGGAATAAAGAAAGAAAAAATGAGGCAATAGAAAATGGGCCAGTGTCACAGTTAAGAAACAGAAATACACAAGGCTTTACATAAAAGAGGCTTATTTCATTTATATTAAAATAAATTGAGACCTGGTGCATGAAATTTGTGCATTGGGGGTTGGGGGTGGTTCCTCAGCCCAGCCTGCGTCCTCTTGCAATCCAGGACCCCTCAGGGGATGTCGGGCCTAAACTGGTAGTCAGACATCCCTCTCACAATCCAGGATGCTGCGTGCACCAGTGACCATACTTCTCATACAGGTGAAAGGCATCTTGCTGTTGTATGGGCAGCTACATTTTTTTGCCCTGATTATAAAAAGCAGTACATAACATGATCCTTCGGAGGCAGTAGTACCATTTTCCCCATCTTATGGGTGGAAAAACTGAAGCAGAGAGAAGTTAAGCAATTGGCTGTGTCACACAGTTATAAGTGTCAGAATCAGGGCTGACCACAAAATGTGCAAGCTGGAGTCCATGCATGTCATCCCTGCATCATCCTGTTTCTTCAGTGTTAGAGTAGCCTTGCCAGGTTTTAATTTTTAAATCTAAGAGACTGTTCCCAATATATAGGGTAGGGTCCGTAGGCCTGGCTGGCGATCAGGGCCATCTGTGGGGCGACTGGCGGGCAGGGTGATACCCCCCCACCCCGGGCACCCACCTTGGCTGGAGCCTGGTGCTGCCTGCTTGCCAGCCCCGCCCCAAATTGCCACTGCCAGTCGCCTTCCTCTTGGGGTGGGGGTGGGGGGGTGCAGATGCTCAACCCAGGTGCTGCCTTGAGCGTCTGCCCCCCCTGGTGGTCAGTGCGCATCATTGTGACCAATCGGTCCACTGTTCAGTTGATTTGCATATTGGGATTTTATTATATAGGATGTAACTTCAAACTGTGCTGAGATGCCATTTCTCATCCATGAGACTGACACAAACACAAAAAGTTGATAACACACTGTTGTTGAGACTGATACTTTCATATCTCATTGGTGACTGCAAAATGGTACAACCCAGAGATTATGGATGCATTTACTCACTGACCTTGCCGTCCCTCTTCTAAAAATCTCCCTTCAGGTACTCTTGCCCATGTATGAAGACACACATTCAGGAGTATTTAGTGTGGCATTTTTATAATAACAAAAATGTAGAAATAACCCAAGAGGTGGGCGATACAGGCCCGATTAAATAAACAGCGGTGTGTCCCGCGATGGAGCGCTGCGCAGCTGTGGTGAGGAAGGACTCACATGGAAAGCTCTCCGGGATATATTGCTACAGGACAGCAAGCCGGCCGCAGCTCAGCGTTGCCTCCTTTTTACTCGTGTTTGTATGAAGAACCCGAAGGCGATATACCTGACGGGGAGAGGGATGAAAGGGTAGATGGGGCCGGGAGGAAAGGGATTCCTTGGGGTACATATTTTTTCATAGTTTAGATAGTTGAGCCGTGTCAATATATTATGTATTCAAACATAACAAAAAAGAGCCCTCTAATTTAACTTCACAAGGAGCATGTTCTCAGAGCTCCTTGATTGGCTAAGCCTGATTGGAACCAACACCTATAAAGCAGCAGCCACCGCCATTAGCTCTTCCTCAAGCAGCCTCGCCTGTCAAGAAGGAAAATGGGCTGTTTGACGTTAGATGGAAGAAGTCAGCTGAGGAGTTCCCCTTCTTCACCCTCAGTCCCTCAGGGGAGAACTGGCGTCCTTACCGAGGCTTTGCTGTTCACCACACATGGGGTTTTGTGAGCCTTTGCTTTGCTTTGTAGTGGGAAGCCTGGTGTGGCTGCTCTGGAAACCTGTTGGATCCGAAGGCAAGTTAGTGAACTTCCTTTCAAGTCGTTCCAGAAAAGAAACCGTAAAAACAGAGGTCCTGAGATCGATGGGAAACCGAGGCAGACTCCATGCAGGTCCTCCCTGGGACAAGCAGGGTGAATTCCCACAGGCCACTGGGGGGAACTTGTTTTGTTAAAGTTCTTTCCTCCCGTGTTTGGCAAAATGAACCTTGCCCCTTATCCTACACAAACTCTCAGCCGGAGCAGCCTTACCCCACCAATCTGCTTCCTCCTGAGTTCCCTCTCTTGGTCCCTGGCATCCCCTTGGTGCCTGGGTATAGTCGGAACTTAAGGATAATTAATGAGTGATTCCATGACTGTTTCGAAGAATGAACGAGGATCCATCGCATGTAAGATCCTGTGCTTAGTGGAGTGATAAGCATAGAGACGAGAACCTGAGCACATGGAGCTTTCCTTCTTTGTAGCTCACTGTTGACCAGAAAGGAACTTTTTGCATGTTGTAGAATTTCTTCCTTAAATGTTCATTCTTGTTGTTAATATGCAAGGACTGGGGTAGGTAGCTGCACAATAATCTAAGAAGAGTTTTTTTTAGAGGAGACCTAGCGATAGGTAAAGAGAAATGTTTTCTGATTTCCCAGAGGAGGTTCATCTGGAAAAAAAAAGGGGGGGGGTTAAATTAGTTAACATCTAAGATTACTCCCAGCTGTCTCATCCTATGATTTTATTATCTACATTCCTGTCAGACACCAAGGTACAAAAACAAATAAAACACAGTTCTTGTCCATTAGACATTTTAACCTTTGACCATGGATAGTTTTAAAAAATCTTCTTTCAGTTTGTGCTTTTTAAAAAGAATGCTTATATATGTGTGTATTTGTGTGGGTGCAGACATGTATAGTTATGTATTGTGAATTGTTAATAACCTTTGTTTATGTTTATATTATAGTATTTAAAAACTTTATCTGTAAAAATTTTTATAAAGTCTTCTAGTCCTTTGTTATAAATACTACAAATTTTTTTTCAGTTTTTCATTGTCTTCCTAAAGGCCTTTCTCATTTTACAAGTGTACAAATATATCTGTATTTTTTTCCAGTATTTTTATGGTTTCATTTTTCCTTAAAAAACACCACCACATCTAATCCATTGGGAATTTGCTCTTGTGTATGGCAATAAATAGCACCATTTATTGAATGGTCTAGAATTCATTCACTGAATACAGTCCTTTAATATCTTCCAGTGTGTCTCTTTTTTCTTCCTCCAGCTGAAGTGTGACTGGGCCTTCATTTCTGGGTTAAAAAGTAATAGCTGGTTACTTTCCGCTTATGAATAGGGGAAATCACAGAGTGCAGAGAAAAAGCCCATTAGAAGTGGTCATAAGTAAGATACAAATTGGGGTGGTCAGTATGTTGTTCCGCAGGTATTTCCAGGTCTCTGCCTTCCAAATACTTGGTGTAGGATTGTATTTCCTGAGCATAATCATTGGCTGAAGCCATGTGACTAGTTCTAACTGATTGTGAGCATACATGATGTCTGTCAGTTCGGGGCCAGAGCAGTGGTCGGCAAACTGCGGCTCGGCAAACCGCGGCTCGCGAGCCACATGCGGCTCTTTGGCCCCTTGAGTGTGGCTCTTCCACAAAATACCGACTTCTGTGCATGGGCCACAAAGTTTCAATCGCACTGTACTGTACGTGCGCGCCCGCACGTGGTATTTTGTGGAAGAGCCACACTCAAGGGGCCAAAGAGCCGCATGTGGCTCGCGAGCCGCGGTTTGCCGACCACGGGGCCAGAGCATTTCATTGCTTGGGTGAGACTTTCCAGATGATGACCGACGTGCTCGGGCGATGGCTGCCCCTTCAGTCTGCATCCCTAGATGACTGTGATGCCATAGCTCACCCATCCTCCTGTGTTGCCCATATAGTGTGAGGAATAGATAAACCTTTTTTTGTAACAAGCTGCTAAGATTTAGAGGTTATTTGTTTCTGAAGCATATCCTCACTTATCCTGATTTATACACATATTTCAGTTTTTCACTTTGATTTCTTTGTCATCTTCTGAACTCAAGCTAGAGAATTTTCTAGAGAGAAGGTATTTTTTTATGTATACAGATAGGTACTAGGGAGAAATCAGGTAATTTTAGGAAAAATAAAGTCACAAAATAATAACTTATTTAATTTGGGATAACCTTATTTTTCCAGGTAATCTGGAGTTCTCAAAATGTTTGCCAAAGCAACAAGGAATTTTCTTAGAGAAGTTGATGATGGAGGTAATCTGATTGCAGTATCAAACCTGAATGACTCTGATAAGTTACAACTTCTAAGTCTGGTGACCAAAAAAAACAGATTCTGGTGCTGGCAAAGACCCAAATACCAGTTTTTATCCGTCACCCTTGGAGATGTGCTTACAGAAGACCAGTGTCTGAATCCAGGTATGCTTCCTTTTCTTCTTGTTTATAGTTAGTCCCAGGACAGAAGATGATGGTTCTTCTAGACTAGTGGTTCTCAACCCGTGGGTCGCGAAACCTTTGGGGGTCAAACGACCCTTTCACAGGGGCCGCCTAAATACATCCTGCATATCAGATATTTACATTACGATTCATAACAGTAGCAAAATTACAGTTATGAAGTAGCAACGAAAATAATTTTATGGTTGGGGGTCACCACAACATGAGGAACTGTATTAAAGGGTCGCGGCCTTAGGAAGGTTGAGAACCACTGCTCTAGACACATGTTGTCTTGAGTGATTATAAGGTGGTCCCTTGTGATTTTTTTCTGTTCCTTGCCTATGGCCTTGAAAACATCTCTTTTCTTCAAATGACATCGTTCTGCAGACCTGACATGAAAGGTTATAGCTTAATTTTTTTATTTTTTGTTAATCCTCACCCAAGTATATTTTTTCCCCATTGGTTTTAAGAGCGTGTGGAAGGGACACACACACACACACACACACACACACACACACACACACACACAGAAACATCAGATGTGAGAGAGACACATCGATTGGTTGCCTCCTGCACGTGTCCCGACTGGGGCCAGGGATGGAGCCTGCCACTGAGGTACATGCCCTTGACTAGAATTGAACCTGCGACCCTTGGGTCAGGGAAATGGAAAAAGCCAAGTGTGAACTTCCTGGGAGACTCTCAGTGTATGTTACGGAGGGATGATGACTGAGGCTCTTTTTATAATGGTATTCGGTTGGATGAAAAAAATCTAAGCAATAGAAATCTGGAGAGCGGCCGCTCAGGTTTGAGATCACCAGATATTTATCTTTAGTGTTCAGATAAGAAGGGCCGATCTCTAAGGCAATCTGTAGCAATCACCTGGGTATGACCAGATGAGGAGCATGGCAGTTCCCAGGAGACGTGATGGAAGCTCGGACACCAGGCGGGTGGTAGCATCTTCCTTAGTGCCTGGGCGCCGGGGAGGGAGAATGGAGAGTCTGGAGCTTGTGTGTTTGAGGGAGGGTGGTGTTTGAGGGTGGTGTTTGAGGGAGGGGGAAGGGCATGCCCGCTGACAGCAGAAAGACAGAGATAAGGAATTGCGTGACAAGGAATTGCCTACCGGGGTAGAGGTCAGATACCATCAGATGAGTCTGCGAAGGGACTTACTTTCAGGGAGATGGCAGTGAAGGCCAGGAGAGGCTTCTCCAAGGCTGGTGGGTGGGAAGGGAAGATTCCCCACGGGGAAGGCCAGGTGGCCAACCTGCCAGCTACTGAGTAAGCAAGACACTCGTGTGTGTCCTGGCTGGACCGGCTCTTTTTTCTGTTTCCGTGTCCTCGTCACTAGTCCCTTCACCCCGGGAAAGCACCCATTCAGAACATTCTATTTCTTCACCAGGAGAGTGGTTAAATGGATGTTTACTTGACAAATATTCATTAAATTCCACAGATACTATATGTGTCCTTGTTTATACCTGTGTGTATTGGAATTGAGAGATAAAAAAACAAAAAAGTCCCCAGTAGAGCCCCTGGCCATCCGTGCTTTCACACCAGCTCTCAGCACCCAGGTGTGCTGGGGCCATTTTCTTGTGCCCACACACGGCGCGGCGGCCGCCCTTCCATTTGGGGCGCAAGCCTCATGTTTCCCACGGGTCTGCACAGGATTGGGAAGCTGGGTGGCCTGAGGCACAGAGGGGGCCGTGCCGCCATCGGATCCATGTCTCATGTACTGCAGTGGTCGTGGAGTCGGACTTCGTGAAATACGAGGGCAAGTTTGAAAACCACGTGAGTGGGGCCATCGAGACGGCACTGGGCAAGGTCAAGCTGAATGTCGGAGGCAAAGGCCTGGTGGAGAGCCAGTCCTCGTTTGGGAGCCTGAGGAAGCAGGAGGTGGACTTGCAGCAGCTCCTCGGACAGGCCGCTGGCAGGTAAGGAGGACCGCGTCTGGCTCTCCGGACTTTGACGCATCTCGTGTTTAAAGTTGGATCTTTGTTGAAAGGGTGCCCAGTGGACACTTGTCAGGCCAGGAAACAGTATGGAATAGCTCGGTGCCTTCATGTTGTTGAGGTGTGTTTCCTCTGTTTCCCCACTTTGCTGAAAGTTTTTTTTATCACAAGTGGATGCTGGATTTTGTTAAATGCTTTTTCTGCATCTATTGATGGGATCATAGGACTTTATCCTTCATTCAGTTTAGGTGGTGTATCATGTTACTTGCAGATATTGAACAAGCTTTGCATCCTGGGAAAATCCCAGTTGATTATAGTGAATGATCACTCTAATGTATTGCTGAATTCAGTTTGCTACTATTTTGTTGAGGATTTTTGCATCTATGTTCATCAGGGATATGGCCTATAATTTTTTTTTTTTTGTAGTCTTTGTCTGGCTGAGGAAAACCTAGATAAAATTATGGCAGAGAGCCCAGCCAGGGTGGCTCCGTGGTTGAGTGTCGACCTATGAACCAAGAGGTCGAGGTTCCATTCCCGGTCAGGGCACATGCCCGGGTTGTGGGCTTCATCCCCAGTGTGGGGGGTGCGGGTGGCAGCCGATCAATGATACTCTCATCGTTGATGCTTCTATCTCTCTCTCCCTCTCTGAAATCAATATAAATATATATTTTAAAAAATTATAGCAGAGAATGTAAAGGCAGAGGCATGAGTCCGGGTCCCCAGTGAGGGTACCTGGCAGGTGGACAGTGGACTGCATCCCCCTGAGCAAGCCCAGGTGAATAGCTAGCTAGGTCTGTCCATCTCAGATGAGATCACCTCGGGACGGTCTTCAGAAACCCTGTTCATTGTAATTCTCCTCTTTTTCGAATGAAGGATAACACATTTATTGAGACCATTTTGTGATGATCTACATTCATGTTTTGTTCTTAGGATCATGTGTCATCCTGTAATAAATTCTGTACTTTTCCTGCCTTATCTTTCATGGTCAGCTGCCACAGGACACACGGCCTTAAGAATAAGCGCCACACCCACCCCATCTCTGGCTCGGATTCCTTGCTTCTAATCAGCTGGGGTCTGGGGAATTTTATTCCTGGGAAATCATTTCTGTAGCTTGGTATGTCCCTTCTACCTCTGCCTCAGTCCAAGGGATGCCAGGGGCGGGGACAGGTGACAGCAGGAATGTGGTAAAGGACAGATTTAAAGTCTAGAAATGGAAGAAGGGTCTTACCACAGAGCCACCTCTTCCTTGTCTGTTGCTAAGAGGTAAAAATGAGGCACCCCAGGGGTTGGATAATACGTAAGGCTAATGTTCTTGCTACTTCGCTGGAGCCATAAATTCTTACCTACTTCACCTGCCCGTCTTTGGACGCCCACAGTATCACTGGATTGATAAGACGCTATTTGATACACGTGTGGCCTTGGGAGTGGTAGTTAGTAATGGCTTAAGTACTGTACGTTCTTGAGGGCTTATTTGCATCAGCTGTTTTTATTCCAGGTCATTTAGATAAGTTGTCGTCTGTATACACGTTATTTAGCCCTCAGAATCCAGAGTGCTCTGTTTATTGTCCACGAGATGTGTGCCCATCTCGAAAACAAACCTCAGCTGGCCTAGAAGAAGCAAGTTTGTGTGTATAACGCTCATCTAGCATTGCTGGGCACGAGGGCATGCCACGGGAATGAGCCTTCCAGATGCACGGAGGGGACCCCTTCGAGTGAGAGCTCTACGTGCACCTTAAAACAGGCGCGATGGAAACCCCGCTAAGATAGATCATGCGTCTCCTCTTTTCTGAATGAAGAATAACACATTTATTGAGACCGTTTTGTGATGACTCACATTCGTGTTTTGTTCTTAGGATCATGTCTCATCCTGTAATAAATTCTGTACCTTTTCTGCCTTGTTTTGCATGGTCAGCTGCCACAGGTCACTGCCTTAAGAATAAGCACCACACCCACCCCATCCCTGCCACAGATTTATTGCTTCTAATCAGCTGGGGTCTGGGGAATTTTATTCCTGGGAAATCATTCCTTCTGCCCCTGCCCCCGTTCTCCCCTGTAGGTGCAGTCATTGGACCAGGTGACCTTTGAGGGTTTTCTCCCGGCTAATCGTCGGATGTGAGGGTCGCGCCAGCTCCTTCCCCTGTGTTCAGGCCTTGGTTCCAGCCAGTTCCCGAGATGCTGCCCTTCTGTGCTTTGCTGGCTGTGGTGGGGTTGAGGTGGGTGTTAGCATCCAGGCCGATGCCACTCTCTTCTTGGTCATATTGTAAAGCAAATCTGCGCGCCACCGGCCAGGGCTCTGCGTGCTTTGCTTGTTGCAGGAGGTGCTTGTTCAGTTCTTGAACAGAGATGTAGGAAGCCAGCCCGTGGACAGAGTCAGTGAATGCTGGTGGCCTCGTCTTTCGTCATATTCTCTGTGGGAAGAGCAGCTCTGCAGCTCTCAAGCTCCCATCAGATGCACTCTTTCGAAAGGTGTCTTTCCTGAGACCTCCCGGGCCATCTGAGTCTCTGTGTGGTCTGAAAGGCAGCCCATTTATTGTCATTTCCCCCTAAATTATCCTGTCTCCTGGTCTGGGTCTTGGCTCTTAGGACGGGGAGCAGCGGGAAGCCTGTTTGGCTTTTGGGGGTTTCTGTGCACAGAGCAGACAGCTGGCACCCCCCTGCGGGAGGGGCACTTGGCCCTGGGCGTGGCTCCTTCCTGCCCCGTCCGGGGAGCTCTACTTTACCAGGCTGCTGCAGAGCTATTTGGAACGAGGCGGGATGTAGGGCCTAAAGGGAGACTCCCGAGTGCTCTCTTCTTCGGAGATTGACAGGCATTCTCGTATTTCATCACATCCGAGATGCCACGCGTTGTAAGATGCTCCACTGTTTCGTGTGCCACTAGGTCAGCACCCTGCCAATCAAACCGCCTCGCCGCCGTCAATGTTAAAACACCCCGATTTCAGAGATGGTAGGACCTGCTGCCTCTCGCCACCTGGAGGCAGTTACTTCCTCCACTGGAGGGTGAACGTCCACACCCCTCAGCCACTGTCCCCTGGCTTCCTCGGTGTGGGGGGTGGGAGTGGGCCAGGTATGGCACAGACCGTAATGTGAGCAGAGGTGGGCAGCCACCGCGGGCGGCCTGGTCATCCGTGTGGTGAGCAGGTTTCCGGAGATTTCCTGCTGGAGGCTCTGGATGTGGGAAGTTTCCTCTATGATGGAATTGGATGGTCTGTGGGAGCCCCCCCCCCCCCCCCCCCCCGCGCCTCCGGTTCTGAGAGGATCCACTGATAGTCTCTGGGGAGCGCTCCCAGGAGGACTGGGCAGAAAGATTTCTTGTTCGTTAACAAGCACGTATTAAGTGCCTTCTGTATGCAGGGCCCAGGGGAGTCCAGGAAGGAGAGGGAAGAGAGGACACAGGGCTTCAGGGACAGACACGCCCGCCGCATTCTCCTGGCCCTTGTTAGCCGTGTGCCTCTGGGTTATGAGCTCTCTCTGCCGCGTGTCCCTCCGTGAAATAAGGGTGACAGTGACTTTATGATCCAGTTACGTTGTCCTTAGTTGCAAAGAACACCTGTGATTGCCTCACACACGAAAACATCTGAGGGTGGGTGAGTCACCCTGACCCTGAGTTAATGGTGGCTGGTTAGTTCGGCAGCTCAGTGGAGCCCCCCTGTGGCAGCTTCTACACATTGCTGGTCTCAGCAGCCTAGTTCTCTTATCTCCAAATGGCCACATTGAAGATGATAAGGCAGAAAAGGGGTCTCTTCCGTGCGCCTCTTTGTGAGGTTTCCTCATGGGACCCCCATCAGACTTCTCCTCAGGTCTCGGGTCAGATCGCCATGGCGGCCACATCCTCCCCAACCGCTGCTAACGGGCAGGATTTGGGGAAGAATCCACTCCGGATCAGGACAATCATTTTCCCTGACAGTAAGCCACCTCTGCCTGTGTTAGGTCTCCCCTTCTCACTACGGTGAGTAGGCTTGTCCAGCGTTCAGTTCAGTTCCAAACGGTGGCAGCAGCGCCCAGCAAACAGGACCCAGCCATCTGGAGAGTGCCCAGCAGTGCCCGCCGCCTGCCGGCAGCCCGGGAGCATTTCCCAGGAGCAATATCCACCGTGCCCTCTGCCCCCCCCGCCCCCCCCGCGTCACCCCACACCTGTGCACACACCTCCCAGCCCACACCCCACACCTGTGCACACACCTCCCAGCCCACAGCCCACACCTTAGCTGTCCCTGCCGTCATCCTGGGCTGTAGGCCGGGAGGTGTGTGCACAGGTGTGGGGTGTGGGCCAGGAGGTGTGTGCACAGGTGTGGGCTGTAGGCCAGGAGGTGTGTGCACAGGTGTGGGGTGTGGGCCAGGAGGTGTGTGCACAGGTGTGGGGTGTGGGCCAGGAGATGTGTGCACAGGTGTGGGCTGTAGGCCAGGAGGTGTGTGCACAGGTGTGGGGTGTGGGCCAGGAGGTGTGTGCACAGGTGTGGGGTGTGGGCCGGGAGGTGTGTGCACAGGTGTGGGGTGTGGGCCGGGAGATGTGTGCACAGGTGTGGGGTGTGGGCCGGGAGATGTGTGCATAGGTGTGGGGTGTGGGCTGGGAGGTGTGTGCACAGGTCTGAGCTGTGGGCCGGGAGGTGTGTGCACAGGTGTGGGGTGTGGGCCGGGAGATGTGTGCACAGGTGTGGGATGTGGGCCGGGAGGTGTGTGCACAGGTGTGGGGTGTGGGCCGGGAGGTGTGTGCACAGGTGTGGGGTGTGGGCCGGGAGGTGTGTGCACAGGTGTGGGGTGTGGGCCAGGAGATGTGTGCACAGGTGTGGGGTGTGGGCCGGGAGGTGTGTGCACAGGTGTGGGGTGTGGGCCGGGAGGTGTGTGCACAGGTGTGGGGTGTGGGCCGGGAGGTGTGTGCACAGGTGTGGGGTGTGGGCCGGGAGGTGTGTGTACAGGTGTGGGGTGTGGGCCGGGAGATGTGTGCACAGGTGTGGGGTGTGGGCTCCCTTCTCTCTGGTTTCGGGGTGCATCACCTGAGAACTGCCACTGCCAAGTCACTGCAGCTCCTGCATTTAGCATCTTCCCCCTGGTGGTCAGTGCATGTCATAGCTACCGGTCGGACGGACACTTGGCATATTAACCTTTTATATATACAGTATATAGATAATACCCCCTTCTGTGCATGCACCACAGCTGTCTGTCCATTCCTCTGTTGATGGACACCTGCTGTTTTCACTTCAGGCAGCATGTTATGTGGAGGCAGGACCTTCCATCTGCTCACTGCAGTTATGGGGGCACTTTCAGAATCCTGAGAGTCTGTCTGCCTGAAGTGGGGGGCGGGGGGGTGAGCTTGTGGCTGCTGAGCTTTTCAACGTACTAACCTTGGGATGTTTACACGGCCAGGATGAGCACTGCAATTGTTCTCATGCCAGAACCAAGTCTAATTTGTTCTCTTCCTGTCCACTTCATAGACTCAGCAAATGAAATCTCCAGAGAGGTTATTTCATTTGCTCGTAAGCATGAAATCATCTCCTGTAGTTGGAAATTTAGCTTATTCTTGAAATTCCCCAGAGTAGCTGTGTGGGAGCCTGAGTCTGCTGGGTGACCTTGAGCAAGCCATCTGCAAAATTGTGCAAACCCCTTTATAAGAGTTAGACATTCTCCAGGGACTGACAGGTGAAGAGGTCCCATTTTCGTTCAGATCTGGTATCTTCCCCGCGTCTTGCACTGGAAGCCTGCCCTCCCCTGTGAGGACCTGGTCAGCATCCCCCCCACGGTCCTCCTGGACTTCTGGGCGGCCGGCTGCCTGTGCTCCCTCAGGGCTGATTAACTGACAAAACGGGGCCCCCAGGTGTGAGGCAGGAGGATTGCGGGTCCTGCTTGGGTTGTGTTTCCTTTCCGCCTCCTTGACAACCAGCGCTGCTTTTGACCAGGGCTCCCCTCCCTCAGCGTCCAGCCCGTGTCCAGGGGCCTGGCAGCTCCCAGCGCCCCCGGGGGATGGTTGATGCCTTCCTGCCCCTCCTCTCATGGCAGGAAATAAGATGCTGGCTGTCACCTGTTCACTCCTCGGCCACGCGCTGTGTGAGGTGTGAGTGGGGAAAATTCACACTGCGTGGCCCCCGAGGCACGAGGCCACTCATGGCGTCTTTGTTCTCAGGAGGATCAATCTGAAAAGCCCCCTGCTGCAGCAGGTGCTGGAGAGGCGGCACGAGGTCCTGTGCGTGCTGACGCAGAAGATAGTGACCACGCAGAAGTGCGTGATATCTGAGCGCGTGCAGATTGAGGAGAAGTGCGGCGGCATGGTGGGGATCCAAACCAAGACGGTGCAGGTGTGCTGGGGGGGGGAAGGGGGGGGCATGGCGGGATCCAAACCCAGACCGTGCAGGTGTGCTGGGGGGGGGGGGAAGGGGGGGGCATGGCGGGATCCAAACCCAGACCGTGCAGGTGTGCTGGGGGGGGGGGGTGCATGGCAGGATCCAAACCCAGACCGTGCAGGTGCGCATGTGCGGGTGGCATGGCGGGATCCAAACCCAGACCGTGCAGGTGCGCATGTGCCGGGGCCTTGGCACCGGGCAAGGCCACAGCAGCCTCACTGGTTCCACCGTGAGGACATTGGTCAGGGTCCTCGGTGGTGGTGTCTTCATTCATCAGGGCTCTTTGTGTAGCAAGTTAACAGAAATTGAACCGCAATTGGCTTAAATGAGACAGAATTTATTGGCTCCTGAAATTGAAGCCTTCAGGAGTGGCTGGCTTCAGTCACTGCTGGAGCCAGGACTCCAGCGAGTGGATTCCTTCCGATGGGTTCTCTCCTCGGGCTCTCCCCCCACCTGCTGGGACCCGAGGGGCGAGCTCGGGCTGGATCTCAGGGCACCGTCCTGGGCCGCCCATTCCTGAAGGCCCCCAAGGCCAGGGCCGGGGGACGCTCAGGGCGGGCCATGCCAGCGTGGGTCAGGCTCAGTCCCTAGGACAGTGATGGCGAACCTTTTGAGCTCGGTGTGTCAGCATTTTGAAAAACCCTAACTTAACTCTGGTGCCGTGTCACATGTAGAAATTTTTTGATAATTGCAACCATAGTAAAACAAAGACTTATATTTTTGATATTTATTTTATATATTTAAATGCCATTTAACAAAGAAAAATCAACCAAAAAAAATGAGTTCGCGTGTCATAGGTTCGCCATCACTGCCCTAGGAGATGGGTCCAAGGAGCACCAGCCCGGCCACATCGCCCCTCAGCCCCTGGCAGTCAGGGGTCTCAGTGGGATTGGCTGCTCAAAGCCTTTGCGGATTGAGGGAAGGCAAAGGTCTGCACATCTGTCTGTCTAAGCCAGTGGTTCTCAACCTTCCTAATGCCGCGACCCTTTAATACAGCTCCTCATGGTGTGGTGACCCCCAACCATAAAATTATTTCCGTTGCTACTTCATAACTGTAATTTTGCTACTGTTATGAATTGTAATGTAAATATCTGATATGCAGGATGTATTTTCATTTACAAATTGAACATAATTAAAGCATAGTGATTAATCACAAAAACAGCATGTAATTATATATGTGTTTTCCGATGGTCTTAGGAGACCCCTGTGAAAGGGTCGTTCAACCCCCAAAGGGGTCGCGACCCGCAGGTTGAGAACCGCTGGTCTAAGCGGTGCTTCTGGATCACATTGCAGTCTTACCACACTGGCCCCGAGCCAGGGCTGAGGTTGGTGGGGCAGGGGCTCTGCACCCCATGCCGCTTCCCCTCCGGCCTCCCCTAACAGCCCAGGTGCACCCACAGGGCCTGGGTTGACACGAGGGGGTTGTCAGCTGGGTTCCCCCTCAGGCTTTCCTGCTGGGCAGGGTTTTCATTAGGACTTCAGGGCAGTTCCTGTAATCCTGTGAGGGAAATGGGACGTTAGCTTATTTGTCTCACTACCTGATTCATCACCAGAGACCTAAGTTCACTGTATCCCGGTCTCTGGAACCTCACTGTTGTACCACCAGGGTGGCCACTTACTAGGGACTGTGTGTAGGTCATGAGGCCACTGGCTCCCCCTTCCCACTCCTCGAGGGCATGTGCACGAGGCCCTGGGGGAGGCAGAGAGAGGGGGGCTGAGCGCACAGGCCAGAGTGTGCTCCTGCCCACAGGTGTCCGCTACGGAGGACGGGACTGTTGCCAAGGACACCAACGTGGTGCTGGAGATCCCGGCTCCCACCACCATCGCCTACAGCGTCATCGAGTTGTACGTGAAACTGGACGGCCAGTTCGGTGAGTGCTGCCTCCTGCTGGGGCTCTTGGCCGACTGAGCCAAGGCTGAGGGACAGGCTGTCTTCCCTGGGGCACACACTGGGGATGGACGCGAGATCCTGAGCGTTCGGGGCTGTCCCATGACAAGGGACAGGGGGCTGCGCTGGGAGCGTGTGGGGTGCGGTTTCACCAGCACGACGCGGGGTTAAGGGCGTGTCCTCTGCCATCAGACAGACCTGAGAGGCCTCGGCCAGCTGTGGAGCCTTGCTGAGCCTTACCCACCTAGAGGGGCTCCCGCTCAGGGCTGCGGGTGGGTTAAATCGGTGAGGCACAGGGAGTGCTGGCACCGTGGTCGTTCACTAAGTTCTCCACCTCAGGGATGGACATCGTCGTTTCACACCCCTCCCCCCAGCACGAAGCCAGAAACAGCTCTTGGCCTTGCCCTCTGGTCACCGGTGGTTTGAAGCTGGCCCATCCCGGGCATTGGGTCCTTCAAGATAATGGGGCTTGGGGTTAGCAGGTGTCGGGGAGCTCAGGTTGCACGGCCCCTCCCCTGCGAGCTCCCTGAGAAGATGGCGTACTGAGTCCAGAACTGCTCGCTTCTCGGGGACGTGAATGAATACATGTGACATCGATGGTTGTTGACCTTTGTAGGTATGGCGATACGTTTGTAAAAAAGCCACCGGTTTTTTAGAGCGTTATACTGACGTCTTCACAGGTGACACGGTAATGTCTGTGTTTGCTTCAGAAGAAAGCTGGATGGGGAGGAAGGTGGGGTGGGCAGAGCTGGTCGGGGGTGTGTGGAGGTTCACTGCATTCCTCTGTTCGCGTGCAGTTTCCCGTTTTCACAGTGGAAACGTTTAGGAAGTGAGCCCTAACCGGCGCGCACCTCTGCTGCCGGCTCCTGCGCGCCCCCAGGCGGTTCCTGTCGGGACCAGGGCAGGTCCGGAGGAGGAAGTCCTGTGGGCCCGGCCCTCTGTGCTCACCTCAGGCATCGTCCCCTGTTGGCGGCGGCCACAGGCACTCAGAACACTGGCCGTCCTTGTGGGCGCAGGAGGACCTGCAGGAGGGCAGTGGGGGTGCAGAATGCAGCCCCAGGAGGTGGCAGAAGGGAAGTGTCTGTGTTGAGAAGTTGGTCTGGAGAAGGTGGACGGGGACACGTGGAAAAGGACACCAGGAAACGCGCCTGCAGCTTTTAGATGCCTGGTTCCAAATTTGTGTTATTTTATTCTGTTTGAAAGCCATTTGTCTGTGGAACAAACTGCATCAGGTGATTAAGTTTTGTTGTCAGCACATGACAAGCTGTGATACCATGTGCACCCCAGGATGTTCCCCCCTCGGTGAGCCTGTCTAGATGGGTCGACAATGGTCCAGGTGTCACTTGGCAAAGCTTCACCGGCTCCCAAGGGTGCTTGTGGGTGCTGTGAGCCTCTGGGTTCCTGGGGAGCCGCTCCGGGCAGTGGGGCTGCGAGGGCGTTTCCCTGAGGTGGGCGCCTGCCGTGCCGGCAGCCCTGGGGGCACCTGTGCCACCTCAGGGGCCTCTTTCCTCAGCGGGGCTTGGAAAGTCAGCCTGGCCTCTGTGGCTCCCGTTTGCATTTCCATTGCAAGCCTGTTATCTTGGCCATCTTCCGCTGTCTTAGAGCATAACTCCTCTTTGTGCTGCTGAGAGGAGGTGCCCCGGGGAATTAGTTCTCCAGGGTCCTTTGGCGCAGGTCCCAGCCCTGGCGGGGAGCCCGCTGCGTTCATTGCCATCCACTGCGACGGCCACGCGCCAGCTGCTGGCCAGGTCCCGGTTCCGTGGGACTCCGTGCCTGCGTGGGAGCCGGTTCTGCTTTTATTCCCCATCTGTTCTCTGTTGCCACAGAATGTTCTGATCCGGCTTCATAAACACGGGCCTCAGGGCCGGAGGGGACCTCAGAGCCTGCCTGACCCCCTCCCGCCTTCTGGGGGGGGGGGGCGCACCATCTCACAAGCCTCTTGTGCAACCCCCTCCCTGCTCCTGGGGAGGCATCTGTCAGTGCCCACGAGGGGCTCTCAGCCCCCACCCCCACCCCCGTTTCCCACCAGGCTCATTGGCTCCACTGCTTCCCGGAGCCACTCCATCCTAGATGCGATTATTTAAAAATAAGTTTGGTCATTTCACTCACCTGCTCCAACACCTTCTGAGGCTCCGTGTCCCAGGAGAAGGTCTCCCATGTGCGTGGGGGCCTGCCCGTGGCCAGCCTTCCCTCAGGGCCAGCACGCCTGGCAGGCACAGGCCGCGCTCACCTGCCTCTGCTGTGTCTGACCTGCGAGTCCGCGTGGAGCGCTCACTCCCACTGAGCCTTTAGGGGGCAGCTAGACCTGCGTCGCTGGCTTCAGTGACCTGACCGTCCACCTCCTCCAACACCCCCCCCCCCACCCCGCCCCACGCGAAACCGTGGCCCTTTCCGATCCCTGGCCGCCAGCACAGTGCCCGGTGCTGAAAATGACTGGCAGTGCCTTCGGGGGGCGGTGCATGCGCCCAGACAGGAGTGGTGCTGGTGCCATGGCTCCTAGAACCAGTTGGGGGCTCCAGGGTGCACGGCAGGATCTGAGGCTGTGGATGGTCCTGTCCTGACCTTGGGGAGCAAAGTCACCCCCTGGGGGCCAGTTCACACTCACTCACCTCAGCGCCTGGTGCAGAGGGGAGTGAGCTGGCTCTGGTGCTGAGTGTGATCCATGAGTGAACGGAGATAGTTTCATGCCTTAGTCATTCTACCTCTATGAATGCCATCAGTGCCCACAGGCAAAGGATGGTGTGTGCCGACACCACGCCTCCCACACGCAGGCTCGGCCACTTTTATTCCATAAAAGGAGCCCAGGAAGCACCCGGACTCGAGAGTTACTTGCTGTTTTTGCTCACCCAGGACATAGAACAGCCACATTTTTGCCTACAATTCAGATACCTTAGTTAGGATCTCAAACATGGAAGTCTGTGAGGGGGGCAGACGGGGTTGCCAGGGCCTTGCCACCCCTTTTTTAAAAAATTTTTATGGGAAATTTCACACATGCTCAAAAATAGCAAAAGTAATATAATGAACCCCATGTACTTCCTGCTTCAAGAATGAGGGCAATTTATGCTCCACCGGCAATTTCCCACCTCCTTCCACCCCCACTCAATTGTTTTGAAGCAAGTGCTAGGTATGCCATTATTTTTGTCTATAAATATTTAAGTATCTAAAGAAGGTAAGGCTTTAAAAAGACTAGTTTTTCACTCAGCATTTTGAGATTCATTCAGATAACTGTAGAAAAAAGTTCATTTTTTTTTGCTGTATATTCTTTTTATTAATAAAGTTGACTCTTTAAGAAGAACCATATAACATAACCACTTGTGCACCTAAATATACTGTCAATAATTCTGTAATAGTATCAGTTCGGTCACGTCAAATCCAGCAGATTCAGGCATCCCCAGCTTCACTCATGTACGGTGAGCTCAGGTGTCCGCTCGGGTCGGCTTGTTGAAACCGGGCGGAGGAGAGGTCGCTGTGCAGACACACAGGCGAGCCCTGCGGCAGGAACCACCGTTTCTCCAGCATTTCTGGGACGTGATGAGCGCAGCGCCTGCAGGAAGCGGGTGTATGGGGAGGAGGTGGGCGTCTCCCTGTGCGGACCTGTCCTCTCCTGTGTTGCAGAATTCTGCCTCCTACAAGGAAAGTGCGGTGGCTTCGAGCACGAGAGGAGAATCGACTCCATCTTCCTGGACCCCCAGCCCTTCCGAGAGTTTGCGTTTGGAGACATGCCAGATGCTGGGTGGGAGCTGTCTGTGCCCGATGGACCGCTGAGTGCTTTAAAACAAGGTACTGCCAGCAGGGCGGGGCATGGCGGGCCGACGGCCGACGCGCACTGCACCCCGGGAGGTGATGTGACCCAGGCAGTGAGGTGGCCTTCAGGAGCGGTGGTTTTGGTGACCTCACTGAGAGCATTTGAGAACAGCGATGACGGTGCCTGAGTCAGGCCTGGCGCACTCCGGACTCACCTGGGCCGGGTCGTAGGGAGCCTCGGTCTGGGGTGCCGTGTTTGAGGCTGAGGCGTGTAAGAGGCAGGGGGACCTGGTGTTTTCTTCCATTTTAACACAGGAGCCCGGGGACTACGAGGAACAGCTAGTTAGCAGCGAGGAGAGAGCCCGAGTTCTGCATCTGTTTCATCCTAGTCCAGGCGCCGCTGCCAAGACAGGCCCGGCCTGGTCAGCATGGCCGGCGTCTCCTGGAGGCTCTTTACCACGTGGCCTGAGGCCGTGGGTGCTGGCATGGGGGGAGGAGGCGACCTGTGATTTGCCTGCAGCAACCCCTCCTGCCCCCCACAGCAGTTTTAAAACGTTGGAGGGGTTTTATGGGCGATGAGGGTGGGAGATGAGCAAGGAAAAGGAGAAACAAATGGTTATGTGAGAGCTTAGCACAAGGAGCCGGGAGCGGCTCAGAATGTGCTGGCTGGAGGTGAGGAGTGAGGCTCACCAGCGAGGCCCAGACCGGAAGACGCTTTTGTTTCTGTAGCAAAAATAGTGTTGGAAGAACGGCAGTGAAGGCCCGTCTTATGCAGGAGTGAGCACCTACACACAAGCCTTCACATCCCCGCTGGCTTCGCTTACTAGGAGCTTTTGCCTGTCTTTAACCCTTTGTACGCCATTAGCATCTACAGATGCAAGTAAATTCAAAATGTCGTGGCGTGTGGGAATGGTTCCATTTTGGATGTGTGGCAGTTAACTGGTTAAAGAGGAGGATTCTAGGGGAGAGGCTCTGGCATCCTGCAGAGTGTGAGCCGGCAGCGGGCCTGGCGAGCACCCTTCTCCGGGACAGACAGTGAAGAAGGGACCAGCGAGGGCAGAGGCCGTGTCGCCATGACCAGAGGGCCAGCCGCTCTGACATGCCTTAGACATTAAAGGATACAAAATGGACCACGTAGTAGCAGAAAGGATGAAAGGTAGCATTTTGGAATCCGCATGGCTCTGAAGCAGTGACAGTAGACTGATGTTTAGTAACTCAGCCGTGATAATTTACTTCTATAGAAAGGAGCCTAAATGACTTTTCCAGAAAAATAATCCATCAGACTTACTATTGAGTGAGTCTGAAACTATGCGGGGCAGCCCCCTTTTTGCCCCCCTACCCCCCCCTCCTAACACGCAGGGTGGTGGTTAACTCCATGTCCTTTATCTCCGAGCTCCAGGCGGACTGTGCAGCTGACGTGTCCACGACAGAGCTGAAGGCAGTCGGCTATAAAAAGCGCGAGCTGCCGTCCGGTTCTGCGTGCACAGCCGTCCTGAGCTGTGTGCTTGCCGCCCCCACAGCCACGGTGCCCCTGGAGAGGAACTTCCAGCCCTTTGCGCAGCTGCCGGAGCAGCAGCAGGCGGCGCTGAGCGGTGTCCTGCAGGCGGTCCTGTTTGACGAGGAGTTACTCCTGGTCCTGGAACAAGTGGTAAGACCAGCGACGTCTCGAGGCGCAGGGTCTCCCCCTCGGGGTTCCAGCGATGTGGGCAGGCTGGACTGCTTGGGAGAGGCTTTGGCCTGAGCTGGAGACAAAAACTGCATTTAAGATTTCCCCACCTCTCTCTTGAACACTAAAGCTTTTTTGCTTCTTATCCCAGGTCCTTAGTTTCCTAACTGCAGAGAGGTAGCTGATGCCAGGAGTCTAGGTGTACAGTGGTTCCCTACGGCTGCTGTAACAAGTGACCACAAACTTCTTGGCTTAAAACAATAGAAATCGATTCTCTGAAGGCGTCAGCAGGGCCATGCTCCCCCGAAGGCTGGAGGGGAGACCCTTCCTTCACTCTTAGAGCTCCTGGCATTCCTTGGCTTGTGGCTGCATCGCTCCAGTGTACACCTCTTCCCACGGCCGCCTCCTGTCACCTCCTTTTCTGTTTCTTAATGGACATCCGCCAGTGGATGAGGGCCCGCCTCAACCTAGGAGGATCTCATGCCAAGACCCCGACCTCAATTACCTTTGCAGACACTCTATTCCAAATAAGGTCACATCCTGAAGTTCCAGATAGAGTTGGCGGGGGGTGGGGAGGGGGGGGTGGGGGGGGCACTGTTCAACCCACTGCAAGGGGGGCTATGTGGTAGAGCCCAACAAGCCAACCTATTTTACTTAGACTGGAAAGCAGGCCTTTGTTTTTTTCTGTTTTGTGGCAGGATTTTCTGGGGAGGTCGAGTTCCTTAACTATTAGTTGTAGAAATGGCGAGGGACAGCCCAGCTGCCAACCCCATCCACCTGGGCTTTCTGCTCTGCTTCCCTGGAGGAGGCCGGGGAGCTACAAGCCTGATTTCTGCTGTAGTTGGTTGTTTTTGGTCTTTTTGGTTTTCTTTTATGCAGAGTCGGAGCTCTGATTTTCTGATTTAATGCTTCATGACGTCCAGGAGAGTGTATTATTTTCCCCTCTCAAAACTGGATTGTGTCAGAAGAGCTTAGCGACTATGATGGAACCAGCAGTGTTGAAATAGTCACCAGCCAGGACACCCGCCGTTCTGGGGGATGCAGAACTCCTGGGAGGGTGTGCTGGCCCAGGGAGCGCACAGATGTTTAAAAGCCTACTGACTTTTACTTTCTAAAATGTCTCTTTCAAGAGGGAAATGTCAGGCCAGCATCAGCTGCCTGGGTGGGCCTGTGGGCTCTCATACGAATGCACCTGGATGTGGAGGCTGCAATGGCTGGGCGGTGCCGGGTGGCCAGGCAGCCCTTGCTGGCAGGACCACCCACCTCCCACGCCGATGGCTGAGGCTCCCTGGGCCCAGGTGGGAAGGTGGCTGGGGCGGGAGTGCCAAGTTAAAGCGTGAGAAGCATGACAGGACGGTGCCTTCATGTTCCCCTCAACTCTGCGTGCAGTCACTTGTCCAGTCCCTGGTCCAACCCGACAGACCCTGCCCTGGAAGGCGCTACCCCACAGCCCCTGCACGCCGCCTCCCCTCGCAGTGAAAGCACAGCCCCTGGGCAAGGCTCGGCTCACTGTCTCCTTGTGAGGAAGTATTAGGCTTGCTTTACCTGGGTGACAGCCAAGGCTAGGGCTGCTGCATCACCTGGTCTCTTCTCTTCCCTGCAGTGTGACGACGTGGTCAGCGGCCTGTCGCCCTCACAGGCGATCCTGGGGGAGCTGAAGCCCCCCCAGAGGCAGAACCTCACAGCCTTCCTGCGGCTGGTGGGGTGCAGTGTGCAGGGCGGGCATCCGGGCCCCGAGGGTGCGGTCAGCGACCGGACGCTCTTCTCCACAGCCTACTTCCTGGTCAGTGCACTGGCAGGTACGGCACCGGGGGTCCTGCTGTTGCTTTGAAACCGCTGTGCTTCCTAGGTGGAGACTGGCACACGTGGTTCCCTCCTTTCAGCCGTGGGCAGGGTAAGAGGTGGGGGGCGGTGGAGGTCTGCATGGTGGCCACGAAGTCCCAGAGCCGAGCATGGAGGCCTGTCCACTGCCAGCTCCTGCGCTCTGGGCAGAGCCCTTCTCTTTCCTCCTGGGGAGGGCTCGCCCCTCACCACCCAGGAAAGCGTCTCCCAAAACCCAGCCTGTCAGTCGTGTGAGCCGGCCGTGTGAGAGGCAGGGGCTTTCCGTTGGCAGCAGTTCTCCCCCATTTCGGTCCTTGGACCCTCTTTACACACTGACCGCCCGAGTTGCGGCCATCAGGGCAGGGGGCGCTGGGGAGCACCCCGAAGCCCTCGGCTGCTGGGCTCCACGGCTCCACAACTCGCCGAGCGACCCTGCCAGGGGCATGGCCCTCCCGAGACGCGGTGGCCCGCCTGCCGCTCCTCTGCCCGTTGCCCTGAGCTCACCATGCCAGAGGGTAGCCCTCCTACATGAGGAGACAGGGCTTTAGTCCCTGCTCAGAAAGGCAAGACCCCATTTCCTGGTCCCCACCACTGCCCTTCAAGGGGGCACTAGGCATGAGTTCCTGATGCATTCAGGGTTGGAGGAACAGAGCCCAGGAATTTCCAGTTTTCAAAGAATTAAAAAAGAGAAGGCCTCTCCCAGGTCCATATGCTGATGAGCCGTTCATTACATGCTCATGACTTATTTTTTTAAATTCTCAATGTGTTGGGGTTATAATCACGGCTGCTAATGAATGCAGGAGGTGGAGGGAGCTCACAAATGGTCTCTGGGCCAGATGAGTCAGCAGGTGATTCGTTTTATTTTTTTCCTTTGCCTTTTCAGCTCAAAGGTTGTGTCCCGGAGGAGTGGCTCCTGTGGGAGCTGCCTCTGTTTACCCGGGGAGGGAGTAAAACCAGTCTGAATAGCACTGACCTGGATCTCCTTTCCCTGGGGCTCGGCAGGTCCTTCCGGGGTGGTGCCTGACAGTCTTGGGTTCTAGAGGTCCGTGTGCCGTCCCTCCGTCAGGCCACTCTGCATTTTCCTCCTAAGAAGGACTAAAGGGTTCTAAACCCAGGTCACTGTGGGTTACTCAGCTCTCTGACACACGCCAGAAAACAAAACAAAAAGAAGTATGGTTGATCCATTGAGGAAACATGCTCAGAGAGGTGTATGCAAGGCACACCCCAAATATGCAGTGACGCACCTCTTTTTCCAGTTCTTCCTACTTTTCCTTGCATCCCCCGAGTCCGTGCAGTTCTTCCTGATGGGCACATCCCCTGGCGAACACATGCCTGTTTTCACTCTATTTCCTAAAAGACCCTTTGTGCCTGTTCAGCACCATTCATTCACTGAACAGCTGCTGGGCATGACCTCTGCCCGGAGAGCAGGGACGTATACGTTAGGCACAGCCCAGGGCTGGCTCTGTTCCTACGGATGCTTTTGTTTTTTAAAGTGACTGATTTTTGTCTTTTGCAGAAATGCCAGATAACGGAGCAGCTCTGCTGGGCACCTGCTGTGAACTCCAGATCATTCCTTCACTATGTCACTTGGTAAGGAAGGGGCCTGGGGTGGGGCAATGATGAGATGAACACCTCACAGCTGATAAAACACTTCCAGTCTTCCTCATCCTCAACAGCCCTTCAAAATAGGTCACACAGGTATAACTCAGTCCACTTTTTACACCCACCCTCGCCCCACGCCCCACCTCACAGGAAGACGGAGGCCGAGAGAGGAAGGATTTGCTCAAAGCACTTGTCTGTGGACTCCGAGCCTCATGCAGCGCTGCAGGGAAGCAGGGAAGGAGCGAGGCCTAGGACTTAGCTCTGTACCACGCTCACCTGGCAGGGAGGACACAGGGGACTGATGGTCTCGGAGAGACACTTCATTCTCTCTTAGGACTAGCATTAGCTTTGTGCCCTCAGGAAATGTCATGGCTAGACCAAGGGTTAGGTAATGAGGAGCTTAGCCCTGAGATTCAAGATTAAGCTTTTCCTCTTTAAACTACAAATTGGGTCATGAGTAGAAGGAAATGGGGCAGCTACTGCGGGTGTTGCTCAGCCTGGGGCAGAGTGGCAGAGCACACCTGCCCGGATTAGTTAAAGGCCTGGCGGCCAAGGGCCAAGGCCAGCACGGTCTGCAGGCCCAAACCTCAGAGCTCGGCTCCCTGATCTGGGAAGCGGACGCTGGGGTAGGCTGCCTCTCCAGGGCCCTGAAATGGCACACATCCGGGGAGCCCTGAGCACTGCGGGTCGTGCCTTTGGCACTGCTCTGCACAGGAAAGGCATCTGAAGAGTGCGCCAGGCACCATGCCAAGGAGCAGTTTAGTGTCATTCACCACCACAAGCAGCTCTACCGCCCGGGGGACGCTGCATTCCTGCTCTGACCACAAAAACGGAACTACTTGAAACGTGCCGGCATGCATGTCCTGTGGCCGCTGAGGGTAAAAGCTGGTGGTGCAGTGAGTGAGGTTATGGAAACAGTACGTTTCCTCGCGAGCTGTCTGCAGTGATGAGCACGCAGCAGCTCTGTTTTTGTAGCCAACTCTGTTTACAACAGCTGAGTGCTTGGCAAGTCTACAGGAAAAGAGAACATTACAAGACCACATCAGCGAAGTCCCCCTTCCCTGCAGCTCAGCTCTAGCTCTGCTCTGGGTGCTGCTTCCCAGTTTGCTCTGCTGGTGGAGGAGCAGCCCTTAGGTGTTCCAGGAGTGCTGCTATGCTACTGGGCACAAACCTTCCCACCCACAGAGTCCTCTGTCCGCCTTCATGGGCTGCTCAACACAGACAGAAACCCTTTTTCTTTAAAGACTTTCCTGGGCATTTCACATCATCGCCCCTAGATACTGCAACAATTTGGGTATCGTGTTTCCTGCAGGCACTTACTTAGAAAGGGGTGTAAACACCCACCTTGTCTGGAACCATGGAAGGCCTTTTGGGAGAAACATATCTGCCGAACTGGTGAGAAGGCGAGTTAAAACCATCCACAGGGTGTTAATGTCACCCACCACCCCTGGTGACTGCATCTCTTTTATGCCCAGAAGTGCCTCTGGGCGCCTGGGGTTGGCAGATGTTCAGAGAAGGAAGCTGGACGCCGCCCAGCACTTCTCCGTCGGACCTGAGCCCGCTGTGCTGCTGGCAGCCTTCGGCGGTGCCCATGGAGCTCATTCTCAAACCGTGGCATGTGATGCCTGTGTTTAAAGAGCAGGTTAATCCACTCCCTAAAGCACAACGGACAGTTTACCGTCTGGCCCAAATGGTACCGCTAAGCCTGTGGTTACACTGCGCGTTGTATTTGGCGCATCTACAGGGTGTGGAGTTGTAAGGCTGACTTGGATAGTAGACACCCAAGTACTTGTGCATTCCAATGAGTGCCGCCCTCCGCTGAGAACACTTCTGGAATTCTTCACTCAGGCATACTTTACGGGCTTCGCTTTTTTATTCTAAATTTTCCTAAACTGACCTGGTTCTGAACACCTGTTTAAAAATCAAATCTACTGGCAAATTTATAATTACTGAAGGTAAATAAAGGGTCACAGGCACCGCCAAGACCCCAGAAAGCAAAGTTTCCGATGTTTCAGCGGCTGCAATTAGAGCAGCGACCTCTCTGAAGGTCTCGTCCTTGGCAGGGTGACGGGTGAACACAACAGGCCAGGTCCCTGCTCTCCTAAGCGGCGCAGGTTTCAGTTAAAGACTAAGTAGTGATTGTCGAGGAGAGAACGGCAGACATCGGGGGCAGGTGGGGACAATTCCATGATGTGCCAGTGGCTGGGCTACGGAGGGGGGATTAGGTCAGGCCCTTCTGATGTTGCATTTCCACCAAAAACCGAGAGACGAGAAGGTCTGTGTCGAACTCTGGAGGGAGAGTCTCCAGGTAGAAGGAAGGACAAAGGCTCTTGAGGCAGGAAGCATAAAGTAAGCGATGGTCCCTACCGCTTGGAGGAGTTTGTGCAAATATTCTAAAACCTTCATTTAGAAACCAAACAAGCCTTACATACCTGTGTTCTACTGGCTTAAGCTCTAGTAGCAGGCAGAGTTCAGAGAGGAGGGATTAAGACAGGACTCCAGACTCCAGCAAATTGGAATCGTCAGGCCTGGGTCACATACATCTTGTTACATCTTCATCTTAAGGGTTTTCCTGCTCCATTTGGGAAATTAAAAAAAAACCCACAGAAAACCACCACCTGTTTTCCTAATTAGCTGGACGTGCATGACTGCCCAGCACCGTGGCTGTTCTGTAACGTGTTTAAGTGACGTGTCTAACGTGCCATTTCAGCTCTGTGCACTGTCCGCTGGTGGAGAGTCTGACCTCGAAGACGTAGCCCTGGCTCCTCTGAGAGACACGGAGAGGTTTGGGATTGTGCGGCGCCTGCTGGCCACGGCCGACATCAGCCTGGAACGGCGACAGTCGGCAGTCAGGGCTGTCACCTGCAAAGTCCCCAACCTTTCCCCACTCGTTCTGTACGTGAGCCTGAACGGACTCCGCGCGTTAGGCCCAGCGCATCAGTAACGTCACAGGTAAATCCCAAGCTCCCGTCATCAGCCAGGGCTGGGCACTTTCCACACCGCTCAGATACCACCTTGGGGCTTAGTTCAGAGCCAAGTTAAAAGGTGATCAAGGAGATGAATTCACAAGAGAATGTAAGAAGCGAGTTTCTGCACTAGCAGCCACCTTGAGGTTAGCCGCCAGGTAGTCTGTACGCGGTTTCCTTTCGGAACAGGCCCTCCTGCACTGGTGACCCAGAGAGCAAGTGCAAGCTCACACCCGAGGAGCCAGACGAGGGCTGCGAATCCTAAGCCAGCAAACAGACCTTTATTCTACAGAAAAACGGGTCCATCTCTCCCTTTCTTCCTGTTACACAAAAACAGATGGGGCTGACACTTTCTCCCAAAATTCATTTTAAATTGTGAATGCTGGGGAAGCAATTTCTCTCCATTGAAGGCTATGTTTTAGATGTTCTGTATGCTCTGCATACAGAATTTTGTATGTATTAGCCTCTAGATCAGCGGTTCTCAACCTGTGGGTCGCGACCCCTTTGGGGGTTGAACGACCCTTTCATAGGGGTCGCCTAAGACCATCGGGACACACATATATAATTACATATTGTTTTGTGATTAATCACTATGCTTTAATTATATTCAATTTGTAACCATGAAATTGGGGGTCACCGCAACATGAGGAACTGTATTAAAGGGTCGCGGCATTAGGAAGGTTGGGAACCACTGCTCTAGATAATAATAAAAAAGCCTAAACCAAAGCACACCCACACAAAAAGACTGACATCAGGCAGACAGAAAAGGAGCCATCCCAGCCAGTGTAAAAGCTTGGGTTACATCGAACAGGCGACGAAGGCATTTCATTTCTTAGCTGTTCCACAGCTGCCCTGACACTGGTCAGTTACCCTGCTGGATGGTGTCTTAAAACTCAGCTACTGCAGTGACTAAAAAATGAAGTGTGAACGCCACTGGAGTACATATTCTGCTGAATAAAATTATACTGGAAAAGTCTAATAGCAGGCCGCCTTCCCGTAGGGGTCTAGAAATGTGCGGTTTATCTGACTTTGCCATGCTTCAATGAACGTACAAATTCTATGTCAAGAACAATGTGCCGAGTTCCCATGCATGATGGGTGTTTAATTTATAAAATATCTGTCAAAGGAAGCTCTGAACGTGTGGATTTTGCCTTTTCTTGTTTCCACAGCCTTCTGTAAATAGCCTGGGCTGTCTCCCCGTCCCATTGCTAAGGTCCCCTGGGACCTGCAGCCACTTGCTCTCCCCTCAGCACCACCTAGTGCGCCCGCTGCGAGGCCTGTCCAGCGTGGGAGCAGCAGTGGTGAGAGAGAAACGTGCTACGCAGCACAGGCTTTTCACCTCACCATCCTCTACTGCTTCCTGCTCTGAAGATGTTAATGGATGCTAATGAAGCAAGTAACCCTTTCATCGCCTCTGAAAAATGAGAATCATCCATGTTCAAGTACTGGCATAAATAAACCTGTGGTCCATGAGAAGAAAAGGACAGCGGTGTACACTGTGGTGCCAACAACATG
Source organism: Myotis nattereri (assembly GCF_964212035.1). Lineage (NCBI taxonomy): Eukaryota > Metazoa > Chordata > Mammalia > Chiroptera > Vespertilionidae > Myotis > Myotis nattereri. The sequence continues at coordinate 60,445,591 of NC_138086.1, read as the reverse complement.
AAAAACCAGCCCCGCATGCACAAACTGGAAAGGAACATGCCACCGTGAAAATGGTGCTAAAACGGTGGCACCGTCCATGTCTTTTGTCTGGTTTCCTGAAATAAAATAAATATACAGAACGAACTGTAAACGGGATGTGTAATGGGAGTCTACTTGTGTGAAAAATGGAGACATGTATCGCCACGCGTGGGACAGAAGCCTCACTGACGAGTTCACTAGAAACCCCATGGGCTCCTCTGGGGAGGGAGGGGGAGGCTGGGCAAAAGGTGGGGAAGGGGTGGCTCACCCTTCCACTCCTGTTAGAATTTTGTATGGATTCTCCTCTCTAGATAATAATAAAAAAGCCCAAACCAAAGCGCATACACACACAAAGACAGACGTCAGACAGACAGAAAAGGAGCCATCCCAGCAAGTGTAAAAGCTTGGGTTACATCGAACAGGCGACGAAGGCATTTTGTTTCTTAGCTGTTCCACAGCTGCCCTGACACTGGTCAGTTACCCTGTTGTCTTAAAACTCAGCTACTGGGAAGGATGTAGCCCGAGGCTGCACCAGGTGCTCCTGGCCCCCCAGAACTGAGAGAAGTCTGTGTTTTAAGCTGCTAAATTTGTGGTAATTTGTTACTGTGCTGATAGAAAACTGACAGGTTGTAAAAGACGGAAGTCCATAGGTTCTTGGAAACTGCGACTTTAAGCAAAACAACATGTAATGAAACCATTTTTCACCATAAGCTAGCTGATACAAACACAAGTCAAGTTCCTATGGCCTATTCCTGGTCACAAAAGCATCACCACACTTCTAAATAAAGATCTCAAACACTTCAAATATTAGACAATGAAACAGATGTGAGCTATATAAACATTTAAGAAAGCTGAATTAAAAACAAGAATGATTTTCCAAACCGACGATGCCAGTTCCTGGTCCCTGGTGGTTGAAGCCTTTCCAGCAGCTCAGGGCGCCCTTCCATCGCAGGGCCACTCACACCCACACACAGACTGGGGCAGTGTGGACACGCCAATTAATCCAACATGCCCACCTTTGGGATGTGGAAGGAAACCGAATGCCCAGAGAAAACCCACGTGCAAACTCCAGACAGTGGCTCTGGCCCGTAACTGATTTCCCCCGCATCAACGTTAGAATGAAACGACAATGAACGAAACCACGTTAATCCAGGAACTGCTGTAGGTCACACCGATTCTTTGGGAGACCTCAGAGATACACCGAACTAGCAATTTCTCAACCATGAGGTATAGGGTCCCAGAAGCCAGCTGGGGAAAGAGTAGCAAAGTACCTTTTCTGGACACAGGCTTCCTGCACGCACCACGGTCACGCCTCCATCGCTTGGCCAGCCGGGTGGGTCCGCGCTTCGCGGCAGGGCTGGGGCTGAGCTGCCCGCCACCGCACACCTGTCCCACCAGGTTTCCCTGGCAATGGTCCTAGGAGCACCCCATGCCCTCTGAGCACAGAGGCCTTTTCTCGATCCTGTATTTCAATCTTCTCTGTCTTGGGACTTCTTTCCTTGAGTATGTTGTGTTTGAAACTTGGGCTGGCTTAGAAGAAACAATAGTTAGGGTTTCCTTGTTCAAGAGGAGAGGCAGGTGAAAATTTATAAAACTAAATTACATTAGAGGCTTTTTATAAAAATTATTAGCATTTAAAAGAAGTTTCCAAAGCTAACCTCATAGTCTCTGTATTTTACTATCTGTAAGCCTCAGTTCTACTTATAAATGAAACATTACATTTTTCCAATATTAAATATTTATTTCTTTTTACATACAAAAATACTTTACCAGGCATACAGAATTTCACAGATTGAACATTTCAATAATTTTTGTTTGGGGCAGTATCTGGAAATACGTGAAAAGAAAAATTTTATAGGGACAGCTTCTGAAAAATCAATAATTGTATTACAGAAAAATTTTATTTATACAAGGACAGTAATATTTCTTTTACACACGACTTAGCAATACAATTACTGGGAAAGCAGTGGCAATTAGTTTTCATTTTTGAACTTTTTCATCAGAAACTTACTTTAGCAGCTTTGATTTTTAGGTTGCCAACAAGATTTTGTCCTCCGTTAAAAAAAAAAAAAGTCCTACAATCATTTCACAGACTAGAGGTTAAAAAGAGCATGCATCTGTGTTCAAAATAAAGGTGAACCAAAATGAAATGGGGAACTCCCCACAGCAGGGTTTTCACAACCAACACTCATCATGGGCCCTAACAGACAAGTAGGAAACGACGCTGGCGCCAACCCCTCGTGCTCACTCGTCTACACAAAACCCGAGGCACCATGTCCTTAACAACCAATGTTAGCGAACAGGCAGGAGCCAGTTCTTTAAAGACAGCACACAGCCAAGAGCACCATCCATCTTGCATTTCAAGGGCAGATGGAGATGAGCTCTTCCTTGAGTCTGGTTCAGTCTGGAAGCTCGAAGGCCATTTCTCATTTGGACCATGTTCCCAGAACAAGCTCTCGGTGCTCCAGGCAAGGTGACTAATACCCCTGCCCATCTCTCCTATTTAAGGATAAGAGGAAAACCACACCCTCACAGCCGAGAGGTTTTTCATGCTACGAGTTTCCCCTCCCTCCACGCTCCCAGGCCACCTTGACTGATGTGAGGAAAAGCAAATTCCAGGCATGGCCTGTCAGATTTATGTCTCTCCCCTGGCTTGCTATTTCTGAAGTACAATACGGACCTCAATTTCCGACTTTTAAAAGCAGACCTGTGGGCTTCTGCTCTATGGAAGCCTGTTCAGTGGGACCCAACACAGGCTTACAAGCATCGAGTCTTGCATCTCCCAAGTTATAAGCACCATTTACGTTCACTGTAGATGTGTTCATTTAGTTTGTGCTGAAGATTAGAAAATAGTAAAAGCTAGTAGTAAAAAAAAAAAAGAGAGAGAGAGAATCTTCGCTTCTGACAGACGGACTTTGGTGTGTGGAGGTCAGTTACCATTATAATGCTGCACCGCCAGCCAGCCAATGGCTGCGAGGCATCAGAGAGGGTCACGGAAATGCATTCGGTCAGGTTAGAGGTCCACCAATGACCTGAGAAACAGACCCCCTTTAGACTTAATACCACCAGGTAAACAACATGGGCTTTGGTGACAAGTTTTAGGCGTAAGAACAGGATAGAGCAGCTCTAAGGGGCAAAGATCAGTGTGCCTTGTGATGTAGGAGAACACTGGACTGCTTACTTAATTGATTTGTGAGTGGTCCGGTTGGCAGCAAGGACTTGCTAAGCGTTTTAACTTGAAAAGGGATTCTAAACTAACATGGACCTCCTGCCCTGGGCCACTGAGAGCGGGACAGACCCTCTTCCGGCTCAGAGCTGTTCTAAAGCTGGAGACGAGATTCCAGGATGGCATGCACCAGGTTCTGTCAGCTCTGGAAGAGGGGCACTTTAACAGAATGAAGAGGTGAGTAACCTCAATGCAAGCGCACACATGTAACAGACAGACCAAGTAGACTTCCTAGTCTAGCATTTACCGTATCAGAACTACAGATTACGTTTTGTAATTGAAGCTGAAGACAAACATTAAGTTAGCCTTATTTAACAAATGGAATATTAAAAGTAAAGGAACATAAAAATTTTACTAAAGGTCAGGAGTCAGAATTAGGATCTCAGTCATTTTTATCAAAAGAGCAACTTTTAAAGAAGGTAGTGCAGTATACTGCAGAAGTGAAAACCATGCTTTTAAATTCTTACCTTGGACATTTGATATCATCATTTCCTTCACTTTTTGGCGATTAAAGACTCATTTTTTATTCTGTGCACTAAATCATTCCAGGACACAGAAAGTAACATGACAGATTATGGGAAATATTTTAAAAATGAATAAAACTTGAAGCTAACAAAAAATTATTTAAAAAATAATCTTACCTTAAAAAATTACATAACTGTTATCTTCCTCAGCTATACAATGTCTACATAAAAACGGATATGATGCTGAATTATTAGTCAATGGAATTCATTCTTAAGTTTGTGAATAATTTTCACTTGTACTATATACAATAATCTTATCATTAAAATAGTGAATCTGTCCTAAGAACTCAAAATACATTATAAATGTTATTACATGAATGCTCTCAGCACATCCTTTGGAACAAGAGGAGGGCAGGTACCATAATCTCTAAGCCTGAACCATATAAAAAATTCATTAGGTTTAAATAAGAATTTTCCAAGAGGTTTCTGTCTAGCACTTTCCTTTTTCCTTAAGGAAATTAAGTTATGATGTTAACTTCATGGGCTTAATACTTCATTTATTTTTCAAAAAGGTGATTAGTACCTGACTCAAGGTAAGCCCTTTCAAACAAAGTGAAAGAAGTTCCTGAATGCTTAAGAATTTGGAAGTAATCAAAAATTTAAGAATATTAGTTATAATTACATGGGTGAAATATATTTAGTTTTACTATTCATGTATTTTGGAAATTTTACATATTCTATACATAGCTGTATATATACTATATATATATTTATATATAGTGACTTAAACATTTAAAAAATGACCTGCTATCTATATACACAAAATTTCAGGATTGCCTTTTCCGTATTTGGTATAAAGGTTTATTATTAAAAAATTATTGGCTCTCTAGCCTGTGATTTCTGGAAAAACTGAGTATTTTTTCAGAAGTTGTAAAGATGCAATGTTAAGCAGGTCATTATTTTGATCAATTTTCAAACTTTTATGCTCAGTGTTTACCAATTCAAAATAATTATACCCAATTCCATGGCTATCCATCTTGAAAATCAACTCCAATCATGATCATGACACTTGTTATACATAAAAATAAGTACCAATTTAATGAAACGTTAAAGTAAAGATCGTTGTTTATTGTTATTAGGATATTATGGTCAAAACAACTAGTATCTGGCCATAATCTATAATGCCACATTATATTTTACTGCTAGTTTGTATTTTCTAAACTTGTATTACCAATTTGCTCTTTTAAGGAAAATGTGTCGTCAGCAATTATAAGTAGATTTTGCTAAATTATGGAATTTAGGTTCAAGCTACTTTTGCAGTAGTCATATTGGGTTTATAATAACGACTTTTAGTAAGCTATGCTCAGCAATTGTATAGTGAGAGTTGGCAAGAGTAAATCAAGCCCTGATGTACTGGATGTTTGATATTCCCGAAGCATCAAATAGAAATTGAGAATGCACCATCAAGGCATGGCTGTAATAAAGGTGAAATCCCGCTTATAGCACATCACGCATATTCCAGTAATTAGGGTTAAATTTTACTTCATCAGAGACATCAACTCTGGGTATTTTTACATTTGAAAGTGAAAAATGTACGTGTATCTACTTGTATATAAACAGTCATGCCCTGAATGCGGACACTCACCTGCCCACAAGGAATCCTCGGGCCGTTAATGTCCAAACAGGAACATCATCTTTCCCGAAAGCATGAACACGTGTGTGCGTGCACTGTGACTCTTAGCAATCGTTCAGCATCACTTTAAACCACTTTCTCTTCAGCAAAGCTAATCATCTTAGCCGTACTCACGGCTGCGGGAGAATCCTGGGCCGCTGGGCCTGCCTGCCCCGAGATCTCTGTGGTTCCTGCGGACTCAGATGGCACTCGAGCTCCAAGTTCAGTGGCTTTATTGAGATACAATGAACTTTTCTAAATGTATTCTCTTCAACTCTGGCTTCTCGGCTGAAATGAACTAAACTGCATCGCTTATTTCATATTAGTAGGGAACTAGTGTGTATTTAATAGTTTCTGATGAGTATAATAGAAACAACTCCTTTACATAGAGACTGTTTTCTAAATAATATGCACTTTATCCCATATGATAAAGCTAAAAATACATATGATGTAAAAATCATCTCTATTTTGCCAAGGTGGTTGAAATAATTTGTGGAGAAGCTGTTTGTGCTGCTACAAGGATCCCAAAGCTGTTCACAGACGAAAGCACACAGAGAATGTGGAAATGAAATTCCTCTTAAAACTTACAATGTGTGGGAACACTAACTCACAGGACCTCACCTCAACACTGTGCTTGGATCCATGTTGCTCGGAGAAGCCAATAAGGTGACGTAGATATAGGCGGTTTAAAAGTTATCGAAGATATTAAATGAATGTGATACATTTTGCCACCAATTTCCTATCCTATGGACAAAGAACATGAATTTGTGTTCTGGATATGAAATCCTGGAATTTAAAAGTATCTATGGATTTCCACTCTTAAAATACAGCAACTTGAGAGTTTTGTTTTATTGTGAAAAGATTTACAACAGTGTGCGCGTACCACTCACCACCTGCATTTCCCCCTCCGCCAGCCCTCCCGCGGGCATTCCATGTGACAGCCCTGGTGGCGGAGAACAGGCCGCAGCCAGGTGCCTGGTGCCTGCCACCGGACAAAGACAACCACCCCCGGGTAAGGACCGAACCCTTCAAGTGTGAGGACTTCTATGTGAACAGCAAGCAGCAATATAAAATATGGACGACTTAGTTCGACGATGAGCTGCATCTCTGAATACTTTTCAGGAAGAAAGTATACCACCCAAGAATCCTAAAGGAACGTATTAACTGGGGTTGATTTGGAAATTTGTATATATTAATGCATCTAGAGGAGAACTGTTTTTTCCCCCCCCTAATCATTAAACAAAAGTGCATTTCCTTACAGAAATGTAAAAAAATTCAATACATATTATATAATATATATATACACAATGTATATATTATATAATGTATATGTTATATATAGGTAAAATAGCTGACCATTATTTCCAAATTTTAAAAATCATTCAGTGGTCTGGGTTTTCTACACAACACATCGAACAGATAATCTTAACGATCACATCATACTTCACACAAAGCACACTGGTTGTTCACAGCCCCGAACTTCAAACTCAGAGGCATCTTTACGCATCACAGAAAAAGGCAGAGGCATGATACAGTTGCTGACCATAGCCTAATAAAAACCTGTGTAAGAAGTTCGTTTTTGTCCATTAAATTTTTACCTGTGAAAAAAAATAAACGGCAAGTGTCATTTTGCTGTTTACAGGAGGCACTCTCTGAGCCCACCCAGCTTGCTTGCTGTGTACATGGTAACTTCACATCAGCCTGTCTTTGCGACAAATGAGAGTGCAAGGTATTGCTCTTCATTTTTTCACTAAAGATAGAAATGAAGGGGGAAAAACCCAATACATCTGTGTAAGTCAGACTGGACAGCCATAGATCTCTGAAATAACGAAGCTAATTAGCACTGAGCGGACTTCTGATGTCAGATTTGGATGGTGGTAGACTTGCTGTAGCACTGACATTCAGGTTCTGCTCCCTTAAGAAATTACATTAGGAAAGAAGGCCAATAACGACTATATTCTAGAGTAACTTCCCCTTCACTTGTTAAATACTGAGCTAAATGGCAACTTTACAAAACTATTTCAAGTATTCATTATCACAGTGAAAATGTGAGACCAAGGTTCAAATGAATGAGTTGGAAATTCTTGTGATGAAAAAGGCAAGGGCACTAAATCAAAACATATACAAAATGCTTCAACGCATTTCTTTATGTGATATGAATAGATTGTCCATAAAAAGTTAGAAAAATTAAGATAAATTATATATTAGTACCCCTTCCCAGCCACACTGTCTGTAAAAATTCGGAAGAGTGTACTGGCATTTCAATCTACGGTAAAAAGGCCTGGCCTCGCAGACATCGTCTCTGTGCACGCGTTTTCCCAGGAGTAAGTTTATTTGCTGTCGTCACTTTCTAAAAGCTGCATTTTAATTGTGAACCTTATTGACTCATCAGTACACCCAGCTGATGGGGACCCACTGTGGCTCCATTCTCAGGTTCTCTATGGCAGTTTGTAGTTTCTCAAAGGCTTTGTCTAGATTGTCGTTTACGATGATCAAATCAAAATAGTGGTTGTATGCTCTCTGAATTCGTGCACTTTCATCCACTGTTTTCTTCAAGTCAGAGTCCTGTCAAAGAGTTTTAAAAGGAAATGTTTTTATTATAATGTATATTTACTTGCTCAAATAGCAACTCAGAGTGAACATAAGAAATTAGTAGCTTGGATAATTTTTTATTGTGATTCTGATATTAATTCTCAAAATCTAATCCATAGAGTGTTAAAAAGACATTACCACCTATTCCTGTACCCATCTTCCCAGCCGCGTTCATGTGTGTGCTTATCAGTACCCTGTATCTTCTGTTTCATTGACATTTAGGATAAGATTCCTAATTTAAAAGACTGCTGACAATAATTTTAGGATGAAATCTAATGGACTCTAGATTATGGAACCCAATTTCTAGTGACTGTTAAGCTCAAAGCTAAATTTGCTGCCTATTTCCAGGAAAGAAAATCTTACAAATGTATTTTTGAAGACTAACTTCACATTATTATTATTATTTTTTTGCTAGCATTACTTATATATTATAGAATATTTCTAGTCATTTTAGAATGATGTAGGGGAATACATAATGGGTTCTGCATGAATAAGAAAAGCTTTTACAAGTGTTTTGAAATTTCACAATTCTACATGTTCTTCAAATATTGAGTTTCTATTAAAGTGTCTACTGTGTTTCATTATTTATGGATATAACAATGAATAGGACAGAGGGGGTTCCTACCCTATAGTGAAGGAGACAGATAAAGGGCAAATAAACACAAGAACTTGTGGAGTGTAGTAAATTCTATAAAATAAAAAAATCAGGAACAACGCATTTTAAGAGATCTACTTACAAAGACACGGAGTACATTACTTTTAAACTGAGAACCAAGTGGGAGAAAGAGCATTCTGGGCAGAGAAAACAGCAATGCCAAATCCAAGCGGGAAATGCCTGGATGTGTGAAGACACCAGAAGACCAGGAGGCACAGGCAGTTATGGGTTGAGGGGAGTAGTAAGTTGAGATGAACACAGAAGAGGACATGAAGGACCCAGATGCAATGGAGACATCCCTGGATTATGATGGTGGCAAAAGGTATGGAAATGACCCAGACTATTTACCTATGTTGGTGATAAAACCATTAGGATTAGCTGATGGGCTGGATGTGCAAAGTGAGGAAAATGACTGAATGGAGATGCTCTTGGGTTTCTAGCATGAGTTAAGCGGGTGGGTTTAGAAGATGCAGAGTAGGGATGGAGAGAACATGATTTTTTGGGGGGGTGGGGGTGGGGGTGGGGGAGGGAAAGCAAATGTTCTACATTGTACACGTTAAGTTTAAGATGCCTGTGAGGCATCCAAGTAGGTGACTTATATTTATCTATATATAAATTGGGAACCACCAGCATAACAATAGGAAAAGGACAAATTGTAGGAGGAAGTAATACTGTTAACCTAAAAAGAAGTGCTCACCGTCAAAAGCTTGGTAGCAATGCCAGCGTCCACCACAGCTTTGTGCATGGCGCGCAACGTCTCCAGCTCCGGAGCAGCGATGAAGACAACGTAGGGCATGAACTCCGATGTCCTCAGCACCTTCAGGGCCTGTGCAGGAGAACCACCACACACCGACTTACATAGGATTAGAATTTGTACTGTTTCCCTTTACTTTTCACTAAATAACCAAAGTCTAGCTGCCTCTTCCTAAGGATTAAGAATATAATTGAACACTTGCCCCACTTCTATCCTTTGATTCCATACAGTACTTTCCTAAAACAGTGACCCATTAATTGTGTTCTGACCTCTCTACTCTTTGAGCTTCCTGAACAACAAAAAAAGCATTATATTAATGAAGGACCCAAAAGTCAGCAAGAACGCTGTAAATGTTTTTTTTATGTTAATTAGGGAATTCTGCTAATACTGAAAAAACTAGAAATAATTTCATTGTCTACTAGCTGGAGAGTGGTTACATAAGTTAATATATGTCTATATTATGAAATATTATGCAGCAATTACAAAGAATAAAAAAAGCTCTACAGCAATCAACATGAAAAGGTCTGCAAGAAACATCCTATTCCCATATAATAAAAGGGTAATATGCAAATTGACCCTAACAGCAGAATGACTGGTCACTATGACACACACTGACCACCAGGGGGCAGATGCTCAATGCAGGAGCTGCCCCCTGGTGGTCAGTGCACTCCCACAGGGGGAGCTCTGCTTAGCTACAAGCCAGGCTGGTGGCTGCCAGCACAGCGGTGGTGGCGGGAGCCTCTCTTGCCTCCTCAGCAGCGGTAAGGATGTCCGACTGCAGCTTAGGCCTGCTCGCTGCTGGCAAGTGGACATCCCCCGAGGGCTGCCGGGATGCCAGAGGGATGCCTGACTGTCAGCTTAGGCCCGATCCCCCCCCCGGGGAGCGGGCCTAAGCCAGCAGGTGGCCATCCCCCAAGGGGTCCCAGACTGCGAGAGGGCACAGGCCAGGCTAAAGGACCCCCTCAAGTGCACAAATTTTTGTGCACCGGGCCTCTAGTTATTTAATAAAAAGAACTAAAGGTTTTGTATAGAATTTTTCATTTATATAAAAGAATCAATAAAAAGAGAAAACTATATATATATATATGTGTGTACATATATTATAGGGTGTCCCAAAAAATGTATACACATACTTTAACAGCTGATAGCTATTAAAATGAAATGTATTTTAATAAACACTGCTTTTATAATTATTCAGTGTGTGTATACATTTTTTGGGTCACCCAGTATATACTAGTATGTGTGTGTGTACACACACACACACACACACAAATATATAATTTTTTACTTAAGGCATACTAAAAAGATAGAAAGATACACACCAAACTCAATAATATTTACCTCTGAGTAGGGAAGCAGAAGGGTGGGAAGGGTCAGTGAGAGAGACACAGAATGGAATGGGAATGAAATGAATATTTGTGTGTGTGTGTGTGTGTGTGTGTGTGTGTTTGGTGGGAAGGGGTGTGACTGCAAATTTTTATTCTTTTTAATTATCTTTAATTAAAAAATTCTTTCAACTACAGTTTAAGTTCAATATTATTTTACATTAGTTTCAAGTGTACAGCACAGTGGTTATATACTCTATAAAGTGTTCCCCCTGATATTTCCAGTACCAAACTGGCACCATACATAGTTATTGCAGTATTACTATATTTCCGAGGCTGTACTTTTCATCCCCGTGACTATTTTGCAGTCTGGTTTAAATTTTAAATTTCACATTTTCTAATGTATGCATTTATGTATTACTTGAACAAGTAAACAAATACTAAACTTCTGTCATGTTTCTAGGACTTGGCTAATTGATCAGAGATTTATTTAACTAGTGGATGCATAACAAGGTTCTCTACCAGGTAATGGAGGCATAACAAGGTTCTCTACCAGGTAAAGGGCTACCTTCACAATCTCAAATCAAAACAAAACAAAAACACCATGGGAAATAAAACTTAAAATCAGCTTTGGAATCCATGCAGCTTACTTGTGGGTTGACATCCAAGATACAAGTTCGTCCAGTTTGGACAACTTCAAGAATAGAGTCAATCTTGGTTCCATAGAGATTTCCTTCATATTCCCCATGTTCCAAATATTTTCCAGCTTTAATATCTGCTTCCATCTCAGACCGTGACACGAACTTATATGCCTGGCCATCTTTTTCATCTTCCCTTGGTTTCCTTGAGGTAACTAAATAAAATAATGTTGAGAATTTACACAAAGAGAATGTAGGATTTTAGAAAACAGACTAAAATGAACAGGGTAGCTTAAGATGCTTCTGTTTAGTGTCTACAGCCAAATCTGCCTGCTTCCTATTTTTGCAGATAAAGTTTTATTGGACCACAGCTAGGCTCATTCTTCTTACCTATGCTTCACTTGTTTTATACTGGTGGAGCAGTTGTGGGAGAGACTAGATGACCTGCAAAACCTAAAATATTTACCACGTGGCCCTTGAGCAAAATAATCTGCTGATCCCTCATTTACAGGAATGCTTTAAAAGGTAGTCCCCAATATATAATTTGTATCCAAAAAATGTGCTAGATAAGGTCAGTTTGAAACTCAAAATATGGTTACCTGGAAGCAGAGTCCTGCATCTAAATTCTTAACTGTGGTGAATCCTAGGAAGTGTGAGGTATGTTGCAAGTGAGTATCTTTTCCAGCTGACCCGCACTTACTCCCCTTTCCTAAGGAATATCAATTATGTCCTCTCTTTTCACTTTAACATTTCCTAATTGAGTGCCAAGTAACTGAGCAAAGTTCTCCTATTCTTAGTTGGTATTATCAATTTTCTGAAGTGTACTTTACCCACAAATTATCCTTTATTTTGTCTCAATGCCTTTATTTCAGCTTCCTGCTTATTTTTACTCCTATTTATTATATTTTGTGCGTTAGTGGTGGAACTAGCCACCTCAAAGTTATTAAGGTCTCTTAACTTTCTCTCTTTTGATCTGATATGTGTATTCTTGTTCAGAGAATGAGAACAAAGAAACCAAGTGGAAATTTAGAGGATCCTTTTGTCTGACATTTTAGAGCTCTACTCGTAAATACTTTCAGAGACATACCACTCCCCTGCAACCTGGGCCATACTAGGAACGGACTATTACCACCTTTCAAACTGTTGCAAAGATGCAGAGATAGGTACTCTCTGCCAACCTGTTAATACTAGCTTGGAAGGAGGGAAGGAGGGGAGGAGAGGGAAAGGGGGCACAAGAGAGCTACTTTCAAATTTAGCCTTAATCTGAGCTTGGCTGGATCAGATATAAAAAAGTTTTCAACTTCTAATCAAATACTTATGCATGCAGAATATCTGAAGAAACCATTAAACACATACACTTAAAATTAGAAAGTAATTCAGATCAAAAGGTGATGGTATTCCGACTATCTATACCAGTGGTTCTCAGCCTTGGCTGCACATTAGAATCACCTGGGAATTTTTGTAAAATCCTGATTTCTGGGCCTCATCCTCCGGAAATTCTGTTTCTTTGTTACTGAGGTTGTGGCCCCACCCCATAACAAAGAAACAGAATTTCTGGAGGATGAGGCCCAGAAATCAGGATTTTAAAAAGATTCCCAGGTGATTCTAATGTGCAGCCAAGGTTGAGAACCACTGCTCCATAATAAACATAACACATCAAGAAAACTTTTATAAGAACAAAATGAACTTCAAACTCAATAAATCAAACAGGCGTTGCCGAGGATGTGAAGAAAAGAACAAATCCTTGTGCGTGGTTGGTGGGAACGTACATTGGCATAGCCAATGGGTATTTTTTCATTGATTTTTTTTTTTTTTTAGGGAGAGTGGAAGAGAGAGGAAAAGACTGAGAGAAACACATCAACTGGTTGCCTCCTGCACGTGCCCCGACCTGGGCCAGGGAGAAGCCTGCAACCAAGGTACATGCCCTTGACTGGAACAGAACCCGGGACCTTTTGGTCTGCAGGCCGATGCTCTATCCACTAAGCTAACCCGGCTAGGTCCGGCTAGGTCTGACAGTGAACTTCTTAACAGAACTGGATTCAAGAGCTACATCTTTTGAGTTTTACAATCTAGAATTTCTACTCTCTGCTAAATAATCCATCAGATATAGGGCAGAAAATATACGTCTTCAAATACAAAGATGCACAAATGACATCCCGTACACCATTTCTTGTGAAGTTACAAGAGGATGTGCCCAGCAAAACAAGGTCATAAACCAAGAAAGGAGAATGGGGCCCAGGAACAACAGTTCTGAGCCAGGACAGCAGCAAAAGGAGAGACATCACTGTGGCAACAGCGGGGCAGTCGAGACACAGCCCGCGGTGCTCACTAGTAAAAGGACTGAGGTCTGAGTCAGGTCTCCAAGCAAAAGTCATGGCTTCATAGATAAGTGAGTCTTTGGCTTAAAACAAAACTATACACATAAAACCAAGGTAAAGAGGAGAAAACAGGACGTCTAGGGATGGCTGGGTGGGGGAAGAAGGGGAGGCTGAGCAAGAAAATAAGACGGGGTTAACTGAAGCTAGAGTGACCGCTATGCTGGAGGGCAGTCAGGAAGCCATCAGACGAGGCCTCACTGGGCAAGGCAAGAAACAGCAGAATGAAGACAATTAAGAAATAGGGAAGGCTATCGGAAGAAATAGCAAAAGGAAAGAGAAGCAACTGTTTCTAGTAAGTAGGCCCAAGGCAGGGGTAGAGGAAAATAGGGGGTTATTTTTTCCATTATTTAAGTACTACTTGATTAAAATATTGTACATGTATTAACTTGCTGAAAATAAAATACTTTACAGTTCTTTGACCACAGTGAGGCTTTAATAACTACTGAACTAGGATTTGTCTGAGGTTTGTGATTCATGTGCTTACAATGGAAAGCCTTCCCCTGAAGGGATTACAAACAGCACGAGGGCAACAATAAGGTTACTCCTCCAACCAAGCCCTAAGAACTTCAGCAATGAGATCACTCTCCGAGAATTAAACCTCAAAACAAGCTGGATAACAGAGAAACTCTAAAACTCATTGAAAAGAGATGGAGTGACATTAGGCTATGATCTGACTCAGGACAGCTTAAGGGCCCTAATATACGTTCAGAAATACTGGGTTAGTCACGAAGGGGGCAGCTACAGAGGCAACACTGGCTCGTCTCCTGCCTTGTTCGGGGACAGAACATGTAAGTTCCGAGAAGGGAAGGCTAGGGCATCTTTGCAATAAAGCAAATGTGTATTAGTCCTTATAATAAGTCAGTGATATCATCCTTGACGTAATCCCACTCTCATCAAGCGTACTTCTGACAATACTACTGAACTTTACATGTAGATATGCAAATAAGGAAAGAATGCAAAAATCATGAGTGTTTGGTTCACGTAATGGTTATACTTCCCATCAGCATCGTTTTATTTTCTCTATCAATCTCTGTGCCCTTAATTAACGCCGCCTGCCCTGGAAGATGAGTCCCTCCTGCTGTGCTATCCAAAACCAGGACCATGACCTTGCAGGCTCACGCAAGTTAACAAAGGGACGGCCACACTGAGAGGCGACTGAGGACCCAGCAGCTTTCTCCCTTTTCTTTACACCAAAATGGGTGAAAAATAAAACTTTTCCCACAGACATCGGAAGTAAAAGAAACTACAGAGTTAATGCTGCTTTTGCCACAACTCTTACTACTTGTGCTCAGCATTTCTGAACTAGAGTTTGGAGGAGCGAGTGCCACCCGGCGGCAGGCTGACGGGAATAGGGCTACCTCCAGACGGCCGTAGAGTGCTGCCCATATCTTCTATTTGCTTGTTTTCATTGACACAATAAAAACCTATTTGGGACTCAAGATCACAATTATCTGCCCCCACTACATTTTCTTGCCAATTAAACAGAGAAGAAAACACACAACTTACATGGCACCGTGGTTCCAAATCTCGTGGGATTCAACACTATGAACCTGTTTTTCAAGCTTCTTCGCCCCACACCTTGAGCTCCTATTAACACTAATGTCCTTCTCTGGAAGGGAGGCATTCTGGCTACCTCCTCGTAGATCTGGATTTCATGACGGTCAAATTCTGCAGGTAAAGGGAATGGGAAACTTCTGCTATGCTGTTCAGTAATGACTTAATAAGCATGCTAGTGAAATATCACCTGAATTGTACTCAGCACAGATGTTTTTATTAATTTGATAAAGTACAAGAAATTATTTTATATTTTGATTTAAACATCTGCTGCCATCCATTTGTTTCTTAAAAATTTGTCCAGCCAAGCTAGAAAAATGCCCATGCTTTATCCTTATCAAATATTCTATCGATAAAACCTTTTTATCAATTCTTGAGTAGAAACAATTCCTTTAATATAAAGAATCTGGTGACAAATAGTTTATATAATTTATTTGGCTAAAAAGTGTGTATCACCTATGGAGGACAGCAGTATACCTAGCGTGGCTGCTTCAATAAGTCCTTATAGAATGAGTGTGCCCTCCCAGTGACATCAATGAGCAGTCCTTATAGAATGAGTGTGCCCTCCCAGTGACATCAATGAGTAAGTCCTTATAGAATGAGTGTGCCCTCCCAGTAACATCAATGAGTAATCCTTATAGAATGAGTGTGTCCTCCCAGTGACATCAATGAGTAGTCCTTATAGAATGAGTGTGCCCTCCTAGTGACATCAATGAGTAGTCCTTATAGAATGAGTGTGTCCTCCCAGTGACATCAATGAGTAAGTCCTTATAGAATGAGTGTGCCCTCCCAGTGACATCAATGAGTAGTTCTTATAGAATGAGTGTGTCCTCCCAGTGACATCAATGAGTAAGTCCTTATAGAATGAGTGTGCCCTCCCAGTAACATCAATGAGTAATCCTTATAGAATGAGTGTGCCCTTCCAGTGTCATAAATGAACAAGTACTATCTTGGTGACTCTGCAAATCAGTTTGATTAATAAATGCATATAGACAACATACTGACATTTAAATATTAAGATTCTGAAAATATGTATAAAATAAAATATAGGATCCAAATTATTTTCACTGGAAATACATTCCAAAATTATATTCATAGTCAATGGTGAAATTACAAATTTTCTATTTTATAAGAAAGACTTAAGAACACATATTTCATGAATAATAAGGCTAAACTGAGTTTGAAATATTCTATTGCCATCATTATAGCTATCACTCTCAATCTATAGTAAGAATACTCCTTAGGTTATTTTAACAGCAACTCTGCAGTTTCCCAAAGTAGCTTAACCAATGTTGAGGAAGAGCCTATTATCTCCTTATTTATTATATTATAATTTATTATTATATTTCCCTTAGAGTAGTGGTTGGCAAACTGCGGCTTGCGAGCCACATGGGGCTCTTTGGCCCCTGAAGTGTGGCTCTTCCACAAAATACCACGTGCGGGTGCGCACGGACAGTGCGATTGAAACTTCGTGGCCCATGCGCAGAAGTCGGTATTTTGTGGAAGAGCCACACTCAAGGGGCCAAAGAGCCGCATGTGGCTCGCGAGCCGCAGTTTGCCAACCACTGCCTTAGAGTATGCAATTTAGTTTATTACCAGTGGAGAGGCAGTGCTTTAAAATTGACAATCCTTCAAGTAAGCCTCCAGAGCTGCATGGCATTCCTATCAGCCTCTAACCCAGCGGTTCTCAACCTGTGGGTCGCGACCCCCTTGGCGGTCGAACGCGTTCGAACGACCCTTTCACAGGGGTTGCCTAAGACCATCCTGCATATCAGATATTTGCTTTACGATTCGTAACAGTGGCAACATTACAGTTATGAAGTAGCAACGAAAATAATTTTGTGGTTGGGTCACAACATGAGGAACTGTAAAGGGCCAACAGGTTGAGAACCACTGCACTGAAGGAGAAACGACGGCAGTTGTCCTATTTATCTTTCCTTACGTCTAAAAGATTTAAGAAAGAGTCCTCCTGGATCAAACCAAGATTCATTGGTCAGTACTATTTTCCCAAAAGAGCCATGGGCAATGTTATTCCTGAATATAGTTGCCTTTAATCATAACTCTTTCAGACCTTCATAAAGGCATTTTGCTCTTTAGAAATGACACATAAATTATCAAAATTCTCTGAACAAATAGCTTCAATTATAACATTGCTCCTTTATTAATATAAGCATCCTAAGCAATTCACTGTGTTGCAAATTATAAAACAAGCAAATTGGTCACAGCATAAGCATATATAACATCAGAATTTAAATGTCTTCATATTAAATTGTACCATGTGTTCACATGCCAACCCCTTGAACTGGGTACTAATCTGAATTATATTCATTGAAAATTATATACATAGACTCTATGCCACACCAATTAACATTATAAAGCTATTTCACTTGGACTTCTCAAAAAGTACTGCAAACACACCTGCATTTCTGGTGGTGAGATACATCATCTTTTTCTTTTTTTTGCTACTTAGGGTTCCACAAAAAGGCCCTAAAGGATGAAAAGACAAATATAACTTGAATGTCAAAATATGATACAACTGCCCTGTGGATTCGTCAGGGGTGGGAGCATGATCTTCCCAGTGTTGCATCCTACAAAGCAGAAGGGGGCAGGTGAGCCACACTGAATTCTGGTACCATACCAGCAGGTGGCAGAACGGGATCGAAAAGTTTACTTTTGAGAGACACAATAAAGCAGATAGATGGGAGGGATTAATTCTAGACATACAGTAAATAAATTCACTTGCTAATTCAGATGAAAGAGGCAAAGAAAGGTGTCCACAAAGGACAGCTTGTTACTTATTATGTGGAGCTCATCACCTGAATTGTCCCAGTCTCTTCTAACAAATGCCTTTCTCTTCTCTTCCAGGAACTGGCTTGGAATGAGGCCAGCGCTTCCTCCCTCTTTTACATGGCTAGCCTAGAATCAAATTAATGAATTGCATAGCTCAGTGACCAAAACTTGAGACGATATTCTAAAAAGTAGAACAAGCAGTAGTCAGTAAAAAATACCACATTTGCTCTTAAAACTGACCTTGAGATTTAAATCCATGGCACTGTCAAGTCATTTAAACACTTTAGCACTGAGGATTCAAGTGGCACCTAGTCAACCCACCCACCATCTGTAAGAAAATTTTGGGACCAAAATAAAAAAGTACACAGGCTCTTTAAATTACTAAAACTTTTTATTTTTAACACCAAGTTAGTCAAAGAATGGAAAGAAAGGAATGCTAGTGTATGTATTTACAGGACATTTGATCTAGCATCCTTTAGTAAGATATTACAATCAGCCTTAATCCTACCACGTTGGTATTTCCTGACGCCAAGTCAAAGAGAAAGACGGCTTCGGGAAAACAGGGGGGAGCCTTTAACTCACGCTATCAGCAATCTGAGTGTCCTGAGAAGCAGCAAGTCTAAAAGAGTAAACTTCACCTACTGTCAAGAACTAACTTTCAGAGTAAAATCCAAAGAAGTGCTAGTTTAACATAGTGGCTGGAGAACTGGCTACTAGCGGCTTCTCCCACAAAGTGAGTGACTTTATTATAACAAACTCGCATTAAAAAAATCTGGTACATTTTTAGCAATTAAAATCCTGAGGAAGAAAAAAAAAGGGATTAAAGGAATAGACCACAAAATGCGGGAAGAAATGGAGACAACGGTGAAAAGGGTGAGATGACAGGTGGCATTCAAACCGTGGGGGAGGAAGACAATACTGGAAAAGTCCACTAAAAGAACAGCCACAGAAGGCAGTTTTTCAGGTGAGCAGTCTAAGAAATTCAATAGAAACGTCTTGAAATCATGAATTCTATTTCATTTACTCGTTTCTTAGTTTTCTAACCGGTTGCACAGTGTACTTGTACATACTGATGTCTTAATTTACTGTAACTATAAGGACACACCAGTGAGATTGTTCTCATTCTTGTAACTCATTCCCCTTAGAAGCCACTATAACTTATTAGGGCTAATGTGAGTTTCTGATATCTCCGTTTGATTTAGAGTTTGGTGCTAGGTCCTGGTCCTTCCTCTCACAGCTTGTTCTTCAATGAGACTCTGACAGTTTAAGGGAGTTTAGACTTTCTGATTTGTTAGTTTCTCCAGTTCTGAACAGTGTGGTTGTTGGCCAATGTAAACAATGACAAAAACAGACTTATGGCTGCTAGAGATTTCTGAAAGCTGTATTAAGAGAAGGAGGAAGAAGAACATCATCACACAGCTTTGGAAAACAGAAGGGACAAAATACAGTGCTAACACACATGCTTTCCATACACACAGAATTCAATCCACGATCAAAAACAACACTGACAATAAAGCACGCCTTCATTTCTCAGTAAATGAAAGAGGTGGGCAAATAGCTTTAAGAGCTTAAAAAATTATGCTTTATTTGCCATGAAAGTATTCAGAGGGAAGGGAGACAAGAGAACGATTACTACAACCACAATAAAAGACTCCTTAGTTAAAACAAACAAACACACTGAAAAGGGAAGACCCCAAATGAGTTGTTCCTGCCCAATTCTGTATCTTACTGCAATCACCCATGGGGAAGCACCAACAGGTCTAAGCCCTAAACCAGTAGTGGCACCACAGGCTAGTTAATTCTGCATTTATTAATAGCCATTCACAAATTCCCTCTCAATTTGGTCCTCTGTCCACAAAATTAGCAGCCCTGCAGCCAGAGTTGTTCATGCGGGTAAAACCATTGGAACGAATGCTTATACCTTCTTCCTGAATATGCAGATATTGGCCACATTAAGGTTGAAAATAAAAAAGCAAGTGAGGAAATTCTGAGCAGCACACTCACCTGCCACCAATTTGGATCTTCTCTGTTTACAATCTGAAGAATTTCTCCTTTTGAAAACTTCAATCCTGCTTCTTTGCAGGGAATCAGGTTATCGTTGTATGGATTATAATCAAAATGACATTTCACAAATACCTAAAACACACAATTAAAAGTATTATTAAAACAATGAAATGAAAACAATTAAAAGTACCATAGATGTATCATTTATCACGGGATTTTTGAAACCTTTTTCAAACCACGTTGATTTTATTGTAATTGACAATGTATTTAATACTTCAACTATGGAACTTGTCTCTCTCAAATAAAAATTAAATTATTAGAACATTAATGATTTGGTATCAGAAAAGAAAATATGAAGTAAACATTAGCACCACATTAACATCCTAAACAATATATGCAGTTGATTTAAGGCATATATTTCAGATATATTAGGACTGACTTTTTGAAAGGGCTCTGAAACCAAAATTAAATAATGAAAGTTCATGTGGAAGTCAAACCCGAAATATATTTAGTAACCTTAAAAGGTAACTACATAGACTTACACTGGCCAAAACTAGTGTGGAAGATACTTTTCTGGAATCATCTTGCTCTGATTTAAATCAGTATTAAATAAGATAAATACTGAAAAAGCCTGGAAACTATTTTAAATTCATTTAATTATACAAATTTCTTTTAAATCTGTTTTATCAATATAAGTATGTCAGTTACCAGTTAGTTATGATCTCCAGTACCTACAGTATTTTGCTTAGTCACTTTAATTTGAATTCTAATTAAGCTAAGCATTTTCAGTATTTGATGGCAAGTTCAGATAGATTACTTTCTTAAAACAATTTTTTCATGAATATTTATAGAAATTCAAATTTTATCTTCTAAAGAACTTACTTAGCATTAATCAGCAAGTAAACTTTAACAAGCAGGAAAACACATAATTAGTCAAAATAATGTTATTTTTCTACTTATCATATTTCTATAAATATAACCACACAAGATATTCAAATAACACAAGCAGATATTATTAGTGTAGTAAAATGCAATATTGTGGATGCATATTAAATAATTTAAAATAACTAAATTTGGAAAATTTGATAAAATTTTAGTTATTTACAATTAGGTGATTTTCAAAGAAAGCATTCTGAACATTTTCAATAACTTTGGAAAGGCTAAATATTAATGCCTAAAAAAATCAGTAAGCCAATAATTTTTTATGATCTGCAATTTTAGAAATATCTAAATGCAGGCATACAAGTAATATTAAGCTTGCCTAAAATGTGACGACTGGCTAACTTGACAATAGCATGCAGCTCCATGATTTGGCAATGGAGAAAATCCAAAACGATTAAGTTTAATCAAGGCAGACTTAGTTGTCTGGTAGGACAGAAAAACCGAGCAGCAGAGAATGCCCTGGAGGAAAAGCATACCTGACGGACGTGGGCTGGATGCCTCTCCAGACTGATGCCACTCTAAAAATACATTTTTCATC
Source organism: Myotis nattereri (assembly GCF_964212035.1). Taxonomy (NCBI): domain Eukaryota; kingdom Metazoa; phylum Chordata; class Mammalia; order Chiroptera; family Vespertilionidae; genus Myotis; species Myotis nattereri. Next base: position 60,424,041 of record NC_138086.1, on the reverse strand, counting down.
GCATAAATAAAGCCAGGCTTTAAAGGGATAATGAATCAACAAAATATAAACGAACACTGGCCCATCTTATTACTTCACTCATTTAGTCAAGCAACTACTTCCTGAAAGAATTGTCCAGGTCTGAACATTATAAATCAAAGCAGCAAAACTATAGAGGGGTTTGAATGAGGCAGACGAGTATGCAAAGTTGTAAAACTACTGGGCTATGCCCTACTTCTCAAGAAAACTGCACTGAATGAATAATACGGGCACCCTGTCATCTAAACATGCCTATGTTTATTACTCTTATCTGCGGCAGAATATGTTTTGTTACCATAAAGCTTTCTGAGGAAGTCCAAATTTCAAACATTCATTCCCTACTCCCATCAAATTGTTCTGAAAATGTCATTATTTGTGGAACAAAAATTATACCTTTCAAATGTAAAGAATTTCTAGAAGAAATAATTTTTATTTATTATTTTATCAAATTAATTTTGGAACATATTAAACTGGTTTTACTTAGAAAATTTGTCTGAAAAAAATTAATGAACCCAATCTTTGATCTAAACATTTGTAATGAGCTTAAAGTCATTAGATATTTGTCAGGTATAATTACATTTTATTAAGTGCATTTTAAAGTGTTTCACGAAGAGGCTATGGATGTTAACTATTCACTCATTATTAAAAAGTTGCTAAACACAACCTAAAGTATTTCAATCCCATATTCTGAATGACTAACAATCTAAAGAAGATGCAAGAAAGAAAAGGAAGTACAAATGGCTTTTAAACACAGGAGGAGATATTCAACCTCACTCAGAATAGAAAAATAAAATTATATTATCACATTTCTTCCCATCAGATTAGCAGAAATCCAAATATGTGAATATACCATGGCTAGGTCTATGGGCCAATAGCCATTTTTCTAACAGATTGGTGAAAAAACTGGTTCAACCCCTTGGGAGGACAATTTGGCAGTAACTATCAAAATCACAAATGCAAAAACTCTCCACCTTAGCAACCCACCTATGGGAATGTATCCAATAGCAATGCTATGCAGACCTATACAAAGTGACTTCTGTAGAAGACTATTAGCAACTGACTGAAAAAGATCAGACACAACTTAATTACTTAACAACAGGGACTGATTAAACAAATGATGGCAAACTTGCGTAATATAACACTGCAGATATTAAATAAAAAAGGGGGGATATATTTCAACAAGCAGGCGATGTACCAAAAAGGAAACAAGATAACATAGTTAATTGAAAAACAAACAAACAAAAAAACAAGGTTTAGAGTGTGCATACTATGTTATGTAACCTTTTCATTAAACAGGAGGCGGAAGGGGAAAAGAATATATAATTCTTACTCACTTGCATATGAATGAAGAAGCCCGGGAGAGACACTAACAGCATGGCATCTTATGGAGGGAGTGAGGGTTAGGTTGGTAGAGAATTAGGAGGGAGGTTTTAACTGACTATGAATTGATATTGCTTGAATTTTGAACTGTGGGAATGATTCGTTTATTCAAAAATTAAATTTTTATGGTAATAAAAGATAAAATGACTCCTGCTTCTAAGATGAAATAACAAGAATCCTCCAATCTGAAACAACTAAAAAACTGGACAAAATATAAGAAACATTTGTCAAGGTACTGGACAACGAAGACGGTGATTCCTAAAAAGTGGAAACTAGGTGAGCTATACCCTGGATCCAGCTAACTGCACAGAAAAGTTTCCACTTTGCAACTCGGGAAAAGGGCAAGTGGTGGAGCCGGGCGGTCCCCGAGCTGAGGAGATGAGCAGGAAGACCAAGGTGGCCTAACACAGGGCTAAACGGCCTCGCATTTCCCATCGTTCAGATCAGTTCACCAACTGCAGAATTTACAGAGGAATTTAGGCCGAAGTCCTAGCTATTAATATTATAAAAATTTATTTTTCCCACAAAAGTCCATTATGGTCATTGTGAGCTTGTAAGAATTCTGGAGTTTGGACCACAGGGGGCTGGAATCTTTCTAAGTATCAAAACTAATACGTAATTTTAAAAAGTAAATCTTTGGCTCTACTTTTCCAAATGGAAGTGTGCCAATTCATGATTCTTTTCCTTGAAGTCAAGGTCTCTCTCTACCTTCATTTCACCAAAGTTCATTATAAGCCTATATATACTATAAATATATTCAGAAGTCCAATTTACATACTAAAATCATGACTAAATATAGTACCCTACCCTCTGAATAACAATATAAAACAGGTACTCAACATGTTATTTCAAAGAATTGCATAGAAATACAAAAACTAGCCTTTTACACTAGTAGCATCTTAGGTTAAAGAAACACAATTTCACTCACACATGAAACAATAAATTTCTGGAATAAAGTGAACAATTAAAGATATCTAAAACACTGGTAGATATTTCCTATTTCTATATTATCTAGGCTTGAAAACCCTCTCCTCAGTTCCAACATTCTCACCATAATCGTCAACTGCTTCTTTGTAATGAATAATTACTTCATTATTTTTTTCTTCCTTTACAATTCTATTACATCAGCAATTTTCAACCTTTTTCATGTCATGGTACACATAAACGAATTACTAAAATTCTGCAGCACACCAAAAAATATATTTTTGCTGATCAAAAAAAAAAGGTATAATTTTGATTCATTCACCCCCGACTGGTATTGTGTTGTCTGTTGTCATTTTTTATTTGACAATCTAAAGGAAAAGAGGTCAGTGCCCCTAAGTAAATACTCAGGTAGTGTATAGTTTTTTGTTTGTTTTTAAATAAAATTGTTTTTTTTAATTGATTTCAGAGAGGATAGGAGAGGGAGAGAGAGAGAAACATCAATAATAAAAGGGAATTGATCAGCTGCCTCCTGCATACCTCACATGGGGGATCGAGCCCGCAACCTGGGCATATGCCCTGACTGGGAATCAAATCGTAAACTCCTGGTTCATAGGTTGACACTCAACCACTGAGCCATGCCGGCTGGGCCAGGTATTGCATGTTTTAAAAATTCTTGCAGCACAGGGGTTGAAAATTGCTCTTTTAGCCCATCCCATGTACACTGAGCTATAGGTGGTTGGGACTACATTATTCTCTCACAGGGGCTGGAACATAACAACTATCAAAAAATATTTGCTAGATTAATGACTAAAAGGCTTTATGTTTTTTTTTACCTAGCTGTATGTTACTGAAATGGCAGTTTGTGGTGTTCACAAAAAGATTTCTTTACTAATTCCTTTATAGTAGTAAGATGAGGTTGTTCAAAAATTCAACAATTCACCCATGACAAAATAAGGCATATCAGAACAATTAAATCAGACAGTTTTGCCCCCTCATTTCTTTAGCAAAAGAGTAGCAACTGGTGGCTAGTTATATCCAACAGTGTGATAAAAGTAATCTAAAAATTACCAAGAATCTTATTACTAACCTGTTGAGGAATAATGGAATCTCTATAGCTTGGTAAGATTTTTAGGGTGACACTTCCACTAATATTTTTCAGTAACTCTTGTAATTCCTTTGGATTGTTTCCAACCTCGTGGCCATTGACTTCTTTAATGATATCTCCTACATGGAGCAGACCTTGTCGATCTATCATGCCTCCATGAAGGATTCGGGCGATTACCAGGTCATTATTTTCAACCCTAAAGGTTACACCCTAAAGGAAATAAGGAACAAAATTGTCATTGATTTTAGACTTAAAAATAAATCTTAAAAACTCATGAATATATATATATACACATAATATATATGACATATATTATATATATACATATATAATATATACATACATATATATTATATATATACACATATATGAAAACAGTTCTAAAAGTAGGTGAGTGGATCATTCCTGTTTTTCCCATGTTCTCTCCTGTGTCAAGAGTCAAATCTCTTAAAAAAGGACTTTTAACCAGAAAAAGTGAAAAATATATTAGGCTGCATTCCACAGGATAAAAGTTACCTCAAAGGAACAAGAAAAGACAGATATGCCTTGTTCCCGGCTTTTCTTTTTCACCATTTCACTGTTTTTATAGTCAGGATCCAAAAATAATAATTTTAAGTAGGAAATTATAAACTTCACTACTTATAGAGCTCTCCCTACCATTTCTTCACTTTTTAACAACAACTTTCTTCCGTGTTTTGCTACTTCATTAGCAAGCAATCTGAGCTAATTTCTTCAAAGGGCACAGGAAAAAAATAAAGCACTTATTCTGGCCTCTAATTCAATTTAACTTTTATCTTGGTTTAATTTTGTATGCTAAATCAAGTTGAAACAGCATCAGGAGTATATTTTATACAGAGGCCAAAAACCACATAAAACAAATACAAATGAAGTTTTCATGATGATACGAGTTATGAAAGAGAAGAAAATGAGAGTAGGGCTGAGCAACAGTGTGGCAGCTTCAGTTTGAAGAAGGCACCAATTTATCTACTCACCAATGGCTCCCCAGCTCTTTTGTGAATACCAAGAATACGAATGGCATCTACTGGTAATAACTGATTATTAACAGAATTATTCATTTCCGGGCTTGATGGAGGTGAGTCATAACACTTTGATGCCACAATATCATGGGCTTCCAAGAGTGACTGTAAGGATTCAAAACATAAAGCTAGGTTAAAAATTTTTTTTGAGATTTTAAAATGCAAGTTCAAAAACCATAAATCAAAAATGCAAAGAAGAGCCCGGCTGGCATGCCTCGGTATTTTGAGCATAGACCCATGAACCAGGTCACTGTTCAGTGCCCCATCAGAGCACATGCCCAGTAGGGGGCGTGTAGGAGGCAGCTGATCAATGATTCATCATTGATGTTTCTAACTCCCCTTCTCTCTCTGAAATCAATAAAAACATTTTTTTTTTTTAATATGAAGAAGGGAGCAAATGTCAACTGGTTCAAAATATAAATAATTAACATATAGGTTTCATGGATAATTTCTGGCTATTTCATAAAAATATGTGTAAGAGACTAAAGAAAAATTTCAAAAAGTAAAAGGGAACAAATCCGTGTAAGAGGATTATTCCTATAAACGCTGAAGTCCCTCAAATCTCTAACCCGGTCTTTGTTTTCACTCAGTTCTCTCCTCTTAGGAAATATTCGTTCCTGTGACTTGAACCACTATTTATATATTATTAATTCCCAATTTTATACCTTTGATCCAGATCTTTCATTACGTCAGATTAATAGACTAAAAATCTGCCTACAACATAACACAATTATGATAATTTGAAAAGCAAAGAGCTAAGCATTGTAGAGGACTGAAACATACGGAATTCATGAAAAATCCATAACTCCACAGCGCTTTTTAAAAAACAAGACTGAAAACACTCTTCATTAATACAGACCAATGCTACTTTAAGTAATGCTTTACTTTGAAAATTGGTAAAGGGAAGGATCAAGCATTTCACTGATGTTTCAGTGGGAAATGCATTACAGAGTAGCTCAATAGCCTACTTGATGAGGAAAACCCTTTTTATATAAGAACACTGGCTAATAAATGCAGAGTGAGAGAATCTGAAAAATGTCATGTACAACCTCTAATGAAAATATTGATTCAGGCAAGTATTATTAATGTAGGTAAATGGTTGAAAGGAAACAGAATGTGTATAATGCTAGAATAATAATATACTAGATTACTTCTAGTGGAAAAGCTTTCAAAGAAAGGGTTAGACTGTCATTGCCCTTAATCAGGGACCAATCTCAGCGTCAATAGTGGTGGGCCAACCAGGCACTACACATTTCTGAAACAATTTAATTCATGTTGCATCACATCATTTAAAATGAATTCGAGTTCCAAATATTCCAAATAATTAACTTGAATACCGACCTTTTAGATAGAACTTATGTTTACAGGAACTAGAAAGGATAGATAACACAGTAGGGAAGCAACCAGATACATCCAGAAAGTGGGACATGCCACAGAATAATAACCTGACCTCTTCAAAAGGTCAACATCATAACCAAGGGAGAGAGAGATGGTCCAACCAGATCCTGCACATGGACCGAGGTTGGAAGCCTGTATGTACAAAATAGCTGTAAAGAATATTTTGGCATCAAATAAAGACATTTGAATATAGTATGTGCACCTGAGATGGAGGTCCACTTAAATGGAAAAGTGGCAATCAATGATTGAAAAAAAGGGTGAATTACAAAATACCTTGTGAAAAATGATCTCAATTAGTAAAGAAAAGAAAGTACATTTATGCACAGAAAAAAATGGAGGAATATGCACTAAGATAGTAATTTGGGTCATAAGAATACAATGTCTTAATTTTTGTATTTTTGCTTACTATTTTCTAGTTTAATGTATTTATTAAGCTATATAAATGTATACCTATGAAGTTTTATGTATTTACTTAAAAAAGATAGCTTGTCTAAGAGCACTACCCAGATGTTTCTGAAGTATAACAGACCTAATATGGCCAGTTACCTCAACATTCACATGTTCAGATTCTGCTAGCACAGCGGTTCTCAACCTGTGGGTCGCAAGCCCTTTGGCGGTTGAACCACCCTTCACAGGGATCGCCTGAGACCATCCTGCATATCAGATATTTACATTACGATTCATAAAAGTAGCAACACTACAGTTATGAAGTAGCAACGAAAATAATTTTATGGTTGGGTCACAACATGAGGAACTGTATTTAAAGGGCCAGAAGGTTGAGAACCACTGTGCTAGAGTGTTCCTAACCTCAGTGATGCCAATGGTCAGAAATCCTACCCTTAATCAACTTCCCACATCTCTCTTCTGCAACTGTCACATGTAACCAGTCACCATGTCCTGTTGATTTTATGGCTTACCACTGGAAAATCCTCATTTTATAATGCCATCACAATTTCTTGCCTCAGTACGTAACAATCTAGATCCATAATCAGACCTCTCCCAGTTAAATGCCTCCTCTCATCCCCACCCATGGTTTCCCATTGTCCTAAGTATAAAGTCCCAATACCTTAGTATGTTTTATAAGGCGTCAATCAACTGGCCCCTGCATAAAGGGTGTGTCTGATGTGTCCATGTTTTTGTACCTAAGATATTGATTTCTGTAGGAACCATCTCACTCTAAATCTTCATATTTTACATTAACATTGTTGGAGTCAGAGAAAGTCTTTGAGGAAAAAGCAAGGGGTGCTGCCCCCCAAGATCTTCAGTGGAAATCAAGTGACACTTTATTTCTCTACCCCACAACCATTTATTACACAGTCCATTCTTTCCCCACTAAAATGTACTATCTCCATCATAAGACAGGTAGCCATAGGCGTGTGGATATATTTCTGGGGTTGCTATTCTTGTCGATTAATCTACTTTCCTAATGCTGATCCAATACCACACTGCCTTCATTACAGATTTATAAGAAATCTCTCCCACTCCCTTTCTCTCCTGAAACTGGTTTTTCTTTGTTAAAATGACTAACTCTTCACTGACATAGACCGATGCTTAAATTGCACTTATGTTTTGTATCTATCAAAAGTATGTTATGTTCTACTTCCTATCCTTACATTGCTCTCTGATGTCCTAAGGTTATCAACTACACCCCAATCCTAGAAGCAACACTGAAGACATGTATGACTGGTCACAAGGAGGTCTGGGAAACAGTGGTAACGAGGAAGAAAAAGCCACTATCACGAGAAAGACGTTTCTAGCATATGGTCTGATGATGAATCAGATTTGGCTTTTTCTTTTTTTTTTAATTACACAAAGAAAAATCCTTTCTGATGTATTTTTGTGACAGACTTCATATATTGACGTAATGTGCTTTAGTTACACGTGTGTTTTTGTATCCTCAGAATATCGGAATATTAAACCATCTATGTTGGAATTTACATTCTGCAAAATATGGACCTAAATAATATCTAAAACTTCATCTCAAACTGGAACTTCACTGGGAAAGGAGACTATTTGGGAACATAGGGGCTTGGAGAGAAGAGCTGGGAAGTTTACCTGGAAGTGGGGCTCTTTGAGTATACCAACCAGTTCTGCCACATTCTCATCCACATTGATTAGAGGAGTGATATCTTCAAGAATTTCATTGACTAATTCCAAGTTATTGTCACTGACAGCTTCTAGTTTTGAATCTTCTAGTCTCTCATGAGCCTTTGAAAAGACAGTACAGGAAAAGTAATAATACATATTGTTTGACTCCAGACTGTGGTTTTCCTCTTGATTTGCTTCTTTACATAAAGCTTTAAAAGATATGACTTAAAAGTGTGATTCATTGAAACCAAATTTAATACTTCAATCAGAGGCAATATAGAGATTTTTAAGTACATGTTTTCATGCAGTATAATAAATCTTGGCCTCTATTCCTATCCTAAGCCATGAAAAACTCATTTTTATAATTTAACTATGAGAAAAAGCTAAATAGGCCATGCCAGGCTGGCATGGCTCAGTGGTTGAGCATTGACCTACGAACCAGGAGGTTATGGTTCCATTTTCAGTTGGGGAACATGCCCAGGTTGCAGGCTCCATCCCCAGTGTGAGGTGTGCCGGAGGCAGTCGATCAATGATTCTCTATCATTGATGTTTCTATCTTTATCCCCTTCTCCCTTCCTCTCTCTGAAATCAGTAAGAAACAACAACAACAACACAAAGAGCCCAAATGACAATAAAAAACATATTTCTTATCAATAGAATTTCCTAATGATTTTCTGGTCTAGGCTCAAACTCTAGATGAAGCTTTATTAGGAACATAATCATTCTATAGATTACCATTTAAAAAATCATAAAAATCATTTTGGGAAACTCAGAGTCAAATCAGCAAATAAATCAGTTTGGGGAGGCAGTTCTTGAACTGGACCTTAAAGGACGGTGTCATTTCATGTCTATATATCGTAAGCTGTTTTTTCAAAATCTCATAGTCTTTTCCACATAAAGTGGACCATGAATCACACTGTCACAGAAAATCAGTCGTCCTAATTACCCTTTCACTGAAGGAGTAAAGCAGAGTTTTACATTCAGACTGAGAATGAACACTATGCAATCTTCATATTTTAGTGTTCTTTGTGTTTCTGGTAAGTGCTTGCAGTCTGATTTTGAAGATAGCAAATCATAATTATTAAGATTTAGTTTATAAATGAAACCATGCAAGATGTCAAGTCTTACACATAATATTTTAAGATTCATTTCTGTAAATGCTGAAGAAAAATCCTAATTTCAAGTGGTAACTATCAATTACACCTTATTTGATACCTATAATACTTAAATGTTATTTCTATCATAGAAAGAATCCTTCAGAGTCCAAATACACATTTTAATTTTTAAAATGCAATTTTTCACTTAAATGTATTTTTTCCCAGGTGATTCACAAAGTAAAACAAGTTTTTAAGTAGAAGGGGGGGCTATATATTAAGCAACATTTTAAAGAAACACCTCAGAAGAAATTTTAAATCACATGAAATAAACTGATAAAGAAGAAATTATAACTGCTTTTAAACAAAGAAAAATGTCAAAAGACCAAATGTAATTTAAATAGAAGGAAAAGTTTCTATTAGATTTAGATAAGAAAAAATTAAGAAGACTAGAAATGCCAGAGAATGAGAATAGGCAAGTGTGTAATATTTTGAAAGCTTGATAAGAATAGGATAATGAAGACACTCAATGCATATCACAGAATAAATATCAACATTGGAAAAAAACTAAAATAACATACATAATTAGTTAACTCTTACAAAAAAAGCAAGAATTACTGTTTTAATACAGATACTTACTTTAATAAATATCTGATTTAGCATCATTAACCTTGCAATACTCTAACTCTCTTATGATAATATAAGAAAGCTTAAGACAAAAAGAAAAAGTTAACATTTATTGAGGGCTTGTGTCTGTGTGTGAGGAACTATATTCTGAGAATAGTGTAAGAAAGTGTATGTGTGTATGTTCAGCAAAACTAGGTATGTTATTATCACCCTCCTTACAGACACAGACACTGATGCAAAAAGAGAGAAGGTGATGTGTTTAAGTTCACAATGCGAGTAAGTAGCAGAGTCTGGTAGTATAACATCAAGGCTTGAGCTCTTACCTCCACAACTTATTTGACTTTTTCACTATACAAACAGCCATGCTAACATCACCTCGTTGTTGCAATGGTAAATGGGATTGCTTTTTTAATATACAGCTTTTTAGCTCTAAGATTTTGTCAAAGAAATTTAAAGTCAGAATTTATTTAGTAGATTTCAAGAGACAAGAGTACCAACTGGAATTTAATCAAACCAAGGACAAAGGAAACTCTGATAAATGAATCACATGCATTTGAATAAATGGGTCTTGTTTCCTTTAAGAAAAAGCACTCCTAGAAAGCGAGCACAATTCAGTAAAAATATGTGTCACCTGCCAAAGTGCCTGGAAGAAAACACAGTGACTGGCCCAGCCTTCTTGTGCGGCGAGTTCTGAGACCCTGACTCACCACCGCGCCTTAGACAAGTAAACTGCAGAGAAGAACACGCTCTTCCAGAACGCCCGAGTACTTCACCCAAGCACAGTCCAACCGTGCTCGCAAACAAAAAAAATCCTTTTTAACAAGAATTGTGGGCTGTAACTAAAGTGACAAATACTATTCTCCATTAATGATAATAGAAAAAAGATGAAATGTATGGTAAGATTGATGTTGGCGCCGGGCCTCCAGTATATACGTAAAACTTCCAGCTGGGCAATCTGCAAGTGGCTACTGAGGGGCCCAAACCGTTATATCATGTGATCTTAGGAAGATTGAGTTTATGAATAAAATAAAGAATCTGCATCATTAATGAGCTCGTACCAATGGAAAATTTTACAAAAGGTGGGGTTTTTCAGAAGTCTCAGGAAAAAACAAGTGGCTAAGAAATGATCAAAGGAGAGGGTGAAATCAGTATTCTGGGAATGACAAATGGCTACGTGAAAAAAAGGTCAGAGAGCAAGAACCATTTGGTGAACACGAAAGAGTGGGAGGGCAGGGCTGTGAAGCAGGAATGCACCAAGCGTTAGTGATGTATATAAAAATTATTCCAGGAAAACAGTATAAGAGAAAAAAAAAATGGGCCAAAAGTAGCTATAAAAGATGAGTGAGTTAAAGCGATGATTACAGAACTGATTATGGAAAGAGACTTAAAATACCAGGGTTAGCCAAGAGAAAATAAGATTTCAAAAAGTACTAGATATAAGAAGTCAAAAATAGGTGCATGGTCTAATGTAAAAAAAGAAAACCAGCCCATGACGGTTCAGTTTTGATTTCCCTAAAATTTTACATGTGTTACAACACAGGCCATATAACTAAGGGTCATTTCATCCTGTATTTAAAGTCAGCACAGAAAAAGCATAAAGTGGTCCAATTTTGACGTATACTGAGATTTCATTATGTGGTACGTATTATTTGCTAACTAAGCCTAAGTTCTAACACAGTAATATCTGAAAAGACCTCTGTAAAAATAATTAAAAAAAATAATTTAGTAATCTTATGAATAAACCAATGTACCTTAGCAAGTGATTTTACGATTGGATTCTCCATAATCCCCTTGAGGAAAATTAGGTCTATCTCTTCTGCTCCCGTAGATGAGGGCAGCTCCGTAAGGTTATCCAACACTTGCTGCATTTCTGCTGAGATAAAAACAACATACTAAAATAAAACCTTTGTGAGCACACATTGCAATGTGAAGATGATGTATTATAGAACTGTACACTTGAAAAATGTTATTAACCAATGTCACCTCAATAAATTTTAAAAAGCCTTAAATCCCAAGTCATTATGAAATACAATTATAAAATAATTCAAATAAAAGGGCAGTAACAATGAACACTCTTGAAAAATCACATTTTAAAAAACTGAATTGCTAAATATTATGTTTCAAATTGACCTCCCATGAATTAGTAGCAGGACAGGTTTTTATATGTAATTTGGGCTTTATCAGGCTACCTTATATATGCTTATAATCTTACACTTATTTTATAACTTCAAGTTAAAAAACATTACTTAGGAATAAATAAGAAATTTTAATAAATAAAATTTTAAAAGTATAGTAATTAGTAATCAAGAAATTTCCCATAGCCCTAGCTGGGTTTGCTCAGTGGTTAGAGGATCTCGGGTTCAAATCTGGTCAAAGACAGGTGCAGGAGGCAACCAATCAATATGTCTCTCTCACATTGATGTTTCTCTCTCTGTCTCTCTCCCCTCCCTTCCACCTAAGTCAATGGAAAAATTACCCTGGGTAAGGATTAACATAAAAAAAGAAACTTTCCATAAGCCCAGAATCAGATGGCTTCACTGGTGAATTCTATCAAATATTAAAGAATTAAAACCAATTCTTCACAAACTCTCCCCAAAAAAGGAGAGAAGGAAATACTTCCCAAACTATTCTGTGAGATACCAAATCCAGACAAAGACATCACAAGAAAATGACAGTCAATATTCTTTGTAAATGAAGATGTAAAAATCTTTAATAAACAACTAGCAAACTGGATCCAGCAAGACTGAAAGGGATTTTATACAATGACTAGTACAATTTATCCCAGGAATACAAAGGTGGTTCATCAACATATGAAAATCTATCAATGTAATACACTGTATTAATAGGACAAAAACAGAAAACCACACGATACCTCCCTCGATAGACAAAGAAAAAACATTCAACATAATCCAATATTCTTTCATGATTAAAAAACATTAACAAATAGAAGGGAAATTTCCCCAACTTGATAAAGGAGATCTATGAAAATTTCCATAGCTTACATGATACTTAATGGTGAAAGACTGAACAAGGCAAGGAAGTCTACTCTTTCTTGCCACTTCTACTCAACACTGTACTGGAGGTTCTAGCTGGAGCAGTTAGGCAAGAAAAGGAAATAAAAGGCATTGAGATTGGAAATGAATAAGTAAAACTATCTTTTTTTTTTTTGACACGATCATATATATATATATATAAAATCTTAAGGAATATACAAATAAATTTATTAGAATAAATGAGTTCAGCAAGGTTACAGGATACAAGATCAAGATACAAAAATCAACTGTGTTTCTATACACTAGCACTGAACACCCCGAAAATGAAATTAAGAAAATCATTCCTTTTACAACAGCATCAAAAATAAAACAATTATTAATAATGTAAAAGAAGCGCAAGGTTTGTATACTAGAACTATAAAATGTCATTGAAAGAATTAAAGATGACAAATAATAGAAAGATATCCCATATTCACAAACTGTTAAAATGGCAATATACACAAACTCATCTACAGATTTAATGTAATCACTATCAAAATCTCAGATGCCTGTTTGCTTGTTTTTGCAGAAATTGATAATTGATCCTAAAACTCATATGAGAAATGCAGGGGACACAGAATAGCCAAACAATCTTCAAAAAGAACAAAGCTGGGAGAGCCATACTTAATTTCAAATCTAAGAGCTACAATACTCAAGAAAGGCACAAAGATAGACATATAACCAAGTGAGAATCCATAAATTCATGGTCAATTGATTTTCAACAAGGGTGACAAGACAATTCAATGAAAGAATGAATCACCTTTCCAACAAATGGTACTGGGATAACTGTAAGAGAGTGAAGCTAGACCCCCCCCCCCCCACCCCGCCGCCCGCCCTCGCCACACTTCATTCAGTATCAGTCTTCATTTTATTCAATTTTACTAATTTTATCTCCTCTTCATAATTCTTTAGAATAAGTCTACTAATATTGTAGTTGTCTTGTTGTAATATTTTCTACTTTTATTAAAAGAAAACACAAATATTAAAAGTCAAATGGTATTACTAAATGGCTTATCCTGTATGATAAAAGGGTAATATGCAAATTGACCCTAAAGGCAGAACGACCAGTTACTATGATGTGCACTGACCACCAGGGAGCAGATGCTCAACGCAGGAGCTGCCCTCTGGTGGTCAGTGAGCTCCCATAGGGGGAGCTCTGCTCAGCCACAAGCTGGGCTGATAGCTGTGAACGCGGCAGAGGGGGCGGGAGCCTCTCCCACCTCCTTAGCAGTGCTAAGGATGTCCGACTGCAGCTTAGGCCCGATCCCCTGGGGAGTGGGCCTAAGCTGGCAGGTGGACATCCCCCAAGGGGTCCCAGACTGCGAGAGGGCACAGACTGAGCCCCTCCCCACCCCGCCAAGTGCACGAATTTTCATGCATCGGGCCTCTAGTAATGAAATATAGCAGTTCTCTGTTCCATACTATCTGCCCCTCTCCAACTTATCCCACCTCTCCAAAAGTAACTACTTTGATTTTAAGTTTCTTTTAATCACATCTATGTTTCTGGATAAATGCCCACATTGCTACTTTTTAATTTACCCACTTAGACATTATCTATTTATTTTCTGTTAGAATACCAGACCTGCCCACACAGCCATGTTTCTGGCCAAGTCTGGCTTGGTTTCCCCCCCCCCCCCCCCCCCCCGTGAGGAAATGGCCAAGGAGCTCCAGGAAAGCTGAGCGGACAGTACAGGGCAATAGTGTGCCACACTGATTTTTAAAACATGCAATACCTGACTACTCAGTCAAGGGCAGTGACCTCTTTTCACGTACATTGTCAAATAAAGAAACAACAGCCAACAAAACAATAGCCATCTGGTGCGAATGAATTAAAATTATACTTTTTTTTTTTGGTCAGATTGGTGCTGCAGAATTTTAGTAATTAGTTTATGTGCTATCAGATGAACAAGGTTGAAAATCGCTGCTGTAAACCCATGAAGTTCTGCACGGGGTGGGTAGCCCTGGAAATTGGCAGCAACTGGCTGTTCAGGGTGAATGAGATGCGGGTGAAGGTCGACAGCAACCAGGTGTTTGTACGGCTGTTTATTTTTGTGAAGAAGCAAATCATGTACTTTTCCATGAAATCTCGAAGACCTCATGTCCCTGTGGGACGCACGCCCCCAAAGACTTGAGAGTGGAGACATACTCAACTATTTAGGCTTCAGTGTATCAAGTAGCAACCCCAGCCCCGTGCGGAGGACGATGCAGGACTGCTACAGCTGGAAACCCCGGAAATCAGCACACTCACTGCCCGTGCAGGATGAGAGCTCCGGATGCCATCCATGCCGGGTCCCATTCCTAATGAGCAAGAACTCCTGCCCCTACCTGCTAGGTCTCTGAAACACCAGTATCTCTTGCAAGGGTGTGCCTTCTTGACACCCTGTTGGAATGCCCCTCTGTGGGACACGGGTCTGCAAACAGAGAGAGCCTGCGCTATCAGCAGGCACTGCTGTGAGCCACCCTGGCCAAAGCACAAAGTGAAAGCTCTCAGCACCAATACCTGTCAGCAGCCAAAGACCTAACCCAATCTCCTGAAGTCTCCCCAACAGTCAGAAGAGTAAACGTGCAGCACTTCAGCACTTGCGCGAGTTGCAGAGCTTCGTGGACAGCTGTCACACACTGGGGAGTGCTCCGAGAGGGAGCTGAAGGACTCTCGCTGAAGATGGAGCCAAGCAGGCTGCACTGTGCTTGCAGGCAGCCCCCCGAGCATCCGGCTCAGCAGGTGCAGACAGGACCAGCCAAACCCCATTGAGTCCAGCTCAGATGATCCATCCCAGCCCTTTCTTACAGGCAGTTTCAGAACATCTGCGGAGACTTTATTTTCCCCTGGTGCACTTTTTTTCTGAAGTTGCAGTCAGATATTCTTAATGCTTCTGTCCATGCTTCTTTAAAAGTCCTCACTTGGCTCTTATCACAGTTCACTTTCCCTGCTCCAAGCTATTCAATCCCAAAGGTGAAAGTTGGGGTGAGGGGACTTTGTGTCTTCCGTACTCCCCTTTGTACATGGGTAAATGGGACCTATTTGGGGCATCTCAGGGTTGACTGCTGGGAAAGGCGGACAGAAATTGGTGGGGAGGTTAGGTGAGGTGATGGGGAGGTGCAGAACAAATTACCTGGGGCTCCGGTTAAACCAGGATGTCAAAACATTAACACGACTTCCCTGCCATGCAAGGGTCTGCCCTAACACTTTTGCTCTATACTCTGTTGTGAATAAATGTGCTGACACCTGGCATAACCCCATGCCCCCTCTTTTACTGAGGTGAGATGTGACAGTATGGAGGAATGGTTTCCCCGAACAAGCCAATTTACTGGTCTGACTTTATAACTTAGTTGTCTAATAACATGAATTATTAAAAAACACAATTAAACTAAATTATCCTAAACACATATGACAAAATAATGAGAAAATATATAAGATATGAGAGATAATTAACCTTATAAATTATTAAAACATTAACTGAATCTATAATTACTCAGACATGGATAACTACAAGGCGACTCTAGAGTATGTAAAAGCTTAATATATGAGTTAGAAGTTCTCTGTAGTGGGAACCTTGCAAAACTGGGTGGGAGCCAGAGAAACAGGGAAGTGTCCCAGTGTACTCAGAGATTCCAGGAAGAAAGGAAAAGTCCCAAAGCACAGAAGGTCAGATTTTTGCAAGTTCCTCTCCTCCTGCATAATCACTAGAGCAGTGGTTCTCAACCTTTCTAATGCCGCGACCCTTTAATACAGTTCCTCATGTTGTGGTGACCCCCAATTTCATTGTTACAAATTGAACATAATGAAAGCATAGTGATTAGTCACAAAAACAATATGTAATTATATATGTGTTTTCCAATGGTCTTAGGCGACCCCTGTGAAAGGGTCCTTTGACCCCCAAAGGGGTTGCGACCCACAGGTTGAGAACCGCAGCACTAGAGGACAGACCCTTTA
This sequence comes from Myotis nattereri, assembly GCF_964212035.1. Classification (NCBI taxonomy): domain Eukaryota; kingdom Metazoa; phylum Chordata; class Mammalia; order Chiroptera; family Vespertilionidae; genus Myotis; species Myotis nattereri. Next base: position 60,407,404 of record NC_138086.1, on the reverse strand, counting down.
ATCAGAAGCTAGATTCAATGACATATAAGTGGGATTCCTGTTTGAGCTGTAGAAAAATTAATATATTTAATCTAGACCCTTCAATTACAAATATGAACAAATCAAGAATCACAAAACACTTATAAAAACGAGCAGCATGAATGCAACTCAGCTAATTCAACAAACAAAAGCATTATCTGACAAAGAAACAGAACTACTTGGGGATGTGTTAGGGAGAGAAAAGAAAGCAAAACGGATAAAGAAAAAAGATTAAGTTATAATGTGTGGGAAGATCAAATTGAAGAATTCTCCCACTAGAAAAGGGCAATAAGAGAGAAAGTATGAGAAAACCATTATGGATCATGAAAGACTAAAATTTGTAAGGTAACGGGAAATTCGGAAATAGAAAAACAAAGGAATTAATAATAGGGAAAGACGAAATCAATTCAAAAATAAAGAACCATAGATTTGGTCAATAAGCTGGCTTTTTCAAAAGACCAATAAAAATAGACAAATAATTGGCTAGTCTGATTACAATAAGAAAAGACACAAATAACATTAGAAATGCAATGAGAAAATAATTGCAGGCATAAAGATTAAAAAGAAAACACAAAGAACTTTATTTAAAATTTAATCAGGTAGATATTTTCTCTGAAAATGTTAATTATTGAAGTTTAGGAGAAAGAGATAAAAATGAAAATAGTTCAAAACAGGAGAAATTGCAAAGGTTTTCAAAGATGACCTTTTATAAAGACATTAGCCCTAGACAGATTTAAGAATACAGTCTATAAAACCTTGAAGAAATAGATAATTCATGTTTTTAAAATAAAACACAGAAAGGATCGAAATCTTTCCAAGTTCTATGTGGACTTCAAAACTCAAAGAAAATTATAAACTAAACTCACTGATGAGCATATATGCAAATGTCTTAAACATATCGACAAACTGAATATAACAATGTCTTTAAAAATAACAATTAAGAGTCAACTATAGTTTATCCTAGTAATATAAAGATGGTTCAACATTTTAAAAGTACATAATATACTTTAATATATGTTCACAGTATAAGGAAAAAAAAAACCCCACAATCATCTCAACGCATCTAATATGTCAAATAAAACTCAAACTCAGTCCTAATGGAAAATTTTACTACAGCAAGAATAGAAGGAAACCACCTTTATGTATCTAATTCATTGGCACCCTTCAGGAGCAGAATACCTATGTCCCTGGCTTCCCCAATTAGGATAAAGTCTCCTAATATAGTATATTTTCATAACTCTGACAAACCTGTACAATCTTTGGTGTTTAATGTATAATTTCCTTTCTAAACTAACTCTGATGAGCACAAAAATCATGTCTGTCTTGTTCAAATCTTTATTCCCAGCAACTAGACCACAGTCTGGTACATCCTAAATTCTCGATAATAAAGTCTCAGTTACAAAAAGGCAACATTGTCCTGTTAACCAAAATTAAGACTAGTTTTTTAATTAAATGTTATTTATAAAGTAAAATGTCTCCATAATACTTGGAATCAGCAAAATGCCGTGTTTAGAAAGCAGTATTCTTAAAGCTATCAATTTCTCACAAATTGTACAAGCCATAAAGAAGGAAGTGGTATCTCTTTCAATGGTTAGCCTACTAAAATGGCAAAAATACTTCTTAAGTATAAATCTATCTCTAACTTTCTACAATATAGTTCAGTATGTGAAGCAAATTTAATAAAACGCATGGTATTTACCCACCTATATTCTGTTCTAAAAGCTTTCTAGAATTGTTTACATAAGCATTTCTACCAAGTTTTAGAATTAAATAAACTAGTCTTAATAAATTAGAACTAGAGCTTATTTTAATATTAAAAGTCCTTTTGTAAGCACATTTGGTGGTATATTCATGCCAATTCAACAAACTGAATTCCCTATTGAAAATGGCAGGTAAATTAAGTTTTCATAAGATGTTAAAAATTATTTCTGCAAGAATTTTATAGATAAAACTAGAGGCCCGGTGCACAAAAATTTGTGCACTCGGAGGGGAGGGGGGTCCCTCAGCCCGGCCTGTGCCCTCTCGCAGTCTGGGACCCCTCGGGAGACAACAACCTGCTGGCTTAGGCCTGCTCCCGGGTGGCAGAGGGCAGGCCCAATCCCTAGGTGCAGCCCCTGGTCGGGCTCAGAGCAGGGCCAATTGGGGAGTTGGGGCGCCGCCCCCTGTCATGCACAGAGCAGGGCGATCGGGAGATTGTGATGCCACCCTCAGTCACGCTCAGGGTAGGGCCAATTGGGGGGTTGGGGCACCGCCCTCTGTCACACTCAAGGCAGGGTTGATGGGGAGGTTGCGGCGCCACCCCGTCACGCACAGAGCAGGGCCAATCAAGGGGTTGGGGTGCCGCACCCTGTCACACAGAGCCGCAGGGCGATCAGGGGGTTGGGGAGCTCCCCCCTATCAGGCACAGAGCAGGGCTGATCAGGGGGTTGGGGCACCGCACCCTGTCACGAACAGAGCAGGGCGGATAGGGAGGTTGTGGCCCCGCCCCCTGTCACACACAGAGCCGCAGGGCAATCAGGGGGTTTGGGCGCTGCCCCCTGTCACGCTGATCCCGGTGCCGGGAGGCCTAGCGGCTGCGCTGATCCCGGTGCTGGGAGGCATATTACCCTTTTACTATATAGGGTAGAGGCCTGGTGCACGGGTGGGTGCCGGCTGGTTTGCCCTGAATAGTGTCCTGGATCAGGGTGGGGGTCCCCACTGGGGTGCCTGGCCAGCCTGGGTGATAGGATGATGGCTGTTTGCAGCTGGTCACACATCCTTCAGGGTGGGAGTCCCCACTGGGGTGCCTGGCCAGCCTGGATGAGGGGATGATGGCTGTTTGCAGCTGGTCACACACCCTTCAGGGTGGGGGTCCCCACTGGATGCCTGGCCAGTCTGGGTGAGGGGCTGAGGGCTGTTTTCAGGCTGGGGGTGACTGAAGCTCCCAACCGCTCCTTTTTTTCTTTTTTTATTCTAGGCCAGCTTTAGCTTTGAGGCTTGGCTCCAGCTCTTAGGCCTCCGCTGCTGAAAGTAGGTTTCTGGCCTTTGCTTACAATGTTGCGATCCTACTGGCTGAAGCCCGGAGGAATAAAGCAGGTTTCTGGGGTTTTGTTTAGCTCAGGGGTGGGCAAACTTTTTGACTCGAGGGCCACAATGGGTTCTTAAACTGGACTGGAGGGCCGGAACAAAAGCATGGATGGAGTGTTTGTGTGAACTAATATAAAGTCAAAGTAAACATCATTACATAAAAGGGTACGGTCTTTTTTTTTGTTTCAGTTTTATTCATTTCAAACGGGCCGGATCCGGCCCACGGGCCGTAGTTTGCCCACGGCTGGTTTAGCTTCTATATTTGTTACATAGTTGCTTAGAGTTGCAGCTCAGAGGCCTGCAGCGGGGGGAACGTTGGAGTCCTCTGTCACTGAAGCAAGCAAGCCTCATGTTAGTTTCAAGCTGCCTGGCTGCCGGCCGCCATCTTGGCTGGCAGTTAATTTGCATATCTCGCTGATTAGCCAATGGGAAGGGTAGCGGTCGTACGCCAATTACCATGTTTCTCTTTTATTAGATAGGATAATTATTTCACTGGGACCATGCTGTACAATTTACAGAATCCAGGATATGAAAAACAAAATCTCATTCTATGTGCATTTGGAAAGATTTAAGCCTAACTTCAAAGAAGGTCCCTAAAAGTTAGTTAGGTTACTTCTAACGTATTTGCAGTAAAGCAGCAAAATTCTTTTAAAAATACATTTCCAAGGAGTGATATAGAAAAAAAGAGCCTACTGAAATGTGGATCAATTGAGGTTTCTTTGAGGTTAAATTTTGACAAAACCATTTTCACACAATTGACTGGACCATGGCAGCCAAGTTCTTCTTGTAAACCATTAGTTATGTCAGTAAAACAACTGTTTTCTATAATATGACTATATGCTGCCAATACCTTAGCTCTAATACCTGGAAATTCTAATTTGGTTATACTGAATCAAAGAAGAAAAGAAACATTTTCGAGGTGCTCAGTGAACTTGGTCAACATTAACTGAGTGCTTATAGGCCACACATAATGTTAAATGTTGAAGAATACAGAGATACTCTCTTTCCCCCAAAATTCAATCTGGTAGAGTAGAACAGAATGTGTAAACATGTGTATGAAGCACAATGACAAGAACACTAGGAAGGAGTCACAGTTAGATGGTACAGCACAGTGGTTAAGGGCCTGGACACTGCCAGGTAACTAGTCCTGAAAACCTGAGTAAATGCTTAACCTCCCCAGGCAGTGTCTTCCACCTGCTAAGAGGAGAATGACAATGTGTCTGTCTATCTCACAGGGCTGTTGCTGTTAAATAATACATGGGAAATTCCTAGAACCACACTTCCTATTGCATTATTAACATCGAGGGAGTACAGGGAAGGAGTCAAGTGTTTTAACTCTTTCTTTGATGGAGATGGCAGGGTGACGAGCTGGAAAAGAAGGGAGATACCAGTGGAAGGCACCCTAATAGAAATAACCACACTCAGCTCCTCCTACTGAAGTTCTTGAATGCAAGGTCAACATTTCACACCTTGAGACAAAATGTGGAGCTGTACTTCCCAAAGCATTCTTAGGGAGACACTAAGCTTGGCGTCAACAAAGGGAAAGGACAGGCACAGCGGGAGAGCAGGGCAATTAAGGAACCCCATTCGCAAGAGCTCACTTTCTGGCCAAACCAGTCCCAAGTTCTTTCCAGAGATACTGGCTGTTTGTCCGGCACGGGGAAGGGTTCCTAACACGGATGTGGAGTGAGAGGCTGAGGTGAATCTGGTTCTTCATAACAGAACTAAAGGAGGCGGGGTGCAGGGAAAAGACTGTCCAGGAGTGAGTACCCTAAAGCAGTGTTTCTCAAACAGCAAACTCTTGGCATTTGGGGAGCAAATATTCCTTCTGCACCGGACTGTTCTCCACCAGATGCCTGCCGTGTCCCATAATTATGACAACCAAACCTCCCTTTGCCCTTCCTAACACTCCAGGGGTAGTACCACTGTCTCCCCTTCTCTTCTGCCAACTTAAAGCATTGCATTAATATTAATATGTTCTACCTCGGGTAAGTTCTTAATTTAGCTGTTACGAGGGCTCCCAGCTTGCTCACCTGCTCTTGCCTACAAGTGTAAAGGAGAAGCTGCCAGGGTTGTGGGCTCACCACTCACTCAGTCCTACTCACCGCCCCCATTTCAGAGAGGGCTGCCTGCACAACTACAGAGGAGATCCTCACCAGACGATATTCTCCACTAACCAACCTAGTCCCTCACTTACAAATACAATCCAGCTATTCCAGATCACCAGACATTTGAAGAAAATATCAGTGACAGTAGACAGAGCTGAAAAGACTCAACTAGGGGGAGACAGATGGTGCTGAGGCCAGAACTTTACAATTCATTTTTACGAGCATTCTCAGAGGTCCGTGAGAGACTTTTACACTCTTAAAGGAATGGGCCAGCAAGAGGGAGAAAATGGAGCAACCCCAGAACAGGAAGAAGTTCCTGGCAATTAAAAAGATTGTCACACTGTTTAAAAATCAAACATCACACTAAATGACAGAATAAAATTGAAACTGCTAATAGAGTAAACTCCCAAATGCAGAACAAACAGGAAAAGACGGGAAATATGAGAAAACTGAAAACATATAGGCCAAGTCCAACAGTGCCCATCAGGAGCTTCACAAGACAAGATCAGAGACAAGATGGGAAAGAAATAGCCGAAGAAATAATAGAAAAAAATGTCCCTGCGTTTTTTGGTTTTATTTTGTTAATTTTCACTTGAGGATATTTTTTCATTAATTTGTAGAGTGGAAGGGAGGGGGAGCAACAGAGAGAGAAGCATCAATGTGAGAGAGTAAGACACTGATTGGTCACCTTCCCAGGGTGGAGGATAGAGCCTGCATCGGAAATACGTGCCATTGACTGGAATCAAACCTGGGACCCTTCAGCATGTGGGCCAACGCTCTATCCACTTGGCCAAACTGGCTTGGACAAAACGTCCCTGAGTTTTAAATGACAAACAAAACTTCAGGATGAAAGGCTTGCCAAGTGCAGAGCAGACAGAATGAAAAAGAGCCAAATATGAACACATCTATAAAAACTTCAGGCCCAGCCGGCATGGCTCAGTGGTTGAACATATTGCATATTCCTTCTTCCTATTCTTAGCCCCCAAATATCGCAGCACAGTTCTATTATCATTCCTATGAACCAGAGGTCACGGTTCAATACCCAGTCAGGGCACACGCCTGGGTTGCGGACTCGATCCCCAGTAGAAGGCATGCAGGAGGCAGCCTTTAATTATTCTCTCTCATCACTGATGTTTCTCTCTCTCTCCCTCTCCCTTCATCTCTGAAATTAATAAAAATATATTTAACAAAACAAACAAACAGAAAACAACAAAGAAAGTTATAAAACATATGGACAAAAGAATAACTGATTTAGCAGACCCAAAGTGGCCAGACTCTAAAGTAGCTGCTAGAAAAGCAGAAAATTCCATTCATAAAACAAAATCTTTCCAGGCTCAGGAGTCAGGAGCACGAGCCACTTGAGGCGAGGCGAACTACAGTAAGGAGACCGGGTAACACTAGGTCAGTGTCCATCAGCCCGTCCACTCTCTACTCAGCTGCAGTTACCTTTCTCTAGTCCTGTATTTCCACTGTCTTGGAATTACTATATGTTTGCTTAGGTTTTCATTAACTACTTATCAATAATTCAACCCCATTCTCCTTGCGGGGTAATAATTGCTGGATGCTCACCCTTCAGTCCGCTCACACAGGACTGAAAAATAGAGGTTTGCATTCTGGAGAAAGTAAGATAAAAAGTGTACCGGCCAATGAAATCATGGGAAATGCGACTGCTGAATACTGAGACTCCACCTTCACCTGCTTCACCCCTTTGACTACCAAAGCATTTGGCCTGGCCTTTGCCTTCCAGGCAGATGTGAAGGGTATATGCTAGAGAGTATGACCAGCCTGAGAGGAAAGACACAGACATCAAGTTCAGGTATTAACCCCACACAACCCGGTCACAGAATGGCTACAGAGGAGCTCAACATGCAAACAGAGCTTCCCCACTCTTAACAACGAGCTAACAACCCTGGGATATTAGATGCCGAGGAAAGCCTATAACATGAAAGATAAATAAGAATAAACAACCAAACAGGTACAATCTACTTAAAACTAGTCAGAGTGAAGAAAACAGCCAGTAAATATCTCAGAGAAATAAGAGAATATTGTATTCATGAAATGACAGTAAGATTGGTATGGAAGAGGAACATCCAGGGGAAATACAAGAGCTCTTAGAAATAGAAAAGCAGCCGAAACCGGTTTGGCTCAGTGGATAGAGCGTCAGCCTGCGGACTGAAAGGTCCCAGGTTCGATTCCGGTCAAGGGCATGTACCTTGGTTGCGGGCACATCCCCAGTAGGAGATGTGCAGGAGGCAGCTGATCGATGTTTCTCTCTCATCGATGTTTCTAACTCTCTATCTCTCTCCCTTCCTCTCTGTAAAAAATCAATAAAATATATTTAAAAAAAAAAAAAGAAATAGAAAAGCAAAAGCAGAAATAAAAAGTGATGAAAACTGAAAAATCAAGAGTCAGCAACATAAGCAGGCCACTTACTGATACGGAGCTAAATGCAAGAAAATCAGCTAAGAAGTTCAAAGTGCCAGCCTCTGGGGAGCAAGAAATAGAGATAAAGAGAACTGGGGCCCTGACCGGTGTGGCTCAGTGGACAGAGCGTCGGGCTGTGGACTCAAGGGTCCCGGGTTCGATTCCGGCCAAGGGCATGTACCTTGGTTGTGGGCACATCCCCAGTGGGGAGTGTGCAGGAGGCAGCTGATCGATGTTTCTCTCTCATGGATGTTTCTAACTCTCTCTCTCTCTCCCTTCCTCTCTGTAAAAAATCAATAAAATATCTTTTTTTAAAAAAAAGAGAACTGGGGAGCATTGCTAGTCCTGCATCTCTACGCATTAACAATTAAAGAAATTAAAACCTACAAAAATGCACCTCTCATGTGTAAAGACTAAACTGTTTGAATGCAGAAAAATCAGAGAATTGTAAGCATTCTTCTAAAATTAAAAACAAACGGCTTTTTATTTTTTCCTTTTTTAAGGCAAAAGCCTGGGGAAGACCAAGTTATCCTTGGATGACATGTTTTATTATATTCTTCTTTGTATGTATTATGGCATGACATATATTTTAATAAAACAAACACTCCACTAAAATATAATGTGTAAAATCAATATTTAAAAATCTATAAAGAGTATCTTCAATTTTTAAAAGATGTGTATTCTCTATATTCATAGGTATAAAGATTTAACTTAAACAAAAGGAAATTTAGTTGATCTTAATTTATCATGAAATGCTTCCATTCACTGCCATGTTTATCTAGTGTTAACCCACGATTGTCCTTAACTCACACACTACCAGTTCCACTCCAATGAGGAACTGCAGCTAAAAGTCACTGTCCTGTAATCAAACACAATTCAGATTATAGCATTATGTTACACTAACATGAGACAGATCTCTCCATCTAAAAAATATTTTATAAACTACTAGATTAGCTATCAAATTACAATATTTTATTTTTTAAAAAATATATATTTTATTGATTTTTCACAGAGAGGAAGGGCGAGGGATAGAGAGCTAGAAACATCGATGAGAGAGAAACATCGATCAGCTGCCTCCTGCACACCCCCAACTGGGGATGTGCCTGCAACCAAGGTACATGCCCTTGGCCGGAATCGAACCTGGGACCTTTCAGTCCGCAGGCCGACGCTCTATCCACTGAGCAAAACCGGTTAGGGCTACAATATTTTATTCTTATCTCACTTAGCACTGAGGCTGGTCTTCAATTTTACTTACACCAGCTTTTGAAGCACTGAGCAAAACATCACATACAAGTAAATACAAAACACTGCATTAAAAATAAGCACACAACATTTTTGTTGATGGAAACATTCCCTTCTCAAAGATATAATGCTGCTCAATCATGCCCTCTGGATAGGAATGCTCCGTTAGAAGACAGGGGAACACAGGCTCCCCATGAAAGGGGTCCTTGCATGAAATGTCAAAATATAGTTTACAAAAAATATCCTATATACTAAAAGGCTACTATGCAAATCGACCAAACAGCAGAACAACCAGTCGCTATGATGCACACTGACCACCAAGGGGCAGACACTCAACACAGGAGCTGCCCCCTGGTGGTTAGTTTGCTCCCACAGCTAGAAGCCGGGTTTACGGCTGGTGAGCGCAGCGGTGGCGGTCTCCCGCCTCCGCAGCAGCGCTAAGAAGTGGGCCTAAGCCGTTAGTCGGACATCCCCTGAGGGCTCCTGGACTGTGAGAGGGCGCAGGTCAGGCTGAGGGACCCCCACTCCCCCGGAGTGCACGATTTTCGTGTACCAGGCCTCTAATACACATACACACACACACACACACACACACACACACACACACACTAGGGGCCCAGTGCATGAAATTTGTGCACTGGGGGGAGGGGTTCCCTCAGCCCAGTCTGCCCCCTCTCACATACTGGGAGCCCTCAGGGGATGTCCTACTGACGGCTTAGGCCCGCTCCCTGCTCCCCTTGGAGCCGGCTCCACCCCTCGGCTCTGATGGCAGGCTTGGCCCTGCCCAGGAGCCCTCTGGCTCAGGCCCTTCCTAGGCTGCTCAGGGCCTACACAGGGGCTACCTCGGAGTGACCTGGGTGCCCGATGATGTTCCTGGGACCCAGACCGCTGGGCGCCTACATATGCAAATTAACTGCCATCTTAGCTGGGTTAATTTGCATACTCGCTCCTGATTGGCTGGTGGGTGTAGCAGAGTGGCAGAGTGATGGTTAATCTGAATATTTCTCTTTTATTAGTGTAGAAGATATATATATAGTTTAAATGTTAGAAAACTTTGATTCCATGTGCCCACATGAATACCTTACATAGAATAGTCTTACTAATTATTTAACGAAGTTTTAGAAATTTATAAAGTCCAAAGAGGTACTATACAGCCTATCCAAAAGGAGAGATTATTTTAGGCTTTAACCTCACATTTCTTATCTGGAAGACTTCCTGGTTGTAAGAAAGAAACTTAAGGAATATGCAATATGTTCAAAGTGGTGAAAAAGCACTCTAAGTAGATGAAATGATAATTGAACACTGGTACTATTTTAATCTCTTTCTCATTACAAATTTCCCGATGGCAAGCATGAACACCAGACCAACTAGATATCCTTGCCAACCCCTCACTTCTAGCAATTAAGGATTGAGTGGACAGGTATTTGGAGAACGTTGGTAACAAAATGAACTAACAATATGGTAATCAATGTAGTTTTTTCGTAAATCTTCAACAGGTTACATAAAGATATTGTTTCAAATATTGCAGAATGTTGTACAAGTCATTTTCTATAATGATAGTTTCCTGCTTTAACAGAACTTCCTTTATATGCTTTGTTAGGTGATAAATGGCATTAATGGTGTAGTTTACATTTAGGCTCAGTGAAAAGAGTCCCCCAGTGGCCTGGCTATCGGATGCCTGCACTCATTTCAATATAGGTCGCCCAGGACAAAATGGCCGGGGAATCCAGTTGGTCTTCATACCCTCTCCACACTGATTCCCACAGCTCTTTCCTCCAAGTCAGCACCCTTCTTTCTGTTCTTATCCCCAGAATTTTCAATATTCTCATTTCCCTGGTTATCCAAGAATCAAGATCCCAAATATTGCTGCACAATTCTATTACTTACCATTTCTAGGGTTTCTCTCACATCCCCCTATTTAAACCATTCATTACACTAACTACCAGGTAAACTGTCAGCAGATGATTCTGTCAGAAGGGAAAGGAAAAAAGAGGCTATCATTTATTGGTTAGCGATTTCCAACCACTTGTAGAACCAAACATAGCAGCACTTCCTTACTGTCTTCTCAAATCTTAGAAGAAAATGTGCCTCTCCTCCCCCGCAGGGCGGCTGCCTATGCAATGAATCAAGTCCCACCACCCACTGTGGGACCACGACACAAGGGTTATCCTTCTGCTGTAACTTCAGTATTTTTCCTTAATACACCCACATTTATAAATGTGCTAACATCTTCAACCTTCAGTAACAATTTCTTAAAAGCCCTATTTTGAACCTCACTTCCTTCCTAAGTCACAGCCTTCTCTCTCCTTTTCTCCACCACACTGGGCACCATTTCTTTGGTTCTCCACCTTCCCCATCTCAGCCACTACTGTCTTTCTACCACTACACCCTTGAACTTCTACAGTAAGTGTAGGCATGGCCTACTCACTCATCCTGCTGAGGACAGACCATCACTACTGAGTGTCCCTCAGGTTTTCGGTTTTGACTGGAGCGATCTCATTCACTTCTAGGGCTTCAACCAGTTTCCACAGGAGTATGATTTCCAACTCCGAGGTACAGGTCTCACCTTTCTCGGACTACCTTCTTCACATACGTCCCCTGGGAGTCCCAAAGATGCTGCCTTTATTGTTCTCAAAACTACCCTAACTCCTCCTCCTACTGTAGATTCTAGCTCTCCTTATTATGACATCACCTCCCATCCATTCTCCAAAGCTTCAACTCTCAGAATCATCTATTTTTCTCTTCTCCCTATGCTCCAGACATCTAATTCTTCCCCAAATCTGTCCTTCCTCTTTCATGTTTCATTAGTCTCAAATTCATCCCAACACAATTTCCACTCTCCAGCCTCTGGTTTAGTTTTTCTCTTGCTTTGTCTGAACTATCTTAAAAGCCTCTTAACTGGTCTACTAATCTCCAGTCTTTCTCCACCTTAGTCCAGACTATATCCATAGGTATTCCAGTTAAAGTGCAGGAATCAGCCAGAGGAAAGTTAGACATACATTCTTTTTTAAACAGCTCAAATAAGTCGTGTTGTTCCTAATTTGCTCTCACAATGTAGTAGCCGTGCTTTGAATAAATTTGTATTAACCGAACCACTAACAAAGCCGGTCAAAGCCTCATGACTTTGTTACAAGAAAACATGCAGACATGTAACTGAATCAGCAGCATTGTCTGAAAGTGCCTTTACACAACTAATAAACACAAACCTGACTACGGAATCAGGATCCAGATGCTATTAAATATCTAAATCTGGATCTTTTTTAGTATCTCAAAACTAGATTTTAGGTTTATCTTTTTTCTAGATAACAGTTTATATATGCACTTACAAATACCTAGAATTCATAATACCGCCATCCATCTAGCTCAGTGGGTTAGAGCGCCGTCCCTATGCGACAAGGTTGTGGGTTCGACCCCCCCAGTCAGGGCACATACAAGAGTCAACCAATGAATGCATCAATAAGTGAAACAATAAATCAATGTTTCTCCCCCCTCCTTCCTCTCTCTCTAAAATCAATAAAATAAAAAGTAAAGGGAGAGAGAGCGATCCTGCTCATTAATCAACACAAACCCTTTCTTCGAGCACCAAGGATAGGAGCCGTGCACTTGACTTGACTACTGCGGATTCCTAGACTCAGAAGAGCAGCCTCTCAAACACTTAGCTGTTTTTCAGGTAACGTGTCTCCAGACTAAAGCAGGCTTACTGATGCAGGTTGCGTGCTCATGCAACGAGGACCTGACACCTCTTGGGGAGGCAGCAGTTGCAACACCATGCTCTCCATGGCTGGCAGAAGCCCAAGGAAGGACTCAAGATTCACCAAAGAACTCATATGCAATATGTATAACCGATGGACAGAGACAACAGTGTGGTGAAGGCCTGGTGTGTGTGTGTAGGGGGAGAGAGGGAGTTGCCAGAAGGAGTTAAAGGTGGGGGCGGGGCGGGGGGGGAGGACATCCGTAATACTTTCAACAATAAAGATAAATTGTAAAACACAATAAGCAGATACATTTGAAGTGGGGGGGGGGGGCAGTTCAAAAATATATCACTTGGTAAATTAATGAATCCTATTGCCAACAACTGACCTATCTACATAGAACAGATTAATGGTCACCACAGGGAACAGGAATTAGGGTGTGGTACACCTAAAACTAATAATATGTAAGTAGAAAAAACAACAACTGATCTATCAATGAGGTAGATCAGTTTTAGATCAATGGAAGGCCAATAAATGAAACATTTCCACTGATGACAATAAAAGATTAAGATACAATTGATGTGTACTAGAAGGGGACAGGAAATATTTACGATAAAGAAAATTCACTCTTACCCCAGAACTGCCTTTGAAAGATGAAAATTCTGAGCACATCCACACTCACACACACCCAGGCATGCATGCAATTTGGATCCACTATCCTGACTGCTAAGGAGCAGTTTCATCATACTTTGGTTTCCATCACTGCTCCTTTATGGCATGTAGGACTGCTGGCATACACAGGCTTATTGCACTTATGTTTTACTAAATGTCCAGTGTGTTTAGAGCAACATCAAATTGAGTTAGGTTAAGGAAAAATGAGGTGGTTCTTTGAAAATATTCCCCTTTCTCCATTAGTGATACATTCATTTTATCTTTATATTCCAATGACTTATTTTGTTCTGTTTGGCACAATAAAACCAAACAAAAATCCTTGCATTCTTTGTTTCATTCTAGAGTTTCAATGTTTTTCACTTATTATGAAACCATGATAAACCATTTTGTATGTAGTTGTTATATGTAGGGCAATTTTATCAATAAGCAGGAATAGATTCAATTCTAAAAAAATACTACCAGATGCTCTTTTCTTTAAGTTAAGCATTTTATCTAAGCTTCTTGCATATAGGAAAATTACAACAGGTTCAAATACTGTCAGAAAAAAGTTCTTGCATAAAATAACTAGAACAAACACTCTCAAAAAAACCTGGACTCGAGAACGAGGAAGCACCCTGAGCACATGAAAAGCCCTCATGCAAAAGAAAATACTTAAGAAATCATGTCAAGAGGCCTTCAGAATTTGGAAATAGCGTGATTCCTTAAGAACTAAACTGTAAAAGGGAAACAAGACAAATAAACTTAGCAGAGAAAAGGCCACCCTAAGAGGAAATAGGTGAACGTATTTGGAAATATATGTCTAATCAAAGTGTCTAAGATATATCCTAGGATAAGAACACAATAATAACAACAAACAAACAAGACAGTGACAACCAAGTTCACTGTGAGCTGCTGGAAGAGTGTGTGTTAACAGAAGGACAGTATCTGGCCAAGCCTAGAAAAAAGGGAGTAATAAATTGACCCAGGTCTCTCAATTTCCCAGGGAGACCTTGTCTACTCTGTATTCCAGGATCCTCAATCTTGGCACTACTGACATATTGGGCCAGATAATTCCTCGTTATGGAGAACCATCCAATGAACTGTTTTAATAGCATCCCTGACCTCTACCTCCTAGATGCTAGTAACCACCCTCACCCCACCCCAATTGTGACAATCAAAAAATGTCTTCAGATGTTACCAAATGTCCCATGGGGGGCAAAACTGTCCCCTTAAAAATCAGTAGTATATTCTAAATAATGCAATTAGATGCACCAAGCTAATATAGTTTGATTAGAGGCCCAGCGTATGAAACTGTGTGAGACCCAGACCCACCGCGCCACCCCAGACCTGCCGTGCCACAAGGCCCATCAATGCACCTCTTGGTGACCAGTCGTTTGGTCGTTACACCGTTACGGCCACTGGCCTTTTATAATATAGATATTTCTAGCATCAAAATCATTCTGCTTTTTTTGCTCATCTAGTAATGTCTCATAATAATTTAGCTTTCTAGAGAAAAGTGTGGTCATTTTGCAAGAGGTATATAATATACAGTTCTTTGGTGAAATTAAAAAAAACTTTCTATGTGTTTTCTGATAATAAAAATGAAATCACACACCGCTTATATTCCCTACAACTTCTAATATTGTTTTAAGTATATGTCATGCATTTGGACATTATAAAAATTGTTATTCCTTGTTTAATATTCTTATCTTCCTTACCACTATCAGTATCTTGATTTTCTAAGTTTCCCCTTTTCCTACTTTATACAGTTTCTCTGCCCCTCTCCACTACAACACCACAGATCATCTATCACCATCACTGTAAATTGAAAGTTGACAGTATTATCATGCAGGATAAATGAAATCTGACTTAATTAATACCCAGGTAAATGGTTTTAAAAGAACATTTTTAATAATAATGCAGTTGGGAAACACCTGCTTAAATCTAGGTAATATAACAACTTATTTTTAAAAATAAGAATCTAAATGAACCTTTACAACAAGGCTTATTTTGTTCCCAAGCCCTGAAAATCTATGGGCTGTCCTTTACCTAGGAATCCCTTAGAAACCAAAATAGCTCTACAGGCCATTTGATTGGCCCTGGTGAACCCACTCTTTCTCTATATTCATCTTTCACTCCCCTTCCCTCTGCCACCACAGTCTTTCAAGTCCTCATTACCTCACCTTTAATTTATCACTGCAAGGCTTTGTCCATTCAACATAAGACTATCACACACAGATCATGTTAAAATATTGTTTTAACCACAATAGTGCATTAGAAAAACTTACGGTTTTCTGTCAGTTGGGAATGTTTAAATTTCTCTTAAAAATCTAGCTTTCTATCTAGTCACCCTAATTCCTCTCTTCTCTAATATAAACTGTTTTAACCCAATTGATCTACTTCCTATACACACAACCACATATCTCACTCCCGTTTAAAATGCCTTCACTCATGTTACTCCAAGCACTATTCTTTTTGTTCTTCTTCTTGGCTATTCAATGCCTAATCAAATTATAGTCTAGTTCTTGCTTTTTTAAGAGTCAAAGTTTTAGAGCTAAAAGGGATCTCAAAATTTATTCAGTCAAATGAGTAGCAAGGCCTTTCCCCACAATGAGAATTTCTTTTCCTACACTCTTTCAGAACTTATAGTCTGCTGCCTGTGATAAAATACTACTTACCAGTATATGCTAATCTGTGTTTCTTCCCAATTTATCTAATAACTAGGGGCCCAGTGCACAAATACGTACACTTTGAAAGGAACTGTGGGCCGTGAGGCTGCAGTAGGCACAGGGGCGGGTCTCGGCCCATCCTCCATGCACCCCGCTCCTGTCTGCCAGCAGCCCCGCTCCTGCTGCCACCACTCCCACACACTGACAGTGTTGGCCCTGCTCGCACCTCTGACGGCGCTAAGTGATTGGGGCCAGTGCCAGCAGCAGGTGCGAGCAATGGCTGCTGCCCCGATCGCCCCTCAGGAGCAGGGGGAGGTGGAGAAGCCCACAGGGGTGATCAGGGCCAGCAGTGGCCACTTGCACCTGCTGATGGTGCCAAGTGATCGGGGCCGGCAGCGGGTGCAAGCGGGGCTGGCACCAGCAGCAGGTGCAAGTGCTAGGCAGGACCGCAGCGTGCAGGAGAAAAGAATTTTCAGTAACCACCAGCGCCCCTGCCTTGGTCTGGCGCCCCTGCTCACCTGCTCCACCATCCTGCTGCGTCTAACACCCTCCATGTTCCACACACGCCCCCAGGTGGTCAGCACTTGTCATAGCGACCAATTGTTCCGTTGTTCCTCCGTTTGGTCTATTTACAGATTACCCTTTTATTATATAGGACTAGAGGCCCGGTGCACAAAAATGTGTGCACTCGGGGGGCGGAGGGGGGGGTCCCTCAGCCTGGCCTCTTGCAGTCTGGGACCCCTTGGGAGATAATGACCTGCTGGCTTAGGCCTGCTCCCGGGTGGCAGAGGGCAGACCCAATCCCTAGGTCCAGCCGCTGGTCAGGCTCAGAACAGGGCTGATTGGGGAGTTGGGGCACCGCCCCCTGTCATGCACAGAGCAGGGTGGATCGGGAGGTTGTGATGCCACCTTCAGTCACGCTCAGGGTAGGGCCGATTGTGGGGTTGGGCCGCCCCCTGTCACACTCAAGGCAGGGTCCATGGGGAGGTTGCGGTGCCACCCCCTATCTTGCACAGAGCAGGGTCGATCAGGGGTTTGGGGAGCTCCCCCTGTCACGCACACAGCAGGGCACATCAGGGGGTTGGGGAGCTCCCCACTGTCACGCACAGAGTAGGGCCGATCAGGGGGTTGAGTAGCTCCCCCCTGTCACTCACAGAGTAGGGCCAATAGGGGAGTTGGGGCGCCGCACCCTGTCACACTCAGGGCAGGGCCAATGGGGAGGTTATGGCTCTACCCCATCACACACAGAGCAGGGCCCGTGGGGGTGGTTGGGGCGCCGCCCTCTATCACCCATAGAGCAGGGCCAATCAGGGGGTTGGGGTGCTGCCACTGTCACACTCAGGGCAGGGCAGATGGGGAAGTTATGGCTCTACCCCGTCACACACAGAGCAGGGACCGTGGGGGGTGGGGGTGGGGGTGGCGCCGCACCCTGTCACACACAGAGCAGGGCCGATCAGGGGGTTGGGGCGCCGCACCCTGTCACGAACAGAGCAGGGCGGATAGGGAGGTTGTGGCCCCGCCCCCTGTCACACACAAAGCCACAGGGCGATCAGGGGGTTTGGGTGCTGCACCGCCATGCTGATCCCGGTGGCAGGAGGCCTCACGGCTCCGCTGATCCCAGTGCTGGGAGGCATATTACCCTTTTACTACACAGGATAGAGGCCTGGTGCACAGGTGGGGGCCGGCTGGTTTGCCCTGAAGGGTGTCCTGGATCAGGGTGGGAGTCCCCACTGGGGTGCCTGGCCAGCCTGGATGAGGGGATGATGGCTGTTTGCAGCTGGTCACACACCCTTCAGGGTGGGGGGGTCCCCACTGGGTGCCTGGCCAGTCTGGGTGAGGGGCTGAGGGCTGTTTTTAGGCTGGCGGGTGACTGAAGCTCCCAACTGCTCCTTTTTTCCTTTTTTTTTTTTTTTTTTATTCTGGGCCAGCTTTAGCTCTGAGGCTTGGCTCCAGCTCTTAGGCCTCCACTGTTGAAAGCAGGTATCTGGTCTGTTTGGGTTTTATAATCGAAACACTGTTTCAACTCCAGCTCTGAGATCCCGGCTGGCTGAAAGCAGGTTTCTGGGATTTTGTTTAGCTTCTATATTTGTAACAATGTTTCAAACTGCAAGCTCAGAGGCTGGCAGCGGCTAGCGGGGAACGTTGGAGTCCTCCGTCACTGAAGCAAGCAAGCCTCATGTTTGCTTCAAGCTGCCTGGCTGCTGGCCGCCACCTTGGCTGGCAGTTAATTTGCATATCGCCCTGATTAGTCAATGGGAAGGGTAGCAGATGTATGGCTAATTACCATGTTTCTCTTCTATTAGATAGGATAAGTATTAAGCATCACCTATGATCATGGGACAATACTTGGCTTAGGGCAGTGGTCAGCAAATGCGGCCCCTTGAGTGTGGCTCTTTCACAAAATCCAACGTGCGGGTGCACACATACAGTGCGATTGAAATTTCGTGGCCACACTCAAGGGGCCAAAGAGCCGCATGTGGCTCGTGAGCCGCAGTTTGCTGACCACTGGCTTAGGGGATACAAAGAGTTTCTTTCCTCAAATACACTACACAAAGTAACCCTTCTAATATGTGAATTTCTGCTATATACACAGATTTACTTTTGGTGAGAATTTCTACAAATTCTAAGTTGCTCTTTACGGAGATATCTTGGGAAAGAGGGAACTGAAGATAAAAGAAAAGGGAAATAAAGAGAGAGCAGAGTAGGAGTAGAAGACATTTGCAGTGCACTCTTAGAAGCAGAGATAGACAAATTACCATCCTTCAACCTGGAACAGTCTGTTGGGAAGAGGAAGGAGATGAGAATGAGAAAGACAGACAGAGCCAAGCCAGTGTTCCGTTATGCTATGTTCTGAGGAGTGAGTACTGCTGAAATTATCATGAGTGGAGGAACTATAAATACCCACTTGGCTGTAGTAAGCCGAGTGAGTTAAATAAAGGTTACTAAAGCATTATTTTTTTTTTTAACTCTCAAACATCCAAGTTATGCTATCTCTAGAACCACCGCTGGAACCATCAGTTGGAGTCAATATCTTCTAAGTCAGCGGTTGGTCGAACAACCCTTTCACAGGGGTCGCCTAAGACCATCCTGCATATCAGATATTTACATACGATTCATAACAGTAGCAACATTACAGTTATGAAATAGCAACGAAAATAATTGTATGGTTGGGTCACAACATGAGGAACTGTATTTGAAGGGCCAGAAGGTTGAGAACCACTGTTCTAAGTGGAAAGAAGAAAGGCTCTAAGACACCCTACCTAACAAGAGCTTCTTAGAATGTACGAGTCCCCGCCCCCCCACCCCCCCACCCCCCCACCCCCGCCCCCCCAGGGTGGAAATCCGGAAAGTAGTGGTAAATGAAAACTAAGTGTAAAGTACCTGGTATTTCCAAATTGAACGGCATTAACTGTCATTATCTGTTTGACATATTTTACTTAATGTATTAACTGGGTGAACATTTAAAAGTTTATAAGGATTTTTAAACGTTCATTCACAATCTCAGGCTACGTAACTATCTTTTCCCCATAACATCCTAAATTCCTTCAGGGAAAATTTCTCTACCGTGGGGTTTTCGAGAACCTAATGCTGAGGATGGCATGGGCATACTGTGACAACGTGGCCTATTTGCCTCACACGGTATTCCAACCTTCTTTAAAAACGCGCTTTAAATTTTTTTCAGTTATCCCCATTCCAAAAGATTACTAGTTTTAAAAATGAAAAACATCTGAATCAACTTATATAAAAATGTGCATAACCATTGTTTAATTTCTAAAATAAGCAACTTCCATGAGTTAAATTTAACTCAGTTACCCAAGTTTCTTATACCAAAGTCCCAGATAGAAGGTTATTTAATAGATGAATAGAAAGGCAAATGAGCCCTAGCCAGTTTGGCTCAGTGGATAGAGTGTCGGCATGTGGAGTAAAGGGTCCCAGGTTTGATTCAGGTCAAGGGCACATACCTTGGTGGTAGGCTCCTCCCCCACTGGGGCCCGGGTTGGGGCTTATGCAGGAGGCAACCAATAGATGTGTTTCTCTCACACCGATTGTATGTTTCTCTCTGTCTCTCCTCTCCCACATCGATTGTATGTTTCTCTCTGTCTCGCCCTCTCTCTTCCACTCTCCCTTAAAAAAAAAAAAAAATCAATGGGAAAATATCCTCGGGTGAGGATTAACAACAATAAAGGCAAATCATTTTATTTCTGTAATGCTAAGTTTTCCGTAAAACGTTTTATTATACAGGGTGAGGCAAAAGTAGGCTTACAGTTGTTCCTATAGAAAATAATACAACAATAAATTGTAATATAAGAATAAACTATGTTTTGCATATTCATAACTGTAAGCCTACTTTTGCCCCACCCTGTAGATACACCAATATGCATATTCTAGGTACAATAAAAGGACAAATCCACTTGCAGGCAGCCACATTCATTCAGAAGAGTACAGGATTCCTCTCACAGCATGTGATAATGGACCATTATAAACCTATTGAAAGTTTGGTCATTTTATTTTCTTTAAATTTTTTTTTTTTTTTTAGAGAAACACCTATGTGTGAGAGAAGCATTGATCGATTCCCTCCCGCACGTGCCCCAACCTAGCATTGAACCCGCAACCCAGGTATGGACCCTGACCAGGAATCAAACTGGCCTCCTTTTGGTGTTCAGGACGACACTCCAACCGAGCCACAGCGGCAGGGCAGTAAGTATGGTAATTTTCTTCATTCAAAATAAAATGCTACATTATCAAACACCACTTACTTTTGTAGTCTTTTAGGGAGGGGAGCAGGAGGAAAAACTGGGACTGTGTGAATTTTTAAAAAATCTTTAGATTATGTTGGGAGAAATTTTTGAGGTCATATAGTCATCTTTCCATCCAATATTTAATTTGCTTTTTAAACACACTGAAATGTCATGTAAAAATAAGACATAACCTTATTCAACAGCACATAATTTATTGGACTACTTTAAAAGCAAAGGTCTTTTAAAAAATAAAACAGCTCTTATATTGGACAGAAAAAAAGTGACAGTTATGAACTGAGCAAACAAAAACATGTTTACTCAACAAATAGTACCCACTGTACACAACCCTCACCAGACAGTGAGAAGGAAAGGATACTGACACTCACTGAAAATGTCGTGTACCAAACTCTCTGCGAGACACTTCACTTACGCTGTGCAACTAAAATTCTAAACCAACCCCATAAAGGAGACATTACATCCCTGTTTTAGAGATGAGGTATACTGAGTTTGGTAGTAACAACTATGACTAAGCTCCAAGCCCTTGCCATCCAGAGGAAAAAATAAGGACTTTCAACAGTAAAACCAGGCACATATGCGCCAAGTTCATATGAGTGGAAACACACAAACCAGTCATTTATATGATGTGTACTGTACTTGCAGTTATGTGTTCTGTTCTAATTTGTCCTGTACTGAAGAGGTAAACTGTGGATGAGACCGGCATGACGGCTTCTGGGCGGAGGCGAGCCTGAACACTTATTCGTAGAGAAGAAACAAGAGGGCAAAGAAGAGTATGAAACTGGGCAAAGCAATGGAAACCGACTAGATGTTTGTACAGGTGCCAACCTGGCTGAAGCAGAGACCATGGTGAGACAAACCAAGCTCTAGGGTTAGAGTTACCTAAACGGTGCAGAATCCTACAAGCTATGCTGATTGATTTGGCTATAAAACAGAATATTTATAGGACTCTTTATTTTACAAATATTGGCTCTTGGGGACTTTAAAAATATAAACATGCTCTGGCCCCATATCAAACCTACTATATTAGAACCCTGTGGCACAGGGCTGCTCTAAAAGATTTTGATGGCCCCTTAAATCGAGAAGCCCTGTACCAAGTCAGTTCCCGGTAAAAATGACCTATAGAACAAAAAACATCACTACGTATATGCTGTATCTTCAAAGTATGTATTCAAATAAATCAGCTTAGCATTTTCCTAGGTTAAAACTCCTCCCAAGACGTAGCCTCACCACAGACTGTCCCTAAACGAAACCCTTCACTTTTCCTTTCCTAAACTGATGGCCCTTTATCTGCTCAGTGTCCTTTTCCTCACACTTTCCAACGGTTTTTTCTAGAAAAGTTCCATTCATCTTCAGCTGTCCTCCCCACCTTTTCACAACATTTATCCAACCCAACTAAGAGCTAACAATATTTTATAAAACCAAGGAACCATATAAAAGTAAAGTTCCATTAATATACTATATAATAACTTATAAAACTGCTCTATTGACCATTTATTGTAATAAAATCCTAAGCGCATTTACAAGTGAAATTCTAAATCATTTTTTACGGATTTCCCAAAGCATACAATTATGAAGTGGCTCTATAAAAGGCTAGTAAGCTAAGCTCCTTCACTTCTATCTTTACTTAAGGGCTACGAAGTAGCTAACGAAGTGGAGGTTCTGAAAGATACAAAGTATATGGAAATCTCAGTGACATAGACACAAATGCCACCAGGACTAGGGTAGAAAAGAGGTGATCTGGAAAGGGGAACTAAACACCATCCTAAAAGGACAGGGACGAGATGACGATGATGATGATGCATGGACACCATGACTTGCTGCCTTTACCCTCGCCTGGGTTCATGACTGAAGCCAAGATGAAAGTAACACAAGTTAGTGTTCAAAAACGTAAGTGGTACTTGGGCTCTTTCCTCTCCCGCAAACACCTACATCAATTTATGCATATTCCCAGGTATTTCCATTTACCTTAGTACTCTTCAGAAATTTCAATCACAATTCTATCGATTTATGTTCCCACCAGTAATATGAGGAAGCACCTGTTAGTCTATATCCTCTTCAAACGCACTATCAAACTTTTTCTTCATTATCAAACTTTTTGATTGGTCAATCTAACAGGTGAAAACAGTATCTCATAGTTTTAATTTACGGTATTTATATCTGTGTGAGGTTGAACAGCTTTAAATATGCTTAAGAACCATTTGGGTTTCCTTCTCTGTGAAATATTTGTTCATGATCTTTTCCCACTTTATGGTTGATCTTTTTTTAAATCAATTTATAGGTATTCTTAGCCTTTTGTCTGTATTACAAGTTGCAAATATTTTTCTCAGTTCCTGCATTATCGCCATGCTATTTTCACTGACTGTTTCTTTCCTTTATATATGTTTTACTGTCCTCAACCAAATTGTACATGCCTTCCATAAAAGAAATAACATTTCTTTTGAGTATCACCGGGAGTGTGCTTTTCAGATCTTCCAACCTCATATACCAGCAAAACTTAAGAGAAAGGAAACTTGCTTTTTGGGGGGTGGTCAAGTGTGAATATTAATTATCACTGGGGCACCTACTTGGGTTGCCTCTCCAATCCCAGTTCACATGGTTATAAGCAAGAACAACCAAGTTCTAATAATACAACATCGTTTCTGAAGAGGGAGGGAGAGGTGCTGGAGGGCAGTTTCCTGTTGTCTGGGTGGGTCCCGGGAAAACTCAGTAGCTGTTGGTGGCGAATTTTCCATCGAGAGGACTAGGGCGGGGTGCTCTGCAGCGAGAGCAGAAATGAGGGAAAAGCACCGTGAGGAGCAGAGAGATCAAGTGTACGGTGCTGACCCTGGAGTCCCCACTCACAACCGCTGGATTCCATCAGACACGCCCTGCATCTTCACCAAAAATGTCTCCTCCTGCTTATCCCAGCCAGGTGCAATTGTTACAGCCAGCATTGGCCGACTTACCACCACTACCACCTGCTCACTCCACAAAGGGACACTTAACACCAAAACCTCAGAAGAACAGAACCTCAAGCTTTTTTAGCTGTTGTTGTTTAAAGGGGAATGTGTACTGAACGGTAGCTGTGTATCAGGAACAGGTCTAAGTCCTTGAATTATGGCGTTAAACAGAAGGGATAAAACCACTCTTTTCTCATGGGGCTTACATTCTAGAGCAGTGGTTCTCAACCTTGGCTGCACATTAGAATCACCTGGGAATCTTTTTAAAATCCTGATTTCTGGGCCTCATCCTCCGGAAATTCTGTTTCTTTGTTACTCATGTTGTGGCCCCAACCCATAACAAAGAAACAGAATTTCCGGAGGATGAGGCCCAGAAGTCAGGATTTTACAAAGATTCCCAGGTGATTCTAATGTGCAGCCAAGGTTGAGAACCACTGTTCTAGAGAAAACATACAGATAATAAAATAAATTCCAGTTGTGCTATTTGCAGAAAAAAAAATTAAAAAGGCAATGGGGTGGTGGGAAATGAGGACAGAGTCATTTCGAAAGGGTGGTTAGATAATACTGCTGGTCTGGAAAGGTAGCATTTGAGTGGGAACCTGAAATGGCAAAAAGAAGCCAGTCACGTAATGTTTTAGGAGAATTGCGGGCAGCAGGAAGAGTACTAAGTCAGAAGCAGGCCATGACACTCCCGAGGGACAAACGAAAGGGCAGTGTGGATGCAACACCGAGAACAGGGGTGTGAAAGAGCCGGCAGAGGAGGAACAGACCCAAGAGGAAAGGTGTAAGGTGGTGAAGTAGGCAGGGATCCGATCAGGTACAGAAACGGGCAGGCCGTGGGAAGGACTCGAAAATAACTTGAGCTTTGTGAACTCACTACAGTACCTTTAATTTTCATTTAGCCTCACATCAGTGACAACTTTAACACCCAGGTCTTTAGAAATTATCATCCCCAAGTATTTGACACAATCCTAAGATTAGCCAGGAATGAGCATTTCCTATGCAGAAAATAGCTCTTCTCATACACCTTGAATTTTTTTTTTTTAATTTTAGAACAAAATCAAAGCCATCTGAAAGGAAACAAGAAGAATCTAAGATAACAGGATATTTTAAATTCTATCTGGTTTATTCTATTACGAATGAATATACTATGAACAAGACTGTACAAAGGGCTAGCAGTGGTTCTCAACCTTCCTAATGCTGCGACCCTTTAATACAATTCCTCATGTTGTGGTGACTCCCAACCATAAAATTATTTTCGTTGCTACTTCATAACTGTAATGTAGCTATTGTTATGAATTGTAATGTAAATATCTGATATGCAGGATGTATTTTCATTGTTCGCGACCCACAGGTTGAGAACCACTGGAAAGGAAGAACATTAAAAGTTAAGTTCTAGGCTCCTGTAAACAAGGCATCCTTTGTTAACTGAGTTCACTGTTATTGAATTGGACATTAACATGGTTAAATACTGTCAGATGGGCCCTAGCCGGCTTGGCTCAATGGATAGAGGGTCCCGGGTTCAATTCCAGCCAAGGGCACATGCCTGGGTTGTGGGCTCGATCCCAGTAGAGGGCGTGCAGGAGGCAGCCAATCCATGATTCTCTCTCATCATTGATGTTTCTATCGCCTCTCCCTTCCTGTCTGAAATCAACAAAATATATTTTTTTAAAAATACTGTCAGATGAGAAAAAGTGAAAACGAGACTTCTGACTTCAGAATAGCCACCGATTACTGGTTAACAAAGTTTCGAGTTTAAATCCCATCTCTATTACTATGATAAGGAAGCACTTCCCTGCGTGGTGAAATTAAGTACACGAGATGCTTCGACTGCTCTCCTCTGAAAGCTTTTTAAACAGGAGACAAAGCGGTTTAAAGAGGTTTGGACAGAGTACACCCCACAGGAGAGTGAGGTTCTCGCCAGACCTTTCCAGAGAACCAATATCTGTGCACACTAAGCCAGGAATTAAACCGACACTGCTTCTAAGATAAATGTCAGTCAAGTCAGATCTTTAAAAGCCCTAATGTATTCATGAATCTCCTCTTTCACTATGTTAGATATTTGGGTAGCCCACTTAACGGCTGACCAAAAAGTAGACTGTTACTAATAAAATAA
Source organism: Myotis nattereri (assembly GCF_964212035.1). Taxonomy (NCBI): domain Eukaryota; kingdom Metazoa; phylum Chordata; class Mammalia; order Chiroptera; family Vespertilionidae; genus Myotis; species Myotis nattereri. Next base: position 60,381,722 of record NC_138086.1, on the reverse strand, counting down.
CACAATCTATAAAGGGAGGTACTGTGTAAGTGATGTGAGCTAACGAAATAGAAGTCATTACACACCTTGATCAAGACTTGATTCTGAGTGCAACCTCCTCAACACATTTCCAGCAGTTTGGCAAGGCGCCCCCGGGTGATTAGTAGCTGGTGCATGTGAGGGAGGGATGTGGTGCCTGAACTGTAAAGTCTCCCCCCAGTGGTCACATACAGATAACAGAAAGAGCCGGGGAATCGCTGCAGCTTCTGTGATGAGGCTGACCAAAAATACTCTAAGCAGAACCTGGTCCCTACAATGAAGAAATAAAACCTTTAATTCAGTGCTGGCACCATATCAGTAAGGAGATCTGTTACACTAATCTGCTCTTATGACATTCATAAATGTGAAGACAATTTTTGGAAGACAAGAAGCTAAGGTAAAACAAAACTAGCAGAATTGTTTTCAATGTAATTTTTAAAAGGAATAACTTAAGAGTATTCTCGCCCTAACTGGTTTGGCTCAGTGGATAGAGCATCGGCCTGCGGACTCAGGGGTCCCAGGTTCGATTCCAGTCAAGGGCATATACCTTAGTTGCGGGCACATACCCAGTGGGGAGTGTGCAGGAGGCAGCTGATTGATGTTTCTCTCTCACCGATGTTTCTAACTCTCTATCCCTCTCCCTTCCTCTCTGTAAAGAATCAATATATTTTTTAAAAAAAGAGTATTCTCAAATAGCACAATATCTGTTTTACCCTAATGGGCAGGTGTCCTTCCTGAAAGAAATACCAGCACATCTCTTGCAAGTTAATCACACCCACCTGAAGTAGAGTTCTGATACAAATGTAGTCACTTACCAAATAAATCACCTCGGAAAAGAAAATTATCAGTAGTATAAACCTAATGTCTAATTTGCAAAATACTACTTTTCAAAAACCACATATAACTAGGTAATTTATAATAAAGTGATGTCCAAAAGTACAAATGGGTCCTCTTTTAATATTTATTTTCTTGGTGTTTCTGTAATTAGATATCCTTTGAATAGCACTATCCTTGTATTACTTGCAACTCCCAACAATAATTTGCTGATATTACTTTTAACAAAGCTTGGGTGTCAAAAATGTGAAAGGCCTTTAATTAAAATATAGGTTGTCTTCTGCTAACCATCCATTATTAAATGATGAAGTATATAAACAACCTTCAATAAATAAAAACTTCAATTTTTTAAAAGGCTTTTAAATAAGGTAACATAAACAGACAGGGCCTCACAGCTATGATTTTCTTGGTTACCCCAAGCTAAGAGGGAAGAAAGGCAGGACAGCAGCCAGCTGTGTAGTCTTCTGGAATAATTTTAGCCTGAAATGAGACTCAGAAAAAAAAAGCAAACTGCTCCCTCAAATGTTTAAGAAAAATAGGATTCCTTTTTAAAAATCCAACAGTTGGCCTAGAGAACAGCAAAAAATGATTCTGTCTTGCATGGAGCTACCAGACTTGCTTAAGCACCTTAATTTTTCCAGTGTTCATTTAATCTAGAATGTAAAAAAAAAAAATCATTTTGGAAGTCTAAGTGGGAAAAGAATTAAGGTGGCATCAATTAGAAAAGGACATTTTTTTCATATATTCTGTGTCTATAGGACAAAACAGAGCAATTAAAAGTATTACCATTTGTACATTATGTAACCCTAGTCTAAATTAACATGGACCTTAAAGAGTAACACATTCTGCAAACATATATTTACATACGTATTTAAGTATATGATAAATTCCAGATGCAAATGACCGCAAAATGACACAACTCATAAAAGTTCTTTGTTGACTGTATTAAGGCCTCAGAAGACATGACTATAACCAGGCCGGATACCTTATCATTGCACAGTAGATGCCTAAAACGAGCAATAACTCTGTGAGGTCTGGTGCTGTTATGCCCATGCCCCGCAAGGATCTCCGCATTGGTAACAGCGTGTTACCTCGCCTAATAGATTCGCGATACACAAGTTTCCAATCGACCATTTCAAAGACTTCATGGGAAGAAATGGCTGCTAAGTCATATTCCAGTTGAGGGGCATGTTAACGCTCCTCCAATGTTCCCAGCCACCGGAACCCTCATTCGGGAAGCAGAAAGTAACATTCCAACAATCCCCAAAGGCGTGGGAAGGAGTAAAAAACGTGGCCAGCTTGACCTTAACAGGCTGTTGGTAAGTAATGCGGAGAATCTTCTCAGCTTCCCCACCAGCCTGCAATTCCCTAGCCTCCCATACGCACGCCATGCCCCAGCTGATGGAAGTTTAAGGGCTGAAATCCCAGGAGCCGGTGAGATGGAGACTCAACTCCCCACCAAGTGTTAAAAAAGTCCTTCTGCAAAAATACACCCACCAGCCAATCCACACCCTGTCACCACACCGATCCCTCCACGGGCTCCCTCCTGGCCCTGCACCCAGCCAAAAACCACCCAAACCCAGCGGCCAGTCCAGGCACCTTTCTGGCTCCAGATCGATGCGCCCAGGATGGCCAAGCACCGCCTCGGCAGCGACCGCCCCCGGAGCGGCGTGCGCGCGGCCCACCGCAGCCGTTCCGGCCGAAGCCCCGGCGTCTCGCTCCCGGGAAGTGGCGGCCGGAGTTGCAGAAAGCCCCCTCTCCCGGGGACGCGGGCCAGGCGCAGCCAGGAGCCAGCCCTCTCCGGACCGACCCGAAGGTGTCAGCCGCGGCCAACGCCGCCGCGCCGCGGCTCCCCATTCATGCCCGGCCGCCGCAGAGGGGCCGGCCCCGCGCCCCAGCCCCCGCCGGGCCCGCGGGGAGCGCGAGGGGAGAGCCGGCGCGGCGGCCGGCAGCATGCGCCAGACACGTTGTCGCGCTCCGGCCGCCCGCCCGCCAGCCCTCCCGCCCGCGGGGAGCCGGGGAGCCGGGGGCGCGGCGAAGGCGTCCGCTCCACGCGGGCCGGACCTGAGCGCCGAGCAGCCCTCCCCGCACCAGCGCCCCGGCCCCCGACTCCCTGGCCCCCGACTCCCTGGCCCCCGACTCCCTGGCCCCCGACTCCCTGGCCCCCGCCGGCCCGAGCCCAGGTGCGGAGGGGGCGGGGCGGGCCCGGGTCCCGCGTGGCGCGCGGCGACCAGCAACAGGGCGCCCCCGCCCGACCCCGGCGCTCGGGGAGACCGTTACCCGAGCGACATGGGACCCCCGGCAACTCACCGGCTCGCACCTCGGCCGCCTCGGAGCCGCCGCCGCCGCCGCCCGTCCTCTCGCCCGCCGCCGCCGCCGCCGCCGCCGCTCTCCTTCAGCCGCAGGCGCCGCCGCGCAGCCCCATCTACAAACTCCGAGCGCGGAGTTGGGGACGGGAAATGCGGCTCTCGCTCCCCTGCACCGCCCCTCCCGCTCGCCCCACTCCGCCTCGGCTCGGGTCGCCCGCGCCGCCGCCGCCTCCACGCGCGCGACCGGCCTCCCCGCGGCTGCCCTCCTCCCCCTCCGCCTGCTCCTCGCGCCGCCACCGGGGCGCGCTCCCTCCCTCCCTGCCCCGCGCGTGCGCCGGACGCCGGGGAGCGCGCGCTCGGGCGCAAGGGGGCGCCGCCGCCTCCGGGAAGCCGGCCCCGCCCCTCGCCGCGCGGCGCCCAGGTGCACGGAGCCCCTCCGAGCGCCCGCAGACGGCGCCCCGGTCTGACCGCGCCGCCCGCGCCCGCGGCCTCGCCCTGGTCCTGGCGCGGCGCCGCGCGCGCTGGGGCTCGGGCACACCCCACACCCGCCGGGTCCTCCCGGCCCAATTGCGCTGTCACTCGGCATCTATGGATGGGCAGGGGGCTCCCTGGGCCCCTGCGAGGCTCCTCCCTGCCCTCCCCGAGAGTTTACACTCCAGGAAGCCGGCCACGGGCACAAAGGACACACAGACCTGGGAGGAAGGCCTCTGGACCCCCCCTCCCCCCGCCCACCCCACGCCCCTGGTTCGGATGTGTGTTTGGCAGTCTCTACACAGCCGACGGTGTCCACGAATTTTCTCCCAAAGGCCCAGCCGGGGAGCGTGATTCACACCCGAGGAAATGGACGGACACTGGCTCCTTTCACAGCTCCGAGGCCCGAGCAACTCCGGGCTGTGCGGGACACTCCCCGCCACCCCTCGCTCAGCCCCTCCCAAACATCTGCTCTCAGGCCTCCGCGGGGGCTCTGCACCCTTTCACCTCGCCTCTGCCTGGAGGGTGGTGAACGGGGGAGGGGGGAGGTGGTGAACGTGAGGACACGTTTCGATGAGAGCGCAGATTTAATTTTTCCGTTGAAAGGAACTGAGCTGTGCAGGGCAGCAGCGAGGCCAGCAGAGAACTTGGATTCCCTTAACATCTACCTCATCCTCAAAGATCTCCCCGTGAGCCCTCAGACCGGGGTGTTTGTGTTGGGGGGTGGGGGGGGGGGGTGGAGGGCGCTTTTGATGAGGATGTTATTTAAATCTTAGGAAAGGTGTTTCCTGCATTCTTTTCAAATCGTGACTGTAGAAAGAGCAAGTAAAACTTGACAGGAGAGGAATGTCACATCAGGTGACCTCCAGCATGCAGCCTTTCCTGGCTTCTCTTGGGCACGTTGCACCATCCTGCACAAAGCAGGCATTTGATGAATGTCTGCAGAATTAGGGAGTGCATCGCGGCCTGGTGGGTGCAGTGATGGAGTTTCAAGCCGTATTGTCCACGCCCCCTCCCCTCCCCCTACTCTGTGAGCATGGTTAGCCTGGAAGCCAGGGAGCAGATCCTATGGAGGAGGTGTGTTAAGGAAGGCCCAGTCCCCAAAACTGATTTCTCTCCGCAGCCTCAACCAAGCAGCAGAGATTAATTTACTTTTCCTTGGGATCATTAATTTTGCAAACCAACATTCAGGGGGAGTTTGTGGAGTTTTAATTTAGAACCTTCTGTCCTGGAACAGCAAACCTGAGGAAGGGAAACTGGAAGCATTTGAGGGGACCAGAATGTCCTAACAGAGTCACTGTGGGCCCCCTCCCGGTGGTCAGCCCCGCAGGAGGAAATGGGGCAGAGTGGGTTGTGTGTCCAAGAGTGAGGCGAGGCAGAGGCAGAGTGGGAGAAGGAGGTTTCTCTTCTCGGGGAGTCAGCAAACCCTTTCCCACCTCCTTGCTCTCCAGGCCCACTTGCTTGTCACAGGCTATGCAGAGCCTCATTCCTGCTGCACCCCAGCCAGGCCTGTGAACTCCTATTCTCTCACCCTCTGACTCCCAACCTCATCAACCTCCTCCTACCCAGCTAGTGGCCTGAGCGCCTCTCGGGGAGAGGAGTGAATGTCACTTCTGGGTGTGATCCTTTAATTTTCTCAAGGGTCTTCTGGAAACAACATCCTAACCTCCTCCTCCATCCCCGTTCCCTGCAAATAGGATAAAGAAGTTTGCAGGAGGGCGAGATAGCGGCGTCTCTGCCCCTCCAAACACAACACGTAGACCTTGACTTACAGCTAGGACCAGCCCTGCCAGCTCCCTTATCCCTGCGAGTGCCAGGGACACAGCGTTTGGGAGCAGGAACATAGGGACAGTTCTCTTTCATGTACAGTTCCAAGTCTGTTCTCTAAAAAAAATGACGGCAGTTTTTAGATGTAGGCTTATCATGGCTGTATGGCTCAGCCTCTTCCTCAGAGCCAGAAAAAAAAAATGATTTTGCTCCACAACCATCTTCAATTGCTTCTCTTCGGGGTGCTCTTGCCAGGGAAGTTTCCGTGTCTATATTTGATCAAATACTCATAAACAACTTATATGATGAAACACTACTTCTTCTTATAAATAATGGTGCCACTTGATGACTTTCCGCCCTTCCTCTCCCTTTTAAAGGTGGGACATGCCAAAGTAAGCTTAACACGATTCAAAGGGAACATTTTAGGGACTCTCAGTGTGGCTTGCCAGCCCACCTTTCTGAGAGGCCATCATTTCCGAGACACCACCCATCCATTTCCCGTGCCTGTTACACATTCTTCACTCCAGCAGAGGGGAATGTTATGATTGAAAATGATGGGGAATCCTTCTTTCCCTTCAGTATCCTTAATGGTCTGACTTTTCATTTCCCTCAAGGTTACTCTAAAGGGATCATAATTTTACCACAGCCTAATATCTCCCATCATAACTCAGTTTAAAGTTTAAATTTTGAGTCTTAATTCTGGTCGTTGGTTGTATTTCCTCCTTCAAATAGGAACAAAAGCTTATGTGCTTTTAATAAGATTGTATCGTCTCCTCTAACCTGCCTTGCTGCTTCAGAAATGGAGCATTTTGCTAACCTAGCCGCAATTTTTTAGCAAAGCAAGCCCTACCTGCTCATCTTCCAACTAATCCATCATAATAAGAGCAGTGATGGTCCTGGAATATAGCTTTATGAAAAATTGCAGCTGACATGCATCACCAAGTCCAACCAAGTGCCTCGGCAGGATACTTTATTTAGCTTCAGCCCTTTAATCTCTCTCTGTTCGCACAGCTAGGTCAGCCTCCACGATCCAGCCTCCTTGCTAACCTTTCTAATTCAAGTCTCTCTCTTGCTTGTTTGCAGTTTTCCCTAGACCAGTGGTTCTCAACCTTCCTAATGCCGCGACCCTTTAATACAGTTCCTCATGTTGTGGTGACCCCCAACCATAAAATTATTTTCGTTGCTACTTCATAACTAATTTTGCTACTATTATGAATCGTAATGTAAATATCTGATATGCAGGATGTACTTTCATTGTTACAAATTGAACATAATTAAAGCATAGTGATTAATCACAAAAACTATGTAATTATATATGTGTTTTCCGATGGTCTTAGGCGACCCCTGTGAAAGGGTCGTTCAACCCCCAAAGGGGTCACAACCCACAGGTTGGCGACCCACAGGTTGAGAACCGCTGTCCTATACTGTACTTAGAACAGTGCTGCTCACTTTGGGCTCACCCAGAGAACTTTAAGAAACAAAAAACGAAAAGCCCACTGAAGGCTGGGTCCCACCCTTAGATTTCATGGTTCTGGGCGGCAGCCCGGGCACCGGGGTTTTCCAGAGCTCTCCAGGTAATTCTGATATGCAGCCAGAGTTAAAGACTTCTGAAACGAGTCAGCTTCCAAACAACATTTACTGGTCTACCAAGTCTTCTCAGAACATGGAGGTGGCTCCAAATTACCTCAAGTAATCAAATTAAAATACCTAATCCTGCGCTTTAAGACTCTGCCAATTGACTAGAATAGTCCCCTTTCAAAACAGCTTACATTTATCTCCTTCCTAAAGCTTCTCCAGATTAGTCTCACCTGGCTGCCTAAAGATTGCTGTTCCCACTTCGAGCCTTCCACGGGCACTGGTATACAAGCTCTTGGACCGGAGCTGATGGTGCATGTCACAGTTTTAATCCAGCTTTCACGAATAGCTGTCAGAGCTTTTCATGTCATCACATCTCTCTGCAGTCCCACTAGGTCAACACACAGTCTCAGAATGAACAGAAATGACATTTTAAAAAAATGTATTGGATTGAGAGAAAGAGACATCCATTTGTGTTGTTTTGTTTTGTGTGTGTTTTTGTTACTCCTCACTAGAGGATATTTTCCATTGATTTTTAGAGTAGAAATGAGGGGGAGAGACAGAGAGAGACACATCAGTTGCTTGCCTCCTGCTCATAGCCGGGGATTGAGCCTACAACCAATGTATATGCCCTTTATCAGAATCGAAACCGGGACCCTTCAGTCCACAGACTGATGCCCTATCCACTGAGCCAAATTGGCTGGGGCAGAAATGTCATTCTTAGCAAGACTTTCTTCTGTCTGCATTCCCTGACACAATGGTTGTTCATTCTTTTTTTTATTTTTATTTTTTTATTGCCACAATTAAAGCCAGCAGCTTCAAGAATTTGCGTGTTTGGGTTTTTTGTTGTTGTTGTTTCTTACAAAGGAGAAACTATTTCACTATATCTCCCTGACCCTCTTTGCCACCATTCATTTACTATAGGCCTTGGAATTGGCTTCTACACCCACCTCCATACTTAAGCTACTCTTTGCATCACAACTGATATTTTCATTCACATGTTTATTCATTCATTCACTCATTTATTAGTGGTAAATTCTGGGAATAAAATAATCAACAATATCAACTTACCCCTCCCTAATGCTGAAGAACAATAAGCAATTAAAGTATCCTGGGATAAGTGCTATGTTAATAGTCTTAGCCAGACACAATGGAACAGTGGGGAGAGTCTTTGCTTAGGGTTCAAGCAATCCAACTTCTCTGCAGTGTTTGGGGTTAATCCACACACCCACACACACACTTATAAACCTCTCGTTTCCTTCCACTTCCATGATACTATACAACCCAGGAACTCCTTCTACTTCTCTGATGAGTCCTTCACTGACCTCTTAACTTGTTGCCATCATCTGCTCCCACTTCCAAAATAAAAACGTCCCACCAAGAATGGAAGAGATCTTTGAGGAAGAAAGTATCGAAAGAGGAGAGACTACTGTTTCTCTCAAGAATCTCCTGGACCCTTAGGGCTCTATCTTCAATCCTTCAGCATCTATATCCATAGTTCTACTCTTCGCTGGAGCACGTTTTCAACTTCCTGTGGATTATGCCCATCTGGATATGCCATTCCAAGCTTGAATTAACATCTCTAAAACAAAGTCCTTTCTTCCACCATCCTCCTGCTGGTTTCCCTCACTCTTCCTCCCTCTCTCTCCCTCTCCACCCTTTCCTTAACAGATCAGCCTGCATCCAGGTCCCTTGAAGTTTGCTTTCTCAGTGTCATGGGAGTGGATTCTCTTGTCAGTTTCCTCTGACCCTACAGGAAGTCTCCTTGCCCCAACCCTTGTGCACCTTAATGCCAAATGTCAGTCACATCGTCCCCGCCTCCTCATGGCCTCCAATCAGAAGACCATTCACCCTGATCTTCAAGGCTCCCCAGTGTGTGGATATCACATGTCAATCATATCTTGCACCTTTATTCAGGGGTGGGCAAAAGTAGGCTTATAGTTGTGAGTACATGAAGCCAGCATTTATTCTTGTATTATTATTTATTTACTAAGTATTGTATTACAACTGTAAACCTACTTTTGCCCACATGATATTTCCACCCTCTGTTTTTGCAGGAATACGGATTAGAATCCAAGTTGTTACGCCCATCTCACCTTCTCATTTTCCCTTAAACCAGTGGTTCTCAACCTTCCTAATGCTGTGGCCCTTTAATACAGTTCCTCATGTTGTGGTGACCCCCAATTTCATTGTTACAAATTGAACATAATTAAAGCATAGTGATTAATCACAAAAACAGTATGTAATTATATATGTGTTTTCTGATGGTCTTAGGCGACCCCTGTGAAAGGGTCATTCGACCCCCAAAGGGGTCGCGACCCACAGGTTGAGAACCGCTGTCTTAAACCTTTCCTGCCCCCACCCCAAACAGAGACAACACTTTCTTTGAAGTTCTATAGCCCTTTTCCTATTCTGCCTCACAATAGTATCATTTACATTTTAAATATTTATCTTAAACTCTTTTCACCACCACCTCCTCCTCCACCACTCCCAGCCCCATTCCCATTTTGCTCACAGATAAGAGCCCAGGTGCCAGGTACAGGAATGCCTACAGAACTTGGCACAATACTGCTCTTAGTACAGGCTTATTTGTTGGAGCAGATAAAGTTGTTAGTTGGCGGACTTCTAAAATTAGAGAAAATTAAATGGCGGGGAGGGGGGGGGCGGGAAATGTTGCTAATTAGAATTGAACTCGTGTTCTTGAATATGCAAGTTACAGCTGAGAAGCTCTTAAAAGGACAATCATGTTTCCGGCAGAGACCCTAATTGCTCTAGTTGAGTTTATCCGTCAACAGCCAGTTTCTATACCTAATTAATCTGTTGGGATTCTCAGTTAAAGTTAGCTTCAATATTACATCTCCTCCATTTCTATATGAGCTGAAAGAAAAAAAAAAATAGCCCTTCTATGTACTCAGGTACTGAAAGAAGAGTTAAAAAGATATGGTTTGGCTGGCATGGCTCAGTATTTAAGCACTGACTCATGAATCAGGAGGTCACAGTCAGGGCACATGCCCCAGGGTTATGGGGCATGTGGAAAGCAGCTGATCAATGATTCTTATCATTATCCATGCACTGGGGGGGAGGGGTTGGGATCCCTCAGCCTGGCCTGAGCCCTCTCGCAGTCTAGGAGTCCTCCGGGGATGTCCGACTGATGGCTTAGGCCCACTCCCCTAAGCTGGCAGTCAGACATGCTTAGCGCTGCCACAGAGGCAGGAGGGGCTCCTGCCACTGCCGCTGTGTTCGCCAGCTGTGAGCCTAGCTCAGGACTTCTGGCTGAGCAGCGCTGCCCCCCCCCCCCCCCCCCGTGGGAACACACTGACCATCAGGGGGCAGCTCCTGCATTGAACATCTGCCCCCTGGTGGTCAGTGCGCATCATAACCACAGGTCGTTCGGTCGATTTGCATATTAGCTTTTATTATATAGGATGTTTCTATCTCTCTCTCCCTCTCCTTTCCTCTCTGAAATATATATATATATATATATATATATATATATATATATATACACACACACATATATATACACATACACACACAGATATATATAGATTTATAAATATATATATATATATATATATATATATATATGGCTAATATGCAAAGTGTCCCCTCGGGATTTTGACCAGTCGACCAGGAGTTCGATAGCTCGCTATGACCAGGGGTGGTGTGGAATGAAAGAAGGCCTCAGCCGGCCCTGATTGCTGGCCAGGCCTAGGGATCTTACCTGTGCAGAATTTTGAGCATTGGGCCTCTAGTATATATAATATATATTTTGCCCAACCACAAAAGCAAAAGGTAAAACTCTGAGTATTACCCTTTATCCTATATAACAAAGAGGTGATATGCAAATTGACCATCACTCCAACACACAAGATGGCCGCCCCCATATGGTCAAAGATAGCCGCCCCCATGTGGACACAAGATGACCGGCAGGGGAGGGCAGTTGGGGGGGGACCAGGCCTGCAGGGGAGGGCAGTTGGGGAGGGCCAGGCCGGCAGGGGAGGGCAGTTGAGGGGGACCAGGCCAGCAGGGGAGGGCAGTTAGGGGCAATCGAGCTAGCAGGGGAGCAGTTAGGCATCGATTAAGTTGGCAGGGGAGTGGTTAGGGGTGATAAGGCTGGCAGGGAAGTGGTTAGGGGGCAATCAGGCAGGCAGGCAGGCAGACCAGCGGTTGGGAGCCATCAGTCCTGGATTGTGAGAGGGATGTCCAACTGCCCATTTAGGCCCAATCCCTAAACGGACAGTCGGACATTCCTCAAGGCGTCCCAGATTGGAGAGGTTGCAGGCTGGGCTGAGGGACACCCCCCCCCCCCACACACACACACACACACCCACAGATTCCATGCACCGGGCCTCTAGTATATGTATAATTAAATTTTTTTTAAAAAACTGTGAATGTATCTGGATTGACTGGTCAGTTGCTATAGTCAGAATACTCTTTCTCAGACCATGTTCGGGACTCAGAAGAACAGGCTTTTTGGCCATCACTGTTCACTTGTTACGGATGCCAGCAGTTTCTTTGTAGAGAGACTGCTTTTAAACCACACATTCTGAACAGTTTAGTCACACTACAACAGGTTTGGCAAACCTGTGGGGGAGGGGCGAATATAAAGTTTCCTCTTTTTTTATCTGTTCCCTTTGCCCTTTGAGCTGCAGGTTTTTTTAAACTGGGGATTTGTCAGTACTTGATTAAAGATTGACTGGAATTCTCCATGTGGTCATTTGTGTCATAATTTTGTTTCTGACTTTTTTGCTCCCCTGAGCATATGCTTAGTTGTTGAGTATATGTATTTGGAACTAGTAAAACTGTTTTTGATGTAATATAAAAACCAAAACAAACGGTGAGTGTACGTGGTGCCAGAGTGGGGTGCTGGGCTCACTGGAGAGGCAGGGAAGCTCACAGTCCTGGAGGGAAAAGGAGGTCTTTGTGAGGGGTCTGTGGTATCCATCAGAAAGAGTGTCTGACTCATGATTATGTACAAAAGCAAAGGGTAAAATTCTGAGGCTGAGGCTCTTCCAGAAGACTAGAGAGCAGTCAGAGGGTGAAACCAAGCCATGAGGATATAGGCACCTAAGTCATTTTTGTTATGTGAATGAATGAAGGATGGTCAGGATCGCGGGACTGGGGACAAAGATGGAAGTGTGTGTGTGTGTGTGTGTGTGTGTGTGTGTGTGTGTGTGTGTAGAGGGTGCTCAGGGCAAGCTGTTTTGGCTGTTAAAAAAGTCTAAGCACTTAATAGCCTGTTCTAAAGTGATGCCGTCTTCATGCTAGAAGTCCAAGGCATTTCATTCCTCCTTAAGATATCTGCTGTTTATAAACACAAAAGACCAGGTTTTTTAAAAAAAATCCTACTTTGGTAATGATAGTGAATGACAACAACTATCTATTGAGTTCACTCCTGGGTGGCAGACAATGTTTTATGTCTTTTATATCCCATTTGAGTCATTATCATCATCACTTTAGAAACAAGGACACAAGGGAAAAGGGGTTAAGTAAGAAAGGAAAGAGAGCTTTATATCAGCTTCCCTGTGTGTAAATCCACTTCTCTCCCAGGAAAGAACAACACGAGGATTAAATGAAACACCTTTTCAATACGACTTATAGCTTATCTATAGCAGAGCATTGCAAAAACTATGGGTTTCTTTTTTTGTTTGCTTTTCCCCCTCATTGCCTGTCAGTTTCAGCTCCCCTAGAGAATGTGGCGGGTGCAGACATACTCCTCACATCTGCTTTCAGGGAAAGACTTGTTGCCCAGCTGCAGGAGAGCTGTCAGAAGAAAGCCTCCAGCTGTCAGCCCCGGGGATGCCTCCGCTGCAGACGTCCACACGCTCACACTCATGTCCCCAGCCCTTCCCAGGGTGGTCAGATTAAATGACTGAGGAGGGGAGGAATAGAAAGGCTAGCATGCTGCAGCCAATGTGGCAAGTCTGAGAGGCCACTTTAGCTCCAGAGCCCCCTGTGGGGACAGCTGAGGCTGCTATTGAGGATGCCTCCCACACTGATTTCTCTCTGGACCCAATCTTGCTACCCTCCCCTTCCTTCCACAGGTGTTCATCCAAGTGTACCTACTGGACTGGACCCTAAACTGTCTCAGAGAACCCACCAGGTGACCCGTTTTGATTCACATATCACACGTTTCTTTACTTTAGGAGGAAAATAGAATTAATATAGGCTAATTCAATAGTTTTAATGGAAGTTCATAGCTGACTCTGGATCTATTTAATTATTTGTATGTATATATTGTTCGTCTGTAGTTATGCATTGTTTGAATGCCTTCTATCTACGTGGACACTTTGCTAGGTGCTATGAGGGATACAAGTAGGGGAAAGAAATTTTGTTGACTTAGAAGAGTGTACAATTTATGATAGATGCCTGTTATTTTGATCTAATAGTCCTTCCTTTATCTTCTGATAATCACAGCCCCTTTCTTTCTTTGAGGAAATCTTTCACTATTCATTGCTTTAGATCGTGGTGGTGCTGCTAGTCACCATATCCTCCCCATACTCTCATAGGAATGGCCATGTGACTAAGGCCTGGCCAATCAGAGGACCCCATCTCCTCAGCCACAGTGATAGGTCCAAGAAGTAGGCATAATACCTAAATCAAGAAATTTTGGATTTTTAAAATAGAGTATAGCAGGGAGAAAGATAATTGTTTTCTTCCCTCAAGTCAACACTTGGGAGAAACTCAGAAAAGGAAAATTTCACCATGACTGAGGCCAGCCCTACTTCTAGACTTCTCTGGTTACACCCTATAATAGAACCCTAATATGCAAATTGACCGAACGGCCGAATGACCGGTCACTATTACGCACACTGACCACCAGGGGGCAGACGTTCAATGCAGGAGCTGCCTCCTGGTGGTCAGTGCACTCCCACAGGGGGAGCACCACTCAGCCACAAGCCAGGCTCACTGCTGGTGAGCACAGCGGCGGTGGCGGGAGCCTCTCCCGCCTCCGCTGCAGGCAGGCGGTAAGGAGCAAGGGGTCCTGGACTGTGAGAGGGTTCAGGCCAGGCTGAGGGACACCCTCCTCCCACCCCCAGTGCACGAAATTTTGTGCACCAGGCCTCTAGTAAGTACACAAGAACCTTTTTCATTAAAGCTAAACTGAGTTGAGTTTATATCACTTGTCACCAACAGAGTTCTGATGTATAGACAATCTACTTGGGAGAGAAGTTATGCACTTATTAAATGTTAAGTCACAATTCAATCAATATATGATTATATGGTACAGTGAGGTAAATAATTATGAAGATATTGACATGTTGTGGAACTTAACATTTATTTGATTAATGGTTTTGAAATTAAGAAGTGATGATTGTAATTTATCTTATGCTAAGTCAATATATAATTCTCACAAGTTAAAACCTTCCTTAAAATGTTTTACTTATACTTTACACCAACTTGCTGAATCAGAGATATCCATTTACATATGTCATAACTCATTATGGTATTTATCTAATGCAAATAATATGGTAAAAAGAAGAGTTTAGAATCAGAAAGCTCAACTAGGTTCTCTTTCTGAATTCACCACTTACCAGCTCAGTAACCTTGGGTAAGTTATTCAATATATGAAGACTTTCCTTATCTGAAAAATGGATATAATAGGCCCACCTGCAGGATATCATAAGGATTATAAATTAAATCTATAAAATGCCTGATACAGTTGCCTGCTCAGGTAACAGAGTAATTACTGATTATTATTTTCACAACAGTTGTAGAACAGCAAATGGCCAGTTACTAATTATCTTTAGTGCACAATTCTGAGCTATAAGAATGTTCTTAGATTTTCTTTCCTCTCAAAGAAGACAAAGTTCCCATTATATCTACTAATGTTAAACATTGGTCGGAAAGTTCTAGCCAGTGCAACAGAAAAGAGAGAGAAGAGATATGGTATTAATAGAAGGGAGAGACAAAGTCATTATTTACAGATAATGAAATTGACTCTCTAGATAACCAAAGATAATAAAAGAGCTAATAGAACTAATAGGATTGGAAAGATATTCACATCTGGTCAAAACTCATAGAATGCAATTATTTTTCCATAGACATAATAACAAGATAGAAATTTAAACTGAAAAAGGAAATACCTCATTTACAATAACAACAAAAATCTGTCTTACCAGAAACTGAAAACAAAGCCAACATAATTTAAACATACAATATTGAGAAAGAAGGGATGGATAGATTAATGACACAAGAGTCAAGAAATACATCCATCTATACATAGAAATTTGGAAATGCAAAAGTTATTATTTAGAATTTGTAGAGAAAGTTTGAATACCTCAAAAAAGTAGTGTGACGATAACTGGCAACACATTTCAAAAATACCATCCAAAAAATGAATTCCAGATGAACTAAATATTTAAATTTAAAAGATTAAACCATATAAAGAGCTTAAAGAAAATACACCATTACACCAAGACATAAATGTTAATCAAAAGACTAACAACCAACTACATAAAATTATTTGGAGAAAAAGATGCCATAAACAAAGTTGAAAATCAACTGGTAAATTCAGAAATAAAATTGAAATTCATGACAAAGTCTTGAGTCATCATATGTAAAGACTATCTAAAAATCAATATAAATAACCAGACCTAGTTTAAATTAATAAACGACAAATGTAAGCTTGATTGAGTCAATGTTCTTCCAGATTGACCTTTATACTTGGTAACTTATGAACTTGTCAAGTGAATGGGATCAAGCTTCTCAAATTGTTCTTTAAAATGAAAACAAAGTATCAGGAAACTTTTTTTTTTAAGAAAAAAAAAAAAAAAGATTCCTTGAGAGAACTTGATTCCCAAAATGTAGGGATTGTACTTGTTTTAACTAAAGCCTTTTGTGTAGTACCTGGCTGGGTGGCTTACACAGATGGTATTTAATGATAATGATGCAGTCTATAATAATGTTCACATAATATGTGAAATATTTTATAATCATGTGGACTTCTTTATAACAGCAAACATGACTGATTAGATCACTATCACTTGCATATCGTTATGAGCTTGATCTCTAAAATTCTTTTTACATCTTCACGATATCTTAATATGCTCAAAAGAATATTAGCAGAATTGTGGCAATGTTTCATAATATATCGTTTATGGAATTCTGTGATAAAAACATGGTAAGCTCTTATGAGATGTTACTATATAATTTGAGTACAGATTGCTTTGGAAATATTGTCCTATGATTTTTTTTTTTTTATCCCAAGTACATCATAAGCAAACCCTACCCCCCCCAAAAAAAAACAAACAAACAAAAAAACACCAACCCCCCCCCCCACTTCCTGGTACAGTTGTTTTACCTGGTGTTAACTAAATTAACCAATTCAACTAATACTCATTTCAAGCACCTGACATGTCTCAGAGAGTATGCTGGAAACTTGAGGACAAAGGTGACGAGGAAGGCATGGCTCTGGTCCTCGTGGCTCCCACCATCTGGTCAGGGAGACATGCAAGTGTGTTAGTTTCACCACAGATGCTTCAAAGGCAAGCCCAGCTGCTCTGGGAACACAGAGTTATTTATTCGTCCACCAAAACATGTTATTTACTTAGCAGCATATGTATCAACAGAAGTATTATATCGAATATGTACCATAAGAAGGGTCTTCCTGGCCCATAAGCTTTTCAGGAGTATGACAATATCTGAGAACCCTAAAAGCTTCATTGGTTCAAAAAAAATGCACATGATAAAGAAAAAAGATGAAATATAAAATATAAGTATTTCATTAGATATTTGCAAAATATCATTGTTAATTTAGTATTTCATTATATTTAAAAATAATTTCTAGGTCAGGTTTCCTACTTTTTGTGAGAATTGTGAGTCTGATTAATGATTGCACAGAAATCAGAGTTCTTTCAGAATTAAACTAGTTATTTGTAGCTAAATAATTTGATGGGCAAAATTATAAAATAACTTCAAAGTGTCATAGCAGGAAAGTGATATTAGTTATGGGATGTGAGTTGATTGTAATAGATTCAATATAAAGTGTGATACGGTCCAGAGAAGTGAGTTAAAATGGTTCTCTCTGTTAGGGGTTGGCTATGTTAGGTGACCCAGTGTGTGACCGCAGTTCTCAGTGACTCAGACACAGACACGCAAATCATATCACACTACAGTGTTATCAGGGATGTAATCATGTTTCATGTAACGTATGGTGGTGACCAGAAGGGAGCCTACCATCACTTCCATAACTCATTCAGAGAAAATGCCTTAGTGTTGGAGATGCTATGGTGGGATTCAGAAGTGAACAGCAGAGGTTAGGTGAACGAGGCTGGGAAAGGAGAAGGCTACCTGCCACAGGGACCAGAACTGGGAAGTCAGGAAGGTGTGAGGGCGCGTCCCGAGGAGTGTGCAGCCCCAGCAAGCATCGAGAGGGCAGATAGAAAACAGTTCTGTAGGGGCAGATGGAGACAGTGAATGGAGCCCTCGGGAACGGCTTTGTTCTGTGAGTAATGGAAAGACGCTAACCGCTTCTTGAACGATCAGATTTCTGATTTAGGAAGGCTGGTCTGGTGGTAGTGTGGGGTTCTTCCAGAGACCAGGGAATCTATTAGGAAGCATTGATCAACACCAAAGAACCAAAAGAGGGTTCAAGGAAGGAAACCAGTATTTGTTGAAGACCCACTCAGTGGAATGGCACGCTAAGTCTGTCACACGTGAGGGATGGATCTGACTCCCGTTTAAAGAGGAGGAAGCCTCAGAAATGCCGTCTGGTTCCAACGTCAGGACGTTAATAAGCAGTGAGTCAGGCATGGTCTCTGTGACACCGAATCGTCTGTGTGTGTGTTTCTGCATCACGCTGCCTCTCCGGGGGCTAAATCATGGAGGCCTGAATCAAAGCAAGAGCAATAACCATAGAAAGGACGGGCAGGTTGCAGAGAGGTCCAGATGGCAAGGTCTCCCAGACGTGGTTTCTGGACGTGGGGAAGGAAGAAAGGGTCTGGGAAAGCTCCCAGCGGCGGGGAAACCATGGAAGGATGTGGAGGAGCTTCTCTGGGGTACCACAGCGGGTTTCTGACAGCATAGTGGGAATGACTGGGAGGGCGAGCAGCCCCAGCAAAGCGGTCCTTGGGGAGGAAGCCCAGAGCGGTGTAGACTGAAGATGGACCCGCTCCGTATCCAGTCAGAACTGACCTGGGCCAGTGACATAAGGAGCAGTTCAGGTGATCGGGGGCCATGGAGACCTGGAAACTCAGCATCTGGACACTGTCTTCCTCACCTGGCTAGGTCTGGAGTGGTCACTGCTGGGTGGGGACACGTACACCAGAGAAAGTTTGCTCAGACTTTGAAGTTTATCTTACTGTGCCAGATCAGCAAAAATTATTAGAGTGGGAAATGGATGAAATAAATCAGTTCAAATTGGTTGCTTCATTAAGGAACTCTAGTGTCCCTGTCTATTGTCATAGACTAGGGCATCCTCAAGCCTCACCTTGGAACCTGCTAGAAATGCTAACTCCGGGGCCCTCCCCAAGTCCACTGGACGAGAGCTGCTCTCTGAGAAGAAAAGGCAGTGATATGCATGCCTCAAAGCACTGCCTCCCCCTCCCCCTCTCTTCAACTCTCCTCGCCCCCCAATTCCTTCTAACATAGAGGGATCATAGTATTTCTCTCAAATCTGAGAGGCATTCAGAATGTGTCCAACACAGTTTGTGATGTTATTCTTTAGAGTTAGAAAGAGTCAAAAGGTGACAGCTATAGAGGTGGGAGAGGCCTTTCTAAATTACAAACCGGAGCAGAAGTTACAAAATAAAATTATTGGCAAATATGACCACAAACATTTTTTAAAACTACCCAAGGTCAAAATTCAGTAAATAAATTAAAATGCAAGTTATAAACGGTGAAAAAATAGCTGTACCATATGATGACAAAAAGTCATTATATACTTTATTTAAAAAAAAACAAAAAACCACTCTTACAAATAGGAGAGAAAAAGATAACCACCCCAATAGAAAAGTGGTAAAAGAATAGACAGGAAAAGGTAATTTGCAAAAGATGAACTCCAGAGACCAAATGGATGTTTGACCTCATGAGGAATAAAAAAAGCATATTAAAACAAGAAACCAATTTTCAACCACAAATTGGTTTAAAAATTTAATAATAAATACCTAATGCTGTTGAGGATATGGGAGAATAGATATTATCATAAGCTACTTGGAAATATAAACTGCTATAAATATTTCTGGGAAACAATTTGATAATGCATCAAAAGTTTTGAAAATATGCAAATATTTGACCCAGCAAGAGAATCATGCTGATCTGAAAAGAATTCATCTGAAGGAAATAATCATAGATATGCATGCACATTTGTCTATATAAATATTCATCTTAGTATGTCTGTAGAAATAAAATATTGAAAACAACCTGAACTCTAACAATAAGTTGAAGGTTTATTAGATAATATATATCATATTTCTAAAAAATATTACTGTGCACCTTTAAAACACTATGGGGTAGATGAAAATGTAATAAAATCAAATCATGTTTATAACAAAGTATTAAATCAAAAGTTGCCTAATAAAATAATATGTATAGTAGTATCTCGGTCTTATAAATATAAATGTGTATTTGTATGTCTCTATTTCTGTCTGCATCTCTATACATCTCTGTCTCTATCTTCTATTGGAATAGTTGCTGGCACATAGCAGATATTCACCACATATTTGACTGTCAAAATATTGAGTCTTATTTCTGATTGGTGAGCTTAAGGCACATAAAGTTTTTTCTTTATGTTTAATCTAGATCTTCAAAACTGTCTACAATAAATTTGTATTCCCTTTTTTTGAGTCAGAAAGAGAGTACATTCTACTTTTGAAAAAAAAATGTTAATGGATAAAATTAGCTATCTATAGACCTGGTCCTAAGAGCTAATTGTCAATACGGGGCTCATAAAATTGAAAACACCCAATTCAACCAAGGTGAACTGAACAGTGTTGTAGGAAGGTTGACAAAGATGTGATTATAATTCAGGAAACTTAAGTCTATTCAGCTCTTTTGCATTGCCCTTGGAGTATGACTTTAAAACCTTCCCACCAAGTATCCTAAAGAAAAGATCTCAAGATTTTTAAGTTTAAGGGTGAAGTTTCTTCAAGGTGTACCCCTAACATTCATTTAAATTTTGCATTGGGCTTCATACAATATCCAGTTTATTGTATATAAAAATATTTGAAATTATGTAGCATCAAGTAAGACTGGTTCTCTGGAAAATTCTCCATGTTATTCTGTGGCTTGCGTGCCCACCGGCATTCGTTGGGTCTCTTTAGGAGTATTGCGTAGGCAAGGCTGGGAAACACAGTGTGTCAGCAGAGCTAGAAAGTGGAGTCAGAGAGAATTTGTTAGCATGTGATCAGAAGTAGGTTGACTAATTGACATCAATGTGCCATCTGCTTGGCAAGTATGTCTCTGCAGAAAAATCTCCTAGGGTGAAAATTAAATGAGATATAAAGAGTTAAATGCGACACCTGACATGGGTAAGCTTTCAATAATGCTAGCTGGTTGTTGTTAATTATTATTACCGTAGAGAGCTTTCACACCCAGATGTCACTACCACTCACACTATCAAACTAATTTGCTTTACTCTGTTTCAGTGTGTGCCACGCCACATTCTCATTCAACTACCCACAGGGAGCGCATGATGGAAACAGGTTTGTGCAGCCATGTTTACCTTTGGAAAGGAATGAATCCCTTAGTCCTCTGATACTCTCTTCACAGGAGCCGCAGTCAAATCCCTTTACCTGTGGGACGGTGAGCTAGACCTTGGAGCATGGTGATCTATTAAGGTAAGGCTACTACTCTTCGAGGCCTATCAAGACCATATGTCTCTTCTTTTTAACTATCATAGCTTATTTCCCTAACTTCATTGACAAGAGTAACGTTTTCTAGTAAGTTCCATATTCTCTAAAGCAGAAGATTTCAAAATATTTTGGCCATGGGCCATGGTAGAAAGAATACATTTTTATAAGGTGATTCAGAACTTAACATTGAAAGTTTCATGAAAAAAAAAAATCCCTACCCTAATTATATTAATGACCTAAAACCAGAATTATAGGCAAATAGCTGCTGTCCTGGGATCCACAGGAAAAAGCTCATAATGCCTTCCCGTTTGGTCTGTATTTTCCTGTCTCTCTGTTTATTCTGTTGTCCAATCTGAACTGCATGGGACCACACCTGGCACATACGATCCTCCACCTCTGACCCCTGGCCGGCCTTGAGCTCGCAGCACCCATACGAGCCCACCTACTGCGTATCCCTACAGCAGCCATTAGTCTTGAATGGAGTTTTCAGGACACTTCTCATATTTTATTCTATGATCCTAGTTTTGGTTTAGAATATATTTTCTTTGGCCTAAGTCCCCTGGTTTGCCCTGGTCCTCTACATTCCAACCTCAGCTTCACCCAGAGGACTTATGGTGACTGAAAACCCTTTTCTCCCCATTAAATGTCCCCATTCACTCTCTTATTGTGCCGGCACTGTTCTCCAGCCCACCAACTCCAATTTGCCCACACTGTTCATTCCAGCCCTCCTCCATCTTCCAAAGAGAACGGTCTCTGTCCGTTCTAAGAGGGAGTAAGGCCTTCTGTTTAGTGCTTACTGTGTGTGTGGGAGCAACTTTATGAATGACTGCTGAGTGCAGACACAGACTACTCCCCAAGAAGGTTCTTTTTTTTGGTCCCGATTATTGCTTTTTGTAGAAACAAAAGGTAAATAATTTCTGGAATCAGAGAACTATGGGTTCAAATCCTTGTTCTGCCACTTATTACCTGTGTGACATTCAACATCATTTCATCATTTGTAACCTCATAACTGTTTTTTAAAGATTAAATAAAATCTTGTACTATGTAAATGCTTAGTGAGGCAGCTAGCACAAATAGGCGATGAATAAATGTTAATCCATCACATTTACTTTTATTTTAGTTAGTAATGCATGAGGATAGGTTATAGTCATCCCTCAGTATCCCGCAGGAAGATTGGTTCCAGAACCCTGAAGATGCCAAAATCGACTTGTATGTTCAAGTTCCTTATATAAAATGGAGTAGTATTTGCATATAACCTATGCACATCATCCTTTATACTTTACATCATCTATAAACTATTATAATACCTAATACAATATAAATGCTATGTAAAGAGTTGTTATACTGTATTGTTTAGAGCAGGGGTCCTCAAACTTTTTAAACAGGGGGCCAGTTCACTGTCCCTCAGACCGTTGGAGGGCCCGACTATAGTTTAAAAAAAAACTATGAACAAATTCCTATGCACACTGCACATATCTTATTTTGAAGTAAAAAAACAAAACGGGAACAAATACAATATTTGTATTTGCATGTGGCCCGCGGGCCGTAGTTTGAGGACCCCTGGTTTAGAGAATAACGACAAGAAAAAAGTCTGTACATGTTCAGGATAGATGCAGCGCTGCAGACCTAACTACATAGTACACATCAGCAACAACATAACATTTTTTCCCTCAAGTATTTTTGACTAGTGGTTGGTTGCATTTGTGGATGGATATGGAGGGCCGACTATATATTCTGGTAGCATGGCAATGCTAGTGTGTCTTAAACACTCACATTACACTAAAGGCTTCAGGTGCCTTATTGGATCAACTATGACTTGCTTGATCTTAGAACAGCTCAACAGGGCTCCTTATCATTTTGCAGATGAGAAAAGTTGAAGTCCAAGCCAAGGTGACAAAATTAGTAAGGTGCAGAACTGGACTTGAATCCCCAAACTGGGCGGGTGTCCAAACGTTTGGCCCCATTTGTGGTATAAGACCCACTGGGGGCAGAATTCTCTACAGATTGGATTCAGATTGCTCATTATACACACCTGTCTAACTACATTTCTTGCCTCTCCCCAAGATGAGAATTCTAGGCTTCTTCCCGTTATCCTTCACCCTCCATTAGGTTAGGGCCATTTGGAAAAATCTTTGGGCTGAAGCAGTTGGAAGAAGCAGGTACAGGTCCTGATACAAAAGCAATGACGAACTCGCCATTTTGCACAGTCCTGCGGGGGTCGGTAGCAAAAGTTCTGAATTACTGACTCAGAGGAAGGCTAAGCGGGTGGGGGCTCTGTCTAGCACTTAGTTTACTGCCTAGCTCACGGACCCCTGCCTTGACGGTACAGCCTTCACACTGTGTTCATTCCAGAGGCCGTCGGGTTAGTCCGTGCCTGGCTGCGGTCCATCTGTTTGTTTTGGAGAACGGGTGCTGGTCCAGCTGCTCCGTTTTCCACCCTCTTCTTCGTTTCCCTAAGGCTTGGACTTTCGAGCATTTAGCACTCATGATGCCTTCCAAGCTCGGAGGCCCAAACTAGAATTATCACTCTAGCATTTCAGAGGACTTGCCTTTGTCCATGCTCAGATTCACATAAAATCCTGACGGAAAGAATAGCCTGCTGTTATACTCCAATATAACAATATCAGGAATTATTGAACACCTGACCAAACTAGTGTTCATTACCTCCATTCGATATGTGCATCTATACATTTTCTTCTTTTCACTGAATTTATTTTTGGAATATGTAAAATCTGTACATGATTCAAAGCCAAAGCTATATAACAAGGTATGTTCAATAAAGCCTTGCTTTCCATCCATCTTCTCCACCCTGTTCCCGCCTTCCCTTCAGATATAATTATTTATAAGCTTTTAAATGATTTTAAAAGTATTATATAGATGTGTATATAGATGTATTCACATCATGAATTTACAGCTTGAATATATATATATATATATATATATATATATATATATATATATATTGATTCCAGAGAGGAAGGGAGAGGGAGGAGAGAGAAGGATAGAATCATTGATCAGCTGCCTCCTGCATGCCTCACACCCAGGCATGTGTCCTGACTGGGAATCAAACTGTGACTTCCTGGTTCATAGGTCGATGTTCAACCACTGAGCCATGCCAGCTGGGCAGCTTGATGAACTCTTATTAACTGAACATACCCATGTACCCACCACCAGATCCAGAAACAATATTTCTAGCTCCCAGAATTGCCCTTCCCACTCCTATGCTACTCTACTCCAGAGACAACCACTCTTTGACTTCAGACACTCCCAATTTGCCAGGTTTTATTCTTCTGTGTTGTGCTTTTTTCACTCAACAATATGTTTACGAGATCCACCCATGTTGTTGCGTGTAGCAGAAGTGTTCATTCTGTCATATGTTAACATATTCGATTGCATTGAATATACGGTATCCCATATTTATTTATCCATTTTACTGTTGATGAAGATAAGCCTTTTTTAGTTTTTGGCTTTCACCAATAGTGTTTCTTAGAACATTCTTATGTGCATTTTTAATGCACATATATATTTCTGCTGAGTATATTCCCAAGAGTAGAATTGCTGGGTCATATGGCATGTGTGTATTCAGGTTTCAGTAGCTATTGCCAAGGAGCTTCTAAAAGCGAATGTTCCAATTTACACTCTTGCAGCAGTGTGCAAAAGTTCCATTTGTTCCTCGTCTCTTCCGACACTTGATAATTTGTGTTTTAGTGATATTATCTCTTCCGGTAGGTATCTCACTGTGTGTGCTTTTATTTTGCTTTTCTCTGATGACTAAAAATTTTCACTAGTTTTTGGTGTATTCTCCCACTATTTATTTTTGCAGAAAATTATATATATAGACACACACATCCTTTTATCATACAAAGGTTAGCAATCTCTTTATATACTGTTTTCTGTTTTGCACATTAATTTTTTCACTTAAATTACATTTCCTAGAGATCTTCAAGTAATATTGTAGGTCAAGATCTCCCTAATTTCTTTTTACATCTGCATAGTATTCAGTTGTGTGGATGTACCTTGGTTATTTAGTCAGTCCCCTATTGATGGACAGTTAGGTGTTCCCACACATTCCCTATTATAAATATGCTGCAATGAATAGGTGTGTACAGGTCTTCTCATATTTTTGCTATTATATCTTTTTTAAAATATATTTTTATTGATTTCAGAGAGGAAGGAAGAGGGAGAAAGAGATAGAAACATCCATGATGAGAGAATCATTGATCGGCTGCCTCTTACACACCCCTCACTGGGGATTGAGCCCACAACCTAGGCATGTGCCCTGACTGGGAATTGAACCGTGACCTCCTGGTTCATAGGTTGACCCTCAACCACTGACCCACACGAACCGGGCTCTATTGTATCTTTGAGATAGATTCTTAAAAGTGGCACTATTGTGTCGAAGATAAATTAATATCCACTTTTGTTAGATTTTGCCAAGTTTTCCTCTATTTGGATTATGTGATTTTATATTCAAGTGGTCTGTGAAACACATACCTATATTTTATAGACCTTTTCTCTTAGAATATTCAATTGCTAGGGAATTAAGACACTCGCAAATTGTTTTTTTAAGTGAAGAATCTTTGAAAGTAAAATTTTAATGATCTATAATGCTAAAGCCTCATAAGTATTTTAATGTTCCTTAAATGTTTAAATTGAGTTAATAACATAACGTGTATCCTTACCTATTTATGTAAAATATGGTTCTTAAGGATAGCAGATTAATCAATAATCTTTTAGTTGTGAGGCATTTATTGATTCATGTAACTGGGAAGTCCTGGCAGGTCAGGGACAGGACAAGCTTTCAATGCAGGGCCACTCCCACCCCACCCACACTCACTCAGACTGGGACATTTTACTACATGCGCCAACTCACCTCACGTGCACATCTTGGGATGTGGGAGGAAACTGGAGAAAACCCACACAGACATACAGAGAATGTGCAGACCCCACACAGACAGTGGCCCCGGGAAGGAATCTTTTTCTTCTTCTCATCAATGTTATAATGAAACGTTGAACAAAATGGCATTATTCAAGGACATGCTGTACCTGAGACAGCAAGTTAATCTGTATGAAGCATATGACTCAGAACAAAGAAGTAGAATGCCTCTTTGCTTATAGTAATCTTACCAGGATCCGGTGTGGGATGCTATGGTGCCAAATGAAAAACTTTTAGTAATGTTTGAAATTAAAAACGTCATCTTTTAAACAAGAATATGTATGATGAGAAAGTGTTAAATTAGGCTCATCTGATCTTTGAAAAGTGGGAACTGGAAAGGGATGAAAACATACCAAATTAAAAAGGCAGGGCGTATAAAAGAAAAAAAGTAATGACGATAAAGGGCACATGCTATAAATAACATCTAGGTAAACAGAAGCATTCTATTTTATGCTCTACATGGGGTTTAGTGAGCTGTTCATCGAGGTAACGTTAGAGCAATTTTGAATGAACTGAATTCCTCTGCCGTTACTGGGGAACATCTATGATAATGTCAACTACCATATGCGGGTAGCCAAATCTCACGAAACAGGGCGTTAACTGAGCTTGTCAGTCAGTTGAGCACCTCGTGGGCACGTGCAACATTGCATATTGGCCCGAATAAGCTTTGGGATGGGGATACTCAACTCTCCCACAAGAATCCCAGCTAGAGAGTCCTGCTGGAGGGAGAGTATAGTACTAGACAGGCTGATGATGTGATTTGATACAGGAATGTTAATTCTTACTGGAGAATGAACACATGTATTTGATTCTGATACATCTTATTTGAAGGAGAATGTGATCCAAATGATGACATACCTGATGCTGGCTGGGCACAGAGCAGGGATTTAGATACAGGTTCTATGAATGAATGAGTGAATGAATAAATAAAATGATGAATGAATGAATGTGACAGATAATTATTGAGTACTTATAATGTGCAGGCTAAAGGGAGGGTCTATTGATATACAAAGATACATAAGTTAGCAGACTCTCTAGTGAGTGAATACCATCCTCTCATTTGTGTTGCATCTCTAGTTCTCATTACTAAATCAACTATATGACCTTGGGCAAATTATTTAATGGCCCTGGGTCTTAGTTTATTCATCTCTAATATTGGGTGTGGGTGGGGGCATGAGATACCAAGATGGATGATCTTGATGGCTTTTTATAGTCTTGAATTCTGCTTCTTATGCTTTACTGCGGAGTGGGAGTGCTCTCATTTATTAATTTCTTTAGCAACGTGTATTGAGTATGTGTAAGGCACTGTGCTATATTTTTTCCATAATGTATTAAAATTGCTTTCCTTTTCATCACTATAAAACAGCACCACTAAAGGTCAGGGAGAAAAAGCTTCATAAATGGATCACTATAAAACTCATACCAAAATAGTAAGCACCCTTTGGATCCTGGCACAGCCCCAGTCAGGAGTTAGCTTCTCTCCTACCTGCTCAGCATTTTCAGGTTCCAAGAAGTGATGATCGGAACCCCTGTGGTGGGTGCTGCCTCTTCCTGATGCCTTCACCAAATGTTGTTCTGCAACAGCTTTCCAGGATTTTCCACCAGTGTGTGTGTGTGTGTGTGTGGGGGGGGGATGTCTAAGAGGGGCAAATGGGGGACATCTGTAATACTCTCAACAATAAAATAAAAATTTTAAAAAGTTTTAAAAAATCATTTTAGAGGCATTTGGTCATGTAAACACTTGGGTCTCTATAAACACACCCAATCCCAGGTGATAGAGAAATGGGACTAGCAGATGTTGCTTGGTTTTTTTTTTTACCTGGGGATTCCACGGTATCTGTTTTTCAATTTCCAACCAAGTATTAAATGCTTGTATAAATTAAGTGTTTCATTTAATTAAGCTTGAAAATGTATTTAAACTTTAGATCAGCCTAGATAACTTGAAAATAGAAACAATTGGAGCAATTCTGCCATTCAGGCTTGATCTAGAGTGCATTCCATTTGGAATGATGTAGACTTTAACAAGTATCGTTTTAAAGGTTTTGGGGCAAATGCACTCTAAATTCTTGAGTCTTTCAGGGCTGAATTTAGGCAAGAAGAACTATCACATTCTACCTCTGCCTCCCATCATTTAAAAATTATCCCGATAGAGCAAGTTCTGGTCAAGATGGAGGAGTGGGTAATGCTGTGCTCACCTCCTCCTATGACCACATCAAAATTACAAACTGAATTATAGAACAACCAACTTGGAGAACCAACTGAAGACTAACCGAATAGAAGTCCGATAACTAAGAATATAAAAAAGAAGCCACATCACCTGGGCCCATATGGCTCAGTTGGTTGAGTGTCTTCTTGTGCACCAAAAGGTCACCGGTTCAATTCCTGGTCAGGGCACATGCCGAGATTGTAGGTTTGATCCATTGAAGTGCATGTGGGAGGCAACTGATCAATGTTTCTCTCTCTTTCTCTCTCTCTCTCTCCCTAAAATAAACACAAAAATGAAGCCACATCAAGACTGCATATAAAATACAAACATTTAAAAATGCATTTATATAATCCTGTTTAGACAAAATTATATGTATTTGCATATATGTATTTGCATATATATGTATGCAGAAAATATAATAGAAAGAAAGACTAATACATATGAGTACTGATTTGTAGAACAACCATAATAAATGTGAGCTTAAAAAAAAGGGAACAAATAAAAATTACCCCATTACTTGGGCCTGAAATGGGTGAGGAAAAAGTCTTTGCTTGAAGTTACAAAAGGGTGCCAAGTCAGTAGCGTGACATACCTGCACAACACGTTCATTAGAGCAGAAGAGCTTGACTGACACCCATGACACATACATTCCCGAAAGGGTGTCGTTACCTACTTGCTTTGAACATCTTGCAACTTTCCATGCTTATGGGTTATTGGTCTGCCTCTTGAAATATAATTGAATCCAGTGGGTTTTATTTGGCAAAAATGCATAAAATACGTTACTTATTGTTTGCTACACTGAGTCTACTAACTAGACTTAGTTGAGAAAAATGAAGTGTGATTTACAGGCCCATCTACATTGGTGATTTTCCTCAGGGATGCGAAGGGCAAGATCTGACGATCACAGACAGATTTGTAAAGTATGATCATTCCTTTTTAATGAATACGTGCTCCAAACCACATCTGTTCTGGTGGGGGTAGTAAAGTTGTTCTCCGTATCATAGAAGTACTTCGTTAAGACGTTTAGGAATGTGTTCTAGATGTGTATTGCCCCCTGCAGAACCCACGCAAGTGAGTTCTTCCTGCCTTTCCACCCTTTCCAAGAGGTCAGCTCTGACAGCCTTTATAGACCTAGCCCGAGGATGAGAACTTGCCCAAACCTCCATCATCTCTTCCCCACCCTTGCTGCCTCTGCATAGCCTTTGACAAATATCTCTAGCCTGCTGTGCCGTAGCCACCTAATGGTCTTCCTACTGCAGGATTGGTCGGGGTCCTGTCTGTGTCCATGTGGAATCCTGCTCATCTGAAAACGCAAATTCAACTACATCCCAGCCGTGCGTGAAGCCCAGAGGGTTCTCATCCCCTTTAGGATGTAGTTAAAATGCCGTAGCTGTCGTAAGAGGCCGGTCATCACCTGGCACCTCCTGCCCATGCAGCTTCATTTCCTATCACTTGGATACACCTGTTCTCTCCTTCGGTCTTACCTGGGTCACAGTCCTGCAGTTCGCTCACGTCGTTCTTTCTGCTCGGAGCACACTTTCCTAGCTTCTTTGTTCAACAGATGGAAACGCATCCTCCGCTACTGAAGGGGCACTTCACTGATCTCCATGCTGAGTTAGCTGCCTTCTCTCTCTGCTCCCACAGTGCCCTGTGCATGACATTATCACCACACTTAGGACACCTACTTATATCTGTTCTCGGTCTCTTTCATTTAACAAGAAGCCTGCCATTTCTGTAACTGTAACCATTAAATTCCTCCCCTAACTACTGTAGCTCTAGCAATGCCAGCAGTACTTTCTCAATAAAGACGGGCTGCAAGAATGAATTCATTCACTCATTCATTCCTAGTTTGGTCAACTTTATTTTTAAAAGTTCGGTTAACCTGAGGACTTGTTATGCTAGCAGCATTCTATCCAGGACATCTGTTTCAAGATAATTCCGTGTTTAATTGTCGCATTTATAGGATTTCACATTAGCATTAATATCCCATAACATCACCTGGGCTGCAATATTTTATGTAGCATGGCAGCTCATGCCAAAAGATAATGATGAGAACAGATTCTGGAACCCCAAGCAAATATTTCAGAAAGATCTTCTGTGTACTTACTGAGTCATCAACAAAGCGTTCCCCAAGGTCTGTCCTTTTATAGATTCTCCCACAGAATAGGACTTAAATCTATGCTCTGCTATTTAATGATTGAGTCAAACGCTTCTTGTTAAAAATATCCGCCCCCCCCCCCCCCATACAAGTTGTACCTGTAATGTGTTCACAGAGGCACTCTCTTCGTTATCCGCTGGTGAGCAAAATGAAAAAAGCCGTTGGATTTCAGGCTGCAAACACCGGCGTTGACTGTGGGTGTGTGGTTAGAAAATAGATTTTTTAGCGTGCAAATTAACTGCCCAAGACTTATCTTCCTTCTTTTCAAGATTTCCCTTTGGCTACGCAGAACTCAGAGCCGCAGTGGTTCTTACACTGGAAGAGTGGTTCTCACACTGGAATAGTGGTTCTCAGGCAAAGCAAGCTGACCCTCAGGGCACATGTGGCAGCGCCTGGGACAGTTTTGGCTCCTGCACCCTGGGGAGAGTGATGAGAATGCTTAGTGGGTAGAGGCCAGAGATGCTGCTGAACTTTCTACAAGGTCCAGACAGCTCCCCACACACGAGATTATCCAGCCCAAACTGTCTATAGTGCCGAGGTTCAGAAACTCTGTACCAGGGTGAAACAATTAGACCTTGGAAGTGAGATGCTGGATGCCTGTGATTGATTTTTCTTCCGTGATATGTTGCCCTTCCAGGTCTGTTCTCTATGAGCCGTCCGCAGCATGGCTGATTGCTTCTTCAAGGCCAGCAGGCGGGCCTTCTCACTCCAATCTGCTAAGACTGTGTGTAATGTAACATAATATAATCACAGGCGCGATCCATCACCTTTGCTGTATTGTATTGATTAGAAGCAAGTCGCAGGTCTCACCTGCACTCAGGTGGAGGGTATCATACAAAGATGTGGACACCTGAGGGCAGGAACCATGAGGGCCACCCTATGCTTTGTCCACACAACCTATTGTCTTGATGGCAGATATGGGGTTTTGCGCTGTGTCGACCTGGTTAAGCTGCATGATATTGGGAGGCAGAGGGATGGAGTGGCCATTACTCTCTGCTGGTTGTCACTGTCAGGTCAGTGATGAACAGATGCTGAGGGGCCTGGCCAGTCCCAGCTGGCCCGTGCCCGGCTCCTCTTCCCAACTTCTGACCAACAGCTGCCCAGGTCACCACCAGAGACTGACAGAAACCTACGGAGGCCATAGCTGCACAGAGGCAACGGCTCCTTGTCACCCTCCTCTCAGCTCTTTTTCTCGGCAGGATTTCTGAGATTGACCAGTTAATTACTCCGCCTCCACTGTGGGGCCTTCATTCTCCTGCTCCTCACAACTGTGTGAGGTCAGTTCTAGAAGTCCCTTTGTTCATAATACTCCACTCTCCAACCCTGTCCCATGCAGAGAATGTTCCGCATTACAATCAGAAGCTGTAAGCGTTCCCTGTTGCTTCTCACTGTGCTCAGTGCTGTGGTCGGTAAGCTCGAATATCACCTAGTACTCCCACGTGAGTGTAACCTCTCTCACCAGGCTGGCTGCAATAAAAAAGACAACCAACAACAAGTGTGGGTGGGGATGTGGAAAAATGGAGCCCTTGTACTCTGCTGGTGGGACTGTAAAATGGTGCGGCCACTTTGGAAAAGTCTGCAGATGCTCAGAGTTAAGCACAGAGTTACCATATCACCCAGCAAACCCACTCCTCGGTGTGTATCCAAGAGATAATAGAAACCGATTCCACACAAAAACATGTACAGTACATGAACTGCAGAGCAGTATTCTTCATAAAGGCCAAAAAGTAGAACAGCACAAATGTCTGTCAACGGAAGAATGGACACATATAATGTGACACATGCATGCAAAGCAGTATTATTCAGCTGGAAAAAGAATGAAATACTGATCATGCTGCTACATGGATTGATCTTGAAATATTGTGCTAAATGAAAGAAGCCAGTCACAAAAGACTATGTATTGTATGAATCCATTTATATAAAACGTCCAGCATGGGCAAATCTGAGGAGACAGAAGTCAGTTGATGGCTGTCGAGGGCTGGAGGAAGGGAAGTTAATGGGGGGTGACTGCTAATTTGTAGGGTTGCTTTGAAGGGTGATGAAAGTGTTCTAGAACGGATTGTGGTGAGGGTGGTATGACTCTATGACGATACTAAAAACCTTTGGATTACTCATGTGCTGAATAACAATGTTTTGGTTAACAATATACTGCATATTTGATGGTGTTCTTGTAAGGTTTTAACGGAGCTGAAAAAGTCCTATTGCCTAGCCGCTCATTGCCGTGGAAAACTCCTGATGTAGTATTGCTAGGTGTTACTTGAGTGTTTGAGATGATGCTGGTGTAAACAAACCTATTGTACTGCCAGTTGTAGAAAAGTATAGCAGATATAATTATGTACTGTATATAATACCCCGTAGTGATAATGAATGACTATGTTACCGGTTTATGTACTTACTATACTTTTTATTGTTATCTTAGAGCAGCCGTGGGCAAACTACGGCCCGCGGGCCGGATCCGGCCCTTTTGAAATGAATAAAACTAAAAAAAAAAAAGACCGTACCCTTTTATGTAATGATGTTTACTTTGAATTTATATTAGTTCACGCAAACACTCCATCCATGCTTTTGTTCCGGCCCTCCGGTCCAGTTTAAGAACACATTGTGGCCCTCGAGTCAAAAAGTTTGCCCACCCCTGTCTTAGAGTGTCTTCTTCCCAGTTATTAAAAAATTGTTTGCTGTAAAACAGTATGCCCTGTTATGCTGGCAACAGCCTCGTAATCTCGTATTTACTGCATCTCGTGTGCTTGATTTAATCTCATGTTGTTTTGTACAGTAAGGTGACATATAGGCTTATAGCATAGTAGCCTAGGCTGTGCCAGCTAGGCCTGTGTAAGTGCACCCGATCACCTTTGCTGTATTGTATTGATTAGAAGCAAGTCGCAGGTCCCACCTGCACTCAGGTGGAGGGTATCAGACAAAGATGTAGCTGGGTTTGCACAACAATGAAATAGCCTAACGCTGCATTTCTTAGAATGTATTCTGTCATCAAGTGGAGCAGGATTGTATATACTTTAAGAGGGTGAATTGGACAGTTTGTGAATTACATCTTGTTAAGCTGTTATTTTATCTGTATAAGGTATACATATATATATATATACTTTAAATATACTTAATTACACAAAGTATGTATTCTTTTTATATTGAAAAACTGATATGAAGTACACTAAAAATGTTCTCCAAACATTGTCCATATGCTTCCTGGATAGTCATATGGATAGAGAGACCAAAGGTCCTATCCCTTCCTGTTCCCAGAATGCAGTTGAGTGGGCGGATTTATGGCTCTCTGTGGGAGCTGGGGGTAAGGCCCCACCCAACAGAGACCTGTGGCTTCTATGTGCCCAAAACTTCGGTTTAAAGTGAGTCAGATTCAACAGTCACTTTGAGGAGTCTTACTTTTCTCCTTCTCTCCTTCATCCTTAAAGTCTTGACATATTTTAAAGTGCCTAAGCTCATCATAAACTTCAATAAAAACTAAAAAGCAATGCTGAAGTCCATGGAATCTCAGCAAATAGACAATGGGTATACTTTTTTAAAAAGGGAGGGTTTTATTCTTTTTTTCTTGCTTGCTTTCTTGACAGCTGAAGACCTTTAATTGTGACTTTAAGCACATGGGCAGAGGAAAAAAATTATTCAGTGTTTGTCCATACTTTAGATCTGGATTACAAAGTAGATGTAACTTTCAAACCCTGATCATTTCTAGTGTTTTAAATACAACTAGTGGCCTGGTGCACAAATTTGTGCACATCAAAAGGAAATTAATTAGAAGAAATATTTTAATATTGCTATTTTCCCTTTCTCTATAATAGAAGTGTCAACCAAATTCACGATTGACAATGATAGATCGAAACACACATGTGCGATTGGCACAAGTGAGAGCTTTATATGTATTGCGCATGTGCGAGTGAACTTAGCCTTATATAGATATAGAATAAACTTGCTTAATTAGACCTGCTTTCTGATGTAGCTAAACTTTTCCCAGCCCAGTGAAGCACCCCAACTTCTCTTTCAGGTAATTGTCAGCAACACAGCAGTAAATATCAACATGAAGCAGATTATTATTGTAGATCACACAGAGAGAACTAAAGGTAAAATATTTAACTGCATCAGTGTTTGACTATATTCTGCACAGTGAGAAAACCTGAAATCTATTTCAAGGTCCACCATTTCTTACTTCTTTTCAGTCGGGTCAAGTTTCTAAGCTTTCTAAATCTCTGTTTTCCAGCTAATGAAAAGAAAATAGGATTCCACCGAGTCTCCTATCTACCTACTCCAGGACTTCTGTGAGGATCAAATGAGATGAGGTGTGGGAAAACACTTCACAGACATTTGGTTAAAGTGTGAAATGTTTGCACCTGGCTATAAAGCAAGTTATCTTCCTGGGTTGAAGAAACTGCAAGGAAGCTAGTCGTCACTAGGGAGAGGAAGTTGGGCGTTGCTACATGACGTCATTACCCAGCGCCAACAACCACTGTTTCTGGGCTGGGCTGGGCTGTGGGCCACATTTTGCGCCATGGGGTCTCAGCAGTGTTGGCTGTGACTTGGTGGGCTGTCACTCTGGGGTGATGGCGGGGCCTGTGTCCCACTTGGGGGAAGCCAAGTATTGCTTTGTGGGCACCAGGTCTATGGTGCCATTTCTCTCTAAATGGCAAGTGCACATCACGGCAGCTCCTGTGTTGAGCGTCTGCCCCTTGGTGGTCAGTGCACATCATAACAACTGGTCGGACAGTCGGAGGGACACTTAGCATATTAGTCTTTTATATATATAGATAATATTGTCTCATTCACTGTGCTTGAGTTAAAGGTCCATGAGTGCCAAGGTTAGGCACATTCCCCCTCTCAGAGACATCCAATTCAATGAGTAAGACAAACATAGAGATCATTGTGAAGGGAAACTGCTAGATGCTATGGGAACCACTAACCTGTGGAAACAAAAGCATTTTGTGTGAGGCGGTGACTTTTATGCTGAAACCTGAGGGTTGAGTAGCCACAGGGGAAGGTGGGTGGCAGGGGTGGCATGGGGAGGGAAGAGTGCTGCTGCAGGCTGCAGGGGAGCATCCGAGCAGGTTCTGGTGGAGGGAAGCCCAACAGCAAGTGTATGTAGCTGGGTGCAGGGCTGGGGAGAAAGGCTACAGGATGAGACTGATGCATTGGATGTGGCTGGGACAGACGAGGCTTTAAAGACTGTGGGGAGAAGTTCAGACTTTTGTGGCGTCAGTGGGAAACCACCGAAGAGCTTTTAGCAGCGGAGAGCTGTGATCAGATTTTTAAAGAGATCCCTGTGGCTGCTGTGTGGACAACTTTTCAAATTTGCATATCATGACAGAAAAACTTTAAGAATCCAATTACGCATCTTTAATCCAACATTTTCTTAATTTCCCAAAATCACAGAAAGCTTAAAATTTCTTTATAAGAAATGATATATAAAATTCCACATTCAACAGATCTGATTGAATCACTGGGTTATTTAGGGTCAAAGCATAGAACGTTTGTTTTCAGCAAAATTTTGCCTCATTCCAGACATTTGAATTTTGAAGTCCAATAAAAACATGAACAAAGACCCTTTTTAAACTTTAGAACAAATGCCACAAAACAAACAAATGGAGTGTAAAAGAAATTATTTGAGGCCCAGCGATGAGGGTGGGCAGTGGATAGCAGAGTCTGTGGGTGGTGGTATGCTGAAAATCCAGGCACTTCTCTCTTGGCTTTGAAATAAGTTGAGCAGGATCTAAGGCCTAAGTCCTTGTGGATGTGTGACAACACCCCAGAAAAATCACAGCTCTACACAAGTGCAAAATTAGAGGAGTATTAGAAGAAGGAGAGATTTATTTCTCTTTGTGAGTTGGAGACATTTCTCCTTAATTCCAGGCTCTTAATTAATTCAACAGATACTTATTGAAAGTCTATGTTGTGTAAGGAATGGTACTAAATACCAAGAGAAATATGCAAAGATGTGGAACAACAGTTATCTGTAGACAGCCATCTGTTCTATTTAAGTCACTTTTTATTATGAAGAGTCTGGGAGTTTATTTGAAGGAATTCATAGAACAGATCTGATCTTAAACCCTCCCCCCAAAAAACAATTTTTTCATAAATTACTTATATAACAAATTAGTCTGTACCTCCAATAAGCCATCTATATATATAAAAGCCTAAGTGACTGAACAACCAAACGGCCGGTTGACCAGTTGCTGTGATGCACATTAACCACCAGGGGGCAGACGCTCAATGCAGTGTGCTCCCACAGCCAACCTCCCGCCACCGGCTGGCCAACCTCCTGCAATCCCTCCCCCCAGCTGGCTGGCCAACCTCCCTGGTACCTCCTCCCAGCCAGCCAGCTGTCAAACTTCCGTGGTCCCTGCCCCCGGGCCGGCTGGCCTCCCCAATTGGACCCAATTGCTGGCCAGGCTGATTCGTGCATGAATTCGTGCACCAGGCCACTAGTGTTCTCATAAATAAAAGTTGGGGTATCTGGTATAAAAGGTATCTTTATGAGACAACAGGACAAAATATTTGAAATCACACTTGTCTGTGTGATTTTAGACACATTATCATTTATCTCTACCGCTGCACTGCTAGCATTACAAAAGGACTCCATGGTGATTGGCTAATGACAGAGGTGATTGAGACACTCCACTCTGATGTGTATAACACAGACTGTCAATCATCCTACTGCTGCCTGCACTCAGGACACCAAGGGCTCACACCATGTCTGATTTTTCACTTCCTATTATGATTGATACCATTATTCACATTCCACCCTGCTCCCTTCGGAGGGGGTTGGTTAACATTCCTGTTTGCTGCCAATCAAATTTCGCATGTTTCCTCGCCTTTTCCTCGCCCTTTCCTCATGCCTGAGCTATAGTAGAGAACAAGACAAGAATAGAAGTCTCAACATAAAAAAATGATCACAGGATATGTGAGCTTTAACCAACACTTTGGTCATATGCTTTAAAAAAATAAGATCTATAATTAGAACTGACTAATGCCAATAAGATGCAGTCATTTGTATCATTTCCTTGTATAAATAAAAGTTGATAAATGAGCTGAAGTGGAAAATGATTCTTGAGATTTAATGCGGAATGATTTCTTTGAAGCAATGACTGAGTCGGAACATTTACTCAATATATTCACGTAATTCAAAGCATCCACTTTGATTAAACCTTATTTCAATAATATTGGGCCCCAAGACCTTCCTGCTTATTGGCTTTTCCCCCTCGTAAACAGGCATTTATTTGAAATGAAATTCCAGATTTATAAACAGATTAGGGTGCTGATGCTAATTCCTTTTTTCTGGGAAGTTAGACTTTCATATTTGGAAAGGTCATTCCTTTTTCTTTTTCTTTTTTTAATAATAGCACACATTTAGCAGGTGTTTATTAGGTGCCAGATCTAGCTTTTGATTCTGAAATACAAATAAACGTCATGTTTTCCTGTTTTGAAAAAAGTAGGTATGTTGAAAAAACAAAACAAAAGAGAGATAATAAAATGTGGACATGCTGACAGGCAATGAAAGCAGAGTAGGAGCTCTGAAGATAGCATCTTGAGGAGGTAACACTGAGCTGGCACCAGGCAAAAGAGGAGTTTGTGAGAGGAAGGAAGAGAGGGGAGGCGTCTCACATAGAAGGAACAACAGTGCCAGGGTTCCTTAAAGGGCCTGGTGTCTTGGGGAATATTGGCCTGAGCTACGGCGTTCATGCTGTGAGTGCAAATGAGGTCACAGTATAAATCATCCAAGATAATAGGTGAAAGGTCACAGCACTCCACCAAATTCTTCCAGACATTTGCTATGTATGTTCAAATGATCTATCCATCTTTCTCCTCATGTGGAATCACACTACACACTATACACAGAGTGTGACCTGCCTTTTCTCAATACATCTTGAGTGGAATACAAATCAGTAGGTAGAGGTCTGTTTCATTACTTTAAGCACCACATCCCTAATATGAAGTAGACATTCAGGCTTAGCTTCCAGCTCTTTAACCCATCAATGCCTGTAGATGTTTTAAAACACTAGCAATTCATTAAGGTTTTAGACATTCTGAAAAAGAACTTGGACGCCTTGTATCAAAGCCTGCTTCATCATTCCTCTCTCAGGATCACTGTCTCCAGTGACTTATGTCTTGCAAACCACTCTTTCCTGTAGTTTGTCCATTTCTCGGTTGTTTCAGGTGCAGGGAGGAAGTCGGTCACCGTCACGCTGTCTTGGATGGAAGCTGAAGTGAAGCTCACAGTGGCATTTTTACCCTCTCAGCTCCTAGTCAGGTTGAAACCTTTTGGGGCCAATTTGTTAGCAACTCTAGTTTCTCCTCCTATGCACTGTTGATTATTGGTGCTCATTTTTATTGCAACTTTATATTTAGAGCGCTGAGTAGCGCTCATCAGTTCATTAGAACACTTTGTGTATAATTTTTTGGTCTGTGTTATTCAGTCTAGGCAATGAGACAATGACTTGCCATTAGAAATTTGTTTTGCTGTAAAAGCCTCCCACAAAGGGTTATATAAATCAGTGTTTGGTTCGTACCCTTTTCTTGGCCCTAATACATGTGAAAGGTACAATGCACTCTCATCCGTAAGAGTGGCTCGCGATAGCAGTCGTAATTCTGGAGAAAAAGGGAAAAAATCCCTAGGCCTCTGCCCCTTCCCAAAGGTGTACCAGTTTCTCTGTAGGGGCTCGGGGAAATGTGTAGCTTGAAAAAGCACCTGAGGCGATTTTGTTGAACCTGATTAAGGCGGCTGCCTACTCTCTGTTGAGACACACGGATATAAACACTGATTATTAGAGTGCGGACTCCTTATTAGAGACCCGGGAAGGTAGGAATGAAGGCGTCCAAGTTCTTCTTCAGAATATCTACAACCTTAATGAATTTCTAGTATTTTAAAACATCTCAAGGTATTGATAGGTTAAAAAGCTGAAAGCTAAGCCTGAAAGTCAAGTTTTTGCTTTTATCTGGAGTTATAGCAAATGAGTTTAGTAACACTGTCTACCTCAGGCTAATCAGGAACCCAATAGGTAGGCATGTATGTACTATACAACTGCTAATCAGTAAACAGGAAATGAATTATTTAATCCGAGAATTTGTTAGATATTATTTAGTAGACATTGCCTGAACATGCAATCCTTGCTGGAAAATAATAAATAAAAGTGTTCTTTTCAGTCATAGAGCTGAAAACTCTATGACTAAGAACCCACATCCTGGGATTTCTTCAGTACAGAATTGCATTGGGAATTCACATTCTCTAAGAAGACAACGCTTATGAAGCAAATCGAATTTGACGGGGAGAGAACCAAGGGCAGCCCTTTTCTCAGACGGACCTGGGAAGCGATTGTTTTCTGCTGTTACTTAGACTCTGTCTTGCTTTCAAAGTCATGTCACACACAACCCAAATTCCACTCCTTTCTCAGAGGCTGGCCTCCAGACCGTCTTGCCAGAAAGAAACCACAGCACTGCACTGCTGCGCTTTTCAAAAGCGTCGCACAAGCAGAGCGAAGCTTCTCACGTTTCTAAAATACCCGAGTTGCATATGGTGGTCAGACGCTTTTACTTCTGGGGAACACATTTCATGTTAATTTTTTTGTGTGGTAAAAGGCACAACATAAATGATAGCATTGTAACAATTCTAAAGTGTACAATTCAGTGGCAGGAAGGACCTTTACGATACTGTGCAACCATCACCACTGTCTAGTCCAGGGGTGGGCAAACTTTTTGACTCGAGGGCCACAATGGGTTCTTAAACTGGACCGGAGGGCCGGAACAAAAGCATGGATGGAGTGTTTGTGTGAACTAATATAAATTCAAAGTAAACATCATTACATAAAAGGGTACAGTCTTTTTTTTTTTTTAGTTTTATTCATTTCAAACGGGCTGGATCCGGCCCGCGGGCCATAGTTTGCCCACCCCTGGCTAGTCCCAGGACTTTTTCATCACCCCAC
Source organism: Myotis nattereri (assembly GCF_964212035.1). Taxonomy (NCBI): domain Eukaryota; kingdom Metazoa; phylum Chordata; class Mammalia; order Chiroptera; family Vespertilionidae; genus Myotis; species Myotis nattereri. The sequence goes on along the minus strand of NC_138086.1, from coordinate 60,341,720 downwards.
ATGGAAACCCTCTGCTATGGTTTTGAGTTGAAAGATATATAACTGGTCATGGGAGAGAGGTTTTCAGAGACTCTCTGTAATTGTCCCCCTCTAAGAAGAAGAAGAAGATGATGATGATGATGATCGCAGCTTCCAACCACAACATCCAGAAGCATCACATCCAAGATCTGATCTAGAAATCGAAATCAATCAGATGAAATAATTCCAATGAAAGTAACTGGTTCAATTTAAAGTATTAAAATATGAATATAAACACTCAGTTGAGTACAACTCAATGGCAATGCTTCACACACACTCATGCTCTGTATGTTTTTCTGTTGCGAGAACGTGATTTTGAATACTTGTATAGTCTCTTCAAAAGCAAATAGCTGAGTGGTGCCATTTGAAACCCTGTCTGTACAAGCAATCCTGCTCCTATGTCCCTTCTCCCAGGGGATGGGAAAACACTAGACCAAGCCAGCAACCTGAGCGAAGGCTTCCCCTCACCCAACCGCATTCATTTGACACAGATGTTTATTGAGTGCTCTACCATGGACCAGGCACCACTCAGTGCTCATGTAACACAGCAAGGAACCAGACCCACAGGGCCTGCCCTTTCCCCAAATTCTCTCTCTTCATTTACAGTTGCTCTGAACACTCAAGACTTAAAGCTATTCTTTTTACTTCCTCTGTTCAGACACACCTCTTAACTGTCTCCAGCCATCATTCAGTTATTCAGTACATCAAGGCTGAGTGAGAGGTGATGGGGATACCATGACTAGCAGGAGAGGTGTGAAGCAGAAGTTCAGTCGAGTGGGAAAGACTGGCATCCAAAAAGCAGGGCCAATACAGTGTGGTGAGAGGAGAGGTCCAAGGTGTAATGGGAGTGTCCAGTGTGAAGTGGGGAGCTTCGTTTAGTCAAGAAGGTAAAGCAACTCATCCTTGAGAAAGTGAAATTTAGGCTAAAATATAAACCAAAAGGCATGAATTAACCAGAGATAGATACAGTAAGTCCACTGTTCCAGGCAGAGAACACAGACCATCTGGAGTTCTAGAACAGGAGGAACAAGAACTTGCTCCTTTGAAAGAACTGAAAGAAAACCCGCCACGATTGGAATTGAAAGACCCAACGAAGAAGAGGTGGTATTGAAACTGGATGGGAACCTTGGGCCTGACTGAGCCAGGACTGTGAGTGCTGCGAAGGATTTGGGCTTTTTTGTAAGGACAATGGGATGCAAAGCATTCGTTCAGTGGAGAGCGGCCAGATCAGTTTTGCATTTTTAATTGGCTGATGAGAATGGGTTGGGGGATTCTTTGGGGGACTGATGCAGTGGTACCGGCGAGAGATGCTGGTGACTGAATGCGGATGTAGGATGATGAGATAAAGGGAAGGTTGGATTCTGTTCTATCCTTCAAAACCCATGCCCTGAACTGTGGCTGAAGTGATCTTTCCAAATACCAATGTCCTAGCGGTGCCCACTGGAAACGGTTACGTAATTTCTATCGCTGCTGGATCAACTGCAGGCTCCTTGAAGTTTCAGGCCCTTGCGGGTGCCAGCTTACCCCTCTAGTTGTCCTGTCACTTTCCAACATCTACCTTAAGCTTCAGCCTTATTGAGTTGGCTTGTGTGGTTCCTACTGTATTGCACTTTATGTTCACTGAATGTCCCTTAGACCAGCAGTTGCCAACCTTTCGGACCTCATGGACCGCTGCCTTAGACTGTCTTGTGCCAGGTTCTCTCTTGGAGCACCCTTGCACCTATCTTCCTGCTTCAGGTCTCAGCTTATTCATAACCTCCCTTCCTAAGACTGGGCAGGGGCCTTTCTTATGTACTCCGAAAGCACCCCGTCCTCACTCTCTAGCAGCACTGCGTCTGTTTTCTCCTCTGTCTTTCCCAGTAAGGCTAAGCTCCAGGCAGTCATTTGTCCATAATTGAATCACCAGCACAGAGATAAGACTGGAATATAATATGAGGTCAATATGGAATGACTAAGTAAATCAATGAATGAATGACAGCACTTTCAAAGACCCGGTTTAATAATCAAACATGGCGTCTCAGCAGATTTGAGAAAGATTGCTTTGTGAATTTTCAAGGACCCTAAAACCCAGGACCTAAGAGGAGACACGCTTAGCTTAGAATATCCATTCTCGGGCAATTAAGCTGCAAATATGATCCATCATGACGACATTGTTCTACAGGGTGCTCATCTCCACAGCGATTTGGAATATTCAGCATAAAGATTCTGACGTCGGATCAAATAAGCAATATTTTAATGCCTGGTAAAGGTAAAAGTTTTAAATAAACACTTTTTATTATAAAGCAAAGAAAGGTTATTTAAAATTGTGTAGGGGTTGAATGCGTTCTACGGCTGACAGAGTCCAGAAATCTTTCTGTTAATGTAGAATGAAAACAATAAACGGAAAGTCATATTTTGTCAAACAATGGCGAGTCATATTTTGTCATCTACAAGCAACTGGGAAGGGGTGTTGGGGCAGGAGATTACAATTAGCTTAGCCGTGGTTTGGGGAACAACCACAAGTGCCTGAACGTTTCTTAAGGATTCGCAACAATTTTGGTTTTTATATTTCACTTGAAATGACACCCAGATCTTTTTATGCAAAATGCTGGGATATTGAGCTAGTGCCACAGAGACAGACTTGGGTAATACTCTGTCAATACCCTGGCAGCTCCCTGTCTGAGTTCGATGAGTTTCCATGGCGAGGGCCCGGCCTGAAGCCAGGATGGGGCAGAGGGCAAACAAATGCACCGTCAGGTCAAGTCCTCTTTGGCTCCTCCCTTTTCACAACTCACAGTTCAGCCCATCAGATTCTGTTGGCTCCTACTTCAAAGTACACCTAGAAGAGCTGACCACATCGCACCACCTTTACCATCTCCATCTGCGCCCAGGCCACCGTAACCTCTCCCTTGCGTCCTTGAGATTGTTCTCCCTGCTTTCACCCTTGCTACCCATCCCCTCATAGTCTATTCTCAACATAGCGTCCGACAATCCTTTTATTTATTTATTTTTAAAATATATATTTTTAAATTGATTTCAGGGAGAAAGGGAGAGGGAGAAAGAGAGATAGAAACATCAACGATGAGAGAGAATCAGTGATTGGCTGCCTCCTGCACACTCCCTACTGAGGATCGAGCCTGCAACCCTGGCAAGTGCCCTTGACCAGAATCGAACCCAGGACCCTTCAGTCCTCAGGCCAACACTCTATCTACGGAGCCAAACCAGCTAGGGCTTGACAATCCTTTTAAAACACCAGTCAGACCATATTCCTCTTCTGCCCAAACCTCCGATCCTCTCTGTCTCAGAACAAAAGCCAAAGACTTTATGACAGTGTGGCAGCCAGCCCCCCCAGAATGCTGTCACGGAGCCTCCTATCCGGATGGTCATGACTTTACAGTGCCTCCCACACACAGTGTGACTGACAATTTAGGGCAAAAAGGCATCACACTCTGCCTCAGCCTCTCCCATTTGCTCTCTCTGGGGGAAGCCAGCCACCACGCAGATCCTCCATCAGCTCCATGGAGAGGCCCCCAGTGTCCCAGGCAACAGCCCACACCCACTTGCTAGCTGTGTGTGAGCATCTTACACGCAGACCCTCCGGCCTCGGAGTCTTTGGGTGACACAGTCCCAGCTGACCTCTGACTGAACCTCAGGAGGAACGCTAAGCCAGACTGCCCGGCTGCCACTCCCAAATTCCTCACACACAGAGGCGTGGGAGGAAATGCGTCGTCATTGGTGTTCTAAGCCACCCAGTTTGGGGGGACTTGTTATGCAGTAAAAGAGAGCTACTACCGTCTTCCCCTGTGTGGCCTCCAGCACGCCAGCCTCACCTCCAGCTTCTCTTCCCTTCCCTCCCTCCCTCCCTCCCTCCCTCTCTCCCCCCTCCCTCAGCAGGGCATGTAAAGGCTTGGCCGCTCAGGCGACTCCCAGTTCAGCAAACTTCTGTGCACTGCCTCCCTCCTGGGCCATTTCCCTCGGGTGTCCCCATGAAGCTCCTTCTCCTCCACAGCTCAGTGGTTCTCAACCTTCCTAACGCCGCGACCCTTTAATACAGTTCCTCATGTTGCGGTGACCCCCAATTTCATTGTTACAAATTGAACACAATTAAAGCATAGTGACTAATCACAACAACAATATGTAATTATATAGGTGTTTTCCGACGGTCTTAGGCGACCCCTGTAAAAGGGTCGTTCGACCCCCAAAGGGGTCGCGACCCACAGGTTGAGAACCGCTGACTTACATGACCCGCCACCCTGCAGATTTTTCTTCTCCCCTTCGCCCACCTCATTTTTCTCATCGTACTTATCACCACCTGACAGACCATTCATTTGCTTGTTTATTTGTGTATTATCTGTCTTCTAGAAGGTAAACTCCATGAGGACAGGAACATTTAATGTTTTATTCAGTATTCAACTCCTAGCACCTACAGTACAGCGCCTGTTACATAGAGGCACTGTCAATATTTGTTGGAAATATTGAATGCAGGCGAGAACAAAGCAATACACGGGGGAAATGTTATCACTTCAGAAGGGCTGCAGAAAATTATTATGATACAAGGGGTGTTATTCTTTTGCGTGATCTCAATTCTGCCCCCATGACGTTGGTATACGGGGAACACATGCCAATTTCTTTCAGTTGTTATTTAAGTCAAGAAATACTGGCATTACTATAATTGTAACAGTATTTTTAAAAATTGTTATCTCAAAATGCTACTTGCAAAAAAAGTTCTGTGGCTAAATACCCCTTAGAAACACTACATATTATATTCCCTCCAGAGGAGGCATAGTGTGCCCTGGCATACAAAAGGCACTCAGAAATCCTACAACAAAGAAACATTTACTCGGTTTAATTCGGTATTTCCCAAATTTACTTGGCTAAAAAAATGCTTTTTTCTTAGTACAGAACTGGAGTTCTAATTTATAACAGCCAATATTCATTGAGTGCTTCTCCTATGTCAGCTCCTGTACCCATCGCATCCTCTCAATAACCCTATGAGGTGTCCATTTCTATGATCATCCCCATTTTACAGGTGGGTAAACTGAGGCACAGAGAGATTACATTGCTCAGTTTACAATCAGTTAAGTGGCAGGAACAGCATTCACACCCAGATGCCAGTGTGACCACAGCTGTGAATGAGAACTTTGAGCTCCTTCACTAATGACACTCCTTTGAAAGTTTACCCTTTTTATTAGCTGTCAGAGCAATCATTAACCATGCCCTTCATTTTCAGAAAACAAAGCTCAGTATGCTTTTCTCTGCAGCAAGGAATTTGTACCACCCCCCCCCGCCCCCCCCACGAAACCTGTTCTCAAATGCTTCGATTGCTGATAAGAACTTAACTTACTATATTTCTAAATTTATCTGTGGTTTCATAGGAGACGGTCTCTAGCTAAAGGGATCTGATCTGATGATAGAAACTGACAGGACACCAGAGCGTGGGCGACAATCCTCGGGGCTTCGGCCCGGCGTTCATGCACAGGGTGCTTCCCCCTTTCCCAGTGAGGCCTTTAGAGCAGCCACAGCACAGCACCTGGGAACTTGATATAAATTCTTGGCCTCACCCTCGGCCTATGGATTTAGAATCGGAAATTGTGTGGGCGAGAGCCCTCCTGGTGACTCTGAGGCAAGTTTGAGGTGGTTATTCTGATGCATTTGTGTGTGTGATTCAGCCCTGTTAATGTGAGTGTCCCAGAGAAGAGAGGCCAGCATTCTCTCATCACGTATGTGTTTGTGCCGGAATATACTAATTGGTGAGTATAATAGCACTTCTATTGGATCGTTAAAATATATTTAGTCATACATCCTGTCTACTTTCTTTAAGTGATTTTCTCAGGTGGCGAAATAAAAAGAAACACTTGGAAATTTCCTTGGCTTTGAAGCAGAATCTATTTAAGGTAACAGATAAAGGGCCTTCTTTAGAATCCAAAAGGAGTGCATTGAATTCATGGTTCAACTTCATTACAGCTAATAAAGTAATTATGTGTTCCCTGTCTGGCAAAGTGACAATTGCCTTTTAATATCTTGCTTTCCTATGTTGTAAAACATCCAAAAGTATATGCACAATAAAATACAGTGGTATTCCAGGGCTGACTGGATCTGCTGCAGAGAGCTGCCTGAACACATCTCTTCCTATCTCTCCTTCTGTTGGATGGCAAAAGTTGCTTGAAATCATCAATAGTGGGAGCATTTACACCATGGAAATAGGCAAAGCTTACCAAGCAGTCCTTATTCTTTTTCCTTTTAACTGAGAGAGCCACTGTTAAACCTTTACCAGCATACCACTGAAAATGTGGGAATGAATGCTTATTGAAACATTGTTTGTGACAGAGGAAAATAGGAGGGCTACGTGATTATCTCTAGGGGACTGTTGAATTCAAAAGAATACTATGCAGACATTAAAAAAGATCAGGTATATCGTTGAAAGAGATAATTGTTGAGTGAGAAAAATTTGCGGGCTAATATGTATAGTATGACACAACCAGGTATGTAGATGAGTGTATACATATATCTATGCACATATACATCCTATGTTATCTGTTAGCATGTTACTCTTACTAGATGAGAATTAAGGAGGCAAAATAGCAGGAGTCTTTCCTTATTTATTTAATATACTTTTGTAATGTTTGGATGATCAAAAACTATGTGCACCACACACATATGTAACCTTTGTGATGAATAATTTCTGCTTTTGTGTGATTCATGTTTAAACGCCACTATTTCTGACGGTGTGATTATCTGCACATGCTTACCCCTGGCTCTCCTACTGGATGGTGCGTTGCTCAAGCACAGGAGTCTGTCTTCTACGCCTTCCTGCCGCCCACAGCATCTGGGAACACAGAAGGAACACAGTAAATGCAAGTTGCTAAGTGCAAAATTTTAAAAGCCTTTCATAATTTGCAGGGAAGTTGTTTGGCTATCCCGACACAACTCATTTGCACGACTGGCTGTCTTTACACAGTGCAGTGCCAGCTGGGGATGTAAGATCCAGAAAGACAGATCCAACGGGAGAACAGAGAATGGCAGGACCTCATCAGAGAGACTTCTGACAACAGCCTTGAGGTTTTGTGCTCCTATGGCAGGCAGAGGGGAATCGTAGTGTGTTCTTGAATAGGAAGCTAAACATGACCTCCTTCTACCCAACCCATATGGTTTTATTCCTAGTACTTCGTCTTCTTCAACTCATCTGCAGCATTCCACAGGAGGGTCCACTCACTCTCTGAAATTTGGCCTCCAGTTGTTTTTTGTAACAGTGCTGCTTCCTGGCTTTCCTTTCATCTCTCTTGCTGCTCTTTGGCTTCCTCTCTTGTCAGCTCCAAGTCAGCCTCCTTACCATCTATCTCCCTCTCCCCCGGAAGCTGATTGCCTGCTCCACACCCTGCCACTCTCTCCAGGGGAAAGTGCATCTAATGTCAGTTTCCAATCTCACACCTATGATGGTTCCGAAAGTGCATCTCCGACCTTTATTTTCACCTACCTCCGGTGCAGGTCATTTTTAACTTCCTTGAGAGTTGTTTCATTGTGTGTGGGGATGTTAGTGGTGGGGTGGGGTGGAAGATTTAAAATAAATCAGATGTTGGGAGATAAATACAGGAATGGTTAGCAAAAGTCAGAAGAGAGAGCTAATAACCAAAGGGCACAAGAGGGTCAGGCAATACTTTGTTAGCTTTTTTAAGATGGGGGAGAGCTGAGAATATTTAAAGGGGTAAAGGAAAGGGCCAAATGAATGAGAATTGAAGATGGTAGGTAAAGATAAGTGCAGGTAGAAAGAGGTGGGTCCAAAAAACAAGACTGCATTACAGGGGAGATGGAGCTCACCCTCTGAGATCATAGAGAAGGTTCGGGGGAAAGATGTGATGGGATGAGGTGAAGACCTGGATACATAAAGAGCTTAGGTCAGATGAGTCTAAATTCCACCATGAGGTAGAGGGGGTCATCTATACTTCATGGGTACAGACACAGCTATAGACACAGTAGTTAGGGTCACAAGGAATGAGTGAAGGTCTGGAATAAAAGCTCTGATTTGTGTGATAGGGAGACAGTCAAAGACACGTTAGAAGGACTGTAAATCACTGGTTTTAAACCCACACTGGGTAACAAGATTCAATGGCAGGTGAGACCAGTGTGATTTTCTGTGGTGCAAGCTTGGGAGAAGGCCAACCAGGTTATGAATTCCTTCCTAGCAGCACGACTCTGGTCACATTAGTTAACATTCCTGGCACAGTTTCCTCATTTGTGAACAAGGATTTGAACACCTTTTTAAGGTTATGATCCTATATAATAAACGCCTATTATGCAAATTGACCGAACTGCAGAACAACCAGCAGAACGACCAGTCACGATGATGTGCACTGACCACCAGGGGGCACACGCTCAATGGAGGAGCTGCCGCCCAGCCCGCAGGCCCCAGGCCAGCCAAGGTGGGTGCCAGCGGGGGGGCCCCCTCAATCGCCCCGCCGGTCACCCCACAGATCAGCCCCGATTGCTGGCCAGCCCTAGGAACCCTACCCGTGCACGAATTTCATGCACTGGGCCTCTAGTGAGACTTAAATTAGAAAGCACCTCACCCAGTGCTACTAGTAAGTAAGGTAACAGATAAAATTAGTATTTTTCCTTTGGGAGCCCAAAATAGCAGCAAGGGAAGCAGGTAGTAGATATAATCCTAAGTGGATGACTTGTGCACAAAACATGATGATAGGTCAGAGGTCAGGAGTCAGGGAGAAAAGGATGTCCTGTGGTGGTAAATTACAGAGCCTAGTGTTCAGAGGGTGCTGATGAGCCTGGTGAGTGACAGACCCAGGGAGATTTAGATGTGGGACAGGCCAGGAGAGGGTGCAGGTAGCGCAGACATGTGGCCTGGCCCAGAGAGCTGACCACAAGGTAAGGGCTGGTCTTTAACTCCGTAAGCTGATTTTGTCGAGGTCTGCAGAGGCCAGCAGGTCTTGAGGATGGGTTCATTGGCCGCCATAACAGTTAGGATAACTTTTGTAGCAAATCATTAAAAAATCCAATTCAAAATGGCTTAAAGAGGCAATTTGTTAGCTTCTCTATCAGAAAATGCAGCAGCTGGGCTTTGTAGGAGACATGCCCATTGCCTGTCTGATGTCCACCCCAGCCCCCCTCACTGTGCAGCACCAAGTGCGAGTTGAGAGATTGAGAGGCTCTGAGGGTTGGTCTTCATTAATTTAAGCCAATCATGATAATCCCCCTTCTTCTGCTCCCTTGACAATGACAATGAGTGGTTCAGGGATGGGCAAACCTATCCCAATCTGTACTAATGTGATAATGAAAGAAGAAGCACCCTCCCTTTTGAGAGACGGAAAGATGGAAATCCAACCTCTCCCCCTGGATGGGAGGCAGGAAGTGGGTCGCTCTGGTTGTTACCAAGGTTACCCAGTAAAGTCTGAGAGTTATCAGATTTGGGATGAAGCACCATGGGCTCTGGAGCAGAGAAAAGGAAAGACTGTGCTTCCTTGATGACATCACCGCACTGCTGGGTCAACTGGCCCCGAAGTCTGTTCTACCCCTGGGATTTCTGCTTTAGCAGTCAGGCCTTTCCACGTTGTTTAAGGCAGTTGGGTTTTCTGTTGCCGAAATCGCCATGGCTGACACACACGGGCTTCAGGCTGGATTTGATCCAGGCTCTGGCTTGTGGCCTCCACAGTAGTCTTAGTTCTGCTCTCTTCTGCGTGTCTGCTTTGTGCCCTGAAGGTAGCTCTCTGGAGGTCCTCCAAAGAAGCAGAACCAATGGGAAATATCTTTCTCTCTCTCTCTCTCTCTCTCTCTCTCTCTCTCTCTCTCTCTCTCAATTTATTTTAAGGATTTATCTCTAGTATGACAAGTCCAAACTTTGTAGTGCACGCTGGCAGGCCGGAGACCTGGGGGAGCATGGATGTTGCCATCTTGAGGCCAAAGGCAGACAGAATTCCTGGAGACAGAATTCCTTCCTCTTTGAGGTTCCTCAGTCTTTTCTCTGAAGACCTTCCACTGGTTGGAGGAGGCTTGCCCACCTTTGGAAGGTAACCTTCCTTAACCAAAGTCTACAAATTTAAATGTTTATCACATCTAAAAAATACCTTCACAGCAACATCTCTCCTGGCGTTTGACCGAGCAATCGGACACTACAGCCTTGCCACACCGACACAGAAAGCTGACCATCATTAGTGGCCACCTGGCTTCCAGCAGCGTTCAGGAGCTGCGTGCTTCTTCATCATCAAGAATGAGCTCACCTTTGTCTCTGCCCCAGTTTCCTAAGAAAGACTTTTGAATTTTGTTTAGGTTAGACTGGCTTAGGTCACATGTCAACATATGAATCAGTCCCTGTGGTGGTGGTCAAATATGATGATTGGCATCAGACAGTCATGGCCCACCTGGAGCTGGAGATGGGACCAGCTAGCCCCAAAGCACAGGGACAGCATGGTGGAGGGATAGGTAATAGAAAAAGGTTTTCTGATTGGAAGGGAGAAGGGGAGATAGAAGTTGGATAACAACCATAGCTGTCCATCATACCGACCAAACAAAGGAGACAGATACAGGGATCATAATACCAACTTACTTCACCATTTCTGGCAAAAATAGAAATGGAAACCAGGCTAGGAAGTTTGTGTCAGCTAATCAGTACATTTTCTGCTCCCAGAAAAAAAATTCACAGGAAGCCAAATTGTGATCAGAAAGTTGCTTGGTGAGCATGGAATCCAATTTAATCCAATTCGGTGCAAACAAATATTTATTGAATGTCTACTAGGCAGGATGAAATTAACAGCTGGTGCCATTGAGCTATGACAGACTAATATCCTCAGTGCTACTGCTGGGCTGCACCTCCAAGCCTGGCTCTGCTGCTGGAGACACTGCTCAATGCTCCCTCTCTCTGCTCTTCCTGTTCTAGCCCCAGGCTGACAGGCTCCTGTGGTAATGCAGTCTTTCTTCAGACAGAGTAATACAATTGAAAAGATTTCAACTTTTGTGCTTTGTAATCACCTTCCTTGATTAGGATTTAGAGGATTCCTCCGTCATCACACGTTTCAAAGCCTTCACATCAATTTGTATGGACGTTTTGGTGCCCCAAAGAAATTCCTCCCTGTGATTGTCATAACTGTTAACCTACCAGCCCATTCTCTGCACAGTATCCAGAGTGATTCTTTCTTTCTTTTTAAGGGATTTTATTTTTTAGAGCAGTTTTAGGTTTATAGCAAAGATTTCCCAAGTACTTCCTTCCCTTTCACATGCCTCCCCGGTTACCAACACTTCCAGCACTCCCCTCACCCCCATCAGAGTGGCATGTTTGTTACAATGGATGATCCTGCGTTAACACGTCATTATCATGCAAAGTCCATACTTTATAACAGGATTCACCCTTGGGGTTGTACCTTCTATGGGTCTGAACACGTATCAATCGTTATAGTACATACAGAGTAGTTTCACTGCCCCAGAAATCCTCTGTGCTCTGCCCCCCGGGCAACCACTTATCTTTTTACATCTTCCATAGTTTTTCCATTTCCAGAGTGTCATATAGTTGGAATCATACAGTAGGTAGCCTTTTCAGATTGGCTTCTCCCTCTTAGCAATCTGCATTTAAGTTTCCTCCATATATTTTCATGGCTTCATAGCTCATTTCTTTTCAGGGTTGAATAATATTCTGCTGTCTAGTTGTATTACAGTTTACTATTTATCCACTCACCAACCGAAGGACATCTTAGTTGCTTCCAAGTATTGGAAATTATGAATTGAGTTGCTATAAACATCCATGTGCAGGTTTTCTTGTGGAGATAAATTTTCAACTCCTTTGGGGAAATACCAAGGAGTTTGAATGCTGGATCACGCGGTCTGAACATTTTTAGTTTTGTAACAAACCCCCGAACTGTTTTCCAAGGTGGCCGTACCATTTTGTATTCCCACCAGCAACGAATGAGAATTCCTATTGCTCCACATCCTTGCTAGCATTTGGTGTTGTCAGAGTTCCAGATTTTGGCTATTGTAATAGGTGTGTAGTGGCATCTCATTGTTATTTTAATTTGCATTTCTCAGATGACATATGATGTATAGACAGAGTGATTCTTTGAAAACAAAATGAGATCTCGTCACTCTTTCGCATAAAGCCTTCAGATGGTTTCCTGTTATCCCTGAGATAAAATGGAAACATTTGTATGTCTTTAGGCCCTCACTTTCCTTCTCCTTGCCCCTCACAGCCCAAGTGCCATGCCCCCCACCCCCCTTCTGTGTTCCTTTCTCATCTCTTGGCCTTCGTACATACTGTTTCTCCAGTCTAGAACACTTTCTCTTCTTCATGTGTTTAAAAATCCCCCCCTCATCCTTCAGGTGCCTGTTTAATTATAACTTCCTCAAGAACACCTCTCTCACCACCCTGCCCCTCTGGTATTTCCCCTGCTATGCCTTCCCCAGCTCCTGGCCACCATATGTCTTCACCCTAGCACTCAGCACTTGCTCTGTGGTTTGAGTTTTCCTCTAGACAATAAGCTTCTGGAAGGCAAGGGTATGTCTATATTGCTCACATTTTACTCTCAGTTCCAGATTGGCACCCGCCAGAGAATGATATCCTATATAATAAAAGGCTAATATGCAAATAGACCGAATAGCAGAACAATCAGAACAACTGAACAACCAAACAACCGGTCGCTATGATGTGCGCTGACCACCAGGGGGCGTGTGCGGAACATGGCAGGCATTGGTTACAACAGGATGGTGGAGGAGGTGAGTGGGGGCACCAGACCAAGGCAGGACACCAGTCACTGTCATCAGGGCAAGCCTCTGGCGGTTACTGAAAATTCTTTGCTTCCACACGCCGCAGTCCCACTCTGTGCTTGCACCTGCTGCCAACACTGGTCCTGCTCGCACTCGCAGCCAGTGCCAGAGCCACTGCTTGCACCCGCTGCCGGTGCCCGGCACCAGTCCCGATCACTCAGCACCGGTCCTGATCACTCGGCACCATCAGTGGGTACAAGTGGCGGCTGCTGGCCCCAATTGTCCCTGAGGGCTTCTCCACCTCCCCCTGCTCCTGAGGGGTGATCAGGGCAGCAGTTCCTGCTTGCACCCACTGACGGCGCCAGCCCTGCTCACACCCGAGGCTGGTGCCAGCCCCAATTACTCCAAGTGGGGCCAGTGCCATCAGTGCATGGGAGCGGTGGCGGTGGGAGCAGGGCTGCCAGCAGACAGGCGACCAGGGCTGCGGAGGGAGGGACCAGGCAGGTGCGCAGAGGATGGGCTGAGACCTGCCCCTGTGCCTACCTCAGCCTTGCAGCCCACAGTTCCTTTCAAGGTGCAGGAATTCATGCACTGGGCCCCTAGTTTGATAAATACCTGTGGAACAGTGAAGGAAGTGAGTGAATGAAGAGATGAGTGGCTCACCACTACTGATATATGCATTAAGTGCCTATTCTGGACAAGGCATTGTGCTTGGCCACTGGAGATATGGAAGTATTGGATTAGCTCCTATGGATAATGTAGTTCGTGAAATAGGTTGTCAAAAACATAGAATTCACAATAAGAGAGAACCTATTTTAAATCTTGGTGTATCATGTAGATCAGGATTTCTCAGACTTACACTGCTGATATTTTGGACTAGAGAATTCTTTGTCGTGGGGATATGTCCTGTGCATCGTTAGGATGTTCAGCAGCATCTTTGGCTTCCAGCCCCTAGATGCCAGGAGTACCTTCTTGCCCTCAGTTGTGACAACCAGAAATATCTCCAGACACTGCCAAATGTCCCCAGGGTGGCAACATTACCCCTGGTCAGGAAGCACTAATGCAGACAACAATGAACTATGGTCTGGAATGAGGGTGGGGACTTCAGAACCAAGCAGAAGCTTGAGAATCATAGAGTCCAGGGAAGGGCTCTGCTGGCTGGTTCATATGGAGACAGCATGTAAATCTGAAGCCTGAGAGGCCAGAGCATGTACTAGATGGGTAATGTGGATGGAGTGGTTTGGGGAGAAAGGAAATAAGGCAACATCCAGTGTGGCTGCTCAGTGGCTATAAGATTTCAGGCAAGTTACTTAGTTTCACTAAACCTCAATTTTATCACCTGTAAAATTGGGATAGTAATGATATCCTCCTCATAGGGTTAGATAATGTAATGTATTAAAATGCTTTGTATGGTTCTGGTTTCAGAGCAAGTGCAGTGAATGTTAGCTACTAGGCTTTGAAAACATTATAAGAGATATTAAATTAAATGAAAACTCTGAAATTCTAATTAAAAGTTGGGAACTATTAGGTTAAAATGCAATTAACTTAATCTAAATAAATCTAAACAAGTTCCATAAAACGAAGTCAATTATCAGCAAAGAAAAAAACACACTGGCATACAAATCACGTAGCTATAAAAACTGATATGTGAGAAAGGAGCTTCCAAAGTGAAATGTGCATTAAATGCTTGATTTCTCCTTCCCCAAGTTTGATCTAGAATGTGTAGGTTTCAGAAGTTCCAGGACATAGATTGTTTAGATTTGCTTTGGTGTTCAAGGTGCTTCAATACCTAGTTAATTTCATAGGATCATAGAAACCAATGAGGAAGAAGGCTGCTGGAAGCCAGGCTTCTGAATCCAGAGATGAGGTGCCATTGTCTCAGCGTCACTGGGCTCCCACGGCCTCTAGCACACAGACCTCCTCACATGAGGTAGCTCCATGTTTGTAGAATTGAATCTAATTGTCTTAATAAACTTCAAATAGGACTTCAGGTGACATTCAATGAAACTAAACCAGCTCCCTTGCCCTCTTGTGGCTCATCACCAATGGGAGAGAACCCATTTCACATCTGCTCCTAAAGGAAAAAAGCTGCTGGCTTAGACATGAGTCTGGTTTTGTGCTTTGGTAACAAGTTAAAAATCCATCTCCCAAAAGTCCCATGTTGTAGTTGTGATTTGCACTGTTGTCTGTTATTTCAAGGTAGAACAAAGAATACCACTAAATGATTAACTACAGGAGAAGACCTAGATGTAGGATCTCTCAAAAACTCTCCAACGATAGCCTGTGTTTCCAGGATTTGTTTTAAAAAAGCTGCTGAAGTCCTCTCTTCTATGAGAAGACCAATATCCGGCTGAGATTTTTATTACAGCATTTTCTTTTTTTTTTTTTCTTTTTTTTTTTTTTTATTAAATCTTTATTGTTCAGATTATTACATTTGTTCC
The DNA here is from genome assembly GCF_964212035.1 of Myotis nattereri. Classification (NCBI taxonomy): domain Eukaryota; kingdom Metazoa; phylum Chordata; class Mammalia; order Chiroptera; family Vespertilionidae; genus Myotis; species Myotis nattereri. Next base: position 60,326,586 of record NC_138086.1, on the reverse strand, counting down.
TCTTTTTTCCCCCCATAACTCCCCTCCTCCCAGTTCCCGCCCCACCATCCACAATCACTCCCCACCCACTGTCCTCATCCATAGGTGCACGATTTTTGTCCAGTCTCTTCCCGAATCTCCGACACCCCTTTCCCCCCCAAGAATAGTCAGTCCATTCCCTTTCTATGTCCCTCATTCTATTATAATCACCAGTTCATTCTGTTCATCGGATTATTTATTCACTTGATTCTTAGATTCACTTGTTGATAGATGCATGTTTGTTGTTCATAATTTGTATCTTTACCTTTTTCTTCCTCTTCCTCTTCTTAAAGGATACCTTTCAGCATTTCATATAATCCTGATTTGGTGGTGATGAACTCCTTTAGCTTTTCCTTATCTGTGAAGCTCTTTATCTGACCTTCAATTCTGAATGATAGCTTTGCTGGATAAAGTAATCTTGGTTGTAGGTTCTTGGTATTCATCACTTTGAATATTTCTTGCCACTCCCTTCTGGCCTGCAAAGTTTCTGTTGAGAAATCAGCTGACAGTCGTATGGGTATTCCCTTGTAGGTAACTGAGTTTCTTTCTCTTGCTGTTTTTAAGATTCTCTCTTTATCTTTTGCTCTTGGCATTTTAATTATGATGTGTCTTGGTGTGGTCCTCTTTGGATTCCTTTTGTTTGGGGTTCTCCGCGCTTCTTGGACCTGCAAGTCCATTTCTTTCACCAGATGAGGGAAGTTTTCTGTCATTATTTCTTCAAATAGGTTTTCAATATCTTGCTCTCTCTCATCTTCTGGCACCCCTATAATTCTGATGTTGGTACGCCTGAAGCTGTCCCAGAGGCTCCTTACACTATCCTCGCATTTTTGGATTCTTTTTTCATTTTGCTTTTCCGGTTGGGTGTTTTTTGCTTCCTCGCATTTCAAATCATTGACTTGATTCTTGCGCTCCTCTGTTCTGCTGTCGGGAGTCTGTATAATATTCTTTATTTCAGTCAGTGTATGCTTAATTTCTAGTTGATTCCCCAATATAACATCGAGGGTCTCATTAGTTTTCTTGTAGATCTCATTAAGTTTATCGGCGGCTTCTAAACAGTTCTTGAGAGACCTTAAAAGTGTGGTTCTGAACTCTAGATCTTCCATTGACAATTTTGTCCTGTTTCTTTGTCTCCGCATTTTGTTATGCTTCCTTGGTGCACCCCCTAGTGGTCTTTGTTCGTGGTTTTATAGTTAAATCTTGATTGTTGTAGCTAATTCCAGGGAGGGTTTGACCTCCAGGCCAAGTGGCTATGAGAATCAGCTGTGTCAGCAGTGAGAGAACTTCTGTCCTCTAGGGAGGTGCTAATCTGGCGTTTGCCTGAGGCTATCCGGCAAATGCCTGTGTGCAGGGCTTGGGCGGGGCGGGTCGCACAGGATCAACAGGGTGGGCCGGAGAGAGCAGTGATGGCGGCTCTCAGTCCTGTCCCCAGGGGCTCTGCCTCTCTGAGTTCCAGCACCCGCTGCAAAGCTCGGAGAGAAAGCTGCACTCGCTCTGACGGAAGCCAGGCGGTCCCGCTTCTCCCGTTTGAGTCTGGGTCCCTAAAGACTCGCCCGGATCTGGAGCTCAGAGTCTGCGACTCCCTCCCGATTGAAAACGCCAACCGCGCCCTCCGCCGCCAGCCCGCTCCGCGCGCGCACTCCGCACCTCAGAATTTGACTTCAGCACTGCGCCTCCTCTGAGTGTCCGTATGCGTTTCTCTTTCCTCCTAGTTGTAGGACTTCCATTCAGCCAGCGTTCCAGTGGTTTTGGGTGATGTCCGTTCTGTCTTTTAGTTTCACTTTTGAAGTAGTTGTTCAAAGCAGCAAACTCCTGCGTTAACCTATGCCGCCATCTTGGTTTTCTCTATTACAGCATTTTCTGAATCCACTCAAGTTCTGTCGATGAGTCAGTACATTTGTATTATGGCTTCTTAAAAATTCAATGTAGTCAGGTAAACAATGAGGTCTTTTTTTAAGAAAAGCAAATAAATATAGTTTGATTGACTGCTATTGCCTTGTAGAGATTGGATAATTTCCTGTTCTAGGATTTCCCAAGGATCTTTAATTCTTAAGATTATAAGATTATTATTTCCTAGCAGAATAAATCCATCATCTTTTTCATAGCTGGAGAAAGAGGGAGGGGGGGAGAGAGAGAGAGAGCGAGAGAGAGAGAGAGAGAGAGAGAGAGAGAGATCTAATTACGACACTTGGAATACAGTCAGATAGAACTACTGTGTAATTTTTTCCCCTCAGGGTTCACCACCTTGACTTTTCCCCCTAGGACTGACTTTAACTTTCCTGTTGTCAAATCAACCTCAGAGTCAGAAGTCAATGTCCATTTATTCTTTTTTTGTTGTTGTTTGTTTGTTTTTAGTGAAAAGCCCTTGAATCACTTGTCAAGTCATCTGTCGCTCACTAGAATGTTGTTGATTCCATTCATGAAAGACGACCACGCCCACTCATTTCTGCTCCATCTGCCTCTGAACAATGGCAGGCAGAGTGATGGCAAACGGCCGAGACAGGTGACAGTGAGCACTGGCCTCATGATACTTCATCACTGAGATTCTGAAATGATTAAGCTCTGACTCACTCAGCGGGAAGCAAAACCCATGGAGGGTGCTTTGTACTAAGGTGAGCGTCTTTACTTCCATTGTGATCTCCCAGAGCAAGAATGCTTAAAGCATACTTAGTTGGGAGCACTGACCTCTTTCCCTTAGGTCGTCAAATAAAAAAATGACAGCAGCCAACACAATAGCTGTCCAGTGTGAATGAATCAAAATTATACCTAATGTTTTTTCTGATAGGCAAAGGTATATATTTTTGGTGTGCCGCAGAATTTTAGTAATTAGTTTGTGTGCCATGAGATGGAAGAGGCTGAAAACCACTGTCCTAGAGAAAGCCTCTCATTTGGGCTGGGGGTGGGAGTGGGGGGGTGAGGGAGGGGCAGGGGAGGGTGCCAGGAAAGATCATTGAAAGCGGAAGGCAGAAAAGCCCAAAGCATTGACTAAAAGTGACATCATTCAATACACAGAGCATTTGTATCAGGCACAAGGTGATGAGTATGCCTCCAGGGGACAAACAGATCCTGACACACTGGAGCCACTCAGTCAGTATTTGTTGAATGAATGAATAAATGAATGAGTAGCTGAACTGGACTGTGTCAACATTTGTCCCACTGGGCTATTCTTAAACTGCCAACTCACAACACTTGTGTTGAGACAAGTTATAAACTACAGAGCAACTACTTGGCCAATAAGTACAAAATATTGGGGTTCTGGAATAAAATTTCTTTTTAAAAAAAGAAATTGGAGCTGCTCTAAGGTGATGTCACTTCACTCTATTCTAATATGATTTCTTTTGACAGTTACTGAGTTGCTATTATAGTGATACTTACAAATGACTATGCAACTTGTGCTCACAGCTACTTCTGTTTATTTGTACATTTTCCCCATGAATAGATTTGTAACAAGCAAGAAGGCAAGGGTAGATGAAGGGCATACATAGGGCACATCTAGGTCTTCCCCGTTGGAGAGCAAGAATGGTGCTGTGCCCGTACCTGTCAACAATGACAAGCGGGTGATCCCTGAATCACAGGCTGAGCATGATGCCAGCAAAGTCTGCAATAACATTGTTCATATTAATAACACTAAAATTGTGTGTCTTCATTTTTTATTTTTAACAATAGAAATAGTGTCTTAATATTTATTTTTTAGTGGTATTCACTGACTTGATTCATATTAACTTGGGAATGGAGGTCTAGAGAAAAATGTTCAATTAAATAATTATATTAGGCATATTTATTAATGGAAGATTTTATATATTTTTTTTTATTGATTTCAGAGAGGAAGGGAGAGAGAGAGATAGAAACATCAATGATGAGAGAGAACCATTGGTCAGCTGCCTCCTGCACACCCCACACTAAGGATTGAGCCCACATCCAAGGTATGTGCCCTGACCAGGAATCAACCGTGACTTCCTGGTTCATAGGTCGACACCCAACCACGGAGCCACACTAGCTGGGCTTTTATTGGAAGACTTTTAATGGCTGATTACATTACTCACATATAAGCATTTTAATGGACGCTATGTTACAAATAAGAGTGCGTGACACTGTTTGCTTCATTTTACTGTAAAATTGGGAGAGGTGTAAAAAATCAGGCACATCTCAAAATGCTGTTTTATATGCTTATCTTTTTATATCTGCCAGGGCGGAAGAGCAAAAACAAAAACAAAAACAACAAGATTCAGAGCTTCTGAGAGGCAGTAAAGTCTAGCAGTGAAGAGCACAGGTTTTGGTGCCAGACTGTGTGGGTTCCAATTCTGCCTTTGCCACTTGCTAACTGTGCGGCCTTGGGAAGGTTCCGCGCCTCCCTGCTGCTCGTTTCTGTACCTGTAAAGTGGAATTACTATACCAAACACACACAAAGCGCTCAGAACACACATGGCACGTCGCCGGCATTCAATACATGTCAACAATCACTTCTACCAAACTCAAACCTCTACCATGTGACATTCACTCGGTCTTCATGGTAGACGTTTAAAAAAAGCACGTAGCAATAAAAACCATTTTGCAACTAAAAATATTTCTGACTGAGACTATTATGTAGGACTTCTATGTCTGCTCAGCTCCACGGACATACTCTCTTTTGCTAATTTGGCCCTACGGTGTGTGTTCTGGTAGCAAGTACAACTTGTACCTCGTCACTCCCTGGATCTGTTCTGCTGTTGCTCTCAATTAAGTGTTGCCAATTGTTCAGTGAGGAGAGAATGGAGACCCGTGCCTTCCCCTCTCAACTTCCTTTCCCTGACAAGGGCTCTGATGGCTTCACTTTCATCCCTGTGGGAGCATCAGATCCCTGGCAAATTAAGAAAAAAAGAGTTATGTTCCTGGCTCCTTATTATGGAGCCAAATTGGTTTTAATTTTCTGTTGGCAAGAGTCGTGGCCCCAAGAGATTGCACAACTTGCTGTGTGTGAGCTGAATGCAGAATAGGGGGATCTGTTTTCGTCCTGGAGTTTTTAGCACTCGGGGTACCATTCGGAGAGAACAAACACTTCAGCATTTGTCTTGGCAAGGACAGAACAGCTAAGGGAGGGAAATCTTCCACGTAAGTCAGAGCCCGGGCTGCATGCAAGATCAGTGCAACTCGAACACTCACAGAGTGCAGGCCACAGACTGCACCCTGCCCGAGCCTGCTGCCCGCCCGCCTGCCGCTGAGCCCAGCAGGCAGGCATTTACCAGCTTTGCTGGGAGCCGACCTTTTAGGAGATCAAGAGGCAGAGTGGGGCGCAAACCCCTACGGCATCATGAGACTCGGTTCTGCCTGAGCCCGTCTCGCAGCAATTTGCAAACTAAAACATCGTACCTAGAAGGGGATTTTTGTGCTGCCTGGATTTTTAATTCCCTGGACTGCTTGGTATAACTACAAAAAAAAAAAAAAAGAATCAAAAATCAATATGCCCTGAGCTGAGCTGTGTAAACATAAAGCCCTGAAGAATGCTGCCAGCACCTTCCTTTCTGGAGGTAATGTCAGGGTTGGAGCGCCCCGGGCCCCCAGCCGTACGCCTGTATTCGGTGCTCATGCCCAGTCGTGCTCTGCAAACTCTGTCGCACGCACAAGCCCATGCAAACCCACTGTCACTTCTTCTTTCTCATGGGGGGTGGGGGGTGGGGGGCCTGCCTCAAGTCTGCTGGTCTGTGGGCGGAACCGGGACAGGTTTGGCATCGCCCCCCAGATGTGAGCAGACATGTTTATTTTTAGGGGTCTCTGGTCAGTTCTCTGACAGGGCTGTCACCAGAGGACCCATTTGGAGCTCAGTCACTGAAAGCCATGGCAGCCCCGGCAGCCCCCTCTCAGCGCTCCTCTGCCTCTCAACATGGCAGGAGAGACCTGGAGCTTGTCCTGCAGTTCCTTCCTGCACCGGGGCCCCTGCGGGCTTCTCCACAGAAACCCCTCATCTAGCCAGGCCCTTCTACAGACGCTCTTCTCTGCCTGCGGTCGTGTTCCCAATCAGAACTTTCATTTTTACAAAATATGTCTTTATTGATTTTTAGAGAGAGGAAGGGAGAGGAATAGAGAGAAACATTGATGAGAGAGGAACATCATGGATTGGCTGCCTCCTGCATGCCTCCCACCGGGGATCTAGCCCGCAACCCGGGCATGTGCCCTGTCCGGGAATCCAACCGGTGGCCTCTTGGTTCCTGGGTCGAAGCTCAACCGCTAAGCCACACCAACTGGGCTCATCAGAACTTTCAGAAACCTACATTGTTTGCATCTAAGGCTCCAGGAACTTCTATATGAAGGATGTCTTAATTTTTTCCTCATTAACATTAAACATTGTTAATCTATTTCCAAAATAGAATACAATCTGAGACCGTTCAGATGTGGTTATTTAGCTCTGAGACACAAACGTGGGCAGGGCCCTGCCCCCACAATGCCCCTGCTTGGAGAGGGGCTCCCACCGGAAGTCAGGCACCTGAGACCTTGGCTGCCTTCCTGGCAGAAATGGGAAGATGCCAGCCTGGGCTTCAAACCCCTGCTCTTATCTTCCTACCACACACCTGTTCACCCCTCAGCCTGTGGCCTGTACCTTGACTGATAAAGGAAGAAGGTGTTTCCAGACCAGTTTAGTGTGGAGTCTTTGCTACAAAATGGAATGACTTCTGCACAGCATTACAGCTAGAAACTCAATAACCTGTTTCCGTAACTGTGTGTTTTAGAAGGATGAGCCAGGCAAAGGATAAAATTGGACCGACCGCAGAACCGTTTCCAAATACTAAGCCATGTCTCATGAATCATCCTCTCCGAGGAACCCAGCCCGAAGAGGATGTATTCGGAGCCGAGATGAGAAGGTCGGTCTTGAGTTTTGTATATTTTAAGACGTAGCAATGTTTTAAAGACCAGATGGTTTTACTGAAACCAGGAAAGATGATTTGAATCCTGGCTGGGGCTGGAGAGAGGGAGCTGCAGGGTTGAGGCATCAAACCTCCAATCTTTTAGCAGAAAAACAGCTTTAAAAGATGAAGCCATTTGTGAGTTTTACTCAGAGTGTTTAAGAGACTCAGGGGTGGGAGGGTGGAGGGACTCAACCAAGGGGCTTGTTGTTTCTCCTCCCCTCCCCTCCACTCCCACCCCCCTTGGAATCTCTCTAAGGCCAAGAACAAGACAGAGACACAGACAGACAGACAGCGAGAAAGACGCTTCTGTTGCATTCTTGCCTCAGGTGCTGCCTGAAGGAACATTTTGATGCCAGGGTGGGCTCCTACCAGAAGCAGAGGTCTGGGGTCACATAAAGTACAAAGTTCATGTGTAATAGATGCTCTCTTTTTCACCTCCACGGCTCCTCCCTTCCCCCATTCATTACTGCATTCCCCCAGAGGATTTCCGAGGGATTTTAAGACTCAGAAGAGATAAAGGACTGCATTAGAGAAAAATGTCCTGGGGGTGGGGGGTGGTTGGCGGGGGTGGGGGAGACAATATAATCCAGCAAGCCTCCAAATTCAGAACCTTAGATTATAATTCTGGCTCGGACAATTACTCGCTGTGCAAACTGAGGGAAGGAACTCGATTTCTTTCTGTTACCTCTCTCACCTGAGAGCCAGGGCTAAATTGGATGAGAAGTTTCATCAAACAGTGTGTGACTGCTAACGAATGAGGCTGTGACTTCTGACATGCTTTCCACCATAATAATCAGGAGCCTGGATGGAATGGCATGCAAGAGGATGAGGCTTCTGTGCCTGGTGCAATTTGGGAAAAGGCAATTTGCATGGAAAGCAAATCCAGAGTGTGCCTCCCGTGCGGGATTGCCAGATGGAACAAGGACACGCAGTTAAATTTGAATTTCGCGAGTGATGGATATTTTCTTAGCATGAGTGTGTCCTAAATGTTGCATGGCATATACTTATCCTAAAAAGAAAAAATTTAATCATAGTTGATCTGAAATTCAAATTTAACTCGAGGCCTGTGCGTTTATTGGCCAAATCTGGTAAGCCTAATCTAGAAATAGGGGTTTGACCCGAAAGGTAGTAGGAGGAAGATATTTAGAAACGAGGGGTTCTCCAATCTGAGGATCATTCTGAGTTGGGAAGTCATAAGTCAGGATGGGGGATGAGCTCCTAGGACCAAGAGGACAATTCTGGCCTTGGTGTCTGTGCTGTGCTTTCAAACAGTGTCAGATGCTACCCTTCGGTGTAGAATCACCCCAACCACCTTCTCTCCCCTTGTAGCTCCAGCAGGACACAGATGAAAGGGAATGTCAACCCTCCCACATTCCACAAACGCTCAGTGAGCCTGCCACGTGTTAAACACCAAGCTGGCGCCTGAGGAGTGGACAGATGGCCAGAGCCTGCCTTCATGGGGTGCCCAGTCAGGGCAGACCAAGATCAAGTTTCCCCTGGCCGCTGGGACTCTAAATCTGCCTCCTGGATTCAAAACTCCAGCCAAGCTTTTTGCCCCTTCCTACCTGCAACTTAATACCTTTTAGGTACAAATGGGGTTCTCTGGTTGCAGGAGAAAGGAAGACAAACAAAATGTAGTTCTGAAATGGCAAAACGAGACCCTTATGCCAACAACTATAACCCAAAGTGGAAAATGTTAAGAACAGTAAGTGGGATGGAGTGGGTGGGGACAGTCCTAGAGAGGAATCATCACACCAGCTTGGGAGCACAGGAGGGTTTCCTACAGGAACTTGAGATGGGCGTAGGGAGCCCTGAGAACCCCCCTGTAACTCTGGACTTAGAATCACATGGTCATGAAATCCTAGAAGCAGAAGCATCCTCAGAAGTCTGCATGTCCAAACGTTCTCTCTGGAGCCTCCCTCACTCAGGGCCGTTTAGGTTTTGCTTGAATTCTTCTTCTCTCTTCCTAAGAAGTTCATTCCATTGTCAGAAAACTACTGTTAGAAACAACATTTCAAGAAAGCAGAGTAGAAACCCTCTATGTGTAAGCTGCCCCCATTGATTCTATATTTGCTATTCACCCTACGTACCCCTTTAACCAAATACCCGGGAGAAGATAAGGATAGGAGCTTACCCTTTCCCCCGGGTAATAGACGTATAGGAGTGGCAGTGAACACTGCAAGTGACACAGAGAAACTTCAAAGCCAACATGGTGAGATGCACTAGCAACCCATGTGAAATTCTGCATAGATTCAAAAGCATCCATTCCAGAACAGGAGAGAACTGCCTCGGTAGGCGCTCCTGGGAAAGAGACCTAAGAGTTCGAATTAATTCTTAACTCAATGCGCGCCAACGATGTGATGGGGCTGCTAGAAAAGCTGATCATCGAGGACCGCACAGCTAGAAGGCTGTCGGGGTCACAGAACACTGGTCAGATTACCTGTGCATGGCGTGTTCAGTTTTGCATGCTGAATAAGAGGGTCACGGATACAACCACACTTGCCACGCCACCTGGCAAGGGGCCCACATGTCACAAACATCAGTACAGAAATACTTTGGTTCCTCCTTCGTGTCTCCTAAGAACATTTTTGGAAAATTCAGTACGAATTAGTCAAATGGGAATTTTGGGAGAAGGACACCCATGCAGACCTGGACACCACCCCATTCTTACCCGAGGATAGGGGGCTGCTGGGCTAAGGTCACGATGGGGCAGAGGGTATGAGAGGGATGTTGGTTAGAAGGAAAACACAGCCTCTGTCTGGAATCCAGAGGAAGATCTGGGCTGCTCTGTTTGATGTTGGCCAGTCCAAAACCCCTAAACTCCCCCCAGAGAGGGTGTCTAGGCGACTGGGCTTCCCAGCTGGTGGCACTGCTTTGTGGAGCAATTTTGGGAAGCATGTAGCTTGCCTCAGCTGGAAAAGCAAGGCCGGGGTGTCAGGGAATTAGATTGCTGGCGCACTGCAGTGGTGGGGATTGGGTGACCCAGCCCACCCACATCCTAGTGCCTGTCCTGGGTCCTGGCCCAGGCATGACTACCAGCCTCTGGATTTCAAGGGCAATCCCCTAGCATGGCAGTGGGGCACTGGGTGGAAGCGGGCTGGGCATGAGCAAAGCTTCACTTCTAAATATTTATAACTTATAGTTTTTAAATATTTAGACACGGTAAGTGGCTTCCATTTGTATTCGTTTATGCAGCCTATAAGTGTCAGGTTACAGATAAGACTTTGCAGTGCTAATTCAGAGGAGTCCCTGTTAGAGTTAATACTAATTTCCTCCAACAGGACCTGGCCATTTGAATCCCTAACCCCCCCACCCCCTCCGACCCCCGCCTCTTTTCTTTTCTTTTAACAACAAACACATCAGTCTATGTAAAACACCTCCTACAGGGGCCGACACACAGGAAGTGCTCAGTAAGTGTTCTTTGCACCCCTTCACCTTCCAAGCACAACTACAGACATCAGCATGCTTCACACGCGTCACCTCCTCATCAGGACCCTGTGCATTGCCCTTGTTCTGAGCCCTTCTTTCAGTTCATACACGTCTTTTCAAAGTAAGAACTCCCCAAACTCTTTGATATTCACAATGTTTTCAATATGTTTTCTCTTTTAGAGTGTGAGTGTGTGGGTGGGTGTGAGTGTGTGTGTGTGAGTGTGTGTGTGTGTGTGTGTGTGTGTGTGTGAGAGAGAGAGAGAGAGAGAGTTTTCTTTCCTTGAATTCTCTACTTCTTGTGAAACTATTATTTCCTTTTATAACTTCTAGTCGAGTTTCATTATAAACCTTCCATACCTATCAAAAAGATTTGAAAACAATTTACCTGATCAGTGTACATGTTTGGATAAGCTTCAATTTTTCATGGTATCAGGGGTCTTTGAGTCTAGGCTACAGAAATAGACTGAAGTAAGAAAAGAGGTTTGACTGAAAGGACACAGTGGGGCTCACGGGCTTAAGGGAAGCCGGGACCCTCAGGTGGGAAGAGCAGCACTCAGGCCAGCTCTGGGGGTTTCAGAGAAATGCTCGGGTGAGTGAGAGACTCAGCTCCCACTGCCGGCCTGTGTGTCTTTGCTCCATACGCCGTGTCCTGGGCGTGAGACGGACTGGCCAGCGTGATCAAGAGGTGTAAAGCCCTATGATTGGCAGCTCCAACAGAACCTCATGTGCCGGGAGCCGGTCCATCCTTGCTGTTTCAAAGGACCTGGCATATATGGCATACTGTTCTTAAAATGTTTGCTCACCCTCTTGGCACTATGTGTTTTAACCAAGGTCTCCTCTCTGAGAAAGGTTGTTTCCCCAGGTAGGGATTTTCCCCTGAAGTTAGGGAGGGAATAAAACCCCTCAACTAAGTGCCAGGCGGGTAATTAATCACTTTAACTACGAACAATCATGCTTAAGCTACATAATCTTTACTCCCTGGAATGGAGATAAGAAACGCCCTAACCTTTGGAATAGAGATTGATAGGATTGAATCAACTGGTATAAATACAGATGTAACAAGAGAGAGAGAGACAGAAATTGGCACAGAACCTGCACAGAACGTTCTCTAGAGACAGAAGAACTTCGCTGGAGAGAACATGGCAAAAGATCCTGGACAGAAACTGTCCTCAGAACCTAGAGACAGAACCTAGCGAGAGAACATGGCAAAAGACCCTGGACTGAACCTGACTACAGAAATTGGCAAGAGAACCTGACTAGAACCTGGTGACTGAACCTGGCTGGAGAACCTAGCAAGAGACCATGGACACAGAACCTGGCTGGAGATCCTAAGCAGAACCTCTCTGGAGATCGAGACCAGAACTTGGCTGGAGATCCTGGCTAGGCTGCTGATCAACTGAACGCTGTCTCCGTATCATTCCTTCTTCGCTGACTCCGTCCACACCTTTGGGGACCCCTGGACCTGCTGGGGTTGGACCCCGGCACTCATGGGCTCGGACAGGACAGGTCCCTAAAGGAAGGAAAACCAGGGAGAAAATCCCACACATTTTCTTAGCAATGATTGAGATGACCTTTGAGGTCTCCTTCATTCTTGGATTGTCAATATGTTTAGTATGAAGGCTAGAAAAATACATTTCTTTCATGGATGCGTTATCTCTTCGAAACTCTGCCTACTTGAATCTTCAAGACTCACATAAGGAGAGGAGAGGAAGACGGGGGTAGGGTGGGAGGCGAAAGAACAGGTTTCATGGTTGGGGTGGGAAAGGTGGCAGGTTTGATTTTGAATCTGTTGTGTGAAATACCACCGGGGCAGACAGGTCGTACCGTCCCAACACCCAGCTGGAAATACGGGTCTTACACCCACAGTAAAAATCAGGATCTAAGGACGTAATTTTGGAAGATAGCTACATATTATTCATTCAATCTTTTAATTAGATATTTCAGAAGCAATTATTTAACAGCTACTACATACCAGACACTGTATCAGGGGCTAGAATCACAAAGTGGAATAAAGTTAAGGGAACAATTCTTGAGAAGCTTATAGCCTTTAGAGGCAGTGGGCAGGTAAGTCAATAATTGTGATAGGACATCCATTCAGGCAGGTTTGGGGTTTACTCCAGGGTGCCAGTGGACTGCAAAGAAAGGGCACCTGCAGTGATTCCAGATCAATTGCCCAGGTATCACATGCATTAATAGGATATGCTCCTACTCCTGCCTGCTCTGATCACTGGAATTTGTCCCGGACCCTTCCTGTGCCCCTGCCTTGTTAGACCCACCCGAATATACACCTTGACTGGCCTGTACCATTCAACAGCCCCCATAGTCCTGGCATGACAATAAATACCATAGTGGTAGAGATTTGGACTAACCATGAATGACTGGTAATAAAAATATTCCATTAAAAACATATTAAAGATATAAAGCTATGACCCCCCCCCCCCAAATTCTTAGTACCTATTATTTTTGATATTCTGTTCATTTCTCAATATTCCTTAGTCAACCCCTTCTTTTTTCAGCCTAATTAACTACTATAGCAGCAAAGGTATACTTAGAAAATAACCCTCTAGTCATCCAATGAAAATTACTATTTTGGTTGCACTATTTGACTTCATTAAGACCCTGGAAGAGATGACCTAGAACTGAAATAATTCAAAATTCATTTCCAATTTTCTCAGCTACCAAATCTCTTTGAGTGCATATTTGTCCATTTGTTTTAAACACTTGTTCCAAACATAGGGTACACCATGATGGTTTGCAAAGGAGTGCTAACACCTTTTAGTCCTAATGCTTAAACTGCATGATGTTTTTCTTTTAATTGCATTGTATAAACATTTACTGCACATCAGTCTTAAAAGATGTTAATGAGTGTTATATAACAGTCTGCTTTTTTCCAATTACATAAAGTTCCCTTTTCTTGGCCGTAATATGTTATTATCTTTAAAAGAATGCTTGATGTTTTTAAAAAGTAAGTACATATAAAAACCTATTTATCAACCTTTGGAAGAAATTTCAAGCTAGAGGCTCCTGTACAATCTCCAAGTAAGATGTTAAAAGGAAGCCAGCAACTTAAGGCAATTTAAAAAAAAAAATTTGTTAATCCCCACCTGAGAATATTTTTCCATTGATTTTTAGAGAGAGTGGAAGGGATGGGGAGAGACACAGAGAGAGAAACATTGATGTGAGAGAGACACATCGATTGGTTGCCTCCCACACAAGCCCTGAGCAGGAGCCCCAACAAGGGCGGGGATCTAGCCTGCAATTGAGGTACATGCCCTTGATCAGAATCAAACCCTGGGCCCTCAGTCCTTGGGCTAACACTCTATCTACTGAGCCAAACCAGCTAGGGCTAGGCAATTTTTGATTCCCTTTCTTTTTCTATCTTACCTAGCCTACCACCTGCAGGAGTCTTTTGACCAAGAAGACATAAAATAAAAATATTCCCAAATATAAAATAACTAGAGGCCTGTTGCATGAAAAGATTCGTGCAATAGGCCTTCCCTTCCCCTTGCTGCCAGCACCGGTTTTCCTCCAGCACCCGGGACCCAGGCCTTTGCTCCAGCCAGAGCCGCCTTCAGTCTTCACTTCGCACCTATGCATGCAAATTAACCGTCATCTTTGTTGGCAGTTAATTTGCATATCTTGCTGATTAGCCAATGGGAGGCATAGTGAAGGTATGGTCAATTACAATGTTTGTCTATTATTAGATAAGATCATATCTCTGGAATTACTAAATTCTAGGAGATAATTCTACCAGTAGATGTGTAACAAAGGAGAGAGGCCCCACATGGCTGCAGGAGAATGAGAAAGGGAGAGAACAGTAGGAAATGAGGTTGTGAGATCCTAGGAGAGGAACTGGGCTTTCACACAGAGTGAGATGGGAGGCACTGAAGGTTCTGAACAAAGGAGCACTGTGACCTGACTTAGATTTTAACAGCAACACCCAACTGGTGTGTTGAGACTAGCCTAGAGGGGATGGGAGGGGGACCTGGGACAGGAGGCCAGTTAGTGACCTAGTGAGAGAAGAGGATGACTGGCACTGGGGTGATAGTCATTCGGGGTGGTTGGATTCTGGATATGTTTTGAATATAGATCCTTTAGAGAGCAACTTCACCTCAAGGTGAGGAGGACCCAGGGCCATTTGTAGGTGGGGAGGAGGAAGAACAGGGAAAACAACATGATTGATTTTACTAAGACCTCTCAAAGACATTGCAGCCCAAGTAACCCCAACTTGGGGCCGCTCTAATCATGTGACACTGAAAAGAGTCCATGTGACGTGGTCTCTGGGGCCTATCTGCCTGGAGATGGCAGAGTCTGGCGGGAGATGTGGTGTTGGAGGGCAGTCCAGAGGAGAGCGAGAGGAAAGACGTGTGAGCACTTCAGACACCCCAAAGGCTCCAAATGGCATAGGGGGACACAGGTTGTAGTCTGTCAAGGCAGGCATGAGATTTGGATCATTACCATTAATGTGACGCTGTAGATCTGTGAAGATTAGAGAATTATAGTATAGATTAAATCTGCCTGGACCAAAGGAAGGACATTGGCTCTGCCCCCACAGCCATAATGAGAAGTGAGGCCCGTCTGTGCTGTGTCAAACTTCCACTGAGTGCATTCATAACAGGTTAGGACATCGGCCCAGTGGATAGATGAGCCTTCTGGAGCATGCCATGTCGATGTGGCAAAGATGCCATGAGAAGAGGGTCTTGGGCCCGGAAAAGTGACTTGTAACAAACTGGGATTATTGCCGCTTGCAATTACGAGTGGCCTGACCACACCCTGTTCACCAGTTGGCATGTGACTGCTGCTCTCTGTTCACACAAATGTTGGCGTAAAGACAGGAGTACCTACTTCCTTTCCATTCTCCCACACCCTAGAACGCCAGTGCATAGATGCTTTTCAAAGTGTTCTGGCCCTTGAAGTAGATATTGATAGTGATGTTTAATCCAAGTGGACATATAACAGATTCTCATCAACTTGTGCTTAAATTATTGAATTAACTTCAACATGTATTGAATGTTTATTAGATGCCAGGTACTATGCTGAGGCTGTAGAAATGAATGAATCATGGCCTCTCTGTCCTTTTGGAGTTCATAGTTTAGCAAAAGGGACTGGCACGGAAAGTAATTTCTGCACAGTGTGGTGACGTCCTGTGGTAAGTCATGCATAAGCTGCTTGCGGGTATGGAGGTGGAACCCCAACCAGCTCAGGGTTAAGGGGAGGCTTCGGAAGCAGGTGATGCCTGGACTGTGCTGGAGGCTGAAGGGACAGGGGGTGGGTCAGCAGTGCAGAAACAGGTCTCCCAAGAACGAACAGGGCAAGACCAAGAATGGCGTGCATGCAGTCCCAATATTGCAAGACAGGAAGTGGCTGAGGCTGGACACATCTGCAGGGGCCCTCCCCAGAAAGCCTTACACGCCACCCTAATGAGCTTGGACTTTATTCTGGGGCCACCAATAAGCCACTTAAGGGCTTTCGGGGCAGAGGTATTAGGGGTGAAGGGGACATGGTGGGCATGAGAAATATCAGTTTGGCTATAATTTTGTAACCAGAACGAAACAAAACATTTTTCTTATACAAAATTCAAATATTACTTTAACACACAATATGGAAAGTGAAAGTTTATCCCCCAAATCATTAATGATTGGGTTACTATTCCTTTCATTTGTTTCATTGTGTAAATGACATTAATATTGAGGTGGGGTAATAATCAGGCAATATCATACCTATTTGTGATTAGCTTTTTTTTCATTTTTAATGTATTTTGGACACTTTTGCATTTTCCTATAGATCTACTTTATTTTTTTTAAGTAGCATATATTCTACTCTATGAGTTAAACGTTTTTATTTAACTGTTTATTGATGAATATTTGGATGCTTCCAAACTTTTATTTTTCTAAATCAGAGAAATGCATATAACTAGTTTAGGAAAGCAAATAGCACTACTGGGCTTATGATGACAAACAGGAGCTTTCTGTCCCTTTCTCCTCCTGTTCCCTCTACTCTCAGGCAACTCCCATCAATTCTGTTTTTTTAAAAAAGTGTTGTTTCTAGATTTTTTTCAATTTTAGATGTAATTTATTCATATTCTAAAATGAAAGATACGAAACAGGCTCTCTCAGTCTCCCCTCCTCCCTGGCATATACACAAAACACTTTCCTTTATCCTATCTTTCTGGTATAGTTATATCCATATTTTCAACCAAATCAATATTCAGTGTTGACATTATTATGATTGTGGGGTTATTATTCAGAGTTGAGCCATGTAGGTTTGAATGATTTCATATATATATACACTTTTTTTATATATATATACAGGCTTTTTTCTATGAAACAGCCACTAATTCATCCCAAAACCTTTGCCAAACTCTAATAGCATCCACAGTGTGTTCCCACACATGCATGTTCAGCAGCGTCACTCTCTTCTTGGAGGCATCGGGCAGGGTCCTCGCTATCCTGCTCCCCTGGGATGGGCTCTTCCCTGGGCTTGTGGAGCAGCCATTGTCCGGGAACTTCTCATCCCATCACCCGGGGCTCCCTTCTCCTCACTCCCATCTTGGGGGCCTGTTTCCTAGTTTCCATAGCTTCCTTTATTTGGTTGACTCCCTCGTTTTGGTGCAGTGCATCCTCCAGTAGCTTCCTGAGAAATATTGTAAGGCATTTCATGAACTTTTTAGGAGGGAGAATTCACAGACTGAAAGATCCATTGGATGCAGGGTGAAGAGAAAGAGGAAAAAATAAGAAACGACCGCCAAGGTTTTGGATGAAACATCTAAATGGCTGAGTGGAGAAGCACAGAGTGGGGACCCGGGGTGCACTGAGTTACCTGAGGGGTCTGCGTCCAGCAGCTGGCAGATATCTGCCTGAATTTCAGGAAAGAAGTCAGGGACAGAGACCCTGGGTTTGTAGTTGTCCATCTGGACATGGTTGCTAAACTATGAAGGTGAATGAGATTGGCTGGGAAAAGGATAGAGAAGGCAGGGAAGAGGGAGCTATGGATAAAGGCCAGTTACGCATGAATGTTTAAAGGGCAAACCAGGGAAAGAGCCATAAAGGAGATTGAGGAGGCGCCGTCAGAGAGGCAGAGGAACCAGGAGGAATTGGAGCCAATGGACAAGGGGCTCCAAGAGAAGGTAAGTGTATAACAGAGACTTTTAAGAAGGAGCTGGTGGAGCATCTATTAAACTAATGGTCAAATGGCACACAAAAAACACCCAACAAAACTGTTTACTGCAACATGGGTTATACAGTAAACCTGGAAACAAATTTTAACATTCATACTCTAGAACAGTGGTTGGCAAACTGTGGCTCGCGAGCCACATGCGGCTCTTTGGCCCCTTGAGTGTGGCTCTTCCACAAAATAACGACTTCTGTGCATGGACCACGAAGTTTCAATCGCACTATACATGCGCGCCCGCACGTGGTATTCTGTGGCCCTATCAAAAATGTCAGATTTATGCTTACTGACACTTATACTTACTGTTCTAGGAAACTCAATGCAAGTTACTGAAAAAGCAGTATTATATGTTCCCATTTATGTAAATCTCTATACGCACAGCCATCTGCCTGTGCATATAGGCATAGACCAGAGAGATGTTTGCAAGAATGTTCACCAAAATGTTAATGGTGATTATCTCTGGAAGAGGAGATTTGGGGTAAGCTTTACTTTTTTTTTTTTTCATTTTAAGTATTGCTTAGTTTTTTTGTAATTATAATCATGTAATTATAATCATTATGTAATTAACTAATTATGTAATTAAAAAATAAAGCTGCATGTGTGGGGACAGGGAGAACATGGGGACTCTCTGTTCCTTCTGTTCAATTTTGCTGTGAACCTAAAACTGGTTTAAAAGGAGCTTAATAAGAATTTTTTAAAAAATAAAGATGTTTTCAAAAAATAAAATGCTCATGATGTTAAATACTGCAGGATTGAGCAGTTAAATGCCATGGAGTGGGAACAGAAGGTAAGTTAGAATAAACTGAGGAGTAACTCCTTCTCCCCATTCCTTTAATTCATTCTGAACACCGTTGCCAGGTAAATTCCCCAAATACCTCATTGTCTTGTCATTTCTATACCAGACCTCAGTGGCTCACACCCAGAGAAGCCTGAATCCAATCACCATTCCCCATTTTATACTGCTTTTTTACTCAAACCAATTAATGAAAAAAAACTTACATGATACTTATTGAGCAGGTACTGCGGGCCAGGCACTCCTAAAATCACTGGGCACACAAGGACAAGTGCATCATGGTCCTGCCATCGCCGCAGTCGTAAGCCAGCGAGGATGCCAGACTCACACAGAGCTAACAGTAGCACAGAGTAATGTGGACTCAACTGATTTATGGGCCAGTTGTGTGGCTCCCATAGCGAGGGTCCATTTATGCCTGTATTTGCCTCTGCTGTGGCTTCTGGGATCCATCTCATCACCTCTTTATTCTTTTAAATACCTAAATCCTCCTAACATTCCAGATCCTAGGGCAAGTCCAATCTTGACATCTTTCTTCTTATCACTTACACAGTACTTTTTTATTTTTCTTTCTCTTTTTTAAAATATGTTTCTATTGACTTTAGAGAGAGGAAGGGAGAGGGATAGAAACATGAATGATGAGAGAGAATCACTGATTGGCTGCCTCCTGCACGCCCCACTCTAGGGATCAAGCCCACAACTCAGGCATGTACCCTGGTTGGGAATCGAACCGTGACCTTCTGGTTCATAGGTCGATGCTCAACCACTGAGCCACACTAGCCAGGCTTTTTCTTTATCTTTCTGATCACCCAATACCTCCTACCTCCTGTTCTTAGCTATTTGTGTGGATGAACAACCTGGTCGCAGCGACTGAGTTCTGAAGCCATTGCAGCACCTAGCACGGGGTTAAACGTGCAGCGAGGGGTGCAGTCAATGCCTGCTGAAACTTCCCGGACACTTCCCGTCCAAGCTCTTTAACCTTTAACACAAAAGGCAGTGTGCGTGGAAGCATCCTAACAGATTAGGTAACGTCAAGTCTAAGGGGTGAAGGGGTCGGGCTGGAGGGTGTGACGATAGGAGTGGGTGGTTGCTAAGGCTTTAGAAGGATGGAATTTAAAGTGATGAGAAAAAAGCAGAGGAAAAAATTGGATGATAGTCAGAACCCAATCAAGAGAGCATACACAATAAATAAATTCAACTCAATTACTATGCAAGACAGGAGATAAAAGCTCAATTATTATTCAAGAGTATAAAAGCATAAGAATCCTCTAAGTAAAGGTAGCATTACGAGTCCGCGGTTACAGAGAGAATGGCAGTAATGAATATGTAAACAGTAGCATGAACTTGCCCCAGCAGGGAGGTCATCTGGATCCTGTATGTGCTATAAATGATACCCTTAAAAGGAGAGCGCATCCAAGCGTCTATCTTCCTATTTAAGAAGGAAATGTGCAAACATCATGGAGCCCTGTTTCCCAAATGTTATCCCACGGAACACCGGGGCAGAAGGATGTCAATGGGCGTCCACTTTTTAACGTGGCCTCATGAAACTGGAAATGTTGTTCTAGAAGGCCCTGGAACCCTTTGATTAAAATGATGTGAAGGAACTCTGAATAGAGTTTAAAAGAGAAGGGATTTTTTTTTTTTTTTAAGGAATAAAATAAAACGGAGGGGAGGGCAGTGGCTGTAAGTAGGGGGAGGGTTATTATAGGCGAGGTACAGCGCAGCTGCTTTGTCTCCATAAAGTCTGAAATTGACATTTTGCAGCAAGAGAGAGATGGGTTAGAAATGGACTGGCTGGTGAGGGCGTGAGAGGAAAATATTAAATTATTACTGTGAGAGAGCATATCATCTTCAACTTTGGGCGCATGATAAAAAAAGAAAACCACTTAAGGATGATGTATGTGCCTTGCTGCTGGCGCTGCCAGGTAGGTAATCTCTTGCATTTCTTTCTCACGCCAGAGCTCTATGAACCTAGCACTGTGGGCCCGGGGGTGGGGCATGACTGGAAGAAGCCTGGCCCAGCTCTACCTCTGCACCAACCTACCGAACCCCAGGGTTCATTACACAGCGCTTGTGAGGTGCCGGAGAAAGACACTGAGTGTTGTCTTCCATGGTAATAGGTTGAACCATATGAAATTGCTGCTATTTGACCATTTATAACCTATAAAATGGCAATTTCATGGGTTTAACTGAATAAAATGTATCATTCATTGATTCTGCTTGTGTGGCAGGCATAGGCTGGTTCTAGGGATTACAGATGATTGAGACATTATTTCTGCACTCAGAGAGAGTCTCAGACCAGGGAGTGAAGTGGACACTTGAATAAAACGTTGCAGTGCAAGTGGACAAGGCTAGAGGGGGAGTATCACAAGAGGCCGTGGATAAAACAGAGAGAGCCTGTGGACAAAAGAGAGAGAGTCTGTGGTTCTGCTGGACCAGGAAGGGGAACAGGTGAGCATGGGGTGGCTGTAGAGGACACAACGTTAATTTAGCCTGGATTTTGAAGGTCAAGGAATTCATGAAGTGGGAAGGGCCACTCTAGGCAGCGGAAACAGCTTTGCAAAAAATAAAGAGCATGAAACATGGTGGAAGGTAGTGAGGAAGGAGGGTCACCGAGAAGGGGTTGACCAGATGAACCATCATGATAGGATTCAGGGTGTGCAGGGAAGGAAGTAGAGCTTCCAGATGGGTCTGGGACGAGGAGCGAGGTCTTATGAGGTCTGAGCAGGCAAGTACAGTCAGAGCGAGAGAAAGAGAGGGAGTTAGCTGCAGAAGAGGATATGGCTGGGCATGGCTGATCCAAGTGCAAGGTTTCAGTGGTGGCGTAGTTCGTGGTCACAAGATCCCAGTGTGAGGTGCTCAGGTGGGCGGAGAGGAAGGCAGATGGAGCCAAGTCAATGAAGAAACTCTCAGGCCAGGTCGAGTGACAGGTGTTCCACAAGGATGTGTCCTTGCTCAGCTTGGTGGGGGAGTTCGAGAGGGCGAAGACGAAGCATCAGGCGCCCAATTGTTGTTTAGGAAAACATACTCAACAAAGGCAGTCTCTCTTGGCGAATATTCTCGGTTTCACATGCCTGAATCTGCTGTCATGCCCTTCTCCTGCTCTCTCCTTGTGACGGGATTAGGAATGCCTCCTCTTGTTAGAGAAAGAGGGACCAGCGCTGCTCTGGTCTCCGCTCCCCCAGCCTCCCTCTGCTCCCCGTCACGCTGCCGCCGAGGCTGGTGGGTGGTTCCGCCCCAACTGCCTTCTGTTCTTGGCGGTCAGCACTCAGTTAACCTGCCAGGGCGCCAATGGCAATGTTTTAGGAGCCGTAGAGATTTACTCATAGATGAGTGGACATTTCAGAGCCCAGATCCTGTTTCTTTTTTCCCAGCATACTTCTCCAATCTGAGCTCAACGGTTTCTAGATCATTCTGCCCCCACACACGAGGAAGCTGTCAGTCTGCCAATCCCTCCTGCTCCCTGCGCCTGCCAAGGCTGCTCCACAAGTTCAATGTGAACAGTTGGAAATGGATGTTTCATCAACATAACATATTAAACTCTCAACCCACAAAGGGACAGGACAGTTTACCCTTCTTTTCTTCTTTCCTTCCTTCCTTCCTTCCATCCTCCCTTCCTTCCTTCCTTCCTTCCTTCCATCCTCCCTCCCTCCCTCCCTTCCTTCCTTCCTTCCTTCCTTCCTTCCTTCCTTCCTTCCTTCCTTCCTTCCTCCCTTCCTCCCTTCCTCCCTTCCTCCCTTCCTCCCTTCCTCCCTTCCTTCCATCCTCCCTCCCTTCCTTCCTCCCTCCCTCCCTCCCTCCCTCCCTCCCTCCCTCCCTCCCTTCCTTCCTTCCTTCCTTCCTCCCTCCCTCCCTCCCTCCCTCTCTCTCTCCCTTCCTCTCTCCCTCCTTCTCTCTCAGACAGTATCCTAAACATGAAGCTTTAGGATTTCCTGCGGACAAATGCTCTGTAACTCCACTCTCACTCTGCTGCCCCAGTCCTTCCTGCAGCAGGAACCGCAAAGCTGTGTCGAGTTAAAAGTCTAGGATCAGAATCACCCAATTTAGCTTCCCTTTGAGTCCTTCTCAGCTTCGCATGCCCCCTCTGAAGTGAGTCAGCATTTCTGTGTTTGTTTAACTTCTAAGGTTACTGAGGCGCCAGGGGAGACGGTGTGTCCAAAGTCACGCTGCAGGATCGCGGCGGCGAACATCAGACAAAGGGCTGGTTTCCGCCAGGCAGTCCTGGAACCTGTGCCCGCCTCCTGGACACGGTCATGCGACCCGGGTCCTGTCCTTCCGTCTTTAAATAGTCCCTGGCGATCACGGTGGTAGGTCCCTTTCGGGGTTAGTGCCGGCCCTGTGTGAAGTGCAGACTGTGGTTTGGAGGGATCCTGACAGTTCCTGCCAAACATAAAATTAAATCTCGGAGCGAGAAAACTGATGCGAGATGGCAGCACTATCAAGGGGAGACAGAAACAGAACGGCCCTTCCTCTGCTTTGCAACTGGCAGTCGGACCTGACACCCCGGTTTTCCTCGGGAAAATTCTTCTAAACCTCAAATCGTGATTCCCTTGAGACAGCGAGGTTGACGGTCGGGATGCACGGGTGTCTTTGTGCCCTGTTACTATTAGCCTCCAGGAACCCGCCATACAGTGAGCCAGGGCGGGGGCCAGGAGCAAGGGTGGTTTCAGATGAATCGCCTTCTAAATGCATCATGCATGCTCTCAGCTTCTTGTCCCTGAACATAATTTTGAGGAGGCAGGAATCCAATAGGATGGTTGTGGCCTTTTGTTACGTACAGCTTGTTACTTTCCTCCACGTTAAAAAGTGGAGCCCTCTTTCACTAGCAATTGATCATAAAATTATTGATTGCCATCACAAACAACACACACACAGTGGAGGGCCTTCCCTAGCAAATTGAGGTCTTAGACGTGAAAGGGGCGTTGGACATCATCTGGACCAACCGCCTACACAAAGCAGGACTCCGCTCCCCAGCATCCCTGGCAGATGTCTAGTTCAATGGTTTTTAAACTGTGCTGCACATTAGCATCATCGGTGGAGTTTTTAAAGACCCCAAATGCCGGGGTCACCCCAGATCAAGTAAATTAGAATTGCTGGCATCAGCATTTCAAAACTTTCCTAGGGATTGTCCCATGCAAGCGAGTGTTGCCTGGTGATCTAGCTCCTGCTCAGCTGTGCCCTGAGATGAAGAGTCCCTGTCCTGCTGGGGGGGGGGGGGGGGGTGGCCATTCTCTGATGGAGAGCCTTTTCTGTTAGAATGAACAGGAAGTCATTCCTCTTTGAAAGCCACACAGAGCAAGTCAGCTCCCTCCGTCACTGGCCGCCCTTCAGACATTTAAAGCTATTTGCAACATACCACACGCCATTATCCACAACGCTTTCCTTCCTGTGACCCAAAATATACTTTCATTAAGCTCTCACAAATGCCATTTTGTAATGTGGATTTTGATTTACTCCTTAGATATTACTCTATCCCAGTTTCATTATTTTGGCTTTTTGAAAAAACCATTTGCCAACTGTAGGGAAAAAGGTGACATGTCTCTCAAAGCTAAAGCGAACAGATTTCTGAGGAGCCAGGGTGGGACCCGAGGTGTCCTTCCCGCCAGCTGTCATGTTCCCGGCGGCCTGGCTCTGCCTGTCCCTGCGCCCTCACTGCCTGTCGCTCCTGGCTCCCGTCGCTGTCCCTCCGCTTTGCTCATCGCCAGCGGCTGAGCCTGGGCGATGGCCAGCCTGCAGAAGGAAGACGAGGAGAGGAGAGGAGAGGAGAGGAGAGGAGAGGAGAGGAGGACTCATCGTCACACCCCGGGACACCCAGCTGCCGTGTCCCAGAGGCCAGATCGAGCAGCAGATGATAAATTAAGATTCATTTCTTGGGTTGGAATCCTGGCTCCCCGACTCACTGCAGGGACAACCTTGCAAAAGCCTCGGGACTTAGAGCCTCAGTTACTTCATCTGTGAACCAAGAGTAATAACCATCACTAACCTCTATGAAATGCAAGTAATCTGTATAATGTACTTGGTGCGATGCCTGGTGCATAGCTGCTGCAGACAAAGAATTAACGTTACTGCCTGATTACACACACCACCACCACCCCACCCCTCCCCCAAGCTCGCCAGCCACCTACAATGTTCTAATCCATTTCCAACTTCGGCTGCCCAACAACATCGTCCACCTCAGCCTCCGCCAGCCTTGTCTTCGAACACCTGTCCGGAGCTTCACTTAGATTTTCAAGCCAAGCACCCTGCCACTCAAGACCTCAGCTGGGCTCCTAATGCCGCCCACAGGCACGAGGGGGTGGCGGTGGGGGAGTGCATACCCGCTCCTGTCCCACTGGCTCACAGAGTTGGAAGGGAGGACCAGCAGCAGAACTCTTGCTCCTGGTCAGAGTTCTTTTCTGCTCTCGGCTGTTTTCCTCCAGGGGCCGAATGAAATGGAACCTGGAACTATGATTTGTCCTCTCTTTGCAGCCTGCCAGGAGAATCATGACGTCTGTCGCAGGCACTGGAGGGTGGACTCTTATGTCCTTTTCCATTTAACAAACATTACATTTCTGACCAGGGTGTCTCAGACTCTGCGTACCAGCCATATGGCTTTTACTTTACTGGCTTCTTCATTTCGTTTCGTCAGGGCTGCGAGCAAAACTCTGCAAAAGCGATCTGTTAGGCCCCGTCTTCAGCAGCCAAGATTTGAAGGGTGCAACAGACTGGAGATTTTCCCACTACAAAACAGTGCTTCCAATATGCGTTCCTGAGCATGGGAACGCTTCCTTGTGGGAGCCCTTGCTCCCTCTGTTGGGTAAATGGATGACTTTCCAGGGACGCTGCATAAGAGAGGGATTAAATAGAAATGGCCGGAGGCAGCTGCAAGATGGATGCCGCAGCCCAGCGTACATTTCTAGCTGCTTCAACACAAGTTGAAATGAGGTCTTCTAACCATTCAGCCACGTCCCCTGAAGGGTGCACACGAGTCACCCACTATTACAGGGAAGAGGAGGTGGTACATTGAGTGTTGCTGATAGCTTCCGGGTACCTGCACCCCAAATGTCAGACTGGTTTTACATGGATTTTATCTCAGCCCTCCATCTTATTACTACCACGGGCTTACCCACAGTGGTTTCAAAGCAAGCAGCAAACAGAGAGCAAAAGGGGGGAAAACACCCCAAATTCCACCAAGAGATGAGAAAAAAATGTTTGATTCCAAGAACTCAGAATCACTTTAACTAATACAAACCTCAACACTGTTCTCACTTCAAGTTACAATCTCTCAATTTTTCCATCCTAATTTCCAGTCACTTGACTTTAAGTGGGTGAATCTTTCCGGGTATCATGGCAGGCTTGCACTTCCTTATCCAAAGACATGATTTTACCTTGCCTGCACAGGTAGGGAGACACATCCACCAATACACTACAGGCATAACTGCATGAAAAGTCCCAGCAGCTAACCCTGGCCTATTTATAAAGAAGATGTGCCTTCTATATTCACTCCCTGCAGTGGTTCTCAAACTGTGGGTCATGACCTCTTTGGGGGTCGAATGACCCTTTCACAGGGGTCGCGTAAGACCATTGGCAAACACATATATAATTACATATTGTTTTTGTGATTAATCACTATGCTTTCATTATGTTCAATTTGTAACAATGAAATTGGGGGTCACCACAATACGAGGAACTGTATTAAAGGGTCGCAGCATTAGGAAGGTTGAGAACCGCTGCCCTAGAGGGTAGAGTGCATCTTCTAAATTCACTCTAAGGCAGAGGACATCTGCTCTGAATCTAGTGGGGATGGGCAATAGTCCAGAGTGCGGTATTAGAGCAAGAAGTAGTCCTACATTATTGACTTTATAACATCGTTACAGAACCAACTACATCAACCACCGCCAGGTAATTCACACACACATACTCGCAAACATCTGCCCTGAAATAAGCATCATCATGTCATTTCCTGTCACGTGATGCATTCCGTTATTTGTCAAACAAGTGTTAATTCACTCACTGTTAATACAGAAATGAAAATACGAGCAGCACAGTTACTGCTTCTAAAATTCAT